>NC_092760.1:83551122-84801122 GCF_047496795.1 Chiloscyllium punctatum
TCTCTCTGAAGATGTGCACAACTGAGTGTCAAATCTGAAAAATCCGGCCCAACATAGTCCAGTGAATTCTTTCAAAATAGCTGGCTGGAGGTGAGAGTAGAAAGGGTAGTGAGTTGGCCTGGGGACAGAGGCTGGATTACAAACTGCGATACTGTCAGGTACAGAGCTGGACTTGCCTGTAGGACCAACTTGGGACCCTGGCATTATGTCTGACATTTAAGAAAAGAAAAGAAATGATGAAAGACCCTTTCATACCTTATTGTTCATCCACCGCTCATTTCAAACACTCCCCATGTCCGTTTCATGTCACTTCATGCCCTCTATTCATACCCCTCCCTGCCCCTCAAACCCTCATGCCAAGCTATGCCCCATTCCATAACTCCCATATCCCTTAACGTCAACTTCATGCCAAATCATCTCAAACAAGCCTCCATCCATTACTCTCTATCCTTACCCGGCAAATTCATTTTGTATCTACCACAGACAGACCTCAGGACTCGTGCAGAGAGAAAATAAAGATCATACTATACTGAGAAAAACATTCCTTGTCAGAAGATTTCATTTATTGCACTTGTATTCCCTGAACAACAAAACTTCTTAGACAACAAACACTGAATGCTGAAACAGAAATTGCTGGTGAAACTAAGCAGGCCAGGCAGCAAAGTCTGTGGGAAGCAACAGAGTTAACATTTTACATTCAGTGACCCTCCATTCGAACATTTAATGCAATTGCAACAAACTTTGAAATTCATTGCTCCACATCAAAGTGTCAAAAACCCATTTGGTTGCCATTCAAACTCAAAAGTGGAAACAACACTTACTGTGGTGTTGGACTGTTGTACAGAGGGAAGCAGTTAATAAAAACCTCTTGGCTTAAGTCAACAGACAGAGTAAAATAGCTAGCAATTTTTTTTTAAACACTCCATTCATTCTTTTCAAAGATCTAAAGGGAAGCATTTGCAAATGCCTGGTCAGTTTTGCCAGTTCTCTTTTCCAGGTCTCTAAGTGCCTGTGAACATTATCTTTAATAACTTTAATAGCTCTCTCTGACAGGTTTGGCAGTTGGTTTTGTCAAGCCTGTTGACTGTTCCAATCAGTTTGACATTATTGAGTTCATGAACTTTTTGCACATAATTATACCCACTTTTAGCAATCCAAAAGATTACCCAAACTCTCCCAAGGAGCAGGTTACGTCCACAAATGGCATCTAATCTGGCCCAAAGGTGTCTTGGGGGAATCATACCTGCAAGGGCACCTTCCCCCTTCAAAGGGATACCTTGATTTTTCAAGTGAATTCATAGAGTTCACACCTGCTCTGAGCAGACCAAATCTGCACACACTGAGTTTCACACTAAAGTGATGCCAAAATGCAATGGGAGGCAGCTACTGATGTAAGTGGACAGCTGCCTTTGCAAACTGCCATGCTTGTGTCTTGGCCTGTCTCCAAAGACACCCTCGTGAAACATGTTTGGGAGCGACGCAGGAGGGGTAATTTTGAGCTACCACCATTCATTTCAGCCGTTTTTACTGCTCCAACCGGGGACCCCAATTAAAAATTTCATCACACATACAGTTGACAAACACAACATGGAGTCATAGAATTGCTAACAGTACAGAAGGCAGCCATTTGGCCCCATTGTGTCTTTCCTGTTTTTAAATCAACAGCTACTCACCTGCTGACCACTCTCCATAACCCTGTAAAACTTTCCTGTGAGATGACTCAGAAATCACCATTTTTCCATTCTTAAAACTCTGGGCTGATTTTGCTGTTTATTTATTTCATCAGTCCTGCCTGCCAACACATATAATTATCGACCTGGAATTTGCTTACATAGCAGACCGGCGTGGGATGTAGGACATACTTAACCTCAATTAACTTGCTAAAGAAAATGGTTTTTTCTTCAATAAGTTTCCACTCAAAGATGCTTTTGGGTGAGGTGTACAGAATTGATCACAAAAGGTTGAGACAATTCAATGCCACAATGACAAAGTTCCAATTTCTATCATGCCTACAGACTGACTCTAGTTATTATTATTTTTTTAAAAGACTTCTGAATTATTCCAGCAATCCATTAAGTTTTAATCAGTCACTCATTTCTGCGGATGCTTCACATTATTATTACTGAACTCGATCTTGAGTCCTGAAGGCTGCAGGGACCTTCAGTGGAAAAGGAGTTGCTGTCTTCCAGCTTGCACTGTACCTCATTGGAGCACTGCAGCAAGCCCAAGGCAGTGATGCTGACCAGGGAACATTGGCATATGTCGAAGTAGCAGGCAGCAGGACCTTTCATACTCAATATCGAGTTCAATAATTTTAAGGCCCGAGCACCTTCTCCTGTGTCTTTACTCCAACCCCCACACACCAGGCCCTGTCATCACATATCATCATTCCTGATGAAGAGCTCCTGCCCGAAACGTTGATTTTCCTTCTCATCGGATGCTGCCTGACCTGCTGTGTGTTTCCTGCACCACTGCAGTCCTCACCTTTGCCTGCCATCACATGGGCTGCTACCACAAGCAACCCATTGCCAGCCACTAATGGTCACCATTAGCAGCTATTCATAGCCCCAGGTCGACCTCCCCCCAACCAGATGTCCATCCAACTGTTGAGCCCTCTCTGGTTTCCGTCTCCACCTATCATTTACTCTACCTCTTGTCCACCTGCTATTCAGCATATGAGTTGCTGTTCTTCCAACTTGCACTAAGCCTCACTGGAGCACTGCAGCAAGCCCAAGACAGAGATGTTCACATGGCAAGCCCAACACACTCTGTGCCTTCCAGTCTTATAGAGTTAGATAAGCTCTCTATGGTCAAAGAGATCAAAGGTTATGGGGAGAAAACGGGAGAATGGGGTTGAAAGTCTTATCAGCCATGATTGAATTATGATGCAGACTTGAGGGGCCAAATGGCCTCATGTCTGTTCCTATGTCTTATGGTCTTATATATTTACAACCTTCTACTAGCTATAATCAAATCTGAAGAAGGGTCACATCACCCTAAACATTAACTTTGTTTTCTCTCCACAAACGCTACCAGACCTGTTAAGTTTTTCCAGCAACTTCTGTTATTGTTCCTGATTTCCAGCATCCACCATCCATGTTTTTCTTTTGTTTTGCAGGTTTGGAGCTCATGTTTGGATGCATAGTTGTGGTGAATTTAGCAAGTAACCTGTTGGCCTTCTTTAAGATTTACAAGACAACTTCTCTAGAGCAACCTGTGTCTTCCAAGATTCCAGAGACATCTGCCTATCTTGGTGACATTTGCTATGACATGCCAGAGTGCTAGATTGGTAGCCATTTGTACATAGGCATGCCATTTTTCTGTCTAAAGCCAAGATTTATTGGCCAAAGCTGTTCTTTTCTTTTCCCAAAGCGAATCAATACAGAGAGAATTAATTTTTCTTTTCCTCTACTTGGTATGTGTGGTTTCAGATTATGGGGCGGGATAAACAGTCATGTTTTTGCATTACAAACCAAGTGCGTTAACTGGTCTCCCATCTTTATTCAATGAGTTTTGTTTCTCAATCAATCAATAGTTTAGTGTTTATTAAAGAATCCTGATTGATGGATCTATATTTTTTAACTCTCATATGAGAAAAGTGAACAGTTAGCCTTATCAGATCTGGGTATATAACAATTGAATTCATGTTGCGACTCATGGGGTAATGGGTCTGGAGAGAAACAGTTCACTCTTCCTATCTTGGCCATAACATGAAAGATCGACATACAAAGAAAGAGCAAGTCAAATATAGCACAATTTACCGTATAAATTTTCATCTGCAATTTTGGAAATCTGAATTCAATTCTAATCTCCCTGTTATTGGAAAGACGTTGTGAAAGTTGAAAGGGTTCGGAAAAGATTCAAAGATAATGCCAGAGTTGGAGGGTCTGAGCTACAGGGAGAGACTGAATAGGTTGGGGCTATTTTCCCTGGAGCTTTGGAGGCTGAGGTGTGACTTTATAGAGGTTTATAAAATCATGAGGGTCATGGATAGGGTGAATAGGCAAAGCCTTTTCCCTGGGGTGGGGAAGCCAAATCGAGATGAGTGCTGTTTCATTGCAAACATACAAGTGAATTCTGACAAGGTCAAACTACAAAGAAGGGCTTATGCCCGAAGCGTCGATTCTCCTGCTCCTTTGATGCTGCCTGACCTGCTACGCTTTTCCAGCAACATATTTTTCAGCTCTGATCTCCAGCATCTGCTGTCCTCACTTTCTCCTACAAAGAGTATTCCCTGAGTGTTCATCCCCATCTCTGTAATTTCCACCAGACTCACAACATAGTGAGTTCCTCTAATTCTGTCACCCACTCCCCCTCCCAATCCTTTATTTTAACTGATCCATTCCTGATGCTTTTGCTTGCCTAGATTCTAGACTTTGATCAAATAACTTTTATGGCTCACTACATTCACATTTCTCTTTTGGAACATTCCTTAGCACTTATCGCTTAGGAACATAGGAGCAAGAATAGGCCATTCAGCTCATCAAGACTAACCCGCCATTTAATATGTTTCATAGCTGGTCCATCAGTGCAATGCCTTTTACCCATTCCATCCCCATAACCCTGTATATTACTGGTAAACGTGAATCCATCAATCTCGATCTCGACCTAAAAGAATGAGCTTCTAACAGCCTTCTGTGCAGAGAATTGCAAAGGTTCACCACCCTCTGAGTAAAAAAACATTATTGGATCTAAATGTCATTCCCATATTTTTAAACAGTTTCTACTTGTTCTAGATTCTCCAACTAGGAGAAATATCTTACCTGCGTCTACCAAATCTAACTCCTCCAATATTTGTAAGTTTCAATGAGATCCTAACCCATCCTTTGAATCTTAAGAGTTGCAAAGCTAGCAAGGACGGACAAAGCACAGAGAGTCCTGAACAAAGTAAAAACATGACACTTGGTCAAAACAAATAGCTGCAGATGAGTTGCCATGAAACAAAAAACAAATTCAAATTTGGCCAGTTTAAATTGTGCCCCAAGATATCAGAATCTAATCAAATTTAAATTTAGTATTTTGACAACATCAAAACCAATGAAATGATCCAATGTTTTTGAATCATTTTGAATAGTTAGGAGAAGAACTGCCAAGGACATCCACAAATATAGACTGCTAACTGAAGAGCTCTCTGAAAGGTACCTGTCTGTAAGAAGTGTGCGCAGCAGAACATCGAAACCAACCTAGAGAAAATCTACAGAAGAAAATCTATAAAGGAGAATTGAAAAGCTGATTGGGTTTTGAAACATGATTTTTTTTGTAACTCTTAATCGGGATTTTTCATAGGACCAGCATTATGGAGTGGGAGGTAAAAGATAGGTTCAAGAGAAAGGAGTTGTAAATAGTTGTTGGTTTTAATATTCTCTGTTGAACTGAAAGAACAAAGTTGTTAATGCTTACTTTAAATAATGACCTCTGGCATAATTCTTTGCCATTCAACTTTTAACAGATTACAGCGCGAGGTGAATTGAAGTTTGTTTTTGTTTCATGGCAACTTACCTGCAGCTATTTGTTTTGACCAAGTGTTATGTTTTTACTTTGTTCAGAACTCTGTGCTTTGTCGGTCCTCTGCCAGCTTTTCAACTCTCTTAAATATACATTGTCAGGTTTAAATTAGCAGAGGGGTTTAACATGTCATAACAATGACACACTGTGAAATATTGAATTTTTTTTAATGCACCCATCCTGGGGTAACTTATTACATGACAGGCACAATATCAATTCAAGTTGAGACTGACATAACACTGTACCAATTCCTTGCAAGGAGAGAGAACACACTGTTCATAATCCAAATTAGCAAGAACGATCATTTTGACTACTCTCAAAAGAATGGAACATATTACAGCTGTTCAAAACTTTAGTTAGGCCACATATGGAATATTGAGTGCCACGATAGTTCTAGTCACCACACTACTGGAAGGATGCTTCAGAGGGAGTGCAGAGATGGTTTACCAGGATGTCGCCTGGTCTGGAGGGTTTTATTTAGGAGGAAAGTTTGGGTAAACTAGGATTGCTCTCACCAGAAAGACAGAGGTGGAGATGCAACTGGATAGAGGTCTACAAAATGAGGAGAGGACTAGATGAATTAGACAGCCAGAAGCTTTTTCCCTGGGTGGGAAGGTCAACTACAAGAGAGCACAGATTCAAGGTGAGACGGGCTAAGTTCAGGGGAGAAGTACGGGAAAAATGTTTCACAAAGATGGTGGTGCGTGCCGAGAATGCACTGCCAGTGGAGCTGGTGAAAACAGTTACGATAGGAAGGTTTAAGGCATATTAGACAGACACATGGACAGGAGGCAAACAGAGGGATAGAAACAGTGCATGGGCAATATATTGTGGGTCTAAATAAGGATTAGAATTGGTGCAGGCTCATCAGGCTGGAGGGTCTGTTCCTGTGCTGTATCGAACTGAACTGTGTTGTATTGAATTATATTGAACTGTGTTGAATTGCATATTGAATTGCATATTGAATTGCATTGAGTGATCAGCCATTTTTGTTTAAGGCCTAAAAAGCTGTTTTATTGCAAACCTTCCTCACAAATCCATTTTAGGGTGGAACAGTGGCTCAGTGGTTAACACTGCTGCCTCACAGTGCCAGGGACTGGGTTTGATTCCAGCTTTGAATGACTCCGTGACTCCAAACTCCGTGTGGAGTTTGCACATTCTCCCAGTGTCTGCCTGGGTTTCTTCCTGGTGCTCCGGTTTCCTCCCACAGTCCAAAGATGTTAAGGTTAGGTGGGTTGGCCATATTAAAATGCCCCATAGTTGTCAAGGATGTATAGGTTAGGTGCATTAGTCAGGGGTAAATGTAGAGTATTAGGGTAGGGGAATGGGTCTGGGTGGCTTACTCTTCAGAGGGTCAGTGTGGACTTGTTAAGCCGAAGGGCCTGTTTCCACATTGTAGTGATTCTATTCTATTCTATAAGTAACCTGATTCATTATATAGAGCTAACGTGGTGCAGCCTTCAATTAACACTACAGTGGGATAAAATGATTGCTTCACACAGATCAATTGAGTCAAACTCTGCCAATTGCTTCAGTCACAAGCACACTTTGAAGTTACCTTCCTGTTGGCCTGGTGAAACGGATGTCGGGAGCTGTTTTTACTTGATAGCATTCCATTCTCTGTAGTTCTGGGAGGATTCATGCCAATAAACGGAGGCTGGTTCTTTAGAACTCCAGATACACAGAGCTGTGCCACCTCCTTCAAAGCCTTCAGCTGCGATTCCTGAGACAACAAAGATCACAAACTAATTAAATCCCATCAAACCATTAACTCGTGACTGTTTTTAGCTTTTTGCTATTGATTACAGGAAAAACCAAATGCTGCAGACCCACGGCCAGGACCGACTTCACGCTTGTGGATTATTTGTCAATTGGTTTGCTTCTCCTTGATCAGAAGATAATGTGCGCATTTGCTTTTGATTCAGGCTGCTCGATAATTTAACCTCAACTTCCAATAAAAATAACTGATTAACAGATGCGCATGATAGAATCTTTGGGAAGCACACTTTGGCGTTGTGGGTTCTGAGAGGATTTGGGGGTTTTGGATCAGCCTTTGACCTTTTCTCCACTTCCAAAAGGCCTTTGATAAGGTGCCACACGGGAGGCTGCTGAGCAAGGTGAGGGGCCCATGGTGTTAGAGGTGAGCTACTGGTACGGATTGAGGATTGGCTGTCTGACAGAAGGCAGAGAGTTGGGATAAAAGGTTCTTTTTCTGAATGGCAGCCGGTGACAAGCAGTGTCCCGCAGGGTTCAGTGTTGGGGCCGCAGCTGTTCACGTTATATATTAATGATCTTGATGAAGGGACTGGGGGCATTCTAGCGATGTGTGCCGATGATGCAAAGTTAGGGGGACAGGCAGGTAGTACTGAGAAAGTGGGGAGGCTGCAGAAGGATCTAGACAGTTTGGGAGAGTGGTCCAGGAAATGGCTGATGGAATTCAATGTGAGCAAATGCGAGGTCTTGCACTTTGGAAAAAAGAATACAAGCATGGACTACTTTCTAAACGGTGAGAAAATTTGTAAAGCCAAAGTACAAAGGGATCTGGGAGTGCTAGTCGAGGATTCTCTAAAGGTAAACATGCAGGTTGAGTCCGTGATTAAGAAAGCAAATGCAATGTTGTCATTTATCTCAAGAGGATTGGAATATAAAAGCACCGTTGTGCTACTGAGACTTTATAAAGCTCTGGTTAGGCCCCATTTGGAGTACCGTGTCCAGTTTTGGTCCCAACACCTCAGGAAGGACATACTGGCACTGGAGCATGTCCAGCGGAGATTCACACGGATGATCCCTAGAATGGTAGGTCTAACATACGAGGAACAGCTGAGGATCCTGGGATTGTATTCATTGGAATTTAGAAGATTAAGGGGAGATCTAATAGAAACTTACAAGATAATACATGGCTTGGAAAGGGTGGACACTAGGAAATTGTTTCCTTTAGGCGAGGAGACTAGGACCCGTGGACACAGACTTAGAATTAGAGGGGGTAAATTCAGAACAGAAATGTGGAGACATTTCTTCAGCCAGAGAGTAGTGGGCCTGTGGAATTCATTGCCGCAGAGTGCGGTGAAGGCCGGGATGCTAAATGTCTTCAAGGCAGAGATTGATAAGTTCTTGATGTCACAAGGAATTAAGGGCTATGGGTAGAATGCGGGTAAGTGGAGTTGAAATGCCCATCAGCCATGATTTAATGGCGGAGTGGACTTGATGGGCCGAATGGCCTTACTTCCACTCCTTTGTCTTATGGTCTAATGGCCTTTTCCCAATATCAATAACAATATCCTACATGGGGCTTGAGAAACTTCCTTTACTCATCACCAGCTCAGCAAGTGGAGTTAAGAGGTCATGTTGCAGCTGTAAAGGACATTAATGAGACCCTTCATGAATGCTGCATTCAATTCTGCTCTCTCTACCATAGGAAAGATATTGTTAAATCCGAAAGAGTGCAGAAAAGATTGACAAGGATGTTGCCAACTTTGGAGGGTTTGAGCTATGGGAGAGGTTGAATAGGCTGGAGCTGTTTGCCCTGGAGCTTCAGACGCTGAGGTATGGCATTATAGAGGTTTTTTAAAATCATGAGGGGCATAGATAGGATAAAAAGCCAAGGTTTGTTTGCCAGGGTAGGGGAATCCAAAAATAGAGGGAAGATGTTTCAGGTGAAAGGGGAAATATTTAAAAGGGGCAACATTTTCACACCCATTATGGAATAAGTTGCCATAGGAGGTGGTGAAGGCTGGTACAATTATAACGTTTAAAAGGCATCTGGATGGGTATATAAATAGGAAGGGTGTGGAGGGATATGGGCCAAGTGCTGGCAAACAGGACGAGATTAATTTCGGATATCTAGTCAGAATCGACGAGTTGGACTGAAGGGTCTGTTTCCATGCTGTACATCTCTTTGACTTTAACTAGATCTGCTGTGAGACATTGCCAGAAACCTTGCAGTTCCACCTTTAACCTGAGCAGTAATGAGATTCATAGGGAGCAAGCAGTGGCCTGAGGAGCTCGATATAGAATTAGAAGCATGAAATTGCTAGACAATATGCAGTAAGATGAGGCCAACATGAAGGTAACAGTTCGGATAAATTTGCACTCAAAATACCTGAAAGGAAAATTAAATTATCTCATCAGCAAGCAGCAGCAGAAACACTTAAACTATGATAAAAGTAACATGCACAATGCATGGTTCCTAAGTTTTGTTGCAAGATGGTAGTTAACCATAGAAATAATGAAAAAGAAAAATCTCGAATGTGGTAGCTAATAGTGTGGGATTTTCTCCTTCTGGGGTATACTCATTTTGACCACTGCATGTCACACACTGTCTCACTAAGGCTCTTGGAACCAGAAATGTGATGAGTTGCACATGCTTTTTGGTTCCCCATTTCTTCAGCCGGAGGGTCAGTTAGTTCTGTTGGCTGAATGGTTGGTTTGCACAATGATGCCAACAGCGTGGGCCCAATTCCTGTACCAGCTGGGCTTACCCTGAAAGTTGTGTTTTCTCAACCTTGCCCCTCGTGAGGTGCGGTGACCCTCTGGCTAAACTCACCACTTTTCATCTTCCCTCTCAGAAGAGAGCAGTCCTACCCCTCCTCTGGTGACTTTACCTTCACTAATCTAATGAAGCAGGTAGATACATGCAATATTAGGGGGAAGTGACTGCCACACTCTGCCTTGTGCTAGCCCCTTTGGAAAAGCTGGATGCTGGGGCTGATTTGGGTTTTCAGCTCTCAACAATTGTGGGGTGAGGGAGTGGGACTGTGACGTCAGTTGGAGAGAGGCCTGTGCTAGTTCTTTTAGGAGTGTGACTTTATATGGGCCTTAGAGCATCCTGCAGAAATCAAGAGGCAGCTTCCTGTGCCCTTCTCCTGCTGCAGGCACTGAACCAGACCACAATCATCAATCAACAGCATCTCATTGGTACTTAGGTCACATACCAAAAGTTTCTGAATCAAAAGCCAGGAAGGTGTGGTGACTGGTTGCTGCCACTGGTCACCCTTGGTTACATGCCTCCCTGGTGTAGAAGAAGCAAGTGGAAGGAACTCTCCATTTTAATTTTTGTTTCCTCATTTTGCAGGAAAATGCACAGCCTTTCAGCTTTGACCTTTTTCCAAGAATGTGGGAGATCAGCAGGTGGACGCTTGAAGGCAGCAGGGAATCAGATTATCCTGAGGGGATGTATTATGGTAATGTCACTGGTCGAGTGATGCAGAGCCCCAGGCTAAAGTTCTGGGGACACAAATTTGTATCTCATGACAGCAGATGGTGAAGTTTGAATCCAGTAAGATCGCGCATTTAAAGCGATTTGATGCCAGCCACGTAACTACTACAGATTGTTGTAAGAAGCCACCTGGTTTCTCTGGAGGGAAATCTTCCCTTTTGTCAGGAAGTAAACCTGGTCGACATGCCGATGCCAGACTCACTGTAATGTAGCTGACTCTTAAACGCCCTCTGAAATGGACCGGAATGCCACTCAGTTCCAAGGTAATTAGGGATGGCCAATAAATGCCAGCAATGCCAAGAACACCATAAGACATAGGAGCAGAGATTAGGCCATTCAGCCCATTAAGTCTGCTCTGCCCTTCAATCGTGGCTGGTAGGTTTTTCAACACCATTTTCTCACTTTCTCCCCATAGTCTTTGATCCCCTTGACAATCAAGAACTTATCTACCTCCCATGAATGAATGAATCTCCCAATGCAGCAACAGTTAATATGCTGAATTTGCAGAATAAGTTAACACTGCACAAATCATAAGACCATCATGGAGCTCAAATTCTTTTGGTTGTCGACTAGAAGCATTTTACGTTCTTCAGGAATTGCCTCTTACCCCAAAGTATTTATTATAATAATTCAGCAAACAACGTCTCAGGCGACTGACTGTGTGGAGTTTGCACATTCTCCCAGTGTTTGCGTGGGTTTCCTCTGCGTGCTCCGGTTTCCTCCCACAGTCCAAAGATGTGCAGGTTAGGTGAATTGGCCATGCTAAATTGCCCATTGTGTGAGGTGAAGGGGTAAATGTAGGGGAATGGGTCTGGGTGGGTTGTGGATCGGCGTGGACTTGTTGGGCCGAAGGGCCTGTTTCCACACTGTAAGTAATCTAATCTAATCTAATCTAAATTATCTCATATCACAAGCAAACTGTGAAGAGTTGATCTATAATAGAGTCCATCAATGTTGTACATTTGTTGTTCGTATATTGTAAGGATGTTGTTGCAACAGGCAACACAGTCATGGGAAACTGATTGAAGAACACTCCTTTCACATATTTTCACAGCGTCAGGAAACTAGCAAAAAATCCAGGGGAGGAACGTATTGGATTCAATATGAAAAATGTAAGCACATAACATAAGAACATAAGTACTAGGAGCAGGAGTAGGCCATCTGACCCTTTGAGCTGCTCCGCCATTGAATAAGATTATAGCTGATCTTTATGTGGTTCAGCTCC
The DNA here is from genome assembly GCF_047496795.1 of Chiloscyllium punctatum. NCBI lineage: Eukaryota > Metazoa > Chordata > Chondrichthyes > Orectolobiformes > Hemiscylliidae > Chiloscyllium > Chiloscyllium punctatum. Next base: position 83,563,068 of record NC_092760.1, read on the forward strand.
ACTTACCCGCTCTGTCACCATAACCATTAATTCTTCTATTGTTCAAAAAAAAAATCAGTCTTAGCTTTAACAACATTCATTGAAGTAGCGTCAACTATTTTAATGGGCAGGGAGTCCACAGATTCACAACCCTTTGGGTGAAGAGGTTCCTCCTCAATTTGGTCGTAACTCTGCTCCCCCTAATTTTGAAGCTATACCCTCTTGTCTAGTTTCACCTGGCAGTGGAAACATCCTCTCGACAGCTACCTTATCTATTCCCTTCATTATTTATATTTTTTTATAAGATCCCGCCTCATTCTTCTAAATCCCAATGAATATAACCCTAGTTTACTTAGTATCTCCCCATAAGCCAACCCCCTCAACCCCAGAATCAACCAAGTGAACCTCCTCTGCATCCCCTCTAGTGCCTGTACATCCTTTCTCAAGTGAGGAGAGTCAAAGCTGCACACAGTACTCCAGGTGTGGCCTCACCAGCACCCTGTACAGATGCAGCATTATCTCTATGCTTTTAAACTCAATCCCTTCAGTAATGAAGGACAAACTTCCATTCGCCAAAACAGTAATGGTAAAATTAATAGGAGTTAAAATAATGAGACTAAAATGAGTTGCAGGACTTTAATGAGGATATTGTAGAAGAATTTCTCATAAATAAGATTGCTTTATTTCATTCAAAGATCTCCTTATTTGGGAAATATATTGTTCGACTGGAGATTTATTCATGCCGCTATCAGTTCAGAAGGACAGAGGAGAGAATCCGGAGCAGAATCTTGTTGAGGGGTGAACTGCTGACCAGAGAGCTGGCTAGAGACACTCACTAGATGAAAGGAAGGACTGCAGATTATAGTCGAGAGAGTGGTGTTGGGAAAGCACAGCCAATAAGGCAGCATCTGACAAGCAGGAAAATCAATATTTCAGACAAAAGCCCGTCATCAGAGACACTCTCTGCCTATTTTCTAGAAGGCCACTTGGAAAATACACCAGTCAGCACTGCTACAGAGGTGAGTATTTCTGAAGGAAGAACATTGTGCGTTGTTTTTTATTCAATGGATATGGATATCACTGGCTTTTGCTCTTCTCGAGCTTCACTGAATAAGGTCGTGGTGAGCTGCCTTCTTGAAGTGCTATTATGTGTGGGTTGTAGGTCAACCATAGTGCTGTTTCAGAAGGGAGTTCCATGATGCTGAACCATCCACAGAGTAGGAATGGTGATCTATCTCCAACTCAGTTTGGTGGGCCATTTAGATGGGAACTTTCAGGAATTGGTGCTTCCACATATCTGCTGCCCTTGTCTTTTTAGATGGAAGAGGTTGTGGCTTAGGAAGGAGCTGTTGAAGGAGCTCTGAATGAACTGTTGCAGTTGGTCTTATAGATGAATCATACTGGTTCTATTTTGCATTGGTTGTGGAGGGAGTGCATGTTGAAAATGATGGTTGGAGTGCCAGTCAAGCCGATTTCTTTGTCCTGATGACAAACAGTGTCTTCCAGTGTTATTGAAGCTACACTCATCCATGTAAGTGGAAAGTATTCCATTGTATTCCTGACTTGTGTCTTTCGATGATGGATTTGTGGAATGAGCACTTGTGTTACCTGCCACAGAAACCCCAATCTCTGACTTTTTCTTCAGAATAATGGAGCAAGACTAAGTAATTCAGCCAATCAACCCTGCCTTGTCATTCATTTTGATCATGGCTGATCAAACACTTCAATATTCTTCACCCAAACCATTCATATAACCCTATATGCCATGGTAATCAGAAATCTAAATATCTTTACTTTAAACATACTCAGAGACTGAAGTGTCACAGCCTAAAGATTCACAACCCTCTCTGAGTAAACAAAATCCTAATCTTGGATCTAAGTGGCAATACCCTTATTTTCAAATTATGGCCCATTGTTCTAGACTACTTAACCAGGAGAAACATCTTACCTACGTCTACCCTACCTATCCCTTTAAGAATTTTGAAATCTTCAATGAGATCACTTCTCATTCTTTGAAACTCTGGAGAACACTGGTCAGGTTTGCACAATTTCTCTTTATAAAACCAATCCACCATACTCAAAATAAGACTAGTATTCTTCATTTCACTCCCTTCAATGGCAATTGACATTTGTGCATCTCTACGTCCAACCTCACACCACTTAAGAACCATTCTGCAGTTCTCCTACCAAGTGGGTAACCTCACATCTTTCCATATTATATCCCATCTGCAATGTGCTTGCCCATTTATTAAAGCTGCCCAAATCCTCCTGAATCCACTCTACATCTTCCTCACAACACAACTTCCTATGTAGCTTTGTATCACCTACAAATCTGAAAATATTACAATACCTCCAAATCAATGATATATGTTGTGAATAGCTGGACACGAAATACTGATCCTTATGGTTACCATCTAGTCATAACCTGCCAATATAAGAATTACTCATTTAGTCCTATTGTCTGTTTTGTATCTTGTAGCAACAGTGTTTATGTGGCTGGTCTACTTCAGTTTCTGATCAATGGATATTGGTATTTGGAGATTCAGTGATGGCAATGTCAAGGGATAATGGTTGGACTGTCTTTTGTGAGAGAGGATCAGTTTCTAGGACTTTTGTTGTGAGAATTTTATTTTCTAATTTTTAGCCCAAGCATGGATATTGGGACAGGGACTGCTTCAGTACCTGAGGAGTTATAAATGCACAATTTTCAAAACCAACTGGCGAACATCCCTATTTCTGACCTTATGATGGAGGGAAGATCATCAATAAAGCAGCTGAAATTGGTTGGGCCTAGGATTCTACCCTGAGGAACTCCTCCAGTGATCACTAGTGGCTGAGAAATGATTGATCTTCAACAATTCCAACCATCTTTCTGTTTCCCAAGCGGGGCTCCAACAAGCAGAGAGCTCTCCCACTGACTCCTGTTTTGATGAACCATCTTGATAGCACATCTAATCAAATATTATCTTGATATCGATAGAATTACTTTCACCTCCACTTGACAGCCAGGCTTTCAGGTAAGTAACAATGGGACAAGGGTACTTCACTGGGTGGGAGAACAAGGGAAAAAGCAGGTTAAACAGGTCAGAAATAAGGCCTGTGGGCTTTGTCTGACTCGATATCTAGTCCCTTGCTACTCCATTCCTCCCCACAACTTAAGATGAAGGAAAGAAGATAGTAGAATAATTAGATGCCCTTTTTGCATCAAAGTTTGCCATCAGCAAGAGCAGAAGATTAACTACAGGCCATTCAGTTTAACATTGGGTGTAGGTTAGCTCCTGGAATTCGTACTGAGTGAGAAACCATTTCTTCTGGTGGGAGTATCAAGAACCAAGGGATATAACTTAACATCATCATAGAGTTAATATAATTTAGCATCGACATTCAGAGGGTTCTGGGCATACGGGTCCACAGATCCCTGGAGGAAGCAATGCTGGAGGATAAGGTGGTCAAAAAGGCATACAGCACACTTGCCTTCACCACCCAGGGCATTGAATATAAAAATTGGCAATTTGTGTTACAGTTTTATAAAATTTTGCTTGGCCACTTATGAAATATTATGTGTAGTTCACATTGCTACATTACCAGAAAGGCCGGATGCTTTGGAAAGGGTGCAAAGAAGGATGTTAAAAAGGTAAAAACAATGACTGCAGATGCTGGAAACCAGATTCTGGATTAGTGGTGATGGAAGAGCACAGCAGTTCAGGCAGCTACTTGGATGCTGCCTGAACTGCTGTGCTCTTCCAGCACCACTAATCCACAAAGAAGGATGTTGCCTGGTCTGGAGGGTTTTAGTTACAAGGAGAGGTTGCATAAGCTTAGATTGATTTCTTTGGAAAGGTAGAGGCTGAGCGGGCAACTTGATAGAGGTCTATAAACTTAGGAAAGGTACAGATAGAGTAAATAGTCAGACACTTTTTCCCAGGTGGAAAGGACAACTACAAGGCACCGGTTCAAGGTGAGAAAGGGAGTGTTTAGGGAGCAACATTTAAGGTTTATCTTGATAGACACGTGAACGGGATGAAGGAGCAGGGGTGGGGGTGGGGGTGGGGGGGCAGGGACAAACAGAGGGATAGAAACCATGCATGAGCAATAAGCAGCAGCTCTAAATAAGGACTAGAATCGGTGCAGGCTTTGTGGGCCGTAGGGCCCGTTCTTGTGTTGTATTGAATTGCATTGCATAATATTACAATCACCTTGCCAGTCTGGAGAGATATTGGGATGCTCTTTCCCATACAAGAATGAACAAAGTTTTCACTGTTGTTCTGCAAAAAAAACTTTTAAGTGCCAGCATAATTGAAGCTGCCAAATGTAAGATTGATCAACGCAACACCAAAGCATGTGGTGTAAAGACAGGCAAATGAACTTGAGGTGTAGATTTGCCAAGACATGATTACATTGAAGAGCAGGCAGATTACATTGGGTATACCTGTCTTATTCCTGCTTCTTAAATTCCAATGTTCCAAATTGTGCTTTCATTGACATTATGAAACTGCAGTGGGCAATTTCATTTTAAACATGGTTGTGTTCAGTGCCATGTTTGTGCGTTTCCATTTCACAGCCCAGTGGCAGGCACCATTAATTACAAGAGAGTTGGGTTGGTCATTAGATTATCAAAAAGACAGGAATGAATTATCTGCCAAAACATCGCTGGCTCAGAGGGGCTGTGGAAATGTTTTACGTCTGCAGGCCATATCTTGGTTGACGTGTCATTGTGTTTTATCTTGCTTTGTTTGGCTTAATGTTGTTTTCCTACTCTTAAACAAAACCTGAAACGAGGCGATGTCAGTCTTGTGCTTGAAGTAAGCAATAGAACAGAAGTATTCGCCTCCAGATAACATTAGCATTGTAGTTCATTGCCAGGCTGAACAAATGCTTTCCAATGTAGCAGATAGTTTAGAGAATTGTTAAGCTCACAACAATAGGAAAACTAATTGCCAAAGTACTTAGTATTGTCTGACACTTGAGAGCGATGTCATGCAGTTTATCACTTCAGGACCATAAGACACGGAGAGTCAGGTTGATTCTCGATTTATACAATAAAGAACACAGAAAAAAAATCTACTGAATTCAGAAATTTTTCAAATATGGTTTACGAATGTGCAAGACATTTAGAAAATGTAGGAAATGATTATTTGGGTAAAAGGCAAATTTAACTGGGAGGTGAAGGTCTAGTGATATTATCACTAGATTATGAATCCAGAGACGCAGGTAGTGTTCTTGGGACCTGGGTTCAAATGCTAGGTTCCAGCGCATGCTGGAGTTTGAATGCAATGAAAACCTGGAATTAAGATTCGAATAGTGATCATGAATCTACTGCCAATTGTTGGGGAAAAAAAACCTATCAGGTTCACTAATGTCCTTTAGGTAAGGAAACTGCTGCCTTACATGGTCTGGCCTACATGTGACTCCAGACCCAAGGTAGTGTGAGTGACTTCTAATGACCCTCTGGAATGGGCAATAAATGTTGACCTAGAGGTACCAGTGATGCCCTCATCCAGTGAATGAATGAAAAAAAAACCTCAGTCATATTTTATGATTGGCAAGAATGACAGGAAGATTAGGATTTTGTTTACTTTTGGATTGGATTGAGGGAGGTATATCTTTTACTTGGTCCTAGGTCAAAAGGATCTGCTTTGGGAGCTTCTCTACTTGCTGAACAAGTGGCTATTGAATGGCCTTAGCAAAACCAATATCAGTCAAAACATTCCACTTTATCCTAAAGATTTCTAACCTTCAGAGAAATTAAGGTACCAGCCATTGATGTTGAGTGGTAACCATGTAGTGTAGCTCACATCGTGTAAAGGGTTAACATCAAATATCGACTGCATCATCAGTAATGTAAATGATCACATAACAACAGTGCGATGGTTCTGTGTTAAGCTTCATGTTACCCTGATGTACAAGAGTGTTTTACTAGTGGCAAATTTGCAAACAGTATAGTGTCAACAATTTCTATTGATACTGATCAAGAAGTTAACCTCCCCAAAGTTGCAGTGTGATGATAACAGCATTGGCAAGACTTACAAAGAATTTTTCAAAATAATTGTTCACCCCATTTAGACCACTGAAGAATTCCAATTTACCTAACAATGTCAGATTGACTTGGGCTGGGTACGAACTGCTGATGTAATCTTTCACACACAAGAACATAAAGAACTTTGGAGCAGGAGGAAGTCATTCAGCCCCTCAAGAGCACTACTGTTCAATGAATCACAAAGATCTGCATCTGAACTCCAAATATTCATCTTTGTCTCATATTATTTTCATATTTTTGGCATCAAACTTAGAATTACAGAATCAAGCATCATTTGTGAAAGTGTGTTTCGAATTTCCAGTACCCATTGAGTGTTGAAACACTTCAGACCTGAATTCCTGAAAATCCTGAATTGAACTTTTTGACTAATTAGTCAAAGATTTGAGCTGAATTTCAACTCCACAATCAAAACAAAGAACTGCTTCTCATCTACTCTATCAGCTTCCCTTATAATCTCATAAATGTTGATCTCTGCATTCCAGAGAGTACAACATTAGTGTGTGTTATTCTCCTTGACAATTGACTCTTGGATTATTCTGGCAAGTCTTTGCTACACTCCCTTCCAGGCCAGAAAATCCTCCCTAAAAGTTCCCAGAGCTGCTCAGAACACCAAAGGTATAATCAAAACAAAGAGTTGAGTGGCTGTTGCAAGCTTCCACCTCTTGTATTCTAGCACTCCAGATCTCAAACCAACATTCCAACTGCATTTTTGAATATCTTTTTACACCAGTCCATTTTAATGATATATGTTCACAAACCCCTAAAAGTGTCTTTGACTGTTAGTCTTCTGTTTCTTTCCTATTTAAAAGGTACTGTCTTAGATTGAAAGCACATGAATTCAAACTTGCCATAGTGAAATCCACTTACCATATTTTCTCATTCAATTGACAGAGTCAGAGAGTTGTACAGCACAGAAACAGACCCTTTAGTCCAACTCATCCATGCCGATCAGATATTCAAAACTAAGCTAGTCCCATTTGCTAGAATTTGGCCCATTACCCTCTAAACCCTTGCTATTCTATACTCATCCAGATGCCTTTTAAATGTTGTAATTATAGCAGCCTCCACCACTTCCTCTGGCAACTCATTCCATGCACACTCCCACCCTCTGAAAAGATTGCCCGTTAGGTCCCTTTCATAGCTTTCCCCTCTCAACTTAAACCTATAGCCTCTAGCCTTGGAGTCCCCTAACCTGTGAAAAAGACCCTGGCTATTCACCCTATCCATGTCCCTCATGTTTTCATTAACCTCGTCAAGGTCAGCATTCAGCCTCTGATGATCCAGGGAAAATAGCTCCAGCATAGTCAGCCTCTCCCTATTGCACAAGCCCTCCAAAAACAGCAACATCCTTGTAAATCTTTTCTGAACCCTTTCAAGTTTAACAACATCTTTCCTATAGTAGTGAGACCAGAACTGGAGGCATTACTCTAATGTCCTGTGCAGCCACAGAATGATCTCCCAACGCCTATACTCAATGCACTGACAAATAAAGGTAAGTGTACCCAACACCTCCTTCACTATCTTGTCTACTTGGCACTTCACCTTCAAGGAACTGTGAGCCTGCACTCTACCATCTCTTTGTTCAGGAATATTCCGCAGGAACCTTCCATCTAGTGTACAAGAGACAAAAGCAGAAATTGCTGGAAAAGCTCAGCAGGTTAAACAGCATCTGTGGAGAGAAATCAGAGCTAATGTTTCGAGTCCAGTGGCCCTTCCTCAGAACTCAATAAACTGTTCAGAGGATGGGTCACTCGACCCAAAACATTAACTCTGATTTCTCTCCATAGATGCTGCCAGACTTGCTGAGCTTTTCCAGCAATTTCTGCTTTTGTTTCTCATTTACAGCATCAACAATTCCTTTGACCATAAGACCATAAGACCATAAGACATAGGAGTGGAAGTAAGGCCATTCGGCCCATCGAGTCCACTCCGCCATTCAATCATGGCTGATGCGCATTTCAGCTCCACTTGCCAGCGTTCTCCCCGTAGCCCTTAATTCCTCTAGACAACAAGAACCTATCAATCTCGGCCTTGAAGACATTTAGCGTCCCGGCTTCCACTGCACTCCGTGGCAATGAATTCCACAGGCCCACCACTCTCTGGCTGAAGAAATGTCTCCGCATTTCCGTTCTGAAATGACCCCCTCTAATTCTAAGGCTGTGTCCACGGGTCCTAGTCTCCTCGCCTAACAGAAACAATTTTCTAGCATCCACCTTTTCAAAGCCATGTATTATTTTGTACGTCTCTATTAGATCTCCCCTTAATCTTCTAAACTCCAACGAATACAATCCCAGTATCCTCAGCCGTTCCTCATATGCTAGACCTGTCATTCCAGGGATCATCCGTGTGAATCTCCGCTGGACACGTTCCAGTGCCAGTATGTCCTTCCTGAGGTGTGGGGACCAAAACTGGACACAGTACTCCAAATGGGGCCTAACCAGAGCTTTATAAAGTCTTAGTAGTACATCTCTGCTTTTATATTCCAACCCTCTTGAGATAAGAGACAACATTGCATTCGCTTTCTTAATCACAGACTCAACCTGCATGTTTACCTTTAGAGAATCCTCGACTAGCACTCCCAGATCCCTTTGTGCTTTGGCTTTATTAAGTTTCTCACCATTTAGAAAGTAGTCCATTCCTATATTCTTTTTGCCAAAGTGCAAGACCTCGCACTTGCTCACGTTAAATTCCATCAGCCATTTCCTGGACCACTCTCCCAACCTGTCTAGATCCTTCTGTAGCCTCCCCACTTCCTCAGTACTACCTGCCTGTCTACCTAACTTTGTATCATCGGCAAACTTCGCTAGAATGCCCCCGGTTCCCTCATCCAAATCATTAATATATAATGCGAACAGCTGTGGCCCCAGCACCGAACCCTGCGGGACACCGCTCGTCACCGGCTGCCATTCTGAAAAAGAACCTTTTATCCCAACTCTCTGCCTTCTGTTAGATAGCCAATCCTCAATCCATCCCAGCAGCTCACCTCGAACACCATGGGCCCTCACCTTGCTCAGCAGTCTCCCGTGTGGCACCTTATCAAAGGCCTTTTGAAAGTCCAGATAGACCACATCCACTGGGTTCCCCTGGTCTAACCTACTTGTTACCTCTTCAAAAAATTCCAACAGGTTTGTCAGGCATGACCTCCCTTTACTAAATCCATGTTGACTTGTTCTAATCAGACTCTGCTCTTCCAAGAATTTAGAAACCTCATCCTTAATGATGGATTCTAGAATTTTACCAACAACCGAGGTTAAGCTGATTGGCCTATAATTTTCCATCTTTTGCCTTGATCCTTTCTTGAACAAGGGGGTTACTACAGCCATCTTCCAATCATCCGGGACCTTTCCTGACTCCAGTGACTCTTGAAAGATCTCAACCAATGCCTCTGCTATTTCCTCAGCAACCTCTCTCAGAACTCTAGGGTGTATCCCATTGGGGCCAGGAGATTTATCAATTTTAAGACTTTTTAACTTTTCTAGCACTATCTCTTTCGTAATGGCAACCATACTCAACTCAGCCCCGTGACACCCTTTAATTTTTGGGATATTACTCATGTCTTCCACTGTGAAAACTGACGCAAAGTACTTGTTAAGTTCTCCTGCTATTTCCTTATCTCCCATCACTAGGCTCCCTGCATCAGTTTGAAGTGGCCCAATGTCTACTTTTGCCTGTCGTTTGTTTCTTATGTACTGAAAGAAACTTTTACTATTATTTCTATGGTTTTTATTAAGCTTATAATTCCTCTCCTGATTTGCCTTATCAAATGTTAACATGGAAGCATTCTGCAACCATCCACAGTGACCTTTTGAAAGGTCATTCATAAATATGATGAATACTTCCAGCCTTTCCGGACTTGACTGGTGGCATTCTACCGATTAGAGTGCCCTCTTTATTACTTCAACTGCCACACAGCTAGACTTCTAACCAGACCAACAAGTTGCCTTCAATTTCATTTGCCTCAGATTTGGCTAATAACATCACCTGTCACCTGTAGCTTTGTCAAATTCTTTCATCAGTCCAGAAAAACAACACCAATGAGCTTTTCCATCTCCACTAGTTTTAGTTCCTTCTCAATCAGATTTGCCAAGCATGTCTACTGTGTACAAATCCCAACCAGAACACTCGCTGACCAGTTGAAAATGTTTAAGCTCACAAAATAAGTCACAATCAATGATTTGGCTTATTTTATGCACACCAAGTAGTACTTGAGTGGGTATGCCTCTTATTTTAAATAGTTGATGTGATAGTCTTTGTAACAACTGAAATGTCATTCGGGAGCAGCCATCTGTTGTCCTCCAACAAATTATAGACAATTACCCGCAGCGGATGATCTTGTTTTATTCCATACGAGTATGGTTTTCAGCAGCTCATCTTCTGCCTTGGGAGCTGACCACCTTATGACCTTAACATACAATTCACCAGCTTCCAAATCTCCCCACCCCCGCCCCCAGCCTCATCCCAGGTCCAGCCTTCCCTCTCCATCCCATCTCTTTGACCTCATCGCATACGTCCATCTTCCTTCCCACCCATCCACTCCAGACTTCCCACTGACCACTCACAATCACCTCCTACCTGCATCCACCTATTGCCATCCCATCTGCCTTTCCCCCAGCCCCAATCTCCTCCTCCTTATTTATTTCTCAGCCCACTTCCCCCTCCCCAGTCCTGATGAAAGGTCCCAACTTAAAAGGTTGACTCTCCTGCTCCTCTGATGCTGCTTAACTTGTTGTGCTTTTCCCAGCTCCACATTTTATCGAATCTTATTCCATTTTAATTACTTTGTAATGCATTTCTATCACATTTGAAAAGGTTCTGGCTGATTAATGGGCTTGACATCTGAAACAATATTGAGAATGTTGGTACTTGGGAGGAGTTGATGAGCGTAGTTTCAACAATGTTCAAGAAACGTGACGTCATCCAACTCAAAACTTGATTGGCACCCAATCTGTCATCTTCAACATTCACTCCCTCACCACGGATGGCACAGTGTGTGACATTTACAAGCTGCACAGCAGAAATTCATAAAGAATCCACCAGCACCTTCCAATTCCACACACCCATCAGTAGACAGAAGGTCAGGGACAGCTCATATGTGGGAGCACCAGCATTTGCAAGTTCCCCTCTAGGGGACACACCACTCTGATTTCCAAACATCCCTTTAGTGTCACTGGGTGGGAATCCTGGGACTCCCTTTCTAACAGCACCTGCAGATGCTTCTGCTACCTAAGAAATGTTGCTATTCAAGGAGGAAGTTCATCACCACCTTGTGCAGAGCAATAAGGAATGGGAAATAAATGTTGGCCCAGCCAGTGGTGCACATATTTCACGGATAATAACAAAACCAACTGAAAGAAAAACTGAAAGAACTGTGGATGCTGTAAGTCAGAAACAAAAACAGAAGTTGCTGGAAAAGTTCAGCAGATCTGGCAGCATCTGTGGAGAGAAATCAAAGTTAACATTTCAGGTCCAGTTATTCTTTGTCAAAACAGAGGAAGGGTCACCAGACCTGAAACATTAACTTTGATTTCTCTCCACAGATGCTGCCAGACTTGCTAAGCTTTTCCAGCAACTTCTGTTTTTGTAACAAAAAAAGCAGAACGGCTGCTTTCTGTCTCTATTTGAGCATTGAGTCCAATATTTAATTTATACTTGCGCATGGGTTGCAGACAAAAATTTCATGAGTATCAACCTACTATTGTGACTGATCAAAACCCATTCACAATGTATTATTTTGTCAAAATAAGAACTGGTGATGTTTTCTTTCAATGCAATTACTGTCAGAGAAGATTGAAAGCAATAAAGTTTGTGCTGGGACGTGAAATATTTTGGCTTGGCAGTAGTACTCTTTGGGCCATATCGAGTTTCCGTCAGTAACATCAACAAGCAATTGTGCCTTGGCACATTTCCGAACAATTAGAGTTGAAGTCTAAAAGTGTTGTGACAGACCGTTCTGACAGTAACCAATAATTGCAAGGAAGAGGGCATCAAGTCAGATAAAGCAGTAAGAGTGATCCAATTGTTATTGAACCTATGATGGATGATTTTCTGCTCTGTACTAGTCTATTTATGTCTGATACAGAAGAATGCGTAAAATGAAATTTAAAAAATAGCGGGGAGGAGACTAAAGTAGTTTTAGAGCAGCCTTCGTAATTCTATGGTATGAGTAAGAGAGCTGGTGAACCACTGATAGTTATGTTTATAAGACGGGTTCAGTTAGTTCAGTTGGGTGGATGATGTGGAGTTTGAGATGTGGAGTGATGCTAACCATTCAATTCTCTCACTGGCTGAGGTTACCATGATGACCCTGCCTTCACAAACTTACCCCTCACCCGAGATCCAGCGAAAGCCAGATTCAACTCAGTTGCCTCTCTCTAATGAGAGAGTAGCCCTACAATCCTCTGGAACTAGGGTGACTTTACCTATACCAGTAATGTTCGGTACCTGGACAGTATAGGGAAACGATGTGGTAGGGAGGTGATCAGGAAGAAAAGGATAACATCCATTTTCAAACAACTACAGAGTTATTGCTCATAACTAGCTAACAATATCTCAGAAATTTTTTTTTACACCATCAAGTACTTTGTTTTTAGCTGCCATTGCATTACAGACAATGTAGAGTCATAAAGATGTACAGCATGGAAACAGTCCTTCAGTCCAACCCGTCTATGTTGACCAGATATCCCAACCCAAACTAGTCCCACCTGCCAGCACCCGGCCCATATCCCTCCAAACCCATCCTATTCATATACCCATCCAAATGCCTTTTAAATGTTGCAATTGTACCAGCCTCCACCACTTCCTCTGGCAGCTCATTCCATACACGTACCACCCTCTCCATGAAAAAGTTGCCTCTTAGGTCTCTTTTATATTTTGCCTCTCTTACCCTAACCTATGCCCTCTAGTTCTGGACTCCCCGACCCCAGGGAAAAGACTTTGTCTATTTATCCTATCCATGCCCCTCATAATTTTGTAAACCTCATAAGGTCACCCCTCAGCCTCCGACGCTCCAGGGAAAACAGCCCTAGCCTGTTCAGCCTCTCTCTGTAGCTCAGATCATCCAACTCTGTCAACATCCTTGTAAATCTTTTCTGAACCCTTTCAAGTTTCACAACATCTTTCCAATAGGAAGGAGACCAGAATTGCACGCAATATTCCAACGGTGGCCTAACCAATGTCCTGTACAGCCACAACATGACCTCCCAACTCATGTACTCAATACTCTGACCAATAAAGGAAAGCATACCAAACGCCTTCTTCACTATGCTATCTACCTGCGACTCCACTTTCAAGGAGCTATGAACCTGCACTCCAAGGTCTCTTTGTTCAGCAGCACTCCCTAGGACCTTACCATTAAGTGTATAAGTCCTACTAAGATTTGCTTTCTTAAAATGCAGCACCTCGATAGGAAATAGGTGCACTAGTAGGCCATTCGGCCCTTCAATCGTGCTCTGCCATTGAGGATCATGCAACTCAAAACACTGTTCCCATTTTCTCCCCATATCCTTTGACCCCTTTTGCTCTTAAGAATCATATCTGATATGGGAACTGACTTCACAACCTACTCTTGACAGAGACAAGAGCTCTGCAAGGCAGGAACAGACCTCAGTCCTTTTCCCGGTGCACAGCATCGAAAAACTGAGACTTTACCACAACAGCTTGGTAGCAACCTTCCTCTCTTCTCCAGCCTGTCCTGAGTGTTGGCGTTTTCGTAATTGCAAGGAAACCAGGCTCAAACAATTTCATATTTGCAATTACATCTCAAAGGGAGCAGAAATGTTGCAGAGAAATAATAACGTACACAGTGGCCCGATATTGAAACGAGAATCCAATGCCCTGATTTATAAAATTCTTGTCACCTTATCACCTGCTGTCTTTTCCAATTCCTGTTTAGCTGCTAATAGTTTGCGTTCCAGATCAGTCAGCTGTTGTGCCTAAGGAGAGAAGGATACAAGAAATTGTAACATGCAATAGCAGATAAACATAATTGTGCTTTTAAAATCTGTCTCAGTACAACGTAGGATAAGACCAAGACCATAATGCCACAAGAACAGCAACAGGAGTAAGCCATTCAGCCAGTTGAAGCTGCTCCACCATTCAATAGGATCATGGCTGATCTGACACTCCTCATGTCCAGTTTTCTGCCTTTTCCCGGTAACCCTTGATTCCTGGAGCTTAGAACATCGAACAGAAGAACTTGGAGCAGGAGAAGGCCGTCTGGCCCTTTGAGCCTCTTCCACCATTCAATATGATCATGGCTGATCTTTAACTTACACATCCGAGAGGTGTTGCATTTTGGCAAGACAAACAAGGGGCAGGACTTACATAGCTAATTATGGGGCCTTGGGTAGTGTTGTCGAACAGAGAGACCTCGAGATTCTAGTAGCTAAGTCCTTGAAAGTTGCAAAGGCATAATATGGAGGTGCCAGTGTTGGTCTGGAGTGTACAAAGTTAAAACTCACACAACACTAGGTTATAGTCCAACAGGTTTAATTGGAAGCTCTAGCTTCATCAGGAGTAGCGCTCCGAAAGCTAGTGCTTCCAATTAAACCTGTGTTGGTGTTGCATCACAGGCAGACAGTGTGGTTAAGACGATATTTGGCATGCTTGCCTTCATAGCTCAGGCCATTGAGTAAAGGAGTCGGGAGGCCATGTTGTGGCTGTACAGGCTGTTGGTGAGGCCAGTTTTGGAATACTGCATACAGTTCTGGTCACTCTGCCAAAGGAAGGATATTATTAAATTGGAGAGGGCGCAAAAAGATTTACAAGGATGTTACTGGGACTGGAAGTTTTGAGTTTTAGAATTTATAGAGATGTACAGCATGGAAACAGACCCTTCGGTCCAACTCGTCCATGCTGACCAGATATCCCAACCCAATCTAGTCCCACCTGCCCTCACCTGGCCCATATCCCTCCAAACCCTTCCTATTCATATACCCATCCAAATGCCTCTTAAATGTTGCAATTGTACCAGCCTCCACCACTTCCTCTGGCAGCTCATTCCACACACATACCATCCTCTGTGTGAAAAAGTTGCTCCTTAGGTCTCTTTTATGTCTTTGCCTTCTCACCCTAAAACTATGCCCTCGAGGCTAGGAATCTTTTCACTGGAGCATAGGTGGTTGAGGGGTGACCTTGTAGAGGTTTATAAAGTCATGAGGGACATAGATAAGGTAAATAGCAAAGGTCCTTTCCCTGGGGTAGGCAAGGTCAAAGCTAGAGGGCATAATTTTAAAGGGAGAGGGGAAAGACTTAAAAGGGGCAAGAGGGTGGTGCACGTTTGGAATGAACTTCCACTGGAAGTGGCAGACGCAGGTACAACTACAAAATTTATAAGACATTTTGGACAGGTACATGAATAGAAAAGGTTTAAAAGGGATATGGACCAAATGCAGGCAAATGGAACTAGTTTAGTTTAGCTAGCGTGGATGAGTTGGACCAAAAGGTCTGTTTCCATGCCGGATGACTCAATGACCTCTTTGACTCTATGACTCTATTGATCAAGAACCTACCTTTCCCAGCCAGACATATTCACAAGGACTCTGCCCTCATAGCTCTCTGTGGCAAGGAGTCCCAAAAATCCACAACCCTTAGAGGAGAAAGTCCTCCTTATCTCAGTCTTCATTCTGAGAGCATTGCTTCTGATCCTTCACCATCCCACAAGGGGAGACATCCTCTCAGCACCTACCCTATCAAACTCCTTAAGAATTCTCCGCATTTCAATGAGATCACTGCTCATTTTTTTGTATATCCAATGAGTTTAATGTCTGCTCCTAACACAATCCCTGCACGCTGGGAGTCATTCTAGTGAATCTTCGTCAACTGCCTCCAATGAAATAATGCTTTTTCTTAAAATAAGGGATACAAAATTGTTCATAATGCTCCAAATGTGGTGTCATCAGCACCTTCACTTGTAGTAAGCTTCCCTACTCTTATACAATAGCATTATTTCACCAAATTATTAAAAAGCCACAGTGAGATTAGTAAACATTGCTAACTAGACAGATACAAGTCTGCTCTTGTGGTACCATGGTAGCGGCCTTACTTTTGGGCCAGGTTCAAGTTCCATCTGTTTCCTGGAGGCGTGAGAGTCATAACATGTGTGAATCAGATTGATTAAAAATAATATTTGTAAAAAATGGGCTATTCTGACACAGTGGTAGTGCCCTAACCTCTGGGTCAGATAGTCCAGGTTTAAATTTCACTAAGTTTAGAGGTCTTTTATGGGGTTAGGGTCCAAACAGCATTATTTAAATAAAACAAATATTCAACTGACTATATGTATTTGACTGAATACAGGTCTAACTTTAGAAGATGTCATGATTGGCTCTGAGCAAAGCCAACTGGACATATTAAGTTCACAAATCTTGAAATCTACTTACATCTTACCATTGGTCCCTTAGCTTAAGAGAACAATGTACGACCTTCACAATGGACACTAGCATCTAGAATGAGAAAACTCTGAGGTTTACACCAGTGGGTGACTTCCCTTGTGCTGAGGGAAGTGTATAGTAACATTACGCAGCTACATGAAGAGCATGTTGCATAGCCCTGATCAGAACTAGATACTCCAGGATCAAATCCCAACTCAGAAATTAATGACCAAAGAAAGGGTGCTCATAACACATCCTGTGTATCATCCTGGAAATTCCTTCTCAATGACATAGATGGCACAAAGTAAAAGCAAGAGAGATTCATGGTCAGTCATGTGATAGAAAGGAAGTTAGAGGCTTCAACATTATGATCCATAGGTCCAGATTACAACATAATAGTTTAAAAAAAACACATATTGCCACTGTACACAGAATTTTAACTCATTAGTGAATTTTAACTCACGAACATCGCCAATTTGACCAAATAGGAAATTTTTCATCTTAATTACTTTGCAATTTAGCCTTCAGTCTGAAAACCATTTTCTTGGATTAACACCATTGTACTTAAAATTCCATTATAGTTTGTACTTGGAATTGTCACATCTATTTGCAAAATTACCAAGCGAAAAATGACTATTTGGTGTTTCCGTTCCACCTATTTTGGTTAATTACATCTCACACTCCACCTCCCCCACTTCCAACTTCACTATACTCACTACTTCAGAGAGTACAATAATTTTTAAACAATAATTTCTTTTTGACCAAAATTTATAAGAAAAAAAATGTATAAATTGAGTTAAGGTTTCATGATTTGTAATTTGGTTGTAATCACATTAATTAAAATTAATCAATCGAGAAGGCTTGCTAATTATCCTAATATGGGGCTATTAAACCATAAACGTAATCACATTTTGTTAATGATGCATCTTCTAAACTGGTGAACAAATACAGCAATAATACTGGTTTGGTTGGACCTTTTCGAATAAGCTGTTGAAGATTCTTTATTTTTAAGATTAGATTCCCTACAGTGCAGAAACAGGCCCTACGGCCCAACAAGTCCACACCGACCCTCCGAACAGTAACCCACCCAGACCCATTTCCCTCTGACTAATGCACCTAGCACTATAGGCAATTTACCACGGCCAATTCACCTGACCTGCACATCTTTGGACTGTGGGAGGAAACTGGAGCACCTGGAGGAAACCCACGCAGACACGGGGAGAATGTGAAAACTCCACACAGAGAGTCACCCAAGGCTGAGAATCGAACCTGGGACCCTGGTGCTGTGAGGCAGCAGTGCTAACCACTGAGCCACCATGCCACCCCAAACTTGCTTAACATTCTATTTGTTTTCTGGTTTGACAATTAAATCAGGAGTAAGTGCATTTAAAAGTCAATAATTTGAATACAAGAAACTAAAAAGAAGTTGTGCAGCACAACTGCCCTTCTTCAGAATATCTCCGTCTGAGTCCAGCTGAGATTACTGGCATCGAACCCTAGCTTTTTTGCTGATTACAACTGTTTTACATGGATTCATTTGGCATCATCCTTGAATGATTTTTAGGAATTAATCCATGAAGCAAAACTAAATTTAATGTTGTGTTAATTGGACCTCAGTTGCCAATGATCAGGGTTTGGAATTCAAAATAGAATTGAGGAAGTATCTTCCCTCACCCAATTTAATTAAAATGCGGTTAATCGATTAGGTGGTGCAATCACCAAGCTTTTGCAAAGGATGTAAATTTGATCCTTGTGCGTTTTATATTTGTAAAATAAAGCGATGTGGTCTTTCTTCCATCAAATCTATATGACATATGCTCATCTTGGGACTGATACCTGCTGCAAAGGTATTGCATTCTGCCAGCACAGCTGCTTCAACTTAATGAAGACAGACATTTATCTCAGATATATTTGCACTCACTGCAGTCCTTTGCTATATTAGACAAACTAAAGGCCTGAGGGTATTGCTCAGAAATAGAATCCTCGGTAGCAGCATATCAAGTCGTAGAGTTATACAGCACAGAAACAGACCTTTCAGTCTAACCAGTCCATGCTGAACGTAATCCCAAACTAAACAAGTTTCCACCTGCCTGCGCTTGGCCTATATCCCTCCAAAGCTTTCCTATTCATGTACTTATCCAAATGTCTTTTAAACATTGAAACTGTACCCGAATCCACCACTTCCTCTGGAAGTTCATTCCATACACAAACCACTATGTAAAAAAAATTGCCCCTCATGTCTTTTGAAGTCCTCCTCTCACCTTAAAAATATGTCACCGAGTCTTGAGATCTTGGGTGAAAAGACACCCGCCATTCACCTTATCTGTGCCCTTCATGATTTTATAAACCTTTATAAGGTCACCCTCAACCTCCTACACTTCAGTGAAAAACAGACCATCTTATATCTTCGTTATATCTCAAACTCTCCAATCCTTTTAAGGAAAGTTGATGGCTCAATGGTATTATCATGAGATTATTAATCCAAAGACCCAGGTAATATTCTGGGAACCCAGGTTTGAGTCCCACCATGGAAGATGGTGAAATTTGATTCAGTGAAAAAAAAATCTGGAATTAAGTATCTACTGATGACCACAAAATCATTGTCAATTGTTGGAAAAACCCATCTGATTCACTAATGTCTTCCATCCTCACCTGGCCTCACCTACATGTGACTCTACCCCATTGCAATTTGGTTAACTCTCAGTTGCCCTCTGAAATGGTCTCGCAAGCCATTCAATTGTACTAAATGCTACAAAGTCTCAAAGAAATGAAACCAGACTTATCTTCTGGCATCGACCTAGGCACCGGAAAACACAATGCAGAAACAGCTCTGTTGGCCCTGTAAAGTCCTCCTCACTAACATCTGGGGGCTCGTGCCAAAATTGGGAGAGCTCTCTCATGGACTAGTCAAGCAACAGCCTGACACTGTCTGAAAGGTATGATTCCACGTGTATGACAATGTCCCAAACACCACCATTACCATCCCTGGATATGAGCTGAAAATGTGTTGCTGGAAAAGCACAGCAGGTCAGGCAGCATCCAAGGAACAGGAGAATCGACGTTTCGGGCATCAGCCCTTCCCGTCGATTCTCCTGTTCCTTGGATGCTGCCTGACCTGCTGCGCTTTTCCAGCAACACATTTTCAGCTTTGATCTCCAGCATCTGCAGTCCTCACTTTCTCCATCCCTGGATATGCTCTGTCTCACCAGCAGAGGTGACGGCACAGTGAGATACAGTCAGGAGGGAGTTGCCCTGGGAGTCCTCAACATTCTCATGGCTTCAGGTTGAACATGGGCAAGGAAACCTCCTGCGGATTACCATGCACCGTCCTCCCTCAGCTGATGAGGTACTCCTTCATGTTGAACATTACTTAAAGGAAGCACTAAGGATGACAAGAGCACAAAACGTACTCTGGGTGGGGGATTTCAAGAGTGGCTCAGCAGCAGTACTACTGATCGAGCTGATCGGGTTCTTAAGGACATTGCTGCTAAGCTGGGTCTGCATCGGGTGGTGAGAGAACCAACAAGAGGGAAAAACATACCTGACCTTATCCTGACTATTTCTGGCTGCAGATGCATCTGTCCATGACAGTATTGGTAAGAGCGACCACCGCACAGTCCATGTGGAGACAAAGTTCCACCTTCACATTGAGTATACCCTCCATTGTGTTGTGTGGCACTATCACTTTGCTAAATGGAACAGACTGCAAACAGATCTAGCAAACCAAGACTGGGCATCCATGAGGTGCTGTGAGTCATCGACAGCAGAACTGTACTCCAGGATATCCCTGGTTCAGTGGTGAGTGGAGGAAGGCATGCCAGGAGCACCACCAGTCATACCTGAAGATGAGGTGTCAACCTGGTGAAGCCTCCAAACAGGATTACTTGCATGCCAAACAGCATAAACAGCAAGTGATAAGCAGAGTTAAGCAATTCCACATCCATCAGATCAGATCTAAGCTCTGCAGTCCTGCCACATCCAGTGGAGGACAATTAAACAATTCACTGGAGGGGGTGGCTCCACAAATAACCCCATCCTCAATGATGGAAGAGCCCAGCACATCAGTGCAAAAGATAAGGCTGAAGCTTTCACAGCAATCTTCACCCAGGAGTGACAAGTGAATGATCAATCTCTACCTTCTCCAATGGTCCCCAGCATTACAGACACCAGTCTTCAGGCAATTCGATTCACTCCACGTGATATTAAGATATGGTTGGAGGCACTAGATACTGCAAAGGCAATGGGCCTTGATAACATTCTGGTAAAAGTACAGAAGAAGTGTGCTCCAGAACTTGTTGCTCCCCTAGCCAAGCTATTCCAGTACAGTTACAACACTGGCATCTACCTAACAATGTGGAAAATTGCCCAGACGTGTCTTGTACATAAAGAGTAGGACAAATCCAACCCGACCAATTACTGCTCCAATGTTCCAGTCTTGATCATCAGTAAAGTGACAGAAGATGTCATCAATAGTGCTATCAAGAAGCACCTGATCAGCAAAAACCTGCTCAGTGATACCCAGATAGGGTTCCACCAGCTCCTGACCTCATTATAGTCTTGGTTCAAACAAAAGAGCTAAATTCCAGAGGGTAGGTGAGAGTGACAGCATTTGACATCATGGCTATACTCAACTGATTGCGGCATCAAGGAGCCCTAGCAAAACTGGAATCAATGGGTATCAGGGGTCAAACTCTCCAGTTTGTAGAGCCATACCTGGCACAAAGGAAGATGGTTGTGGCTGTTGGAAGTCAGCCATCTCAGCTTCAGGACACCTCTGCAGGAACTGTCCAGGGCAATGTCTTCGGCCTAACCATCGTCAGCTGCTTCATTAATGACTTTCCCTCCATCATAAGGTCAGAAGTGGGGATGTTCGCCATTGGTTGCACCATTCAGAACTCCTCAGATACAGAAGCAGTCCATGTTCAAATGCAACAAGATCTGGGCAATATCCAGGCTTGGAGAAAGTGAGGTCTGCAGATGCTGGAGATCAGAGTCAAAAGGTGTGCAGCTGGAAAAGCACAGCAGGTCAGGCAGCATCCGAGGAGCAGGAGATTTGAAGTTTCAGGCATAAGCCCTTCATTCCTGATTCACAATTCTCCTGCTCCTTGGATGCTGCCTGACCAGCTGTGATTTTCCAATATCCAGGCTTGGGCTGATAAATGGCAAGTAACATTCACGCCACACAAATGTCAGGCTATGGCCATCACCAGTAAGAGACAATCTGACCACCACCTCTTGACATTGAATGGTGTTAGCGTCACTGAGTACCCCACTATAAACATCCTTGGAGAGACTATTGATCAGAAACTTAACTGAACTCATCACATAATAGCAGTGGCTGCAAGAACAGGTCAGAGGCTAGGAATACTGAAGCGAGTAACTTACCTCCTGACTTCGACTATCTACAAGGCACGAGTCAGGAATGTGATGGAACACTACTCACTTGCCTGATGGGTGCAGCCCCAATAACACTCAAGAAACTTGACACCATCCAGGACAAAGCAGCCCGCTTGATTGGCACCACATCCACAAACATTCATTCCCTCCACCGCCAACACTCAGGAGCAGCAGTGTGTACTATCTACAAGATGTCCTGCAGAATTCACCAAAGATCCTCGGACAGCATCTTCTGAATCCTTGAACACCTCCATCTAGAAGGACAAGAGCAGCAGACACATGGGAACACCACCACCTTCAGGTTCCCCTCCAAGCCACTCACCATCCTGACTTGGAAAAAGATCATCATTTCTTCGCTGTCGCTGAGTCAAAATCCTGCAAGTCTCTCCCTAAGGACATTGTGGGTCAACTCACAGCAGGTGGACTGCAGCGGTTAAAGAAGGCAGCTCACCACCACCTTCTCAGGAAAACTACGGACAGGCAAGAAATGCTGGGCCCAGCCAGGGACCACCACACCCCAAATGACTTTTTAAAAACTGGTGAATTGTTTCTGAACCCTCTCCAGCTTAATAATATTCTTCCTATAACTGGGCATACAGTACTGGACACGGTAGTCCAGAAGCGACCTCACTAATATCCTGAACAACTTTAACATGCCACTACTCCTATACTCAAAGATCTGAGCAATGAAGGCAAGCATGCTAAAGGCTCTTTTAACTACCCTGCCTCCACGTGAAGCAAATTTCAAAGAATTATGTACCTGTAACCCGTAGGTCTCTCTATTCTACAACACTACCCCAGACTCTACTTTTAATTGTTATAGTCCTGCCCTTGTTTGTTTTACCAAAATGCAATATCTTGCCTTTCTCCAAATTAAATACCATCTGCTACGCTTCAGCCCATTGACCCAACTTTCAAGATCTCTTTGTAATCTTAGATAACCTTCTTCACTGTTCACTATACCACCAAGTTT
This sequence comes from Chiloscyllium punctatum, assembly GCF_047496795.1. Classification (NCBI taxonomy): domain Eukaryota; kingdom Metazoa; phylum Chordata; class Chondrichthyes; order Orectolobiformes; family Hemiscylliidae; genus Chiloscyllium; species Chiloscyllium punctatum. Next base: position 83,585,824 of record NC_092760.1, read on the forward strand.
GATGTTATCTGCAAATTTACTAATTGCAACATGTGAAGTTCCTTCAGTTTCTTTGCCAAATACACAAGTTAAATGGAATTCAGATGTAATAGATTAAACCTGGGAGTAGACGATTGTGCTCTAAGACGATGTGAGAAGAGTGATGAGCATGAGAAATTAATTGACTGAGATCCTGAAAATCAGATTCTCGGCCTCAGAATAAAGTGGAGACAAATGCAGACACAAGGGGCTGAATGGCCTCGCTCTGGGCTGTAATAGTTCTGCAATTCTCCGCTTTTGTGATCTAAGCCCTCCCTCCTCAGAACATGAGATGATCTTCTGGCATCAGTGGTCGAGAGTCTCATAACACAGGAACTGGCATCTCATTAACTACGTAATTCACTGGAATTAACTTTTAACACTTTAGATTCCCAATCAATGCAGCAATCATGCATCTAGTGTCCCATGATCCACCTCTTAACCCTTTCCAAAACTTTCATGATGATTCAGAGTTGGTTGATGGGCCGGGTTGGATTTATCCATCTTTTGGTGTACCTCAGGAGATTCCTCAGCAATTTTCCAAATTGTGGCATTAATGCCTTTGTTGCCTGCATACTTAAGAGAATGTATGCAAGTTCTGGAACACAGGTTCTCAGTACTCTTTCCAGAGCATTTTCGGGGTACTAAGCTGTTATAGTATCCAGTATGTCCAGACATGTTTTTTAGAAATCACATGGTGTAAATTGAATTGGCTAAAAGACAGCTCCAAGAGGTGGCTGAGTTGGATCTCCCAGACAAAACTTCTGGCTGAAGATTATGACAAATGCTTCAGCCTTATCTTTTGCCCTCAGTATGCCCACTGGGGATATATGTGAATCTGCTACTTCTAGCAGGTTATTCATCGGGACTAGATGTGGCAGGATTAGAGCCAGGGTCACAACGATTGGTTGTGGGATCACTGGGCTCGGCCTGTCACTTGCTGCTTATGCTGTTTGGCACGCAAGTATTCCTGAGTTGTGGCTTCACCAAGTTGACACCTCATTTTCAGGTATGGCTGGTGCTGCTCCTGGTATGTCCTCCTGCACTCTCCATTGAACCAAGGTTGATCCCCCGGCTTAGTGGCAATGGTAGAGTGGGGATAAGCCTGGCCATGAGTTTGCAAATTATGTTGGGAGTACAATTCAGCTGCAGCTAATAGCCTATAGGCCCTCACGGATTCCTAATTTTGGAGTTACTTGATCTGTTTGATGACGACTCCCACTAAACACAATGGCAGTGTCACAGAACACCATGTCAGGTATTCTCAGTGTGAAGACAGAATATCATCTCTTCCACACGGTGCGTTGTTCACTCCAAGTGATACTGCATGGAGCATTTGGAGACAGAGAGACAGAGAGACAGAGAGAGAGAGAGACAGAGAGACAGAGAGAGAGAGAGACAGACAGACAGAGAGAGAGACAGAGAGAGAGAGAGGAAAAGAGGTGAAACAAAAAGTGACGGACAGAGACAGCGCGAGCGAGGGACAGAGACAGCGAGGGACAGAGCGAGCGAGATGGGTTTTTATGACAGTGCAGAGTTGAAAAATGTGATGCTGGAAAAACACAGCAGGCCAAGCAGCATCCGAGGAGCAGGAGAATCGATGCTTCGGGCATGAGCCCTTCTTCAGGAAGAAGGGCTTCCTGAAGAAGAGCTTATGCCCGAAGCGTCGATTCTCCTGCTCCTCGGATGCTGCCTGGCCTGCTGTGTTTTTCCAGCATCACATTTTTCAACTCTGGTCTCCAGCATCTGCAGTCCTCACTTTCTCCTTTTATGACAGTGCATTCAAGGTCATTGTTAGACTTGATTTTGTTTCTCAGATCTTTTCATTAACATCAAATTCCATCATCTGCCATGGTAGGATTTGAACCTGGTCCCCCAGAGCATTATCTAGATCCTGGGATTACTAAACATTGCCTCCCATCAATCTTTACCTCCTGGAGTATGTAGCTACAGGACACACTTTAACATTGCTCCCCTTCAGGGGAAATTGCAGGGCACAGCAATTCCAGATCCCAGGTGTTTGTCCCTCCCCAAATATGATCAATAACATCTGTGCTCCCAAGAGTAATCTGTAGTGTCTTGACTTCAGTCCCAATCTACTTGGCAACCCCCTCTCTTGGCCAGCAGTACCTTCCAAATAGGCTGGAAAATAAAAGAAATCAGAAGAGCCTAACAGTGATAATCTTTTGAAATCTTAATCTACACATAGAATGGAAAAATCAGTTGGTCAAGGCAGCCTGGATTAGGAGATCAACGAATGTTTTTAGGATTACTTCATAATACAGCATGTTTGGGAGCCAACCAAAGAGCAGATTATATTAGACCCGGTATTATGCAATGAGGTAGGATTAATGACCGCAGAGTGGAGGTGTCTGTGTGGAGCACTCAATTTAGTATGGTTTAGTTTTACATTGACTTTGAGAGAGAGAAAAATGGGTTCAAGACTAGCAGTTTAAACTGAAATAAGGGTAATTATGAGGACATGAACATGGAGCTTGTTGATGTGAATTTGAAAATGAGGTTAAGGTTTGGGTTAACAGAGATGCAGTGGCAGTCATTTCAGGGGATATTTCAAAATACCAAAACAGTTCAAGGGGAAACAAAAATTCCAAGGGGAGGATTTGCCGTGCGACCCGAGTTCACAAATGAAGAATGTTAATTTGGGTGAGATAATGGAAGGCTGTTAAACTCAGAATAAGGTTAAAATCTTCAAGGTGATAATGATTGGTGATGAATAGATACTTCATATGAAGTTGCGCCGCAATGATTTAAAAAAAAATTCTGTGTGGGATCTGAGCGTTGCTGTCTATGTCAGCATTTATTGCCTGCACCTATCTGTCCTTGAGATGGGGCAATGAGATATTTTCTTAAATTACTGCAGTTCACAGGCTGTAGGTTGACCACAATGCCCTTAGAAAGGGAACTACAAGATTTTGATCCAGTGACACTGAAGGAATGGTGATATATTTCCTGTTCCCACTAGGGAAGAAATTCCAGGAATGTGATCCAAAAGTACAGAATGAAGCCCTGACTTGATTCAAGCCTGTGCTTATGATCAGTATGAGATCTTTGATACTTTATTTTGGTGAGGTTGAGTTGAAGACTATGCAGTTTTTTTAAAATGAAATGAAAAGACTTATTAGGCCACGCAGTATCCAATATATTATTGCGAAGGCTAGCATTAACCAGAATACATGAAATTGAATTTTGATTAAATGCTGTAGCTGCATATTTATTTAAAATTTGCAGACGGAATTGTCTAATGCTGTACATATTTTAATTAAAAATGAAATTAGTAATGCTGATTAATATATCATTTTGCATTTTCATATGGTATATACAAGTGGTTCAACAGATTGATTAATTAGAGGCAGTCAGTTGCAGTCAGAGTTTGTCAATTATGTGGATGTTGGCATTATTTATGTACTGAAAGGACTTGTTGGAATAGCAGCATTCAATTAAACATTTATCTATCCACGAACATTATATTTCGCTTTCATTTTAAAAGGAGACTAAAGCAAACTAATAAATTAATTTGAAAGTCAGATTCAGGAGAATTTGAACATTTGTTATGGATTAAGTTGCTGTTGAAAATGGCAGCACTCATTATATTTACGAATGGATAGCGGTAAAAAACTAAAATACCCTCATTGCGGCTTGCAGGATATCTTTAAGTATGGTGGATAGGGAAGGAACCAAAAGCTCTGGGCTCAAATCACACCCAGGGATTGATGATCAAAGAAAGCAATGATAGGTATTAGTGACAATTGTGTGATTGAATTTTGCATTCAGCTTGAGGGAGAGAAGACTAAGTCCAGGATGAGCACTTTAAATTGAAATAAGGACCATTATGAGGTTGCTACAGTCATAATGTAACTAAACAAGTTGTGGACCAAAGGATTAACTGAACCATTATTCTGAAAACAGTTACTGAGCATGTGAGGGTTAAGTATATTTAAGAAATGCTGGGGGTCAAGCAGGGAGACCTCTTGCACTTGTGGGGGGAGGTGAGAGGGTGCAGTGGCCCCATGAAAGCAGCAGAGACTTGGACGCCATGTTCATAGGCAGCGGTGTCCATGAGCCACAGAGTGTCCATAAAGTGACACCTCTCTCCATTTACTCAAAAATGATCCTTCCCTACGGCGGGTCACTCTCCAATAGTGGACAAAATGCCCACAGAGTCAGGAAGTCACCCGTAATTGTCTAATCTGCCAGCTGGCAAAATTACATTTTGCAAGGAATACGTTTCGCAACTCCCAAGATCTTTCTCCTGCCTTTCTGCCAAAGAGACTGGTTAATTTCATCATGTTACTATATATTAATATGCCTTCTGAAGGTGTTAAAGGTGGTTGGACTGAGGTAAGCAACATTCCAAGCACCAAACATCTTTGAAAATATGATTTTCCCTGTGGACACTTACCTCCACAACAATCTTTGCTAACCTTCAATTGCTATCACTAAAATACATTATCTGATCATTGCTATAGTGAAGCATAGTGGAATTTGCTTCATGAAGTTTCAAAGCTGCACTTCCTACACTACAATTAAGAGCATACTTCAAAAGTACTCTCATTGATGGTAATATGGTTTGGGAAGCCCTGAGATCACATATAAAGCACTGGAGAGCCCACAATTTGGAGTACCGCACATAGATCTGGTCACCGCATGATAGGAAGGATGTGATTTCACTAGAATAGGTGTAAAGGAGATTCACCAGGTTGCTGCTGGGCTGGAGGCTCAGAGCTCCAAGGAAAGATCAGATAAAATCATGGAAACATAGAAAGTAGGTGCAGGAGTAGGCCATCCGGCCTTTGAGCCTACACCACCATTCAATATGACCATGGCTCATCATGCAATCTCAGGCTCTCATTCCTGCTTTCTCTCCATACACCCTGATCCCTTTAGCCGCAAGGGCTACATCCAGCTCCTTCTTGAATATATCTAACAAGTGGGAGAGAATTCCACAGGTTCACAACTCTGAGTGAAGAAATTCTTCCTCCTCTCATCCCGGATGCCTTACCCCTTATTCTTAGAGTATAGCCCCCTAGTTCTGGGCTTTTTCCACCAGAGAGAACATTCTTCCTACATCTAGTTTGTCCAGTCCCATATGGACAGCCTCACACAGGGCACCTCACACCTTCAATGCATTATCTGAGCTGACATGGCACTTATTGTTAAAGTGCACTTCAGAATGTAACTTTAAACAAAGGTTCTGGGATTTTCATATGAAGGAACTGAAACCAACATGGTCATTCTAAAAGATAAAAGACTTAACAAACAATCCTTGTCTTTTTCAATATATAATTTCAGTTGCATCACACTGTAAACTTTTGCTATAAATTTGGTCTTACGATCTTATATTTCACAACCGCCTGAAGGTGCAGCGCTCCGAAAGCTAGTGTTGGACTATAACCTGGTATTGTGTGATTTTTAACCTTGTCTACCCCAGTCCAACACCAGCATCTCCAAATCAGTCCCATCAGGGTTTTATTTATTTCCATTAGATTCCACCCCCCCCCCCTCCCCCCCACACCCCTCATTCTTCTAAAATCCAGCGAGTCCAAGCCCAGACGATCCAGGCTTTCCTAGTGTGTCAGATAGGCTGGGTTATTTTCCTTGGGGCAGTCAAGGTTGAGAGAAGATCTGACAGACATGCATCGGACTATGAAAGACATAGACACATATAATAAGGCACATTTCCCAGCAGTTAAGGGTCAAGAAACAAGGCCCATAGATCTCAGGGAAGCTGTAGAAGGCTAAGGGGAAAATTGAAGAGAAATTGTTTCACCCAAAGGGTAATAAAGATCTGGAACACATTCGCTGAAAGGATGGTTGAGCCAAAAACTCTTACAACATTTAAGCATTCACCTGCATTGCCATAGCCTCCAAAGCTATGGGCCAGGAGGTAGAAAATGGGATTCATGCAGTTAGAACTTTGTTAGTGGGTGTGGTTAGGATGAGCTGAATGACTTCCTTCCGTGCTGATGTTTATGAGGCCAGGGGAGTGGTAGATAATTGATTTCAGTGATGCTTTTCAAAAGCATATCAGGGAGCATAGACCAGTCAGTTTCTATAATAGGAAAAAATGGATTCCTTACTAACAGAGAGAACAGAAAAAAACTTTTAGAAATAAGCATAGTATCAGAGAGCATGGCTTTCTTGAACTGGCTTGGGTAATTTTTGAGGAGCCAGCAGTGAGAGTGGACAATGGTAAAGCAGTAGATATAACTTATTTAAATTTTCCAAATTTTTGGATCAGGTTCCTCTTATTAGTTTAATGAATAAGGGCAGAAAATGTGCAATCAGGGGACCGCATCCACCAGCGCCCACTCACTCCACCTCCAACACAGAGTACACACTGCTGTAACTATCTACAAGATGCACTGCAGATATTCACCAAAGGTCCTCAGACAGCACCTTCCAAATGCACGCCACTTCCATCTAGTAGGGCAAGGACAGCAGATACATGAGAACACCACTCCCTGCAAATTCCCCTCCAAGCCACTTACCATCCTGATTTGGAAGTATATCACCATTCCTTCACTGTCACTGGGTCAAAATCCTGGAATTCCTCCCCTAAGGGCATTGTGGGTCAACCCATGGCAGGTGGTTCAAGAAGGCAGCTCACGACCACCTTCTCAAGGGCAACTAGGGATGGCTAACAAATACTGGCCCAGCCAGTGACACCCAGATCCCAGAAATGCTTTTAATTTTTTATTAAAAGAAGTGACAGAATGGATTGCTAGTTGACTTCAAGGTACAAAGCAGAGAGAGGGATTAGTGACAGGAGGTGGGAAGTGGATTAGCACTAGGACCACCACTGGTCACAATTGACATGAATCATTCGAACTAAAAACACAACTTCTAAATTCATAGGATGATATAAATGGGGAGGACTGACAAGACAAAGAGGAGGAAGTGAGGACTGCAGATACTGGCAAGTCAGAATCGAAAACAAAGAGGACTCCAACAATATAAGACCATAAGGCCACTAGACCAGAAGGAAATAGGAACAGGGGACCATTTGGCCCCTCGAGCCTGCTTCACCATTGATAGGATCGTGGCTAATCCCAAATTCCTCATATCCCTTTCCTGCATTTTCCCCATAACCCTTGACTCTTGGACTGATCAAGAATCTCTGTCTACTCCTACACTACAAACCATTTGAAATAAAGGAGCCAATATTCCATTTTCAAGAGCACATTAATAAACTTGCAGAATGAGCAAATAATTGACAAATTAAGTTTAATGCAGATAAATGTGAAGGTGTGGATTTAATTTAGAAAGAATAGGCAGGTAATTTATTATTTGGAAAGTGCAAGTCTTAGTGGATAGAGGAGCGAGGGAATCTCAGCACAAATACATCAATCATTAAAAATGAAATTGCAGATGCGCAATGTAGTTTAAATAAAACAAGCAGACTTTATTTCAAGGGTAGTTGTAGAAACTTGGAAGGTTATGCTGAACATGCTTGATCGACATTGCTGGTGTCTTTGTTGTCACCCTCACTGCACTCATTCTCGTGCCTCGTTATCCTTTTAAATTAGGACAACCAGAATCACACTCAGTAGCCAAAATGAAATCAGAAGTCATATGATGCTAGGTTCTAGTCCAACAGGTTTATTTGAAATCACAACCTTTCGGAGTGCTGTCCTCTCATCAGGACTTCATCTGATGAAGAGGCAGCGCTTTGAGAGCTTGTGATTTCAAATAAACCTGCTGGACTATAGCCTGGTGCCGCGTGACTTCTGATTCTGCTCACCCCAGTCCAACACTGGCACCTCCACATCATGGCTACTTTCAATGATGACACATCACGGCATTCCATGTTGCTTAAACGCAGTAGCTGAGGAAGGCAGTTCACCACCACCTTGTCCTGGGCAAGTAACTGTAGGCAATAAATGTGGCCCAGCCAGCAACATCACATGAATGCTTTATTTTTAAAAACATAATTGACTTCAGAGAGTTTATTCCCTCCTTCTAGGCTCATTTCAAAAAAGTAGTATTGGACTAACCTACTTTACTATCTAGAGTATCCAGTGTTTGAAAAATCAAAAAATAGAAAGATAATTAATTATTTTCCAGTTGAAGGTGTTACTTACCTGGAGATTAATGAGGTGAAGTAACATGCAGCACACAAAACTGTTCCATTGTAGCTGGGATAACATTAGCTTTCAAGGTATCTCTGAATTCCTGCTCAGAGTTGCTTTCCTTATGCAAAGTTTTGTCATTTACACTAATTTTAAAACCAACTGCTTTGCCATTAGATCAATGAACCAATTGAATTTTAAGACACAATTACAGATTTTGAAGCTTTTGTTATTTCAGGCTCAAACAACAGCCTCAATGCTGGGGGCTTTGCGGTTGCTGGCTTCAGCAAATATTCACTGACTGCTGGGGAGGTAGCTCCTTTCTTGAAAATAAAATGTTACTTTGTCATCTGTATGTTCAAACGTGAAACCAAAGAGCTTCAAAAGCCTTCAGGGTGAGTGATCACAGCAGCTGCTGATGCGAGAGATTTATGCAGCAAATGAGAGAGGAGGAAAATATTGAGCATTTTGTGGCAACATTGTGAAAGTGCTCACATCAGTTGTAAGGAAATAAAAATTTCGGTGGTACAAGTTTTCATTCATGGGTTGTGATGTTGCTGGCTGGGCCACATTTATTGCCTACAGTTACTTGCCCAGGACAAGGTGGTGGTGAACTGCCTTCCTCAGCCACTGCATTTAAGCAACATTGAATGCCGTGATGTGTCATCATTGAAAGTAGCCATGATGTGGAGGTGCCAGTGTTGGACTGGGGTGAGCAGAATCAGAAGTCACATGGCACCAGGCTATAGTCCAGCAGGTTTATTTGAAATCACAAGCTCTCAAAGCGCTGCCTCTTCGTCAGATGAAGTCCTGATGAGCTAAAATAACTGCACAGAGGCCGGTATCCCATCACCAAATCACCCTTTACTCCCACGTGCACAGTACACTGGCTGTGGCCAGCCAGCTCAGATTCAGTCCCCAAATTGAGGAGAGTCTAAATCTCCTGTTTTTTTTATTCATAGTTATACAAAATACAATACAACAGTAACAATACACAAAAGAAGTAGGGACGCAATCAGAAGGTCCTGAAATCTTACAAAACAACAACACTAACAAAACATTGAGTTTTCAGCAAGTTTTGAGAAGAATTGTAGCTCAGGTTGAGGTTCCGTTTATAAAAGTTTGCTTGCTGAGCTGGAAGCTCTACACAACACTACATTGGATAAACAGACAGAAAACTAGCCACCAGGATACATGAACACCAACTAGCCACAAAACGACATGACCCTCTCTCACTAGTATCCTTACATACAGATAAGGAAGGATACCACTTTGACTGAGACAACACATCCATCCTCGGACAAGCCAAATAAAGACATGCACGAGAATTCCTAGAAGCATGGCATTCCAACCGGAACGCTATCAATAAACACAGCGAGTTAGACCCCATCTACCACCCCCTGAGAAAAAGAACAGAAAGTGACTTCACCACAGGAAATTACATCACCAACCCAAAGAAACCCAACATATAAATAGAAAGCAGGAAATATCAGCAGTAGCCTGAGGCTCACTGAAGGTGTTACCTAGTATGGTGACGAAACGTCGGGAAATGAACCTTCCAACTTAGCGAGCAAACCTACAGCAATATTCAGTTTTCACACAGCTTACTGTTCTTTTAATGACAGAATTCCATAAGAGAGCCCGTTTCAGCCCCAAAGGGCAACGTTTATAGCAGGAAAAAGCCAAATCTCCTGGTTATATATTCAAAAAATTTTATTAAACAGTATAGCTTACAAACAATTAACATTAACAGCTGTGTACAGAGAAACAGCAAGGGGAGGGGAGGGGCAAAGCTAATCCCCAAATCCCACTGTTCAACCAGTTTTCAAGGAAAGGAGGACAAACCTCAAAACCCTCTCCTGGTTATACCTGTCAGCCAGGGCTCCCTGATTGGCCCAGGTTAACAACCCCTATCAAGTATTTCATAGTCAACAAGATCTACTTGGGTCCAATCACAACATCCGTGTTGATCTTTATCTAATAGATGATGCAAATAACTATCTTACATTCAGTTAGTTAAAGGTGACAGCTGGCGATTTGGGCTACATGAGAGGTAGCCCACTTTATAGTCTTCCCTTTAATCAAAGTCTTCTCACGTTAAATTATTTGGTATTTGTTAATTCTAGGAATCGGGAGAATAAACCGTAATTGGCCTTTAAAAACCATTCAAAGCCTAACCTTCTGATTTTTCACCCCACTTGATTAGAATTTTTCAGGGCAGACCACAACTGGAATACTGTGAACGGTTTTGTGACCCAATGAAAGGGGCATTGAAGGCAGTCCAGAGAAGGTTGACTAGGCTGTTACCAAGTATAGGGGGACTACCTTAGAGATTTCCTAATCAACATGTTTCAAAAGATGTTATTGCACACCTGTGGAGCAGATGAGACTTGAACCAGGTCTACTGGCTCAGAGACACGGACATCAACACTGTGGGAGGGACTATCTTATGAGGAGAGATTGAATATGTCATGCATTAATTTATTTGAATATGGAAGAATGAGAAGCAACCTTATTGAAACACATAAGATTCGAAGGAGACTTGACAGGGTAGAGTCCAGGACCAGGGGCATAATCTCAGAATAAGGGATTGCACATTTGATACGTAGATGAGGAGGAGTGTTTTCCCTCAGGAGGTTGTGAATCCATGGAACTCTTTACTGCAGAGGTCTATTGAGGTTGGGTTATTAAGAGTAACAAAGGCTGAGACTGACAGATTTTTAATCAGTAAAGGATTCAGGGCTCTGCATAAAGTGAATGCTAGAAAAAAAATTCAACAGGTTTGGCAGTGTCTATGGAGAGAGACAAAGCTTCGAGTCTGGTCTTACTCTTCTGCAAAATGTATCCTACCTTTACTTGAGGAATCAAAGAATATGGACAACGGGCAGGAAAGTCAGGTTGAGGATTATCAGACCAGCCCTTGCTTTCACTGAATGGGGGAAGAAGTGGGCTCGATGGACTGAATGAGTCAAAAAGTGTGACGCTGGAAAAGCACAGCAGGTCAGGCAGCAGCCAAGGAATATAAGCCCTTCATCAGGAATTCTCCTGCTCCTCAGACGCTACCTGACCTGTTGTGCTTTTCCAGCACCACATGTTCAACTTGCACTTCCATGTTTCAGTCAACAAAAATCCCATGTGAAATATATTTTGAAGTTATTTTTCTTCTGAAACTTCAGCTGAGCTGAAAGATGTCAACACTGAGGAATCTTGGCTGTTCCTATTTTCAGTACCTCGTGTTAGTACAAAGCTTTCTTTGCTCAAAGTTTGGATGGTTCCCATATCTTCCATATGTATCAAACCATGAGGAATTTACTTAGTATGGGGCAAAATTAAGCCTTGCTCAGCAATATTAGTCATCCCTCATTTGGCAGGTCCTCTTTCGGGCTCCAGGTGGATGTTTTTAATCAGACAGCTTCCAAGTTGAAGCAGGGTCTGTTCCCAGTAAGAACCGTGACTGTAAATCTAGAGGGAAGGAGAGTAGCAATGGGCCAGGCTGGACTTCTATAGCATGGATGGACAGTGAAGAGGAAGTTGTCGTGGTAACCTACTCAGATTGGGCTGCACACAGCCCACACCTTCTACCCAACTTAGAAATGCTGTAGAACCCCAGTCACCATTCTAAATGAGATGACCTCCTGACTCAGGGCAATTCCAGCAATACAGTCAAGAGTGTGTTGCTGGGAAAACACAGCAGGTCAGGCAGCATCCAAGGAGCAGGAGAATTGACGCTTTGGGCATAAGCCCTTCATCAGGGCCAGTCCAGCAAATGGCCTAGGGAAACCTTGGTACGGAGTATATTATTATTACTATGTTACTATATTTTGTATATCATTTAAATGGAGAGATATCACAGAGACTAGAGGTACAGAGGGATCTGCATGTCCTAGTACTTTAATCACAAAACATATGCATGTATGGCACGTTCGATCAGGAAGGCAAATAGATTATTTATTAAAAGGCTAATGAAATAGAAATGGGGGTTTTTGGTCAAATTGAAACAGGCTTAAGTGGCCTGTGTTTCCATAACCCTGACACTGGCAATGGACCAATCGATAATTGTCCAAAAATTCAAGGGGGAGGCTAGTATGTTATTTCAATTGGCTGTTGGGAATGGGATATGGTGGGATGGATTGAGAAAAGACCATAAATTTACCCTATACTTTATGACTGTTGTTTGAATTGATTGGTAACGAACAAAGTCAATGACCTTTATCAATATTAGAAAGAGAGATAGACTGTTATATAGTTTGAGAACCAGCTCTCCACATTAATCATATGATGTAAGGCAAGATCCCTGTGCTGTACTGTTCAACTTGCACTTCCATGTTTCAGTCAACAAATAGATCCCATGTGAGAGGATCGGTCTCATTGGGTCACTGTGCACCACACTCCGCCAAATGAGCTGACTGAATCTCCAAAACAATTTAATTAAAATGCTTTACCTTTGACAACATGTCTTACATTTTCAAAACGATTGTGTCAATATGACTAGATTCGGTCTGATCCATGCATCCTTCTGTGGGTGAAATGCATTGGAGGTTCAAGATGGATGAGAGAGAGTTCGCTTCAGGAACTGATGGTCTGTAGATAAAAGACTGCCACATCCCCTCTCTGCCAGAGAGGTTAATTAGTGGAAGGAGGGCACAGGGAAGGTTTCTGTTTTGGGACTCTGACACTGTTCTGTTCTACTGACAAGCAAGAAGTTCTCATTCAAGTTGGTATTGTTGTCCGTTAGTTTTGCCAACTTCTTTTGAATATCAACGAGGCTAACATTCACTACCACAGAAGACTGAAACAGCCAGGGGTCACTGAATGTATTTAAGACAGAGATCGACATGTTCTTGATTATAAAGGGGATCAAGGGTGACTGGGAGAAAGCGGGAGAATGGGGTTAAGAAACTTATCAGCCACGATTGAGTGGTGGTAGACAGGCAAGAAGCTGGAAGAATGCAGCAAGCCAGGCAGCAATAGATGGTTGAGAAGTCAACGTTTCAGGTATAACCCTTCTTCAGCACTTGTAACCCATTCTGAAGAAATGTTACACCTGAAACGATGACTTCTTCACCTTCAGATGCTGCCTGGCTTGCTGTGTTCTTCCAGCCTCCTACTTGTCTACCTTGGAATCCAACATCTTCAGTTCGTGTCTCTCTCTAACTATGTTTGAATGGCGGAGCAGTTTTTTTTTAAAAGATTAGATTCCCTACAGTGTGGAAACAGGCCCTTCAGCCCAACAAGTCCACACCAACCCTCCAAACAGTAACCCACCTAGACCCATTCCCTTACCCTATACTTATCCTGACTAATGCACCTAATACTATGGGCAATTTAGCATGGCCAATTCACCAGAGCAGCACATCTTTGGACTGTGGGATGAAACTGGAGCATCCGGAGGAAGCCCACGCTAACATGGGGAGAATGTCTGTGTGCAGTTTGCACAGTCACCTGAGGCGGGAATCAAACCCGGGTCCCTGGCACTGTGAGGCAGCAGTTCTAACCACTGAGATGGGCTGAATAGACTAATTTCTGCTCCTATGATCTTATGGTCAATTGAACATAGTCAATAAATATTCCTGATGATTCCACTAAACTATGATGTACCACAGAGCTGGTCGCTTCTTATTTTTTGCAACTTCACAGGAAGAAAAGTGCAAGCAATTATGCCTGAGACAAATAGTTGAATTGCCCCAGCTCTCTCTAATGTTTCTTTCTGGTGAACAACTTCTGTCTAGTGTGAACAGCAATAGTAAAAGGTCATGGTTATGTGTACAAATCTTCCCCTGGCTGCTCCCACTGCAGGGAATGCTTCATTTGTAGAATCATACGCTACAACCTTGCACTCCCCTGAGTGTTGACATGGCATGGGCCAGGGTAGGATCGATGAGGGCTGGCAGTGTGCAAACTTGGTGCAGGGACATTGATGCTCTGTATCTACTTACTCCCCCTATCCCCAAAGTGGGAAGGGCATTAGGTGGTCAGCTTGCCCATGGGCTAATTGAGGCCATTAATTAGCCACTTCATCACCTCCTCCCATGCCAGTCTTGTGACTGTACTAGCAGCAGTGGAGGCCAATGTCCAAGCCACCCAATGAAAGCCAGCGATCCCTTAGTAGTAGGCATGGTAGTATGGGTGGTGAAGTCCCACTCCAAAGTGGTTTTCCCCTCTCATGCATCTCGTCAAAACTAAGGAACATAGAAATTAAAAGCAGGAGTAGGCCATATGGCCCTTCAAACCTGCTTTGCCATTCATTATGATCATAGCTGATCATCCAGCTCAATAGTCTGTTCCCACTCTGCCCCATGACTTTTGATCCCAACTCCTTCTTGAAATCACAATGTTTCGGCCTCAACTGCTTTCCATGGTGGTGAATTCCACAGGCTCGTTACTCTCTGGCTGAAGACATTTCTCCCCATCGCACCATGTTGTTGACCTGAAACCCATTTGTCAGGGCCTAACTGCTTTCCTCTTCTTCAGGGTTCTTCTTGTAGTCCCAGCAGTGCCCACTACTCCCAGTGACGCTGCTGGGACGAAGGAGCTGTTGGCCATTTGATGGGGTTGCCAAACCTCAAATGGTGGAACTGTCTCTCTATTGGGAGTGGAAAGGTTTGCTTCAAAAAACAAATCAATGGCATGATGACAGTTGGTAGATAATCACAGACGATGGCTGTGATGTGAGCTAGCCAAATGTAATGGGCTGTCCCTTGGCTTTTATCACCAAAGTAGGGAGGGGAAAGGGGATAGGGGTGGGGATAATCACATCCCTTGTTAAATTCAGCCCATGGAATTATACTCACAGAAGGTGGCTATTGTCTCACTGATGGAACTTTCAAGCAGCTATTGAATATTTTTGATTATTTTGAGCATCTACTTTAAACCCTTCCTTCTGCTTTCTGAAGACCAACCCCGGTTTGTCTGATCTCTCCGCAGAATTGAAATCTCTGATACTGTTCCACAGAAGCACCTCAGGCCCTTATCCAACAATAACTTCCCATTTCTATTCTCGTCCCCTTGCCTCAGTCTCCATGTAAAAGAGTGCTTCACATTTCAAAAAAAAAAGTGCACACAGACACAGAGTTAAAACAATCGGTGTCTGTTGTCTTTTACAATTCGCTGAACCATAAAAAGTAAGAGAAACTATCATTCCTGAGCCATCAACTCGAATGAATCCAAGCAGCTAAATTGTTCATTTGAAACCAACATATATCAACAAAGCAAATCTAGTGCATTATTTAAACTTTTGCTTGAACTGTTTTTGCCTGCTATTTTTCTTACTTATTCAGGCTAATGTATAGAGTGGAAGCAACATTGATATCATTACCAGCAGAAAGAAAATCATACAATTCTACACATGCCAATAAAATCATTTATTAAGAAATCATTTCATGCCACAAATACTTGTATTGATGATTCCCCGACAGCAAAAAGGAAATAGCAACAAAAGTTAATAAATCCAAAGTAGAGAGATAGTGGTGCAATGATAAAGTCACTGGACTAGCAATCCAGAGTTTAGGCTAGTTTGGAGTCTGCTGGTCGAATCTGAACTCAATTCATAAATCTACTCATTAAACTTGTCTCAGTAATGGGGACCATGAGACTGTAATCAAATTGTCATTTGAGAAAAAAGACTAACGCACTGTTGGGAAGGGAATCTGCTGGTCTGACCTGCATCAGCCTGCATGTGGCTCCACATCCACAGCAATATGATCAACACTTAACTGCCCTCTGGAACAGCTTAGCAAGGGCAATTAGGGATGCTGGCCTTGTCAGAGAGAACCACAACCCATGAAAGGAGGAAACAAAAACAATTCCTGGAACTTTGCACTTCACTGATGTTAAATCACTTTTATTGCAGTAAGTGTGGACTATTACAAAATCAAATATTTTTGCAATGATATAGTGCCATTAATTTTGTAAAAAAAAAATCAAAAGATGCTCTATTGCCATAATGCCTAATTTGAAGTGGTTCAAGGTGGGACTTGATGGAAAAAGGGAGCAGCTACAGATTAGATCTGACACACTTACAAAATGGGAACTGAAAGGGACTAATCACAGAAAAATCTCAGATGCTGAATTTTCTAACATGCTTTTTACAACTTGCCTTATGTCATACGATCACATGGTAAATATGAATCATTTGTCCCATCTTAGCTTATTTGTGCCTAAAATTCAGTATTCCTTGCTACTACCTAATGTTTACAGGCATGAATCACTCTTAACGTCAGTAAGAAATTCTTGACATTGGTTGTGGATTTGCTTTTTCTCAGTTTTAACTTATGTCCTTTTGTCCGGTGTTCATTACTAACCTTGAACATGTGATTAGGATTCCTATGCTATAAACCATCTTATGAATGTCAGCAGGACTCTCCCCTCAGTCACTTCATTTCAAGGTTAAAGCTTCACAATGACTCCTCCTAAATAATCATCTGACAGTATTTTGAAATATCTCAGAATCACTTCCAATGCTTCATAAGTTCATAAGATATAGGAGCAGAATTAGGCCATTCGCCCCATCGAGTCTGCTCCGCCATTCGACCATGGCTGATATGCCCCACACCCCCATTTTCCTGCCTTCTCTCCATATTTCTTCAACCATTACCAATTAAAAATCTGCCTTTCCCCTCCTTAAATTTACTCACTGTCCCATCATCCACCGCACTTTGGAGTAGCAAATTTCACAGATTCACAACCCTGTGGGAGAAGTAATTTCTCCTCAACTCTGTTTTAAATTTGCTACCCATTATCCTTAGACTGTGACCTCGTCCTCGAATGCCCCACAAAAGGAAGCATCCGCTGCACATCTATTTTATCCACACCTTTGATCACCTTGAATACGTCAATTTGATTTCCCCTCATTCTTTCCTTTATGCCTGTCTGATGAATAACTGAATGCAGTGCTGCACTCTTTAAGCTGAGGAATGACAGAAATCCTGTGTAGTTTTGTTATGATATCGGATAGTTTCCAGTATATTGACCCTATTGATTCCCACTGAGCAGCATTCATCCTTTGATTCCATTACTTTCTCAATGAATGTGAATATTTTCTGAGACGTTAGGGTAGGTCAAGTGCTTCAGCAGGACGGGCGCTCTTTGAAGGAGACGTGAACAGGAAGATTGGCACTGCATTAATGTGGCCCAACTTCTGCCCTTCAGTCCCTTCAACAACATCTGGCAAGTTTGGAGGGACAAATTTACAGTATAATCGCTGGATTATAAAATTGTCATTACGTTTCTGCTTTTATTTCAGATCTCCATCATCTGAAATGTTTTGCTGTTAGGTGATTTGCAATTACATTGACAATAACTACAACTACAACATGCAGCGTAGAACAGTACAGAACAGGTACGGGGCTTTCAGCCCACAATGTTGTGCCAAACATGACGCCAAATTAAACCAATCCCTCTGCCTGCCCTTGGTCCATATCCCTCCATTCCTTGCACATTCACGTGTTTACCCAAAGATCCCTTAAATGCTCCTATCATACCTGCCTCCCCTGGCAATGCATTCCAGACTCCTACAACACACTGTGGAAAAACGTATCCCTCACATCTCCTTTGAACTTTCCCCCTCTCACCTTAAATGCATACCCCCCTAGTATTAGATATTTCGACTCTGGGGAAAAAAGGTTCTGACTGTCAACTCTATCTATGCATCTCAATTTTATAGACTTCTATCAAGTCTCCCTTTAGCCTCTGCCAATCTAGATAAAATAACTCGAGATTTTCTAGCAGCTCTTTGTAGCTCATACCCTCTAATCAGGCAGCATCCTGGCAAACCTCTTCTGCACCGTCTTCAAAGATTCCTGTAAAATGATAACCAGAACTGAACACAAATCTTTAAGTGTGACCCAGTCAAAGTTTTATAAAGCTGCAACATGACATCCTGACTCTTGTACTCAATAAAGGCAAGCATGCCATATATCTTCTTTACCACCCTGTGTGGCCACTTTCAAGGAGCTATGGTCTTCAACTCCAAGATCCCCTATTAATACTAACACAGCCTTGTGATTATTGAACATGTGATTTTTTTTTTTAGTTCTCATCGATGTAATGATAACGTATTTTTATTTTTATGCCTTGTTAAAAAACAGGGACTGAAATAAGAA
Source organism: Chiloscyllium punctatum (assembly GCF_047496795.1). Lineage (NCBI taxonomy): Eukaryota > Metazoa > Chordata > Chondrichthyes > Orectolobiformes > Hemiscylliidae > Chiloscyllium > Chiloscyllium punctatum. Next base: position 83,604,032 of record NC_092760.1, read on the forward strand.
AGAATTGTCTTATACCAGGGATTTACAAGCTCAGCTACATATTTTAGCAAGTAGACAATTTGATATATATTGTGAACACAGTGTAGCTGTGGGTTCCAGTAACTCAGACTCATAAAGTTGCAGATTCATAGACTCAAACAGCACATAAACAGACCCTTCGGCCCAACTCATCCATGCTGACCAGGTTTCCTAAACTGAACTATCCCATTTGCCTGCATTTGGCCCATTTACTAAGAAATCATTTCATGCTGCAAATAGTTGTACTGTCCTAATAATTCCCCTACAAGAAAAGGACAATATCAAAAAAAAATAACAAACTAAACCTTTTCTACTCACTGGAGCGAAGGGGTTATTTACAAGTGAAGCTGATTAATTTGTGAACTGGGGATCAATTATCAATCATAAGGGTCTACTGCCCACCAACAGTACAGTGGTTGACCATCTTGGGCGGAGATTAGCTAGTCAGACCAGAAGATAAACCAGATTTGCAGCAGCTCTTTCAGTTGTCTGCAATACAGGTCATTCTGCTATAATGCTGGTGAGTGGAAAAGGTTATGTTTATTAGTTTATATTGGTATTGCCCTTCATGTATTTTGAGAAGATTTGTAGCTCAGATTGAGGTTCTGGGTGTAGGTTTGCTCGCTGAGCTGGAAGGTTCATTTTCAGATGTTCGTCACCATACTAGGTAACATAATCTGTGACCCACCGGACGAAGTACTGCTAAAGATTCCTGCTTTCTATTTATATGTTGGAGTTTCTTTGGGTTGGTGAGACATGACATCAAGATGAGGTGATGTCATTTCCTATGGTTATGTCATTTCCTTTTACTCAGGGTGTGGTAAATGGGTTCCAACTCAATGTGTTTGTTGAGTGTTCCGGTTGGACTGTCATGCTTCTAGGAATTCTCATGTGTGTCTCTGTTTGGCTTGGCCTCAGGTGGATGTGTTGTCCCAGTCAAAATGGTGTCCTTCCTTATCTGTATGTAAGGATACCAGTGAGAGAGGGTCATGCTATTTTGTGGCTAGTTGATGTTCATGTTGGCTAGTTTTCTGCCTGTTTGTCCAATGTAGTGTTTGTTACCGTTCTTGCATGGTATTTTGTAAATGACGTTAGTTTTGCTTGTTGTCTGTATAGGATCTTTCTAGTTCATGACCTGCTGTTTTAGTGTGTTGGTGGGTTTGTGGGCTACCAAGATGCCAAAGAGTCTGAGTAGTCTGGCAGTCATTTCTGAGATGTCTTTGATGTAGGGGAGAGTGGCTAGGGTTTCTGGATGTGTTTTTTTCTGCTTGTTTGTACAGCGAACAGCCAATGGGGAACTTCAAACCAGCATCTACAGGAAAACAACACATACAGACCAAATATTGAACTACAGAAACAATCATCCCAACATCCACAAAAAAAGCTTCAACAGGACATTATTTCAATGAGCCAACACACTCTGCAGCATGGAGGAACTACACAGAACAGAGGAAAATTACCAATACCTTGTATTCAAAAAGACTGGGTACCCAATGAACACAGTCTGCCGATTTCTCAGCAACAGACCCAAACAAGCAGACAAAACACGTGCAGAAACCCTAGCCATTCCCTCCATATCAAAGACATCTCCGAAACGACTGCCAGGCTACTCAGACCCCTTGGCACCATGGTAGCCCACAAACCTACCAACACTCTAAAACAACAGCTAATTAACTTGAAAGACCCTATACAGACAACAAGCAAAACTAATGTCATTTACAAAATACTGTACAAGAACTGTAACAAACACTACATTGGACAAACAGGCAGAAAACAAGCAACCAGGATCCATGAACATCCACTAGCCACAAAACAGCATGACCCTCTCTCACTAGTATCCTTACATACAGATAAGGAAGGACACCACTTCGACTGTGACAACACATTCATCCCAGGATAAGCCAAACAGAGACATGCACGAGAATTCTGAGAAGAATGGCATTCCAACTGGAACTCTATCAACAAACACATCGAGTTGGACCCCATTTACCACCCCCGAGAAAAAGAATGGAAAATGACATAACCATAGGAAATGACATCACCTTACCTTGATGTCATGTCTCACCAACCCAAAGAAACTCCAACGTAGAAGTAGAAAGCAGGAATCATTAGCAGTGGTTCAAACAGAGGATCACTGAAGATGTTACCTAGTAAGGTGGCAAAATATCTGAAAATGTACCTTCCAGCTCAGCGAGCAAACCTACATCCTGATATTGCCCTTATCTGTAGGGAATCATGAGTACAGTACAACCAATTGTGGCATGAAATTGCACGATGGAATACCACAATGGAAAAGAGTGATGTAGAAGATTGCTATAGAAATCACTGTTTCCGTTCAGCAGAAAGTTTGCATTATCTGAACAGCATCCACAATTCATCAGTTCATTATAGCCAATTTGCGTTGATGAAACACGCATTACACCAGAACTTTAAGTCACTTTAAACAAGAAGAAAATCAACTGTTCTATGCTTTAGCAGATGCTGCAAACAGATTCTTGCAAGCTGCAAGAATTGAATAAATCAGACACTGTTCATAAATGGAACAGGCATCCTGTGCTTTTTGCAAACCAATGGGAACATTTGGAAAAACAACTACAAAGGAGAAGCCTTCAGATCAGCAAGGTCCAATAGAATATATTTTCTGAACACAGACAATAGAACTATTCTCTCTGTTTTCCCTCCGCCCATGTGTGTCATTCATGATTATCTATCTGTGCGTAAGGGAAGTTTATAACAGGTTAGGAGTTTATTTGTAGAGTTTATTTAATTGAGTTTGTTTGCCTATGGCTAGAATATAATGATCTGTAATAAATAGTGATTCTTGTTAAATACAGTTCCATCGACTTGGGGCTGTTTAGGAATTCTGTGCATTTATTTTAAAGCTTTGAAAATTTGTGATGAATCCAGAAATAATGAGGTTTATCCAGTCAGACATGACATCAAGGTGAGGGATGTCAGTGCCACTTCCTTACTTCAAACGCTCAATGTCAGTATCAAATCCCCTCAGACCAGGGTGTAACACAAGCTATAAGCAATGTAAAGCACCCAAATATTTCACCCCAAGATGTATCACATGCACGAGAAGAATATCCATTATAACCATTTCCCAGATCGACTACAGTAGAGCCATCTCAGTGACATTTCACTCGAGTGAACTTTAAGGCACTTTTGTAGCCATTGTCCAGAAGTCACTAAGTCAGAAGTCGCCAAATGCCAGGTTATGGTCCAACAGGCTTATTTAAAATCACAAGCTCCTTCGTCAGGTGAATGAACTTAGACTTCATCTGATGAAGGAGCCGTGCTCTGTAAGTTTGTGACCTCAAATAAACCTTTTGGACTATAACCTGGTGTAATGCGACTTCTGACTTTGTCCACCCCAGTCCAACACCTGCACCTCCACATTAGAAGTAACTAGACAGAGATAGATTAGAGCTACTTATCGCAGAGAAAATAATAATCTATCATTCTGGGTTGAATTTGTAGTGTTAAAAAAGACCCAGAGTCTACCCTGTTCAATTCTCCTCTAAAATGATTACTGCTGTCATCCTTTAAACTAACATTCAAAAGTTTTCACATATTAAAATCATAGTTAAAAATCTTGTGAATGCTGAAAATCTGAAACAAACACAGAATTCTGGAGAAACTCAGCAAGTCGCTTAGCACTTTTGGAGACAAATGCAGTTTTTTTTTGAGTCTGGTATGAATTCTTCAGAACACTGGACTTTCAGTTAACCACTCATTGCACTTTTGATCATTGAGGTACAATGAACCAAACCTGCAGCCCTTAAATAAAAGTCATTTAACTTCACTTTTCTTAGAAATATTAATTATTTCTGTGCCACATTTTGTCATGTACCTGAAGGATTCAGATGTGCGTCCCATCTGGTTTAAATATCCCACTAATGGTTATTTCCTTAAGGTTTTAATAACACCTGCTTTATTGACCTCCATCTTTGTTAGATATTCTTGTGCAAACTTGATTGTGCTTAAAACTGTTACTTTGCAAAAACTGTGAAATCAAGGTCAAAAAGCTCTTCACACAATCTTCATTTCCTGATTTTCGGTGCATTTCTAAGGTAGAACAATTAATACGTCTCATTCCGTATTTCAGGTTTTGAACTTTCCTATGCTTTATTAGAAAATAGAAACAGCATTTTATTGAAACAGAAGCAAAATACTGCAAATGATGAAATTCTAAAATAAAACCAGCAAGTGCTGACAATACTTAACAGGTCAGGAAGTAATATTTTGTCAAAAAGTCCCTGGCTTATTGTTGCTACGACTAATCTTACCACGATGAACATTTAGACTCCAAAAGAATTACACTCATATAGAATATGCTTTGTTAGTCATGGTGGGCTTTGTAATGTTTGAGCAGTAACTAGATTATTAAAATATCACAAAAAGGTGCAGAAGCTAATGGAACAGTGGCCTTCATATCTCTGGACTGGAGCACAAAGATGGAGAAACTGTGCAACAGTTGTACAAAATCCTGGTTCGACCCCACTAGGACTACTGACAGCAGATCTGGGCACCACACCTTAAGAAGGATATATTGACCTTGGAGGGAGTACAATGCAGGTTTACAAGAATGAAACCTAGACTTCAACGGCTAAGGTATGAGCTGCAATAATATATAATGGCCTGTTTTCTCTAGAATTTAATGTGATCTGGTCAAAGTCTTCAAGATATTAACAGGAAAGGACAGGGTAGATAAAGATAAACTGTTTCTGGAGCTAGGGGCATAGTCTGAGAATTAGGGCCATAGCATTCAGGAGAGATGTTAGGAAGCACTTCCACACACAGAGGGTGGGAGATGTTTGGATGGCAGTGGATGATGGATCAGTTGTTAATTTTAAATCTGGGATAGTTGTTTTTCGTTATTCAAAGATATTAAGAGATTTGGGCCAAATACAGGTATATGGCATTTGGCTATAGATCAGCCATAATCTCATTGAATGATTGAGCTTCCCCAAAGGCTGAATGGCGTACTCCTGTTCCTATGTTCCAATGATTACTTATAAATAACCACATGCAGCTAAACAAAGGGATGACCAACTCATTTTTAAGCCATATGCATCTGTCTTTTTCTCTTTAAGTCACACTCTTTTACATTAATTCCAAATTTTAATACTTTGAAACCCTTAAAACACAAGATGTACATTTGGATACAGCACCTTAGTAGATTATTAGAGTCATACAGCATGAAAACAGGCCTTTTGGCCTAACTTGTCCATGCAGACCAGGTCTTCTGGACAGAGGAAATCCCATTTCCTTGCCTTTGGCACATATCCCTCTAAATGTTTCCTATCCATGTATCTGTCCAAATGTCTTTTAAAATGTTGTGATTGTACCCGCTTCTATCACTTCCTCTGGCAGCCTGTTCCATTCATGCACCACCCTCTGTGGGGAAAAAGCTGCCCCTCAGGTCCCTTTTAAATCTTTCCCCTCTCACCCTAATCCTATTCCCCCTTGTTTTGGACTCCCCTCACCTGGGGAAAAGCCAATAGACAATAGACAATAGACAATAGATGCAGGAGTAGGCCATTCTGCCCTTCGAGCCTGCACCGCCATTCAATATGATCATGGCTGATCATTCCTAATTAGTATCCTGTTCCAGCCTTATCTCCATACCCCTTGACTCCACTATCTTTAAGAGCTCTATCCAATTCTTTCTTAAATGAATCCAGAGACTGGGCCTCCACTGCCCTCTGGGGCAGAGCATTCCACACAGCCACCACTCTCTGGGTGAAGTAGTTTCTCCTCATCTCTGTCCTAAATGGTCTACCCCATATTTTTAAGTTGTGTCCTCTGGTTTGGCATTCCCCCATCAACGGAAATATGTTCCCTCCTGCCAGAGTGTCCAGTCCTTTCATAATCCTATACGTTTCAATCAGATCCCCTCTCAGTCTTCCAGACTCAAGGGTATACAAGCCCAGTCGCTTCAGTCTTTCCATGTAAGGCAATCCTGCCATTCCAGGAATTGACCTCGTGAACCTATGCTGCACTCCCTCAATAGCCAGAATGTCTTTCCTCAAATTTGGAGACCAGAACTGTACACAGTACTCCAGGTGTGGTCTCACCAGGGCCCTGTACAGCTGCAGAAGCACGTCTTTGCTTCTATACTCAATCCCTCTTGTTATGAAGGCCAGCATGCTATTAGCCTTCTTCACGACCTGCTGTACCTGCATGCTTGCCTTCATTGACTGGTGGACAAGAACACCCAGATCTCTCTGAACAGCCCCTTTACCTAATTTGATACCATTGAGGTAGTAATCTGCCTTCCTGTTCTTGCCACCAAAGTGGATAACCAGACATTTATCCACATTAAACTGCATCTGCCATGCATCTGCCCACTCACCTAACTTGTCCAGGTCACCCTGTAATCCCCTAACATCCTCATCACATTTCACCCTACCACCTAGCTTTGTGTCATCAGCAAATTTGCTAATGTTATTGCTGATACCATCTTCTATATCATTTACATATATTGTAAAAAGCTGCGGTCCCAGCACGGATCCCTGCGGTACCCACTGGTCACTGCCTGCCATTCCGAAATGGAGCCGTTAATCACTACCCTTTGTTTCCTATTAGCCAACCAATTCTCTATCCAATCTAGTACTTTGCCCCCAATACCGTGCGCCCTAATTTTACTCACTAACCTCTTGTGTGGGACTTTATCAAAAGCTTTCTGAAAGTCCAGGTACACTACATCCACTGGATCTCCCTCGTCCATCTTCCGAGTTACATCCTCAAAAAATTCAAGAAGATTAGTCAAGCATGATTTCCCCTTCATAAATCCATGCTGACTCTGTCCTATCCTGTTACTATTATCCAGATGTGCCGTAATTTCTGCCATGGCTATTAAGCCCTTGGCTATTCACCATTTCTATGGCCCTTGTGATTTTATGGACCTGTGGAAAGGTCACCCCTCAGCCTATCGAGCCTCTGCTTATAACTCAAACCTTCCAGATGCAGTAACATCCTTGTAAATCTTTTCTGCACTCTGTCCGATTTAATAATGTCCTTCCTGTAGCAAGGCAACCAGAATTGTACACAATGCTCCAGGAGTCGCCTCTTCAAATGTTTTGTACAGCTGTAAAAGACATCCACACTCCCACACACAGTAATCTGACTGATGAAGGCAACCATGCCAAGTGCTTACACATAAAAAATTACATTCTGAAATATGCCATCGTGCACAGTCATACACAGTGTAATGTTTGAACTTTCAGCTTTATTTCTTATTTTATGCTTAAAACTAAGAAAGTCTGCAATGTATAACTTTTAGTCTTATTTGCTAGGTTTACTACAATGTTTAACTTCTAACTTTGTTCTTTCGTTCTACCTTGTTCCTCAGAATCTGTACCTATTTACTTGCACCTAAGATGGTTGCCTTGTGTGGCAATATTATACACTTTTTGCTGTACGCCAATGTTTTTGTAGTTGCATAAACGTGACAATAAAATTAAAAATTAAAAAAAATCAAAGCAGTCTTTCCATTGGCATCACCAAATATTTGTTTTCCATCACATTATAATTGCACCTCCCCGGTGTGTTGTCTATTTCAACAATTCTTCAACCAGTACTGAAAATAAATCAGACTTTACAAAATTTACAAATTTTTAACTTTGAGTGCATGCATGCACAGAGAGTCTTTTCTAAAGAAATTTCAATTTCAAATAGTCGGTTGCTCAGATGTTAACAACCCAACAAACCTTCTCTGGAGAAAATGACTGTTTCCTTATGATCAGCTCTGATTTTGCTAATCTCACATAGAGGTTTTCACTTACTTTGTACCTTGCTCAGAACCTTAGAATCCTGCAACTTCAGTACCTTCTCTGAAGTCAGCACAGGAGCATAAGTCCTTATCAAAATGTTGCACATTACGTATGCAAATCACGCAGTCTCAAATAATCATTGCCTCACCTTAAAAATCAAATCCTTCTTCCCATAGCGTAGCTCCTTAAGCTGTGACTGGATTCTTTTGGACTGCAGAAGCAAGATAAGAAGGGATGGAAAATATCAGCCATAATTTAAGTGCTGAAAAAATGCTTTCAGCTTATTCAAATGTGCTCGCCATATCGTTGTGAATTGAACATACCTGTTCTGCATGAATGCCACACTGCTTGCTTCCAGACAGAAGTTTGTTTTTCAGACTTTTATTCTGCGTAAGAGAATTACTTTATTAGTTAAAATTTCTTAAATTATTAAGCCATGCAAGTAGGATAAATATTTCATCACCCCTTTGTCGGTCTTATTCTATGTGTCCTGTGCTTTACAAATAAGGCAGGAAATTATAGTTGTTTCATTAATATGTCCTTCGAAGTTTCAAAAAATAAATAAGGTTAACTGCACGCTTCCCCCCCCGCCCCCCCCAATTTCAGTTCAAGGAATAATGTTTTCTCTATCTCTTTGATCGACCTGAAGATATCTTTTCTGTCTGATTAGAGTCAATACTCATCATTTATAAAAATATGCCTGAATCTATATATGTTCTCACCATACTAAATAGATGAACATTCACCTTTGAATGATTTTTAAATAGAACTATCATTGAGAAATTCTTAGCTTCCCAATTGTATGGATTTTAACACTATGATCAATTCAAACTGACGATGAGTAAGAATCATTCGTTTTGATTTGCCGGAGCAGAGGATGGATCATTAAGGAATCCCTATGGTAGAAAGAGAGGTCTACAATGAATTAATTGAATTCAAAGCTAAAACTTCATCCTGTTGTTCTCTCTGCTGCTAGTGTACACTTAGTCACATTTTTCAATTGCTGACTTAAGCCTGACACAGAGTCCAATCTGAATTCTGTGAAGACACCTTGATTGTGCGGTGATGACACTTGACATCTCCTGCTCTGATACTCTTCAAAATGTCTCTTCTCGTACATAATCATATTGCTGTTTCGCACATGTGCTTACGATAATATTACTATGGTAACAAAAATGCATTATTCCAGGAGAGGTATCTAGTTGATTCTTAATTTGCTCCAGCAGTGAATGTACCCTTGGGGTGATGTTCCTTCATGACTAGATGACTTTGAAGAGCAAACTCATGTAATTAAAACAATGCAAGAAAAACCTTTTTTTACTTCAATTTTGCCATCAAACATATGTATTGTGAATAAGAAAACCACAAATTAGCAATACAGATGAGAGTGGTCATATCAAATAATGAACTTTGAACTTCTGTTCAATTAACTGCTGTTAATTAGTTGATTGGTCCAAATTGTAAACGCAAGGGAAAACCATTTATTAATGAGATTGTCTGGATTTCACTGAATTATCTTACACTGCTGTGTATAGATTAAACAGGAGTATATGACAAACCCACTTTCAAGGTGCCAAAGATCATGTTCCTACTTATACTCGCATACAAGTCAATCCCTCTACCTTTCAGATATAAAATGTTTTATCAATGTGTAGTCATCGGCAATTTTTCACTCTACAGAAGCATCTTTTACTTACCTTAATCCGTCAGTTGATGCATTTGATTTGATTCACATGTACCTAAGTACAATGAAAAGTTTTGTTTTGCGAGTACAGGCAAAACATAACATACAAGGACATTCAGATCACAGGGTGTTTAGACAGAGCGAGGTATACAGGGTTACAGCTGCACAGGGGGTGAACAAAGCAAGGCCAACATTAGCAAGATCAACATATTTGAAATTTGAGAAGTCCATTCAGCAGTCTAACAATAGCAGGGAAGAAGCAGTTCTCTAACCTGTTGGCGTGTATGTTCAAGTTACTGTATCTTCTGCCTGATGGAAGAGGTTGTAGAGGAGTCATGCCAGAATGGAGGGGTCTTATATGGGATCATGCAGGAATAAGGACTGTGTTGCAAACAACATGAGCAATTGTTTAAGACACACCCACACTGGTGCACATGCAGACTATACATAACGTGTTGGGTAAAAACAAGCAGGAAGATTTCCAGAAATAAATGCAATTTGAAGCTGCTTTCAAGCGAAAAGTCATAATGTTAGTTAACTCAAACAGCTGTGCTGCAGTGAGGTTAAAAAAAACAATGCATAGAATGGAAAGAGGGAGAGCTTTCTCTGAAGAGACTGCCTCAGGGTAAATGGACCTTCGGAACAGAGTCACCTGGGCTCTTCAAAGCTGGACCAGCTGCATCCATTTCCAAATATGAATCTATCTCGAATGATAATCAAATGCTTTAGATATGCCTAATACTAAAAGAATGTACTGCATTGTGAAGTAGAAATAGCAACAAACAAATGCATTTTGAAGCAAAGTGTGAATTCTTTGGGATAATATCCTGAATATGTGCTTCCAACTTGGAGTTTTGCTCATTGAGAATATACATCAAGAATTTGAGAACATTCCTGGTACTAGTTATTTTCATTTAAAGCAGAGATTACAGTGATTTGTGATAAATTCACCAAGATTCTCCTGGTGAGAGTTTGTCTTTTTCTCAATGGATGAGAGACTTCCCTTTTCTGATTCCAATTGTGCTGCACAATCTCTTGTGAGCACTTACACCGGTGGGCGAGATCTCTATGTAATGTATAATCATCAGGCTGTCATTTCCAATCAAACAGCACTCCCTCACCGATGCACATGATAGTCAACCTAGATCATACAGCTGGCTTGTTTCAACCTTATTACATGCCATTAAACAGAATCCCCTGGAAAAGCGATGATCAGACTACTGAGTGCTGTATTAAACTGTTCCTGATCATTTTTGAATCCTGAACTGAAAAGGTCCTTGCAGTTAAGGGAATGTGAGCTAACAATGCTCCTTCTGGCAGGTGGACTAAGGCTAATGCTATCAGAAGGACTGTCATCTTTTGTTTTAAAAATGACTGCATCCGATTGTAATGTTAGGTGCACTTTGTTTTCGGTTTTCCAGTCTGTGATAGGATGCACAGAGTCTTCCAGTCTCTTATGCATGGTTCTGGAATTTTCATTGTTTTCCCAAGCACAAAAAGATCAAAATCCTTCTACAGTGAACCAGAACACTGAAGAATCCAGCCAGAATCTGGGTAGCAAGAGGCATGGTGCTGCTCAGGGTCACACCTCTGACCAGCTCAAACGTATCCCCAAGTATTGGAGCAGGCAAGACAGATGGGGGCAATCTCAGTTACTCGTTTAGGATCCAAGTTTGACTCGGATGTGAATTGTTGAAGAACTCTGGCATATGTTAGGGTTGCAGACAAAAACCATCTGGCTATATAAAAACTGAAAGAACTGCTGTAAATCAAAAAAGAGAACAAGAATTGCTGGAAAAGCTCAGCAGATCTGGTAGCATTTGCAAAGAGAAATCAACGTTAACATTTCAGGTCCGGTGACCCTTCCTCTCAGAACATTTTGAGGAAGGGTCGTCAGACCCAAAACGTTAACGCTGATTTCTCTTTGCAAATGCTGCCAGATCTGCTGAGCTTTTCCAGCAATTCCTGTTCTTGTTTCTAAAAAACTAATCTGGCTATAAATGTACAAGCAAGACCACAAATGACACTCCAGTATTGGCTGGTAAAAATCACAAGAGACATTTACATCACATGTGCGCCCAGCAATGACTACCTTCAGTCCGAAGAATCTAACCATCTCCCTGTGACATTCAACAACATCACCAGCACAGTCTCCCTCATTATCAACATTCTGGGGACCTTAGTATGCCCAGTAACCAACTGTACCATCTGTACAAACATTGTGACCACAAGACCAATCAGAGATGGAAATTCTAAACTAAATAATTCACCTCCTGCCTCCCCAAAGCCTATCATCTACAAAGCACACTCCACTTGCCCACAGCTCCAATAACACTCAAAATGATTCAAGCTCCATACTTCACATGCACCTGCTTAAACAATGATTGCCTCCATTTAGAAGCACAGTGACAGCATACAAGATGCATCATAGCACCTCTAAGGTTCCTTTGACAGCATCTTCCAAGCCCACAACATTAGCCACCTGGCAGGATAATGGCAGAAGATACATTGGAACACTGCCATGGGAACAATCCCTTCTAAATCACCCACAAGCCGGGCTTGGAACTACAATGATTGGTCTTTCACCATTACGGTGTCAAAATCCTGGAATACCCTCAACAGCACTGTCCCTACACCACACAGAGTAGAACAGTTCAAGAGGGCAACTCACTTCCATCGTTTCAAGATCATTTGGAAATGGGCAATAATCTACATGGAACAGGAAGAGATAGAAAATATGTCAAGGTAGTCAACAACAAGGGCTTTCAATCAGCATATCCCACTATTTATTTTGGGTCCTGTTTTGTTAAGTGACAGGATTTTTTAAAGCAGCTTGACTGTGATTACTGTGAGATGTAATTCTGATTAATTAGTTCCATTCAGGTGGCTGAAAGCCATCTGGCTCAGGACAGCCTTAGTAATAAAGAGGTGCTCAAAGTGTTGATTTGAAGAATAGTCAGAGCGTATTTGATTAGATTACCCATCTGGATCTGATCATTTATTTAATGCATCAGTAAAGAATGGGCACAGGGAGAAACACCTTAACGTTTTGCCAAAAAAAAATGCCCTACAGCTCCAATAAATATCCTGCAATTTTCATGCAACGTAACAATTATTTAGTGCTTAGATACAATTGCCAACAAGAATATTACTTCACATCCTAGTCACTTTCCAGAATTTTATTTTGAAGTTTTAACATTTAACCTTTCTTAAATGGGTCATTAACATCAAGTATAAGCAATTAATGTAAAAATATCGAAATCTGAATTCTGAAATTACAGATTATTACGAGCATTGGTTTATACAGTACTGTGATAGATAAGTGCAAGTCTAAAATGATAGGCCTTCCCTAAAGGTGAATGCTTTCTAATTAATTTTAAGCACATAAGTATATTGAAAGTTGGTGAGAGAAAAGGTAGTGAGGTTTAGCGACGTGTGTTTAATAGATAACTGATAAGTGCATCAAACGACTGAGTTGATGAAATGCATGGCAATGATCACTGGGTAAATGGAAAATTAATCAGGAATGAAACGGATTCAAGGAAAGTAGTACCAGTCTAGCAATCCAGACAATTTGACAAACGAGTGGAAGACAGGACAAAATTCACTCATGACCACCTGGGGAATTTCAATTCATATAAACCCTTACAGTGTGGAAGCAGGCCATTCAGTCTATCGAATCCACACTGACTCTCTGAAAAGCATCCCACTTGGACTCATCCAATAACACAGGCTTCCCAAAGTGGAGCTTCCCTAGTGGTGACATGAGCTGAAATCTCAGGATCCTGAGCTCAAAGGCACAATGGCTACCTTGGACTTCCAACCAAATGATAACTAAGCAAGCTTCCTACACACTAACTGGTCCACTATCAGACTACCATCTTTTTATAATTCTCACATGGAATGTGATCTGGGCCAACGTTTATTACTAATCCCAGTTGTCGTCAGATACATCTGAGTGGTTTGCGAAGCCATGTCAGGGGAGCAGTGAGGTGTCCAACCATATTGCCGAAAGTCTGGAGTCAGATGAAGATGGCAGATTTCCTTCACAGAAGGATATTAGTGAACCAGATGAGTTTCTGCTCAACTCTGAAAGTTCTCACTGAGGGATTACAACAGTTTTTATTCTTGAGATGGGGTTACAATGGGAAAGGTCTTGGTGGGTGCAGATTAACATAGAACATAAAACAGTACAGCACAGTAGAGGCCTTTAGGCCCTCAATGTTGTGCTGGCCTTTTATCCTACTAAATTCAGACTAGCCTACATACCTTTCATTGGACTATCTTCCATGTGCCTATCCAAGAGTCGCTTAAATGTCCCTAATGTATCTGATTCTACTACCACCGTTAGCAGTGCATTCCACACACCCACCACTCTCTGTGTAAAGAACCTACCTCTGACATCTCCCCTATACCTTCCACCAATCGCCTTAAAATTATGCCAGCTTGTGATAACCATTTCTGTCATGGGAAATGTCTCTGGCTATCCACTCTATCTATGCCTCTCAGCATCTTGTGCACCTCTTTCAAGTCACCTCTCATCCTTCTTCACTCCAATGAGAAAATCCCTAGCTCCCTCAACCTTTCTTCATACCACATGCCCACGGTTCAGGTAGCATCCTGGTAAATCTCCTCTGCACCCTCTCTAAAGCTTCCACATCATTCCTATAATGAGACGAGTTCCAAATGTGGCAAAAGTGAGGACTGCAGATGCTGGAAACCAGAGTTTAGAGTGGTGCTGGAAAAGCACAGCAGGTCAGGCAGCATCCGAGGAGCAGGAAAATCTATGTTTCGGGCAAAAGTCCTTCATCAGGAATAGAGGGAGCTTCCAGGGTGGAGAGATAAATTTGGTGGGGGGGGGGGGAGGGGGGGGGGGGGTAGAATGCTGGGGAGAAAGTAGCAAAGAATACAATAGGTGAATGGGGGTGGGGTTGGAGGTGATAGCTCAGAGGGAAGGGTGGAGCAGATAAGCAGGAAGGGAAATTGGCAGGTAGGACAGGTCATGGGGACAGTGCTGAGCTGGAAGGTTGGAACTGGGGTAAGGTGGGGGGAGGGGAAATGAGGAAACTGGTGAAGTCCACATTGATGCCCTGGGGTTGAAGAGTTCCAAATCTGGTCTAACCAGGACTCTTATAGAGCTGCAGCATACCTCATGTCTCTTAATCTCAATCCTCCTGCTAATAAAAGTCAACACCATACGCCTTCTTAACAACCCTGTCAACCTCGTTGGCAACTCTAAGGGATCTACGAACATGGACTTCAAGATCCCTCTGTTCCTCCACACTGCCAAGAATGCTGCCTTTAACCCTATATTCCGCATCGAAATTAGACCTTCCAAAGTGAATCACTTCACACTTTTCAAGGTTGAATTCCATCTGCAACTTATCAGCCCAGTTCTGCATCCTGTCAAGTCCCGTGCAACCTACAACAGTCCTCCATACTATCCACAACTCCACCTACCTTCATGTCATCAGCAAACTTACTAATGTACCTTTCCAGTTCCTCACCAAGTCATTTATAAAAATCACAGTAGCGGTCCCAGAACACCATTGGTCTCCAAGCTCCAGGCTGAATACTTTCCATCTACGTCCACCCTGTCTTCTATGGGCCTGTCAATTCTGCATCCA
Source organism: Chiloscyllium punctatum (assembly GCF_047496795.1). Lineage (NCBI taxonomy): Eukaryota > Metazoa > Chordata > Chondrichthyes > Orectolobiformes > Hemiscylliidae > Chiloscyllium > Chiloscyllium punctatum. Next base: position 83,619,142 of record NC_092760.1, read on the forward strand.
GACAGCCAGATTTCCCTGTATCCCATGCCTTCTTACTTTCTCAAAGAGCCTACCATGGGGAAACCTTGTCAAATGCTTTGCTAAAATCCATGTATACCACATTTACTGCTCTATGTTCATCAATGTGTTGTGTCACATTTTTTAAAAGATTGGATTCTCTACAGTATGTAAACAGGCCCTTCAGCCCAACAAGTCCACAACGACCCTCTGAAGAGTAACCCACCCAGACCCAGTCCCCTACATTTACCTCTGAATAATGCACCTAACACTATGGGCAATTTAGCATGGCCAATTCACCTAACCTGCACATTTTTGGATTGCAGGAGGAAACCGGAGCATCCGGAGGAAACCCACGCAGACACGGGGAGAATGTGCAAACTCCACACAGACAGTTGCCCCAGGAGGGAATTGAACCAGGTCTCTGGTGATGTGAGGCATCAGTGCTAACCACTGATCCACCGTGCTGCCCCTCCTCAAAGAATTCAATAAGGTTTGAGAGGCATTACCTGCCCCTCACAAAGCCATGCTAACTATCTCTAATCAAACTATGCTTTTCCAAGTAATCATATATCCTCTCTCTCAGAATGCACTCCAATACGTTGCCCACCAGTGACGCAAGACTGACTAGTCTGTAATTCCCAGGATTATCCCTATTCCCCTTCTTGTACAAGGGAATAACATTTGCCACCCTCCAATCATCTGGCACTACTTCAGTGGACATTGAGGACACAAAGATTAGCGCCAAAGGTGCAGCAATCTCTTCCTTCATTTCGTGTAGTTATCTTGGGTATATCCCATCTGACCCAGGGGACTTACCTATCCTTAAGTTTTCCAAAATTTTCAGCACATCCTCCTTCCTAACATCAACCTGTTCGAGCATATCAGTCTGTTTCATGCTGTCCTCACAAACATCAAGGTGCCTCTCAGTAGTGAATACTGAAGCAATGTATTCATTAGGGACCTCCCCTATCTCCTCCGACTCCTGGCGCAAGTTGCCTCTACTATCCCCGATCGGCCCTACCCTCACTCTGGCCATTACCTTGTTCCTCAACACAAGTGTAGAATGCCTTAGGGTTTTCCTTAATCCTACCTGCTAAAGCTTTTTAATGTCCCCTTCTAACTCTCCTAAGTCCATTCTTCAGTTCCTTCCTGGCTACTGTGTAATCCTCTAAAGCCCTGTCTGATCCTTGCCTCCTCAACCTTAAGTAAGCTTCCTTCTTCCTCTTGACTAGATGTTCCACATTACTTGACATCCAAGGTTCCTTCATCCTACCATCCCCTCCTTGCCTCAGTGGGACAACCCTGTTCAGCACTATCAGCAAGTGCTTCCCAAACAACCTCCACATTTCTGTTGTGCATTTTCTTGAGAACATCTGCTCCCAATTTAGGCATCCCAGTTCCTGCCTAATACCATTGTAATTACCTCTCCCCGAGCTAAATACTTTGCCATACCGTTTGCTCCTTTTCCTCTCCATGAGGATAGTAAAGGTCAGGGAATTGTGATCACTATCACCGAAATACTCTCCCACCGAGAGATCTGACACCTGACCTGGTTCGTTGTCAAGCACGAGATCCAATATGGCCTCCACCCAGTCGACCTATTTATATATTGAGTCAGGAAACTTTCCTTGACAAAAACTGCGCCGTCCAAACTATTTGAACTAAGGAGGTTCCAATCAATATGAGGGAAGTTGAAGTCGCCCATGACAACAACCCTGTTACTCCTGCACCTTTCTAAAATCTGCCTCCCAATCTGCTCCTCCATGCCTCTGCTGCTATTGGGGGCTGGGATCTGTAGAAAATTCCCAATAAAGTGACAGTTCCTTTCCTCTTTCTGACTTCTACCCAGACTGAATCTGTAGACAAACCTTCCTCGACAATTTCTCTTTCTGCAACTGTGATACTATCCCTGGTTAGCAATGAAATAGCAAAAGCCTGGAACATCCAACAACCATTCCTGCCACTGTGATATTCAACTCTCTGTAATGGCCATATTATCATCATCATAGTTTCAAGTATTGATCCATGCTCGGAGTTTGTCACCCTTATTCCTGATATTTGTTGCATTAAAATAGACACACTTCAATCCATCACACTGAGTACACCTTTGCCTTACCAAATGCCTATCCCTCCTCACAGACTCTCTGCATACTGTTCCTGGCTGTTCACTACCTACGCCATCATCTGATCCATAGCTCAGGTTCCCACCCCTTGCCAATCTAGTTTAAACCCTTCTGAAGAGCTCTAGCAAACCTCCCACCCAGGATATTGGTGCCCCTCCAGTTCAAATGCAACCCGTCCTTCTTGTACATGTCCCACCTTCCCCAATGATCCACATATCTGAAGCCCTCCCTCCTCCACTAGCCCTGTAGCCACGTGCTCATCTGCACTTACTCTCTATTCCTAGCCTCACCAGCACGTGGCACCAGTAGCAATTGAAAGAGTACTACTCTGTTTGTTCTGCCTTCTAGCTTCCAAACGAACTCCCTATATTCTCTTTTCATCCCTTCCCCTACCTATGCCATTGGTACTGATGTGTATCATGACTTCTGCCACAAAAAAACCATATTCACTTATGCATTTCAGAAAGACTGTCACTCCTATATATTCCAATTTATAATTGACTTCAGACTAATGTGGTTTATTCTCTATCTTCCAAAATGGCCCAGCAAGCAACCCAGTTCAAGATAATTAGGGGTGGGGAGTAAGTGTTGATCATGCCAACAATGTCTGCCAGATCCTTCATGCACACTCGATCTCTGTGCGCCACCGCACACTGCCCTTGAAGTGGCTGCACTGGTGAAGAGACAGTCACACATCACCTTCTGCAACGCGCCTTAGGAAAGGAGATCTGGAGAGAGATGCACTGGTTTTGGTCAAGATCCATCCGGAGCAGCTCCGTAATGCAGGACTAAGTGCTCTATGGGCTGTTCGCCAGGACATACACTGAGACAAATATCGACTGTGCCTGGAGGACCGCCAACCCACTGAAAGGTACTCTTTGGTTTGCCTGAAACTTGGTCTGCCAGTACAAAAAGTTGACATTTTGCTGCAGGCTGGAATGTTCCAAGGACCAGGACTACGTGCTGAAGAATGCACTAAAGCTTGGGGCAGCTGCTGCCAAGGCGCACTGTGGAAAATCCACCATTTAAGGTCTTTCTGCCAAAATTTAATGACGACCTGTTCAGCTATCAGACAGTCTCATTGCCCCAGTGTATGTAAATACTCTCTTACATGAGGAAGAAATGCCTTTGGTTTTTGCAACTGCAAGGAATTTCAAATTCCAGTGTTTCTTTTTCTTGAACATGGAAAGAATGTACAGAGCTGCTTTAGTACCTATAAATGTAGGTAAAGACTTTTTTATGAATAAAGTATGGTTGAATGAATAAAGTATAAGAAAAAAGACTCACCAGCGATGTCCACATGAAAGAAATAAAGCATCCCTGACCACTTGTAAACGACACACATGACTCAGATATAAATGTTCATGGGGACGTGCTGGCCTTGAGTATTATTGCTACACCTTTAATCCAAAGACCCACTTAATGTTCTGGGTAGTAGATTCAAATAAAACAATGGCAGATGGAAATGTTTGAATTCAATAAAAATCTGGAATTAAGAGTCTAATCATGAAAACAAAGCCATTGCTGATAGCCTGAAAAAAAAAGTTCATGAATGTCCATTTTGGAAGGTAACTGTTCTTCTTACCTGGTCTGGCCTACATGTGACTCCAGACCCACAGCAGCGGGGTTGACTCTAAACTGCCCGCTGGGTAATTAGGGATGGGCAATAAATGGCACCTACCCTCCATGAACAAGTTTTCATCCACATTAATTGAAATGTATCAACTATCGCAGGCAGAGAGTATAAGAAATATAGAAACATATAGTAGGAAAGAGGCCATTCAATCCATCAAGTCTGTCCCCCAAAAATAACTCTAAACTTTCCCACTTTCCCACACTGGACATATTGCCTTGAATGTTATGATTGTTCAGGTGCTCATCCAAGTAGCTTTTAAAAAAAAATTGTGAGGTTTCCCACCTCAACTACCCACCCAGACAGTGCATTCCAAACACCCACCACCCAATGGGTGAAAAAGGTTTCCTCAAATCCTCTCCATAATCTCCTACTGACCCTTCAACCAAGGAGAACAGCTGCTGTCTATTCACCCTGTCCACACCCCTCAATTTTAAACCCCTCTATCAGCCATTATGTGGCTTAGTGGTAGTGTCCCTACCCCTGGACTGAGGGGTGTAGGTTCAGGTACCCCAATTCCAGAGGTGCGTGGTAACATCTCTGAACAGGTTGATTAGACCAATAGGTAAACACCTCTATCAGACACCCCTTTAACCTTCTCTGCTTCAAAGAAAACAGCATTAACCTTTCTAGCCTCCTTTAGATTAGATTAGCTTACTTACAGTGTGGAAACAGGTGCTTTGGCCCAACAAGTCCACACCGCCCCACTAAAGCATAACCCACCCATACCCCTACATCTACCCCTTACCTAACACTACAGCTAATTTTAGCATGGCCAATTCACCTGACCTGCACATCTTTGGACTGTGGGAGGAAACCGGAGCACCCGGAGGAAACCCACGCAGACACGGGGAGAACTCCACACAGTCAGTCGCCTGAGGCGGGAAATGAACCCGGGTCTCTGGTGCTGTGAGGCAGCAGTGCTAACCACTGTGCCACCGTGCCGCCCACGATCCCAGTGCATCCTACTCTGTAGCCCCTCCAGTGCAATCACAATCCTTCCTATACTATGGAGACCAGAACTGCACACGATACTCCAACTGTGACCTGACCAAAATCTTGTACCGCTCCAACACCACCTCCCGCTCTGATGATCTTTATCTTGGCAGATAAAGGCCTGAGTGCTTTGGCTACATAAATACAGACACATTTATATTCAAAAGGACTAACTTAAAGTGTGTTAATCCTGGACTCAGTGTTACCAGTGTGTTTGAAAGGATGTGAAACCAATAAAACTTGATTGAATGGAGTAAGTACCACCTACTGTGAAGATGTCATGAGAACTTGGGGACATTCAAGAAGGAACTGGTGGGTTACAGACCTGAGACTATTGTGCTTCTAACAGTCTTGGTGGTAATGGAATTTATATTCAATTAAATTCCTATTGTTTGCTCAACAGGACTCTTATAATTCAACCAGAAAGGTGGCTTTCCTCATCTATTTTGGATTTAAAGGGTGCCCCAGACACAACATTGGGCACATAAAGATAAGTAAAATCCTGTGATCACTGCACATCCAAAGCAAAAACAGGAAACCTTGGAAAAAAGTAATTAAAGCAATTAAAGAAATTTTTAAAAAGATGTCATCAAATGATGACCATGTAATTAATGTTTATTGGTGTAAAAACAAATTAAGTTGGTTTACTAATGTCCTTAAGGGAAGGAAATTTGTGGTCCTTTCCTGGTTTGATGTACATAGGACTCCTGATCTATGGCATTTTAAATACCCCCTTGGCAATAAGGGATGAGCAATAAATTCTGGTCCAGCCATTCCTTCCCGTGAATGAATATTAAAAACATCAAACAATTGTAAAGTTATAGCAGTGAAGGAGACAAAAGCCCTTATTGCAACCACATGCTGTAAAGTTTAAGTATAGGTTGCTGTGGTTACAGTGTTCCTCATTTGTAATTATGTGTGTGATCATTGCCATTCATCCAACATCAGTTCTGTAAAATCTAATTCAAACTTATCATGATTCAAGAGGTACCCATCCCACTAAATATCTCCCTCTTTCCCCAGCCTAGTGACAGTCCCCCACTCATTTGAAACAATTTCTGCCGCACCAATCTTTGAGCCATGTGTTTGCCTCTTTATGCTTGTTGTTCCTGTGCGAATTAGCTTGTTGCTTAGATAGTAATCTGCAGGTCATTACTTTTTTGTTTCTGCTTTTAATTTAGCCCCGAGCTCCTCATACTCCCTCAGCAGAACTCTTTCTCTTTACATTATTGGTACCTATGTGGACCACAACAACTTTCTAGATTAGAGTGATGCTGGAAAAGCAAAGCAGGTCAGGCAGCATTCGAGGAGCAGGAAAATCACCGTTTCAAGCAAAAGCCCTTCATTCGGTCCTGATGAAGGGTATTTGCCCGAAACGTCGATTTTTCCAGCACCACTCTAATCTCGACTCTGATTTCCAGCATCTGCAGTCCTCACTTTTGCCACAACTGCAGTTCCTCTGCAGCCCAGATGAGATATCTCGAACCCAGCACCAGGCAGGTAACACAGTCTTTGGGACTTTTGATCCTGGCTACAAAGAACAGTGTCCATTCCCTGACTATACCATCCCGATTACAACTACAGTTCTCTTTTTGCCCCCGCCTGGAATGGCTCCCTGTACCACGCTGCTATGGTTAGTTTGCTCATCCTCCCTACAGCCCCCACGATCACCCACACAGGGAAAAAGAAATCTCAAACCTGTTAGAAATGTTCAAGGGATGATGCTCCTTCAGCACTACCTCCTGGATCCCTGTATTTGCCTCAGTCATTGTCACTGACCACTGACTGAATTCGTGGTAGTTAATCAAAGGGGTGTAAACTGCCTCCTGAAACACAGCATCCAGGTAATTCTTATCCCCCTCCCTAATGTGTCGCACTGATAGAAACTCAGACTCCAGCTCATTCGCTCTTAGCCAGAGCTCTCAAGCGATCAGCACTGGCTACAGATGTAGTCACTATGAACCGCAAAGGGGTCCACCAATCCCACATCATGCAGGTACCATGCCCTGATATTATCTCCTGCACCTCTATTAGATTTACTTACTACTTAATTTGCTTAAAAAGATTTCTACTTGTCTTTTCATTTGTATCTCTAAATATTCACCTGAAAGTAGCCTATGATGGTCAAATTAGCAGCTATTAAAAATCAGTGAATTTATGGTTTTCTGTGATGTCACTCTTTTGTGCTGGGCCTCCAACTCTGGTCATTAATTTATCCTTTTACAAAGTCTTTCCAAAACTACCTCTCCCTCTTTGTACCAAATTCCCTAAAATAGATACTGATTCGGGCTGTCTCTCTTCCAGATGTGACCTCTCCGTCCTGGCCAGGCAAAACTTCACGAGTATATTTGGAGCTGACATAGAAAGGGAGACAAAGGGATAGCGCGTGAGTGAGAGGTAACAGACAGCGAGTGAGAAGTGACAGAGAGCAAGATCAACAGAGAGCGAGAGAGAGCACGAGAGAGAGTGATGGGTTTGTACAGAGAGTGACAAAGGAAGAGAGAGAGAGAGAGAGAGAGAGAGTGTGTGTGTGTGTGTGTGTGTGTGTGTGTGTGTGTGAGGGGTGAGGAGAGGGAGAGAGAAGGAGGGAGTAAGAGAGAGAGGATCAAGAGAGTGAGCAAGACTGAGAATGAGGGAGAGATGGCCACTATAAAAGGTTCTTTCCCTCCAAAAGAGCCTTCAATGAACTTAACATTGACTTACGATACATTTTACTTTCCTGCCAAGTAGCCATCATTGCCAATGCTTAAGCTAGAGGTATCTGGTAACTTGCACTCCTGTGCTTTAAAGGAAATGGTGTAGTCAAGATTCAGGATTCCAGATTTCCTAATGGAGAGAAGGGGTAGGAGAAACAATTCTAAATGCTCTGAGCAGCAGGGATCCATTCAGTAGCTTGCCTCCCTATTTACAGTTCTCTTTTTCTGCCACTGTTGTCTTTTACTTAAACTGTGATCCTTTGAGTGATGTAAAAAGTCACCAATAGCTGTGGTCATGTTTGCAAGGTTAAGCTTCATCATAGTTTAGTAAAATTAGTTTGACTGGTGATAAATGTGTGAAATGATGAAACTTTCCTAAACTGTGCTCACAATATGCAGTCTCATTAACACTTCCAGCTGGTGTCAATAGTATGTGTCAGCGATTAACTGGGGAATAAAGTACGCTAATAAGAGATTAGCTGTTCTGGCACAGTCTGACACAAGTTGCACCTTACATTAAGCCTACTGTTGGAAATAGATAGTTCTTTAAAATAACAATGTGAAGAGTATTGGAAGAGATGAAAGTATCTGGACAATTTCTGGATTGAAGAGGGTTTTCTATGTGACCTCAAAAGAAATTAAAACCCAAAGTCAGTATGCTGCAATTTACCTACTGGTTGTATAAAGTCATGTGACTTAATAGACAGCAGGCAAGCAAAGCTTTTAAGAGAAAAAAAGATGAGATTTTATGACTTTTATTTTTGGACAAACTGTTTTGAGACAGATTCATTGCTGAGGGTCATCTAGCAACAGCCTCTGGGTTGAAGTCATTTTCTCTAGACCTGTGTATGTCAGTTGAAGTTGACTTAATCTGGGAAGCAAGACTCCGCCTCTCCTAAAAATAAGGGGAAAAGCCAAAAGCAGAATCAGTTGCAAGGATCCCTCTCCCTTTCTTGGCTGAGTTATTGTTTGAACCTGATAAAGTCAAACATCAGGATGGCTCAGTGAACCTTGTCTGAATTCACATCTTATTTGGAGATTCTGTCAGATTCTGCAATTCAATCTCGTCAATTGGAAATTAACCGGACTGTGAGAGGTATTCCCATTCTATCTGAAAAGAATATGGACTCTTGGCCCTCTGAAATCTAGGTGTTTAAATTTCACTTAAAGGGTATATTCAATAATCCTGTGTTCCCAGCCTTGAACTGGCCTCAGAACAGGGACAAGTTGAAACACTAATACCCCAGAATAGAAGCATGCTGGAGATGCATAATCCACTGCACAGCATTGTAGCACTAGTGATAATTTATAAGGAGAACAAACTCAAGCAGCTGAATAGCTGACTCACGGTCCTTGAGTGTGCAAGACATGGAACTTGCCCTTTATTTAAAGCAAATAATTACTGTATTGCTTCTGCATCTAGGACAATGCTTAATTGTGCGATGTAAACTCAGAAGGCATGAATACATTTAATGTTGTTAATCACTTAGGCAAATGGCTTTCCTCTGCACTGCAACACTGCTGTGATCTTATTTAGTTCTGAGTTTTTCATCGACAATAAAAGATAATTCAGCCTCAACATTATACTGAAGCATTTCCATTTTTATAACTCGATGGTATCAGAAAATTACCATGCAGACTTTGAACATTAATTCAAAGGTATTATTCATAATGTATTTAGCAGATGGCAAAATGCTGCTTCTTAGCATTCAGAAGATATATTTTCCAAGATGTCCTTTGAATTTTTTTAATGCTGTGCAGAGTATAAGAAACAGTTGAGTCACCCCCTAATAACAAAGTCAGCTATTAGCAAACATCCTAAATATTACATTTCTAGACATCTTCTTTGCTATTATTGCAGGCAAGTTGAAAGCTTGAATCTGAATGGTAATTATATTCAAATCCAGTCAAGATAGAGATTGCCCCACTCCCTCCAATAACATTTAAAGGATCTTGAGTGAAAATACTTTAGATAATCAAAATTCTCCCAGTTCTCAACAGAGACACCAGTAAGTCCCAAACCGCCTGTAATTCAACACTGATTGAATGATTCCATTTGGAATGATCTTGAAGACAGGCTCCAGAGAAAATTTATAAGTGACATTAAGCTGCCTGGATTTTTCCAGTTGGTAAGTTTTGTTCAATAGCTTCAGTGTCTTCTGCTCTCTGCCTAAACACATGTCCATGATGATTATTCACTAAGCCATGGTTAACTGGGATTTTAAAAAAGTTATAAGTAAGACTATAAGAAATAGGGGCAGGAGTAGGGTGGCATGGTGGCTCAGTGGTTAGCACTGCTACTTCACAACATCAGGGTTTGATTCCACACTCGGGCGACTGTTTGTATGGAGTTTGTACATTCTCCCTGTGACTGTACGGGTTTCCTCCAGGTGCTCCAGTTTCCTCTCTCAATCCAAAAGTGCGCAGGTTAGGTGAAATGGTAATGCTAAATTGCCCATAGTGTCCAGGGGTGTGTAGGTTAGGTGCTTAAGTCAGAGGTAAATGTAGAGTAATAGGATAGGGGAATGAGTCGGGTAGGATACCTTCAGGGAGTCATTGTGGACTTGTAGGGCTGAAGGGCCAGTTTCCACACTGTATGGATTCTACGAGTCGGCCATTCGGTCCCTGTAGCCTCCATCATTCATTGGTTTAAGGCTGATCTGACATGTGACATCCACTTACCTTTCCCCACAATCCTGGATTCCCTGACTGATCAAGAACCCATCTGTCCCAGCCTTAAATATGCACAAATCTGTCCCCACTGCTCTTTGTCGCAAAGTGTTCCAAAAGCTCACAACTCTCAGAGAAGAAATTTCTTCTTATTTGAGTCTTAGATTGGTGCCCTTAAACTCTTCTTCTCGGCTCTACCATGAGGGGAAACATCCTCTCAGTATTTACCCTGTTAAGCTCCTTAACCATCCTATGCATTTCAATGAGGATTTTCAATCTTATAAATTCCAATGAGTAAAGTCCCATCTTGGCTTATAAAGACAACCGCTCCATACTGGGGATCACCTTAGCGTACCTTCTTTAAACTACCAGCATGTTGCCAGGTATGGAGGATTTGAGTTATAAAGAAAGGCCGGATAGGCTGGGACATTTTTCACTGGAGCGTTAAGGTTATAAGGCAACCTAATAGAAGTATATAAAATTATGAGGGGTACAGTCAGAGTTAATGATAGTTGCCTTTTCCCTAGGATGGGGGTTTTCAAGACTATTTCAAGGCATATTTTTAAGGTGAAAGGAGGGAGAGACTTAAAAAAAGACAGGAGGGCAATTTTCTTTACATAGAGTGGTTCACGGAAGGAGTGAACCTCCAGAGGAAGTGATGGATACAGGTACAGTTACAACGTTTAAAAGACATTTGGATAAGTACATGAATAGGGAAGGTTTGGAAGGATATGGGCCAGAAGCAGGTAGGGGGAGCTAGTTCAGTTTGGGATTATAGTCAGCATGGATTGGCTGGACTGAAAGGTCTGTTTCCATGCTGTATAACTCTACAACTTTCTATGCTGCTACCAAGAATTTTATTTCTGAGCAATATGAAATGAGGGAAAGGAGGAAACTGGTGAAGTCCACATTGATGCCCTGGGGTTGAATGAGGCATTCTTCCTCCAGGCGTCGGGTGGTGGGGGAGCAGCGGTGGAGGAGGCCCAGGACTTGCATGCCCTCGGTAGAGTGGGAGGGGGAGTTGAAATGTCAGGCCACGGGGTGGTGTGGTTGATTGGTACAGGTGTACCGGAGATGTTCCCTAAAGCACTCTGCTAGGATGCGTCCAGTCTCCCCAATGTAGAGGAGACCACATCGGGAGCAACAGATAAAGTAAGTGACATTGGTCAAGGTGCAGGTGAAACTTTGATGGATGTGGAAGGCTCCTTTGGGGCCTTGGATAGAGGTGAGGGAGGGGGTGTGCGTGCAGGTTTTACAATTCCTGCGGTGGCACAGGACAGTGCCAGGAGGGAAGGGTGGGTTGTTGGGGGTGGGGTGGGGGTGGTGTGTGTGGACCTGACCAGGTAGTCATGGAGGGAGCTGTCTTTGCAGAAAGAAACACCTCACAGTTTACTGGTCATTGTGTATCAGCGAGGATACTGAGGCTTGCTTTTTAAAGCTTCCTCGTGGACTGGGATGCCTGTATGCACACCACATTGCATGTGTCACATGTAAAGCTCAATGTAGCAATAGTTCAGGTGAATAGAGACATGCAAGCGCAAATGAAATACACGCATGAGAGCAAGAAACAGAAGGGTCACTTGACCCAAATATGTAACTCTGCTTTCTCTCCACAGATTATGCCAGACCTGTTGAGTTGCTTTAGTAATTTTTGATTTTGTTTGAAGATTGAGCATCTGTAGTTCTTCATTTTATATAAGAAATGGAATTGTTTATTGTTCAGTTGAGAGGAAGTAAGTTGGGAAAGATCTCAACATCCAACAGCTGCATAAGGATGGAGCTACTTGCAACTCATAACTACGTGCACGTTTTCTCAAAATAAAGCTCTAGTACATTAGTCAAACATGACTTTCCTTTGTCAAAAACTGTGTTGACGCTGCCTGATTGCAACAAGACTTTATAAATGCCCCAATTTCTCTTCACTAAAAAATTATTGCAGCATTTTCCAGATTTCAAGAACAGGAGCAATTGTGGTGCCTACATTCTGCAGCCAGCCACAATGTCAAAACTGCAGCAAACTAAACAAAGGGTGACAATTTGACTGATGATTACGATGCACAAGCTACACATACAGCGAAAGCCAGGCTGTTACGTGATGTGGGATATAGCAGGCAGTCCTACTGCATTATTTACTCTCAGGCACCCTGCTTGGTAGAGCGTGGGGACAAGGTTTGTTCTGATTGCTGGCTTGGTGCACAAGCTCTCTGTCTTAAGGGAACAGAACTTTTCACCTGCAACAGAAAGAAAACAATAGGCAGAGGAATGGAGGAGGAAACTTTTCGTTGTTTCAATCCCAGTGCTGGCTATCGAATCAACAAAATCCTTCACAACGATGGCCTGTATCATTCTCACTATTGGGTGTTCACGTATGTTCTTGTCATCCCATAATGCGCTCCTACAATCTCTTACAACAAAAGAGGGAAGTGTATCAGTGGGTGCTGTGCAATTTGTTAGGATCATATAGAACATAGAACATAGAAAAATACAGTGCAGTACAGGCCCTTTGGCCCTCGATGTTGCGCCGATCCAAGCCCACCTAACCTACACTAGCCCACTATCCTCCATATGCCTATCCAATGCCTGTTTAAATGCCCATAAAGAGGGAGAGTCCACCACTGCTACTGGCAGGGCATTCCATGAACTCACGACTCGCTGAGTAAAGAATCTACCCCTAACATCTGTCCTATACCTACCACCCCTTAATTTAAAGCTATGCCCCCTCGTAATAGCTGACTCCATACGTGGAAAAAGGTTCTCGTGGTCAACCCTATCTAAACCCCTAATCATCTTGTACACCTCTATCAAGTCACCCCTAAACCTTCTTTTCTCCAATGAAAACAGCCCCAAGTGCCTCAGCCTTTCCTCATAGAATCTTCCTACCATACCAGGCAACATCCTGGTAAACCTCCTCTGCACCCGTTCCAGTGCCTCCACATCCTTCCTATAGTATGGCAACCAAAAACTGCACACAATACTCCAGATGCAGCCGCACCAGAGTCTTATACAACTGCAACATGACCTCAGGACTCCGGAACTCAATTCCTCTACCAAGAAAAGCCAGTACGCCATATGCCTTCTTCACAGCACTATTTACCTTTCAGAGATCTGTGTACAAGGACACCAAGATCCCTCTGCTCATCCACACTACCAAGTATCCAACCATTAGCCCAGTACCCCATCTTCTTGTTACTCTTACCAAAGTGAATCACTTCACACTTACCTACATTGAACTCCATTTGCCACCTTTCTGCCCAGCTCTGCAGCTTATCTATATCCCCCTGTAATCTGCCACATCCTTCCTCATGGTCAACAACTCCACCGACTTTCGTATCATCTGCAAACTTGCTCACCCAACCTTCTAGCCCCTCCTCCAGGTCATTTGTAAAAATGACAAACAGTAATGGTCCCAAAACAGATCCTTGCGGAACACCGCTGGCACAGTTGAATAGCTGACTGTGGGCTGTGTTAAGTGTGTGAGGGTGGTTGTGAATGCGGGACTGGAGTTTGCATTGATTTAAATATATTTGGAGGGCGATGAGTCAAAGGTGCAGAGAGCGTTGAGCAGGAGCTGAACTGAGCCATATATTTTAATCTCTTTTCTCATTAGTGGGGATGCTGAGAGTTTCATGAACAAGGCCATTCCCAATTTCCATTGAATAAATATTGCAGAGGCTGGAGATCTAAAACAAACACAGAGTGAGCGCAGCAGATCTGTCTCAAAGTCATACCAAACTCAAAAACATCAATGCTCTTTCGCTCTCTTTACAGACGTTGCCAGACCTGCTTAGTTTCTCCAGCATTCTCTGTGCTTGTTCCTAATTACTATAGAGCTGAGTGGCTTGTTCAGTCATTTCCAAGGACAGTTAAGAGTCAACCACGTTGCTGTTGACCTGGAGTCATGTGTAGGCCAGACCATGGAAAAGTGGCAGATTTCCATCCCTTTTTGCAAATATCGGATCCGCGGTCACCATTATGGAGACTTAAAAAAGACAGATTTATTATTCAAATTTTCATTCATCCATGGGATGTGAGCATCATTTATCGCCCATCCCAGATGGCAGTTAAGACATAACCACATTGTTGGAGTCACATGTAGTCCAGACCAGGTAAGGATGGTAGATTTCCTTCCCTGAAGCACATTAGTGAACCAGATGGATTTTTCATCATAATCATCAACGGTTTCATGATCATCATTAAACTCATATTTCCAGATTATTACTGAATTCAAATTCCACTGTCTACCATGACAGGACTCAAACCCAGGTCCCCAGACCATTACCTTGGTCTCTGGATTAACAATCTAGTGATGATACCACTAGGCTATTGACTATTCTCATTTAAAATTACTGAAATACCACACAGTGCAAGCTGAATACAAGTACCAGAGCATTAGTCTGGGTTTCTGGATTACTAATCCAATGATATAACCATATGGTCACCCACCCCCCCCCCCCCCCCCCCCCTCCTATTCATTGACATGAATAGTCTCATGAAATCACTGACAGCACTGCACCTAGTTTCTCAAGGGATGCACTTCTGGCACACAAGTGATGTTGTGCAAATTGCTCCCACTGCCTTGCGAACACCGATTTGGAGATCCTCCTGGTATGGACCTCTCTCCACATTTTCAACTGCTCAACCAAAACCTCCAGGGCGGCGCCTGAGTATCCTAGAACCTGTCCATTTCCACGTTGGGCCTTTCTTGTCTGATTCCGAGGTCCAATACACTTCTCACAGTCAGTACTGGTATCTGCTCTGGCCACTGTTCCCCTGTCTGGAGGTGCAGGCTGAACTCTCGGTTGATGGCAGCTCAAAGAAACCCGTGAGTGAAGCCTGGTGTTTTGGGGGAGAGAGGAGATGTGGTGACTTTGATGGAGAGACTAGTTGGAAAGGAACCTCTATGAGGAGCAGACCTTGGCAGAGCAGAAGTGGAGGGTGAGTACAGTTCTTCTGCTGTTCTACTCCTTGTGACCTCTGTGTTTTTTGGAGAGATACTGAGGCACAACATAAGGTGTAAGGCCCAAATCTACATCAGCCATGTCCATAATCGAACACCACATTCTTCTCATAAATGGGGCCGATAAGGGGGGAGCCACCTGCCCCACCACCTCTACCCCCAAGCACAGCAACTTGCCAGGCTTCTCATACCTGGAAACTGAATCCGGGCATTAAGCGACCCTTAAACAGACAATAATTGGATCACTCTGGGTCCTTATATAATGGTGGACAGGCTAGGCATGAAGCCATGGGGAGAAACTCACACTGGGAAGTCAGTGGGTCACCTCTCCCTGACCTTCCAACCTGCAAAGGAACATAAAATTCTTTCCTTGAGATTTTAGGTTATGTTTACCCAAACACCATCTCCGTTTAATGTCTGACACACAGCAGAGCACTGAAGTTAACCTAAATATTTGTGATCACTGTTTTGCAGTGCAATTTGCACCCATAAACCAGCAACTCAGAGATGAGTTACCAACCAGACCACCATCTCCAACATAGACACTCAGTACACACTGATGCTACTATCTACATGATGCATTGCAAGAATTCACCAAAAGATCCTCAGACAGCACCTTCCAAACCCACGACCACTTCCATCTTGAAGGACAAGGGCAGCAGGTACTTGGGAACACCACCACCTTCAAGTTCCCCTCCAAGCTACTCACCATCCTTACTTAGAAACATATCACCATTCCTTCACTGTCTCTAGGCCAAAATCCTGGAATTCGCTCCCGAAGGGAATTGTGGATCAACCCACAGCAGGTGGACTGCAATAATTCAAGGCGGCAGCTCATAACCACCTTCTCAAGGGGCATCTATGGATGGGTAATAAATGCTGGCCCAGCCAACGACGCCCACATCCCACACATTAAGAATAAACTTCAAAAGGTCAGGCCAACTGAGAGTCCCAGATCAGTGAAATATTACAAACTAGGGATATTGTGGCAAGTAACTCACCTTCTGACACCCCAAAGTCTATCCACCATCCACAATGCACAAGTCAGGAGTGCGATAGAATACTCCCCACTTGCCTGAACGGGTGCAACTCCAACAACACAAGAAGCTTGACAACCAGCCAGACAAAGCAACACCCTTGGATTGTTTGTAGATGTGGTGCCAATCAATCCCTCCAACACCAGCGCTCAGTAGCAGCAATGTGTACGATCTACAAGATGCACTGCACAAATTCACCA
The DNA here is from genome assembly GCF_047496795.1 of Chiloscyllium punctatum. Classification (NCBI taxonomy): domain Eukaryota; kingdom Metazoa; phylum Chordata; class Chondrichthyes; order Orectolobiformes; family Hemiscylliidae; genus Chiloscyllium; species Chiloscyllium punctatum. The sequence goes on from NC_092760.1 coordinate 83,635,454, forward strand.
AAGATCCTCAGACATCACCTTCCAAACCCATGACCACTTCCATCTAAAAGGACATGGGAAGAAGTTCCTTGGGAACACCACCCCCTACAAGTTCCCCTCCAAGCCACTCATCACCCTGCCTTGGAAACATACCGCCATTCCTTCATAGTCATTGGGTCAAAATCCTGGAAATCCCTCCCTACCAGCAAGTGGATTGCAGTGATTCAAGAAGACAGCTCACCATCACCTTCTCAAGGGCAAATAGCCCATCCCTGGCCAACCAGTGATGTCCAAGTCCCACAGATGAAGAAAAATAAGTAGTCATTTGGCCTATTGTGCCTGCACCAGCTCTACTATTATTTGGCATCAATCTCCTACCTTTTCCCCATATCCCTGCACATCATTTTTATATCCAAAGGAACTATCCGATGATAACCTGAATGTTCGATTGAGTCTGCCTCCACATTTCCAGATGATGCATTGCAGACTCAACCACTCTTTTTCTGAAAAAGTGTTTTGTTCTCACATCACCCCTGCTTCATTGGCACATCGCAGAAGAGACAGAAATTATATTGGTTTTCTTGAGCAGAATACGTTTATTTCCCCTCTGTCAGCAACATTTCATCATCAACACCTGATGATTCTTACAACACCCCCACTATTTCAAAAGGTAGAATAATGGAGATAGATGGGGAACCTTCAAAGAGAGAGTGGGAAAGGGTTTGAATTAACCATCTCTGGACCCCCCTGAAGCACCTTTGAGTCAATGAGACAATCTTGGGACGTGGCTGCTTTTGCAATGTAGGAAAAGGGTGAAATGCCAGGGTTCAGATGTCGAGATCCATAGAAGTGAAAAGGTAATTGGACAAGCTGTGAAATAGAGCAGAATTGATGCTGGGTTTTACAAATTCAGGCATTAGATTTCTTTTAAATGCAGCTGCTCAGCCTTGCCATTACTTTCTCAGCTCCATCAGTTGGTCACTGCAGGATTTATAGTGAACAACATGCATTGGAAAGGTAGCATGGAGTACCAATCCTATTTAATTTTCACACAAACTTTGCGCAACCTGTAAGTAATAAGGAAAATTAATTCCCTCCTGTCTCAGAAATAAAGTTTTTTTTTAAGAACGAGGTATAATTTTTCTTTGGGGAAGGGGGATCGTTGACTGGAATTAGCTCTTCCCTTTTTAACCTTCTATTGCCCACATTAAGGGTTTCCTTTTAGCACACAGCTATTAAGCTTGGAATGCGCTGCCCGAGGGAGTGGTAGAGTCAGATTCATTGGCGACCTTTAAGCGGCATTTGGATAGGTACATGGATGGGTGCTTAATCTAGGATAGAAGTTCGGCACAACATCGTGGGCTGAAGGGCCTGTTCTGTGCTGTATTGTTCTATGTTCTATGTTCTATGTTAAGCTTCAATTAAAACTTCTTGTTTGGAAAACGAAGGCACTAACGATGATAGTATTCATGTTAGAGTCATGGAGATACACGTCCTGCAGCCCATCACATCCACACCAAAATATTCTAACCTCATTGTCAGCACTCAGTCCATAACCTTTGCAAGTACACAACTAAATCTTTCTTCAATGTTTGATGGTTTCTGACTCTGCTACCCTTGGAGGCAGGGAGTTCTAGATTCCCACCACCCTGTGGGTGACTAAACGGAAGACAATTAATACTTACTGAAATGAAAAGAACAAGCACGGACACACACATGATGCCTTCCACAGGGAGTGTGCGCTGTACAAATTGGCAAATAAATGGTACACTTTTTTTTTCACATCCTTAGTCTGGAGATGTTGGATTCTTGAAAAAACTGCACAAAGTATCCCATCACCCTTTACTTACATGTGCACTGATCAACCAGCTCAGAGCCAATTCTTTTGAATCTCCTATTTGCTTTTGTTTGGAGATACCACCAGTGAATTCCGCCCCCCACCAGAGTCTTAGTCAGACAAAGGTCAAACCTAAACCGCATACAGACCACCTCGTCAAAGGAGCTAACTGACCCTTGGTGTTCTGATGGACATTAATGATAATCAACATTAGTTTAAGAATTTGCTGGTGAAAGCATTTTGCAAGGATTTATTTTGAGAGAGAGGAGGAGAACATAATAGGAACAGGAGTCGGCAAATCACCACTCTGAGTCTGATCCACTGATCACAAAGATTGGAGTTGATCTTTCAAGCCTCCTGTGCTATTCTCATATGCCCCATTTCCCACAGTGTACAAAGAATTGTCAAATTGTCTGAATATATTCAGCAGCTGAACATACTCAGTTCTCTGGGGTTGGGAATTCTAAAAGGTTTACAATTTTTTGAGTGAATACAACTTTCTTCATTCGGAGATTGGGACCATGAGCCACACTTACCCAGTTCTAGACCAATATGTTGTATGCTTTATTGGGATCACCTCTGAATTATATCTTCTCTAGGATATATAGGTCTGGGCTAAGTAATCTCTCCTCTGAGAAGAGCTGCACCCAGCCCTTCCCCAACACCAAATCTAGGAAACAGTCGAATGAACCTTTTTGCTTTCTGTCCAAAGCAAGTATACCTTTCTTGAAGTAAGGAAACTACTCAGTACTCATGAGGACTCTATGTAATTACAGTGAGACGTTGTTACTATTATACAGTATGAGGAGCTAGATGCCAAATTGAACAGTAGAACCTTAAGAGAAACAAGCTTTCAATTATTACCTGAGCCAGATACTATATGACAGAGGGAACTAAAGATTAAAGAAATGAAGGCATGACATAAAATCCAGTGTTGGAGAAGTGAGTTCCAATTTGTGGAGTGCTTCCATCAGTACTGGGGGGAAGGTGGGGGAGGGGTTGTACTATTGGCACAGTCTGGACCGAGGACCAGTACTCCAAGAAATTGTACAAAGAGAGAGGACCGGAAACTAAACAATGGGGGTGAAGGATCAAATTTGGTGAGATGTCACAGTCCTGCCCAAAATATTGACTCTTCCTCCTTGGATGTTGCCTGAGCTGCTGCGTATTTTCCAGTGTCACTGTGGCACAGTGGTTAGCACCGCTGCCTCAGCACCAGAGACCCGCCTCAGGCGACTGACTGTTTGCACATTCTCTCCATATCTGTGTGGGTTTCCTCCGGGTGCTCCGGTTTCCTTTCACAGTCCAAAAATGTGCAGGTTAGGTCAATTGGCCATGCTAAATTGCCCGTTTTGTTAGGGGCAGGGGTAAATGTAGGGGAATGGGTCCGTGTGGGTTGCACTTCGGCCGGTCGGTGTGGACTTGTTGGGCCGAAGAGCCAGTTTCCACACTGCAAGTAATCTAATCTAATCAACTCTCACTCTCCAGTATCTGCTCATCTCCCTACCTCCTGAGATGTAGCAAATCAAATCAAGGCAGGAAAGAAAACCATGATGTGAAAATGGAGGGGAGGAAACAGCAGGAAGGGACACAGGGAATAAACCAGAGAGCAAACTAACATTACATAACAATAAACAAAACTAAAGACTCTCTGTCTGAACACTCACAACTTAAGTAAATAAAACTGATTCAATGGAGATTCAGGATGAAGATTTGGCTGAGATGGAGATAGTAGGAGAAAGAAGTTACTATTGGGAGTGGTCTTAAGGTTCCCAAACTTTAACCAAGTATAGAACGAAGTATACAGAAATATAAGGTGCTTATGATAAAGGGACAGTGATAACCAAGATGTTTTAATCTACACATGCACTGGAAAATCAGAGGCCCGATGGCAGACAGGATGAGTAATTCATACAGATTGTGCTGCTTTACGAAACTTTCTGGAGTCAACCAGACAGCAGGTTATATTAGATACTGGATTAGTGGTGCTGGAAAAGCACAGCAGTTCAGGCAGCATCCAACGAGCAGCGAAATCAACGTTTCGGGCAAAAGCCCTTCCTGATGAAGGGCTTTTGCCCGAAACGTTGATTTCGCTGCTCGTTGGATGCTGCCTGAACTGCTGTGCTCTTCCAGCACCACTAATCCAGTATTTGATTTTCAGCATCTGCAGTCATTGTTTTTACCTAGCAGGTTATATTAGACTTGGTATTGTGTAATGTTACAGGGGTAACTATTTATCTCAAAGTAAAGGCATCCCTAGGTAGCAGCAATCACAATACAATTGAATTCCATGTTTAACAGACCAATATCCATTTGTTAAATTAGGCTGCAAAAGACTTTGATTTGATTTGATTTATTATTGTCATACCTCTCAAGATACAGTGAAAAATACTGTTTTGCGTGCTATCCATACAAATCATACCTTACAGACCTATATCAGGGTAAGAGAACAGAATGCAGAATGTGGTATTACAGCTACAGAGAAGGCGCTGAGAAAGGTCAGGTCTAATAGATGTAAGGTCCACTCCCAAGTCAAACAACAGTGGGGAAGAAGCTGTTCTTGAATCTGTTGGTTCATGTCTTCAAGCATTCGTATTCATCTGCCCAATGGTCTGGTGAAAGAGAGTATAACCGGGTTGGGAGGTGTCTTTGATTATTTAGGCTGCTTTTCTGAGACAATGGGAAGTATAGACAGAGTCAATGGCTGGAAGGCTGGTTTGCATGATGGAACGGGCTGCGTTCACAACTTTCTGTAATTACTTGTGGCAGAGCAGTTGCCCTCCCAAGCTTTGATGTATCTGGATAGGATGCTTCCTGTGGTGCACCCATTTCTTGTAAATCTACAGAAGGCAAGACCTCCCTGGGAAAGCACCCAGCTCTGAAATACAAAGTTGAATGAACAAGATGTGCTCTCAGTCAACTCTGGAGACATTTTAGTTGATTTTTGGAGGAACCTATATTTCATTCCGCAATCTTACATTTAATTGAAAAGGGAGGAATAGGGTCAAGCATTTTAAACTTAAATAAGGGCAAATATGTTGGCCAGTAAGCTAGAATACTAGCTTGGAGGATAGACCAATAAACAGGCAAAGGCAGGTATTTAAGAGAATATATCAAAACACCAAGAATACTCCAAAAAAAAACTGAAGAGAAGACCAATGAGTTAACGAAAGAAGTTAGGGAAAGCATCAATGTTAAGGAAAAAGCATATCATTCCACGAAGATGAACAGCAGTTCAGATGATTGAACAGAAGATAAAGAATGGCAGAGATTAATTTTAATATTCAGGAGAAAGAATATTATAAGAAGCTAGGTAGAAATGTTTAAAGAATGGATTTCAAGAGATTCTAGAGGTATTTAAAATGGAAATGAGTAAGTAAAGTGTGCATTGTTCCTCTGGACAGAGTGAATGAGGAGTTAATGGCAGATAAGGAGGAGATCATGGAAGGAATTAACAAATATTTTTCTTCTGTCTTCACTTCGGAAGGTACAAAAATTTATCCAGTATCAGCTGTAAATTAAGAGGTGGCAGGGAACTTAGTGAAATTACATCACCCGTGAAACAGTGCACAGCAACTCGATTGAGCCCTCAGACTTACAAGCTCCTGGATCCTGATATCTTTAATAAAAGGTAGTAAAAGCATTGCTGTTAGCTTTTCAAAATCTGTTAGATTCTGAAAAGGTTCCATCAGAATGGAAAGTGACAAATACCACCCCTTTATTCAAGGATAAGGGAGGCGGGAAACAAGAAACTCTAGGCCTGGTAGTTTAGCGTCTGTCATGGGAAAGATCATGAATTAATCATGAAGGAGGTTACAGTAGGGCAAATTGGTAAATCACATGCTAATTTGGAAGAGTCAGCATGGTCTTGTCAAAGGGAAATCATGTTTAACCAATTTATGGCAGTTATTTGAAGGAATAACACTCCCTGTGCTTAATGGGGAGTTGTAGGCTTAGACTTGGATTTCCAGAACCATTTGATAAGGTGCAACACAAAAAGGTCATTTCAGAAGATAAAAGCACGTGACATAGGCAGTGACATATTAGTATGGATATAAATTGACTGACTGGCAGAAAACAGATGGTATACACAATAGGTCTGTGTCTGATTGTCAGAATATGACAAGTGAGCTCTGCAGGGGTGTGTACTCAGACCTACTCTTTTCATAATTTACATCAATGACTTAGACAAGAGAAGGGAAGGCACAGTAACTAAACCACTGACAAGACAGGTAGTAAAGTACACTGTGAGGAAGACATAGGGAGTTTTCAGATGGATACAGCTGAGTAACAGGTTTGGCAGATGGAAAACAATATGGGAAAATGTGACATTGTTCATTTTAGCAGGAAGAATAACAAACCAGGTTATTTAACTGGAGAATGACATCAGAGTTCCAAGGGTTTAGGGATTGTAGGCATTTTGGTGTATGAGTTAACAAAGAGGTACAGCATGTAATTAAGGTGGTTAATGGGATTCTTCCCTTAATTATCAAAATTACTGAATACAAAAGGAAGGATGTCATGCTTCAGTTAGACAGAACTGAAAATGTGTTGCTGGAAAAGCGCAGCAGGTCAGGCAGCATCCGGGGAGCAGGAGAATCGGCGTTTTGGGCATGAGCCCCACAGCAAGACATCGAACCCCCTCACGCCAAACCCCGCCCCCATTCCCAGCTCCAGCCCCACACCAGGTCCTAGTTCCCAGCCCTGCCGTGTTTTCACCATCCCTCCAGAACTACCCCTCTCCGAGGATGAAAGATCAGTCCTCGGCAGAGGCCTCACCTTTGTTCCCCTACGCTCTCGGATTAATGAGTTCAACACGCGGCGAGACATCGAACATGTCGATTCTCCTGCTCCCTGGATGCTGCCTGACCTGCTGCGCTTTTCCAGCAACACATTTTCAGTTCTGATCTCCAGCATCTGCAGTCCTCACTTTCAGTTAGACAGATCCATTTTGAGAGCACATCTTGAATAGCATGTAGAGTTTTAGTTTCCTCATTTGAGGAAGGATATCCAAGATCTTGAGGTTTGGCAAATAAGGTTGTTGAAGGATGAATGCTTTCGCTTGTGGATCGGTCCAGAACTAGGAAACATTTTTAAAACTTGATGTTGCCCAATCAAAATTTGATGTTTCCAAATCTAAATGTAGAGAACTCCTCTCTCAGTGGGCTGTGAAATTTTGCAAGCTTCCACCTGAGAAGATGGAGGAAGTAGCAGATTTAAGGAGGGAGGGGACAGTGAATATCGGTAAGACAAAGGTGGATAGATTCTTGATTGGTGGGGAAATCAGCAGTCGATGACAATGTGAATTTGAAACACAAAAGGGATCAGGCATTATCTTAGTGAAAGATGGAGCAGGGTCAAGAGGCTGAATGGCCTGCTGCTCCTATCTTGTATGGTTGTGTATGTGTTCAACCTTGGACCTTGGGGAGCATAACATTACTTTCTCAATGGCAGAACCTCAGGCGATCTTATCATTCAATAGCACCTTCCTCTCCTGTGGTATACATTGTTGTGGGTATTTGAAATTTGGCATTTGTCCTGAAAATCTTTAACATCTCATATAACTTTTCAACAATATTAACATTCTGTCTGACCAAGCAACTGTATACTTTCTATTGTTAAAGATCTAAAACAACTGAGCCTCTGTTTTGGCACGAAGTAATCTCCTTTCATCTTTCAAACTTCTTCCCAAGGCTTTTAACTACCTTAGAAAAGGATTTGGCTGAACGTGTCTGACCTTAAATGATCATAATCACAGAGAACTTCATTTTAACTTGGCAATCCAGGTTATTAATTCATTTAAGTGAATCATCTTTGCCAAACTCCAAGCATCGAAAACTGTAATCATCAGATTTCAAAGGAAAACTCACATCAAATAATTTTGTCCTTATTTGGTGTAGGTTCCAGTATTAGGATTTATAAAGGTGTAGTCTGAAACTGTGCAGAGCTTGCATCCCACTACAATGCTGCATGTGAACAGATGACACAGAGATGGAGGGGGAGGAAGATCATGATTTTAGCACTGTAAGACTTAGTCATGCCGAGCTGCATGTAGTTTCTTACTAAATCAGAAACCGATTGCTGATGAATATGCTAATGACTCAGTAATTGGTCTGAAGTGAGACTAATCAATATACAATATTACTACAGAGCCTTTATATAATCAGTTGGGTGCATCAATTTTGCTTTGTTGTTTTTACTTTCAATATTACCTTATCACATTCTTATGGAAGTGAGGGGACACTCAATATGGACAAATCAGAATTTTTACCTGCAGGCCATTTGCTTTAATGCGCGTTTCGTCAATGCAAATTCACCATTGTGCAATTTATAAATTGGGAACGCTGCTTCTAAAGTGCAAACTTATAAAACAGGTGTTGGCTGTAATGCAATTATATTGATACCACTGTTTCTAAAGTGGGATCTTTCAACAACAAGAACGCAACTATCGTGCTATAGAAGAACTGACTGTTTATCAAAAAAAATCACTTGGTTACATGAACATCAAAGAGTGCTCTCTCGCAGCCCGGGAAAGGTCAGAGGTGTGGTTATGGAAGTCCATGGTCAATTCAGTGGACATCAGTAAAGCCATCCTTACCAATGTATTCTCACCGTAGTAAAAGGGAGTAATTTTCACTTCTTGCAGCGAGTTCAGCTGACAGTCACAGGTCAACACTCTGCTGTACACCTTACCCAATTCTTAATTGAGGAATGTACAAACAGCGTGTACAATGAACAGCCAATTTGTATCTGATAGATTCTGGTCTAAGGGAAAATTACTCATCCTCCTGAGTATTCTAACTGGGGAGGTTATGTCCTCTACTTCACAACAGGCTCAACCTGCAGCCAGAAAACCTGTGCTCAGAAACAGACTGGCTTTTGGCAGCATTGGGTTGGATCCACTGCAGATACATGGTCAGCTTCTGCCTCCAGTGCTGACTTGTTGGTGTACAGACAACAGCTTTACTTGTGAACATAACCTGCTTGAATTTCACTCAGCAACTATGGTAGTAGCAGGGGCTGGTCCTTTCTTCCCCACTAATATTCTACTTTTGAACTATCCTCATCCTTTTAGTTTTGCCTACTCTTCCTAAGATTCTGCCATTTCAGTATCTACTGAGTTTTTTTTATATGCATACATGGGGTACGGGCATCACTGACTAGGCCAGCATTTATTGTCCATTCCTAATTGCTCAGAGAGCAGTTAACAGTTAATCGTTAACAGTTAACAGTTAATATTGGTTGACTTTGATGATACTACCATTGGATCTGGAGTCACACTAAGGCCAGTAAGGATGTCAAATCCCCTTCCCTAAAGAAGGCAAGTAACTCAGATGGGATTTTCCTGAAAATTGACAATGATTTCATTGTCATAATGAGGCTCTCAATTCCAGACTTTTAATGATTTGAAATTCCACTATCTGCCATGGAAGGATTTAAACTTGGGTCCCCAAAACATTACATCAGCTTCAAGGTTAATGGTCTAGAAATAATGACAACGAAGCCAAACAGAGAACAGCCAGGGAATTCCTAGAGGCATAGCACTCATCCACAGATTCTATTAATAAACACATCGACCTGGACCCAATATACCGGCCACTGTAGTGGACAGCTGGAACTGACAACCGGAAGCGGCAGAGACAAGCCACTATAAATACCGGAGGAAACAACACCGAAGCTCTTCACGGGTGGGTCCCAAGCACTGAGGATGTCACCCAGACAGGGGATGAAATGTTTGCAACACAAATTCCCAGCTCGGCAAACAGAACCACAACAACGAGCACCCGAGCTACAAATCTTCTCACAAACTTTGATCATCACCTCCACCATTTACCTCATGTCTCGTCTACAGAAACTGAATATAAGATCTATGCACAGGGAATGCTTCAGGAGCTCAGCAAGGTCTGGCAACATCTGTGGAGAGAAATCTAGAGTCTACATTTTGAGTTCTTTCTGACTCTTCTTCAGATTCAGACTCTTCAGGGGTGGCAAGGTGACTCACAGCGCCAGGGACCCAGGTTCAATTCCAACCTCGGGCGACTGTCTGTGTGGAGTTTGCACATTCTCACTGCGTCTGCGTGGGTCTCCTCTGGGTGCTCCGGTTTCCTCCCACAGTGTTAGGTCCACTGGTCAGAGGGAAATGAGTCTGGGTGGGTTACTCTTCTGAGGGTTGATGTGGTCTTATTGGGCCGGAGGGCCTATTTCCACACTGTAGGGGAATCTAGTCTAATGTTCTGAAGAAATGTCAGATTGGAGTCAAAACATTAACTCCATTTCTGTTTGCACATATACTCCAGACCTGCTGAGTTTCTCCAACATTCTCTGTCATTGTTCCAGATTTCCAGCACCTGCAGCACTTTGCTTTTACTTGAATGTAAGATCAGCTGAAATTAAATTAATTAAATATTGGGAAGGTCAAAACCATTGTTTTCAATCCCCACCATGATCTTGGTTTCCTTGTAATTGACTTTTGCCCTTTTCCTCACTGCTGCTGAAGTTTAATCCAGATTGGTCCAGGCAGTGCCCTATTTCATCAGAGATGTGCTTCTGACCCTTACCCTCTGACCCTTACCCTCTGAGGTATTAAAAGCACATGTTACTGCCTCAGAAAAATCACTCGAACTGGTCACCTTTGTACTTCTGATTACAGCCTCCTACATCTTTGGCGGCTATATTATTAAGCAACTCTGAAATCTCCTTGCTGTATATTTTTGCCTCTCTATTAACTGCATGCTAAATCCAAGCAGCAGCAAGAGGAAGCCTAACTGAACAGCTATATAGCCATTCCTCCCAGGATGGTGGCAGAGTAGAATTCCTGAGCTGGAGCTCGTCTGCTCAATCCAATCCTTTTGCTTTTTTCCCTTTTTATCTCCCACCCTCAGGCAGCATTGGCAACGTCCAGGGTGAAAGGCAATGCAGACTCCCGGCCTCAGTGTGGACATAGCCTCAAGGTGAAACCCAGTGCGGTCTGGGTTGGAAGGACTGTCATTCTGAACTCTTCCTTTTCTTATTTTTGTTTTTGCTGGACTTGGAATTTCTGTTCCTCTTAAGAATTGGTACTTAAGAATATGTACCTAGGTACCTAACAAAGCGATGGCTTGTAAGACTTTTCACTCGAGTCATGAGTACATGTGACAACAAAGCTAATTCTAATTCTCTCTCCCCTCCCTGAAGACATTTGTCAAAATATCGCCTTTTGCTCCAACATCAAGTTTTGTAGCTCAATATCAAAATCCATTTTGAAAGAACTCCTGAAGCACTTTGAGATGTTTTATTATCCTAAAGTAGCTGTGTGAATAGGAGTTATTACATTTAGCAAAGGGTTCTCCAAAAGCTGTGTTTTTGCTAGTACTCACACATTCAGATCACAGTTGTAATTTATATAAATGATTTGGGTGAAAATATGGATTGTCCAATTAGTACATTTACAGGCCATTTGAAAAATAGTGGAGTAGTGGATAGTAAGGAAGGTTGTCAAAGGATACAGCAGAGTATAGATCTGTTGAAAAACTGGGTGGAGAAATGGCAGGTGAAGTTTAATCTGGACAAGTGTGAAATGATGCATTTTGGGAAGCCAAATGCAAAGGATGTAGACAGTCAAGGACAGGACCTTTAGGAGCATTCACATACTGAGGGACGTTGGGATGCAAGAGCATAGCTCCCTGAAAGTTGCAACACAAGTGGGGTATAGTTTTAAAGGTGGCATACAGTATGCTTGTCCTCTAAGGGCACTGAGTATAAAAGTTGTCAAGTCATGTCAAGCATATAAAACTTTAGTGAGGCCACATTTAGAGTACTGTGTACAGTACTGATCACCACACTCTAAGCAGCTTATGGAGACTTTGAAGATAGTGCAAAGAGGTTTACCAGGATGGTGCCGGGACTGGAGTCTTTTTTAGCGCTAAGGAGAAGTTGAACAATCATAGGTTATTTTCATTAGAGCATCAGAGGCTGATGGAGTGGGCGACCTGCTAGAAATATATACAATTATTAGAGGCATGGATAGAATGAAGTATTTTTCTCAGAGTGGAAAGGTCAAATACTTGGAGGCATAGGTTCAATGTGAGAGGGGGAAAAGTTAAAGTAGATGGCAAGGCAAGTTTTCTTTTATTTTTACACAGAGGGTGGTAGATGCCTGGAACACATTGCTGGGTAGGTGGTCAAAGCAACTGTGGTAGCAAAGTTTAAGAGGCAGTTAGACAGACACACAGACAGGCAAGGAATATGGGGATGTAGACCATGTGTAGGCAGATGGGATTGGTTTAGAATGGCAACATGATCAGCACAGCCATGGTGGGCTGAAGGGCTTGTTCCTGTGCTGTACTAGTCTATGCTTATTCAAATGTTTTTATTCTTCCACAGGTTTCTCTTGAGATCAATTGCAACAGAACCTGTTGCTGTGAATAATTATGTAAATAAATTTACTCCAGAGAACTGTGCACTGTTACTACTTGACTTTTCAAGCACGTTTCATATCAATTACAGGAAAATAACGGAATAGAAATGAAGAAGTAGTTTAGACATTTATGCGCTGCTGAAACCTTGGAGTGCCTGGCGTGCTCTATTTCTAGGAGTCTTTTAAAGTCATCCCTAAGTGTTTCCACTATTTCAGCAATACCAAAACCAGCAAAAGGACCAAATTAAGCTTTTAAACCACAGTGCTTTGAGGGATACCAGTATAACATAGCAAGGGAGCACCAGAAGCAGTGCCCCACACTTTAGTAATATTAAACATTAGCCTGATCCCACTTCAACTTTCAGAACATTTTAATTCAGTTATGCCTGAGTTACAAGGGTCTGGGTTCAAGTCCGACTTAGCTCTGTGCAAAACTGAGGCCATGTGTTCAATCCAGTGCAGAGGAATTGCTGTGTTTCAGGAAACACAACCTTAGAAGCATAGCATGGCCAATCCATCGAACCTCCACATCTCTGTGGGAGGAAATCAGAGCAAGACACGGGGAGAATGGATAAACTCCACACAGTCAGGCACCCAATGCTGGAATCAGACCTGGGTCCCTGGCGTTGTGGGGCAGCAGTGCTAACCAGTGAGTTACCATGTCAGATTGAATAGGGACCTGGTTTACCTGTTGGTTGGATGTAAAAGATCCCATGACACTACTTTGAAGAACAACATGGGACTTTATTCCTAGTGTCTTGGATCATATTGGTTGGACGTCAAAATCCAAAGAAAGCTTGCCGTGTCATTATTGCATGGCAGTTTGTGGGAGCTTGCTGTGCATAAATTAGCTGCCATGTTTCCTAAATGACATGGTGACGAAATATCAAAAAAGTATTTCATTGGGTCGAAAACATTTCAAGGTGGGAAAAGTTCTAGATTAATGCAAGTCCCTTTCTTTGCACTCCACCTAAGATCTGCATTCTGACTGGAGCGATTTTTCTGCAATTTTCTCGCAGCCTGACTCTCCTCCTGCTTACCCAGCTCCATTCAGTCCAGTGACAGCAGGCTTGGCTACCGGCTAAGAACGTTGCCGGCTGAAACTTGCCAAATAAACAGTTTCCATCTTTGGACTCTGGCCAAATAAGAGCATGGCTCAACCACAATACTTGAATTACATTGACAATAATGGCACTTTGCAATGTGCATTGAATGAAGGTTATAATTTGACATGCTTAAACTTTGATTGCTTCTGACATTTTACTACTGAAACAAGCAATAACACTGCCAACAGCTAGTACAGCAACATGAACCTGTTAAGCCTAAAGCATATCAGAACCTTCGTGCTCAGTTTGGGACAAAGCAGAATCCAAGCAGTAAACAATCATTTGCCATATTGCTGGCTGCTATCACATATAGAATAATATTCTTAACTTCTTATCCAAACAAATAGAGCAAGATTTCTTCTTGTTATTTTACTGTATAAGCTGTAGGGCCTGAAATTGAGCATTGGCGTCTCCAAGCATGAAAATTACTCAAGCCCAAACTTCATACTAATGTGAAACAAATGAGAGAAACATGAAGCGTGAAATTAAATTCTTCCAGAACTAAATATTTCCCTGTATGTTTTGTCTATAAACAAATCAGAATCCATTAAAAAAGGTAATATTGACACCCATCAACCTGTCAGTTATATTGACAAATTAATTGGAATATAGATCTTCATCAAACCAAAAATTAAAGTGACCCTTTTACGATAATAGTGACTCGTATTTTTTTTTAATTGAGCAGAGTATCAAAAATGTATTTATGGGTTAATGTTGTTCAGTAGGTTGCACATTTTTAACAGTTAAGCCAAGGCCACACAGAGCAATGGAATTACTGTATTGCTAACCAGTGGGATGGAAATTCAGTATTCATTCATGACATTGCAAAGATCATTCTGGCAAGTTGTTTTCCTTCTCCTTAAGCTTGTACCCCAGGAAGCCACACATGGATAAACAGATGCTTACCTCTTGCTGTAAGTCTCTAATCAGTTTGCTCTTCCTTTCCACTTCAGCCTTTAAGAAGTTAATCTGTAACGGCAGCAGGTCTGTAATATTAAGTCACAGAGCACCAGAAACTACAACACTGCACAGAACAAATTTCTTTCATACAGTATGCAGCATTGTCACATATTTTTTAGTGCAAGAACCAGAAAACAAACAGGAAGTGTTCGGTCTAAGACAGCTTACCCCAGCCTGCTGCTTTTCTGCTTTCACTGCAGCCTCAGTGATCTGCTTTTGAAGTGTTTCCTGAAGGGATTTCATTTCATCGCTAATTAAAAAGAAAGAAGTGATGTTTTTAAATACTGTTGGCACTGAAAAATCTTAGGAGTCACTTTTTGGGTACGGAGCAGTTTTTTTTAACTTCAAGCTATAGTTTCAAAAAAATTGGCAACAGGTTTTTTAAAAATTCTTTCATGGGATGAGGACACCACTATCTAGGCAGCATTTATTATCCATCCAGAATTACCCAAAGGGCAGTTAAGAGTCAACTACATTGCTCTGTGTCTAGAGTCACATGTAGGCCAGACCAGGTAAGGTTGGCAATTTCCTTCCTTAAAGGACATTAGTGAGCCCAATGGGATTTTTTTTTCCCAACAATCAACAATGGATTCATGAACATCATTAAACTCTTAATTCCAGATTTTTATTGAATTCAAATTCCACCAACTGCCTTGGTTGGATTTGAACATGTATGCCTTAGTAATAATAGCACTAGGCCATTGTCTTCCCTATGTCACTCTCTCATTATTCAGTATGTTTTGCACTCTTGCTGAATGTTCTCAGCTTTTCTTGAAGGTTTTGGGACACTGCATTTGCAATAGGAGGAAATGATTGCTCAGCACAGGTTATGCAATCTGCTATCCAATGCAGTAGTATGATGCCACTGATAAGTAAAGAGAGGATTTTACACAAGCAACTCAACATTGAGAGACTGAAGGACATGGACTGAATGCAGAATGTAAAGATAAGTTGGAGATGTTGTGAAAATAAGAACAAGTCATCATTTCTGCACTTGAAATGGGTTTTAACCAGAACGCTTTAAAATTTCAGTTCCATGCTTACAGCTCTGGTAACTTCTACAGTTCATTCATTTCTCTGCCATCACTCCCTCATCCAGTCCCAGCTAATCAATCAATTACAGTGAGCATCAATAATAAACAGATTCACAGAGACACTGTGAATGAGACACTGAAAGCTTTCATTCTTTGCTGTAAATGTATACAAACGGTAAACAAAAACAGACAGCATTTTAGAAGACAATGTAATTGTTTTAATGTAGGAGATAATTCAAGATTTTGCTTGATACCTGCTGAATTATAATAGGCTGTTTGAATATATTAAATATTGAAACATGGGGTGGTGACACGGTGGGTCAATGGTTAGCACTGCTGTTTCACAGCAGCAGGGACCCAGATTTGATTCCAGCCTTGGGCGGCTGTGCAAACTCCACCTAGACAGTCTCCCAGTGTCTGTGTGGGTTTCCTCCAGGTGCTCCCACAGTCCAAAGATGTGCAGGTTAGGTGGATTGGCCATGCTAAATGCAGGGTTATAGGGATTGGGTGGGTCTGGGTCGAATGCTCTTCAGAGGGTCGGTGTGGACTCAATGGGCTGAATAACCGACTGTACGGACTCTATCTGAAAGGTTCTTACCATGGCAGCAAAAGATCCAATTTTCCCATTTTCATTTTATCCAAGTGATCTAGTGCACCTTGGCACAGATCAAGAAAATAAATCTTTCTTTGGGATATTCTATGTGCAAATTTGACATTCAGTAGTTTTGGACTGAATGGATATAGCAACTTCATGTTCTGTCAATTTATTGTACAAATATTGCAGTAGTAAAATAGTATAACTTTTCATTTGGTCCATTTGAATATTGTGAAGCTGGTTTGGTCAGTTGCAACAGTAACAGCAGATATAGATGGAGATAAATACAAGATTCAGACAGTTCAATATTTGACAAGTTTTGGCCAAATACTATTTGCTATCAAGAACATGTTAACAACTTATATTGAATTTAGTGCACTGATGCTAAACTAAGCAATTTTTATGCTTCAATGCAAAACATTTGAAGGAAATAATGAACTTATTTTCCAAGAGTTTCGGCATTGGCAAAGTAATGATCAGCAGTCAGCAACAATGCAGGGATCAGGCCAAAGTCTTGTGAGCGACAGTGAAGCGTGGTGTGCCCAGGCGGGTCTGAGCCCAATGTTTTGGAGGAGAGCGAGCCCTCTTGGGGAAGCTCAGCTTGGGACATCTTTAGGCCCATGGCTCAAGAAAGGACTGTAATGTTTGACATTTGAACTTTAGTTTTCTATTTTAATGCTAAGAGGACTGTGCTGAACTTTTTAATTTACAGTGGGTTCTACCACAAAACACACGTTTCTTCAACGCAAATTGGCTGTAACGCAATTGAAGAATTTAGATCATTATTTGTAGAACGTGAACTTTCCTTACCCATATTGTCTATAACGGGATGCTGGTCCCATTAGTTTAAATGGTGCTGCAATTACACAATTTTCTCACTATCAAGGATTGCAATGGAACTACCGAGTTAAATCAGCACAGACTGTATTTCTTTATTTTTCTATGTAACAAAAATTTTGTACCTAGCTATTTTGTACCGAAGATGGCACCATGCTTGGCAACATTGTCCAGTTCTCACTGTGCTCCTGTACACCGTACTTGAGCACGCGAGACAATAAAACCGAAATCTAAATCGTAAATCTCGAAAAAGTTTACTTCATAAATGACTTTGATGCCAAACACAATAAGTGACAAAGCTTGAACTTGCTGCAAGTAGGATTTAAGAACAAAGAAATGAGAGCAGGAAAAGCCAATAAAATCATTAAACTTTCCAACTCGATTCAACTTCCCTCCCAGTTTTTATAATGGAGCAGAGAATAGATCAGGGAATAACCTCAGAACCTGAACATTCACAGAAACAGTGAAGATTGCACTGGGGTTTGGGCCACTTGATACCAAACAGGCAGGGGTTCAAAATCATTTTTTGAGTAGAGTGATATCATGAAGAAATCAATATGCCTTTGTACTACTCGAGTCAGGCCTATCAAAAGTCCTGTACGTGATATGTTATCAAAAGACAGGCACCAATCCAAATACAGCTCTTCAAAAGCTTTAACCATGCAATTGTGCAAGAAGTCTTCCTTCGCTGCTGGAAATGACTTGATCAGGCTCTTCTATATTTTATGTCTGGGAGAGATCACTCTGGCAAGGAGTTTGGGCCACACACTTCTGCAACTTTCCTTGCGTTTCTGCACCAACTGGAAGTCTGATTTGCCGAAAGGTGGGAGAAAATGAATACGATGATTTTGGATAAATCCCAAACCAGAGAAAAAAACCAGTAAAAGAAAAATAATGGTAGTACTTGGAGCTAAACGTCCCGTAGCACTGCTCTGAGATACACAGGACAGGTCAGAGTGTCACACGCAAGGCTAGAATCAGAGCTTGTTTTTACCAAGTTGATTTTAACCCTACTGCAAATTCTCTTGCAAGGATGCCTGCCTTGAAGTAGTTTTCCTCCTCTCTCTTCAAGAATCTCAGAGTCTCTCTCTCACTGCAACCCCCAGGTCATCATCTCTGCCCTGAAGCTCTTTAACCATGTCCTGAAACAGACTCTACTCTTTGCTACCTTCCCCCACCCTCCTCTCTGACCTATCACCTCCATCCCCACCCCCATTCATCTATTGTACTCTATGCTACTTTCTCCCCACCCCCACCTTCCTCTCATTTATCTCTCCACTCTGCAGACACCCTGCCTCTGTTCCTGATGAAGGGCTTTTGCCCAAAACATCGGTTTTCCTGCTCCTCGGATGCTGCTGTGCTTTTCTAGCTCCATTCTGATCTAGAATCAGAGGGGGGTCAGGGTGTAAATTCTCTCAACCTCCTAACTTCATATTCGGGAAAAACAAAATATATCCTGAAGAGCTGCTTTTTAGAGGGATGGTGTCAGGCAATTCACCAATAACCAACCTCCAGATTAAATAGTGCACGGGCAGTTGTTTGAAAAGACACTACAGTTCTGAACATTTGAGTGTCTGGCACCTTACAAGCTTCTACAAGGGACATCAATCACAGCTGACAAACAGCAATCCATGCAGAGTATAAAGCAGGTAACTGACTTGTTCACTGCAGCAAACACTCATTCTCCCTGTGGACATCCAGATACAAGAGAAGGCACTGGGCATTGTGATAGTTGTAAGATTTCCTGCTGTTCAACACATTACAGCATGCACATATGTGGCCCTGGGCAAAATGGTAACCCCAGGACATCTACTCCCCATGTTGGTCACCATCCACAGAATAAACAGTTAAGTTGCCATAGTCCCAGAGGACCTGAGGGTTGCCCTTTCATGAGGGATGTCAGACTTCAGCTGTGGTGATGCGCTCAGCCTGAAATCTGTCCTCCTCGCAGCAATGGGAGTGGCGATGGGGTTGTGGGGCCAGTGTGCGACACTGGAGGGTGATGGAAGTGGTGATGGGGTGGTAGAACCGCCTCACTGTACTGCCTCACAGCACCAGGGACCCAGGTCCGATTCCAGCATCGTGCGACTGTCTATGTGGAGTTTGCACATTCTCCCAGTGTCTGTGTGGATTTCCTCCAGGTTTTCTAGTTTCCTCCCACAGACCAAAGATGTGCAGGTTAGGTGAACTGGCCATGCTAAATTTACCATAGTGTTCAATGGTGTGCTGGCTAGGCAGGATGGCCATGGAAAATGAAGGGTTACAGATGTAGGTTGGTATGGACTAGATAGGCTGAATGGTCTGCTTCCAAAATGTAGGGATTCTATGTGAGCGATGTGGGGCCTTTGTTGGTCCAGAGCCCATTACAGTGAGAGCCTGAAGACCATTGTGGAGACCCCACTGTAGCCAATATCCAGTGAAGCACAAGGAGGGAGGAAAGAGAATTCCGTCTTTAGTAATATCTTAATGCCTTCTGTAATTCAAAATGTTGCTGAAGGCGACATATTACACTTTTCACTACTTACTTATTAAATACAAGTGACCATAAATTATTCAATTCATGAGGGTTACTACACCTCAGGCAAGGGGCAAGGTTGAGAAAGTGTGACCTTCATGTTGACCTCAGCTGATGTGGGAACGGAACCCAAATGGTTGGTGTCATTGAGCATCACAAACCAGCTGTCCAGACAACTGAGCTAATCTACACCCTCCATAACGGAGTTTAACGTTGGTAAATGCCCATTTTCCTCCCCTCTGCATTCTTCTGCCACTTCCCCATCATCCATTTGCCCCAGGCAAGCCCAAACAATTGCTGCTGCACATCTCAGGTCCTCTTCAGGTTTGCCAACTGGGCACTACCACCCTGACTGAGACAACCCTGTCAGAAGTTGCAGTGCTGTCCACCCCAACCCCAACTCTTTCAAACCCTTCTCTAATGAGGCTCCTGTCAGGATTAACCATGCAAGCAAGGGTCAGAAGTAGGCCATACAGCCCCTGACACCTGCTCCACCATTCAATAAGTTCATGAGTTCTTTATTCCACATTTGGGATGTGCAGGTCATTGACTAATCTAGCATTAATTGACTGCCTCTAGTTTACCCTTGAGAAAGGGGTGGTGAGCTGCCTTCTTGACCCCTTGCAATCCATTTGGTGCAGGTAGAAGCACAATGCCATGAGGGAAGGAATTCCTTCACTATTGCTGTGACAGTGAAGGAACAGTGATATAGTTCCAAGTCAGGACGGTGAATGCCTTGGAGGGGAACTTGCAGGTTGCTTTGTTCCCTTGTATCTGCTGCCCTTGTCCTTCGAGATAGCATTGATCATAGTTTTGAAGATGTTGTCTAAGAAACCTTGGTGAATTTCTGCAATGTTTCTCATAGTTATCGTGTTACACACTGCAGCCACAGAGTGTCGATGCTGGAAGGAGTGGATGTTTATGGGTGTGGTATCAACAAGCGGGCTGCTTTGTCCTGGATGATATTAAGCTTCTTGAGTGTTGTTCGGGCTGCACCCATCCAGGCAAGTGGAGAGGATTCCATCACACTTTAGGGAGTCCCTCAGCGCAAGGTTCTGACCCTCTGACTTGATATCATTACCACAGCATTTATATTACTTGTCCAGTTCAGTTTCTGGTCAACAGTAACTCCAGTTGATAGAGCAATTCAAGTTATTGTGATCTTATTGAATATCAAGGTGTCAATGGATAGAGTCTGTCTTGCTGAAAGTGGTGATCACCTGGCATTTGTGTGGTACACGTTATTTGCCTGGACATTGTTAAGGTCATGTTTCTTTTGGGTATGATCTGTTTCAGTATCTGACGAGTTGCAATAGTGCTTAACACAGAGATCATTGTGCTGATCTGATTGCAACCTCAAATCCACATTCCTTCCTAACCCTGCTGATCTTTCACCCTGATTTTGCAAAATTCTCTCTATCTCTGCCTTACAAATATCCAAGGTGGCTGCTTCGACCATTTATTTCAGGAATAGAGTCCCACAGACTCTCAACTCAACAAAGTAACACCAACTCCATGTCAATAACAGCTCAGCTCCTTCCATTCCCATTGTTTCTATATGCAGCACCAGGATCAACTGCCATTCCCACAATTTAAAGTCTTTAAATCATTGGTTAAGAGGCAGTCGTAGATGCAGATACAGTTACAACATTTAAAAGACATTTGGGCAGATACATGACTAGGAAAGGTTCAGAGGGATATGGGTCAAAAGCAGGCTGGCAGGACTAGTTTAGTTTGGGTAACTTGGTCAACATAGATGAGTTGGGCAGAAGGATCTACTTCAATGTGATTACTCTAATTGCTTAACAGACACATCGGGTTAAAAAAAGTATAAGTTCTTAACCCTCCAAATAACCCCAGTAGACACCAGGAAAAGAAAAAAAATGGATTTCTTTGCAGACATTAATTTTCTGAAAACAAATCTTTTGTCGATGAATTATTGTGAAGTTGAACCAATATTTGATGGTAACCTTTGCTCGGGACAATCACCCTTCTCCTAGGATTATCCTAGGATTATGTGGGAAGCAAGAGAGGAAATTGCAGTACCGTTGGCAATGATCTTCTCGTCTTCACTGGCAACGGGGGTGGTACCGGGGGACTGGAGAGTAGCGAATGTTGTGCCCTTGTTCAAAAAAGGGAATAGGGATAACCCCGGGAATTACAGGCCAGTTAGTCTTACTTCTGTGGTAGGCAAAGTAATGGAAAGGGTACTGAGGGATAGGATTTACGAGTATCTGGAAAGACACTGCTTGATTAGGGACAGCCAGCACGGATTTGTGAAGGGTAGGTCTTGCCTTACAAGTCTTATTGAATTCTTCGAGGAGGTGACCAAGCATGTGGATGAGGGTAGAGCAGTGGATGTAGTGTACATGGATTTTAGTCAGGCATTTGATAAGGTTCCCCATGGTAGGCTTATGCGGAAAGTCAGGAGGCATGGGATAGAGGGAAATTTGGCCAATTGGATAGAAAACTGGCTAACCGGTCGAAGGCAGAGAGTGGTGGTAGATGGTAAATATTCAGCCTGGAGCCCAGTTACAAGTGGAGTTCTGCAGGGTTCAGTTCTGGGTCCTCTGCTGTTTGTAATTTTTATTAATGACTTAGATGAGGGAGTCGAAGGGTGGGTCAGTAAATTTGCAGATGATACGAAGATAGGTGGAGTTGTGGACAGTGAGGAGGGCTGTTGTCGGCTGCAGAGGGACTTAGATATGATGCAGAGCTGGGCTGAGGAGTGGCAGATGGAGTTCAACCCTGCCAAGTGTGAGGTTGTCCATTTTGGAAGAACAAATAAGAATGCGGAATACAGGGTTAATGGTAGGGCTCTTAGTCAGGTGGAGGAACAGAGGGATCTTGGGGATTTTGTACATAGATCTTTGAAGGTTGCCACTCAGGTGGATAGAGTTTGTAAGAAGGCCTATGGAGTATTATCATTCATTAGCAGAGGGATTGAATTCAAGAGTCGTGAAGTGATGTTGCAGCTGTACAGGACTTTGGTTAGGCCACAGTTGGAGTACTGTGTGCAGTTCTGGTCGCCTCACTTTAGGAAAGATGTGGAAGCTTTGGAGAGGGTGCAGAGAAGATTTACCAGGATGTTGCCTGGAATGGAGAGTAGGCCGTACGAGGATAGGTTGAGAGTTCTCGGCCTTTTCTCGTTGGAACGGCGAAGGATGAGGGGTGACTTGATAGAGGTTTATAAGATGATCAGAGGAATAGATAGAGTAGACAGTCAGAAACTTTTTCCCCGGGTACAACAGAGTGTTACAAGGAGACATAAATTTAAGGTGAAGGGTGGAAGGTATAGGGGAGATGTCAGGGGTGGGTTCTTTACCCAGAGAGTGGTGGGGGCATGGAATGCGCTGCCCGTGGGAGTGGTAGAGTCAGAATCATTGGCGACCTTTAAGCGGCATTTGGATAGGTACATGGATGGGTGCTTAATCTAGGTTAGAAGTTCGGCACAACATCGTGGGCCGAAGGGCCTGTTCTGTGCTGTATTGTTCTATGTTCTATGTTCTATGTTCTCCCCATAATATGCCGTCCTCTATTGTAAGCTGGTCTCTCCAGGTCCAAAATGGTTTCAATTGTAGTTGTGACATCCCTTTGGTTTCCCCCATCAATATCAGGGGTTGCAGTTTGGAAATGATTGAACCGGTATGTCCAAAATCTGATATCATTACCTGCAACTGGGACAGTGTCCACAAAATTGAATATCATTACAAACTCTTCCAATGGGGATACCACCAGTGGCGGGTCTGCCAATGGGAGGCAGTTCAATGCACCTGCATTTGCTACTTGGCCTCTTGGTCGTTGGTCTCGCTTACAATTATAACTAGAAATATTAGAACACACTGCTGATTGTGTGCTATTGGTGGTACTGACTTGTCCTCTTTCAGCATGCCAAGTAGAGGTTTGTGATCTTTGATTTTCACGAATTTTCACCCATAAAGATAGAAGTGGAATTCCCCCAACTTCAAATATGATCACCAATTCTTCTTTCTCCAACTGGGCGTACTTACGCTTTGTGTTAGCCAAAGTCCTGGACACATAAGCTATTGTGTGTTCCTCTTCATTTGGTCACCTATGAGCTAATACCACCCTGTGCTGAGTGGTGTGACAATGCACGTCCTGACCAGATCTTTCTTGAGATCATGGTGTGCCAACACCTCAGAGGGTGGTAGTTGTTCAGTTACTTCATTGAAAGCTGGGTTTGTCTATGAGACCATTTCCAACACCAGCAACAACTTCAACGGCTTGCCAGCTAGGATCCTGAAGAAAATTTCTAATTGCTTAGTCAAGACTTGGCTTGGTTTTGGGGTTTTGCTATGGGCTGACTAGAGTTTCTCTGACCACGATATGTCCTGAGTGAAGCTATGCAATTGTCTTAAGTGGTGTTCTCCAAGCTCAGTCAGACTGGAGAGCATGACCACTTCCGTTGGAACACCCTGCAACTCATCTGCCCCACTTGCTGCATTCTGTAATGATTAAACAGGTGGTACAACTGACTAAGTCCAGCGGAGCTTCAGCTAGCAGGCATTTTTGAATAGTCAAATCATTGCACTCACATACCAGACATTCTATAAGCATCTTATTAAAGACTAAACCAAATTCATAGACTACTGCCAGTTGTCCTTGACCTGGTCCAAAAACCTCAATGCATAAACAAACAGAGAGGTGGCTCAGTGGTTAGCACTGCTGCCTCACAGCACTAGGGACCCAGGTTCAATCCCAGCCTTGAGTGACTGAATGTGTGGAGTTTGCACATTCTCCCTGGGTCTGTGTGGGTTTCCTCCCACAGTCCAAAGATGTGCAGGTCAGGTGATTTGGCCATTCTAAGTTGCCCATAGTGTTAGGTGCTTTCGTCAGAGGAAAATGTGTTTGGGTGGGTATCTCTTCGGAGGGTTGGTGTGGACTTCTTGGGCTGAAGGGCCTGTTTCCACACTGTAGAGAATCTAATTTAATATTCCCCTGGCTCCCGAATTGCCAAGTGAAAGGAAGAGAATGTTTGGAGTTGCAATGTTCCTTACTCTGTCAGTCAATCCTTGAAAAGTTCTTATTATGTGGTGCCTCAGGGAGAGTCATGCTCCTAATGACAGTAAAAACAACAATTCCACAAGAAAATTATTCATTTTTCCTCTGCCACCATGTTGTTTGCCTGGAAAAGGTAATGCACATTTTCCACGTACTGGGCATTATCCTCAACAGCAAGGTCAACCAAGTCAAACTTCACAAACAAAGGCATAGTGCAGGAAAATGTTTATTCCAACTCAAAGATTAATGTTGTGAACAGGTTTATTCAGCATGATGCTTTACTCTTGTTCTCACTGAAATAACTCTACAAAGGCTAGTACCCAGGCAACAAGTCATCCTTTATTTATACACGAACAGTCCTTGACTATAATACTGCCTCAGAGTCAGGCACCAGAGTCAGTATCTCTGATATTCATCCTTTTGTTTTAATCAGCCAGGGCTCCCTGATTGGGATTGTTAATCTGGTCCCATCAGGGAACTCTTATTCAATGACACCCCAGTGACCAACCTTGTTACAATCACTACAAACTCCTGATTAGTTTTAAGAGTGAAATATTTGGAGTTTATATCTAGAATCTTAATCTCAAACAGGAGGAAAGTTATTTACAGTTGATCAGGCAACTGGATTGAAAGGTTTAGCAGTGAATAGATAATGGGAAGAAGTTAAAGAAATTATTTCAAATTTTCACTGAAAATATGTTTTTATTAAAAAGTCAAACCTCCGTAAGAAACTTCATCTGTGGCTTACTAGGGAAGTTATGAATAGTATTAGATTAAAAGACACTTATCATAAAATGAAAAATGAACAATTGGCCCATAGCCCTGAGGATAGGGAGAATTGTAGGTATCAGCAAACGCGATCAGAAAGTTGATAAAATGGAAAAAAAATAGAATATTAAAAAAAACTAACCAGGAATATAAAAACAGACTATCAGAGCTTTTACAAACATATTAAAAAAAGAGAATCGAAAGAACTTACCACCTTCTCATTTCCCATGAAAAAAAAACAAAACAAATATGTTGTATCCCTCTTCACGATAAAAAAAACAAATTATATCTCAGAAATAAAGGGTAACTAAGCTGCTAATATATTTGTGGAAATTATGACAATTCACTGACACAGAAAATTGGAACAGGCGTAGATCTTTCAGTCCATTGAGTTTGCTCTGCCATTCATGATAATCATCCAAATCAATGTCATGCTCTCATTCTCTCTCCATACCCCTCGATACTTTTAGCCTTGGAAATCTATTTATTTCTGAAAGTATATCGAGAGACTTGGCTTCCACAGCCTTTGATTGTACAGAATTCCACAGGTTCACCAGACTGAGTGAAGAAATGTCTCCTTATCTCAGTGCAAAATGGCCTACACATGTATTCTAAGACCATGACCCCTTGTTTTGAAACCTCATCATCATCCCTGCACCACTCTGTCCAGCCCTGTCACAGCTTTGTGCATTTCAATGAGATCCCTTCTCATTCTTCCAGTGAGCACAACGAATAGAAACCACCGCCTTCTCAAGGGCAAATGGGGAAAGCAATAAATACTGGCCAGCCAGAGATGAATATCTCCCATGGACGAATAAAGGACAATATCCATGACGTGTGCAGTGGTAATGTTAGAATAAGCGTCAAGTGGAAGAGCAAAAGGGCATGATGGCACTTACTGAGGTGGAGTGTAAAAGATCTTTGAATTTTCCTGCATTTGGTGCCCATTCCATCTGACCCTGGTGACAACATTGACCTGGGTCACTAACAGTGTCCCAGGCAAGCTACTCCTTGGCCTCCTCTGCTGGTTCACCAGGTAGAGAATGGCCCTCCCTACTACCATCCCATTCACCAGTACCTCCATTTCAGTTTCCAAAGAGGATAGCGTGCGATTGTGTTCCTGTGTTGTCGCAGTAGTGTCCAGCTCAACAATGGGAGCAATGGCTATGATCTTCCAAAATTCCCTATATTCTAGAATGATCCCAAAGGACTGAAAATTACAAAGTGTAAAATGTTTATTCAAGGAAGGAGGGAGAGAGGTAAAACAGAGGAACTGCAGGAGGTTTAGCTTTGAGGACAGTCATCAAAACAAAGATGGAATCTATGACTCAGAAAACTTGAACAATTGATTTTGAAAATCAATCATTGTCTGATCAGAAGAGTCAATTTGGTTTTGTAGAATGATAGAAAGGTTTATTACATGCAGAGATCATTTGGAACACTATGTTTTTCTGGTATGAAAGAGAAATCCAGTTTCACTAACTTCTTGCAGTTTTTCTTTGAGGATGTAACGATTAGAGTAGATGAAGGGAAACCAATACATGTAATGCACTGAGATTTCCAAAAGGTATTTGATAAAATCTCACTTGCAAATGTTATGAAGTTGAAGGCATATACTGTACCTTTAAGAGAGAGAATGATGTTCTGAACAGAGATTATAAACACATCTGCACATGATTAGAAAATAGTCCCAGAGTGTACTAGAAAATTGAAAACATGCAACTTTGGCTGTGAAATGAATATCAGTTTTGGTTGCTGTTTTGACCACAAATTGAATTTAACCATTTTAAATTATGCCCCATGATACTAAAATCCAAATTAAATTTGAATTTATTGCTTTGCCAACATTTAAACAATGATTTGATCTGATGTTGGGGGTGTATAAGAATGCGGACATTTTGAAAATTGGTCAGAGAGCAATGGCCATGGAGAGAGAAACTGCTGGTGCGCTAATTGCCCATCTAACAGTTTACTCTTAAAGAAATTAGAAAACACTATCAAAAGTACCTTTTCATGTGAGACATACTTATAGTAAAAAGAAGGACGATGACCCAGGGAGATTAGCAGCTGGATTATGCGAATGTAATTTTTTTTTAAGTGTCTTATGGAACAACATATTGTGATACAGCTTGAGTCAGAGAGTAAGCAGTTAAGAGAAAGGGGACTTAGGTTTGTGAATAGTAATTTTTTGTTTAATGTCCACTTTTAGACTAAGAAAATAAATTGATGTTATTTTCTTAAAGTAGTGGAACTTAAGTGTTCCTTGTCACTCGTATTTTAACAGATTATGAGGCGAGCTTTTCTGGGTGGTTGGTTTCATTAACAGAAAAGGTTCGCCTCTATGTCATAAGACAAGACAAGGATAATTTACTTGCACAAATGGAGGATTGGTTAAGGGACAGAAAGCAGAGTTGGGATAACACCACAGGATGTTTTTAAGTTAGCGTGCTACAATTGGTAATATTATGCATCTTCAGTGCTGGAACCTCAGCTATTTATGATCTATATTAGTAATATAGATGAGACAGAGCAATGCATCCAAGCTTGCTGATGATACAAAGCTTGGTGAAAACGCAGGTCGGAAGGTGATACAAAAAGTCTATAAAGAAATATAGACAAGTTAAGTGAGTGGACAACAAGGTGACAGATGAACATGATGTGAGTATGTGCGACAGTAAGAATGAAAGATCAAATGTTTTTTTAAAAGACAGAAACTTGTAGAATTTAATGCTCAAAAGGGCCTGGATGTTGTAAAATAGAAGTTCAAAAAGTGAACATGCAGAAACAGCAAGCAATTCTGAAGGAAAATAGTACACCAATCGTTATTGCAAAAAGACAACAGCAAGGACATTTTGCTATAATTGAAATGGAATTTGGTTAGAGCATCAAAATACTTTAGATAGTTTTGGTCAGCATCTCTAATGAAGGAAACATCTGCCATGGGAGATGTTATTGAAATTCAACTAGTTTGGTTCTTGAGAGGAGAGGTTTATATTTTAATGAGAGGTGGAGTAAATGGATCTTGTAATTCCAGGAATTTAGCAGAGATTGAGTGGACGGGGTGGGGGGTGGGGGGGGGGGGGGGGGGAAACACTGTCAAAGCATACGAGATTCAGAAGGAGCCCTGTGAGGTACATAGAGGTTTTACTCCCCTCACTCTCACTGCCTGCACTAAGGCTGAGAAAGAGAGAAATTGCTTCATTAAAAGCCTTGTGAACCTTTGAAAATCTATACTCTACCTTCACCATTAGTTATAGGAGGGCGGACATAGGCAGATTTGTGATCTTATGGGGAAATTAATATTCATGGGGAGCAGGTGGAATGTGCCATAGAGACAGATTATCAACCGTTAGTATCTTGACTGGCTTGTACAGTCACATAGTTTATTCCATTTCCTCCTATGTTTGTAAGGATGGAGCCAAAACAGTGTGCTGCATCTCTTAATATTATATTCACTTGGTCCAGAAGAATAAAATGTTATTGACACATCTGTTTTGGCTTCTCCAGCCTTATGTGTTAAATGCTGTCTAAACATCAAGATATAACATTTAGAAGGGTGCAATGGTAATGTCCCTACTTCTGGGCGAGAACACCCCAGATTCAAGCCCTGTATGCTCCAGATAGGAGTCATAGCATGTCTAAACAACTCGCTTTAAAATGTCTAAGCGCCAGCTGCATTGAAATAATTCAGGGGCACTTGAGGCATGGTGGTATTGTCCCTACTCTGGGCCAGAAGTTTCAGGTTCGAGTCCCATTTGCTTCAGAGGCATGACATAACATCTCTGAGCAGGTTGAAGAAGAGACATCTACAACATTTAAACCATTAATGAAGAAAGGTTGCAAGGTAGAAATTCTTGTGGGCCCTTGACAGAGACCCAACATATACACAAACAAATATTGCAACTGAAATTATTGCAATATGATGTTAGAAATCCAAAGGAAAGGTCCAGAATGGAGTGTTCAGTGTCCTAACGTTGCATCAATTCCTGTTAGATTGATTCATTTACAGATTCTGCATAATGAGATAAATGTACGTACAATATCAAACATCACATTTTCATGCTGCTCCCAGTTATATACAAAGAGGTTTATTTATTCATCAGTTTATGTAACTAGGGGCCTGAGGCCAAAAAGGAAATGGCTTAACAATAAAGTGGCATAAAGACACATTTGTTAAGTTCAGTTGAGACATGGAAGCTGAATTCAATTTAGTTATAATGTTTTCAGTGTTACGACAAAATATTCTTAAGTATTTTGGAAATAAGAGATCAATCCAATTGGATAAAATGTCCTTTTTGTTCTGGTGATTGTATTAATGGGCTGTGCCAAAAAGTAAAAGGAAACAGAATTAATCAGAATTCAGTCTGAGAATGTCTACACATAAAACTGAATATAGTTTCAAAACCTTTCAAAGAAAAGGATTGGCAAGTCTACCAGGGCAAATGATCACGGCGACAGACTCAAAAGATTACTTTATGGCTAGTCAAGACTCATACTGAAATCTTCCATGGCTAATGCACTTCCAACATAGGTTTGCTCAGTGGTCTTTGAGCATACATCCAATCACACCAAAAATACCGCGATAAGTTAAAAAAAGTGTGCCAATACATTTAACTGCATTAGTTACAAAATGAATTGTTAAATAACATAGTCGTAAAAGACAAAAAAAAATGCTCACGTTTGTTTCTGGCTGATCTCCAAAAGTTTCTGCACATCATTTTTAGCAAATGTCTCATCAGTTTTCAAGTTCTGGTAGAGATTTGTGGAAGTAAAAATAGCACAATGAGAAAGGACTTTAGCAATGAAAAATCACAACTGAGTTATTTCAGCATTAAGAATGGTTAACATCTGTACAATGAGGATTAACAAATAGATTATTGTGTCATGGTGACAGCTGGTTTGCAACAGAGTGATGCCAACTAGTGCCAGTTTAATCCATGTACCAGTTGAGTTCGCCATGAAATTCCCACCTTCTCAACTTTACCCCTTTGTCAGAGGCACCATGACCCTTAGGTTAGACTCATCTCTGTCTTCAGGGACTTTCACTTCATTTCAATGTTTTAAAACAAAACATTTGTCATCAAACAATGGCTCCATGTTTAAAGGAAAGAGCTTTACTTTTAAAAGCACAATTCACTTGTGAATATAACATGAATCGAAAGATCATTTGAAAGTAGAATAAAGTAGAATAAAGGCTCAGAATATGGGCAGTTTATGGGCGGCACGGTGGCACAGTGGTTAGCACTGCTGCCTCACAGCGCCAGAGACCCGGGTTCAATTCCCGCCTCAGGCGACTCTCTGTGTGGAGTTTGCACGTTCTCCCCGTGTCTGCGTGGGTTTCCTCCGGGTGCTCCGGTTTCCTCCCACACTCCAAAGATGTGCAGGTCAGGTGAATTGGCCATGCTAAATTGCCCGTAGTGTTAGGTAAGGGGTAGATGTAGATGTAGGGGTATGGGTGGGTTACGCTTTGGCGGGGCGGTGTGGACTTGTTGGGCCGAAGGGCCTGTTTCCACACTGTAAGTAATCTAATATACTCTGTGAATAGCACAATCAAATAAAAAATACTGTCATTAGAGTGTTATGGTTTGATTAAAAGGCTTCTGCAGTATTCTTTATGAATATAAGATGATTTGAACCCTGTTACCGCACAGAAGGCCGATTGAGTTTATGCTGCATCATCAAAGAAGCGATTCAAATCGGGATAACTTCCAGTCTTATCCAATAATTTGATCCATTGTTTACTTTCAGATAATAAACAAATTTTTCGATTGAATCTGCCCCCATCACAGCCTCAAGCAGTGGAGTCCAGTTTCTTCTCATGCTGCTATTGCCTCTTTGCCAATCACATTAAATCCATGCCCGATGATGTTTGACCCTTACACCAATGGGAACAGTTTGGCTCATCGATTCTGTCCTGACCTCTCATGATTGTGACCTTTCCATCGCCAAGGGGAACTGTCGTTATTTCTCTCATCTACTAATATAACTGAAGCGCCTCATCCCTAAAAGCATTCTGTGAATCTTTTCAACATCCTGTATGTCATTTCAACATCTTGTGTAATGCCTTCACATCCATCCTGAAGTGAACTGCACAGTACTGGATGTAATACTCCAGTGGAAGACAAATCACTGTTCTTATAAAGGTTAAACACTTGTACAAGAGGCCCCTATTGACAAAGCTGAGGACATTGTATGCTTTATTACCCATGCTCTCAACCTCTCCTACAGTGATTATGTCCTCTTGCTCACATGTTTTCTGCACCTGCACCCTCTTTAGAAATTGCCCTTTACAGCATATTGTCTTTTCATGTATATCTCATTTACTTTAATGAATTTATTTTCTGTATCATTTGCTGTTCTTTTGACAAAGCATTGACTAAGTTGGGATACTTGATTTTCCACATTGCACTCTTTTCTTTTTCCCCCACAGATTGGACAAATGCTATTGTAGGTATCAAATCCCCGCAGTCCAAAGGCTCCCGACTTGTCACCATAGAACCTATTGCTAAGAAAAAGACACATTCTGTACAAGCTTTTTGTCTTGATGCTTCACTTAGGTCAGGATATTTCACAAAAATGCAATTTTGAGGTGGACGTCAACATAAATACTGCACAACAGCAGTGTGTTGCATGGATGGCAAGTAGACCAATCAGCCAATTCTGAAGAAGATGTTGCCACCTTGCTGAGTTTCTCCAGCAATTTCTGTTTCTGTTTCTTACAAGTCTCCAGTACCGACAGGTTTTTTTTTTGCTTTATTAACTTATATTCAGTGTTCAGATTAGAAAGGCATGTATCCCATTTACCAATATTTTGTTTCCAATCCAGCCACTGTTAGGAATCTGCATACAGACTCCAAAGTTTCAATGTCTCCCTGGTTTTTCTATAGTTCATACCATCTTGCCATTCTTTTTTTTAATGTAACTCAGTGTTGTGTTTGCCATTCTCAAAATTAATTAGGATACACTCCTCAGGACTGAGCTCCACTTTTAATGAATCTGCCCAGTCCATTACTATCTTCCAGCAGTGTTTGAGAATGGGACATCTGTGTCCTTCTACACTTCCAGCTGCTTTGTTTGGATTGTCTGGTGATCACCCATTCCCTCTGTCTGCTCGTCCATAACTTGCAGTGAGAATAACCTTCTGAATGTGCCATGCATATAGTTCTCTGCCTCACAGATACATCTCAGTGATCTTTAACACTACTCACTAGTGTGGATAGCCAGAGACTTTTTTTTCCCAGGGCGGAAATGTCTATTAAAGGGGGCATAATTTTAAGGTGATTGGAGGAAGGTTTAGGGGAGATGTCAGAGGTGGGTTCTTTATTCAATGGTGGGTGCATGGAATGCACTGCCAGCTGTGGTATTAGAGTTGAAGACATTAGGAACATTTAAGTAAGTCTTGGATAGTACAATGAAGGGTATTACAGGTTAGTCTGATCTTAGAGTAGATTAAAAGGCTGGCACAACAGAAAGGGCTGAAGGGCCAGTTCCATTCTATGTTCTACATTCTATGTTTAAGATCTGATATCCAGAGCTCAAAGTTTTGGAACTAGCAACATTTCATGCATATGGGCTAGATCAGGGCAGTGTCCATGTCTCCCCATATGCCACAAGACAGGAATTCAACTTGGCTGACTTTCCTGCTAAACCTTAACCTTGTGCACTTAAGTCACTTTAATGAGCTTAACTATTTTTTTCTTACTTTAATCTTACTCTTGCACTATTAATTATAAACTGAAAAAATTGAACAAAATAGAAACTCCTCACCATTTACAAATCAGCTCCCTCTCCTGTGCTGATAAATTGTTAAGTTTTCCTGTGCTGGTTTAGAAATTGATGCTTTTTCAAAATTACTGGAGTTGAAATACCAACTGCTCAAAAGAAAATCTCAATTTTCCTCTAACTTCACACTTAGGTGGTTTCCTTTTTGTTTTCCACATTTTTATCTGGCGTCACTCTTCGGTAATGATGAAATCCACACTGACACCAGCGTCAGGTAGGAACAGCTCTCCAAAAGCTTGTACTATCTAATAAAGCTGTTGGACTATAACCTAGCGTCGTGTGATTTTCAACTTTGCCCACCCTTGTCCAACACTGGCACCTCCACATCATTTCAGCAATGATGTGTTTGTGCCTCAAATCAGTGAGAGTATTGAGCCCTCAGACTCTCACTGGAAGTAACCTTCCTGCCATCGAAATAAAAAGGTAATACATTATAGTTTGTTTCTTGCCTTGGAGTCAATTATGGATCCAACTTTGGATTCAATGGATTTTTAATTTGATGAGCAATTTGCTTTGTGGGATCTTATCAAAAGCAAAACTAAAATCCAAATAGATGGCGTCAAATACATAGGACATTAGAAAGTGAAACAAAAACAAATTGCTAGAAAAGCTCAGCAGGTCTGGCAGCATCTGTGAAGAGAAATCAGAGTTAATGTTTCAGGTCCAGTGATCCTTCCTCAGAACATAGGATATTGACCTGGTTTACCCCCTCCAATTGCCAAATCTGCATGCCTCCCACTGGAGTGTGTAAAATGCAGCTAATTGAGTACTGAGTTCTATTTGCAATTTATTTTTGATAAATGCATTATTTAAAACTCATGGCTGACTGATATGTGCAAATAAACACTTAAATGCCAAAATTGATAAACATGTCAACTCCTTTAGTAACTGTTGAAAATAGCGTTTGGCAAGTAGTGCAATAAAAAGTAATCATTATCACTTTGCTGATGAAATAGAAGCATTACATAAAAGAAATCTCTTTGCAAAAGTAATACTCAAGTCCCTCCAGACTGCTTACACACCCAAGCAACAATAGCTACGCTTAGGAGAGTCAGAAAGAACCAAGACATTTAATAATAAATTATTCATACATTGCATCTCTCATAATGATTGAAATCCCTTTACAGAGAGTATTCCAAAGTGTACTGACTGACATGAGACCACTTTGATATTACCAGCTAAATGGCTTACCGCTACGCTTTCAATGCTGAAACAAATAAAAGGCAAAATTGCATTCAGTTTTCAGTATTTTACTTGTGTTGAAAATTAAAATCAAGTTACAATGATTCTGCTTCATGTTTTCCTTGAGAGTTTGTTCCTTTTGACTGTCGCTAGCTTAAGCTGTTGGTTTTTTTCTAAAGTAAGTCTGTGCATCTAATGATGTAATTCTAGTTACCGGTCAGAAATACAACTCCCAAGGTAACACCCATTCCGTTTGCAAGACAAAGTCATAGATTTTACTACAGTATGTCCTATTGATACATATTTCTTTTTGCCTACGTAGTTTCTGTAATTGTGAACTGGTAATGAGTCAGTGAGGGCAACAGGATATCTGGATCTCCAGTGAACAGTAGAACAAGCCACAAGTCTGTCCTTCAAGGTGCTGAATAGATCAGAAATTAAGCTGAGGATGGACTGATGATAAAGGCGCACAAGGGAGCAGTGGACTCAATCAGATTTACAAAAGAATAAACAAAGAAAGGTTACAATAAGAGAAAGGGTAAAGTTACATTTTTGTCAAAGTAACACTTTTAACATATCCAAAAGCAATTCATAACCCAACAAAATAAGACTCCAACTAAATTTTGTTTCTTTTCTGGGCAAGAGGTGCTACTTGGCCCACATTCTTAATTATCACATCGATAAAAAATGTCCTTACATTATTACTTGCTGGACTTATCTATCTGCTTTGTGTTTATTGAGCAAATATTGTGACATGCTGCAATTTCATAAAAATCTATAAACTGACTGAGGAGTGAAGCACATCAACTGGGAACTTGCAGTGATTCACAACTCACAGGATAGCACTTTCTCATCATGAGTTGCTCACCGATAGGTGCATAATTTAAATTATTTTGGATTTTCAGCAAAATCTGGACTATAATAGTCTGAAAAGGACATTGACATATCTTCCTATTGTTATAATAATGCAGAGTGCGATAGTAATGTTTATGTAGAATAGCATTCCGTTACAATAAAACTTAATTCAGAACTTGATCCCCATAGCCCACTGTGGGAAGGAGACTTTGTGTATATTTAAGGCGGAGATAAATAGGTTCTTGATCAGTCAAGGAATCTAGGGTTATGGGGAAAAGGGCAGGAATGTGGACGGTCGAACATACTTGAGGGGATTAACAACCTATTTCTTATGGTCAGAATTAAGTTTAATCCATTATACACAACTGTCAGAAAACGATGTTGGAAAATTTGGAAAGACAATGGAGCTAAGGTTAAAGGAGCAGGTGTAGCAAACAGCTTTAATGGCACTCTTTTTCAGAATATGTCCAAAGGGTTATATGGAAACCATCACATCACTGGAGGAAGTAATAAATGAGACAAACTGGTTGTTTCAGTTTTCATTTCACAGCCCAGATTTTATCACAAATTCAGTTTTTTGTAATATTGGTTCAAACAAAACTGAAAAAAGATTAGTTTGATGGCCAATATACAATCGGCTTGCCTCAATCCACTGGCAACCAACACGACAAAATAGTTTCATTTCAGGCTTTTGGATTTTACTATGTTATTCATTTTGGAAGAATGCTCAGATTGAATTTGGTCATGTTTTCTGAAGCTTCAATTTAAGTTACATTCTTTGTACCAGTTTGTTCACCATTTCTGCTTCTCTCTGCTAAGCTTCTCTACTTGCTTGTAGCTAAGTCTCTGAAGCATTCTCACAGTGAGGAACATAAGCAGCAATATCTTTGACTGAACTGGGGAGATGTTGGCTGACTAGCATTACACAAAGAACAACAAAGAACAATACAGCACAGGAAGAGGCCCTTCGGCCCTCCAAGACTGTGCTGACACATTCCGCCCTCCCATACTAAAGCTGTCTTCACTTACAAGATCTGTATCCCTCTATTCCCTTCTTATTCGTGGACTTATCCAGATGTTTCTTGAAATCTGCTATTGTGTCTGCTTCTGCCATCTCCTCTGGCAGCTTTCTCATCATGAGTTGCTCCCTGATAGGTGTATAATATAAATTCTATTGGATTTTCAGTAAAATCAGGACTATAGTAGTCTTTATGTGAAAAACGTGCCTCACATATATCTCTTCTAAACTCCACCATCACCATCACCACCACCTCCACCATCCTACCACCACCCCCAACCTCCACACCTTGAACCTTTGTAATTGAACAAGGGAAGTCAAGAAAGACAACTGTATCAATGAAACAGAAAACTCAAAAAGGGATCATGCTGTAAGGTTGAGTTAAATAGAAATTGATGGGAAAGGTGAGGGCAGTAACAAATTAAAAATACTATATATGAATGCACGAAGCATTAGAAATAAGATGGATGAGCTAGAGGCTCTTTTGGAAACTGGCAGATACGATATTGTGGGGACAACTGAGACATGGCTTCAAGTGGACAGGGCCTGGGAAATGAATAGCCAAGGCTACACGTACTATCGTAAGGACAGACTGACGGGCAGAGGGAGTGGGGTGGCCATGTTGGTAAGGGGTGATATTCAGTCCCTTGTGTGGGGGGACCTAGAATTAGGGGATGTGGAGTCAGTGTGGATAGAGCTGAGAAATACTAAGGATAAAAAGACCTCTTGGGAGTCATCTACAGGCCCCCAAACAGTAGTCTGGATGTCGGATGGAAGTTGAATCAGGAGCTGAAATTGGCCTGTCGCAAAGATGTTACTACAGTTGTTATGGGGGATTTCAACATGCAGGTGGACTGGGAGAATCAGGATGGTATTGGACCTCAAGAAAGAGACTTTGTGGAGTACCTCCGAGATGGATTCTTAGAACAGCTGGTGCTGGAGCTGACCAGGGAGAAAGCAATTCTGGATCTGGTGTTGTGCAACGAACTAGAATTGATCAGGGACCTCAAAGTGAAGGAGCCATTAGGAAGTAGTGATCATAATACAATAAGCTTCAATCTGCAATTTGAGGGGGAGAGGGTACAATCGGAAGTGACAATATTTCAGTTGAATAAAAGGGAACTATGGAGCTGTGAGGGAGGAGCTGGCCAAAGTTCAATGGTGCAATACCTTAGCAGGGATGACAGTGGAGGAACAATAGCAGATATTTCTGTGTATAATGCAGAACATGCAGGATCAGTTCATTCCAAAAAGTAAGAAAGATCCTAGGAAGAGGCATGGGCTGCCATGGCTGACGAGGGAATAAACATATAAAGTTAAAAGAGAAAAAGTATAACATAGCAAAGATAAGTTGGAAAACAGAGTAGTGGGAAGCTTTTAAAGAACAATAGAGGATTACTAAGAAGGAAATACGCAGAGAAAAAATTAGGTACGAAGGTAAACTGGCCAAAAATATAAAGGAGGATAGTAAAAGCTTTTTTTAGGTATGTGAAAGGCAAAAAAATGGTTAAGACTAAAATTGCGCCCTTGAAGACAGAAACAGGGAAATATATTACGGGGAACAAAGAAATGGCAGAAGCATTGAATTGGTACTTCAGATCTGTGTTCACTGGGGAAGACACAAGCAATCTCCCTGAAGTAACAGTGGCTGAAGGACGTGAACTGAAGGGAATTTATATTTGCCAGGAATTGGTGTTGGAGAGACTGTTAGGTCTGAAGGTTGATAAGTCCCTGGGGCCTGATGGTCTACATCCCAGGGTACTGAAGGAGGTGGCTCGAGAAATCGTGGATGTGTTGGTGATTATTTTCCAGAGTTCGATAGATTCGGGATCAGTTCCTGCGGATTGGAGGGTGGCTAATGTTGTACCACATTTTAAGAAAGGTGGGAGAGAGAAAGCAGGAAATTATGGACCAGTTAGTCTGACCTCAGTGGTGGGAAAGATGCTGGAGTCTATTATAAAGGATGAAATTACGACACATCTGGATAGTAGTAACAGGATAGGTCAGAGTCAGCATGGATTTATGAAGGGGAAATCATGCTTGACTAATCTTCTGGAATATTTGAGGATGTAACTCTGAAGATGGATGAGGGAGATCCAGTAGATGTAGTGTGCCTGGACTTTCAGAAAGCTTTTGATAAAGTCCCACATAGGAGGTTAGTGAGCAAAATTAGGGCGCATGATATTGGGAGCAAAGTACTAACTTGGATTGAAAGTTGGTTGGCTGACAGGAAACAAAGAGTAGTTATAACTGGCTCCATTTCGGAATGGCAGGCAGTGACCAGTGGGGTACTGCAGGGATCAGTGCTGGGACTGCAGCTTTTTACAATATATATTAATGATATAGAAGATGGTATTAGTAATAACATTAGCAAATTTGCTTATGATGCTAAGCTGGGTGGCAGGGTGAAAGGTGAGGAGGATGTTAGCAGATTACAGGGTGACCTGGACAGGTTAGGTGAGTGGTCAGATGCATGGCAGATGCAGTTTAATGTGGACAAATGTGTGGTTATCCACTTTGGTGGCAAGAACAGAAAAGCAGATTACTACCTAAATGGAATCAATTTAGGGAAAGGGGCAGTAC
The DNA here is from genome assembly GCF_047496795.1 of Chiloscyllium punctatum. Lineage (NCBI taxonomy): Eukaryota > Metazoa > Chordata > Chondrichthyes > Orectolobiformes > Hemiscylliidae > Chiloscyllium > Chiloscyllium punctatum. The sequence continues at coordinate 83,673,923 of NC_092760.1, forward strand.
AAAGACATCTGGGTATTCTTGTACACCAGTTAATGAAGGTAAGCATGCAGGTACAGCAGGTAGTGAAGAAGGCTAATAGCATGCTGGCCTTCATAACAAGAGGGATTGGAGTATAGAAGCAAAGAAGTTCTCCTGTAGCTGTACAGGGCCCTGGTGAGACCACACCTGGAGTATTGTGTGCAGTTCTGGTCTCCAAATTTGAGGAAATACATTCTGGCTATTGAGGGAGTGCAGCGTAGGTTCACGAGGTCAATTCCTGGAATGGCAGGACTACCTTACGCTGAAAGACTGGAGCGTTTAGGCTTGTATACCCTTGAGTTTAGAAGACTGAGAGGGGATCTGATTGAGACATTTAAGATTATTAAAGGATTGGACACTCTGGAGGCAGGAAACATGTTTCCGCTGATGGGTGAGTGCCGAACAAGAGGACACAGCTTAAAAATATAGGGTAGACCATTTAGGATAGAGATGAGGAGAAACTTCTTCACCCAGAGAGTGGTGGCTGTGTGGAATGCTCTGCCCCAGAGGGCAGTGGAGGCCCAGTCTCTGGATGCTTTTTAAAAAAAAGAGTTGGATAGAGCTCTCAAGGATATTGGAATCAAGGGTTATGGAGATAAGGCAGGAACAGGATACTGATTAAGGATGATCAGCCATGATCATATTGAATGGTGGTGCAGGCTCGAAGGGTAGAATGGCCTACTCCTGCACCTATTGTCTATTGTCAATTGACCCCTCTACCCTCGGAAAAAACCTCATGCTTTCCACTCTGTCCGTGCCATTCACAATCTTATAAATTTCTATCAGGTCACCCCTCAACCTCTCGCTTTCCAGTAAAAACAGAACCAGTCTATCAAACCTTTCTTCATAGTTAAAATCCCCCATATCAGAGATCATCCCTGGTAAACCTTTTCTATCCCCACTCCAAAGCATCTACATCCTTCTAGTAGTGTGGTGACCAGAACTGTACACAATATTCCATGTGTGGCCTAACTAAAGTTCTATAAAGCTGCAGCATAACTTGTCTATCCTTCTACTCAATGCCCCTTCCAATGAAGGCAAACATGGCATAGGCCTTTTTTAACTATCTTATCTACCTGCACTGCCACCTTCAATGACCTATGGACCAGCACACCCAGATCCCTCTACATATCAATACTCCCAATGGCTCTGCCATTCACTGTATAATTTCCACCTGTTCTTGACCTTCCAAAATGCATCGCCGCACATTTGTCTGAATTAAACTCAATCTGCCATTTTTCTGCCCATGCCATCAACTGATCTATATTCTGCTATATCCTCTGACAGTCCCCCTCACTATCCACAACTCCACCAACCTCTGCATCATTCGCAAACTTACTAATTCAACCAGCCACATTTTCCTCCAAATAATTTATGTAGATCTGTAGTGGACAACTAGTCTGGAGGCAATGGCCAAGCAGTACCATCATTGGACGATTAATGTAGAGATTTAGGTAGCATTCTGGGGATCTGGGTTCGAATTCCACTTTGGAACATTAAACCTCTTCTACCAGAAGCTATTCCGGTTCATTATTCACTACTTTATCCAAGTATGTCTCAAAGTCAAGAATTACGAGAAGTGTTATTGGCAGGAAATCACCTAAGAAGAATCCTCCAAACAGAAATAGGTACAGGCAGCAAGTATCTCTTACAATGCGCTGGCAAACATTGAAGGCATAGCTATCACTTACAACACAGAATTTCTTGTGAAGCACATAATGTATTATATATGTTACAGAGACACAGAATGTGCCACATTTTCCACTGAGTGGCAATCACGTGGAGATTGATACTTTGCCCCTTTTTTTTTTAAAATGCAGTGAAAGAACTCTGCATTGCTGACAGGACATTCTGATCGGAGGTCCTTCAGAAATGCTGAGATTCCATTCTCACAGGTCCTTCATAATGTAGAACACTCAGGAGAAGACTATTCATGGAGATGGTGGGGAGGCTGGTACAATTACAACATTTAAGAGGTATATGAATAGGAAGGGTTTAAGAGGGGTATGGGTCAAATATTGGCAAATGGGACTAGATTAATTCAGGATATTTGGTTGGCATGGACAAGTTGGATCAAAGGATCTGTATCTGTGCTGTACAGCTCTGACTCTATGCCCTCTTTCTTACGGTAATCAGCTGCCAAATTCTGTGAATTAAAGATTCAGCATCAAACAGAACTCTTGTGGAAGAGTAAGTATGTAAATTAAATGTGACGCAAGGGTGCCAAGAGGGTAGGATCCCAGGGGACTGGTTTGTCAGGTGGGTCAGGGGCAGAGTACCAAATTGGTGGGAGAAAGATGCCAGGCAAGTGGGCTGCTCAGGTGGGCAGGTGTCAGATGAGTACGAGGTAGCATGTCAGCACATATGATACCAAATGGAGAGGCTGCCAAGTGGATAGTGGTTAGAGTAAAAGGTGGGTCAGATGTTTGGTAATGGCACGAGGTAGCAAGGTGATCTGGTAAGCATAGGAGTATTTGGGACAGGTCAGTCCATGCAGGAGATATCTGGTTGAGCAGAGGGAAGGTTTGGAAGTCTCAGGTTTGTGGAGCAGGGGTTAGACTAAGTATTTTTCTATCTTCAATTTCCATTACAATGTGCATGCTGCAGGGTCCCCATGCCCAACTCCGATCGATATAATTGTCCAGATATAGGAAAGCCGAGAAATATAATTTAAATTTTACCCTTTGGCCACTGATGGGATCCTAATTGAAGTGAACTTGGACATTTTTGTGAATCCTAAATCAATTGAGCTCAGAGTACCTAATTACACAGACATTGTAGAGCTCATCAGTCAATATAATTCAGCGGTGTACAGGCATGGGGAAGGAATAATGTTCTGAGTTTGAGATTAATGGATTTAAATGGACACAATAACAATGTTGTAAAGTACATCCAGACTACATTTGGACTGTGCTGTTGCTCAAAAAGAACAAGTTTAAAAGAAGTAGCTAAGAAACTCAGCAAGTCTGGAAGCACCTGTAGACAAAGAAATTGAATTAATGATTTGAGTCTGGTGGTGTGTCTTCTTCAGACCTTTCTGCCTTTGCCTGCACAGCAATAGGACTCACAACTTGGCCTCATCAAAACGTGGTGAAACCACTCAAGCGATCTTGTGAACACTACTAGCCTTTATATCTTTAACACAACATGTTGAAACTGGAAAAGGGTCAACTTATTCCAATTCACAAGGTAAAGGTACAATACCAGAGGACCACAGGACTGCTCTCTCATTAGAAAGAGATAATTGGTGGTGACTTAACCTGACGGTCACCACCCCTTTGGCAAGGGGCAAGTTTGAGAAGGTGGGTTTTCCATGGTAACTTCAAGTGGTACAGGTATTGTCAATGCCAGTTACTCAGAATTAGAATCGGAGTAAACACACTCTGTTGACTCAGAATTTGCAACATGACCAGTGTTGAGTTGAGGATTTACAACAATGTAATCATCCTCATCTTCGTCATTGTGGTAGGCATCAACCTGTCCACAGATGGTAGGCTGTTCTGGAAGGTTAGATCAGGGGAGGTGGCAAATTGGATACAAAATTGGCTTGATGGTAGGAAGCAGAGGGTAATAGTGGAAGGATGCTTGTTGGACAGGAGGTCTGCGACTTGTGGAGTGCCTCAGGGATCAGTGCTGGGCCCACTGCTGTTTGTTATCTATAGCAATGATTTGGGTGAGAATGTACATGGCATGATCAGTAAGTTTGCAGATGACACTAAAATAGGTGGCATTGTGGACAGTGAGGAAAGTTATCAGAAATTGATCAGCTTGGGGACGTGGGCTGAAGAAATGGCAAATGAAGTTTAATGTAGACAAGTGGGAGGTCTTGCGTTTTGGAAAATCAAATCAAGGTAGGAGTTTCATGGTGAATGGTAGGGCCTTAAGGAGTGTAGTGGAATAGAGAGACCTTGGAGTTCAGGTTCACAGTTCTTTGAACATGGAGTCACAGGTAGACAGGGCAGTGAAGGCGGCTTTTGGCACACTGGCCTTCCTCAGTCAGGGCACGGAGTACAAAAGTTGGGAAGTTATGTTGCAGTTGTACAGGACGTTAGTGACACCACACTTGGAGTATGGTGTTCAGTTTTGGTCACCTTACTATAGGAAGGATGTTATTAAACTGGAACAAGTGTGAAATGTACAAGGAAGTTGCCTGGATTCAAGGTCCGAGTTATAGGGGGAGGTTGGATAAGTTTCTTTAGAGCATAGGAGACTGAGTGGACATCTTACAGAAGTGTGTAAGATCATGAGAGGTATGAACAGGGTGAATGCACTCAGTCTTTTTTCCCAGGGTTGGAGAATCGAGAACTGGAGAGCATCAGTTTAAGGTTAGAGGGGAAAGAATAAAAGGGAACCTGAGGGGCAACTTTATTTACACAGAGGATGGTATGCATATGGAATGAACTGCCAGCAGAAGTGGTTGAGATGGGTACATTAAAAACATTTAAAAGGCATTTGGACAAATACATGGATAGGAAAGTTTTAGAATGAAATGGGCCAAGTACAGGGAAGTGGGGTTAATATGGACAGACATTTTGGTTGGCATGGACCAGTTTGGGTCAAAGAGCCTGTCTCCATGCTGTAGGACTCTATGACAATGAAATGTTATTACATACCTCTGGAGCAGGTGGGACCTGAACCAGGCCTCCTGGCTCAGAGGTAGGGACAGAGAAAAAAAAGAACAGTACAGCACAGGAACAGGCCCTTCAGCCCACCAACATGACGCCTTTCTGAACTAAAAGCCTTTTGCCTCCACACAGTCGATATCCCTCTATTCCCAGCTGATTTGTGTACCTTAAGCTAACTCTTAAACATTGCTATTGTTCCACCGCCACACCCCTTCTGGCAGCACATTCCAGGCACTTACCACCCGCTTTGTAAAAAAGAACTTGCCTCTCATGTCCTTTAAACTCTCCCCCTTTTACCTTAAACCTTTGATCACTAGTTTCTGATATTTCTACCCTGAGATAAAACTTGGACTATCCATTCTATCCATACCTCCCAATTTTGTAAATTTATAACAGGTCACTCTTCACCTTTCAATGTTAAAGTTAAATCAGACCAAGTTTGTCCAATCTTTTCCCTCAGATAAATCACTCCAAATCAGGCAACATCCTGGTAAAACATTTTTGTATCCTCTCTAAAGCCTTCATATCCTTCCGGTAGTGTGGCAACCAGAACTGTACACAATATTCTAAATGTGGCCTAACTAACATTCAATGCAACTGCAACATGATTGACCAATTTCAATACTCTATGCTCCAACAAATGAAGAACAATGTGCCATACGCCTTCATAACCACATTATTCACTTGTGCTGCCATTTTCAAGGAACTGTGGACCTGTATGCCTAGATCCCTCTGTATGTTGATGCTATTAAGGGTTCTGACATTTATTGTATACTTTCTCCTGCATTAGATCTCCCAAAATGCATCACCTCACATTTGTCTGGATTAAACTCCATCTGCCATTTATTGGTCCAAGGTTCCAGCCGATCTATAACTTGTTGTATTCTCTGACAATCCTCCTCACTGTCCGCAGCTCCCCCATATCTTTGTGCCACCTGTTAACTGACTAATCAGACCGCCTATATTTTCATCCAAATCACTGACCTTTGTAATATAGGTTAGCGGCCCCAGCACTGATCACTGTGGAACATCACTGGTTTTCCAGTTAGAAAAACACCCTTCTACCGCCACTCTCTATCTTCTATGATTAAGATGGTAGCCATAATGTGGAGGTGCCGGTTTTGGACTAGGGTGGACAAAGTTAAAAATCACACAACACCAGGTTATAGTTCAACAGGTTTGTTTGGAAGTGCTAGCTTTTGGAGCACTACTCCTTCATCAAGTAACAGTTACTTGACAAAGGAGCAGTGCTCTGAAAGCTTGTACTTCCAAACAAACCTGTTGGACTATAACCTGGTGTTGTGTGATTTGGGACTTGGACATTGATAGCCCTCCCCTATTTGCCCTTGAGAAGGTGATGGTGAGCTGCCTTCTTGAATCACTGCAGTCCACCTGCTATGGGTTGACCACAATGCCGGTAGGGAGGGAATTCCAGAATTTTGACCCAACGACTGTGAAGGAATGGCAGTACATTTCCAAGTCAGGGTGATGAGTGGCCTGGAGGGGAACCTGCAGGTGGTGGCATTCCGAAGTATCTGCTGCCCTTGTTCTACCTCCATCTTACCAGCTAACTGTGGATCTCTTGTATCAGTCTGCCATGAGAGATCTTGTCGAACACCTTGCTGTAGTCCTGTTCGACTACATTTATCACCCTGCCCTCAAACATCTTTGTCACTTCCTCAAAAAGACTCAATTATGTTGGTGAGACATAATCACTCCCACACAAAGTCACATTGTCTATTGCCAGTAAGTCCTTTTTATTCCAAATCTGAGTAAATCCTAGGAATCTTCTCCAATAATATCCCTACGACTGGTGTAAGGCTGGTGTAATTGCCTAGATTGTTCCTTTGTTTAAGAAGGGCAACAGGGATAATATTGGTTATGCTCCAGTCCTCTGGGACCTCTCCTGTGACGAAAGAGAATGCAAAGCTTTTGAACAAAGGCCTAAGAAATTTCCTCTCCTGCCTCCCTTAACATTCTGGGATAGATCCCATCAGGTCCTGGGGACTTGTCTACCTTAAAGCTTTTTAAAACACCCAACACCACCAGCTTCTTTTAAAAAAAAAACTTGACATGCCCTAGAATTTCAACATACCCCTCCCGAGAGTCGTCATGCACCACAATCTTCTACTTTATGAATAGTAATGCATTTCGTCTGGTACAATTGACATAAATTCTTTGTCCTTGAGTGCACCTACCTCCTCCTTAGCTGTCCTCTCTCTCCTTACATGTTTATGAAATGCTTTGGGATTTTCCTTCATCCTGTTTGCCAAAGATTTTGCAAGGTCCCTCCTAATTCCTTGTGTGGGTTCTTCCCCTGTCTGCCTTCCATTTCCTAAACCTTACCCTGCCCTTACACCACCTTTCTCTTTATGATTAAACTCTCAATTTCTCTCATCATGTGCAATTCCCAAAACTTGTCATCCATACCCTTCATTTTCACAGGAGCCATGCTGGTCCTGAACTCTGACCCTCTCTGATCCTTTAAATGATTCCCAGTTGCCAGATGTGCATTTACCCACAAACTATGACCCTCAATCTACATTCCCAAGTTCCTGCCTAATATTGATTACTACGTCACAAGAGGCCTCTCATAGTTGCCTGATCCAAATGCGTGTATCAGTAGGCAGGAAGAAGTCTAGTGGTAAAGTCCCTGCCTCGGGGCCAGGAGGCCTAGGTTCAAGTCCCATTTGCCCCAGAGATGTGTAACAGCATCGCTGATTGAGTTGATGAGAAAATATTTATCACTGAGTGGAAGTCCATTACTTCCACACAGTTGTGCTTATTGCTTCAAATTTCACAGAAGCTCAAAGTGTCTAGGTTCAACAATTTCCTAAAATTCTCATCTATAATTGGAATGAGTGTAACTAACACAAGTTTCCATGCTTTGATAATTCTGTTTATCAATGCCTGCTCTGCTGTATTGATTTTCATCAGTTTGGTCCTCATAATTATTTCTGCAGTGTGAAAGCCTACTTCTGGCCCAGAGATACGCCTGAATGAATTGAAAATCTTGGAGGTGGTGGCCGAGGGAAATTGTCTAACCTGAAGGTTTCCTTTCATTCCGTGCAACTCTGTGCCTGACTTTGAGAGCTGCTGAAGAAGGCTACTTTTCTCTGAGGAAATCTGTTTCAGCTTTCTTTCCAGTTCTTCATAACTCTGTCTGAAACAGAAAACATTAAAGAGATTAATCACCAACAAATTCCCAACTGGACTTAATCAATTAAAATCAAGAGCATTGATTGAAAAAAAAAGCAAACACTTATCGAGCTAACAACACAAGGTCATTGTTTATTACCTTTTTAAAATTTGTTAGAACCCTGAACTGATCTTCCATTATGTTTTTTTAAATCATTTTTGGTTTGGAGCTGGGAGCTGAGAGCTAAGAGCCGTAGGTGACCTTTGGACTGTAAGTAGCAACTTGTTTATGAAAGAAGCAGCTAAAGGAAGTGTTATTTGTTTATGAGAACAGACATAGAAGTTATTTGCAGGTTGTTTATTGTTTAAAACGCTTGCTGTAGCTGTTTCACACCAAAGACATCCTATACTCAAACAGTTGATGAATTTTGAATGTTACCTCATGGAGAGAGTACCAGGTTAAGAAAAGAAACCAAAACTTGAAATGGTTTTTGAACTGTGTTTAAAATCAGGAGAATTGTGTCTGTGAAAACTACAGAGCGAAGGTTTGATTACTCTCAAGTTATCTTCCCATTATTAATTTATTGAGAGTTCACGGAATAGAATCAGAGTTACCAATATTAAGTAAATATTCTTCAAAGTCTACTGGAAGCTGCTTCCATGCATTAATATCTTCAGGAAACCAAGCAAGATACAATTCCATGCGGCGTTATGGATCATGGAGTCTGCTTAAGTCAACTGGTCAATTATATCTCATTGTCTTTTCCCTTTTGACTTATCCCTTAACCATGTCTGTTTATCTCTCTGTCTTTGTGACAGGGGGTGGGTAGAATTAAATAAGTTACAAATCTGATGTCTGGTTTGATTATTCAAAAAGTCTCATTAGGAACCATTCCAGTCAATTTTGAGAGTTTGAGTATTTGAATTTTATTGCACTGTGAATACAGGGAAATGGAAGGCTGATTTGATCTAGCTGTCTGTTCCCGTGTGGTAACAGATTTCATTGTAAAATCGGTAGATGAGCATTTAAAGATTATCAATGCTCATTCATTCTGAACTGTAGCTCAGTTAGCATTAGGATTGCTGAGATTACAGATTCAAAGCACAGTCCAATAAATCTGACCACAAAAGTCTAGGTTGAAATGATGGCACAGCCTGGGAGGAGGAGTGGGTGTGAAAAATCAGGTAGGACAGTGGGGGGGTACGTTGTTTGTCTGCGTCCTCAGAACATCCTGTGCTGCCACCACGTCCACCACTGCTCCATCACCAAGAAACATCCCGGATGGACCTCCCATCAAAAGGTGACATTACAAGTTTTTCACTGCACTCACAAATGCATGTAACAATAAAGACTATCCTCTTCTATTTTCTCAAGGGCAACTAGAGACTGGCAATAAATGCTGGCCCAGCCAACAATGCTCAGGTCCCATGAATACATTTTTAAATAAATCTTGCTAGAACCTCCTTGTAAGATGATGGATATGGAGCTCACTGAACAGGGATTCCAGTCGCCATCCCAATGGAAATACTTTTATCCCTGGAAACCAAATCCCACTGGTGACAATGAGGAGCTGCTGGTCTCTGATGGGCCAGCAGCTGACCGTGGGCATGACAATCACTCCTGGGGACCCAGTACATTGGAGGCCTCAACAGCGGCTACTTAAGTGCCTGCTTGTTCAATGACTCTTCACCATCCTCCACCAAAAATCACAGAACTCTCCTGTAAGTAGGGGAGATTCCTCACCGGCCTGACAGAATCCCAGTTATTGTCAGTGTTCAGATTTTACCTCAGGTCATGAGGACCAGGCACCTCTGAGTGATTACTGGCTGATGTGAGAGCTTGCACAATTGGACTGTACACAGCTTGCTAGGCGTATTGGAAGGATTGGAGTGAGCGGGGAGAGTGATGGTCTCCGTAGAGTACAAAATCGGTCTGTTTCTCTCAGAGTGACAGTCACCAGCACTGCTGCCACATATTCATGGCCTTGGCTGATGTCTTTCAGCCAACCAGCTCAGACTACTGCCACTGTGCCCAGGTGGCGCTACAGAGCCCACTTTCACAGCCAAAATACACTGCTGTTCTGGTTGGAGTGTGTCCTAATGATATACTCAGTAAACATTTAATCATCTCAGATAGACAATAACATTGTCACTCTGCTTAAAAGCACCAGCTAGCCAAAAACAGTGTGTTTCAAACTGGGGACATTTGAAAACAAAATCACACATTTCGAATCTGGCTGATGAACCACTGCACTTACAGATTATGGACATTTAAATCAATGCACTACAGACAAAATGTCATCAGTATAGTTGCTGGCAGTGTATTGCCATGATCACTTTGATCTGTAGCAGTGATTTCAATGTTCACAACTAATCAGATTAAATATATTGTATCAGGATTTCCTAAAGGCTATTGATAAAATGCCACATGATAGACAGATGTATAAGGTCCGAGCATGTAGCTTCAGGGATAAGTAACAGAATAGACAGCTAGCCACTGTAAGACAAAATGTAAGTATGAGAGATAACTATTCAGAATGGCAAAGGTGGGAGCCCATAGGATGAGTGTGGCAGCCATTATTCTTCAGATGTACATAGTTATAAAACCACATCTTACATCTCTCTGGCAGAGAAAACACTGATCCAGGTTTTAAATTAGTGAAACTGCACCTTGGTGAATTGAAGCTGCAATTTCTAAAATGGTTAAACATTTGCCTGACTCTACCTGACACATTTCATTAAATGGAGTCAACTGCTTCCACAATCCCAAGACAATTATCTTCGGGAAAGTCTGAATGGGATCGCCTCCTCACTCATTCACAAAGCATCCTCACCATTATCCAATGTAAGCAAGGACCATACATTCAATGCAATCAAATCAGACAATAAACTCTGGTTGAGGAAATAACTTACCCAGCCAATGCTACAGGGGAAGAGGCAAGTAATTCAGATGCTTTTAAAGGCACATGGAATATAAAGTTGCACTGATTACGTTAGAAGAGAAAGATGAGGCAGTTCAACTGGAGCATTAACATTAGAGTCAATTATTTGGACAGAATGGCCTGTTTCTGTACAGGATGGTCCACACAATTCTATTTGATGTAAAAGCTCAATAGTCACATTTATTTCATTCCATTCTGTGCTGTGTGCAGTTATTCCAATGTTAATTGGAGGAGGATAATATGAAATATAAGATACATACAGTATAAAAGAATACAGACTCCAAGGCAGTGTGCATTAAAAAAGTACACCAAAACACCTCATTCTTGAAAGGGGACTTTAGAAGCAAGCTGTAGGAAGGTATTGCAGATCACAGCAGTACTACTGGTCCTGCAAGAAATAACTTATAATCGCAGGTCTGATTCTTTGTGTAAGAGTGTTAGATTTCCCTGGTTACAGTTATTCCTTGATCAGTTTTGAAAGGCTTTTTTTCTCATTGAGAGTCACATCAGTGTGCCAAACCCTCTAGATTTTATGTGGAACTTCAGGAATAACCTATTCAGTGTGGTGGTGGCTCTTTTCGAGAGGAATTAATGTGCTCCCTGTCTTGTTTTTTGATTATGTCTATGCGAAAAACCAACACTGAAAAGATGACAGGCTTTTTGTAGTACCTTCAGAACTGGAGAACACTCTTGGAGCACTTAAGGAAATGTTGAGGACAGTTCTTCCAGTCTCTCTCTCTCTTTCTCCTTCTTGCATAACCCACACTCCACCCCTAAACATGGGCAAGTCTTCAGCAGGTTACAACTGGTCTCATCCATCAGCAGCCAGAACCATTTTCTGTGCTTCATTACAAGTTCTGGTATAATGACACTAACAGGTGTCCTGATAGAGGACAACCTCAGTTTGTTCAAGCCAGTCCTGGTGAACAGAGTCGCAATGTCAACACTTCCTGCTGAATAGGAATTCAAAGTAATACAAACCAAGAGAACTGCAGATGTTACAAATCAATAACAAAAATGTTAACTCTGCTTTCTCTCCACAGATACTGCCAGACCCTGCTTAGCTTTTCCAGCAACTTCTCTTTTTGATTTAAAACAAAAATCTGGTCTTCACTTTGAAAAAGGTGGGAATGTTACTGGATTAACAAAACAAAAAGGGAGAAGAGTTCAAAACCCATCATACCAGATGGTGCAATTACAATTCAGTAAAAATGTGGAATAGGAAAAGCTAGTCTTAATGGTGACAGTGTAACTGCTGTTAGTTGTCATTAAAAAAAAACCTGGCTCACTAATGCTTTTCAGGGAAGGAGACTTTATATCAGAACTGGGAAAAGTTTAATGCAAGGGCTGATTGGAACAAGGCCAAAACAGTGGTCTGTGCTAGGATGAAGGACAGAAATATTATTGCTTTCCAGAAACAAAGAACTGATGATGTGACAACAGCAGGCGTGCTCCTGAGTGAAAGGAGGGAAATATAAAACAAGAAAAGGAAACAAAATGGACACAGACTATAGCCTAAACTTATTGAGTCCAGCAGCTTATAAAAGTATCTCATCAAGGTGGAACATTTACTGGAACAATGTCACCCAGGACAGCAACGCTAGAATGAGAGCTCAGCTCCAAATTAAAACAATCAAGATTCCCAGTTCCTCTGTCTCTATTATATTTATTCTGATGATTCAATCTATCACAACAACATAATGAGTATTGTCACATTTCTGTAATCCCTCATATTCATTACCAGGGCCCCCAACTGTGTTCACCAAATTTCTCATATTTCCACTCTAATTCCAATCTACTGTCTCCCAGAGCCACAAGAATATTCAGTTAGCCCTCCCCTTCCATGCCACCCAACTCCATCTTCAATGGGTCATTTTCCTCTATTTCCATCACACTTCCTCTTTCAGCATTCCAAGGTGTGGACTGAGGACATACATTCCACAAAGCAGTTGCCCAATTGACATTTGATCTCTCCAAGGTGATGATAGCACATGCAGAAAATACAATCAACTAAATTATAGAGTCATACAACATGAAAACAGACCCTTTTTGTTCCCATGTCTGCTCCTCCCTCCAAACCTCTCCTATTCATGTACTTATCTAAGTGCCTCTTAAATATTGTCACTGTGCCCACATCCACCACTTCCTTAGGAAGTTCATTCCACACATAAACCACCCTGTGTAAAAGAATTGCCCCTCGCGTCTTTTTTAAAATCTCTGGCCTCTCACCTTAAAAATGTGCCCCCCTAGTCTTGAAATTTCACACCCTAGGGAAAAGATACCTACCATTCACCCGATCTATACCTCTCATGATTTTAATCATCCCTATCCTGATCCCTGTCTAAATGTTTCACCTGGCACCGGTAGACCAGTATTGAGGGAGAGCAGAGGTTTGGATGGGAGCCGATGGAATGGACTCTTCCACTGTTTGCCTAGGCTGAGAGTGAGTGAGAGCAAAGCAATCGCCCTCTGGGCAATAAATGTTGGCCAAGCCCAAGAATGAATTTTAAGAAAATGGTGGTAGGGATGGATGCCCTCAAACCCCAGCCCAAGAGATCAAACCACCTGGGTTCTAGTGAAAAGTCCATCTGAGTGTATTCCCCTTTCTCCCCCCCCCCCCCCCACCAAAAAAAAGGGTGGTTGGAACCTTGAAAGGTGGCAAGAGGGGTCATGACTGATTTCCTGATTCTACAGAAAGTGGAAGGAGTGTTGAGGGTAACTTAAGAATGGACCACGGTGTCATAGAGGAAGTGGTTCTTTTGGAATGCTGAAAGAGGAAGTGTGATGGAAATAGAGGAAAACGACCCATTGAAGATGGAGCTGGGTGGCATGGAAGGGAAGGGGAGGGCTAACTGAATATTCTTGTGGCTCTGGGAGACAGTAGATTGGAATTAGAGTGGAAGTATGAGAAATTTGGTGAACACAGTTGGGGGCCCTGGTAATGAATATGAGGGATTACAGAAATGTGACAATACTCATTATGTTGTTGTGATAGATTGAATCATCAGAATAAATATAATAGAGACAGAGGAACTGGGAGAATGGAATGGAGTCTCATAGTAATAGGTAGGGTGTGGGGAAGTGTAGCAAGATTGTTTTGGAGGTCAGTGAGATTAGAATAAATGTGCATTAAAGGACTTTTACCATGAATGAAGACATGGAAGTCAAGGAAAGGATTCAATAGAGATGCACCATATGCAAGTCAGAGAAAGATTAAAACTGGAAGCAATGCTGAAGCTTTAAAAGTGATTATGCTACCTACTGAGCCATAACTTATAGACTAAGCCAGACTTTTATGGACTCCAAAACATTCTTAAGTAGGCAGCCCAGACCATAACTCTGCAATTTGTTTTGTTAAGTGTACAGTGAAAATTACCCAGAGTAAGTTAGCAAGGTTGACTACCAGGTTTTAAAAACAGAAACAATTTATTCACAAAATTATAGAAACACCAAAAATAGAATAAAGAATACCTACTGACCTCAATCTATCCAAACTAGACTCAATTATGCTGTTTCAAATATGCACAACAGTCCCAACAAACAAACCGGTTAAACACAGAAGTGAAACAAAGGCTTATAGGTTGAAGTGAGAAGGGCAGAAGGAGAAAGAGTTTAGCAGCCTGTTTCCGCACATCCCACTGCTGAACTGACTAACTGATTCCTGAGGAAGAGCTTTTGCCCAAAACATCGATTTTCCTGCTCCTCAGATGCTGCCAGACCTGCTGTGCTTCTCCAGCACCACTCTGATATTAACTCTAACTTAACTCCAGGTTTCAGGACTGACCACTCCTTTTTCATCTCTGTACAAAAACAGTTGTTTCAGAGCCCGGAATGTTTTATAACCCCTCTGGAAAAAACGGTATCCTTGAGAAAAGGAACAACTTTTAGAAAAAGGACCACCTTTGTGACAACTGATCCAAAGCACATTTTATCTTATAAGCAAGCATCATATTGCCCAGTTTACTGCTGTGACTTGTGCATTTAATAACAATAGTGCATTTACAAGTTGCCTCATACCTGGTAGAGCTTTCAATATACAAATGCATCTATCAGCTGTGTACAGTAACCTTCACATCAAATCAATGGTAACCAAAGCATGGCAATGTTTATCAATGACTGGAGATAACTCAAATAACATGACCACCAGTGAACTGGCAATATTTAACAGAAATTCTGGAAAGGCATTAACTTTACAATGTTGGTAGTAATTAAAATATTCTGTCATACTTTAACAAAAATTTTATCAGTCAATGAGCAATTATTTTCAATACCATCCAGAAAATTAAGATGCATAACTTTTTGCAATAATGGAGGTTTCTACATAAGAAAGATTCTTGTGCCCAGTGTTCCAGGTAAAGCAAAAGCTCTGTATTTTTTAATAAGTTGCAAAGTGTGTCCTGCATACACAAGCATTTTGGGGTCTTAATTGGAAAGTAAAAACAAATCTATTTATACTGCGGGAAGCAAATAGGATGCTGGTGTGGCAAATGGGCAGATCGGTAAAAGTAGTCTGAGCACTGTGTCTCTGTGTTAAAGTGAAGATATCGTTTATCTGCATTACATCAGGTTCTGGTAATCCATATCCTCACAATGTTAAAAGAGAGCCTTCCTGAAACACCAATATCCCAACAATATATTGGGTGTGATTCTGAAGCGGGTTCTCTCAAGCACTGGTTCCACCAATGGATTTCCAGGTGGTGTCTCATGTGCATTTGGGTGGTGGAAGTCTGTCATTTTGGAAAACTTTCTGGCACCCAGATTGCTCGGAAATAACTTCTGTTGCCGTTTTTAGCGGATGACAACCACCAACACCATCCCCCCCAGCCCCCAAACTCCCAGGACCATCCAACTAACAGTCCTATTGCTCCCATGTTCAGGAAATAAACAGATTTTTTTGTATAGATCCTTTTACTTGGGTCCTCAGGCCATTTCCTGACCAGAGGTCAATGCCATCTCCACCTGGAGTTCACAATTCGGTCAGTGTGTGCTGGCTCTTTATATTATTCCAGAGATCATTCTGAAATGGGAATTAGCCATTCCTAATGTAGAAAAGGTCCCAGCCTCTATCTCTATCCATTTGGCATCACTGGCCTTGGAAAGACCGAGCAGAGTCCCTTCCCATATAAGGAAGCAGGGTGGAGGTGTTAAAGGAGTTTGCTTTTTTTGAAGAGGTAACAGAAAGGCTCTATGAGGGTTACATTATTGATGTGGTGTACAGGCAATTCTTCTATAACGTGACGGTTGTGTTCTTGTGCAAACCCACGTTATAGAAAAATTGTGCTTTAGAAGCAGCACCTAGTGTTGGCGCTATAATCGTGTTACAGCCAACATGTTTTAAAAATTCATGCTTTAGAAAGGTATCCCCAATTCATCAGTCCCCTTACAGCAAATTTACATTAACAAAATGAGCATTATAGCAGAACGACATGTACATGGATTTCCAGAAGTCATTTAGTCCAAAACTTGGTCTGCTTCATCTACTTAAGAAACTGTGTACATGAGAAACCTCTCATTGCAATTCTAGTTCTCAGAATGTTGACTTACTCACACCTTGATCCTCCCTACTAATAATTTCTGGCAGTAAAGCCATTCTGTTTAATGAAGCTGATGCTGATTTGATTAGCACATGCACTTACAGAACAATTACCCACAGTGTTCTGCCCATATCATTGAAATGAAGATCACAGCTCTGTAAATCAAGTACCCAGCATGGCAAAATACATCCCAATCATTCAGATGATCTGTCTTCCCCTTAACATCATTCAAATGACTAAATGCACTATTACCCAAATAAACAGCTGAGGTAACTTAAGAAAGCCAAGCAAAAAAAAAAGTGTATAAATTCACAGATTGTATTCGGCTTTAGTTTTTGAAGACAATAAAACTATGGTCAGCATTCACCTTTCCTTACACCAATGACAGTAATGGTGGGAGCCCACATGTGTGTGGAGTAACAGGCAAACCCAGAAGCTGCTGTTGGTGGTACTATCCTCCTCCAGAAAGCATCCAAAGTCATCCCAAGATTACAATAAAGGGAAAACCACTTACATTTTCCTTCCACCATCTGTCCCACTGGACAAAGTTTAAATGCACAGTCATACATCATTCAGTGTTGTTATAGAGTCCTAGAGATGTACAGCATGGAAACAGACCCTTCGGTCCAACCCGTCCATGCCGACCAGATCTCCCAACCCAATCTAGTCCCACCTGCCAACACCTGGCCCATATCCCTCCAAACCCTTCCTATTCATATACCCATCCAGATGCCTTTTAAATGTTGCAATTGTACCAGCCTCCACCACTTCCTCTGGCAGCTCATTCCACACACATATCACCCTGTGTGTGAAAAAGTTGCCCCTTACTTCTCTTTTATATCTTGCCCCTCTCACTCTTCTCCTATGCCCTCTAGTTTTGGACTCCCCAACCCCAATAGACTTTGTCTATTTACCCTATCCGTGCCCCTCAATTTTGTAAACCTCTATCAGGTCAACCCTCAACCTCTGACGCTCCAGGGAAAACAGCCCCAGCCTGAACAGCTTCTCCCTATAGCTCAAATCCTCCAACCCACGCAACATCCTTGTAAATCTTTTCTGAATCCTTTCAAGTTTCACAACATCTTTCCAATAGGAAGGAGACCAGAATTGCACACAATATTCCAATAGTGGCCTAACTAGTGTCCTGTACAGCCGCAACATGACCTCCCAACTCCTGTACTCAATACTCTGACCACTAAAGGAAAGCATACCAAACACCTTCTTCACTATCCTATCTACCTGCGACTCCACTTTCAAGGAGCTATGAACCTGTACTCCAAGGTCTCTTTGTTCAGCAACACTCCCTCAGACCTTACCATTAAGTGTATAAGTCCTGCTAAGATTTGCTTTCCCAAAATGTTCTATGAGTGTTTATTACTAAACATCCTGATTTTATACTGGGTAAACATCACGGAATCCCTGCAGTGTGGAAGCTGGCCATTCAGCCCAACAAGTCCACACCAACTTTCCAAACAACATCCCACTCAGACACCACCACCCCCCACTGCATTTCCCATAGATAACCCACCTCACCTGCGCATCCCGGGACACTACGAGTAGTTTTGCATGGCCAATTCACCGAAGTTGTACATCATTGACTATGGGAAGCAGGAGTACCTGAAGAAAACCCACGTGGACAGAAGGGAGAATGTGCAAACTACATATAGACAGTCACCCAAGGCTTGTCATGCTAAGAAATTCCCCATACTGTTTCATCTTTATTTTAGCTGTCATCTGAATTCATTCCTTATCTGCAAGTATAAAATCTAAAAGTGTATATTCAAATTGAAATATATTAAAAGCAGTTTGCTTCCTGTGTTGTTGTATGTGAATACTTCAGTGTAATTGGCCAATTACTGTATACTGACATCAGTTCTGTACAATACCAGGATACACTCTGAGCTCGGCACCGGATTTTAACTGCATCAGGAAAGGGATAACAAAGCTTCAGAGATCACGAGACCTTTTGCAAAAAAAAAACCTCTTTTTGTCTCAAGGTTGACGGTGACTCCTGTTGTTATGGCACTATTTGCAAAGCCCTGATCATTGCCTGTGCTTGCAAAGATTGTAATAATACTCTCTTTAGAGTAGAGAAAGCCAAGAAGGGATTTAATGGAATCATTCAAAATCATGAGGGGTTGAGCGAATAGACAGAGAGAAACTAATCCTGACAGCTTGACTATTGATATCTAGTGAACAGAAATCCTCTGTTCTGAACTCTCAAAAAGCCAACATTCCAGAGAGTGGCAAAGGAATAAGTCAAACACGCTCAGAATCTTTCCTTGGAGTACACCAGGACTGACATTAATTAGATTCTCTACAGTGTGGAAACAGACCCCTTGGCCCAATCAATCCATAATGACCCTCTGAAGAGTAACCCACCCAGACCCATTTCCTCCTGACTAACCGCACCTAACATTATGGGCAATTTACCCAACTTGCACATTTTTGGACTGTGGGAGGAAACCGGAGCACCCGGAGGAAACCCACGCAGACACAGGGAGAATGTGCAAATTCCACACAGAGTCAACTGAGGCTGAAATCGAACCTGGGACCCTGGTGCCGAGGGGCAACAATGCTAACCACTGAGCCATCATGTCGCCCCATTAACTTGCAACCAACTGTTCAACATGCCATCCAGCTGCATTACACTTTGAGCCTTAATGATGAGTCAAAGTAGCAACATAAGAAACAAGGAAAAAGAAACAAATCCTGCTCTTTAATCCTAAAACTCCTTGAGGTATCCTGTCCCATTTGCCCAAAGGTATACATGGTGAGAACCAACCCATCCCATCACATGATCGGCCACTGTAGGCACTCATGATCCTGAGTAGACATCATTCTTAAACTGAGGAACATCAAGCACCTACAAAAAGGGATCATAATTTAAAATCATTGCTAAAAGTGCAAGAGGGAAAGGAGGAGGATTGCATTTTATAAACATCATGTTCTGAGATGCAGGAAACAGATTCAATAAATGACTTTTGAAAGAATATGAATAATAAAACAGGAAACGTCTGCTGGGCTATGAGGAAGGTCCAGGTGAATAGGAGTATTTGAGAACTTGTTCATAAACTTGCATTTACATGATGGCCTGAATGGCCTTCTTTGGTGCTGCCTAATTCTATGCCTCATTATTCACTGCATGATAAAGACAATCTCTATTTTGTATGGAATGCGTATCCTTGACCTTAAGTTAAGGTCAACATACTAAGCACCCAATGTAAAGAATTCACCTGCACAGCCTATTATTTTGAGGAAATTTGATTGACGACCATCAAATGCTTTCTTCTTCATTTGGTATTAAAATGACTTGTGAAAGATGGAACTAAATTAAACTTTAATGAATGAACATGAATTGCCATGGAAGAAATTAATTTGTTTCCATGTGCTGATTTGACAAGCTCCACAATAACTGTGAAAGGAAAACAATAAATTGACACTCCAGTTTGACTTTAAGAGATAACAAGAAATGTGACAGTAATTGTAACATGGCCATTTCTCCATGAAAAATACAGCAATTCCAATTCTTTTCATTGCAGGGAAATTAATATGACTGATTTTAATACAGAAAACTGTCATTCTGACTGTAACATTCAAATCATTTCCTCAGTGAATTAATATAAATGTAGGTGAAATGCAGTAACATTTGGCATCTCTTCAATTTATGGAGGTCATTTTCTATATGAATCATGTAATTGCTTAGTTCCTATGCATGCTTTACAAAATAAAAGTCAATTTAGTGTCATACTTTACAACATTCAGGGTATTTTGCAATTAGGCTCCGCATTTTCATTAATCAACAGTCAATAGAGATATGCCACATCCCATCAACTTGGAAACACTCAGATTTGACAGTGAACTATCACAGAGGACAGTGGAATTAATAGCACTTTGACCTTTGTTGTTTATCTAACTCTGAGTTTGGATAATGTTCAAACTTCATCCCAATGGCAAAAAAGACGACCAATTCCTATTTTTAGCTGATTTAATAAGTTCAACCTGGTGTTTTAATCAATCCTTAAAATGTAAGTGCCAGATGTAAGTAAAGGTCAAGTGAAATTGAATCAATACAATCCAAAGAAACTTGCAATGTCTCCATTGCATCACTTATGTTGCTATGCAATATCTTCTATTAACTGGAACATGGACATCAATGTAGCAATCCCTTTTTAAAAACTGAAATTTAAAACATTGATGTCCAATGTTAATAACAATTCAAGAATAAGAATCACTTATACGACATACAGACAGCACATATCTGACAACCAACAAGGCTACTCAATCACTTTTCTTGAATTTTATTACTTTTTTTCCAAAGCTAATCTCTGAAACGTCCAATTCATCTTGACTACAAAGGAGTAGAGCTTCTAAAAGCATTGGAAAATGTAGATATTCACATTAAATCCTTTTATATTCATAGTTGTGCATTTTGATTATTCTCAGTACTTATGACATGCCACATACTTAGCTGCTTAAAGGCCCCGCCTGGTAGGAAATTATCCAGGCATGGATCCAACAAAAGTGAGGGATGAGGATTCTGTTCAAGCTGAGGTAGCAAGGTTCTGCTGGATAACATGTAAAACGTAAGGAGGTGTATTTGCTTATTGTGTTTCACCATCTCAGAATGTCCCCAACTTCCAAACAACCAGTGAGATACTAACCTGCTCATCACTTGCTATGAGATCAATACGCAACCTTTAGCCTCTATGCTTCTGGTCAACAGAGAAAAGGAAGAAGTTAGCCTAAGCTCCTCATCACTATACAGTGATAATTTGAATAAAAACGTTCACATGTGAAGCTTTGGTCAGCAGATTCAAAAGTGATCTCAAAAAGGTGCACAACTGGCTTTGAGATCATCCAAGTCTGCTATCATTCAAATAAGTGACATGATTCCAGACACCACCACTGCTCACCCTTTGAGATCACCAACATCTGGCTAGGTGCTATGCCAAGAAACTTGCAGAAAGGGAGGTCTGCAGATGCTGGAGATCAGAGTTGAGAATATGGTGCTGGAAAAGCACAGCAGGTCAGGTAGCATCGAAGGAGCAGGCGAATCCACCTTTTGGGTAGAAGACCCTCATGAGGAATGAGTAACGCAACTTATACACATGATCCATCTTCTGCCAAATTCAAATAATCTGCCACAATGGAAATTGCTGACACCTTTGATCATAAGTATTAACTCAATCATAATTACCCTGCGTTTCTACTGTCTTTATGATGCTCACTATTGAAATAACTGCACAGAGGCTGGTAACACGTCACCCTTTATTCACATGTGCACTGTACACTGGCTGTGGCCAGCCAACACAGAGTCAGAGTCAATCACCTGAACGGAGGAGATTCTAAATCCCCTGGTTATATTTGTCAGCCAGGGCTTCCTGATTAGGGTTGTTAACTTGGGCCAATCAAGGACCTCAGTCAATGAGGTCTACCTGGCTCCAATCACAACTATATTTAACTAATTTGTATTTCTGCTCTCAGAGTTATGTATGAGGCAAAGACACTAAAAGGCATTTGGATGGGTATATGAATAGGAGAAATTTAGAGGGATACGGGCCAAGTGCTGGCAAATGGGACTAGATTAGGTTAGGATATCTGGTCAGCATGGATGAGTTGGACTGAAGGGTCTGTTTCCATGCTGTACATCTCTATGACTCTTTGACCTAGTTCAGCACAAAAGGGTCGTCAAAACTCCTAGTTTCCATCTCAAGAAGTTAGAAAGATTAAAAAATTTGGAAAGAAAAAGTTAAAAGTAAAAGTATTCCTGTCCCTTACAGCTTTTGTCTACCACATTCACAAGGAAAAAAAGGGTCGCCAGATAACATTTGTAACTTATTTTATGCTGCTAAAGGACTACTCAATTTTCTAATGAGCCTGCAAATGAGTGGCAACCATATTCTGTCTGAAATGAGCGGAGATCAACTTGATTATAGAAGCCTATCATATGCTTGAAGCTTAGAACTAGTGTTTTGATGGACATGTGGTTTAATGGAAGAAATAGAATGATATTCACCTTGAAGACAGTGGCAGGAGCACGACTGCTTACAGTGGTTGCATTGCTAGTCTCTAATATCCCAGGAATATGTTGAGAAAGGCAGCTTATAAATAGTGCTACCTTAAAATTTCCAATCACTTCCAAGATAGAATATTTATTCTTTATGCCCCCACAGTAATAAACACTTCTATTGGATACAAGGCTGACATTATTAATGTTACTATGGAGATGGACACTATTGAAGTAGCTGCACAGTTATTTCAACAGTTTGGATGGGTTTCTAAGTTCTATCCACAAACAGAGAGAGAGAGAGAGAGAGAGACCAACCCAATTTTATAAACCTCTACAAGGTCATTCTTCAGCCTCTGACACTCCAGGGAAAAAAGTCCCAGCCTATATATATAGATATATATGGAGATATATAGATATAGATGGAGAGATGGAGAGGTAGAGATATGGGGAGGTGGGGAGAGGTGGAGAGAGCGAAAGAGATAAAGAGCGGGAGAGAGAGAAAGGGAGGGGAGAGCGGGGGAAAGGGAGGGGGAGGAAAGATTGAGGATGAATATGGGTGAGACTTGATGCTTAGATTAATTGGATTATGGATTATGTTGTGTTAAAGTCTGTACACCAAGTTTTATAAACATGCTGAAGTTGCTTTCATGTGATGGCAAGCATCAGAACTCTGATGGCTTACAATTACAATGCTGAGAGTGAGGAAAAGAAGGGCAATAGGTAGGCAGGATTTTGAATGCGCTGTTCACAAAGGGTAGTCAGGAGAGAGGAAAACAGCATTGATGACCAATATGCATGTCTCTTGCAACTGACAGGGACTGACCTCCACATTCCTTCTATCCAGCCAGTGAACTCTTCACTTGTATTTCCTTGAGAAATCCAAAGATGACAAGCGGCAAAGCTAAACTGTATGTACAACCCAACCATAACCATCAAGACCTTAGCCAGTCAATCTTTCAAGAGATCACCAGATTATACATGCTGAATGATTAGCTCATGTCCCGGAATGGAATCTTGGACAGAGAGAGTGGAGTATGGTGGAGGCTTGGCCTCCTTTCCAAAGAAATGAGATACTGCTACAGAGGGAGTGCAGCCAATGTTCACCAGACTGAGTCCTGGGTTAGCAGGTTTGTTGTATGTGGTTGACTGAGCCTATACTCACTAGAATTCACAGTCAGAGACAGAGATGAACAAAAGCACCCAATCTTCTACCTTTGAGCCAGTTCTGTATCCAAATGGCTAGTTCTCCCTGTATTCCACATGATCTAACCTTGCTAACCAGTCTACCATGAACAACCTTGTCAAACACCTTGCTGAAGCACATATAGATCACATCCACTGCTCTTCCCTCATCAATCCTCTTCGTTAGTTCTTCAAAAAAAACGTAATCAAATTTATGAGACATGATTTCCTATGCACAAAGCCATGTTGACTATCCCTAATCAGTCCTTGCCTTTTTAAAGTCCTCCACCACTGAATTCAGACTCACCGGTCCATAGTTTCTGGCTTATTCTTACCACCTTTCTTAAACAGTGGAACCACGTTAGCCAACCTCCAAGTCTTCTGGCACCTCATCTGTGACCATCGATGATATAAATATCTCAGCATGGGGTTCAGCAATGACTTCCCTAGCTTCCCAGAGTTCTAGGGTACACCTGATCAGGTCCTGGGGATTTATCCACTTTTAGGTGTTTTAAGACATCAAGCATCTCCACCTCTATAATATGAATATTTTTCAAGATGTTGCTATTTGTCTTCCCACATTATCTATCTTCCATATCCTTCTCTATAGTAAACACGGATACAAAGTACTAGTTTAATATCTCTCCCATCTCTTGTGATTCCACACATAGCCGGCCTTGCCAGTCTTTAAGGAGCCACATTCTCTCCATAGTTGCCCTTTTGTCCTCAAAAGTGAAATTTATAAATTTTTGGTCAGCATGGCCCTGCCTTCCTGCACCTTGCCAGTCCCCCCATACCAGGCTGACAACACTCTCTTGCTATGCTCTGCAGGCTAACTCCAGGTGTGCAACACATTTTTGAAGATGGTATTGACACCAGGGATGCTACTCCTTCGGCACATTCTGACAATTACAAAATTGTTCCGGGTTGGGTGTGCAGTAGAAATGGAGCTAATGTTGGTCAAAAGGGGAAGCCATTAAATGAGGCAGTTTGACAAACTGAGATGAAAAGGTCCAGTTGGCCTTATGTTCAGAATCCCTCCATCAAACTTGATAATTTTTTTTGAGCAAGTATCAGTTTTAAGATTCTACATTATAGTTTTACAGTGTAGCTATGAAAGTTGAAAAGCTATCCAGAGGCTGCCTTTTTAGAATGGAAACCTCGCTGGCCAACTCTTAATGAGTACTTTGTAGGAACTGCCATGAAAACTGCTTGGAGCCACACATTCCCAATGACACAGCTGATGGCATTGATCAAGGGCAGTGAACCATGGGCAACAGCAGCACTCTAAAATTACAAAGCTCTGTCATGCTGCCAACAGTGATCCACGAGCAAATGGGTAAGATGACTGGCCCTAACAATAATACATCTGTGAAATGCTTTAAGTATCAGTACGCAGCTGATTAGCTATGCAAGTGAATCCCAGTGCTAGCCTGGGAAGAGCTCATTACATAAACGTTCAGGGTGGTTCTGCTCATTAGACTATGCACTAGCCGCGCTTGTAATGTGGATATGGGTTTTAGTTTACTTTGTACCAGATGTCATGATTGATTTGGAGCTCTCAAACATTCCAGCATACAAATCCGAATCAGGACCAGTCCATTCGGCCCTTGATCGGACCTGAAACGTCAGCTCTGATTTCTCTTCACAGATGCTGACAGACCTACTGAACTTTTCTGTTTTTGTTTCCAATCAGCCCTTGAGCCTATCCTGCGTCTTTGCTCTACTTCCAGGGATACTGGAGGTAACACTCTCTCTGGCCATATGGAAACAAAAAGTTGATGACAGTTCATCTGCCAGATGGGGAACAGTGATCCTATCCTACCTTCCAGATCCTGGTCTGTTGCCCTATCGGTTATAGTGCTTCAATACTATCCTTTAATATGAGATGAGGTTGCTGCTTCCAGGACCTATTCAGACAAGGTCCAGATCAGCCCCTACCCTCTGGGTGAAATCATTTCTACTGAACTCCTCTGTCAGCCACTTTAAATTGGCTGCCTATTCGGAGGATGGATGTTCTGACTATGGAGGGAATGCAACAAAGGTTTTGACAGACTGATTCCTGTGTTGGCACAACTGATGTATGAAAAGATATTGGATTGGTTAGGACCATACTTACCGGAGTTTAGAAGAATGAAAGGGGATCTCACAGAAACCTTTTTACACAGAGGGTGGTACACATATGGAATGTGCTGCCAGCAGAAGTGGTTGAGGCAGGTACATTAACACCATTTAAAAGGCATTTGAACAAATACATGGATAGGGAAGTTTTAGAAGGATCTAGGCCAAGTACAGGGAAATGGGGTTTGTGTGGATGGGCATTTTGGTTGACATGAACCAGTTTGGGCCAAAGGGACTATTTCCATGCTGTAGGACTCGATGACTCTCCATAACTGTATATCTTTGGAGCAGATGAGACTTGACCCTGGGCCTCCTGACTCAGAGATAGTGGCACTACCATGATGCCATAAGAATCCTGAATTCCTGTTCCTATAATGTTCTTTATCAGATGGCATATAGAATAAAGATGAATAAGGCTTTCTCAACCACAGTTAAACACACACTCCAAAGACCCCTTGTTTGGTTTCACTCCCTAGTAGGCCATCATTTATTAACTATTGCATTGTATGCTCGCCTCCCTCAAACACATTGCCTTAAAATTCTTTGAGTTAAATCCCATTTGCCAGGCAACCATCCACATTACTAGTCCACCACCTCTTCTTGCAGTCTCCAGCTTTTTTCTACCAAAGGGTCACATTTTGTATCATCTGGAAACTTTTAACCCTGCCCCTGACATTAAAGTCTGATTCATTGATAGGAGCCATGAAAAGGGAAGTTCGTGGAAAACAGATGGGCAATCATAAAAATAGCTGTTAAGCATAATCATTTGTCAGATCCTGCCAATCAGTTAATTTTTGGGTCGAACTTACCACTTTCCCTTGGCTTTCACTGCATTTATCTGCCAAGATTACCATGTAGACCCTTGCCAAGACATTTAGTCAAATCCACATCAACTGCATTAAATGTACAACCTTTCCTGATCTTCCCTGTCACCTCCTCAAGAAATCCATTCAAGTTCATCAAACACAACCTTTCCTTAACAATTCTATATTGATTGTTCTTGATTAGGGTTGAAGTGAAGATTTTATCCAGTCCCTCAGAATGCCAACTACTGACTTTCCCACCGCACAGAGACTAGGTTGACTCCTAGTTAATCCAACCTTCCTCACTTTTTGATCTCAGGTAGTACATGAGCAGTCCTCCAGAACTACACCTGGAGCCAGAGAGGACTATGAGTCAAAGCCTTCGCTATTTTTCCCTTTCTTCACTGAACAGACTGGGATGTATTTATCTGGTTTAGCAATTCATTCACTGACAAAGAATGCTGAAGCCCTGCCATCATTATTTTTATACCATCCAAAATTTCAGATTCCTCTGCCATAACGTCAACATCTGTTCACCCTGCAAAGATGCAAAGACCATATCGTCCACTACAAACCGGTGCGTACTTAGGTCTCTAACCTTTGAGGCTACCCATTTTCATATGTTGATAAGGTGCATTTGGATGTTCTTCATATGTTAGGAAGAGGGGCAAGGATGGAAATTGCTGTACCCCCAGAAAACACCAATAGCAATGTAAAATGACTCCTAACTGGGTTTTTATTTACAGAAACTAGTTGCCTGCCTCAAAGAGAGGGGACAGGGTCAGAGAAAATGCAACTCAGCTCCCTACCACTTGTAGCATGTCCCACCTCCTGGGGGCAGTAAATTTTAGATCATAATTCAATGCAGTAACATTGGCTTTTTCCCCATACAAACTCCTGGTTTATCTTTGTCGATTTCCATTACAATACTGAATCTAATTGTGGTTATAATTACAATCACCAACATTCTTCCCCATTGATGGCCTTTCCACTGCTCACCAACCTTTCTTACAGGGTGATCAGGAATTTCCCCATCTCTTGTTGAGTTTGCGACATACTAATGAAAGGAATAGGCTGAATGGATTTTAAAGTTGCTGCTTATAACCTTTGCATTGATTCATCCAAAATAATATTTGGAAATTTTAACTTTCCTCATATCACTGACACATTGTTTCTGAACTTTCTATCAATTTGCTTCTATATTTACTCTTCCTGCTCACTAATCATTCAAGGGTCCAGAGTATACGCCAAGTGGATGTGGGTACCTATTTTTGCCCATGGGTTTCTCACATCTGGGCGGCACGGTGGCACAGTGGTTAGCACTGCTGCCTCACAGTGCCAGAGACCCGGGTTCAATTCCCGCCTCAGGCGACTGTCCGTGTGGAGTTTGCACATTCTCCCCGTGTCTGCGTGGGTTTCCTCCGGGTTCTCTGGTTTTCTCCCACAGTCCAAAGATGTGCAGGTCAGGTGAATTGGCCATGCTAAATTGCCCGTAGTGTTAGATGTAGGGGTAAATGTAGGGGAAGGGGTATGGGTGGGTGCGCTTCGGCGGGTCGGTGTGGATTTGTTGGGCCGAAGGGCCTGTTTCCACACTGTAAGTAATCTAATCTATATGTCTTCATTAAATGAACTCTTTTACCATAATATCTATCCTTACAGCTATAACTATTCTTCCTTTTCCCTGTCCCTGAATCTCCTCTCCTGCCTGACAATGCAGTAAGCAATACCATGGAGTTTTATTCCCATCCTTCCTGAAACCAGGTTACACTAAAGTTTACTTTATTTTTTTTCCTTCACAGGATGGAGGCATCACTGGTCAGAACTCATTGTCCATTTCCCTTCAATCTTGAGATGGTGGTGGTGAGCTTTCTTGCTATTAAGCAGGGAATTCCAGAATTTTGATGTAAAGGATACTGAAGGGGCAATGATATAGTTCCGCATCAGGTTGGTGAGTGGCTTGGAGAGGAATTTGCAGGTGGTGGTGTTTCCCTAATTCTACGGACCTTATGCTTTTCTGTAGTGGAGGAGTTGAATTTCAAACTCTGTTTAAAGGTGTCATGGTGAGTTGTTGCAGACACATGCCGTCGATGGTATATATTGTCACTGATCACCATTGGCAGTGAGAGAATGCTAAAAACGGTGATGGGTTGTCAATCAAGCGGCCTGCTTTGTCTTGGATAGTATCAGTCCTTGGGTGCTGTTGGAGCTGCACCTATCCAGGCAAGTGGGGAGCATTCCATCACACTCCTGACTTGTGCCTTGTAGATCATATACAATCCTATGGCGGTCAAGAGGTGATTTACTCACCGTAGAATTTGCCGATCTCTGACCTGCTTATTCATATAGCTATTTGACTTAGTTTCCGGTCAATAGTAAACTTCAGGATTTTAACACTTTGGGAGGGGGGGGGGGGGGTGGAGAATAGAAATTCAGCATTATATCACACTTCAGTTTGTCCATCTGTACTGAACAGCCACCAAAACGAAAGAGTTTCATCTAACCACGGGGAGATGCATTTGAATTTAAAGATATGAAGATTGGATGAAATTAAACCACAGCCCCATTCTGAAATGTAATTACTGTGTAATACAAACACCTGTGGTACTTCAGTTAATTATAAATCCTTTCTGTGTTCAAGCCCTGATGTTATTAACTCACCTCTAAAAGCAAGCCTGCATTAGGTATAAGGGGTTTTGATTTACTGAATCACTGATTTCACTTATAGTTCACTAATTAATGCCCTTTCCATCTGACAATCCAGCCAATAATGGATCGACTGCAGTGGTAGCTTAGTTATGCGCGCATCCCAGATTCACTATCCCTTTTTACACATCAATTGAGGCAAGAATCAAACCATATCACATCGAGACAAAGGGAAAGTGCATTAGCTTCCCAGAGCATCCAGGGGTCAAAAAAGCGCTCTTATTTATTGTAATTCCCAGCCCTGCTTCATACACCATGTTCACTGCTTTGATTTGAGAAATATTGAAAAGGACAGCATGAAATGCTCCGGTCCACAATATGATTATTTATCTTCGTAAACTCTCAGTTTTGTTTATTAGAGTGAAGTTCCACATTCAGAGTAGTGGGAATAGGAATGAAATTAAAGTATAGATGGAAATGGAACAGTGTTGCTATTTCCACTTGCTCATCACTTGTATCTTTTCTGTAATACCCTAAACAGGCTTCATTCCTTAATGTGCATCTTGACAAGCCTCAGGAACCATAAAGCCATCGACACAATAAAAAGGTCCTTCGGCTCAACGAGTCTGTGACAGTCAAAAATAACCACCCAAGTATTCCAATCCCATTTTCCAGCACTTGGTCTGCTTTGGCATCGCAAGTGCACATCTAAGAACTTCTTAAATCTTATGAGGGTTTCTGCTTCCTCCACCCCATCAGGCGGTGAGCTCCAGATTTCCACCATCCTCGAGGTGAAAAGACATATTGTTTGTTTCAGTAGCTAGCTCTGCCTGGAACAGGATGCCAGGGACTATAATTGAAGGGTCATCAGGTAAGGCTGATCAAGATCTTCACGTGCTCCCCTTAACTTCCTCAGGAAGGATTAGCTAGTTGATGAGTCCAACTCAAACCCAATCTCCTGGAAATCAGAATAGTGTTCACAAAGGTCCCAAAGGTCCCAAAGGTCCAATACAAAAGGGTGAGGTTATTCTGCACATTTTAACATCTTAAAGATACTCAATCCCTTCCATTAGCAAATAAAAAATGACTTATTATGTCATCCAACTAAAAGACTAGTAATCACTGCAAGGTAGTTCTGTGGGCAGTGTTGGGTGAATGAGAGTCACCACCTTCCACTTGTTCACGCTCCATCTCCCCTGTCCATATCATCAGTGCGATGCCCAACTCGCAACTATTATTTCATTTTCACATTTGAGTGTGTTCATAGAATCAGCGAATCCTTACAGCGTGGAAACAGGCCCTTCGGCCCAACAAGTCCACACTGACTGTCCGAAGAGTAAACCACCCAGACCCATTTCCTCTATTCTCTTCCTGTACATTTACTCCTGACTCATGCACCTAACCTACACATCCCTAACACTATGGGCAATTTAGCATGGTCAATTCACCCTAACCTGCACATCTTTGGATTGTGGGGGGAAACCACAGCACCCGGAGGAAGCCCATGCAGACACGGGGAGAACGTGCAAACTCAATACAGACAGTCACCCGAGGAATCATACACAGGGCCCTGGCACTGTGAGGCAGCAGCGTTAACCACTGAGCCACCATGCTGCCTTGTTGTGTGGATAAGAAAAGGTTAATACTTTATTGAATACCATAAGCTTCACCGGATGTCAAAAAGGACCTGGGGAGAGTAAAGAAGGAACTATTAGGGAAATGACCTGAGGCTAACGTGCTCCTAACAGTCTATGGGGTAACCTAGATCATATTTATTTAATTTGTAAATAGACATAATATTGCAATAAACTTGCTGTTACTTACTGAACAAGACTCTTGTAGTTAGACCAAAAAGATAAATATTCTCACCCATGTGAGGTCTCCTCAGCTTGAAGAAGCCCACACACAACCTGAGGAAATGTAGTTACAACATTGATTGTCTAGTTGTTACTTTGTAAGGTAGGTCGAGATGCAGTCTATCTAAAGTATGTTTCTATCTCTGGCAGATAAATAAGCAAGAAAGCTTACTTATCACTGAGGTACACTAGCAGGTTTAATGCATTATACCTTCATCTATATGCAATAGGTTTGATTCCAGTCTAGACTGATGTGAGATAAAGGATGGAGATGGCAAAATCAGATTATATGCATAACTTTAAACTATCACAGCAGTCGATCTATTACTGGCTTAATTATCAAATGCAAAATAGTATTTACTAATGAACTATAAGTGAAATGAGTAATTCAGTAAATCTGGAACCTCTCAAGCCTAATGCAAGCACACTGCTAGAGGTGAGTTAATAACATTCGAACACTTATAGGATGCCTGTAGAATCAGAATGACACATATTAGCATCTCTGAAACGGTGGAAGGATGCACTGCATCCAGAAGGAGGTAGCAACTGATGTGACTGGTTGAAACACAACACCCAGGACATTAATACACAGTGAGGTAAGTCAGCAGCTGGACCAAGACAGCAAAAAGTTGAGAACCATGTCTCGCTGTCTTATTTAAGCATGTGATCTGGATTTAGCTCCTCTTAGAGCATGCTACACACTTCCATCCTCTACTCAGGTTTTCCCCAAAGGGATACTGCACCAAGTCCTCCTCCTCAATCAATTCCACTGCAGTGCAAATAGCATTCTACTCTGACCCAAAAGCAATTCACTCCTCTACCGTTTTCTTATTCCACAGCAGAATCACTTACTTGTTCCTAACCATCTTCCAAAGTGCTCAGAACTTACTGCTCTTGCCATTCACATTGACTAGAGAATAATACTTGATAATATAATAATAGAGTCATAGAGATGTACAGCATGGAAACAGACCCTTTGTTCCAACCCGTCCATGCCGACCAGATATCCCAACCCAATCTAGTCCCACCTGCCAGCACCAGGCCCATATCCCTCCAAACCCTTCCTATTTATATACCCATCCAAATGCCTCTTAAATGTTGCAATTGTACCAGCCTCCACCACTTCCTCTGGCAGCTCATTCCATACACGTACCTCCCTCTGTGTGAAAAGGTTGCCCCGTAGGTCTCTTTTATATCTTTTCCCCCTCACCCTAAACCTATGCCTTCTAGTTCTGGACTCCCCGACCTCAGGGAAAAGACTTTGAAGCTTTGAACTCGGAAGCAGGAGGATGTTCAGCCCTTCCAGTCTATTCCATGATCAACAAGATCATGGCTGATCCAGTTGTGGTCTCAACTGCACTTTCCTGTCTGCCTCTCATAACTGTGGATTCCCTTGTCTCTCAAATTTTTTTGAACTCAGCCTTGAATAAGTTTCAAACACCCAATCTTTCACTTCCTAACAACCCTTAGAGAGAGAAAAAAAAATCCTCATTCTTGTCTTAAAAGGGAAACTTCTTACCCTTCAACATATCACCTTAATCTGGACTCCACTGGCTCAGTGATCTTTCTGAACAGTACCTGCTTATCTGTGGACTTATGTTTGGAAGAGATAACGTGAGCATTGTCACATGTGACAGAGTGTACAAAACAAAACAACTGAACAGGGTTTGTTCATCCTTCTCCAGGACAATCTCATGTGACAAGGATTTAGTCGAAATAGTATCCAATGTGCCTTTTCTTTGTATTTGTTAATGGAATGTGGATATCATTGGCAAGGCCGGCATTTATAGACAGTCCTCAATTAGATTCCCTACAGTGGGGAAACAGGCCCTTCGGCCCAACCAGTCCACATTGACCCTCTGAAGAGTAAACCCACCCAGACACATTTTCCTCTGACTGATGTACCTAACACTATGGCAATTTAGCATGACCAACTCACCTAACCTGCATATCTTTGGACTGTGGGAGGAAACGCATGCAGACACATGGAGAATGTGCAAACTTCACACAGATAGTCGCCAGAGGCTGGAATCAAACCTGGGACCCTGGTGCTGTGAGTCAGCAGCGCTAACCATTGAGTCACTGTGCTGCCCTGATATCCAGAAGGTAGCAGTCAGCTGCCTTAATTAGCCATCATAGCCCTGGGGATATAAATATGTCCTCAGAGCTGTAAGGGAGGGTCCTTCAGGATTTTGATGCAGTGACAAAGAAGGAATGGTGATACAGTTCCAAGTCAGGATGCTGTGTGGCTTGGAGGGAAAGTTGCAGATAGAGGCATTCCCCTGCATCTGTAGGCTAGCTTATCCTTCTTGGTCATAGATGTCACATGATTGAAAAGGTGCTGTCTAAGGAGCCTTGGTGAATTATTGAAGAGCATCTGGCTGTACAAACTACAGCCACAATGTGCATTGTTGGTGAATGAAGAGCATATTCAAGTTGTGGGTATGGTGCAAGTCAAGACAGTTGCTGTGTCCTGGATCATGTCAAGCTTCTTGACTGTTGTCAGAGCTGCACTCATCCACACAAGTAGGGAATATTCTATCACTTGACCAGTGTGTCCTATCGATAGCACACAGTTCACCTTCTGTTGTCCCATTGCCAATCACATAATTCCTGGTCTCTGGCCTGCTCCTGTAGCCACAGTATTTTGTTACTGTTCTCATTTAGCTTCTGGTCAATGATAACTCCTGGGATGTGATTAATGGAGGATTTAGTGATAATCATTTCCATTTCATATTCAATATAAATTATCAAGTTCTCTCCAGTGAGGGATATTGCCTGGTATTTATGTAACACACATTATTTTCTACTGGTTGGCCCAAGCCTGGATATTGTTCAAAACTTGAATTTGTTTGTGGACTGCTCAATATTTGAGGAGTCATGAACGGTGTTGAACATTTTGCAAAATCTTCAGCAAATATCCCTACTTTTGACATTATAAGTGAAGGTCATTGACTAAACAGTTGAAGATGATTGGGTCTAGGACAGTATCCTGAGAAACTCCTGCAGAGATGTCTCGAGCTCAAATGACTGACGTCCAACAATCTCAAAAATCCTTCTTTGTGCTCAGTATGACACCAGTGAAAATGTTTCTCCCCGATGTCAATTTTGCCAGGAATCTACGATGCCATAATTAGTCAAATGTTACTTCAATGGAAAAGGCAGTTTCTCTGACACAATGACCTTTTATTTTCTGCAATAACCTTTGTGGCACCTTATCATACAACTTCTGGAAACCCAAGTACAGTACATCCATTTGTTCCCCTTTATCAACAGCACACACTATGTCCTCACAGAACTCCAATAAATTGAATAAATATATTCTCCTTTTTCCATGACAATGTTGACTCTGCATGGTGGCATTAAAATTCGATAAGTGCAATGATATAAAAACTTCAAGTGATCACATCTGACATCACTCTTATGGCAATTTTAAGCTAACTGGTCTATAATTCGGTGTTGCCTGTCTCACCCCTTTTTTTATTATAGGAGGTACATTTACTATTTTCCAATCTAAATGGAACCTTCCCAAATCAAGGGAATTTTAGAAGGTTGAAACCAATATATCAATTATTTCACTAGCTAGCTCTTAAAACCACATGAAGTCGTCCATCCATCAGAACCTGGGGACTTGTCAGTCTATGGTTTTATCAATTTGCTCAGTATGGCCTACTTTTTTCCCTATTTTCTATAGGTTCATCACTTCAGAGTAATTATAGTTTTACTGAATTCCTTCCACTCTTCGATTTTCTGATTTTGTATAATGTTACTTGTATCCTCAGTCATGAAGATTGACACAAAATACCCATTGAATTAATCTGCCATCTCCTTACTTTCCCTTATTACCTTACGGACACCACTATCACCATCCCTGGTTAGGTCTTGTTCTGCTGTCAAGACAGATCGCACCTCAGGTAATGGAATAGTAGTGAACAATTGAGAGACATTTGTCCTATAAGTCGTCAGCATTGACTCCGGACACCACAAAGTCTCAAAGCATGAAGTCAAACATGAAACCTCCTCTTCATTTCTAACTACTGTCCCTCAAATCTATCTTGCTTAATGTATTTATATTCATCTATGTTGAACAGCACAAAGGGTGGCAAGAGCCCAGATTGTACCTTAGGTTGGGAATCAATGGCCACCAAGAGTGGTTTGGTAACAGCACTACTAACTAAGTTCGAAAGGATATACCTGACAGACTGCGGCAGATGGCGAAAGAATTAACAAGAGGAACAAACATACTTCACACACTCCTCAACAATCTGTCACACATGTATCAAAGAGTGCTGTTAAGGTGTAAACTCCACACTATTGCTGTATAGATGAACTCCATAGGGGTGGCACAGTGGCTCAGTGGTTAGCACTGCCGCCTCACAGCACCAAGGACCTGGGTTCGATTCTACCCTCTAACAACTGTGTGGAGTTAACACATTCTGTGTCTGTGGGGGGTTTCCTCCCACAGTCCAAAGATGTGCAGGTCAGGTGGATCGGCCATGCTAAATTGCCTGTAGCATCCAGGGATATGCTCCATTGTCCTGCATTGCCATACCACTGTGCTAAATGAGATAGATTTCAAGCAAATAAGTAACTCAAAACAAACATTCCTCGTGCATTTTGGGTCATCAGCAACAGCAGAATTGTATTCAATCAAAAACTATAAACTCATGGTCCACCTATGCCCTACCCTGTCCTTATGTTGAGGGAAAGTTCCTTGTTTAAATGAAGAGTGCAGAAGGACTTAGTCTTAGGAATCATGGCAACAGCAGCAGTAATCGAGTTCAGGTGGTGGGAGCGGAGAGCGGAAGAAGCAGAGCCTGTTGGGAAGGTAAGTGATTTTTTTTTAAGTGGGTGCAACTTAAACCCGGAGACCCGAGACCATAGGGCCTCCCTCCCACCCACTTCCTCTAACCTGGAGAGTCTGTAGACTCTGTAAATTTTTCAGGCGTTCTCCTTTTTCTTTCCTCATCCTTGTTTTGTCCTGTCTGGGCTTTCAGATTAGTGGGGTATGGCAGATAAGGCAGCAGCATGTTCCTCCTGCAGAACGTGGCAGGTGAGAGAGACAACACATGCTTCCCCCGACCACATCTGCGGGAAGTGCACCCAACTCCAGCTCCTCGAAAACCGAGTTAAGGAACTGGAGCTGGAGGTGGAGCTGGATGAACTGCGGATCATCCGGGAGGCTGAGGGGGAAATTGAGAGGATATACAGGGAGGTGGTCACTCCTCAGACACAGGATAAGGACAGCTGGGTTACTGTCAGGGGGAGGAAAGGGAACCAACAGATTGAGCAGGGATCCCCTGTGGCCATTCCCTCAGCAATAAGTATACCGTTTTGGATACTGCTGGTGGGGTCAGCCTACCAGGGAAAGCCATAGTTGTCAGGTCTCTGGCACTGAGGCTCGGAAAGGGAGGGGAGACTGGAAAAGCACTAGTGGTCGGGGACTCAATAGTTAGACCGATCGACAGGAGATTTTGTGGTCAGGAACAGGACTCTCCGAAGGTATGTTGCCTCCCTGGTGCCAGGGTCCGGGATGTTGCCGATCGGGTTTACAGGATTCTGAAGGGTTAGGGCGAGCAGCCAGAAATCGTGATACATATTGGCACCAATGACATAGCCAGGAAAGGGATTAAGGATCTGAAAAGTGACGACAGAGAGTTAGGTTGGAAGGTGAAGAGCAGGATGAGTAGAGTCGTGATCTCAGGTTTGCTACCGGTGCTACGAGACAGTGAGATGAGGAACATTCAGCGAATGCAGCTTAACACGTGGCTGCGAGGCTGGTGCAGGAGGGAGGGCTTCAGATACTTAGACCATTGGGATACCATCTGGGGAAGGTGGGACCTGTACATGAAGGACGGGTTGCACCTGAACTGGAGGGGTACAAATGTCCTGGGTGGGAGATTTGCTTGTGTGGTTCAGAAGGGTTTAAACTCATTTGGCAGGGGTTGGGAACTAGAGCTACATATCTGGAGGGGGGGGGGGGGGGCGATAGTTGTAGATAAGACAGTGACAGGATGTACTGAATCTATATCGGGGAAGTTTTTAATATGATAGAACAAAGGGATCAGTTAAAGTGTGCAAGAGTGTCAGAAATAAGAGTAATGAGCTTAGAGCATGGATCAGTATTTGGGAGAATGATGTTGTGGCCATAACAGAGATGTGGGTTTTACAGGGGCAGGAATGGTTGCTAGATGTTCTAGGGTTTAGAATACTTAAAAAGAAGAGGGAGTGGGGAAATAAAGAAGAAAGGTGTAGCACTGCTAATTAGAGAAAGCATCACAGCCACAGAAATGAAAGTCAGCAAGGAAGGTTTGCCTACTGAGTCAGTATGGGTGAGAGTTAGGAACAGCAAGGGAACAGTCGCTTCATTATAAGAAAACCCCCTAATAGCAGTAGGGAGATTGAAGATCTCATAGGCTGGCAGATTTTGGAAAATGCAGATGTAGCAGGGTTGTTGTTATGGGTGACTTCATCTTTCCCAATATTGACTGGAACCTCCTTAGTGCAGATGGTTTGGATGGAGCCATTTTTGTCAGGTGTGTTCAGGAGGGTTTCCTTACTCAGTATGTAGACAGGCTAATGAGGGGAGAGGCCATTTTGAATTTGGTGCTCGACAATGAGCCAGGACAGCTATCAGATCTCACAGTGGGAGAACACTTTGGTGACAATAACCACAATTGCCTCACATTTACCATAGCCATGGAGAGGGAAAGGAGCAGTTACCGAGGGAAGATATTTAATTAGGGAAAACGAAATTATGACGCTATCAGACAGGAGTTGGGAACTACAAATTGGGACCAATTGTTCCACAGAAAGGGCACAACAGATATGTGGAGACTGTATCAGGAGCAGTTATTGTGAGTGATGTAGAAATTTGTTCCTCTGAGACAGGCAAGGGGTAAGATTAAAGAACCTTGGATGACGAGAACAGAGGAGCTTCTCATCAAAAGGAAGAAGGCAGCTTATGTAAGGTGGAGGAAGCAAGGATCTAGCATAGCTTTAGAGGATTACAGGCTTGCTCGGAAGCAGCTCAGAAATGGACTGAGGAGAGCCAGGAATGGGCATGAGAAAGCTTTGGCAGCAAGGATTAGGGAGAACCCAAAGGCATTTTATTCATACTTGAGGAATAAGAGAATGATCAGGGAGAAGGTAGGGCCGGTCAGGGATAGCGGAGGGAACTTGTGCGTGGAGTCTGAGCAGATAGGGAAAGCTCTAAATGAGTTTTTTGCTTCAGTTTTCACTGAGGAAAGGGACCTTGTTGTGAATGAGAACTTTGAAGAGCAGGGAAACCAGCTTGATCAGATCGAGATTGAGGAAGTTGATGTGCAGGACATTTGGGCAAACATGAAGATTGATAAGTCCCCAAGGCCAGACCAGAGTTATCCTAGGTTGCTCTGGGAAGTGAGAAAGGAGGTTGCTAAGCCACTGGCGAAGATCTTTGCTTCCTCACTCTCTACTGGAGTCGTACCAGAGGATTGGAGGGAGACGAAAGTTGTTCCACTTTTCAAGAACGATAATAGGGAAATCCCTGGCAATTACAGACCAGTCTTATGTCTGTGGTCAGCAAGGTTTTGGAAAGAATTCTGAGGGATAGGATTTATGACTATTTGGAAAAGCATAGCGTGATTAACAGCAGTCAGCATGGCTTTGTGAGGGGCAGGTCATGCCTCACAAATCTTATTAAGTTCTTTGAGGAGGTGACAAGACAGGTCGATGAAGGTTGAGCAGTGGATGTGGTGTATGTGGACTTCAGCAAGGCGTTTGATAAGATTCCCCACGGTAGTTTCATTTACAAAGTCAGGAGGTATGGGATACAGGGAGGTTTGGCTATCTGGATTCAGAATTGGTTGGCTGGCAGAAGGCAGAGAGTGTTGTAGATGGAAAGTATTCTGCCTGGAGGTCAGTGTTGAGTGAGGTTCCACAGGGCTCTGTCCTCGGGCCTCTGCTCTTTGTAGTTGTTATAAATGACTTGGATGAGGAGGTTGAGGAGTGGGTTAGTAAGTTTGCCAATGACGCAAAGGTTGGAGGTGCCATTGATAGTATCGAGGGCTATTGCAGGCTGCAGCACGACATTGACAGTGTGCAGAGTTGGGCTGAGAAATGGCAGATGGAGTTCAACCTGGATAAATGCAAAGTGATGCATTTTGGAAGGTCGAACTTGAATGCTGAACATAGGATTAAAGACAGGATTCTTGGCAGTGTGGAGGAACAGTGGAATCTTGGTGTTCAAGTTCATAGATCCCTCAAAGTTGCCATCCAAGTGGATAGGGTTGTTAAGAAAGTAGATGGTGTTTTGGCTTTCATTAACAGTGGGATCGACTTTAAGAGCTACAAGATTTTGCTGCAGTTTCTTTACTCAGCGTAAGAGGGTTGTGGAACGAAATGCCTGCAACAGTCGTAGACTCGCCAACCTTAATAGCATTTAAATGGTCATTGTTGCCCGGACCTATGGAAACATCGAGGGCCAAAGGGCCCGTATTGTGCTGTAATGTTCTATGCTTTGTGACTGCAACTCCAATGTCACTCAAGAAGCTTGACACTATGCAAGGCAGAGGAGCCCACTTGATTAGCAAGCCATCCGTCTCCTTCAATATGCATTTCCTGCACACCAATGCACAGTGGCTGCCATGGTGTACCATCTATAATGGTACACGATTCTGATTTTGCATTATAATTATTGTTTATTCACTGTCACAAACTCAAAATCCTGGAAATCCCTTCCTAGCACCTCTGTGGATGCTCCTCCCACAAGAAATGCAACTTATCATTTTCTAAAGGGCACTGGTCTCCCTGCTATCGGAAAGATAATGTTAAACTTGAAAGGATCCAGAAAGGATTTACAAGGATGTTTCCAGGGTTGGAGCGTTTGAGCTACAGAGAGAGGCTGAAGAAGCTGGGGCTGTTTACTCTGGAGAGTCAGAGACTGAGGGGTGACTTTACAGAGGTTTATAAAGTCATGAAGGCCATGGTTAGGGTGAACAGTCAAGGTCTTTTCCACAGGGTAGGGGACTCCAATACTAGGGGGCATGGATTTAAAGGTGAGTGGAAAGATTTAAAAGGTATCTTAGGGCAAACGCTTCACAGAGGGTGGTGAATGTATAGAAGGAGCCAGAGGAAAATGGGGAGGCTGGTACAATTCCTGCTTTTTTCATTTATCTAGTATTTGCTATTATAGTTGTACTAAATCAAGCTTAAGATAAAAAATGGCAGGAGATCTCAGACCCATGTTATACTCCACTTGCTCAATGTGGGAGCTCAGGGACATGTGCAGGTGGTGTGTCTAGTGCAGCTCTTGTTAAACCACAAGACTACTTTGGAGCTGCAGATGGACCCACTTTGCGGCATCAGTGATGCTGAGGAGACAGTGGATAGCACGTTCATCGAATTGGTCACTGCAGATTAGGATTGCTGAGGGAGAAAGGGAATAGCTGACCAAAAGGGAGAGAAAGATCAGGAAGGCCGTGCAGGTGTCCTTTGCGGTCATCGCCCTCCAAAATAGATATACCGCTTTGGAAACTGCTGGGGGAGATGGCTCATCAGGGGAAGACACCAGTAGGGAGGCTCATGGCACTTTGGCTGTTCAGAAGGGCAGGATAAAGAGTGGAAGGGCTATAGCTGTAGGGGATTCAATTGTAAGGGAAGTAGTTAGGTGGTTCTGTGGTCGAAACTGAGGTGCAGAGGTCAGGGATGTCTCAGATTGGCTGCAGGATATCCTCAAGGGGGTGGGTGAACAGCCAGCTGTAGTGATGCATATAGGCACCAATGATATAGGTAAAAATTGGGATGAGGTCTGACAAGCAGAACTTAGGGAGTTGGGAGCTAAGTTAAAAAGTGGGACTTCAGAGGTAGTAATCTCAGGATTGCTAACAGTGTCACGTACTAGTCAGAGTAGAAATTAAAGAATGATGCAGGATAAATGTGTGGATGGAAAGATGGTGCAAGAGGGCGGGGTTCAGATTTTTGGTACATTAGGACCTGTTCTGGGGGAGGTGGGGCTATTACAAAGTGGATGGTCTCCACCTGGGCCAATGTCCTTGGGGGTGCTTTTGCTAACACTGTTGAGGAGGGTTTAAATTAATGTGGCAGGGGGATAGGAACCAAATGAGGAGGTTAATGGGCAGTAAGGAGCTAGTAACTAAAGCCTGTAATGAACTAGATAATGAAGTCAGTGTGACTAAGGGGAAGAATAGGCAGGGAGCAGATGATGAATGCAAAGGGACAAGTGGTCCAAGGGGCATTTGTTTTAATGCAAGAAATGTAGTAGGTAAGGCTGATGGACTTAGGGCTTGGATTAGTACCTGGGAGTATGATGTTATTGTTAATACTGAGACCTGGTTGAGGGAAGGGCATGATTGACAACTAAATATCCCAGGATACAGATGCTTCAGGTGGGACAGAGAAGGAGATAAAAGGGGTGGAGGAACTGCATTACAGGTCAGAGAGGATATCACAGCTGTGCTGAAGGAGGGCACTGTGGAGGACTTGAACAGTGAGGCAATATGGGCAGAACTCAGAAATAGGAATGGTACAGTAACAATGTTTGGGTTTTACTACAGGTCTTTCTACAGAGATAGCGTGAGGTAGGAGGTACAAATAGATTAGGAGCAACAGGGTGGTGGTTATAGGAGATTTTAATTTTTCCCAACATTGACTGGGATTCACTTAGTGTTTGAAGTTTAGACGGAGCAGAATTTGTAAGGAGCATCCAGGAAGATCTTATAGAACAGTATGTAAATAGTCCAACTCAGGAAGGGGACATGGATCTGGTGTTGGGGAATGAGCCCCGCCACCTGGTTGAAGTTTCAGTCAGGGATCACTTTGGGAATAGTAATCACAATTCCATAAGTCTTAGAATACTCATGGACAAAGTGGTCCTAAAAGAAGAGTGCTAAACTGGGGGAAGGCCAACTATATCCCTGAAAGTTGCCACCCAGATTGACAGGGTTGTTAAGAAGGCATACAGTGTTTTGGCCTTTATTAATAGAGGGATTGAGTTCCGGAACCAGGAGGTTATGCTGCAGCTGTACAAAGCTCTGGTATGGCCACACTTGAAGTATTGTGTACAGTTCTGGTCACCGCATTATAAGAAGGATGTGGAAGCTTTGGAAAGGGTGCAGAGGAGATTTACTAGGATGTTGCCTGGTATGGAAGGAATGTCTTACGAGGAAAGGCTGAAGGCCTTGAGGCTGTTCTCGTGAGAGAGAAGGTGGTTGAGAGGTGACTTAATAGAGACATACAAGATAATTAGAGGGTTAGATAGGGTGGACAGGAAGAGCCTTTTTCCAAGTATGGAGACGGCAAACATGAGGGGACATGACTTTAAAGTGAGGGGAGATAGGTGTAAGACAGATATCAGAGGTAGTTTCTTTAGTCAAAGAGTAGTAAGGGTATGGAATGCTTTGCCTGCAACGGTAGTAGAATCGCCAAGTTTAAGTGCATTTAAGTCGTCATTGGATAGGCAAATGGACGTACATGGAATAGTGTAAGTGGGATGGGCTTCAGATTGGTATGACAGGGCAGCGCAACATCAAGGGCCAAAGGGCCTGTACTGCACTGTAATGTTCCATGTTCTATAGCAAAATTTGGCAGGAGCTGGGGAATGTGAATTGGAAGCAGCTGTTTGAAGGTAATTCCACATTTGATATTAAGGGAGGCTTTTATAGAGAGGTTGATTAGAGTGCAGGACAGACATGCCCCTGTGAAAATGAGGGATAGAAATGGCAAGATTAGAGATGACAGGTGAAACTGAGACACCATCTAAGAGGAAAAATGAAGTATACATAAAGTTTAGGCAACGATAAACAGACGAAGCTTTGGAAGAATACCGGGAATGTCGGATCAATCTGAAATGAGGAATTAAGAGGGCTGAGAGTAGTCATGAAATATCTTTAGCAAACAGGGTTAAGGAAAATCCCAAAGCCCTTTATTCACATATATGCAGGAAGAGGGTAATTAGAGAAAGGGTTGGCCCACTCAAGGATATAGGAGGAAAATTGTGTGTGGAATCAGAGAAAATATGAGAGATTCTTAATGATTACTTTGCATCAGTATTCATCGAGGAAAGGGACAGGATAGATGTTGGATTACACTAGGTCAACTCAGCGTAAGGAGGGAGTAAGCATTGGGTATTCTAAAAGGCATTAAGATGGACAAGCCCCCATGTCCAGGTGGGATCTATCCCAGGTTACTGAGAGAAGCGAGAGTGGAAATAGCTGGAATCTTTGCAGCATCCTTGAACATGGGTGAGATTCCATAGGAATGGAGAAGTGCTAGTGTTTTCCCATTATTGAAGGAGGGTAGCTGGGATAATGCAGGTAATTATAGACCAGTGAGCCTGACGTCAGTGGTAGGGAAGTTACAGGAGAAGATACTGAGGAAAATTGCCTTATTAGTGAGAGGCAATGTGATTTTGTGCAGGGAAGGTCATGTCTTACCAACTTAATAGAATTCTTTGAGGAAGTGACAAAATTGATTGAGAGAGGGCTGTAGAT
This sequence comes from Chiloscyllium punctatum, assembly GCF_047496795.1. Classification (NCBI taxonomy): domain Eukaryota; kingdom Metazoa; phylum Chordata; class Chondrichthyes; order Orectolobiformes; family Hemiscylliidae; genus Chiloscyllium; species Chiloscyllium punctatum. The sequence continues at coordinate 83,717,289 of NC_092760.1, forward strand.
GTCATATACATGAACTTCAGTAAGGTGTTTGATATGGTTCCCCATGGTAAATGATTGGAGAAGGTGAAGTTGCAAGGGGTCCAGGGTGTTCTAGCTAGATGGATAGAGAACTGGCTGGGCAGCAGGAGACACAGAGTAGTAGTGGAAGGGAGTTTCTCAAAATGGAGAACTGTGACCAGTGGTGTTCCACAGGGATCTGTATTGGGACCACTGTTGTTTGTGATAAACATAAATGATCTGGAGGAAAATATATGTGGTCTGATTAGCAAGTTTGCAGATGACACAGACTGGTGGAGTAGCAGATAGTGAAGGGGACTGCCAGAGAATACAGCAGAATATAGATAGATTGGAGAGCTGGGCAGAGAAATGGCAGATGGAGTTCAGTCCAAGCAATTGCGAAGTGATGCATTTTGGAAGATCCAATTCAAGAGTGAACTTTACGGTAAATGGAAAAGCTCTAGGGAAAAATTGATGTACAGAGATCAAGTCCATTCTACCCTGAAGGTGTCAACGCAGGTCAGTAGAATGGTCAAGGCAGCATACGGCATGCTTTCCTTCATCCGACAGGATATTGAGTACAAGAGTTGGCAGGTCATGTTGCAGTTATAAGACTTTGGTTTGGCCACATTTGGAATACTACGTACAGTTCTGGTTGCCACATTACCAACAGGATGTGGATGCTTTGGAGAGGGTGCAGAGGAGGTTCACCAGGATGTTGCCTATTATGGAGGGCGCTAGCTATGAGGAGAGGTCGAGTAGATTAGGATTATTTTCATTACAAAGATGGCGATTGAGGTCTACAAAATCATGAGATATAGACAGGATAGATAGCAAGAAGCTTTTTCGCCCAGAGTGGGGGACTCAATCACTAGGGGTCATGAGTTCAGGGTGAGAGGGGAAAAGTTTCAGGGAGATATGTGTGGAAAGTTCTTTATGCAGAAGGTGGTGGAAGCCTGGAATGCATTGCCAGTGGAGGTGGTACAGGTGGGCACGATAGCGTTATTTAAGGCAAATCTAGACAGACACATGAATGGGCAACGACCAGAGGAATACAGATCTTTAGAAAATAAGTGACAGATTTAGGTAGAGGATCTGAATCAGCACAGGCTTGAAGGGCCAGGGGGGCTATTCCTGTGCTGGAATTTTATTTGTACAACATTTAAAAAGATATTGGAATGGGTGTATGAATAGGAAGAGTTTAGGGGGATATGGGCCAAATTCTGGCAAATGGAATGTAATTAATTCAGGCTATCTAGTCGACATAGACAAGTTGGACCGAAGGGTTTTTGTCTGTGCTGTGTATCTCTTGGACTCTAATCACTGATGGGCAAATCAATGCCAGCCTAGCAGTGATATCCACATTGTGACTATTTTATTGAGGAAATAAAATCACAGCTTTCTCTTACTCTCTAGTTCATTGTTCCCTTCCTTTGTGCACTGGTAGTCTTTCACTGAAGATTGGGAACAGAGCACGGAAGTTATCCAGATGTAAGTGAACCAATGGTCTGTACAAACTTAATTTTACCCTTGGAGAGACACAGAGAATCTACACATGTGGTTATTCATTTTAAGATTCTGCTGAATTCTGTTCTAAAACTATTGACAAGGGAGTTTGTACTCAGATGATGCATTCATTCCCAGGAAAAGGAAATCTTATGTGTCCGGGAAATCACACTCTTGTATGTCATTTCAAAATGATACAACGTAAGGTAATATAAGTTACACAGTTCATTAGCTTTAACAAACAGAGCAATTAGTAGCGCCCCAGACAACAGGAATTGCCCTGAAGAAATTAGGGAAAACAAATGATTCTCTCCTATAATCTCTAGCTCATTGCAGTAATCACAGGGGCTTCATGTAGTGTTCTAAAGACAAGTTACATAAGGAAATAACATCTTTATGGATAAACAAACTAGAATATTACAAGCTTCCATGAAATTATATTTTACTCATTAACTGTTTAATTTGAAAAGAATATCAATCAAATTAGTTTTACATTTGCACATTATCATCCTTCTTGTTGAAAGTGCATATGTTGAAGTGAAGTGATTTGTCTTGCATTCATCAGGACAATGCACAAGAATACCAATTCCAGGGTAAAACTAACATTTATATGGAAAGGGAAGAAATCCCTGATTGATTGTCACTTGGACTTTGGTTGATTGAGGGATGGCTATGGAGAACACACCAATAAAATAATGATTGACAGTTAACTACCATGAGGAGAAAGTGAGGACTGCAGACGCTAGAGATCAGAGTCAAAAAGTGTGGCACTTTTTGTAAAGCATAGCGAGTCAGACAGCTTCTGAAGAGCGGGAGAATCAATGTTTCCACCATACTTTGTTTCAATTATAACCAGACACATTTACTGTAACTGGTCATGGCACTGCCCTAAAAAGTGAACCAGTGATAGGCTTTCATCTATTTTACTAAGTTGCACCAAGTACAGTGCATGTACCTGTTATTTCTGTCTGCAAAAGACAGGACCCTGTATTAAGATACGTAGCTTCCCTTACACACAAGTGCACCAACTGTCAATCCTAATTTGCTTGTCAATATAATCTCTTACAAACTGCAGATTATCCAGCAAATGCTGTCCAATTGCAGAATCACGTGTAAATATTGGACACTGACATCTGCCTGCTTTCCTTTCCCAACACAACTATAAAAGAGAGAATATCTCTAGAACCCAAGGGCCAATCTATCCCTCTTGTAAGTGGATGCTGAGAAATAGAACAGAAATTAACCCTTTCTTGACACAAGTTAAAAAATAGGGATACAGATTTCTCCATTTCAGCTTGGCATACTCAAATACCTCCACAAGCTATGCTGTGGGAGCTATTTTGGAAGTGGGTCCCATTTCAGATTCCAGAGCACACGTCTGAACTGGGATGTTGTACAGGAGTGGTTATGTCAACTGAAGCAAAATTTTGGTTCAAATGGGCCAGGTTTCAGTTAAAATTGTTCCAGACAACATTACCAGTTCTTTAAATGGTCTGCTGGTGGTTGCTCAGAAATGGCATTGAGAGAGGAAGGAGTGTGGTTCAAATGCAAGATGCTGCCTTTGTTTCAGGCTCTCTCCTGTGCTTTTATTCCCTTCCTAGATTGCGCTCAATGACAGAGTCATGGTGGAATTGTACACTCCTGAACATTTTCACAATGTCTGAAATTCCAGAGATTTACAGTCAAGTGAAACCCTGAGCCAAATTTAGCTTGAGCTGAGCAGATAAGATTGTGTGCACACTTAATTACCCCATCCATTTTGCCCCATTGAATTTCTCCCCTTAAGAATGCTCACATAAAACAATTCTAGCCTTGCATTCAATGCTTTTCACTTCAAGAAAAAAAAACAATACCTGTCATGTTGATCCTTAGCTTACCAGCAGAGTAGAATGCAATCACTCTCCCCAGAGAAACCAGCAATAACTGAGCTTCACTCTGCTTATTATCCATTTGAGCCAATGCCATAACAAATACATGATTCAAACCCTGCAACCTCCTTCAATCCACAGGGAGAGAACTGTAGGACACAGATCAAAAGTCAGCCCCGAAACATGATAGCTTGATTGCACGAGCAGAGACCGTATAATCGGCATGCCAGAAATCACGCACAGAAACTGAAGTTTTAGATAGTTGATAGCTTTGGTGGGGAATTGTGGCAGAATCAATGGCTGCAAATCCAAGATCATGACGCATACCAGCTAGCCTTTTTGTTTTCTGGAAATGAGCCTGGTCAGCCAAACTGCAATGCTTCGGTCTCAAGGTAATATGACCAATTGTACTGTCAAAGGAATGAAGAGGTCTGGCATCCATCAATTACAGACCTGGAAATTCTCTGCTATTCTGGTTTTTACAGTGATCTGCATGGCTTAAAACTCAACAGGAATGTGTGAGATAATTGGTTTTATCCAGAGTTACTAGTCCTATAATTTCATATTAAAAAGGAAGGATAGCCTCAGAGCTAAATGTTATGCAGCTCAGAGGTTCACTTAATGCTCGGTGTATATAAATTCAATTGCTTTGCTATAAAAATGGTTTGAATCTAGGTTTTAATTCAGCACATTCCCACCTCACCAGAATGGTATTGGAGAATAATAGCTGGACAGACATAACATTCTCATCAACTCACACCACTTTAACTGCTGGGATCATGACAGAATTGGGGCAATAGGCAGGAAGGGGTTTCATGGGAATGTGACATCTGACCAACAACAGGACTGTACACGCTTTTAAACTCAATTTATGAGCAACCATGACTATGCGAGAGTCAGTGTGTCAGACAACACCACAGTAATTTATACAATCATAGATTCCTGGTAGTGCAGATAGAGACCACTCAGTCCATTTTTGATGATTGCTCATACTTCAAAAGGATCATTTCTGCCCCTCAAGAACACACAAGGAACTCTAGGGCCTCCTCAATGCTGACAATACAGAACTGCATTTGGCATCTTAGAGTCAGAGATGTACAGCACGGAAACAGACCCTTCAGCCCATGCCAATCAGATATCCCAACCCAATCGAGTCCCACCTGCCAGCACCCGGCCCATATTGCTCCAAACCCTTCCTATTCATATACCTATCCAGATGCCTTTTAAATGTTGCAATTGTACCAGCCTCGATCACTTCCTCTGGCAGCTCATTCATACACGCACAACCCTCTGCATGAAAAATGTTGCCCCTTAAGTCTCTTTTATATCTTTCCCCTCACCCTAAACCAATACCCTCTATTTCTGGAATCCTCCACCCTAGGGAAGACACTTTGTCTATTTATCCTATTGATGCCCCTCAAATTTTATAAATCTTTGTAAGGTCACCCCTCAGCCTCCGATGCTCCCGTGAAAACAGCCTCAGCCTGTTCAGCCTCTCCCTATAGATCAAATCCTCCAACCCTGGCAACATCCTTGTAAATCTTTCTGAACCCTTTCAAGTTTCACAACTTCCTTCCGATAGGAAGGAGACCAGAATTACACGCAATATTCCAAAAGTGGCCTAACCATTTCACTGGAGTTTTAGAGGTTGAGGAGTGAGCTTATAGAGGCTTATAAAAGAGGTGAATAGCAAAGGTATTTTTCTTAGGGTGGGGTGTTCCAAACTAAGGAGTATATGTTAAAAGTGAAAGAAGGAAGATTTAAAATTATATGAGGGGCAATTTTTGTTTTTTTCAGCACTGAGTGGTTCGTGATGAATATGGGGACAGACATTTGGATAAATTTATGAATTGGAAAAGTTTGGAGGGATACATGGCAAATGCAGGCAGGTAGGACTGGTTTAGCTTTGAATCATGGTTGGCATGAACAAGTTGGACCGAAGGATCTGTTTCCATGCTGTATGCTGTAAATTGAAGGGATTTGAATTTTGTGAAATATTGCAATTATCAGAATAAAAACATTTTTATAGTTGCAAAATGCTTTCATGAATTTACAGCTTATTTTAATAATTGCCAATAACAAAAAAAAGGGACTTATAGATACTTTAATCAACCAGACATGTAACACCACAGTCAAGAGTGTGGTGCTGGAAAAGCACAGTAGGTCAGGCAGCATCCAAGGAGCAGGAGAGTTGATGTTTTGGCAAGAGCCCTTCATCATGAATGTGGCTTGTGAACTGAGGGGGCTGAGAGATAAATGGGAAGTGTGAGAAATGGTGATAGTTCAGAGAGGATGGTGGAGCAGATACATGGGAAGGAAAATGGGCAGGTAGGACAGGTCTGCTTCAGGACGTGGCTGAAGAGTTTCATGGGGAGAGGAGATGACCTGGAGGGTGCAGTGCCAGAGAGACTCACTGAGATCTTTGCAGAGAGAGGAGGAAAACTTCTTCAAGGTAGACAGCTTTGGAAAAGGCTTTGCAGTAAGGTTACAACCAACTGGCAGAAAGTGAGGAGATCAGAGTCAAGAGCGTGGTGCTGGAAAAGCACAGCAGGTCTGGCAGGTCTGGGCCAGGTGGGACTAGAAACTTTAACAAAACACACTTCCTGCCTTTATTTCATCATCAGCCCAATTTGTTACCTGGCAGGACAATTTTTCATTAACCTATCTGAAACATTTAATTGAAATTTGAAAGCAAGTAAAATGAACTGCAGAATGAAACAATACTGCAAGGTATTATATTTTCCTTTATCACAATGTGAAGTAATTTAACTGCAGAGTGTCAATATAGCTATTTCTATTTTCTTTAACCGATAACAACATACATAAAGGATAAATCCCAAGGTGTTTCACAGAGATGAGATGGGAGCTGAGGAACAAAGAAGGAACAATTGAGAGGCGTGACTGATCACGTCAAGTAAATATATAGTGAACTTCAAACCAATATCATGACAATTCGCCTGGACTGTTTCAGTTAAAAACCTTGATAGACCATAAGAAATAGGAGCAAGGTAAGCCATTTGGTTGCTCAAGTCTGCTCTGTCATTCAATAGGATTACAGCTGATCAGACCCTCCTCATACCCACTTTCCTGCCCTTTCCCATAACCACTGACTCTCTGACTGATGAACAATCTGTCTCAGCCTTAAATTGACACAATGAGTTGACCCCTTCAACTCTCTGAGGCAAGGAGTTCCAAAAATGCAAAACTCTCAGAAGAAATTCCTCCTCATCTCGGTCTTAAATTGGTGCCCCTTCATTCTGAGACTATGCCCTCTGGTTCTAGACTCTCCAATGAGGGAAACATCATCTCAGCATTTATCCTGTGAAGCCCCTTAAGAATCCCCTATGTTTCAATGAGATCAGCCCTCATTCTTCTAAAGATCAGTGAGTAGACTCCTAAAGTGATTCATAAGACAACCCCTCCATACCAGAGATCTTCCCAGTGAACATTCTCTGAACTGCCTCCAATAAAATCATATTTTTCCTGCAATATGGGGACTAAAACTGCTGTCTGTGCTCCAGATGTGATCTCCCCAGTACAGTGTCCACCTGAAATAAGATTTCCCTACTCCTATACTCCAATGCCCTTGAAATAAGGGCCAACATTCCATTTGCCTTCCTGCTGCACTTATACACTTGCTTTCTGGGTTTTGTTCTCAAGTTGAGGATCAGATAAGGTAGACAGTGAAAGTCTTTTTCCTAGGATGATATTGTCAGCTTGTACAAGGGGATATAACTACAAATTAAGGGGTGATAGATTTAAGACAGATGTTAGAGAGTGGTAAGGGCATGGAATGCCCTACCTGCCAATGTAGCTAACTCAGCCACATTAGGGAGATATAAACAATCCTTGGATAAGCACATGGATGATGATGGAATAGTGTAGGGGGATGAGCTGAGAATAGTTCACAGGTTGGCCTAATATTGAGGGCTGAAGGGCCTGTTCTGCGCTGTGTTGTTCTATGTTCGACCCTCCCAAATCCCTTTGTTTTGTAGCTTCCGCAGTTTCTCTCCATTTAATATTATTCCATTCTTTTGTTCTCCCTTCCAAAATGAACGTCACATTTTTCCACATTTTACAGTATTTGCCATCTTTTTTATCCACTGACTTAACTGATCAATATCTCTGCAATGTCTTGCATTGCTCTCACAACTTGCCTTTTCCACCTATTTTTGTATCTTATGCGAGTTTGGCTACACTCATTCACTTCTTTCCTCCAACTCATTGCTTTATATAATAAACAGCTGCGGTCTCAATCCTGATCCCTGTGGAACCCTACTGGTCACGGTATGCTAACCTGATAAAGAACTCCTTATCCCCAATCACTCTTTTCTACCCATTAGTCGATTCTCTATCCACGCCAACATACTACCTCCACCACCATGGGCTGTTATGACTTCACATTTTATAAAAGGTATGGTGGTGAATGCCTTGTGAAACTCCAAATACAACACATCTTCTAGTTCTTCTCTGGACCTGGAAATTCCTGAGGCCCTGCTCTAGCCACGTGGTCCAACCAGTTCAGAAGGAATCAGATGTTCCCAATCCCCTCCAACCCTCTCCTTATTTGACAAGAGGGGATTTTTTGTTTGAAAACGATCTTTTCCAATTCGATGAGCATTTAACTATTTGTGACGTGATGATAAAAAGGACCAATAGGGCAAATGTTCTTGAATTTACCAAAGAAGGGGGTGAATTTTATTATATTTACAAATTAGATCAGCTTACTTGAAATAATAGAACCCAATAGCTTTCTCACATTTACTCAGATTCCACAAACACAAATCAAAAAATGAAGAAGATTGGGCAAATTAGAGATGGTAAAAGAAATGGAAACAAAAACGATGAAGTCTGCAAGGTGATGACTCAGTTGGTTTCAGCGTGAGTTTGCTTGTTCAGTCCTGCACAGAAAGAAAGTGCTTAAAACAAAGGTGTGGGTTTGTAATACAACTGTTCTCTCCAGTTGCCAAAAATTCAAATTTGATCCTATATTTCAATTGTGACTAACAGTGTCTCTAAAAATAAGTTAATCGGTGTTATCCAAGTAATTAGCCTTTAATGTACTATTTCCAACAGTTGACTACCTCAGCTGGTTGACATAAGAAATCATCTTCAGATGTGACAACTGCACTTAACAGCTAAGTGCCGTGTTCCCAGATTATTTCTGTAGCCAGCCTGTTGGTTACCATTAACAACACAAACTGAAAATGGAGAAACGCAGCGGTAGGACAGCGCCTATGGAGAGAGAAACCAAGGGCAGAATTTTATCAGGTCTGAGCAACAAGGGCTAAGATGAGATACATCAAAAAAAAGATCAGATGAGCATCCTTCAAGATTGGAACATTGTAAACACCTTACTCCATCTTCTATGCTTTCTATTCATTAGAACATAAAACATAACAATACAGCGTAAAATAGGCCCTTCGGTCCTCGATATTGCACCGACCTGTGCAATTCTCAGCTCGTCCCCCAACACTATCTCAAAATCATCCATGTGCTTATCCAAGGATTGTTTAAATCTCCCTAACGTGGCTGAGTTGACTACATTAGCAGGTAAGGCATTCCACACCCTTACCATTCTCTGCGTAAATAACCTGCCTCTGACATCTGTCTTAAATCTATCACCCCTCAATTTGTAATTATGCCCTCTCGTACACACTGACGTCATCACCCCAGGAAAAAGCCTTTCACTGTCTACCCTATCTAATCCTCTGATCATCTTGTACATCTCTATCAAATCCCCTCTTAGCCTTCTTCTTGCCAATGAGAACAGGTTCAAGTCTCTCAGCCTTTCTTCATAAGACCTTCCTTGCAGACCAAGCAACATCCTGGTAAATCTCCTCTGCATCTTTTCCAATGCTTCCACATCCTTCCCGAAGTATGGGGATGAGAACTGTACTCAATATTCTAAGTGTGGCCGCATCAGCATTTTGTATAGTTGCAGCGTGATATTGCAGCTCCTGAACTCAATCCCTCTACGAATGAAACCTAACACACTGTATGCCTTCTTAACAGCACTATCCACCTGGGTGGCAACTTTCAGGGATCTATGCAAATGGACTCCAAGATCCCTCTGCACATCCACACTACCAAGAATCTTTCCATTGACCGATACTCTGCCTTCCTGTTATTCTTCCCAAAGTGCATCACCTCACATTTAGATGCACTGAACTTCATTTGCCACCTCTCAGCCCAATTCTGCAGTTTATCCAAGTCCATTGGATGAAGACCAGCATTTATTGCTCAGAGGCCAGTTAGGAGTCAACCATATGGGTCTGGAATCACATGCAGACCAGACTAGGTAAAGACAGCAATTTCCTAAAAGGACATTAGTGAACCAGATGGGTTTTTCCCAAAAAAAACAATTCATGGTCATCCACTGGCAGAGTGGAGGTCACTGACCTTCTTCCTCCAATGCTGGATGTTTCTGTGGATGGCAGAGACTGCTTTAACCTGGCTGGCAGTCTGGGATCAGGTCAGACATGGGTTTGTGCTGTGGCCTCCAGCACTCATCCTGGCCTGGGTGGGGTGTGAGGGAGGTAATCCTCCATTGCATCATTCCATCCAATAGGACCTCCAGGCTCTGCCTGCACAGTGACTTGCTGGTATCCCACCTCTGCCACCACTGGAACAAATTTCAGGAATCGTGCAGAGTAGGTCTGCAGTCACTGTGCTTGCTCGGATACAGAATGGCGAAATCAAGGATGCCCGCTGAGAAGGGGTTTGTTCTGGGAAAAGTGTGTGTTAAAATGGAGCTAGAATTGGATGCGATGGATGCCATAGTTGATGCGGCATGTTTGGCAACATATGGTGACAAAAACTTACCAGGCCTTATGGTGGAAGTCTCTCCAGGAAACTCAATGCAACTCAGCCTTAGCCAAATAAATGCAAGATTCAGCCCAGACTTACCATCACAAGTCCATTATGACTCTCCTTCAGGCCTGAAGATGTCTTTTCCAGCACTCTCAATTCTGAAGTCATATCCCACACAAAACATTAACTCTGTTTCTCTCTCCACAGTTGGTTGCCAGACCTGCTGAGTTCCTTCAGCAATTGTAGTCTTCATCTTTTACTATAGATTGTCATTACTCTCACCTCTAAAGGCAGATGATTATGGTTTCAAGTTCCATTCCAGGGACTTGAGCATAACAGGTGAATGATACTCTTGTGCATTGCTGAGTGCATGCTAACTAAAGCACCATCTTTCAGGGATATTAACTGAGGCCATGTAGAAAGATTCCATGTTAATTTTTGGTGAAGAGTTCTGTGGTTTGTCCCAAATCCTGGCTAATTTTTATGCCACTCCTGATAAAGAGCTTATGCTCAAAATATTGACTGTCCTGCTCCTCAGATGCTGCCTGACCTGCTATGCTTTTCCAGCACCACACTTTTTGACTGATCTCCAGTATCTGCAGTCCTCACTTTCTCCCTGTTATCCCACTGCCAATAATTTGTTATCATCAGCTAGCTGCTTCTTACATTTAAACAGTGACTATGCTTCCAAAAAGACTTTAACTGGATATAAAGGATGCCTTAAAATGCTAAAGCAATGCAATGTGCATTAAAGTGCATGCCCTCGGTTTCCACATAGAGCCAACTCCTAGGGAAATGTAAACTAGTTTCTCTAAGCCACTTCAGTTATTCTGGAAACACTAAAGGTCAGGATTGAAAAAAAAATTCAAAGGGGAGTCCGTTCCTTCTCAGTCTAACTTAGTTATGTGATGACTTTCTTCTAAGTGTTGATCAAAAAGACAAATGGGTTAAGGGTTCATTGAAAATTTTTGACCACATCATGAATTTCGCTCAAGTTATGGACTTTGCCAAAAGCAAAACAAAGAAGAGATTAAATTCACAGGGAAAAAGAAATAACTGTACAATTGCAATCAGACGACTGAGATTCAGATGGATTTTTGTCAGTCCACATCACATTTTGTTAGAAACGGAAAACTGTTCTGCTGTCGTTGATCAATTATGCACCACATTTCCATTTCTGGGGCCGTCAATCATTTAAAAAATACGTTGGCATCTGCTTTGCAATCTGTTAGCATTTTATTTTAGTCAATGCTCCAGGCAAACTGCACTATCAGAATAACTCATGTGTACTAATTGAACTGTTCAAATGAACTGTGACACCGCTTTGTGAAATACTATGGGTCAGTTGAAGGATATCAAGCACAAAATAACAATTACAGATATACCTAGAGAAAGAGAAGTCATTCTGTTTACATTACATCTGTTTAATTTGCATGAAGGAATGCAATTGTGTGTAAAAAGACAATTGTACATTAAATGCCTTGAGAAATGCTAGAATGGGAATTATTAGTATCAATGTTGACACATGGGTTAGCCATGGGTTATTTTGATATTATTGGGAATATTGACAGGGAGGAAGTATCTCTCCAGTGATGTGAAGGAACTGAATTAACAGCAGCAGAGATATATGTCATTAACCACTAGCACATCCTGACCTTTCATTTGTTGTTACCCTTTCCAGTTCAATACCTTCAAGCTGGTTCAAACAGCAATGCTCACCAGGACTCACGTTATTCATTGAGTGAAAAATCACAATTCCAGATTGTAGTGCAACAGGTTTATTTGGAAGTATAAGCTTTCGGAGTGCTGCTCCTTCCTCAGGTAGCTAGTGGGAGTTAGCAGCCCCCACCTGACAAAGGAGCAGCGCTCCAAAAGATTATAATCAAACAAGCGTATTTGAAAGTACAATCTGGTGTTGAGTTTTAACTATCCATCGCAGTCCAACACCAGAATCGCCAAATCATGGTTATCCATTAAAATATTCAAAATATAGGAAGGATATTATTAAGCTGGACAGGGTTCAGAAGAGATTTACCAGGACTTTGCCAGAAATGGAGGGTTTCAGACAGCGAGGATGGATAGGCTGGGACTTTTCTCACTGGAACATCGGCAGTTGACGGGTGTCATTGGATGTTTATATATTCATGAGGAGCAGAGAGAAAGTGAATGGCAAGTGTCTTTGTCCTCATATGGGGGGTTTTCAAGCAAGGGGCAAGCTTTTAAAGTGAGAAGAGAAAGATTTTAAAAAGACGAGAGGCAGTTTTACTTTACACAGAGTGTTTCTTGTGTAGAATGAACTTTCAGACAAAGTGGCGGTTGCAGATACAGTTACAAATGTTTAAAAGATGTTAGTATACGTACATGAATAAGATATGTTTGGAGGGATATGAGCCAAGAGCAGGCTTGTGGGACTTAGCATAGTTTGGCATCATGGTCAGCATGGACTGGTTGGACCAAAGAGTCTGTTTCTGTGCTGTATGAATCTGTGAGCAAATGAGTTGAAAGGGGAGGGTGGGGGGAATAAATTGGAGATTAAAGTTGGTTGAAATCTTCATCTGAGTATTTTCTTTCCAAATGACTGTTACAAGTGATGGTTAGCTATCAATTATAGGCAAAAGCTCAGACCGCACTTTGCAAGAAATGGGACACATAAATGGCTGAGTTTTATTTTGCTGCAAAATTACTAGTGACTTAGCTTTCTGAAATACAGCACATTTAACAAAAGGGTCGAAAAAAACCCTATATTTTTATACCCCTCATTTGCCCAAAGATATTTTTTAGAAACCAAGAGAATGTACCTTTTGGGTATAACTAGTGATAATATGAGCAGATAAATTCTTAACACTTGTTCTGAAGAAAGGTCATGGATTTGAAATATTAACTCTGCTTTCTCACTGCAGATGTTGTCAGGCATGCTGTGTTTCTCCAGCAGGTTCTGCAGATCTTCAGCAACCACAGCTGTTGCATTTTAATGTTAAACACTGTTGCGTAACTCTGCTTTTCTCCAGGGTTTTTTTTCCCTCTGTCTGATAAAGACTAGAGAGCATTCTGTTTTTATTCTGTCAAGTTGCCTTTTGACATCACTAGAGATGGAACAGGAATTGTCGTCCATCAGCAGGATGCAAAATGGGGGAAATCACAGATGGTGTTTGTATGGAGAAGCATCAAATAAACTTAGAAACCAATTAAGTTAGAATTGCTTTAATGCAAGAGTTTATCTAAATTGTTAATATGTGCAGATTGACAGTAATGTTGATGAGTTTATCCATTTTGATTACTGAGTCATTCATTAACACTTCAGCAGGCATGAAGCCTGTTAAACTTGTGGTTGGTTTGTTTACACAGAAAAAAGTGATAATGTGTGCGTGATGTAGATCAATATTTTAAATTATATCATTGCAATCAGCCCAAAACAAAATACTGTCAGCGTCAAACACCCAAAGTAAAAGCAGACCACAAAAATTCACACTAAGCTCAAGGACCATTGCTTCACCTTTCATTTGAGCATTTAAGAGCCTTCTGCACTCAACACAGAGTTCAGTAACTTCATCTTATAACCTCTGCTCTCATATTTTGTGGGTGATTTTAGAAGGCAGCTGTTGTTCATTCTTCTGCAGAAGAACTTCCTCTAGACACTAGGGGTGGAACTTAATGTCCTGCCCTGTGGTAAATTTGGTGATGGAGGCCACTTTTTCATCCGGGATGGTAATGGGTGAGGATCTGACCACCTATATCTCCACATTGATTAAGTCTATAGCAGGGGGAGCCCATAGATGCTCCTGCCCCTCTGCCAACTGAGGACTTTAAGTGGTCAATTAATGCCCACTTAAGGGCATTGTCCCACTTCCTCTGCTCACCCAGTGTGGCCTGCCTTGCAGGGACCAGGAAGAGCACTTGGGGAGTTTGCTTGTTGGCTTTGCCATCCAGTGCCATATCGAGAGTGCCAACAATGGGTGGTTCAGAACTAATGCCTATACATGCTGCACCCTTACTCTCACTCTCTCCCCACCCCCATGTCCATAACCACGTTCCTGCCATCCCTCACCTCTGCCCTGGCATGCAGCAATGTCATCTTCAGTCTGGGCACATGGTGGTACTGCCATTTACAGATCTGGTGTCTTGATTAATCAGGTGTTCATGAATGGAGCATCCAACCCACTATTGATCCTGAATCAGAGGAAACATCCATCTATTTCGGTCAAAAGTCCATCTCACACTTCAGACAGCAGCTGGGATTGCCATCACCTCCTACTGAATGCCACCACTGTTTCAGTCCTTGCCAGATTACCAAGCCTTTTTCCACTTCATACAACCCCAACCATAGATGCTTCTGTTTTATCCTGTATTCCCCATGTCACTAACTTTTCACCAGTCTGAAGAAAGATCATTGACTTGAAACATTATGTTGGTTTCTCCCCCCCCCCCCCCACTCCATGGTGTTATGAAACCAGTGGAGTACCCCCATCATTTGATGTTTGCACGCCATTACCTTTTGGGGCAGCTTAATTGTTTAGATGAAATCAACCTTGAAATTACTCTGCTGCTGCTGGAAAGAGACATTGGACTCCCTCACTGGCATACTGCATTGGAAATCAAACCCCAGCCACCAAAGCTAAAGATTTTTAGAAGTGCAAGTTTCCCTAATGCATCAGTCTTCTAGAGCCAGCCAGACAAAAAATATGGACCAGGTTTCAGGACTGAACAAAATTACATTTTAAGATATGCAAGTAGACTATAGCTGTAGATAAATAGTTCTGAAACAATGGCATACCACGTGACTATCGAAAATGCGAACCCCCTTACACACACACACACACTCGGGGAAAAAAAATCATGGATTTTGGATAGACAGACAGAAATACTAGGAAAGCAGTTCAGTGGTTCTTGTTCACAGGATTTGCAGAGATGATTCTTATGCTGGTCAAAATGTTGCTTCTCAGTCTTCCTTCTCTGAATGCTTCCATGGATTTGCAAGAGTATTGCTGGTTCACTTATAAATTGTCTATGGCTTATTAGTTAAAGTCACAGTTTACAGCAACTGTTGGAAGGTAAGTATACTGGCTTGCTTTTGGCTTAAAATGGCTTACTGCAGAGAGCAGTGAGAAAGCTCAAACTTGTGTTGTTCCAAAGGATTCCCCTCTGTCTTATGCACAGCCTCAAACTATTCAATCACAAAACAGTTGGCAGGCGGAAGAGATTTGTCAGTGGTGACCAGTTACTAGTCCAGAAACTAACCCACTACTTGTTGCCAAGCAAGGCAACATCAATACACAACCCATTGGGCACTGCTTCACCATACAGTAGTGTTTGCAGATAAGCTGGAATCAGTATTCACAAAAATATCAAATTCCATGCTTTCAAGGCATGCAGCAATCCTTGCAAACCCTAGTTTTAAAACCTCTCTTTTCTCATTTCAGCTCAAAATTCTAACAAATCATAAAAATAAATAGAATGATCTTTATAACAGCTGTAAAACCTTTAAGATCAACCAGCTTACATTATTACCCAGGACACATTCAACTTCCATTTTTTCTACACTTGCATCAACTGATGACTCACCATTAGTCAGCATTGTTGCATCTAACCGATAACTGGCATCGTTGTTAAGATAGAAGCCAGGTGGAGACACCAAGGAGATAGGATTGGAGGCAGCATGAAAAACCAGCAGAAGCTTGTCGAATGCTCAGAGTCCAAGGTGGAAGGTACTTCGATGACCTTAGCAGCAATATTTTCTTTATAACCCAAAATAATTACCTCCATTCCTTCACTGTTATCAGAAGCCTACACGTGACAGTACTCATTCCTAGCTTTGTTTTTCTAACTTCCTGCAGGGTAATCCTGTGCCCAGTAAAAGAGGTTTAAAATGTCACAGTTACTGCGTCAGCTCCTCAAGTCAAACTAAGGCTGCAGCATCAGAGGTAAGCAGAGCAGATGTCGGACTTATGCAGGCTAGGCATCAGCTTAGATTCTTGTATTTTGATAGTGGCACTTTGAGAAAGATAGTTGGATTTTAGGTGGTTAACCTTTCCTTCACAAGTCAGCATGCACAAATTGGTGGGAGGGGGATGGGAAGTCAGGAGAAACAGTGCAGAGTCTGTGTGAGGTGGGTGGTCAACTGCACTCAGCAGGGTACGTGTGTGGGGTACCTTGAATTGATCAATATACAGGATGTTTACTGAGTTGCAAGCAGCATCCAACTTGCAAGGCACTGATAGGAATTCCAAGCACATAATGCATGCTTGCAGAGATTGGACTTTGCTACAAGCCCTGGTGGAAAACCACTGCAGGCTATCGAGATGATGCTTCCTTCTGTAGGTTGCATGACAAACTCTACGGAGAATCAAATGCTAAATAATCAAACAGCTGCTGCAGGCCCTCAACATAGACTACTGCCTACCTCCAGTAAATGAATCTCACCACAAGCACTGGCTTTTTCGCACCTCAGCTAATCTGCAACATTTACCAACACAGTGGGCTGCTAGAAGGCCACAGCAGCCTTGCTTTGCATGGACCATTCTCCAGTTTCTGATGGGGTGTTACACATCATATTTCAAATGGGAATCACTCAGGTACGAGCAGCTAATCAGCATCGCCGCTTCCGGGAGTTGGCACACAGATGGCTAAGACACAACAGCATAGAAACATGGAAAATAGGTGCAGGAGTAGGCCATTCGGCCTGTCCCACCATTCAACATGATCATGGCAGATCATGCAATCTCATTATCCCACTCCCACTTTCTCCCCAAACCCCTCGATCCCTTTAGTCAAAAGGGCCACATCCAGCTTTCTCTTTCATATATCTCATGAATTGGCCCCAACATCTTCCTGTGGGAGAGCATTCCACAGATTCATCACTTTCCAAGTAACTAAATTCTACCTCATCTCAGTCCTGAATGGCTTACCCCTTACTCTTAGAGTGTGACCCCTTGTTCTGGACTTCCCCAATACTGGTAACATTCTTCCAGGCATCTAGACTGTCCACTCCCATCAGGACTTTGTGTGTTTCTGAGACTTCCCCTGTCACAAAGCTGTTCCTTTTCTCAAAGATACTGTGTCATGTTCTTTTCCAGAGGGGTCATAAACCAGCTCCCGGCTCAGAGGTGACTAGTTTGGTACAAAGATGAAAAAAGGATTTTGAGAATTCTTTATTTGATATGTAAACAGATGAGACTTCAAGCCAAGTGGTCATGTTTTAGAAATGACCTGTATAATAAAAGCAGAGTGGTGAGTTCTGAAAGCGAAATGTAAGTTTGGGACAGTTTGGCAGTAGACTGTGTGAAGAAAGGCTGCTAAACTCGCTCTCCTTCTGCCCTTCTAACTTTGACCTGTATGTCTCTGTTTTAGTTTTACTCTGTGTTTAAGGGGTTTGAGCTAGATTGGTTTGGGCTATCTGGTCGGCATGGACGGGTTGGACCGATGGGTCTGTCTCCATGCTGTACATCTCTATGACTGTTGCGTACATTTGGAACAGCATAATTAGGTCTAGTTTGGATAGACTGGGTTCTTTAGATATTACTTGTTCTGTTCTTCGTATTTCATTCTGTAATTTTGTGAATAAATCTTTGTCTGTTTTAAAACCTGGTAGTCAACCTAGCTAACTTACTCCAGGTAATTTTCACTGTATAATTAGTGAAACAAATTGCAGAGTTATGGTCTGGGCTGCCTTAAGAATGCTTTGAGTGGTCTGGCCTAGTCTATAAGATCCCCTCATTCTTTGAAATTCCAGCAAATCCAAGCCCAGTTTCTGGTAAATGTCCCAGTAAGCTTGCATCAGGATCTTTTCGTGGTTGAACACGGACCAGAGCACATGTAGTTCACAAACATTCTCAGCTGATGTACAGACGTCTTAAGTGACACATCTATGTACTGACATTTACTTATGGGAAAATAACTCAAGCTTTAAATCCCATACTGAATGGAGTCATTGCAGGCAAAATTTACATGAGTGGTGGTCCAGAAAAAAAAATGCAATTCATTTTTTCCTTCGTTGCTATTGGAGCAGTTTGCTGTGCACACACATCCTACACTAGGACAGTGACTACACTTCAAGAAGTATGGTCTTGTTGTAAGGTACTTTTTGGTCATGAAAGGGGTGACAAACAAGATGCTTGTTGTGGTACTTCGCCTTGACATGGCTTCAATTCTCTCAATTACAGCTTTGTGTTCATCTTGCACTTACTAGCAGGTTTTGGGATGCATGAACCCAGAATTTGATGTTAAACCCTATATCGATACTGTCCAAGTTAAGCAAACAACAAACACCAAGAGGCAACCAGCTTAGCCCACAGCAAACAATGGGGTAGCACAATGGCTCAGTGGTTGGCACTGCTACCTCACAGTGCCAGGGACCCAGGTTCAATTCCAGCCTCGGGTGACTATGCAAACCCCACACAGACATTCTCCACATGGCTGCATGGGTTGCCTCCCACAGTCAAAAAGGTGCACAGGTTTTGTAGATTGGCTGGGGCAATGCAGGGGTACAGGGATAGGGTAGGGGGCGAGTTTGGTCAGTAATGCTTTTTGGAGGCTTGGTGTGGACTGAATGGCTGTTTCCACACTATGGTGATTTGATGATGCTGAGTAATGGCCAAGTAAAAAGTGATGCATATGAACTTGGGTGTCTTGTGGTATCCTGATAGCATCCCTACCTTTGAACCGGGAAACCTGGATTCAAGTCCCACCTAGTCCAGACATACACAGTAACATTCCTGAACAGGTTGATTAGAAAATATCTACAACCAAACACAATAAAATGGTGTTGAATGAAGCTCGAATGTTGGGAGGTGGACTCCTGGCGTAATGCCAGATTTTCCTGTTTTATCCTCTATTCATTCCTAAGTCTATGCATTCCTGCTCATGAAAATCCAACCTAAAGTTTACGATTAAAACATTCTTTGGAGATTCACCACTCTTTACACTAGTCTAAAATTCCCTTTAAAAGGTGAGCCAGTACTGTATGACTTGGCTCCAAATTTCATCTAGAGGGTGGCAGGTGTCTAAAATTCAGCCTCCAATTTGGGCAGTGAGTGCAGAACCCGCAACCCTTTTTCAGATGAACCCGGATCTGCACCAGGTATTGCTGTAACATGCGAAGCTACATACCAACTGCTGGGATCAAGTGGATGGCTACTTTATATAACCAGTGCAGCCCAATTCAGCTGAATAGTCTCTTTCTGTGCCCTGTCCATGGTTCTCAAGATGCTAATATCTAATTTAGAAGATATTGGACACTTTGAACAGGGAATAAATCTTGATAATAAAATTTAAATTGCTAACACAGTGGCTCAGTGTGAGCAGTGCCAGGGACCTCGTTTCAATTCCAGCCTCAGGCCACGGTCTGTGTGGAGTTTGCACATTCTCCCTATGTCTGCATGGGTTTCTGCTCACAAACCACAGATGTGCAAGGAGGTGGATTAGCCATTCCAACTTGCCTGTAGTCCAGGGATGTGTAGGTTAGGTGCATTAGCCACGGGAAAGGCAGTGTTATAGGGATAGACGGATGGGTCTGGGTGGGATGATCTTCAGAGAGTGTGTCAATGTGAATTTGTTGGGCCACTTGGCCTGTTACTTTACTGTAGGGATTCTATGATAAGAATTAACAGTATGTTCTTTTTTTGTTTTTTCTAAGAACAATTGGCTCCCAACTCCTTTTGGTGTTCTGACTAACTTCCATGGTGGCACTGGAAGAATCTGGAGATAACCAGTGACAGGGTATTCTAGAACTCCAACTTCAGCGGAATCCCAGCATCGTTCAGACACTGAGAGTGGCCATTCAGCCCATCATGCCTGCACCAACTCCTGAAATAAGCATCACTACATACTGTCAATTTCCCCATGCACTTGCACACAATTTCTATCCAAATAGCCATCCAACGACCTTGAATGTCTCAACTAAACCTGTTTATATTTTCAGGCAATGCACTCCATATCCTAACTGCACCATGTGAAAACGAGTTTTTTTTTAAAATCTCATCACACTTGCTTCTTTTTCATGCCCCTCTAAATCTTTTATTTTTGCTCCTTTCATGAGCAAGGCCAATTTCTCCTTACCTACTCCACTATTTAGCCCTCTCATCATTATCAAAACCTCTAAGAAATCTTTTCTCGCACTTCTCTCCAAAAACTGTCTCAACCTCAATCTATCCTCCGAACTGAAGTTTCTCATTCCTGGGAGTTCCTCATTCTTGTAAATCCGTTCAGCATTCCCTCCACAGCATTCACATCCTTCCTATAATCGGACGTCCACAGTTGTGCACAGTTCTCCAGTTGGGGTCTAACAACTGTCTTGTTCAAGTTCAACATCACCTTCTTGCTCTTGTACTCTATGCTCCTATTAATAAAACAGAGAACACTGCATACTTTGTTAACTGCACTCTCCATCTATCCAGCTACCATTGACGACCTACGCACGTGTATCGGAGAAAGTGAAGAAAGATCCAGATGAAGGGCTTATGCCCGAAACATTGATTTTCCTGCTCCTCAGATGCTGCCTAACCTGCTGTGCTTTTCCAGCACCACACTCCTGACTACGCACATGTTTAATCAGGTCATGCTGAACCTTCACCTGTTTTAAAATTGTACCCCCTATTTCAAATGCTCTTATGACTAAAAATTGTGTTACAATACACCTCGACATCAGCAGCTTTTCTGCCTCTTCATCAACTTGTTTATGTCCTTTTGGATTTCCACACTTGTACTCCACACAGTTAACATTTCTTCCAAGTATTGAGTCATCTGCAACTTGGAAGTTTCTTCGGCACACCAAGATGTACGTATATAAAAGAAACAAGAATCCCATTACTGAGCCCTGGGGTACTCCAATACAAACCTTCCTCCAGCCTGAGAAATATCCATTGAATATTTCTCTCTGTTCCCTATTTGTATCCAAATCATTCCTGCTCCTTTTATTCCATGTCTTGTAACTTTCCTCAAGTCTGTTGTGTGGTTTTGGACTAAATGATTCCTGGAAATCCATGTACAAGTCATTCTGCTATAACACACGTTTCGTTAACGTAATTTCACTGTAATGTGACTGATAAATTGGGGACACTTTCTAAAAGCCTGAACTTTTAAAACATGCTGGCTGTAACGCATGTTACAGCCAACACTAAGCACTGTTTCGAAAGCAAAATTTTTCTATAATATGGGTTTGCACAAGCATACAACCAGCATGTTATAGAAGAATTACCTGTATACCATATGAATAACATGACCCTCAGAGCCTGTTACCTCTTCAAAGAAAACTCTTAACACCTCCATCATCACGCCCTTACTTCCTTATATAGGAAGAGACTCAGTTCAGTCTTTACAAGGCCAAGCCCAATGATGCCAAGTGGATAGAGATAGAGGCTGGAACCTGTTCTACATTAGGAATGGCTAATTCCCACTTCAGAATGATCTCTGGAATAATATAAAGAGCCAACACACACTGACCGAACTGTGGACTCCTGGGGGAGATGACATTTACCTCTGGCCAGGAAATGGCCTGAGGACCCAAGTAGAAGGATCGACACAAAAACATCGGGGGTGGGGTTTGGTGTCGGTGGTTGCCATCTGCTAAAATTGCTATGGATGTTATTTCTGAGCAATCTGGATGCCAGAAGGTTTTCCAAAATGACAGACTTCCACCACCCAAATGCACATGAGACACCACCTGGAAATCCATTGGTGGAACCAGTGCTTGAGAGAACCCGCTTCAGAATCACACCCAATATATTGTTGGGATATTGGTGTTTCAGGGAGGCTCTCTTTCAACATTGTGAGGATATGGATTACCAGAACCTGATGTAATGCAGATAAACAATATCTTCACTTTAACACAGAGACACAATGCTCAGACTACTTTTACTGATCTGCCCATTTGCCACACCAGCATCCTATTTGCTTCCCGCAGTATAAATAGATTTGTTTTTACTTTCCAATTAAGACCCCAAAATGCTTGTGTATGCAAGACACACTTTGCAACTTATTAAATACAGAGCTTTTGCTTTACCTGGAACACTGGGCACAAGAATCTTTCTTATGCAGAAACCTCCATTATTGCAAACATTTATGCATCTTAATTTTCTGGATGGTATTGAAAATAATTGCTCATGAACTGATGAAATCTTTGTTAAAGTATGATGGAATATTTAATTAATACCAACATTATAAAGATATGCAATTAATGCCTTTCCAGAATTTCTGTTAAATATTGCCAGTTCACTGGCGGACACATTATTTGAGTTATCTCCAGTCATTGATAAACATTGCCATGTTTTGGTGACCATTGATTTGATGTGAAGGTTTTGAACACAGCTGATAGATGCATTTGTATATTGAAAACTCTACCAGGTATGAGGCAACTTGTAAATGCACTGTTATTAAATGTACAAATCACAGCAGTAAACTGGGCAATATGATGCTTGCTTTAAGATAAAATGTGCTTTGGATCAGTTTTCACAAAGGTGGTCCTTTTTCTAAACGTTGTTCCTTTTCTCAAGGATACTGTGTCCTTGGGTTTTTTCCAGAGGGGTTATAAAACATTCCGGGCTCTGAAACAACTGGTTTTGTACAGAGATGAAAAAGGAGTGGTCAGTCCTGAAACCTGGAGTTAAGTTAGAGTTAAGTTAGAAAAGCACAGCAGGTCTGGCAGCATCTGAAGAGCAGAGAGAAAAAAAATTGAAAAAAAACAAAAAAAAATGTTTTGGCCAAAGGCCCTTCTTTAGGAATCAGTTAAGAGTCAGTTCAGCAGTGGACTGTGCAAAAACAGGCTGCTAAACTCTCTCCTTCTGCCCTTCTCACTTCAACCTGTAAGCCTTTGTTTCATTTCTACTGTGTTTAACGGGGTTGTTTATTGGGACTGTTGTGCATATTTCGAACAGCATAATTAAGTCTAGTTTGGATAGACTGAGTTCTACAGGTATTCTTTAGTCTGTTCTTTGTATTTTATTCTGTAATTTTGTGAATAAATTTTTGTCTGGTTTAAAACGTGGTAGTCAACAAGCCAACTTACTCCGGGTAATTTTCACTTTACACTTAGCAAAACAAATCACAGTTATGGTCTGGGCTGCCTGCTTAAGAATGTTTGGAGTGGTCTGGCTTAGTCCATACAGAGTTATGGCTCAGTTGGTAGTATAATCAGCTGGATGTTAGAAAGGTTGTAGGGATCAGTTTTAGGTTAATATCCCAGTGCAGTACTAAAAGATTTTCTGCTGTATTATGGATGAGATCTTAGATCAAAGTCCTGACAACTCTCTCAGAGTCAGAAATGTACAGCACGGAAACAGACCCTTCGGTCCAACTTGTCCATGCCGACCAGATACCTCAACCCAATTGAGTCCCAACTGTGAGCACCCGGCCCATATCCCTCCAAACCCTTCCTATTCATAAACCCATCCAGATGCCTCTTAAATGTTGCAATAGTACTAGCCTGCACCACTTCCTCTGGCAGCTCATTCCAAACATTTACCAGCTTCTGTGTGAAAAAGTTGCCCTTTATGTCTCTTTTATATCTTGCCCCTCTCACCCTAAACCTATGCCCTTTAGTTCTGGACTGCCCCACCCCAGGGAAAAGACTTTGTCTATTTTTCTTATCCATGCTCTTCATGATTTTATAGACCACTATAAGGTCACCCCTCAGCCTCCAGAGAGAACTAACCTAGCCTATTCAGCCTCTCTCTATAGCTCAAATCCTCCAATCCTGGCAACATCCTTGTAAAGTTTTTCTGAACCCTTTCAAGTTTCACAACATGCTTCTGATAGGAAGGAGACCAGATTTGCATGCAATATTCCAAAAATGGCTTAACCAATGTTTTGTACAGTGACAACATGACCTCCTAACTCCTGTACTCAATACTCTGAGCAATAAAGGAAAGCATACCAAATGCCTTCTTCACTATCCTATCTACCTGTGATTCCACTTTCAACGACCTATGAACCTGCACTCCCAGGTCTCTTTGTTCAGCAACACTCCCTAGGATCTTACCATGAAGTGTATAAGACCTGCTAAGATTTGCTTTCCCAAAATGCAGCACCTCGCATTTATCTAAATTAAACTCTATCTGCCACTTCTCAGCCCATTGGCCCATCTGATCAAGATCCTGTTGTAATCTGAGGTAACCCTCTTCACTGTCCACTACACCTCCAATTTTGGTGTCATCTGCAAACTTACTAACTATACCACTTAAACTCACATCCAAATCATTTATATAAATGACTCCTAATACCGTCAAAATTAGCCTTCCTCCAATTTAGAACTTCAACTTCTAGATCTGGTCTATCTTTTACCATCACAATTTTAAAACTAATAGAATTATGGTTGCTGGCCCCAAAGTGCTCCCCACTGACACCTCAGTCACCTGCCCTGCCTTATATCCAGAGAGTAGGTCAAGTTTTGCAACTTCTATAGTAGGTACATCCACATATTGAATCAGAAAATTTTCTTATACACACTTAATACTATGGCAGTCCCAGTCTTTGGTTGGAAAATTAAAATCCCCTCCATAACTCCCTATTTATTCTTACAGATAAAGAAGAAAAAGACCCTGTTACACTGTTTTAAGGAGCAGCAGGGTGGTTATCCATGGCCCGTATTTCTTTTCAATCAACATCATTAATACACAAGTCTGGACATTGTTGCTTGCTCTGAACAAATTAGCTGCCACATTTGCAACATTACTTCATAAGTACTTCAGAAGTAAGCGTTTTGGGATTTTGTGGTTCACAAAAAAAGTACTATTTAAGTACAAGTCTTTATTTCATATTGCAACAATTGATAAGATTGTTATCAATTGCCCGCCAAACATTTTCGATTGTGGCAAATACCCCTGACAGTCGGAAGCTGGTGTTTTGTACTTGACAGACAATTTTCTGTTGCTGTCATTCCCTTCCTCCAAGTGACGGGAATAGATAAAGTGTCTCATGAGCATTATTGGCCAGAATGGAGTCCTGTCAGCTAATGGGGCACCATAACCGGAGCGCTAAATTTGCTCACTATAACTAAAATTGGCTCTAACAGAATAGAGTGATTCGGCCTTGACATGGGAGGTTTCTGGAGGGATTTGACAAAGTTCCAAATGATCAGCAAAGTGTGAGCACAGGCACAGAGGAACTGTAATAACTGGATCGTTAAGCACATATGATAAAAATTCACAGGATCAGATTTATGGTGTTTGAAGTTAAACAGGACCTAATGAGATCAATATATAAATTAACTGTTAAGTATGCCCAGTTGACTAACCTGACAAGCCTCAAATTTTGCAGTCTGACAAATGTAACGCTAAAGTACAAATTTAAAAAAAGTTGGACTTATTAATAGGGGAGTGTTTCATATTTGCATGTCTAAACAGGCCAGCAAAAGCCAAGGGGAAAAGGAACCAGCACAAATGAGCTGGAACTTGTATGACAGTGCATAAATTATCTGATGGATTGATTCTGATGAGTTGAGGAAATTACAAGGGCCAGCTCTTCTAAGCTAAATCATCACTCATTAATTCTACAAGGAATGTAAACTGTTTACAGTATTAATTGGGTAATTAGCAGACATTTGGGAAAAAGTACCAACAGAGATCAATATGGGGTCGTTTCTGTCTACGGTGCTTAAATTTGGATCAAATAAACCATTCCATGACTGTAAATTGGATTTTTGGTTACAATGCTACCTTCCTTATGCAGGACTCTGAAAAACTACTATTCGATTTAAGGCATGGACGGTTGGAGAGAAATCCAATGTGTGTTGTGAAGAACAACTCAGCTAATTCCATGTGGAATATTGAGTCATCACTTTAACAGGAGTTAAATTTTTGAAAACACTTCAAGTATACTTACTGAAGAACAACAAACACTTAAAAATGGGAAGTGGTGTTCAAGCATTATGTTGGCTTTGAAGCTTCCCAAACCCCAAGTAGGAAGAACATAGACTTAATTGCCAAGATTCTGAGCCACAGTAAGAGATAGGAAAGAAAGAACTTATTTTTGCATCAGCATTCATGATTTTTGGATGACCCAAAAGGCCTTCACAGCAATTTTGAAATTTTGCCACTTATAATTAAATTGTATATGGAAGTGAATTTGCAACAGAGCAAGGTTTTGCAAACCAGGACATGCTAAAATCTCAACGGTTGGAGTGATAATAGAGATAAACACTTACAAGGACCCAGTGGAAATACTCAAGGCAGTTTATTGAAAACAAGACATGAAATCCTTCACATCCAATGGAGGTGTGGAGACAAAGTCAGAAGTCACACAACACCAAGTTTAGTCCACAGGTTTATTTGAAATCACAAGCTTTTGGGTGCGCTGCTCCTTCATCAGGTTATGTGCTCTCGGTCACTGGGTTTCAGTTCTTGACCAACAGCGGGTATTTCAGTACTGGGTGAGAATGCCAACATTGAACTGACTTAAGGTGGTACTGTACTCGAATCAAAGCCCTCTCATAATACACAGGCACAAGTATATTCCACAGGACTGTGATTGATATCTCAAGCACACCTCCCATTTTCTTCAGGTGTTACTGCTTAAGTAGATATCAAACAGCAGGAGAGAATAGTGGTGGAAATGAACGTGTGAGTGACCATCTACAGAAAGCCACTTGGCTCCTCCAGCAACACTGGATGGCCAGATCAGATCAAAATAGAAGAAAAATGTTTTAAAATTTTCTCAGTAAGTTCATTTTGTCATTGTTTTTAAAAAAGGGCAGAAAATATTCCATAGCTATCTGCAGAGCTACTGGATATGACCACTTTTGAAATTTGTATCAATAGTCAGGATTTGCAGATGCCGGTGTTGGACTGGGGTGTACAAAGTTGCAAATCACACAACACCAGGTTATAGTCCAAGAGGTTGAATTGGAAACACTAGCTTTCGGAGTGCCGCTCCTTCATCACAATCACATGATGACGGAGCGGCGCTCCGAAAGCTAGTGCTTCCAATTAAACCTGTTGGACTATAACCTGGTGCTGTGTGATTTTCAACTTTGTATCAACAACAGTACTGAAAAGGTTTAGGAAGACTTAAGATATTTGTTGTTGCACTTGACAATCCAATACTTCAGAAATAAGGCACACTGTGTTGGGACTTAGGGTTTAAAGAGAATTCTCCAATATTATGTTTGGGGTGGGGATAGGGTCTAGGGCTGGGGTAACTAACACAGAATTGGGGACTTCAAATTTCCTGCTTGAACGTCTTTCCAAGTAACTTAGGGACAGGGAAACACCTGCTGAGCAGTATCAGCATAACAGGCACATTTCAGGATAAAAAAGTCTCCTAAATTACAACTGTTATTAATTGGCTCAGTAAAATTCTTTTCATAAACTCAGTGCTGAAGTAGTAATTTATTTCCTAAATCATTCAATAACCATTCCCAGAAACATGGAAACCTCTTTTATTTTCCTCAAAAGTCAAAGGACATGGTCAGTTTGACCCTTGAACTGCTTTCAATGCACTGCAGAAATGTGGGCAACATTTTGTTGGGAACAGAGGCAACAGCCTTGCAATGTTATCACTAGATTTCTGATTCAGAAACTCAGCTGGGGACCTGGGTTTGAATCCTGCTCCACTGAATTTGAATTCAATAAACAGAATCTGGAATTAAGGATCTAATGATGACCAATGTTGATGGTAGGAAAAACCCACCTGGTTCACTAATGTACTTTTGGGAAAGAAATCTGTGGTCTGGACCTGGTCTGGCCTACATGTGACTCGAGACACACAGCAATGTGGTTAACTGTTCTCTGGAAAATTAAGGATGGGCAATAAATGCTGGTCTAGCCAGAGATACCTACATTCCACGAGTGAATAAAAAATCTTTTGGAGTTTAGAAAATGTTTGCACCAGAATTTCTAATATGCCCACTCAGTGAGCAAGAATCCATCTCCATCATTATCACTTATTGCTTCTGGTTCACATTCCAAGTGGTAACAAGGCATCAAATTGATAAATGCTTAACAATTTCATACAATATTTCAATGTCTGCTTATGTAATGCAGCAATTGGTCAGTTTATCCAAAATGGTTCGATGATTTTTCTAAATTAGCAGACTATAGGATGTTGCAGAAACAGGTTAATGCAATATTGCTTGTTAATTTTGCAAAGTGTGGTGA
This sequence comes from Chiloscyllium punctatum, assembly GCF_047496795.1. Lineage (NCBI taxonomy): Eukaryota > Metazoa > Chordata > Chondrichthyes > Orectolobiformes > Hemiscylliidae > Chiloscyllium > Chiloscyllium punctatum. Next base: position 83,745,553 of record NC_092760.1, read on the forward strand.
ACTACACATTTCAATTTTGATTTTGAAAGTGCCGTTTGGTGTTCGTAAAGTAGATAGACAGGTAGAAACAATTTGGTGGACTATTTTGCACATTCAGATACAGTCACTCATGGCATTTATGAATTATGCATAATGAATTCAGTTGCATGTTCAATATAATGACCTTCTTTTATCATTGAAGCAACTAAACTTCCACTTTACCAACTTGGCATTCCAATATACAACATGACAGTGCAGTAAATCACAAGGACCTTCTCCTCTACTCATTGCTCTGTTAGCTGAACGATTTTAAACTCCAACTGAGCTTATATAATGAGCTTTGTGAAACCACTGTTGGTGTAAGTCTGAGTAGATTTGGATTCCTGTTTAACACATGTATTTACTTTTTAATTATATCATATCACTCCACAGGTAAGATTGATATTTGTTACATTTGACAAGTGCAGCTCTTCAATTTTATACACAGTTTTTGTACCAAGCAACCAATTTCAGGTACAGGACAAATTTCACAGTGGTATATGCAATAAATCACTCTCTTATCTAGTAGACCTGCATTCCAATTGAAGTAAACCATTCCCACTTTCTACACTTAAAAGATTCCTAAGAGTGAAACTACCACAAACTTAGCAGAAAGTATTTCTTACTCTTCGTACAACATTGAAGCAGCTGCCTATTTTAAATCCAACAGGTTTTATCCATGATCATTTCAATTTCATATAGCTCCGTTATATCACCTTCCCTTCATTGTCGCTGGGTTAAAATTTTGGAACTCCTTTTTGAACAGCATTCTATATCTACTTGCACCACAAAATCACCACCATCTCCTCAAAGAAGTAATTGAGATGGACAATAACTGCTGGCCTACACATTGATTTATTATCTCAGGGGATGTTTTCCCTGGAGTCTCAGAGGCTGAGGGGTGACCTTATAGAAGTTTGTAAAATCATGAGGGGCATGGATAGGATAAATATGCAAAGTCTTTTCCCGGAGATTAGGGAGTCCAAAACAAGAGAGCATAGGCTTAGGGTGAGAGGGGAAAAAATATAAAAAAGACCTAAGGGGCACCTTTTTCACGCAGAGGGTGATGCATGTATGGAATGGGCTGTCAAAGGAAGTGGTGGAGGCTGGTACAATAGCAACATTTAAAAGGCATCTTGATGGGTAGATGAATAGGAAGGGTTTGGAGGGATATGGGCCGGGTGCTGGCAGGTAGGACTAGAATGGGTTGGCATGGAAGAGGTGGACAAAAGGATCAGTTTCCGTACTACACATCTCTATGACTGAGTCTAAGTGGGCAATGAAATGTCAGCGCATCAGTTACCTGCCAAATTAACTTGAAAAAAGTACAATCCCCATTAACTTCTTAATGCAAGTGAAACCCTAGACTGCTCTCTCAGCAGTAATATTGTCGTGTGTCTAAAAATCCTCTTGGCTTTAATAGAATCACATCTCCCTATTTCACCAGGATACTTTTTTTTAAAAACAAGCCTTTTGAAGAAAATCCCTTTACTCAATTTTCTGATTATAATTGCCAAGATGTCCAGGAATAAAACACCCTTCCAGATGACACCTTCGTCTTGAATTCTCCACAAGTACAGTTTCTTCAAATCTGTCCTCACCACCATTCTGCTTGGTAGTTAACAAGATGGCAACAGCATAACAATGGGTTCCGCAGCTCAGGGCCTGGAACACTTCTAATCTGTCCACTTTTTACTGGTTTTCCCTTTCTCTGTATTTTCTTAAATGTCAACCAGGATCTTGTACAAACCCAGCTGAAACTCATGGTGATGAGTTTCCCCAGTTAGTTCAGAGAGGAGGAAGATTTTTCTCAGTGATTAGTCAAATCTGTGGAATTCTTTACTGCAGTGGGCTGTTGAGGCTGGGTCATTAAGTATATTCAAAGTTGAGATGGACAAAGTTTTAATCAGTAAGGGAAGCAAGACTTATTAGGAAAGAAATGGCAAAAAAATGGAGTTAGAGTTCTCAGTTTCGCCATGAATGGCAGTGCAGACTTGAAGAACTGAATGGCCTACTTTGATGATTAAGGGATAGTGTATCCCTGCTCCTAATGCAGAAATTTGTTTATTTGTTCACCATTAAGCTCTAAGTAGATGGCTCACAAAGATTTATTGTGTGGAGGTGCTGGTGTTGGACTGGGTGGACAAAGTCAGAAGTCACACGGTTATTGTCAGAGGTTTATTTGAAATCACAAGCTTTTGGAGTGCTGCCCCTTCATCAGGTAAAATCACAGTCAAATAAACCTGTTGAAACATAACCTGGTGTTGTGCGACTTCTGACTTCATGAAAGATTTGATGAGTTTTTGAGCATTCATTTCCCCCATCCCACTGTGGCTTTGAAGTTCGCAGCATTAACAAGAGAGCTGTTGAATTTGGGAGTGTGAGCTCGTCAAACAGCTGGAGTAATCAGACTGAACAATCCTTACAAACATGGGGCATGGATAGGGAAGATTTAGAGTGATGAAGACTAAATGCAGGAAAATGGGACTAGTTCAGTTGAGGAAATCTGGTTGGCATGGACGAGCTGGGCTGAAGGGTCTGTTTCTGTGCTGTATGACTATAACATACAACAAAACAATATAGTGCAGAACAGGCTCTTCAGCCCTCGATGTGGTGCCGACCCGTGAACTAATCTAAGCCCATCTCCCTACACTATCCGATCATCATCATCCATGAGCTTATCGAAGGATTGTTTGAATCTCCCTAATGTGGCTGAGTTGACTACACTGGCAGGCAGGGCATTCCATGCCCTTACCACTCTGAGTAAAGCACCTGCCTCGGACATCTGTCTTAAATCTATCACCCCTCAATTTATAGTTATGCCCCCTCATACAAGCTGACATCATCCGAAGAAAAAGCCTTTCACTGTCTACCTTATCTAATCCTCTGAGCATCTTGTATGTCTCTATCAAATCCCCTCTTAGCCTTCTTCCTTCCAACGAGAACAGACCCAATTGTCTCAGCCTTTCCTCATAAGACCTTCCCTCCAGACCAGGTAACATCCTGGTAAATCTCCTCTGCACCTTTTCCAATGCTTCCACATCCTTCCTGTAATGGGGCTACCAGAACTGTACATAATGTTTCAAGTGTGGCTGCACTAGCGTTTTGTATAGTTGCAGCATGATATTGCGGCTCCAGAATTCAATCCCTCTACCAATGAAACCTAACACACCGTGTGCCTTGTAAACAGCACGGTCAACCTGGGTGGCAACTTTCAGGGATCTATGTACATGGATTCCAAGATCCCTCTGCACATCCATACTAGCAAGAATCTTTCCATTGACCCAATACTCTGCCTTCCTGTTAGTCTTCCCAAAGTGAATCACCTCACATTTAGCTGCATTGAACTCCATTTGCTACCTCTCAGCCCAATTCTGCAGTTTACCCAAGTCCCCCGCAACATTCTTCCATACTGCCTACTACCCCACCAACTTTAGTGTCATCTGCAAACTTACTAACCCATCCACCTATGCCTGCGTCCAAGTCATTTATAAAAATGACAAACAGCAGTGGTCCCAAAACAGATCCTTGTGGCACACCACTAGTAACTGGACTCCAGGCTGAATATTTTCCATCAACCACCACTCACTGCCTTCTTACAGAAAGCCAGTTCTTAATCCAAGTGGCTAATAACAAAGCAGTAAGTGAAAAGCATAGTTTACAATTAATTTTTAAATACATTTTACAGAAAGTAAAAGAAAAGGACTTGATGTACACATTTGGAATATGATAAACACACTTTGAAAAAAATAAGTCTGCTTAGGTTTCATTTTTTTCAGAGTCAGAAAAGTTGTTTAATGTTATTTATGGCTTAGAATGGCACTTAAAAACATTTCAAGCTGGTCCAAAAAACGTGAATATTTTGAAAGGTTTTAAAACTAAGACAGTAATGTGAAAAGTTAAAGACCATGATCAATTGATTGCATCTACACAAAATGCAATTTTAACCTGATGGAGAAAAATATGACAGCGATCAAATTTCAGAATTTCACTTGTAACTGCACAAGTAGTTTCAGTTTTACATAGTAAAAACAATTAACTAACAGTTTCACTATCAATTCTATTTCAAATTCCAATTTCCCTTTGTACCACTGATTTTGGGCTGGGTTTTGTGCAATTTGAAGTTTTTTCAAATTATTCAATAATCAGAAAAACACATTTCAAAATGAAAGGTTGATTGTGAATTTTTAACATTGCAACACTAACATCTGCAAGTTGACTCAAACAAGAGGATTGAGATTTAGTGCGAAACATTGATCCATCAATACTATTTTTTTCTTTCATCGGCTATGGACGCTATTGGCTAGACCAGCATTTGTAGTCCATCACAAGCAGCCATTCAGAAAATGCTGAGGAGCTGCTTTCAAAAACTGCTGCATTCCAGTTAGTTATACCCACTGTAATATTAGGAAGGAGTTCCAGGTTTTTGAGCCAATGGCTGAAAGAAAAGCATAACAGTTCCATAATGGGATAGTGTGTAGCTTTTTGGGGAACTTGGAACTGACATTCTCCGAGACCTGCTCTCCCACCCTGGTTACATGTACTTTTCCATCCTGTTTTGTCTGGCAAATATAAAAGCTTGAACACGTATGAATTGATTTAACAACAACTTCTTCCCCGCTGTTATCAGACTTTTGAACAGACCTCACAAATGTTTATTCTGATATCTCTCTCTGCACCTTCTCTACGACTGTAACTCTGTATTCGGCACTCTGTTCTACTGCTCTAATATCGTTTGTGGGGCAGGATCTGCCTGTATTACATGCAAAAACATACTGTCCACTATCTCAGTACATGCAACAATAATGAATCAAGTCAAACAATCCTAGTTCTAGTGGGTGAAAGAGGTCTTAAAATATAATCTTATAGGTCAGTCATAGTGACTGAAATCTAGACAAATTCTAAACCAATTAAATTCAATGGAAATGACTTGAATACACCAGACATAAACATATGGTTAAACAAGACTAGACAATACATTCATTTTGAAATCTGGATTTACATATTCCAACGATTAAGCAGATGGATTAGACTGCATTTCACTTTCTTCTTCAAAATTAACATTGCTGTTCTTTGCTTACTGGTACTTTGATCCTTGCTACTGCTTTTAGTCAGGCAGTTATTGAAACATCAAATAATTTTGATTTCATTGAGCTTTACGTTACATTCTCACTATTTCCCACTGAGAGTTTGTAAATTTAAATTCAGTTTTCATAGACTTGTGATTTAAAAAACACTGTACATCAAGTTATCAGACAGTTTGAAAATTCATTCATTTCTCAAATGTTCTGCAGGGAAGGACCTGGTCTGGTCTGGTCTAGTCTAGTCTATATATGACTCCATTCTCACACTTATCTGGCATATAAAGGATTCTTTTTTTTTCAGAAATTCATTCACTGAGTGGTCAACTAAGCCAGATTGCTTAACCCTAATTACCCAGAGGGTAGTTAAGAATCAATCACATTGCTGTGGATCTGGAGTCACAAGGAGGTCAACAACAATTGACAATGGTTACATGGTCACCATCAGCAAAGCACTTATTCCAGACATTTTTTTAAAAATTGAATTAAAGTTCATCATCTGCCATGGTGAGATTTGAACCCATGTCCTCAGAACATTAGTCTGGGTCTCCGAATTACCAGTTTTGCGACATTACCACAACACCACTGCCTTCCCCAATGTCTCTCAACATTGACCCCAGACAGCATGAACAGCCTTAACATTACTTCAAACATGGCCAAGGAAACCTGCTGATTATAACATACCATCCTCCTTCAGCTGATGACTGTACTCCTCCATGTCGAGCAACACTCAGAGAAAGGACGGAGGGTGGCAAGGGTGCAGAAAGTACTCTGGTTGGGGGAATTTCAATCTTCACCACCAAAATAGTTGGCAGTAAGACTACTGATCAAGCTGTTGAGGTCCTGTATAACATTGCTTGGTCATAACACTCCTGATTTTCTTTTTTTAAACTCATTCACAGGATGAGGGCATCACTGGCTGGGCCAGCATTTGTTACTCATCCCCAACTGTCCAGAGGGAGTTAAGATTTAACCACATTGTTGTGGGTCTGGAGTCACACATAGGCCAGACCAGGTAAGGATGGCAGTTTCCTCTCCTGAAGGACAATGGCTTTTCTGACAATGGATTCATAGTCATCATTAGAGTCTTAATTCCGGATTTTTATTGAATTCAAATTCCACCATCTGCCTTGATGGGATTCAATCCCAAGTCCCTGGAAAAACAGTCCAGCAAAAATACCACCAGGCCATTGCCTTCCCTTATTGAGCAGGTCAGGTTCTATGGGACATAACTGCTGGGTCTGTAGCAGGTGGTAGGGTAATTAACAAGTATACCTGACCTCATCCTTATTCATCTGCCTCCTGCAGACAAAATCCTACCTTCACACTAATACCACCTTACATCTTGTTGTGTGGCACTTATGCTCGGATCAGTTTAGGCAGACAGTAAGGTAAAAACAATGACTGCAGATGCTGGACAGCAAATACTGGATTAGTGGTGCTGGAAGAGCACAGCAGTTCAGGCAGCATCCAACGAGCAGCAAAATCGACGTTTCCGGCAAAAGCCCTTCTGATGAAGGGCTTTTGCCCGAAACGTCGATTTCGCTGCTCGTTGGATGCTGCCTGAACTGCTGTGCTCTTCCAGCACCACTAATCCAGTATTAGGCAGACAGTAGTCTTGCACACAGTCTCCTGATGCACCTTTCACTACCTTTTGCTAGTTAGAATGCAAAAATGCAATTTGGAACATAAAAGGCCTCTTTTGCTGAGACGGATTCATGTTCCATCTTTCACCACAGATGACTGCCCAGCCCATTTCTCACTCAAAGGGTGGGGAGTGCCTGGAACATGCTGCCAGAGCTGGTGGTGGAAGCAGACAATAACAGTGTTCAAGAAGCACCTGGACAAATACATGAATAGGAAGGGAATTGAAGGGTACAGATCTTGCAAGTGAGTACTGATTTAGTACGGAGTGGCAAAATGTCCCGATGCAGGCTTGGAGGTCCAAAGGGCCTACTCCTATGGTGTGATATTCTAGATGCACATATGAAGGAGGAAAACTGGAAACAGCACATTGGACAATGATGGCCTTCTCATCGCAATTACAACAGCAGGTGAGTACTTTAATCACAAGGACAGACTCTAGACAATGTGGCAGATGTAATTCAGTCTGAAAAAGATGACAACATGTTCTGCATCACTGATTCTGGAAAATGGAAAGTTAATTGAATCTAAAATTAGCAAGAAATCTATAAAAGTACATCAAGGAAATAGTATGTGCAGAATCAATGCAAATTCTGCCTGAATTCATCCTCAGAAGTTAGTGTCAGCCTAGTATCGATCTGTTCACATTAACCAAAATAGATAATGCATCAGCAAGCATGACCAAAACCTTCTCCAGACTCTACCTTCCAAGAATAAAATGTCACCACATGCAGGATCAGAATATCAGCAGCACAACTTACTAGCACCATCACATAGGATTTGCTAACAAACAGCAGCAGAATTGATATTTTCTCCCCATGTCTACCAGCTGTTGTACAAATGAATTGATGAGCCATCGCATTCAGGTAGTGCTCTCCCTCTTTGTCCCATGCACGCAGAAGCCACTCAATGTTCCTAATGCCAACAGACATGAGATAATGCAGCAGAGAGCATGCATCAAACCTAGACACCCATCAGCCTCCTGAGCTTCTGGGATAGGCAAGAACATCACCTTAGGAAACTGCAAAATTCAACTCTTCTTTCCTGCAAAGCAACTTGAATGGAAAAATGGCAAACCTAGATAGTTATCTAATGAAGAAAAGCTTGTACTTCCAAATAAACCTGTTAGACTATAACTTGGTGTCGTGTGATTTTTAAATTTCTCAAAAGCAGTATTGCCCTTTAGCTTCAACTGCCCTACCTCCCAGCACTCAGTATAAGGTGCACCCACTATTTTTTCGAAGATCTGCTTGACATTGGGAGAAAACGCACAGAAATCCTGGCATTTACATCTTCAAATGTTTACCATTTCTCACTAGCTTACAGCATTTTCTTTGGAACTCCATTCATCGTTTCATTGAATGCCTGAGCTTGTGGAAACTACACATTCCCATCCTGCCACTCCCATCCTAATCTCATACTCTTCTCAGCATTGGGAGTGTTACAACTGCAATATTGTTGACGATGAAGACTTTCTCCTTACAAGGGAGTGGTCCCATATGAAAAATATACAAGAGAGGCAATGGCCTAGTGGTATTAGACTGGACTATTAATCCAGAAACTAAGAGAAAGTGAGGACTACAGATGTTGGAGAGTCAGCATTGAAAAGTGTGGCGCTGGAAAAGCACAGCACATCAGGCAGCATCCGAATTGCACGAGAATCGACGTTTCGAGTGTGAAACGGACTGTTAAGCTAGAAGAGATACTTGTTAGGAAGGAAGATGTGTTGGACATTTTGAACAACTTGAGGATAGACAAGTCCCCCGGGCCTGACAGGATATATCCTAGGATTATGTGGGAAGCAAGAGAGGAAATTGCAGTACCGTTGGCAATGATCTTCTTGTCTTCACTGGCAACGGGGGTGGTACCAGGGGACTGGAGAGTAGCGAATGTTGTGCCCCTGTTCAAAAAAGGGAATAGGGATAACCCCGGGAATTACAGGCCAGTTAGTCTTACTTCTGTGGTAGGCAAAGTAATGGAAAGGGTACTGAGGGATAGGATTTATGAGTATCTGGAAAGACACTGCTTGATTAGGGACAGCCAGCACGGATTTGTGAAGGATAGGTCTTGCCTTACAAGTCTTATTGAATTCTTCGAGGAGGTGACCAAGCATGTGGATGAGGGTAGAGCAGTGGATGTAGTGTACATGGATTTTAGTAAGGCATTTGATAAGGTTCCCCATGGTAGGCTTATGCGGAAAGTCAGGAGGCATGGGATAGAGGGAAATTTGGCCAATTGGATAGAAAACTGGCTAACCGGTCGAAGGCAGAGAGTGGTGGTAGATGGTAAATATTCAGCCTGGAGCCCAGTTACAAGTGGAGTTCCGCAGGGATCAGTTCTGGGTCCTCTGCTGTTTGTAATTTTTATTAATGACTTAGATGAGGGAGTCGAAGGGTGGGTCAGTAAATCTGCAGATGATACGAAGATAGGTGGAGTTGTGGACAGTGAGGAGGGCATTTGTCGTTTGCAAAGGGACTTAGATATGATGCAGAGCTGGGTTAAGGAGTGGCAGATGGAGTTCAACCCTGCCAAGTGTGAGGTTGCCATTTTGGAAGAACAAATAAGAATGCGGAATACAGGGTTAATGGTAGGGCTCTTAGTCAGGTGGAGGAACAGAGGGATCTTGGGGTCTATGTACATAGATCTTTGAAAGTTGCCACTCAGGTGGATAGAGTTTGTAAGAAGGCCTATGGAGTATTATCCTTCATTAGCAGAGGGATTGAATTCAAGAGTCGTGAAGTGATGTTGCAGCTGTACAGGACTTTGGTTAGGCCACAGTTGGAGTACTGTGTGCAGTTCTGGTCGCCTCATTTTAGGAAAGATGTGGAAGCTTTGGAGAGGGTGCAGAGAAGATTTACCAGGATGTTGCCTGGAATGGAGAATAGGTCGTACGTGGATAGGTTGAGAGTTCACGGCCTTTTCTCGTTGGAACGGCGAAGGATGAGGGGTGACTTGATAGAGGTTTATAAGATGATCAGAGGAATAGATAGGGTAGACAGTCAGAAACTTTTTCCCCGGGTACAACAGAGTGTTACAAGGGGACATAAATTTAAGGTGAAGGGTGGAAGGTATAGGGGAGATGTCAGGGGTGGGTTCTTTACCCAGAGAGTGGTGGGGGCATGGAATGCGCTGCCCGTGGGAGTGGTAGAGTCAGAATCATTGGCGACCTTTAAGCGGCATTTGGATAGGTACATGGATGGGTGCTTAATCTAGGTTAGAAGTTCGGCACAACATCGTGGGCCGAAGAGCCTGTTCTGTGCTGTATTGTTCTATGTTCTATGTTCTATGTTCTAAGCCAGTCATCAGGAATGGGGTGGGGGAAGGGAGCTGAGAGGTAAATAGAAAAGCGGGGCTGGGGGGGGGAGGGGGCAAGATAGCTGGAAAGGGGCAATAATTGGATCCAGGTAGGGGTAATTGTGGGAGGTCGATGTGCAGGGTGGAGAAGCCTCTTGACCTGTCCATCTTCCTTCCCACCAACTTGCTCCACCCTCCCCACCGACCTACCACAAATTAACCTCACCTGTATCGACTTATCACCTTCCCAACTCCCTCCCCCCCCCCCCAGCTCTACATTTCTCTCTCAGCCCCTTTCCCCCTCCACATTTCTAATGAAGGGCTTTTGCCCGAAACATCGACTCTCCTGCTCCTCGGTTGCAGTCTGACCTGCTGTGCTTTTCCAGCGGTGTACGTTTTAACTATTAATCCAGAAATTCAGATAACATTTGAGGGGATTCAGGTTTGAATCCTATCACAGCAGATATTGAATTCAAATTGCACTAATAACCTGCAACTAAGAATCTACTGATGACCATGACACCATTGTCGATTATCAGAAAGAGAGAACCCATCTGGTTGACTAATGTCCTTCATAGGGCAGCACGGTGGCACAGTGGCACAGTGGTTAGCACTGCTACCTCACAGCGCCAGAGACCTGGGTTCAATTCCCGCCTCAGGCAACTGTCTGTGTGGAGTTTGCACATTCTCCCAGTGTCTGCGTGGGTTTCCTCCGGGTGCTCCGGTTTCCTCCCACAGTCCAAACATGTGCAGGTCAGGTGAATTGGCCATGCTAAATTGCCCGTAGTGTTAGGTAAGGGGTAGATGTAGGGGTATGGGTGGGTTGCGCTTCGGCGGGGCGGTGTGGACTTGTTGGGCCGAAGGTCCTGTTTCCACACTGTAAGTAATCTAATAAGGAAATCTTACTTGGGCTGGCCTAGATTTGACTCCAAACCCAGAGCAATGTGGCTGACTCTCAATTGCCCTCTGAACTGGTCTAGCAAGCTACTCCGTTCGAAGGCAGCTAGGAACCGGCAATAAACGCTGGCCAGCCAGCAACACGCATGTCCCATGCATGAATAAAAACGTTATGATAATTGGCACGAGCGTATAAAAGTTACAAAAAACTTGCAATGGTACACAAGACAATTTAAAAGAACTTAGGCTTATAATGGGAAATACATTGCAAACTGAGCAAGAGAGGATATAGAGCTATGGGACAATCATTTCATAAAATTCGTAGAATGTGGAAACAGGCCCTTTGGCCCAACAAGTCCATACCAACCCTCTGAAGAGTAACCTACCCAGACCCATTTCCCTAACCTATTATCCTACAGTTACCCTTTCCTAATGCACCCAATCCACACATCTCTGAACACTATGGGCAATTTAGCATGGCCAATTCACCTAGCCTGCACATCTTTTTGCTGTGGACTTCTTTGGACGGTGGGTGGAAACCCACACAGAAACAGGGAGGATGTGCAAACTGCACAGTTGCCCAAGATTGAAATTGAACCCGGGTCCCTGGTGCTGTGAGGCAGCAGTGCTAACCACTGAGCCACCATGCCACCCAAATTTCAAAGAAAGAATATCATAATCACTTATCACAAGCTAATTATTCATTTTTCTCAAATCAATAAAAGGTGATCAAGAACATGTCTTGATTCAGTAGGTGGATGTTCCTAGCAGTGAAGGTGCAAAACGTGACCTACTCTTGGGAAATAAGACAGAGCAGGTGACCAAGTTATCAATTAGAGACATTTTGGGGCCACTGACCATGATTCTATCAGTTTTAAAGTAGTGATGGAAAAGGATAGACCGGATCTAAAAGTTGAAGTTCTAAATTGGAGCAAGGCCAATTTTGACAGTTTTAGTCAAGCCCTAGAACTCTGTGGGAAGCTAGGGAAATGATTGCTGGGGCTCTTGCCGAATATTTGTATCATCAATAGTCAGAGGTATAGTGCTGGAAGACTGGAGATTGGCTAACGTGATGCCACTATTTAAGAAAGTGGTAAGGACAAGCCATGGAACTATAGACCAGCGAGCCTGACTTTGCTGGTGGCCAAGTTGTTGGAGAGAAGCCGGAGGGACAGGATGTACATATATTTGGAGAGATTGATTAGGGTTAGTCAGTATAGCTTTGTGCATGGGAAATCAAAAAACTCAATCAAGTTTGTAAGACATGAGAAGTAACAAAGAGGATTGATGAGGGCAGAGCAGTAGACGAGATCTATGTGGACTTCAGTAAGGTGTTTGACAAGGTTCCTCATGGGGGACTAGTTAGCAAGGTTAGATCTCATGGAATACAGGGAGAACTAGCCATTTGGATACAGAACTGGCTCAAAGGTAGAAGACAGAGGGTGGTGGTGGAGGGTTGTTTTTCAGACTGGAGGCCTGTGACCAGTGGAGTGCCACAAGGATCAATGCTGGGTCACTACTTTTTGTCATTTATATAAATGATTTGGATGTGAGCATAAGAGATATAGTTAGTAAGTTTGCAGATGATACCAAAATTGGAGGTGTAGTGGACAGCAAAGAAGGTTACCTTGGATTACAACGGGATCTCGATCAGATGGACTAAATGGGCTGAGAAGTGGCAAATGGAGTTTAATTTAGATAAATGTGAGGTATTGCATTTCGGGTAAACAAATGTTAGCAGGACTTATGCACTTAATGGAAAAGTCCTCGGGAGTGTTGCTGAACAAAGATACCTTGGAATGCTCCTTGTAAGTAGAGTTGCAGGTAGATAGGATATTGAAGGCAGCGTTTGGTATGCTTTCCTTTATTGGTCAGACTCTTGAGTACAGAAGGTGGGAGGTCATGTTGTGGCTACTGTTGGAATATTGCATGCAATTCTGGTCTCCGTCCTATCAGAAAGATGTTGTGAAACTTGAAAGCGTTCAAAAAAGATTTACAAGGATGTTGCCAGGGTTGGAGGATTTGAGCTACAGGGAGTGGCTTAATAGGCTGGGGCTGCTTTCCCTGGAGCATTCTAGGCTGAGGGATGACCTTATAGAGGTTTATAAGATCATGAAGGGGATGGATAGGATAAATAGACAAGGTGTTTTCCCTAGAGTGGGAGAGTCCAGAACTAGAGGGCATTGGTTTAGAGTGAGAGGGGAAAATTACAAGAGAGACCTAAGGAGCAACTTTTTCACACAGAGGATGGTGCACATATAGAATGAGCTGCCAAAGGAAGTGGTGGAGGCTGATACAGTTGCAGCATTTAAGAGGCAACTAGATGGGTATATGAATAGAAAGGGTTTGGAGGGATTTGGGCCAAACGCTGACAAGTGGAACTAGATTAATTCAGGATATCTGGTTGGCATGGACAAGTTGAACCCAAGAGTCTGTTTCCATACTGCACATCTCTATGACTCTATGATTCTCATTAAAAAAAAAGATTGCAGATGGTATCTTAGAGTTGAGAGTCTGCCTTTCTCGTGAAGAGCCAAGCAGAAATCATTTCCCATTTAACTTATTTAACCTGCAACAGCTTCAAATTGCTAATGTGTTTTTTATATGGCTGTGTCATTTGCTGTTGCGATAGTGGGCATCAGATGAAGGGAACCTGGTTTGTGTGGAGAATGACAAACTCAATTTTAATTCCCACAATTTGAGATAGTGGTCTCACAAATCAAAAGTATTGTCAACACTGTCAGTTTTTTTCTTATCAAACTACTGTTTTATGTACCGCACTTGAGATATAAAGTCCATTTCAATCACACAAGGAAACATTAATGTCAACAGCTGAAATGCCGTTCCAGCCTTCCAACAAATCGAGGGGAAAGATTTTACAAGGGAAAAGACCAGTAGTGAAATAGCAAAATACTTCTTTACATCTCTTTACCAACTTCTTTTGAGCAGAGTACTCGGATTTCAACTTATTCAGTTTAAGTGCGGTAGGATTTTTAAAGCCCTGTTAAAAATAAAAGAGAATAAGCTGGGGAAACTTGGCAGGTCTGACAGAACGTCCAATGATTCATCAGAATTCTGTTTCTCTCTCTACAGAGACCTACTGAGTTTTTGCTTTATTTTATTTCAGATCTCCAGCATGCACAGTACTTTGAAGAGAGCACAGTGGCTCAGTGGTTAACACTGCAGCCTTACAGCACCAGGGTCCCGGGTTCAATTCCAGCCTCGGGCGACTGTCAGTGTGGAGTTTGCACATTCTCACTGTGTTTGCGTGGGTTTCCTCCAGGTGCTCTGGTTTCCTCTCAGTCCAAAGATGTGCAGGTCAGGTGAATTGGCCATGGCTAAATTGCCCGTAGTGTTAGGTGCATTAGTCAGAGGGAAATGGGTCTGGGTGGGTTAGTCGGCGGGGGGGGGGGGGGTGGCGTCAGTGTGGACTGGTTGGGCTGAAGGGTCTGTTTCCGCACTGTAGGGAATCTAAAAAAAAAGCTCTGATGTACTTGGTCGATAAGCATTAACGTTAAGAAGAAACTTGAACCTCCGTAAGAGGATTTTGTAGCATGGCGATAATGTCACCATAGCCCAGAACCTCAGGCTAATGTTCTCAGAACACCAGCTTAAACCCCACAGAGCAGATCGGGAGATTTAAATTCAATAATTATCTGCAACAAGAAGAAAGTCAAATGGTGGCCACTGTCAATTATCATAAAAACCTATTTGGTTCACAACTGGTCTTTCAGGAAGGAATACTGTTGTCCTTATCTAGGTGTGTCTCTAGACACACATTAGTGTGTTTAATTCTGAACTGTCCCTCTGGACAATCAATCAGAGATGGACAATAATGAAGATGGCCGACACAATTATGTCTTTTTATTAGCAAATGAATTAAGTTAATAAAGCAGAAATTTGAAGACTATTTTGAGCCTGCTCCATCGCCCTTTTTTACTGGAGCCCTCTACTCTGGTCCAGCCTCACCTGTGCTGGCTTACTGCTCTTTGACTCAAACGGTTGAGCATCACTTCAGAAGGTTTAAATGCATTTAAGTGCAACTCATGTATTTCACCCACAGTAAAACTCAGTTGGCAGTTTGTGACACACAGTCCCAGTTTTTATTTCTCATGATGTGGGGAGAAAAGTTACTGACATTCTTCAATTTCAAACCAAGTAAAACAATTGTGACGACAGAAAATAAATTTCCCAACAAAAATATGAATGGTCGTTGTGTGATATGCAGGAGCAACTACTTGTTCGCATTGGGTAATGGGGATGCAATTGTCCCAGACCTAGTCCAAAATGACATTTGGGGTGCATTCTTTATACTCCAAATCATTCTATTCATAGTTGGAGGCACTGCATACAGAAAATGCTCTGGGTCCTGACAACATTCCGATAACAGTAGTCAAGATTTATTCTCCAGAACTTGCCACTCCCCCACCCAAATTCTTCCAGTACAGTTACAACATTGGCATCTACTTGGCAATGTGGAAAATTGGATTAGTGGTGCTGGAAGAGCACAGCAGTTCAGGCAGCATGCAACGAGCAGCGAAATCAACGTTTCGGGCAAAAGCCCTTCGTCAGGAATAAAGGCAGTGAGCCTGAAGCATGGAGAGATAAGCTAGAGGAGGGTGGGGGTGGGGAGAGAGTAGCATAGAGTACAATGGGTGAGTGGGGGAGGAGATGAAGGTGATAGGTCAAGGAGGAGAGGGTGGAGTGGATAGGTGGAAAAGAAGATAGGCAGGTCGGACAAGTCACGGAGACAGTAACTGAGCTGGAAGTTTGAAACTAGGATGAGGTGGGGGAAGGGGAAATGAGGAAGCTGTTGAAGTCCACATTGATGCCCTGGGGTTGAAGTGTTCCGAGGCGGAAGATGAGGCGTTCTTCCTCCAGGCGTCGGGTGGTGAGGGAGCGGCGGTGAAGGAGGCCCAGGACCTACAATGTGGAAAATTGCCCAGGTAGGTCTTGTATACAAAAAGCACAAAAAATCCAGTTTAGGCAATTACCATCCAGTCAGTCTAGTCTTGGTCAGTACAGTGACGGAAGGACTCCAGCACCTGCTCAGCAATAACCTGCTCAGATTGGGTTCTGTTAGGAGGTCAGGAATTGAATCGTCCTAAGAGCTATAGTTCAAACCTCGACACAACAGCTGAATCCCAGAGGGGAGGGGAGTGTGACAGCCCATGAGATCAAGGTGGTATTTGACTGAATGTGGTATTAAGGATCCCCGAGAAATACTGGAATCAATGGGTTTTGGGGGCAAACTCACTACTCATTAGAGCCATATCTGACACAAATGAAGATGGCCAGAGTTATTGGAGGTTAGTCATCTCAGTTCCAGGACATCTCTACACGAGTTCCTCAGGGTAGCATCCTAGTCCTAACCATCTTCAGCTGCTTCATCAATGACCTTCCCTCCATCATAAAGTCAGAAGTGGGGATATTTGCCAATGATTGAACAATGTCCAGCACCATTCATGACTCCTCAGACACTGAAGCAGTCCAGGATCAAAAACAATGAGATCTGGACAATACTCACGCTTGGGCTGACAAGTGGCAAGTGGAGAAGTCGACTCTTCAGTTGTAACCCTTCTTCAGGGCTGGGAGTGGACGTAAAGGGAGCGGCAGATAAAAGGAATTGGCGGGGACAAGATGGGGAAGTGGGGATAGGTGAAGGCAGGGAGTACAACCTGGTTGGTCAATGGGAGGAATGAATCTGGTTGGAGGCAGGGAGGAGTGGAATGGTTGTGGTGGGGCTGGGAAGGGAGGCTATTTGAATCTGGAGAACTCAATGTTGAGTCCTTCGGTGTGTAAGCTATGCTCAGGCGGAATAGGAGACGCTGTTCCTCCAATTTGTGGTTTGGTTAGTTGTGGCAATGGAGGTGGTCAAGGATGGTCATGTCAGAAAGGGAGTGGGAAGGAGAATTGAAAACGGTGGTGACTGGGAGGTCCGGTTGGCCCCTGCGGGCCTGGCTGAGATGCTTGATGAACAATTCCCTAAGTTTATGTTGGGTCTCCCCGATGTAGGGAAGACCACACTGGGAGCATCTGATACAGTAAACTAGGTTGGAGGAGAGGCAGGTGAATCTCTGTCTCACCTGGAAGGACCGTTTGGGGCCCCAGATAGAGGTGAGGGACGTGTGCATTTATTCCAGTTGCAGGGGAAGGTACCTGGGGTTGGTGGGGAAGAGTTGCGCAAACCAAGGATTGTCAAAGGGAATGGTTCTTGCAGAAGGCAGAGAGGGGTGGGGAGGGGAAGATGTTCTTGGTGGTGGGGCCTAGTTGGAGTTAGCAGAAGTGTTTAAAAGGATGATGTGTTGGATGCGGAGACTGGTGGAATGGTCGGTGAGGACAAGGGGGACTCTGTTCACCTGCCTCTCCTCCAACCTAGTTTCCTGCATCTGGTGCTCCCAATGTGGTCTTCTCTACATCGAGGAGACCAAACGTAAACTTAGGGAACAGTTCACCAAGCATCTTCGTCGGGTCTGCAGGGGCTGACCAGACTTCCCAGTCACCGCCCATTTTAATTCCCCTTCCCCCTCCCTTTCAGACATGACCATTCTTGGCCTCCTCCATTGCCACAATGAACCAAATCACAAATTGGAGGAACAACACCTCATCTTCTGCCTGGGCAGTCCCCAGCCCAGCGAACTCCCCACCGAGTTCTTCAATTTCAAATAACCTCCCTTCTCATCCCTCGACTCCCTTCCCAGCTTCTCCCCAGCCACCAACCGGATTCATTTCTCTTATTCAACAACCAGACCATGCCCTCTGTCTGTCTTCACCAATCCCCACTTCACCATCCTGCCCCCACCATCCCCTCGATCTGCTGATCCCCCCCACACCCACCTCCAGTCCTGAAGGGTTACACCCGAAATGTTGACTTCTCTACCTCCTGATGCTGCCTGGCTTGCTGTAGTCTTCCAGCCTCTTGCCTGTCTACCTTGGATTCCAGCATCTGCAATTTGTTTTGATCTCAAAACAAGTGGCAGGCAGCATTCATGCCGCGTAAATGCCTGGCAATGACCACCACCCATAAGAAACAATCCAACCACCACTCCTTAACATAAATCATGGTACATCACTAACTCCACCCACTATCAACACCCTGGGGGTTACCATTGACTAGAAACTCAACTGGACTTGCCATATAGATACAATGGCTACAAGAGCAGGTCAGAGTCCAGGAATACTGCAGTGCGTAACTCACCTCCTGACTTCCCAATGCCTGTCCACCATCTCTAAGGAACAAGTCAGGAATGTGATGGAATGTTGCTCACTTGGTGGGAGGGATGCAGTTCCGACAACACAAGGAACTGGACACCATCCGGGTCAAAGCTGCCCACTTGATTGGCACCACATCTATAAGATTCACTCCCTCAGCCACTGATAGTCAGTACACACCACCACTACTAGTACCAATCTACAAGATGCACTGCAGAAATTCATCAAAAGATCCTCAAACAGCACCTTACAAACCTATGACCACTTCCAGCTAGAAGGTCAAGGGCAGCAGTTACATGGGAATACCACCACTTGCAAGTTCCCCTCCAAATAACTTACCTTTCTGATTTGGAAATACAATGCTGTTCCTTCGCTGTCACTGGCTCAAAATCCTTGAATTCCCTCCCTAAGGGCATTGCGGGTCCACCTACAGCACATGGACTACAATGGTTTAAGCAGCAGCTCACCACCACCTTCTGAAGGACAATGAGGGATGGGCAATGAATGTTGGGCCCATCCAGTGAATTATAAAATGTTGAACTAAAGTCCTGTTTTCCCTTTTGAACGGGTATTATTTGAAGAACAGTGAAGTTAGATTTGGTATTCTAGAAAACATCAACAGTTCCTCCTTGGTCAATTATCTCACTTCTGCTTCATCTCTCTCTGCACAATTTGGCTAAGGAAACAAATTATTTTGTGAAGGTTGCAAGCATTTGGAATTTCCTCCCAAGTCTTGCAGAATCTTTAAGTATTTTTTAAGGCAGAGTTGGACCGATTCTTTATTAAATCGAGGAAATGAGAGATTATCAGTGACATATAAAAATGTAGAGTTGAGGCTAAAATCACAACCATTATAACATTATTGAGCCTGTTTTGCCAGTCAATAAGCCACATGGCCTATGTTCCTCGTTCGCTTGTTCTTCTTTTTTCAGGGGAGTGATTTTTTTTGTGCAAGATTCCTTAAAAAGGTCAAAGTGGGAAGAAGAGTACTTTGAAAGATGGTGGTGTTTCTAATCAACACATTATAATATTCCAAAATGTCAACAAGTTACCATGACGATGGACAGCTGAGAAGTAAAAGAGAAACAGAAAGCTAATTGCAGTAAGCCTGGGACAGCCTGTGTTTTAGAATGTTGAATTAGTGCTAAGAGGAAACAAGAATCCTCACTGACTGAAACTTTTTCTAGAGTTTGTTAATCTTCTTTCAGATCATAGTGTTCAAGCAAATCTTTGAGAATGGAGCAGAGACTGTGTAAGTGGATGTGGCATCCAGTGGGTAGAATGTAGGAAGGATGAGATTGTTGAGGATTGGATGTGACATGTTGCTGCTGCTTCAGTGTTAACATTCTATTTTATGTGGTTGGAGAAAGAAGTCTCTGGTAATTCAGTAGCAGCAGTGTATACTATCTACAAGATGCACTGCAGAAAGATCCATAGCCAGTATCTTCCAGACTCGTGACGACTTCCATCTAGAAAGGCAAGGGCAGTAACTACATGGGAACATTATCACACACAAGTTCCCATCAACCTTCACCATACTGACTTGGAAATATATCACGGTTCCTTCACGGTCACTGGGTTAAAGTCCTGGATTTCCCTCCCTAAGGGTATTGTGGGTCTACCTACAGCACAGACACTGGAGCAGTTCAAAGAGGCAGCTCCTCACCACATTGAGAGGCAACTAGAGACTGGCAATAAATGCAGGCACAGCCAGTGACAACTACATCCCATGAGTGATAAAAAATAAAATTCTGAGCAATCAGGACCCGTATGAGAGATGGTTTGTAAAAGAAAACAAATTCCTCCTCACCTTTCATCTGCTTCTCTTGCCTAACACCTAAAACCAGTCTTCGCCAGCCCTTATCTAAATCAACTAATGGGAACTGCTTCTGTTCAGCTTATCCAAGCCTGTCTTAATCTTGGCATCACTCTCAGTCACCTCTCAAATTTCCTTTACTCCAAGGAGAACTATCCAGTTTTCCTATTCTAACCTGGTAGGTAAAATCCCACAATTTTGGAATCATTCAGGGAAATTACCTCTGCACCTTCGCCAGTGATGATCAAACTGGACTCAATACTCAAGTCGTGGACAAATCAGACTCTGTATATAATTTTTTTTTAAAAAGGCTGGTTATTTATGATGTTGAAAAGTGTGGTGCTGGAAAAGCGCAGCAGGTCAGGCAGCATCCAAGGAGCAGGAGAATCGACGTTTCGGCCATAAGCCCTTCTTCAGGAATGAGGCCAGTGTGCCAAGCGGGATGAGATAAAAAAGTGGGGGCGCGCTGGGAATACGATAGGTGGAAAGAGGTGAGGGTGAGGGTGATAGGCCAGAGAGGGGGTGGAGGTGGAGAGGTTGGGAAGAAGAGGTTGGGTCAAGAGGGCGGTGCTGAATCCGGGGGGTTGGGACTGAGATAGGTGGGGGTGGGGGTGGGGAAAGGGGAAATGAAGAAGCTGGAGAAATCTGCATTCATCCCGTGTGGTTGGAGGGTTCCTAGGCGGATGATGAGGCGCTTTTCCTCCAGGCGTCATGTTGCCAGAGTCTGGCAATGGAGAAGGCCAAGGACCTGCATGTCCTTGGCGGAGTGGGAGGGGGAGTTGAAGTGTTGAGCTACGGGGTGGTTGGGTTGGTTGGTGCGGGTGCCCCAGAGGTGTTCTCTGAAACGTTCTGCAAGTAGGTGGCCTATCTCCCCAATGTAGAGGAGAACACATCGGGTGCAGTGGATACAGTAAATGATGTGTGTGGAGGTGCAGGTGAATTTGCGACGGATATGGAAGGATCCATTGGGGCCAGGTGTGGGCACAAGTTTTGCACTTCTTGCGGTTGCAGGGGAAGGTGCCGGGAGTGGAGGTTGGGTTGGTGGGGGGTGTGGACCTGATAAGGGAGTCGTGGAGGGAGTGGTCTCTCCGGAACGCTGATAGGGGTGGGGAGGGAAATATATCCCTAGTGGTAGGGTCTGTTTGGAGGTAGCGGAAATGACAAAGGATGATACGATGTATTCGGAGCTTGGTGGGGTGGAAGGTGAGGACCAGTGGAGTTCTGTCCTGGTGGCGATTGGAGGGGCGGGGTTCAAGGGCAAAGGTGCAGGAAGTGGAGGAGATGCAGTGGAGAGCATCGTCGACCATGTCGGAGGGGAAATTGCGGTCTTTAAAGATGGAGGCCATTTGAGCTGTTCGGTAGTGGAATTGGTCCTCCTGGGAGCAGATGCAGCGGAGGCGAAGGAATTGGGAATACGGGATGGCGTTTTTACAGGGGGCAGGGTGGGAGGTGGTATAATCTAGGTAGCTGTGGGAGTCGGTCAGTTTGTAGTAAATGTCTGGTTATTTATGATGCTCTTGTTCAGAATCTCTGCTGTTTAGCGTTTTGTATTACTGTGGTGGTGTGTCACATTATAACTAATCTCACTAATTAATAGAACAGACGTGAGATTAATGGGCCTGTAGTCACTTCTTTTTGTTCTATCTTTTTTTTAAAATCTGGACACAATGTTAAACTATTTCCAATCTACAGCACCTCCCTTACTATACTTGACAAACAATGATTGCCAATCCCTCACGAATCTCCTGCTGGAGATTATTCAACACACTGGAATAATTATCATCTGGTCTTGGTGAATTGCTTTCTCTTGAAACTGTTTTATCATTTCTTGAAAATGTACTTCATTTGCACCAGTGTCATTGATCTTCCATTTCTTTGTTGGTCGTTGGAAGGTGGGCAAGTTGCTCGTTGTGAAAAGATGGAGTAAAAAAAATCATTCAAAGCATCAAGTATCTGTGCCTCAAGCTCACCTTTCATTCTGTTTGCATCGTTTAGATTTCTCTTTTCTCCAAATGCCACCTTCTCCTTGAGCATTAAACAGAGCTTTTGCTGTTAACATTTAGCTGTTGATGTTCTTAGTTTTGCTAGCACCCTTTTCATCCACTTGATCACCTTTCAACACATCTCTGCTCTGTATTATGTGTGGGAGAGTGTGAGTGGCAAAGAGAGAGCAAGAGCGAGCGAGAGAGGGATGGATGAGAAAGAGTGGAAAAAAACAAACTGGAAAAAAGATCGAAGGTGGAAGAGGAGAAATGGGGTGGGGAGTCAAGGAGAGGAGGACAAGTGGGGTGGGGGGGGGGATGCTGAAGACAAGAGAAGGTGAAAGGAGAGACAGGGGAACAAAAAAAAAACAGGCAAAAGTGCTGGTGATAACATTATTTCCCACCTTGGATAGGATCTTGTGAGTGCCACTTATTTAACCCTCCAGTCAAACAAACAATGAGAGAGCAGCCCCTATGGTCTGATAAGATTATGATGACAACAACAAAACTTATTGCAGCTTGTTTCATTTGTCCCCAAACTGTGCCTCAGCGCCATGTGTGGCTGTTGCCTGTCACTATGCAAGCAGCTTTTAGCTTACTCCTCCACTCTGCTCACGGTGTCATCCCTGATTAATCTCATCTCCGATTAATTTAATCTCCTTCCATCTGGTGATGTTGGCTGTGGCTGCAGCTTCCCATCATCCTCCTGTTTCCCTGCTGCTTCCTCCTTCACTATGAGATACAAGATATATGATGGAGGTACACAATATGAGATGTAGGATATGATAAGATGATATCATATATGCTATAGGAGATAAGATATAATGAGGGACGAAGATGTGACCCAGGCAGTGGGGAATAGTTGCACTGCTCAGAGGAATATGGAATAGGGGTAATCTCGTTACAACTGGAATTTACTGAAATATCAA
The DNA here is from genome assembly GCF_047496795.1 of Chiloscyllium punctatum. NCBI lineage: Eukaryota > Metazoa > Chordata > Chondrichthyes > Orectolobiformes > Hemiscylliidae > Chiloscyllium > Chiloscyllium punctatum. Next base: position 83,768,426 of record NC_092760.1, read on the forward strand.
CAGAAGAGGCAAGCCCAGTGAAGAGGTTCAAAGGTAAAACTGACATCCTTTTGCTTTTTTTTCCAAATGCATTTACACAAGTTGAGTGTGTGGTGAAGTGTTGAGCTACGGGGTGGTTGGATTGGTTGGTGCGGGTGTCCCAGAGGTGTTCCCTGAAACGTTCCACAAGTAGATGGCCTATCTCCCCAATGTAGAGGAGACCACATCGGGTGCAGTGGATACAGTAAATGGAAAAACACAGGAGGTCAGACAGCATCTGAGGAGCAGGAGAATTGACGTTTCGGGCAGAAGTCCTTCATCAGGAAAACCACCAGCATGTGCAGTCCTCACTTTCTCCTGCGATTACACAGAGCAGAATTTCATGGTCACAACTTGGATCCGGTCCAGGATCATATACCAATGCCCCAACAGAAGGCAATGCCAATCAGGCTTCTGTTGCCTTTAGAGAGGGGGAATCCTGTCTGAAAGTGCAGCCCAGAGTGCTGGCAACACTGATGGCTAGTGCCACTACAGCATCTAGTCAGAAGTAACATCCACTGAGTAAACCTTGAAGCTCACTGATAATAATGGAAGGTGATGTCTGGGTCCCAGCCTTGGGAGGCATGTGATTGGGATAGAGTGCTGACACCAATCTTCCTTCCTATGCCAGTCTAAAGGGTGGTTCAATGATATAAATCACAAGGGGTATCTCAAATTCTGGGAGGAGTAAGTTAGTTCAGTTGGCTGGATGGCTGGTGCAGAGTGATCCCTCCAACCCCGGAACACAGTGCAGGTTCAAATTCTTGTACTAGCTAAGCTCACTACGAAGGGTCCTGCCTTCTCAACCTCACCCGAGGCATGATGACCCTCAGATTAAACCATCACCAAACATCTCTCTCTGAACAAGAGAGACACCCTATGCACCTGTGGGATTACTACTCCCAACATTGAAGGTCCTTTATCGTGTATCAATGACAAAGCTAAACACTGAATGCAACTTTGACTCCATGTCATTACCTTTTATTAATACCTACATAGTAGACCCACATCACCAGTTCTTCAGTGAGTTGCAATATACAGACAGTTCATTACCAAGAGGTCACTCTGCCAATGAATCTTCCTGAACCTGCTTAACCAGATCATGCTTCTGGCTGCAGTCCCACTGTCCTCGAAGACTGCATTGAGACACCTCCTTAACACATGCCCATTACTGTAAAAAGGCAATGCCACAAATTGGGCCATTTGAATGGGTTATTGCACCTACATGCTGGAGACAGTCCCTGCCCTCAACAGGGGGCTATTGCCCCATAGATGCCAAAATAAGTTGGACCCACTTGGCCCTTGGGTAGAATAAATACCGAGACGGAAGGTGAGGCGTTCTTCCTCCAGGCACCTCATCTTCCGCCTCGGAACACTTCAACCCCAGGGCATCAATGTGGATTTCACCAGTTTCCTCATTTCCCCTTCCCCCAGCTCACCCCAGTTCCAAACTTCCAGCTCAGCACTGTCCCCATGACTTGTCATACCTGTCTATCTTCCTTTCCACCTATCCACTCCGCCCTCCTCCCTGACCTATCACCTCCATCCCCACTCCCATTCACCTATTGTACTCTATGCTACTTTCTCCCCACCCCCACCCTCCTCTCATTTATCTCTCCACACTGCAGGCACTCTGCCTCTATTCCTGATGGAGGGCTTTTGCCCAAAACATCAATTTTTCTGCTCTTCGGATGCTGCCTGAATTGCTGTGCTTTTCCAACATCTCTCCCCTCTGGGCTGTAGGCTGCCCAGGTGGAAGAGGAGGTGTTGATCCTCCAATTTGCGCCATGGCTCGTTTTGGTGATGAAGGAGGACAAGGATGGTCATGTTGTAAAGGGAGTGGTTGGGGAATTGAAATGGGTGGTGACTGGAAGCTCCGGTCAGCTCCTGCAGACCTGGCTGCAATGCTCAGTTAACTGTTCCCTAAGTTTATGTTCGGTCTCCCTGATGTAGAGAGGACAAGTTAGTTCTCAAAATGTACAAAAAAAGGCCAAAAAATTTAAAAGTTCTGTTGATTTAAACTAATGTCTATAAACCCCTAAAATCATACTAGAAGCCATACTCCATAGTACACATGACTGACATTTCAGTTTCTCACACTAGTTATCTCAGTTGTCTTCCTGGTTATGGAACTCGGGAGAAATATAACAGAGGCAGCCTAAGCTCATTTAACTGGAGATATTTGTGTCTGTCAGAGAGAAGATGCTCCAAATGGATCTGATTCAAACTTGATTCAGGAGGTGAAGAGAACTAGTCTGATCCAATGTGTTGTGCGATGTCTCGAAGCGAGCAGACGTTCCAACAAAAATTGGTACAGAGTCAAACCAGCCACTTCAAGGACACTTGAGTTGTATATTAAGAAAGCAATGTTTGAATTTTAACCACCCCTGCAAACAATCACTCACACTCCTCATCTCCTTACTTTAGGGTTACATGTGCTTTCTGCAAGCCAAACTTTGAAGTAACACAAGTGTACAACTGTCAAATCTGCTCACTGGACAAACAGTTTGCAAAAATGAAACTCCCATGCACTCAGAACTTTAGTGGCTTCCTCAATGAATGAGTGGTTAATTTTTCCTTGAATTATTCTTTTAATTTTTAGTTTTCAAAACCATCCATCATACCTACCTGGTACATATAGTACTTTCAGATGAAAATGTAATGTTATAAATTAACCCTCCCTAAAAATGCAAAAATAAGTCTTATTTAATTAACATTTGATTAAACATTTGCCTCAGGAAACAGGTATCTGAGATCAGAGCATATGTTTACCAGCGTGAATAATTCACTTAAAAAGCATTTTAAATTTAGCAACATAAAGTGATGCATTTTAAAGTGCTGATTCTTCACAGATTTTATTTGAAATCCAGTAGATGAAGGAGTCTGGTAGTTTTGATAGAAGAATTGGCATTGACTTTCAGGGGGACTGATTTGAAGATAAAGGAACCAAGGTGATGAGTAGTTTTGTTCATCCTAAATCACAGGCATAGTTAGGATACAGAGGAGAAAATTAAACTGCTTCTGTAAACTAAGCAATCAGCAGAATATTTGTATCATGGAAGGAAATGTAGTGTATTGGTGAAAATTTAAAAAAAAATTCTTGAAGATTTTTATCCTACACTCGACGGGGCTATAGCAAGAACACCAGCACAAAAAGGGTACAATGTTTTATACTTCATAAGAAGAGATTGCTAATTGGTTAGCTCTGGGCATGGACAGGTAGAGACACCAGCATGGAAAGTGCACCAGATTACCAACTTAATTGCCAAGTTTTGTTTAAATTTAAACCAGGCAAGTTGAGCTCTATGGCTCGATGACTATGACTCTGACTGATTTCTCAAGGTAATTCTTTGCTCAGTGAATGAGGAAATGGTTGCCTTCTGTTTTGTTATGTTGAAATAGGTGGACAAGGTGTATGTACATGTGCTTTCCATCTGCACAGAATAGGGACCAGTACATTAATGCACATAGCTTTGAGTAAATGCATGTACAAGCCAGGCTGACATTCTTCAATGGATTGCAAGTATAATTATGAAGCATTTAGGATTATCGAGCTCTCCAGATGTGGAATCACATTTCACGTTCAACACTGAATTTTGCAAGCAGGGAATTGATTGGATTGTACTGGGATGTGCTTTTTGTTAAAATCAGACTTTGGAGATGTATAGCTGATATTCAGGCATCACACTGGAACTAAATTCATATACCATTGTACCAGTCACTGACACAACAGCAATAAGGTCCCCCGCACTTATTGCCGTACCAATATTCACTTTCAAAAGACAGAAGTAATAGTCTAAAGTTATTATCACCAGACTGTTAATCTAAAGACCCACAATGTTCTAAGGACCCAGGTTGAATTCCATCACAGCAGATGTTGGAATTTAAATTCAGTTTTTAAAAAAATCTGGAATTAAGATGATGACCATGAAACCATTATCATAGAGATGTACAGCATGGAAACAGACTCTTCGGTCCAAACCGTCCATGCCGACCAGATAATCCCAACCCAATGTAGTCCCACCTGCCAGCATTCAGCCCATATCCCTCCAAATTCTTCCTATTCATATATCCATCCAAATGCCTTTTAAAATGTTGCAATTGTACCAGCCTCCAGCACTTCCTCTGGCAGCTCATTCCATACATGTACCACCCTGTGTGGGGAAAAAGTTGCCCTGTAAGTCTCTTTTATATCTTTTCCCTCTCACCTAAACCTATGCCCTCTAGTTCTGGACTCCGGCACCCTAGGGAAAAGACTTTGTCTATTTACACTATCCATGCCCCACATGATTTTATCAACCTCTATAAGGTCACCCCTCAGCCTCCTATGCTCCAGGGAAAACAGCCCCAGCTGATTCAATCTCTCCCTATCACTCAAATCCTCCAACCCAGGCAACATCCCAGTAAATCTTTTCTGAACCCTTTCAAGTTTCACAACATCCTTCCAATAGAAAGGGGACTAGAATTGCACGCAATTTTCCAAAAGTGGCCTAACCAATCTCCTGTACAGCCGCAACATAACTTTCCAACCCCTGTACTCAATACTCTGACCAATAAAGGAAAGCATACCAAACGCCTTTTTACTAACCTATCAATCTGCGACTCCACTTTCAAGAAACAATGAACCTGCACTCCACGGTCTCTTTGTTCAGCAACACTCCCTAGGACCTTACCATTAGGGGTAGAAGTCCTGCTAAAATTTGCTTTCCCAAAATGCAACACCTTGCATTTATCTAAACGATACTCCACTTCTCAGCCCATTGGCCTATCTGATCAAGATCTTGATGTAATCCAAGGTAACCTTTTTCGCTGTCCATGACACCTCCAATTTTGGTGTCATATGCAAACTTACTAACTATTACCTCTTATGCTCACATCCAAATCATTTCCATAAATGAAGAAAAGTAGGATCCAGCACCGATCCTTGTGGCACTCCACTGGTCACAGGCCTCCAGTCTGAAAAACAACCCTGTTGTTTTCTACCTTTGAGCCAGTTCTGTATCCAAATGGCTAGTTCTCCCTGTACTCCACGAGACCTAACCTTGCTAACCAGTCTCCCATGGGGAACCTAGTCGAACGCCTTACTGAAATCCATATAGATCACATCTACGGCTCTGCGCTCATCAATCCTCTTTGTTACTTCTTCAAAAACTTGATCAAGTTTGTGAGACATGATTTCCCACGCTCAAAGCCATGTTGACTATCCTGGGTCAGTCCTTACCTTTCCAAATACATGTACATCCCTGTCCCTCAGGATTCCCTTCAACAACTTGCCCACCAACAACGTCAGGCTCACTGGTCTATAGTTCCCTGGGTCGTCCTTACCACCCTTCTTAAACAGTGACATCACATTTGCCAACTTCCAGTCTTCCAGCACCTCACCTGTGACTATCATTAATACAAATATCTCAGCAAAGGGTCCAGCAATCACTTCCCTCGCTTCCTACAGAGTTCTAGGGTACACCTGGTCAGGTCCTGGGGATTTATACACTTTTATACATTGAGACATCCAGCACTTCCTCCTCTGTAATATGGACATTTTTCAAGATGCCACCATCTATTTCCCTACATTCCATATCTTCCATGTCTTTCTCCACAGTAAATACTGATGCAAAAATACTCATTTAGTATCTCCCACATCTCCTGCGGCTCCACACAAAGGTCGCCCTGCTGGTCTTTGAGGGGTTAAAATGTGTTGCTGGAAAAGCGCAGCAGGTCAGGCAGCATGCAAGGAACAGGAGAATCAATGTTTCGGGCATCAGCCCTTCTTCAGGATCTTTGAGGGGCCCTATTCTCTCCCTCATTACCTTTTTGTCCTTAATGTATTTGTGAACACCCTTTGGATTCACCTTGACCCTATTTGCCAAAGGGTTTAAACGAGCTCAGCAGGGGATTGGAACCTGAAGTATTGTTCCAGTGTACAGGAGGACAAGAGTAGGGAGGCCAAGGCCAGGATTTCGTGAAGTATGCTGGCAGACAGCATGAAGTATCCAAAATAAATTAGGTGAGCTTGCAGCATGGATAGGTACCTGTGACTTTGATGTTGTGACCATTTCAGAGACACGGATAGAGCAGGGCCAGGAATGGATGTTGCAGGTTCCAGGGTTTCGATCTTTCAGTAAGAACAGGGAAGGCAGTAAAACAGGAGGAGATGTGGCCTTACTAGTCAAGGACAGTATAACGATGGCTGAAAGAACTTTTGATGAGGACTCGTCTACGGAGGTAGTATGGGCTGAGGTTAGAAACAAGAGAGAGGAGGGGTCACACTGTTGGGAGTTTTTTTTTAAATAGGCCTCCGCAGAGTTCCAGGAATATGGAGGAGAGGATCAGCAAAACGATTCTGGGTAGGAGTGAAAGGAATAGGGTAGTGATTATGGGGGACTTTAACTTCCACAACATTGACTGGAAATGCTAGAACTCTAAGTCAATGGATCATATTTTGTCCAATTTGTGCAGGACACAGTATGTGAAGGGCTGACAAGACAGGAGGCCACACTGGATCTGGTGCTTGGTAATGAACCAGGCCAGGTGTTTGATTTAGTGCTAGATGAGCACTTTGGAGAAAGTGACCATAATCTGGCCATGTTTAGTTTAGTGATGGCAAGGGATAGGTATATGCCACAGAGCAAGAGTTACTTATCGATGGGGGAAGGGCAATTATAATGCGATTAGGCAAGACTTAGGATGCATAGAATGGTCTCACCAAATGCAGAGGATGGGGATAACCGAAATATGAAGCTGGTTTAAGGAACAGATATTGCTTGTCCTTGATTGGTATGTCCCTGTCAGGCTGGAAGGAAGCGATAAGGTCAAGGAACTGTGGTTCACTACAGAAACTGCATCTCTTGTTAAGCGGAAGGAGGTGGCTTATGTGATGATGAGCCGAGATGGTTCAGATGAGGTGATGAAGAGTCACATATTAGCTAGGAAGGATTTAAAAGAGAGTTAAAGAAGAGCAAAGAGAGAACATGAACAGTCTTTAGCAGGTAGAATAAAGGAGAACCCAAAAGTTTTCTATAGGTATGTGACGAATAAAAGGATGATGAGGGTAGGAATTGGGCCAGTCAAAGACAGAAGTGGAAAATTGCGTGTGGACCCTGTGGAGATTGGAGAGGTGCTAAACAAATATTTCTCATCGGTTTTCACTCAGGAAAAGGAGAATATTGCAGAGAAGAAAAATGAGATATTAGACTAGAAAGGATTGATGTTAGTTAGAAGAGGAAGTAGACAAGTCCCTTAAGATGGGATTTATCCTAGGATTCTCTGGGAAACTAGGGAGGAGATAGCAGAGCCTTTGGCTTTGATATTTGAGTTGTTATTATCTACAGGTTAGTACCAGAGGACTGGAGGATTGCAAATGTTCAAGAAGAGCAGTAGAGATGACCCAGGTAATTATAGGCCAGTGAGCCTTACGTCTGTTGTAGGAAAAGTTTTGGAAACAATTATAAGAGATAAGATTTATAATCAACTAGCAAGTAATGATTCGATTGCAGATAGTCAACATGGTTTCATCAAGGGCAGGTCGTGTCACACAAACCTCAGTTTTCTGAGAAGGTGACCAAGCAAGTAGATGAGGGTAGAGCAGTTGACGTGGTATACTTGGACTTCAGTAAAGCCTTTGATAAGGTTTCACATGGTAGGCTGTTGGAGAAAATGTAGAGGCATGGGTTTGAGGGCAATTTAGCAGTTTGAATTAGAAACTGGCTTTCTGTAAAAAGGCAGCAAGTGGTGGTTGACGGAAAATATCCAGCCTGGAATCTGGTTACCACAAGGTGTGCCACAGGATCTGTTTTGGAACCACTGCTGTTTGTCAGTTTTATAGATGACTTAGACACAGGCATAGGTGGATGGGTTAGTAAATTTGCAGATGACACTAAAGTCGGTGGAGTAGTGGTCAGTGTGGAAGAATGTTACAGGTTGGAGGGGGACTTGGATAAACTGCAGAATTGGGCTGAGAGGTGGCAAATGGAGTTCAATGCAGCTAAATGTGAGGTGATACACGTTGGGAAGACGAACAGGAAGGCAGAGCAGTGGGTCAATGGAAAGATTCTTGGTAGTGTGGATGTGCAGAGGGATCTTGAAGTTCATGTACATAGATCCCTGAAAGTTGCCACCCAGGTTGATCGTGCTGTTAAGGCGGCATGCGGAGTGTTAGGTTTCATTGAAGAGGGATTGAGTTCCGAAGCCGTACTGTCATGCTGCAACTATACAAAACGCTAGTGTGGCCTTGAAATATTGTGCATAGGTCTGGGTCCCCCATTACAGGAAGGATGTGGAGGCTTTGGAAGAGGTGCAGAGGAGATTTACCAGGATGTTGACTGGTCTGGAGGGAAGGTCTTATGAGGAAAGGCTGAGAGACTTGGGTCTGTTCTCATTGGACAGAAGGAGGCTAAGAGGGTATTTGATAGAGAGAGACATACAAGATGATCAAAGGATTAGATAGGGTAGACAGTGAAAGGCTTTTTCCTAGGATGATGATGCCAGCCTGTACGAGGGGGCATAGCTACAAATTGAGGGGTGATAGATTGAAGACAGGTGTCAGAGGCAGGTTCTTTACTCAGAGTGGTAAAAGCATGGAATGCCCTGCCTGCCAATGTAATTAGCTCAGCCACATTCGGGAGATTTAAACAATCCTTGGATAAACATATAGATGATGGGATAGTGTAGGGGATGGGCTAAGATTAGTTCACAGGTGGGCACAGCATCGAGGGCCTAAGGGCCTGTTCTGCACTGTATTGTTCTATGTTCTAAAGCTCTCTCACGTCCCTTTTTTGCCCTCCTGATTTCCGTGTTTCGTATACTCTTTCTGCCTTTATACTCTGAGGATTCACACAATCTATCCTGTCTATACCTGACATATGCTTCCTTCTTTTTCTTAACCAGGCCCTCAATTTCTCTAGTCATCCAGCATTCCCTTCACCTACCAGGAAGGTATTGTCTCTGAACTCTTGTTACCTCATTTCTGAAGACTTCCCATTTCCAGCCATCCCTTTATCTGGGAATATCTGCCCCAAATCAGCATTTACGCCCAACTAATGTATTTACCTGCACATCCCTGAATACTATGGGCAGTTTAGGTGGATTGGCCATGCTAAACTGCCATCTTTGGATTGTGGGAGGAAACCAGAGCACCCAGAGGAAACCCATGCAGATAGGGAGGATTGTATAAACTCCACAGTTGCCCAAGGCTGGTATCGAACCTGGGTTCCTGGTGCTGTGCTAACCACTGAGCCACTGTACCACACCATGTACTTCCTCCCTCCTCACTATCCAAGGCACCGGATACAGCTTCCAGCAGTTTACCTGTACTACACTCAGTCTAGCCTCCTGTATTGGCTGCTCACAATGCGGTCCCTTCTCCACTGAGGGGATGAAATGGAGATTGGGCAACTGCTTTGCAGGAGACCTACATTCTGTCCGCAAAAAATGACCCTGAACTTCTTATTGCTGACCCCAACTGCCCAGAGGGCAGTTAAGAGTCAACTACATTGGCTGTGGGTCTGGAGTCACATGTAGGCCAGACCAGGTAAGGATGGCAGTTTCCTTCCCTAAAAGGACACTTGTGAAACGGATAGAGTTTTCCATCAATCAACAATGGATTCACGGTCACAATTAGACTCTTAATTCCAGATTTTTTTTAAAAACTGAATTTAAATCCCCCACTTCCTGTTGCAGGATTCGAACGTGGGTCTCCAGAACATTATGTGGGTCTCTGGATTAACAGTCCAGCAATAAGACCACTAGACTATTGCCTCCCTCTTTTGCTCCAGCAAAACTGGGTGCAAGCTGAAGAACACTTTCTGCCTGGGGACCCTGCAGCCTTCAGGGCTCGATATCAAGTTCAATAAACATAAGACCTAGCACCTTCTCCCGTGCCCTCATCCCAATCCCCAGACGGGCTGCTACCACAAACAATCCATTGTCAGCCACTAATGGTCCCCCATTAGCAGCTATTGATCCTCCCAGGTTGATTTTTGTCTGTCAAACTATTGTTCTCTCTCTGGGCTCCTCCTCTTCTTTGATTTACTCCTCCCTCTCACCCCACCCCAGCTTTAGCATATATATCAACCTTTTCCTCGCTACGCCAGATTCCAAAGAGGATCACTGGATTGGAAGCATTAACACCGCTTTGTGCGCGCAGATGATGGCAGACCAGCTGAGTTTTTTTAAAGCAATTTCTCCTTTTGTTAGTCACAGACATAGAGATGTACAGCATGGAAACAGACCCTTCGGTCCAACCTGTCCATGCCAGTGAGATCTCTCAACCAATCTAGTCCCACCTGCCAGCACCTGGTCCAAATTGCTCCAAACCCTTCCTACTCATACACCCAATCAGATGTCTTTTAATTGTTGCAATTGTATCAGCCTCCATCACTTCCTCTGGCAGTTCTTTCCATACACGTACTACCCTCTGAAAAAGTGGCCCCTTAGGTCTCTTTTATATCTTTACCCCTCTCATCTGAAACCTATGCTCTCTAGTTCTGGACTACCCCACCCAGGGAAAAAGACTGTCTATTTATCCTATACATGCTTCTCATGATTTTATAAACCTCTATAAGGTCACTCCTCAGCCTCCGAAACTCCAGAGAACACAGCCCCAGCCTGTTCAGCCTCTCCCTATAGCTCAAATCCTCCAACCCTGGCAACATCCTTGTAAATCTTTTCTGAACCCTTTCAAGTTTCACAACACCTTTCCGATAGGAAGGAGACCAGAATTGCATGCAATATTCCAACAGTGGCTTAACCAATGTCCTACAGAGCCACAACATGACCTCCCAACTCCTGTACTCAATGCTCTGACCAATAAAGGAAAGCAGACAAAGCACCTTCTTCATTATCCTAATCGACTTTCAAGGAGTTATCATCCTGCACTCCAAGGTCTCTTTGTTCAGCAACACTCCCTAGGACCTTACCATTAAGTATATAAGTCCTGCTAAGATTTGCTTTCCCAAAATGCAGCACCTCGCATTTATCTAAATTAAACTCCATCTGCCACTTCTCAGCCCATTGGCCCATCTGATCAAGATCCTGTTGTAATCTGAGGGTAACCCTCTTCGTTGTCCACTACACCTCCAATTTTGGTGTCATCTGCAAACTTACTAACTATAACTCTTATATAAATTATTTGGATGTGAGCATAAATGATGAAAAGTAATTGACCCAGCACCGATCCTTGTGGCACTCCACTGGTCACAGGTCTCCAGTGTGAAAAACAACCCTCCACCACCACCCTCTGTCTTCTACCTTTGAGCCAGTTCTGTATCCGAATGGCTAGTTCTCCCTGTATTCTGTGACACCTAACCTTGCTAACCAGTTTCCATGGGGAAACTTGTTGAACACCTTACTGAAGTCCATATAGATCACATCTACTGCTCTGCCCTCATCAATCCTCTTTGTTACTTCTTCAAAAAACTCAATCAAGTTTGTGAGGCATGATTTCCCACACACAAAGCCATCATGACTATCCTTAATCAGTCTTTGCCTTTCCAAATACATGTATATCCTGTCCCTCAGGATTCCCTCCAACAACTTGCCCACCAGCGATGTCAGGCTCACTGGTCTATAGTTCCCTGTCTTGTCCTAACCACCTTTCTCAAACAGTGACACCATGTTAGCCAACATACAGTCTTCCGGCACCTCACCTGTGTGACTATTAATTATACAAAAATCTCAGTAAGAGGCCCAGCAATCACTTCCCTAGCTTCCCACAGAGCTCTAGGGTATATCTGATCAGGGAGAGGGAGAGGGAGAGGGAGAGGGAGAGGGAGAGGGAGAGGGAGAGGGAGAGGGAGAGGGAGAGGGAGAGGGAGAGGGTCACGCACAACAAAGACAGAGCAAGAGGACAACTGGTGGTGGTGTGACTGGTGGTTCACCACATCTCAGGCGAGGGGAAAGGTTGAAAAGAGGGGTCCTTCACGGAAGCCTCAGTGAGAATGACAATTAAACCCATGCTGTTGATGTCACTCATCGGTTGTCCAGTCACCTGAGTCACTCACGCTCTGTATTTTCCTCCGAATAGAAAAATGCTGCACTGGTCTATCCATTTCTACTGTTATCAATTGAAATCAAACCATGTGTGGCACTGTCGAAGGCAAGAAGCCCACAACCTCATGGAGGTAAAAGCGAAAGCTTAGCCGGAAAACAAAGTAACAAATAAAAAACCCACACTCTGTAAAGCTGTCCCATTTGCATCGCTGTAGATCTGAAGAAAAGCTTCTTTCAAAAATATAGAAGCTGATGCTATCATTTTGCACCAAAATCAATAAACAAACATCACTGTTTGACATCTGCATAGACCTATTATGATCTAGCATTAAAAAAAAGATCTTCCTGGTGTGTTCAAATGAAGCCTCGAGGATGAATAATTAAGCACGAGTTGTAATGAGGGTCTTGCCAAGTCTCATTTGCAGCAGAATTCTTAATTGTTTCCCTCTTGGCATCAGGCGAGAATAAATTAAAGCTTCATATGGCCAGAAGTTTTAGGTGAAGGACAAGATCACCAGGAGGGTAATGAGATACTCTTGGATGCACATCCAGTTAATCACCAGTCAGCACCCAAAGCAAGAAAATAAATAACAATCAGTCATTACTCCAATTATCTGATCACACTTTAACGATAGTATTGAACTCCCTTTGACTTTAAGTATAATCTAAATTCCACAACCCAATACTATAAGCAATTACAATGTTCAGAGATAGTGAGGAATAAACATTCACACGGAAGATGTGCAAGGCTTTATAAATTAAGGTTCTCAAATTTCAATTACCTTATTTAGCAGAACATTCATAACCTCTGCAAACAATGTCCAGATTAATGTGCAATGAAAATGTGTTTTTTTCCCACAAAAAGAAAAGCAGGAAACATTGTTTGGATTCCTTCTCATTTTAGAGGCATTTTTAAAAGACTACAAACACACCTCTTGTACAAATAATATTTCTATCGCAAAGAGTATCAAGTTATATGAGCTCTCCCTGAATGAAAGTATTTCAATATTGTGGAATAGAATGATTGCGTTTCTCATGAACTCTGTACTGCAAATTCATTAAACTTCACAGTATCAATCACGCTGCATTTGGAGATGAATTTTTTTCTAAAAAAAATTGAAAAATCCTGTTCATGGTCTTCAATCAGCAGGATCCATTTGCATTTACCTGTAGATTTTTTTAAAATGCTTTCATTGGGATGTGGGCATCACTGATCACTGGGCATTTATTGCCCAGATTCAACATTGCTGGGGTTTTGGAATTACATTTAGGCCAGACAGGACAAAGATGGCAGATTTCCTCCTAAAAAGACATTGTGTGTTTCAGGCTTACTTTTTATTACAGTTTGTTTTTTAATTCAAATTTCATTAAACTCAAGTCTCCAGGACGTTAGCCTGGGCTTCAGGATTACTAAATCATAAAACCATAAGATATGGGAGCAGAAGGCAGCTATTCAGCCCATAAAATCCAAATACATGAATACTACATCAGCATCTTTATAGAAATGTAGAAAATAGGTGCACGAGTAGGCCATTCAGCCCTTTGAGCCTGCACCATATTCAATAAGAGTATGGCTGATCACACAATCTCAGTATCCAATTCCCGCTTTCTCCCCATACCCCTTGATCACTTCAGCTGCAAGGGCCACATTCAGCTCCCTCTTGAATATCTCACAAACTAGCCCCAACAGCTTCTTGTGGGAGAGAATTCCACATAGTTTCACAACTCAGTGAAGAAATTCTTCCATATCAGTCCAGAATGGCATCCCCCTTATTCTTAGACTATGAGCCCTCACTCTGGACTTGCCCAACATTGGGAACATCCTTCCCACATCTTACCTATCCAGTTGTATCAGGGTTTTATATGTTTCTATGAGATCCCCCTCTCATTCTTAAATATTCCAGTGAGTACAAGCCAGTCAATCCAGTCTTACGTCATATGACAGTCCTGTCATCCCAGGAATCAATCAGTCTGGTGAACCTTCACTGGACTCCCTCAATAGCAACAATATCCTTCCTCTAACTAAGAGCCCAAAACTGCACTCAATACTCAAGGTGTGGCCTCACCAAGGCCCTGTGTAACTGCAGCAAGACATCCTTACTCCAATACTAAAATCTTCTCGCTATGAAGGCCAGCATGCCATTAGCTTTCCTCACTGCCTTGTGCAGCTGCATGCCAACCTTCAGCGACTATTCCACCAAGACACCCAGGTCTCGTTGTACCTCACCTTTTCCTAAAACTGCCACCATTCAGATAATCTGCCTTCCTGTTTTTGTCACCAAAGTGGATAACCTCACATTTATCCACATTATATTGCATTTCCAAAGTATGCACCCATTCAGCCATACTGTCCAAGTCACCCTGCAGCCTCCTCACAGCGAACACTGCCACCCAGCTCAGGGTCATCTGCAAATGTGGAGATATTACATTCAGTTCCTTCATCCAGATTGTTAAACGGATATTGTGAACAACTTGGGATCCCAGGGCTGAACCCTGCTTACTGCTTGACATTCTGAAAGGAACCAGTTTATTCCAACTCTACTTCTGGTCTGTCAACTAGTTCTCTATCCAGGTCAATATATTATCTCCACTACCACAAGCTTTAATTTTCATTATTCAATCTCGTGCAGACCCTTGTCAAAAGCCTTTTGAAAGTCCCGATATACAACAACATCCTTGTCCACTCCACTGATTACATCCTCAAAAAATTCCAAAAGATTTGGCAGGCGTGATTTCCTTTTAGTGAATCCATGCTGACTTGGACTGATTCTGTCACTGCTTTCCAAATGCTCAATTATTACATCCTTAATAAGTGACTCCAATTAATGTCAGGCTAACCGGATTATAACTCTCCATTTTCTCTCTCCTTCCTTTTTTAAAGAGTGGGGTTACATTAGCTAATGAAGAAGGGCTTTTGCCAGAAATATCAAATTTCCCTGCTCCTCGGATGCTGCCTGACCTGCTGTGCTTTTCCAGCACCACTCTAATCTTGCCTGACATTAGCTAACCACCACTCCATTGGAACTCTTCTAGAGTCTACAGAATGATGGAAAACAATGATCAATGCATCCGTTATTTCTAGGGCCTTGATTGGAATCATTAGAAAATTCAGCTGATCTCAATGCCATGGAAGCAGGACCATTTCCAACAACCTTCAGGATGGCCAAACGAGTCTGGCTCCAACTTTAATAATGCTACGGGAGATGCTGATGTGTAGGAAATAAAACTGCAATGGAAGTATGGTTTTGAAATTGGCTGAGTCACTGGAGAAAGGTACACAGTGTGGCTCCCCTGGGTTTGGTACCTAGACATCTGCTGTTCTTAAAATAGTTAGTGACCTTGTCTTGGATTTGGGGATGCAATTGCAAGATTTGTAGATGATAAAACCTGAAAAGTACTGTGAACTGAGAAGGATAGCGATGGACTTCAGGGGAACATAGTGACAGATGTCAAATGTCAGATTAGTAGTATTATAGAATTGCTACAGTGTAGAAGGTGACCCTTTGACCTATTGTATTTATGTTAGCTTGTCCCCAAGACCAAAGGATATAGGAGCAGAATTAGACCATTCCATCCTTCCAGGTTGCTCCTTCATTCAATCATTATGGATATGTTTCTCAATCTCCTCTTCCTACGTTCTCCCAGAAACCCTTGCTCCCCAAACAAATTCAAACCTGACCTCTCTTGATCTTAAATGGCTTGGCCTCCATTATGAGATCAGGGCCTCCAAGCCTTCAGTTTCTTCCTCTCCAGACGTCCTCGACAGTACCCTTCCACCGACACTCTCATTCGTTTGGCCGAACTGGTCCTCATCCTTAACAATTTCTCCTTCGAATCCTCCCACTTCCTCCAGACCAAAGGGGTAGCCATGGGCACCTGTATGGGCCCCAGCTATGCCTGTCTCTTTGTCGGCTACGTAGAACAGTTGATCTTCCGTAGTTACACCGGCATCACTCCCCAAATCTTCCTCCGCTACACTGATGACGCATTGGCGCCACCTCGTGTCCCCGCGAGGAGGTTGAGCAATTCATCAACTTCACCAAAACATTCCACCCCAACCTTTAATTTACCTGGACCATTTCTGACACCTCCCTCCCCTTCCTGGACCTCTCCATCTCTATTAATGATGACCAACTTGACACCAACATATTTTTACAAACCCACCGACTCCCACAGCTACCTGGATTACACCTCTTCCCACCCTAACTCCTGCAAAAATGCCATCCCGTATTACCAATTCCTCCGCCTCTGCTGTATCTACTCCCAGGAGGACCAGTTCCACCACAGAACACACCAGATGGCCTCCTTCTTTAGAGACCGCAATTTCCCTTCCCACGTGGTTAAAGATGCCCTCCAACTCATCTCGTCCACACCCTGCACCTCCGCCCTCAAACCCCACCCCTCCAACCGTAACAAGGACAGAACGCCCCTGGTGCTCACCTTCCACCTTACCAACCTTCGCATAAACCAAATCATCCACCGACATTTCCGCCAACTCCAAACGGACCCCACCACCAGGGATATTTCCCTCCCCACCCTTTTCCACTTTTCGCAAAGACAATTCCCTCTGTGACTACCTGGTCAGGTCCACGCCCTCCAACAACTCACCTTCCCATCCTGGCACCTTCCCCTGCCACCGCAGGAATTTCAAAACCTGCGCCCACACCTCCTCCCTCACCTCCATCCAAGGCCCTAAAGGAGCCTTCCACATCCAAAGTTTTACCTGCACATCCACCAATATCATTTATTGCATCCATTGCTCCTGATGCAGTCTCCTCTACATTGGGGAGACTAGACGCCTCCTAGCGGAGCGTTTTAGGAACATCTCTGGGACACCCACACCAATCAACCACACCGCCCTGTGGCCCAACATTTCAACTCCCCCTCCCACTCAGCCGAGGACATGGAGGTCCTGGGCCTCCTTCACCATTGCTCCCTCACCACCCGACGGCTGGAGGAAGAATGCCTCATCTTCCGCCTCAGAACACTTTAACCCCAGGGCTTCAACAGTTTCCTCATTTCCCCTTCCCCCACCTCATCCCAGTTCCAAACTTCCAGCTCAGCACTGTCCCCATGACCTGTCCTAGCTGCCT
Source organism: Chiloscyllium punctatum (assembly GCF_047496795.1). Taxonomy (NCBI): domain Eukaryota; kingdom Metazoa; phylum Chordata; class Chondrichthyes; order Orectolobiformes; family Hemiscylliidae; genus Chiloscyllium; species Chiloscyllium punctatum. Next base: position 83,785,522 of record NC_092760.1, read on the forward strand.
ATCTTCATTTCACCCTCCTCTCTGACCTATCACCTTCATCCCACCCCCATCCACCCATTGTACTCTTTGCTACCTTCCCCCACCCTCTTCCCTGACCTATCACCTCCATCCCCACCCCCACTCACCTATTGTACTCTATGCTACTTTCTCCCCACCCCCACCCCCACCCTCCTCTCATTTATCTCTCCACCCTTCAGGCACTCTCCCTGTATTCCTGATGAAGGGCTTTTGCCCGAAATGTTGATTTCGCTGCTCCTCGGATGCTGCCTGAACTGCTGTGCTTTTCCAGCACCACTAATCCAGAATCTGGTTTCCAGCATCTGTCGTCATTGTTTTACCTAATGAGATTCATCAGCTTCTCACTGAAGAAATTCCTCCCCATCTCACATTTAACATGCTGTCCTTTCACTAAGGACAGACCAGGACCTGAGAAATAGTGGAAACACCTTCTCCATGTCCACTCTATCCAGACCTCTCAGTATTCTGTAAGTTTCAATGAAACCTCTCTCCTCCTTCTCACTCCATTGATAACAGATCCAGAGTTCTCAATCACTTGTTATGAGGCGCCTTTCATTCCTGAGATTATTCCAATGAATGTTCTCTGGACGATCTCCATAGCCGGCACATAGATATGGTGCCCAAAACTGCTCACAATATTCCAAATGCAGTCTGACCAAAGCTTCAGCAATAAATCCTTCCTCTTGAAATAAGTGCTAATATTACTTTTGGCTTCCAAACTGCTAACTGCAGTGCATGCTAACCTTAAGAGAATCCTGAACTAAGGACTACCATGTCCCCTTGTGCTTCAGATTTCTGAAGCATTTCCACATTTAGAAAATAGTCTACACCTTTATTCTTCCTAATAAATTGCATAACTTCCCACTTTCCCATGTTGTAACTCATCTGTCACCTCTTTGCCCACTCCCCTAGCCTGTCCAAGTCTTTCTGCAGCCTACACACTTCCTCAACACTACCTGCCCATCTTTGTCTCATCTGTCAACTGAGCAATGGTGTCCTTAGTTTTGTCATCCAGATCACGAATGTACAATGTGAATAGTTGCAATTCCTGCAGAACTCCACGTCACCAGCTGCCACCCTGAAAAAAGACCCTCTTATCTCCACTTTCTGCGTTATGCCACTTAGCCAATCCTCTCTCCATCCCAGTACCTGGTCCCTATTACCATGGGCTCTTACCTTACTTAGCAACATCCAGTGAGGCACTTTGTCCAAAACCTTCTGGAAATCCAACTATATCACATCCACTGGCTCTCCTTAGTCTAACTTGCTTGTTACTTAGCGTCAGAGAGGTAGAGAGATGTGCAGCACGGAGTCAGACCCTTCAGCCCAACTCGTCCATGCCAACCAGATATCCTAACCTGATCTAGTCCCATTTGCCAGCATTTGGCCCATTTCCCTTTAAACCCTTCCTAATCATATACCCATCCAGGTGCCTTTTAAATGTTGTAATTGTCCCAGCCTCCACACTTCCTCTGGCAGCTCATATCATACACGCACCACCCTCTGCGTGAAAAAGTTGCTTTTTAGGTTCCTTTTATACCTTCCCCTTAGAACATAAACCTATGCCCTTTAGTTCTGGACTCCCACATCCCAGGGAAAAAACCTGGTCTATTCACCCTATCCATTCCCCTCATGATTTCATAAACTCTATAACGGTCACCCCTCAGCCTCTGACACTCCAGGAAAAACAGCCCAAGCCTATTCAACTGCTCCCTATAGCTCAAACCTTTCAACTTCCTCAAAGTCTTCTAACAGATTTGTCAGGCAGGAGTTATCCTTGATAAAACCATGCTGACTCAGCCCTATTTTACCGTGCACTTCCAAACACTTCACAACATTTGAATAACGAACCATAAAATGTCATCAATGATCGAGGTCATGCTAGCCGGCCTTCAGTTTCCCATCTTTACCTCCCTCTTTTCTTTGATAGGGGTCTTACATTAGACATTTTCCAATCCTTTGGGACCCTCCCTGACTCCAGCGATTCCTAAAAGTTCACCATTAACACTTTCACAACCTCCTCAGCTGTCTCCTTCAGAATCCTGAGGTGTAGCCCATCTGGTCCAGGTGATTTATCCACTTTCAAGCCTTTCAACGTCTCTAGCCCCTTCTCATTAGTGATGGCCATGACATTCATCTCTGCCCTCTGACTCGAAGTTCTGGTATGCTATTGGCATCGTCCACCAGGAAGTCTGATGCAAAGTATTTATTCAGTTCCTCTATCATTTCTTTGTTTCCCATTACTACTTCTCCAGTCTCATTTTCCAATGGTCCAATTTTGACTTTTGTTGGTCTCTTACCTCTTTTATATCTGAAAAAGCTAATGAGTACCATGATTTAGTGCTTTGCCCCATAACCCAATTGGATGATTATTTAAATAGAACCAGTGTGCTCTTGAATATCTGGATTTAACCTGGTTTAAACCACCCTTCAAGACAATGCATTTCAGAACCTACCTACACTGTGGAAAAATGTTTTTCCTTACCTCAGGTTTGCTTCTTGAAATCCTTGCCTTCTCATTCACACAGTCCTTTCAAAAAAAAGGGCAGCAGGTAGAATTTACTGCAGCAAAATGATAAATGATGGCAGCAAAGACAAGGACAGTGAATATAAACTAGAAGGCCTACAATTCTCCAAGAATACTGCAATGGAAAACCTATTTTTTAGAATACTTTATTCCCAGTGAGTACAGGAATTGTAATGCACTTGAATAATGAATTAGACAGAAAGATACCTTTATCACTCTATTCCTGAAAAATTAGGATAATAAGGGAACATGATGTGGTGTTATCAACAAACTATTAGTCCAGGGATCTAGGTAATTTTCTGGCAGATAGTGGAATTCAATAACATGTCTGCAATTGAAAGTTTAATGATGGTCATGTAGCAGCCAATTGACAGAAAAAACCCCGTCTGGTTCACAAATTTTGGGAAGGAAATTGCAATGTGGTTGACTCTGAACTGCCCTCTGGGCAATTAGGGATGGGCAATAAATGCTGCCGAGCCAGCAACCTCCACATACCGTAAATGATTTTTTAAAAATCAGACAGGTGCTTTCTAACTTATGTCATCTGAATATGGGCCATCATTGCTGCCTGGATAAGCGAGAATCTGCTATTTTGAGGACACAATCCAGTCCAATATCTAATTCAAAACCTCATACATAGAACATGGAACAGTATAGTACAGGAAAGGGCTCTTTGGCCCACAATGTTGTGCTGAACTTATGCCAAATTAAACTAATCCCTTCTGCCTGCCCTTGGCCCATACCCCTCCATTCCTTGAATATTCAAGTGCTTATCTAGAAGTCCTTTAAATGCCCCTGTAGTATCTGCCACCACAACCAGCCCTGACAACACGTTCCCGACTCCTACCGCTGTGTAAAAAACAAACTTGCCCCCATGTCTCCTTTGACTTTTCCCTCCTCACCTTAAATGCATTCCCCCTTAGCATTAGGCAGTTCAACTCGGATTCTGACTGTCAACCCTGTCTATGCATCTCAATGTTACAGACTGTGGGCAAGTATCCCTTCATCAACCACCACTCCAGAGAAAACTAGCCAAATGTTTCTAGCCTCTCCTCATAGCTATTGCCCTCTAATCCAGGTAGCATCCTCGTAAATCTTTTCTGCACCCTCTCCAAAGCCTCCACATCCTTCCTTCCTCCTCTTCATTATAAGCAATGTATGGAGGAAAAGGAGACAAATGCAAGACCACCAGAGACAGGAGATGGCGTCCTTCTGGACACTAAATGTCAACTTTAGAACATAGAACAGTACAGCGCAGAAAAGGCCCTTCAGCCCTCAATATTGTGCCGACCTGTAAACTATTCTCAGCTTGTCCACCTACACTATCCCATCATCATCCATGTGCTTGTCCAAGGATTGACTTTGAAAACGTCTTCCCGAAAAAAGGCGCTGGAAGTCAAGTCTTTGTACGTTTTTAAGGCAGAGCTGGATCAACCTTTGGCAATCAAGGGGGTGACAGTTTCTCAGACGTAAAGCAGATTTGAGGTTACAATCAGAGAAGCCATTGTTCTTTTAAATGGAGGAGCAGACTCAAAGGACTAAATGGCCTACTCCTGCTATTTGCTTGTATGTTTGTAATAATTTGACAATCCTGTAAAACCAACAATGCTCAACACTTGCAGTTGAATTAATCACAAACAGCAAAAGTCTATCCACCTCTTTAAATGGACATGTATTCATTTACGATTATCTGGTTGAGTTTCATTCCAAGTTGTTTATTCTCAATGTATGCTTTAATTGCCCGAATATACCAAACTTCAGTTTGGCATTGTTACACATTTTATATGCAAGCTCAGTCAGGAAGCTGAAGGGACTGTGTTCCATTCCTGCAAGATAACACTCTGAATACAAATGGGCAACTGTTGTCTTTAAACAGGCTTCAGATGTCAGAGAACATCTTGACAGTTAGGTAAGGAAATTCTTCTTTCTATCCGTCATCTGCATTCTGTGGCTTAGAAAAAGATTTGAGCAACTGCAACAAGGGCAAGATGCAAGTCATCTTCATAATCCAGAAATCGAGTTTTGGACAACATGGGGGAAAAATGTTAATTGTAAATAGCTTAAATTTAGTCCGGAAGTAAAAAATTTGAACCCAGCTGCCCATCTGATAAGAATGTCAGTGCGCATGCAGAGGAAGTCACTCTGTAATTGTGTGGTATACTCTCTGCATATGAGATCACCTTGCTTGTGGAAAGTGGATTTGTATCCAAACAACTTTCACAAACTCAGGTCATTTCAGCCAATGGAGGTACTTCCTTGATGTGTCGTTAAAACACAGGAAACAGGAGAGACAATGAGTTCACAGCAATGTCCAAAAAGAGCAAGGAGATAAGTGAGCAGGTCATTTTGTTTTTGGGTTGAGGGATCAATGTCCTGAAGAAGGCAAATCATAGACTCACAGTAAAGAGGCCCTTTGGCCCATTAATTCTGTACCACAGTATATTGACCACTTCCTACATTTGTCCCACTTTCCTGAAACAGGCCCATAGTCTTGAATGTTACATCATTCCAAATGTTCATCCATGTACTTTTTAAAAAGGTTGTGAGGTTTCCCACCTCAACTACCCTCCCAGGGAGTGTATTCCACACCCCACCATCCTCTGGGTCAAAACGGTATTCCTCAAATCCCCTCTAAACCATTTGCCTTTCATTTGAAAATTATGCTACTTTGTTATTGACCATTAAATTAAGGGGAACAGCTGTGTTTTGTTCATTCTGCCTACTCTCATCATAATATTATACAACTTAATCAGCTACCCAGATTTGATCCGAATTATTCTCGTCACATGTACCAAGGTACAATGAACCGTATGCAATGAACTATAGACAGGGACCTGTATCCCTGTTATAAAGGAAACAATCCAAGCTTATCCAGCCTCCACTCATATCTTAAGTGCTCCAGTCCGGACACCATCCCTCAGTAAATCTCCTTTGCATTGCCTCCAAAGCAATCTCATCTTTCCTAAAATGTGTAGTTAGAGATCAGACTGCACATATTAGTCCAGATGTATCCTAACCAATGTTCTGCACAGCTCCATCATGACCTTCCTGCTCTTATAATCTACGTCACAACAAAGTTTAATATCCTGTATGCCTTCTTAACTACCCTATTGACCTATCCTACCATCAGGGATCTGGTCCCCAAGATGCCCTGTTCCTCAGCTTCCTCATCTCCTGCCATTGAGTACTCATGGAAGACATATGGAATTCTGTGGAGTATAACTTGAATCCTGACTCCCTAAAATCCAAATCAGGAGAGCAACGGGATATACCCCATTTGCCTGAATGGGTGCAGTTCCAACAATACTCAATAGGCTCAATACCTTCAAGCAGCCCACTTGATTGGCAACCCATTCCCCAATTTCAACATTCATGTTTTCCATCGCTGATGTATAATAGTAATACTGTGTACCATTAAAAAAAAACGCACTACAGCAAGTCACCCTTTCAAATCCACATAAAAAGACAAGGGCAGAAGATACATGTGCACATCACCCACCTAAAAAAGGTTCCTCTCCAAGCCTCTCACCATCCTGATTTTGAAGGAATGGCAATATATTTAATTGTTCCAGACCCAGCTATAATCTCCCTAACAGCACTGTAAGTGGCCCTATACCTCAATAATTGCAGCAGTTAAATAAAGCAGTTCATCAGCATCTTTTCTCAGGAATTAGGGATGAGCAATATGTGCTGATCTAGCCAATGATGCTCACTTCCCATGGACAATTAAGAATAAAAGTGAAAGGCTCCCAGTTTCTGTGGGAATTACCTGTTTGTGGTATCATGAGAGAAAATTATCTGGAAAAAGTGAAACTCAACAGAAAATTCTTCAACTTTCTCTGTCACAGCTGTATCTAATGTCATTTGTTGAATCAGCTCACTTTGAAAATCAGCAGGCAACAGGCTGTGTGCTAATCTAAGATCTTATATTCTGTGGTATCTTGTATGAAGGCATCTGTTTCTACTGTGATCCAGATGGGATGTGTTGAGGTGGACTCTAGATTCAGGAGATGACAAAACGTAGGAGATGGTCAATTACTTACTAACTCAGGCAACCTGGTGGATCTACATCTGTGTTTTCCATTTGTCAGGCAGTCTGGGAATGGCACTGCCAAGAGTTCTACAGCTGACCCTTTGAACCTCTCCTGAGGAGCTGAAGCAGTGTTTTGTTTTAGTTTTGGGACAGGAAGCAGGAACAGCAGAATCTGACCATCTGGTGTCCAAACTGATCCAACTTCTCAGACCTACTGATAATACTCTTGTTAGAATACTTGCCAAAAGGCCCCCCTGTAGTGGCTCATGTTTATAAACTGCTTTATTGATTGACTGATTTATTACTGTCACCAGAATAAATCACCAACTTAAGACCCATAATATAAGCAATACATTTGTTAGTAACCTGCACTATCTTGTACGGTTGGAGAGAAATCAGTTACAGTTGGAGTTATTGATATGCAATATTAAATTTATTTTTGCCTTAGATGAGGAAACAGCTCCAAGTCACACCTTCAGGACTGGATAATGCAAATTTTCACAAAAGAAAAATAAGCAATAAATCAAAGCTGCTTCAAAGTCATGTCTATTACAAACATTTTATGGGAATGCCTCATTTTCTTTCTACTGTCTGTGCAATTATACTTTTATGAAAAGATATTCAAAGTTTGGAGCTTGATGCATTGTGCAAATCTAATGAAAAGCTGCTCTCACAATCTTTCCAACATTGTTGCCATTTTAGCCTCAGGAAATTTCTCTTTTCTGTTGCTTCGTTAAAATGCTTGGAGACCATTTTATTGCGCGTTCATTTTGCATCTAAATACTTTTAGCTTCCTTTCTTAGATTTCACCAAACATTACATCTCGGTAAGAAATGTTCTCAAAAATCTCCATCAAGTGGTTGAATAATTCTAGATGGTAGATGTTAGATTGTTAGATGGTAATGTATTGTTACCACTAAGCTCAATACTCACTTCTGACGGATTCCAAAAAAAGAATAATCTGCTTGAAATGCAATTGCTCTACCATCGTTTAATTATATGACAGGAGTTGCTTAGGTGCTGTTACATTTAAGTAGTGCCTTTTGGAGCAGTCCATAGTGCAGAAATACATGATGTCCATATTGCAACATGGACAAGGCAAAGCGACAAGCCCATGCAACTCAAAGCATGGCACCGGGCTAGCAACTGAAACATTGCCTATGGTTTAGTTTCCTTGGGTGAACTTGCTCATTTTTTTTCCGCTAAAACTGTACAGACCTTCCCAGGCAATTGGGAAAAGTCTGCCTCCTAGTAATCGTGATTGAAATTATAGCATTGGACAAAATAAAAAGGGACAGATGTACATACATGTCATGCAACATTTCATGACTTTGGGTCTGCCAAAAGTATTTAACAATTAGATATTTCTTTAAAAGGTTAGTTACTGTCATAAAATAGCAATTGTGACAGCTAATGTGTGCAAAGAGTGTGCGCCCACGAGCAGTAATGATGTAAATGACCAAACTGTCAGTTCAATTGCTGGCTAACTGAAAGATTTTGGCCGAGAAACCAAACAAACTCCTCCATTCTTTGAACAGATCTATTCAATTTTTACTGTCCACCAAAAATAGAAGAGAGACCTGATTTATCAACCCATTCAAAAAAGGTAACACTAGCAACAGTGTAGCTCTCTCCTAGTAAAACACACAAGTGACAGCCTTTACAGTGATGTCACTGGAATAAGGCATGATTCATGACCATCTACACCAAGTGGGAGCTTAACACTGAGCCAACACCAGGCTAAAATGACAACAGAGCTCCTTTTACTGTAACTGCATTAAGTGGCACACTCAAATACTAGCATTTCTTACACCCAGCCCCTAGTCAGAGTATGGTTTTCTAGCCCTAGTCCAGACAGTCCCCATGTGTCAAGATGGAAGTTTTAATCTGTGAATGTTAATTGACACTTCGAGTGATACGGAGAATGAGTAGGTGAGATATAGACTCCTACTTACAATGATACAATCTCTTTTGGCCATTCCTGAACAGCTTATACTCAAAACTTCGACTCTCTTGCTCCTCAGATGCTGCCTGACTAGCTGTGCTTTTCAAGCACCACACTTTTTGACTCTGATCTCCAGCATCTGCAGTTCTCACTCTCCTTCTTGGCCAAACTAATGACTGGTTTCTGAAACTGTTCAAATTTAGGGCCCTATCTTGATATCTGTATGGGTGTTTTGTGGCTTGATGCATATTAGGATAGTTTCTTCTACCTGCTTTAGCCTGAATCTGGTAGATTTCTATGAAACTCCTTCTATTCATACTAGGATTCATATCATATTGTGACGTAGAGCATTCTCAATAAAAGAGGTCACATTCACGCCTTTTCACACCTTAACATGCACCAGTTTTGACATTCTGTTTCATCACCATTATCAATCTCTTTCGTTTGGACTGGGCCTCAAAACCATCTGTTCCCTTCACCTCTCCTATGCTTCTATATTAAAAAAAACATTTTCCAACCCTTCTCAATTCTGAAAAGGAGTCAGGCTCAACTCAATGTTAACTCTGGCACCATCTGTAGAAGCGAAACAGAATCTTCAGTGTTTGTCTTAGATTTCTAGCATTTGCAGTATTTTACCGTTATTTCTGATTCTCTCTCTCTTTACAGACTCGAGTACATGTCACAATTACATCATCACATACATTTCTCTCTCATTACACTGCAACCTTCACATGTAAAAAAATGTTGATTTTATTACTGAAATAACCAGAGCATTATCTACTGGATTCCAAAGTTGGGGAAGAAGTGGATTCTTAATTCAGGAGCCACTAGGCATGGGAAAAGGTACAAGGAGATTATAATGCTCAGAGCCCTTAAGGCAGCAATTCCTCACAGCTGCTCCTGTTCCATCCTGCTATTTCAAAAAGACAACCTATATTTCCCTCCAACCACTAGCTGGTCAAGTAAGTGTTACAGCAAAATTTTCAACTGGTTAAAACATAGATCCAAGTTGGCAGGAACTGCAGTACAGCTCTTGCCTAATTGGGCTTTTTGAAGCTTGTAGCATTTGGAGAATCACATTTCAAATATAAGTAACATGAAGAATTGTGCTAATTATTAAAGTCTTAAAACCGTTGGGGATAAAATTAGGTTTTACCTGGGCTGTTCCTTCTGTCAGTTTCAGCTGTAGTTAACCATGGCATTTGCATTTTAGTATACATAATTTCTGTGCTCTGCCATTTTGACTGATGTTTTAGTTTACACCAATATATTCACATGCACACCCTGTGTTTTAATTGGACGAACAAACCATCAGTTCAATTGCTGGCTAAGGGATAGATTTTGGCCAAGACACCAAACAAACTCCTCCATTCTTCGAACAGATCTATTCAATTTTTACTGTCCACCAAAAATAGAAGAGAGACCTGCTTTATCAACCCATTCGAAAAGATAACACTAGCAACAGTGCTGCTCTCCAAGTAAAACACATAAGTGGCACCCTTTACAGTGATGTCACTGGAATCGGGCATGGTTCATGACCATCTAACTCAGAAGTGGTAGCCTAACACTGAACCAAGACCAAGCTAAAATGACAATTTCACTGTAACTGCATCAAGCACCACATTCAAATACTAACATTTCTTACACCCATTCCTTAGTCAGAGAGTATAGTTTTGTAGCCCTAGCCTACGCAATCCCCATGTGTGAAGATGTCCCCATGTTTTAATCTGTGAACACTATTTGACACCCTGAGTGATACTTAGAGTAGGTGAGATATAGACCCCTACTTGCAATTATACAGTCTCTCTTCACCATTCCCGAAGAGCTTATGCTCGAAATGTCGACTCTTCTGCTCCGCAGATGCTGCCTGACTGGCTGTGCTTTTCCAGCATCACACTCTTGACTCTAATCTCCAGATCTGCAACCCTCATTTTTAACCTTTTAATTAGATGAGCCTTCGATTTCCTTAATGTGGGATGCTGGATGTTAACAAGATTCAGCATGCAACGTGATTACATGCACCAGTTACACACGTAGTTGTCAGTGCAGTACTTTGCCTGGGAAATTCAGAGGTGGTTTCTGCTCTCCGTCAGTGTTGTTTCCCAGTGATTCCACTGAAATTCAACAAATTTAAATTCAAGAAATTCTCTAATTTCTGGGGACAGGGAGAAGCAGAGAGATGGGATCTTCCAGAGAGTGTATAAACTACCTAGAAGGAACACGCATACACAGACATTTACAAGCCCTGTTCTGTTAATGAACTTTTACTTTCCATTTCTAAGACTTAAATCCAAACATGCAAATATTTAGCATGTAGGGCAATATTGCTTTCTACTTAAACTGCTCTTTTCATGGGGTGGTGTGTGGCCATTTAGAATAAGGTAGCAGCATCCAAGTTCTTTCCTAAATCTCTGCTTATTGCTAAATGGAAGAATGTATTTTCAATAAAGAAATTATTTGGAATAACAATCAAGAAATCTTATGATCGCACAGGTTTTGGAACTTGTACAGAGGGTTGTCACAAAAATATAACTGATGTATGGTAACAGTTGAGAGTGTGGTGCTGGAAAAGCACAGCAGGTCAGGCAGCATCAGCTGAACAGGAGAATCAATGTTTCGGCATAAGTTAATTCCTAGCTGAAGGTGTTTTCTGTTTGTTTTGGTTGCACAGTGGGTTTAATGCTGGTATGCACACAGCCATTCAATCTACAACTATTCATTTATACGTTGACCTCCAGGAGTAAACAAGGCATTGGGCAATTAATTTTCTATTGAGTAATAGTTATGAAGCACTGCTGAAGGTTTAAAATGTGTTACAAGAATTGGGATTTGAATGCATCGATCAACATTAATTTCAATTTATTGGCACCCTAGAAATAGCTTATTCACATTAAAATTAGATTTATACATTGTGTGTGTACTCAAGTACAGAAGTTCAGGAGTACAATGAAAAGAAATTATAGATCTAGTTCAACCAATTTCAATCAGTTACATTTTTCCAATATATTATGAAATTATCAATATTTATGATGTGAGATTTAAAATAATCCAAATAAGAATTTACCATTACACTCAAGGAATTGGAGAGAAGAGTCAGCCCTGGGCCTTTGGCCCCAAATCCTCAATCAGCTGATATCATTTGCTAGACATAGGAACATAGTTGGTAGGAATAGTGTTGCAAATCTTTTCACTGTGGTGCTTCTCATTTTAGCATCAGTAATACCAATACACAGCTTAGGATAGCTGCTCCTGATAACTTCAGCACCACGGCCAGCAGTCTATCCCCTACTATAGATTACAGATTCTTGAAAGTCTCACTTGCGTAAAAGTCAGACCGATGCCTTTTGGCTAAAATCCCGGTCTCAGGAGCTCTAGTTTTACTACAACCTCTTCGATCAGGCAGAGGGTACAAAAGCTTGAACACATGCACTAAAAGATTCAGGAACAGCTTTTTCCCCGGCCATTATTATTGATGAATGGACTCTCTAATTTCAAAAATTGCACATCTTGTTAATGTTGACCCTGCCTAGCACATGCCCTGCGCAACATAACCTGAATGTTTTTGTCAAAGTCCTTTGTTCCCCTTATGATCTATATGTCTTTGCTTACTATGATCTGCCTGTCATGATCATAAACAAAGCTTTTCACTGTATTTAGGTACACATGACAATAAATAAAAATCAAATCAAATTGTTTGCAGTGCACATTCTAAAAACTCATTTCCTTTTAAATATTGTCCAAATAGATAGTCAATTCATTTTGGATAATATCTTGCTTATGGTGTGCAATGGAGAACTGCACGCATTGATGTGTGTCAATAACACTGTGTGCACAATATTTACACAGTTTATTCGTACAGAAATGATTTTGTGTCAAGTTCTAAATAGTTTTAGCAGCTAGTTATATTGCAAATCATGGAGAATGAGAAACCAGGACAGTTTGTGATTGAGGCGGCTTTGAAACGAGACACATAAATGAGAGCCAAGGGACATGAATTTCGCATAACAAATGCATTGGATCATCTACATCATAACTTTGCAGAGACTAACTGGAATAACGTTGCTGAAGAATTACATAACTAATGTACTGGCACCTCCAGAACTCTTCTTGATCAGCATATTCCGACATTAATTCAAATATAATGCAAGTGGACATTGACAAAGCAAATTTTCACAATGCAATTGGACTCGTATAATGTACTAAATGAGGACACATTGAAAAGGTCACATTATTAGTTTAGTTTGCATCAAAGTTCATCAAGCAGAAATTAATGGGCATCTCAATTTCCAATAGATAGACAACACTTCAGTGAAAACAGTGGGCAATTTGTTATAACTGATGAGGTGTTTTGAAAAGAAAGGCAGGGCTAGGTTTTGTAATCCTGAACAACTCCTGTCATAGTTGTGTACAGCAAGACTTTGTGGAGCTTTATATAGTCTGGCTAATCAAGTCTTACAGCTTGCAAATACAGGTATTAAAATACCAGTGAATGTCACATGATTAAATATCATTTATTTAAATGTAATTACTGCATTTTTAAAATGCCTTATTCACCATTCCTAATTACCCTCAAGGTGAAGATGATGAGCTCCTCTTGAACTCCAGGAGATTCCAGGATCTCAATGTGACCATGTTGAATTAATTAATCACAATCTATTCCTATTGCTCATAGTGCATGTCTTGGGAGGAGAGGTTGCCCATGGTGATGTTCTCATGCATGTGCTATCCTTGCTCTTGTGGATAGTAGAGTTCACAGGATTGGAAGGGCCTGATGTATCCTGGGGGTGTAGACAGTAGTCAGTTCTATTACTGCGCACTGGTGATGAAGAATGAGTTCCTATTAAACAGACAGTTTTGCTCTGGATTGTGCTGAGCTCAGTGTTACACAAAAAGGTTGGATCACCTTTGCTGGAATAGGTTTTCTTCCACTTCTTTTTCAAACTACACGCAAGAAATGATACAGATGTCCATTTTCATAACTCAAAGTAATGAACACTGCAGGGTGGCACAGTGGATCAGTGGTTAGCGCTGCTTTCTCACAGTGACAGGGACCCAGATTCAACTCCAGCCTTGGGTGACTGCCTGTGTGGAGTTTGCACATTCTCCCAGTGCCTGCGCGTGTTTACTCCGGGTGCTCCGGTTTCCTCCCACATTCCAAAAAATGTGCAGGCCAGGTGAAATGGCCATGCTAAATTGCCCATAGTGTTAAGTGCATTAGAAGGAAATAGGTCTGGGGGGGTTGGTTACTCTTCAGGAGGTTGGGGTGGGGGTGGGGGGGGGGCCGTGTGGACTTGTTGGGCAAAGGGGCTTGCTTCCGCACCGTAGGGAATCCATTCTAAATTGTTACTCAACTGCACTGCCTGCTGTATCTTATTTCACAGACAGGAAACTAAGAAAGGGTGCAAAAATGGCTCTGTTCATGAAAAAAAAAGTGATATTGTCACAATAGAGAGGGATGACCTAAATTCAAGAAACCAGAAACAGTCTGGGTGGAGAATGAAAAAGGCAAGTGTTCACTTGTAGGAGCCTTGAGCTTTGAGACTTGTACAGGCACCCTAACAGATAGCAAGATAGGGTAACAAGGACGAAATAGTGGAGATTTTCAGAAGCATATTGCAAGTAAGAAATGAAGTAGGGTCAGAAAATGTAGAGTCTGTAGAACTGAGGAACTGCAAAAAAAGGTGAAAAAAAAACTGCAGATGGAATTTTGTACAGGCTTCCAAACAGTCGTCAGGTGCTGGGGTGCAAAATACACCAGGAGATAGAAAAGATGTGTAGGAAAGGCAAAGTTAGTGATCACAGGGATTTCAATATGCAGGTGGACTTGGAAAATCAGGTTGGAGAGAGACTGCAAGGAAAGGATTTTGCAGAATGTCTACAAGATGGCTATTTAGAGCAGCTTGTGGTGTAGCCTACTAGGGAACAGACAATACTGGATTTAGTGCTGTGCAATGAGGTAGAGTTGATAAGGGAAAATAAAGGTGAAGGAACCCTTAGGAAGCAGTGATCATAATATGATTTGAATTTACTCTGCAGTTTGAGAGGGAGAAGATAGAATCAGAGGTAATGGTTTTATAGCTGAATAAAAGCAACTACAGAAGCATTAGGCAGGAGCTGAGTAGAATTGACTGGAGAGTGGCCGAGCAGGAAAGACAGTGGAACAAAAATAGCAAGAGTTTCTGGGCATAATTCAGGAGACACAGCAGAGATTCATCCTGAGAAAAAAGCAGCATGGTACAGGAAAGATGAGGCAACCATGGCTGACTAGGGAGGTCAGGGATAGCACAAAAGCAAAAGAGAAAACATATAATGTGGTGAAGGGCAGCAGGAAATCAGAGGATTGGAAATCTTATAAAAGACCAGAGGGCATCAAAAAAGGAGGAAGAAGACTAAGTACGAGGGTAAGCTTGCCAGTAATATAAAGGATGACTGTAAGAGCTTCTTTAAGTATATAAAGGCCAGAAGAGAGACAAAATGGATATTTGGCCATTGGAAAATTATCCTGGAGAAATAGTAGTGGGGAACAAGGAAATGGCGGAGGAACTGGATAATTATTTCCCAGTTTTCACAGTGGAATATATAGGAGTAATATCCAAAAAATTCAAGAGAATGAGGGGCAGAGCTGAGTATGGTGCCCATCACCAAGGAGAAGGTGCTAGAAAAATTGAATGGCCTGAAGGTGGATAAATCACCTGGACCAGATGGACTGCACCCCAAAGCTCTAAGGGAGATACTTGAAGAGATATTGGAGATGTTAGTGGTGATCGTTCAGGAATCACTAGAATCAGGGAGGCTTCAAGAGGACTGGAAAATCATTAACATGACACCCCTGTTTAAAAAAGGGAGTAAGGTAAAAGACAGAAAATTGCCAACTGATTAGCCTAACCTTGGTCATGGAATCCAGTGTGAAGGATGAGATTTCTGAATACTTGGAAGTGTATGGCAAAATAGGGCAAAGTCAGCATGGTTTCATCAAGAGGAGGTCATGCCTGACAAATCTGCTAGAATTCTTGGAGGAAGTAATGAGCAGAGTAGACCAAGGAGAGCCAATGGATGTTATCTACCTGGACTTCAAAGTGGTTTTGGACAAGGTGCCGCACTGGAGGCTGCTGAGTAAGATAAGAGCCCATGATGCTAGAGGCAAAGTGCTAGCATGGGCAGAAACTTGGCTGTCTGGCCAAAAGCACAGAGTGGGGATTAAAAGAGTCCTTCTCAGGATAGCAGCCGGTGACAAGAGATGTTCCATAAGGCTGAGTGTTGGGGCCACAGCTTCTTTCTTTATACATTAATGATCTAAAAGAAGGAATGGATGATGTTATGGCTATGATTGCAGACGATGCAAATATAGCTAAAAGGACAGATAGCATTGAGGCAGGAGGCTGCAGAACGATTTGGACAGGTTTAGAGAGTGGGCAAAGAAATGGTAGATAGAGTCCAATGTGAAAAAGTGTGAAGTCATGCACTTTGGTAGGAAGAATAGAGGTGTGGACTATTATCTAAATGGGGAGAAAATTCAGAATCTGAAGTTCAAAAAGAGACTAAGGAGTTCTAGTTCAGGATTGTCTCAAGGCGAACTTTCAGTCTGTAGTTAGGAAGGCAAATGCCATGATAGCATTTATTTTGAGAGACTTGAACATAAAAACATATGTACTCCTGAGGCTAAGACTCAGGTCAGACCACATTTGGAGTATTATGTGCTGTTTTGGGTAGGATACCGGCCCTGGAGTGCGTTCAGAGGAGGTTCACGAGAATCGCCCCAGGAATGAAAAGCTTAACATATGAGGAACATTTGAGGACTCTGGATCTAATATTCGATGGAGTTCAGAAGGATGAGGGGGAGGTCCAGTTGAAACTTACAGAATATTGAATAGCCTGTACAGAGTGGACGTTGGGAAGATATTTCATTGATAGGAAAGAGTAGGACTCAAGGGAATAGCCTTAGAGTACCGGGAAGACTTTTCATAATGGAGATAAAGGAGAAATCTTTTCATCCAGAGTAAT
The DNA here is from genome assembly GCF_047496795.1 of Chiloscyllium punctatum. Classification (NCBI taxonomy): domain Eukaryota; kingdom Metazoa; phylum Chordata; class Chondrichthyes; order Orectolobiformes; family Hemiscylliidae; genus Chiloscyllium; species Chiloscyllium punctatum. The sequence continues at coordinate 83,802,046 of NC_092760.1, forward strand.
AAATCTTTGGAATTCATTGCCACAGAAGGTTGTGGAGGCCAGGACATTGAGCATATTTAAGACTATAAATGGATAGGTTCTGAGTATCAAGGGAATCAAGAGTTATGGGGAGAAAGCGGGCAAATGGGGTTGAGAAACTGGTAGAGAAAACTCGATGGGCTGAATGACCAAACTTCTGCTCCTATGGTCTTATAATCGGAGATTCATTTATATTTACATGTTTATATCTATTTATATGGAGCGGGAAAAAAAACAGATGTAGTGAAAGTAGTCCAGATGAGGAGTTTATTGAATGTTTTTCGGACCATTTCTTTGGACCAGTATGTTACAGCACCAAAGAATAAACTATACTAGACCAGCTTTGACAAATGAGATAGGATTGATTATTGACCTTCACAGTGAAAACACCTCAGAATAGCAGCAACCATAATATGACAGATTTTTACAAACAGTTTAGGGAAGAGAAGCATGAGTCAAAGATTATTATTTTGTATTTAAACAAGGACAGATATGGAGGGCATGAAACAGTGATAGCTATAGATTAGATTAGATTACTTACTAGATTAGATTACTTACAGTGTGGAAACAGGCCCTTCGGCCCAACAAGTCCACACCGCCCCGCCGAAGCGCAACCCAACCATACCCCTACAACCATACCTAACACTACGGGCAATTTAGCATGGCCAATTCACCTGACCCTGCACATCTTTGGACTGTGGGAGGAAACCGGAGCACCCGGAGGAAACCCACGCAGACACGGGGAGAACGTGCAAACTCCACACAGTCAGTCGCCTGAGTCGGGAATTGAACCCAGGTCTCTGGTGTTGTGAGGCAGCAGTGCTAACCACTGTGCCACCGTGCCGCCCAAGAGTGAACTATTAATTTAGATTAAGAGATAGGTGGTAGTGGCAAACATTTCAGAGGATATTTCAGAAAGCAAAGACTGGATACATCCCGATAAAAGTTTTAAAGTGGCTGACCCACCAACTCTGGTTGACTAGAAAAGTCAAAGATAGAATCAAACTCAAAAGTAAAGACATATAATTGCGCAAAGATACATAGCAGGTCAGAGATTCAGACACTTTTTAAACAAAAATCAACAACGAATTACTAAAAAAGGTTGATAAGGAGGGAACAAATAGAATACAATCGAAATTTATTCACTGAGTTCACAGAATCCAGAGAGTGTGGAAATAGACCATTCAGCCCAATATGTTCCCACTAACTCTGCAAAAAGCATCCCACCTCGACACAAATGTATCCACAAATATAAAAATAAATAGAACAAATAAAGTTCCATCAGCTACATAAACAAGAGCTATTGTTGGACCTATAGAACATGACATTGGAGAATTAATAAATGGAGGATTCATAAAAAAAGATAGCAGATGAATTGAACATATTACTTTCTTTTTCATACATTTAACAGAGCTGTGAATCAGGAACAGAAGATGAGGGAGGAACTCAAGGAAATTTATCATTATCAGGGAAGTAGCACGGAGTTAAAAGTGTTATGGAACAGTGAGTTGTCAAGTCTGGCAGGGTATGGTGGATTTCATTCTAGGGTTTGAAAGAAAATTAATCTTCTGACTCCCCAAAGCCTGACTTCCATCTATAAGGCACAAGTCAGGAGTGAGATGGAATACTCCCCACTTGACTGGATGGGTGCAGCTTCAAAAAAAAACATGTCACCATTCAGGACAAAAGCAGCCCACTGGATTAGCACCATAAGCAGCGACTCCCTCCACCACCAATGCTTAGTAGCAGCAGTGTGCTCTGCAGAAATTTACCGAAGATCCTCAGATAGCACCTTCCAAACCCATGACCACCAGCAAGCTCTGCTCAAAGCCACTCACTATCCTGACTTGCAAAGGTATAACCATTCCTTCACTGTTGCTGAGTCAAAATCCCGGAATTCCCTCCTTAAATGGCAATGTAGGCCAGCCCACAGTAGGGGGACTGCAGCAGTTCAAGAATCAGCTTACCACCACCTTCTCAAGGGGCAACAAGAGACGGGCAATAAATGCTGGCCCAGCCAGCAACACCCACACTCCACAATTGAATTATCATTAAGATATTATGAAAGGTTCTCTCTAGTTAGCTGATTCCCAATGTAATTCCATTATTTGAGGAAGGGACAAAGGCAGAAGTCACATGACACCAGGTTATAGTCCAGCAGGTTTATTTGGAATCACAAGCTTTCGGAGCGCTGCTCCTTCGTCACGTGAAGTGACTCACTCCAACTGATGAAAGGGCAGCGCTCGGAAACTTTGAGTTCAAATAAACCTGCTGGCCTATAACCTGGCATCATGTGATCTCTGCCTATGGAAAAAGTGAGGACTGCAGATGCTGGAGATCCGAGCTTAAAAATTGCCGCATTTTTCCAGCAACACATTTTAAGCTCTGATTTCTGCCTATGTCCACTCTGGTCTAACACTGACACATCCACATTTAAAGAAAAGTCAGGGAAACAAAACAGGAACCTACTGGCCAGTTAACGTAACATCTGTCAATCAGGAAAATGCCAAAAGCTATTCAGGATGTTATAACAGGATATTTCGGTAAGTTCATGATAATCAGGCTGAGCTAACATGGTTTTGTCAAAGGAAAATCACATTTACCGAATTTAACTGGAGTTCTTTGAAATAGTAACTAGTGATATGGAGACAGGGATGCATTGTACTTCAATTTCTAGAAGATATTTCATCAAACATTTGCTACAGGAAATGAAAGCCCATGTTACTGAGGGTAACACATTCGTATGGAGAGAAGATTGGCTGACTAATGGGAAGCAGAGAGTTGAAATAAATAGATCTTTTCTAGGCTGGCACGTTGTGATGAGTCGTGTGCCTCAGGAGCTAGCTGTGGGGACTTCAACTCTTTACAGTTTATATAAAATGATTTGGATGAAGCAGCCAAAATGTATGATAGTTAAATTTGCTGATGACACAAAGATAGGTAGGAAAGTGAAGTGAATTGTAAAAAGGACTTAAGGAGCCTACAAAAGGGATATAATGAATAGGCAAAGATCTGGCAAATGGAGTAAAATAGGTAGGAAAAAAAAAGTGTGCAAAATTGTTCATTTTGGCAGCGAAAAAAGATGCATATCATCTAAAATGGTGAAAGGTTGCAAAGCTGAGATGGAGAGAGATCTGGATGGATGTCTTAGTGCACAGACCACATGAAAGATTACTGTGCAAGTATAGAGGGAGATTGGGAAACTAATATAAAGTGTTTGTTTTATCATGAGGAGAAATGAATGCAAGAGAAGGGAGGCCATGCTTCAGTTCTCCAGGGTATTAGGTATAGTGTATTAAGTGATGCTCACATGACTTACAGAAGGATCTTAATGAGTTAGAAGCAATTCAGAGAAGGTTTACGAGACTAAAACTTGGGATGAGCAGGTTGCCTCATGAGAGAAGTCTAGAGAGGCTAAGTCTGTATTCTCTGGAGTTTGGAAAAGCCAGATGATGGAGGGTTAAACATGCAATAATCAAAGATGCCTTCCACCCAATTATGCTCTCTGTCACCCTCTTCCGTCGGGCTGAAGATATGAAAAAAGGTTGAATACATATACGAATAGATTCAAGAACAGTTTCTTTGCTGCTGTTATTAGACTCACGAACGGACCTCTCAAGTCTTAATTCTGATCTCTCTCTGCACCTTCTCTGCAGCTGAAACACTGTATTCTTAACTCTGTTCTACCTTGATACACTTTGGATGGTACATCTGCCTGCACAACACCACTTTCCACTGTACCTCTGAGGATGTGACAACAATAAATCAAACCAATCCTGAGGGAACTTAGAATCATGGGATCACAGAGTCATACAGCATGAAAACAGATCCTTGGGCCTAACTCTTCCTTGACTGATGCAGTAGAATCTAGAACTAGGGGTCATAGTTTAACAACAATTAAGGGGTCACGCATTTAAGACAGATGAGAAAAATACATTTCTGAGAGTGACTTTGGAATTCCTTTCCTCAAAAAGGCAATGGATGTAGAATCTGTAAATATTTTTAAGTGGATAGATTTTTGATTTCCCGAGGAAAGAAAGATGAACAGGAATAAGAAAGAATATAGAGTTGAGGTTAAAAATCAAATTAGCCATGATCTTATTGCATAACACAGCAGGCTTATAAAAGGGCCGAGCGGTTGATTCTTATTTTTATTTTTTACGTTTGGCCAGTTACAAGCCCCCATTCACAGAATCTTCCTAGTCAATTTGGTCACTATTCTGACACATTCATGTTTTCTGACAGATCTTCGAGGGCATTCCCGAGCCCAGAGGCAATGAGCAGCAGTTAATCTGCAATTGCAATAACCATCTTTTCAGTTAATCTTTTTATGACAGCAGAAGACATGCTTCCATATTCCCCATGGAGGAACAGCCAACTCTGCAGGTACCCAGAGGCAACTTGTTGGCATCCAATTTGGTGCATGGGTGGAGCGGGAGCAGGGGATAAGAGAGGGGTCTATGAAGCCTCTTCTTTCTTTCTTCCCCCCCCCCACCCCCGCATGGGATGTGAGTGCCACTGGCTGGCCAGCATTTATCGCCCATCCCTAGTTGCATTGGAGGTGGTGGTGGTGAGCTGCCTTCTTGAACTGTTCTAATCCACATGCTGTTGGTTGACACACAATATGGGCAGCACGGTGGCACAGTGGTTAGCACCGTTGCCTCACAGCGCCGGAGACCCGGGTTCAATTCCTGCCTCAGGCGACTCTCTGTGTGGAGTTTGCACGTTCTCCCCGTGTCTGCATGGGTTTCCTCCGGGTGCTCCGGTTTCCTCCCACGGTCCAAAAATGTGCAGGTCAGGTGAATTGGCCATGCTAAATTGCCCGTAGTGTTAGGTAAGGGGTAGATGTAGATGTAGGGGTATGGGTGGGTTACGCTTCGGCGGGGCGGTGTGGACTTGTTGGGCCGAAGGGCCTGTTTCCACACTGTAAGTAATCTAATCTAATCTAAAAAAAAACCCTGAGGGAGGGAATTTGTTAGCTGCACTTTCACTGCCAGAGCTGCCACCATTACTGGGAGTCAGTTGGCACCCTTTGTCTACACAGGTAACCAAGAAGCCATCTAGGTGAGTGAATCCAACACCTGTTTAGAGGGCGCCTTAAGATGGTCATACACTAGCAGTTCCCCTCTGACATGGTGGCAGCGGTGTGGGGGTGGGGGGGGGGCGCGCAGTGGAGACCTGGCCTGGGGATGTTCTCCTATGGTGTTGTAGCTGCTACCTTTCTAGGCCAGTGGGCCCTCTATCTAGATACTGGACCTAACAACAGCCTCTTATTTGGTTGCTGTAGGATGCTCTCACAGGCATTAAAGTATAACCTAGTGGAAGGGTTTCAATGGGGCACAGAGACCTGCACTCACCTGGGTTATAAAAAGAGAGTCATGTGTTCAGCAGGATACACAGACACAGTTATACAGTCTGAAGGGGTTCAATGGAACATACTAACACTCGTTGTGTGGTTTACACAATGTGAAGATAGTCAATGGGACTGACAGACACTTACTCTCTGGATTATTAGAGTATGAAGTGGTTCAATGATAGAGAAACAGCCACAAAAAAATACTGGTGGAAATTTCAACTCTCAAATGCATAATAGAAACTGGTCATGTTTTGACATTTTAAAATACAGAAGTAACCACTGAGCATCACTTATATGCTCCAGAAATGCCCACAGTTAAGCAGTACATGGCAATTACGGAGGAGTGGGAAACAAGACCAGTCAATGCAATTTAACAACGGAGGAAGCAGATGACAAATAGACACTTGCAACACAATCATGCATTCATTCAAAGCACACTAGGGTGGTTGTGTTTGAAACAATCACCAAGTGATTTGGAACTAATCTTTCTGTAACCAGGGACCACATTAATTATTGTTAATCTGTGACCAACTTTAAAAATGCTACAGCATTGAGCAGCATCTGTCTCAGCATTTAATAAATTACTGGCTTTATCCCATTGAGTAGGTTTAATCAGTGAGTAAACATAGGGCCTACACCAGCCCTCATGATCTGAATCAAGTTTGTCTCTGCATGTGTGTGCACTACTTTACAAAAACTTCACTTCCTTGTTCACAGATAGTATCATCATTATTGATTAAAAAAATTATTTCTTTAGGGGTTGGGAATGTCGCTGACAAGGCCAGCATTATTTCCCATCTGTAATTATCCTTGAGAAGTTGACAGTCAATACTGCTGCATTGTTAGATCTTCTCCTATAGCCAGTGTTGACATGGCTGCTCCAGCTCAGTTTCTGATCAATGGTAACTCCCAGGACATTGATAGTGAGGAAGTCAGTGAAGATAATGCTATTGAGTGTCGAGGGGCGATGTTTAGATCCTCTCTTGTTGGAGCTGATCACATGTCTGGCAAGATCATTACTTGCCAGTAATCAACTCCAACTTGAATATGGTGCATTTACTGCTTCGTCTGGGCAGAAAATGCATCATTATCCGAAGAGTTGTGCGTGGTCCTGAGCATTGTGCAGTCAGTCATCGGCAAACATTCCAACTCTTGATCTTACGATGAACGGAAGGTTACTGATTAAGTAACTGAAGAATGTTGAGGTGAGGACACGATCCTGAGGAACTCCTGCATCGATTTCCAAAGATTTCAGAAATCACTATCATCATCCTTTGTGCTCGGTATTATTACTACTCATGGACTTTTCCTTCACCCCTAATTTACAGCCTGTGTTCCATTAAGAGCTGGCATAGGCAAAGCCATCCTATAAATGTTGTTGTGTAAGACTATTTGAAAATGTCAATTCTGCTCAGGTGGTGATCTTTCGATTCCTTATCCGCAACTCTTTCCCACTTTTGTCATTAGTTCATGGGTACTAAGAAGTACTAGTTGAAACATTATTACTATAAGTATCAGAAATAAAAATTCAATCTTTTTAACCCAAAAGCCTTACAGACAGATATTTAAACTTCAAGTGTTACCCTGTTTTCACAAAGTCCCCTGTTCAAAAGGAAACAATGCACTTTGTTTTTCTTTTCCAGCAACATTCTTGCATTAACTCAACAGGACAGCCCTGAATAAATAGTTCTTCATGAAACCTTTTAAAAACTGCTAACAAAGCTCACTGATGCCTTAACTTGTATTCCTCAAAACACTTGCATTCAACAGCCTTGCACGGTGTCTTCCTCTCTCATACCTTAAACCTTCTGTTTCCTGGAGCTTTTCTCCAACTTCTAAACCACCCAGAAAGTTATTTTCTGTTTTTGTTTTCGACAAGAATCTGGCACAAGCTGTAGACAAGGGATTGATTTAGCATACCGATTAATCACATTTGTCCACCTCCTTGGCTACTCAGGGCTGTGACAAATTACCTGCCTCTTCCTAGGCATTAAAAAACAATTCAAACCATGAATTCTGACACTGTACAAGCAAGCAGAAAGTGCCAAGAAATGAAGAGCAAAAAGTTGAATTCTGTGCAGATATAAGAGATGAATGTGCATCTCCATGCAGAATGTGACCTGGCAGAAACATGCAAGCCATTTCCTGAGCTCCAAAATGAAATTCTGAATGGTTTAAGTAGTCTAACAGACTTGGAGCGCATGTAGGATGACGTGAGGCGCTGGAAGGGATGTCGCATGTAGGGATGTCTAGATGAAGGCAGAATTGGATGAACACACAGAAATGAACAGTGAACTGTTGCTCCAAGGTACCCGGTTTGACTTCCTTCAGAGGGAATTAGTTCTACCTAGTTTCTAACAAAAAGACATAAATGATAGCTACATAAAAATGAGAGGTTAAGTTAATAGTAGGATTCAAACGCGCAGAAATAAAATAGCTGCTCAGAAATTCTGAACTCACTATTTCAATCTCAAGTTGAAATTCAGAAGCAATTTTGTACCAATGTTTCTTCATTCTTGTCATAATTTCCCTCAACTTTCTTACCATTACCCATGCCACTCAAGGGAGTGAAAAAAATTCTATCCAGTGTCCTTAACATGCAATATTGAAGTCCAAATGAAATGTAAACCTTCACATCATTTTTATCCATTTAGAATCTACGTTTTCATCTAAAAATGATGACGACAACCACCACCATAATTCTAACACAAAACACAACCTGGACTATGACCACAATGTACCCATTACTTAGGATCATCATAGAATCCTTAAAGCATACAAGCAGGCCATTCAGTCCATTGAATCCACAACGGTCCTCCACAGTGAGCTTCCCACCCAGACCGCAACCCTCCTCCACCACCGCCCCCCCCCCACCCCACCCCACCCCAATCTATCCCAATAACCTTGTATTTCTCATGACAAACCCACCGAGCCTACACATCCTTGGACACTCACGATGAGCAATTTGGCATGGCCAATCCACCAAAACTGCATAGCTTTGGACTGTGGGAGGAAACCCCATACGGACATAGGGAGAATGTACAAACTCCACACAGACAACAGTTGACAGAGGGTGGAATCGAACCTGACTTCCTGGTGCTGTGAGGCAGCCATGCTAGCCACTGAATGATAGAAGGGTAGCACAATTTGATTTCTCGCTTCGACATTCTTGTTCATTCTGGTCAAAACTCATCAGGTTTGCCAGAAGACCCGAAATTGCGCACTTGTTGCATATCCTTGGAACTCACAGGAACTCAATTACTTTCCCCTCATGTGGAACATTCTCTTCAGTTAGTTTTAAATTCTTTCATAGAATGTCATTGTCAGTGCCATGATTAACATGCATTTCCCATTTCTAATTGTGGGAGAAGCTGGTAGCGAACCTCTGTAGCCCACATCTTCCAAAACATGGCTCCAACATTGAAAAAACAGACACAATTTCTTTAAAGCAATGCTATAAAAGACAAAGTAAACAGAATAGATTTTAAATGCAGGGGCAATTGAGTATCTCATTGAGAAGCATTGATTAAAGAAAAAGGACTTTTTTTCTAAATCTTTTCGGGATAGTTAGCCCCCTGGAATAATTATTTCAATTGTTATTTTAACAGCTTGTTAATATACAGAAGTTGATGGACTACTGCAATTTTCTTCTCTCTGCTTTAATACACTATGCAGGATCATGTCCTAATATTTTTTTTACACAACAAAAGCTATCACACTGATTGATGAGATAGCCAATTATAATTGAACAAACTCCAAGATTACTCCCTTTATAACTATATTTATAAGCTACAATGTAAAGTCTAATGCTCCACCCAGGACCAATAAACCTTAAACAATCTGCACAGTCATCAAACATTTTAACCTGATTCAGTCAACCGAGTGAGCTCTCCTGCTTTGAGAAACTGACGATTAACTGAATTATACATTTTCTCTGGAAATTTTAATTGTGTTATTTTATTCTCCTGAAACTTTACAGCACAATATTTGTTAATATGCTCCATGGAAGATTGTCCAACTGAGGATTACCTCACTTCAAAACAGATAATCTTTATGAAATGATTGATTATGGATGGAACTCTGTGGTCAATGTCGTAAATTGTTGCAGAACAGCTACAACAATCAAACCCTGAACAGCAGTGGCCCCACAGTCTAGGAAAATTGCTTAACTCGATTCCTACCCTTTATTCACTGCCTGGGATCTCATTTAATGCATAATGAATGCTGTACAATGGCATTGAACTACACAAGAACTTCAGCGAGCAAAATATGCTGAAATTTAAAATCATTTGTGTAAAGACTCCTCTGAAATGCAAGACAATCACACAAGATGAAGAAAACTCACATTTGTTTGTATGAAACCTAGCTCAACCAAATGTAATATTTGAATTTTTTCATGAAATTGAACAATTTTCAAATGTTCCATTATCTCGACTTATGTCTTCTATTCAATAAATCCTTTAAAAGTCAATCCTGGTGGCAAAATGAAACACCTTCTTGGATATAGCAGGAAAAAAAACCTGCAAGTTTTTAGCTGTGATTTTTTTAAAATCATACCGTTCTGATTTGCACATCTAGAGTTTTACAAGCCTTCTGTCAGGTTAGATTGGTACAATAGAAGTGCCTTTCTATTTCCATCTGACAGAACTGCTTCCCTTTCAGTTTGCTTGTCATGTTCACTAGGGTGAAAAGTGTAGTTACATTTGCAATTGCTTCTCTTTTTAATCTTTATTATTCTCCCTTTGTCTCGAGACCAGTCCCAATGTGTAGACAAATCATTTTTCTTTGCCGTACTACTCTTCAAGTGTAACAAATCTGCACTGCTAGCCAAACGTTCCAGAATTAGAAAGGTTGAAGAACTACCAGTAAAGACAGTGAATGTTTTCCTGTAGAGCACGCAGAAACATGAAAAAAAAGTTTCAGCTTGAATAGTCGGTCACCGTTATCCAATGGAAGAGGGTAAGAGGGGCCTAAATTTGGATGAAGAACAGGTACTGTTGGCTGCATATGTATCACATAAAAGCAGGGATTACAGAAACCTTCCTCACTGTAAAAATGTCATGAAATGCTTAACTTAAACAGCAACACAAAGTTTCGCTCAACCATTTTAGCAGCAATGTAATGGCGTGATCTGTGATGTTCATTATATTATGGCGATATAGTATTGTTATTGATTAAGTTATTCCACATTTACCAAGAATTCTTATTTATTGATCATGTGCAGTTCATTTTGTCTCCGCCAGCATATTTTTATTGATCTGAAATATTTTGTTGCTTTGCTTCCATAACTTCTATTTCGTTTCAATTTAATTTTACTGCATCCTTGTGGATAGTCAGCATAATATTTTAATATATTCTCCTTCTTACTTACAGCCTAGTTCACTACTGCACCACTAACAAATTGATTTATTTGAGATTGCTTCTTCTTTCCCCTACTCACAATCCTGCTGCCTAGGAGTTGTTGCTAATGATTCAATTTAAAGGTGCAATGGCGTCAGAAATTCTTATTGTAGATAGCAGAAATTTTCTGCCTGTAAGCACAGAACTAATTTAACAGCTATCCAAACTAGCAAGGGCAATAATGTCTGGCTTACATCGCACATTTAAAATTTTCAACGATTCTGAGGAATTGACCAACTTCAAAATATTTGATATAAAACCAATGTTATTGAAAGCATTACAAATAAAATTCATCATTGCCAATTATTTTTAAACATCCTTAAACTGGCTCCAGGATTCAGTGCTGCAGTTTATTATCATTCAAAAAAGGATTTTTAGCAGTAAGTGTTTCTGATTTTCTTGTTAAAAACCATATTGCCATCGATTCGATTTACATTAGTATCTTTTCACAGTTTCTCCTCTAGCCTGCTCAGAATGAATACATCAAATGTTTGTGGTCACACTAATCATTACCCTATTTCCAGTTATGACTGCAATTAAATGAGAAATTGGAATGTTTTTGTAAGATACTCACCAAATTTAATTCATTTGCTATTTATAGTTAGTTTTTAATTATTCTGCTTACTTAAAAAGCTAATTTGTCCAGTGACATTGCAATTTTTGATTTAATAGAGCAGCTAGTCATTTAACTTAAATGTCTGTTGTTCCCTTTGGAACTTCACCAATAATTCTGCAATTCAATATGGAGTCATATTTTAATGCAACACTAATTCAATTTTTGATCATTTTCACTACAGTTTCAAATTTATAACATCATGTAGTTTATTTAGATGTTCAACTTTTGGATTATTTTAGCAGTAATATTTTGGCTTTAGAATGGTGTGATCAGAGATAAATTGTGAAAGATTTGTTATGAATATGCCTGCAACAGAACATGTTCTCATCAACAAAGGCAGATATAATGTTTATAATTAGAGGTTTAAAATTGTTATAATTTAGTCTTAATTCTCACACAATAGCTGCAACACAGGTTAATCACATGGTGACCGGATGTTGTGGTTTCTTATTGTACACCACGAGAGATTCATATTCACGTCAGAAAATAAAAGGTTATTCTGGAGGAGGTATTAGGATTCAAAGAAGGTATTAAAAACTAGCATAGGGCCACTTTACCCAAATGCTCTCAGCATTCAAAACAAGGTAAATGATTTGATGACACAAATTATCGCGAATAAGGGCAGCTCAGTGGTCAGCACTGCTGCCTCACAGCACCAGGGACCCGGGTTCGATTCCAACTTCCAACGACTGTCTGTGTGGAGCATGCACATTCTCCCAATGTGTGTGTGTGGGTTTCATCCAGGGTCCTCCAGTTACCTCCCACAGGTTAGGTGAATTGACCATGCTAAACTGCCCATAGTGTTCAGGGGTGCGTAGGCTAGGTGCATTAGTCAGCGGTAAACGTAGGGTAATAGGGGAGGAGAATGGGTCTGGGTGGCTTACGCTGCAGAGGATCAGACTGGACTTGTTGGGTCTAAAGACCTGATTCCACACTGTAGGGATTCTATGATTAAGATTTAGTGGCTATTAGAGACACAGGTGGAGGGTGGTCACAACAGAGTTAAATAGCAGGTTCTCAGACTACTTAGGAGGACCCTACAACCACACAGAATCAATGTGGATTTCACCAGTTTCCTCAATTCCCCACCCCCAACATTATCCCAGTCCCAAGCCTCCAACTCGGCACCATCCTCTTAACCTGTCCACCACCTTTCCCATCTATCCGCTCCACCCTATCACCTTCGCTATTACCTTCATTTACCTTCCCCCAAGCCCCAGCATCTTCCCCCCCCCCCCCCCCCAACCCATTTATCTCTCAGGCCCACCGGTCCACAAGCCTCATTCCTGATGAAGAGCTTATGCCTGAAATGTCGATTCCCCTGCTCCTCGGATGCTGCCTGACCTTGCTGCGCTTTTCCAGCACCACACTCACGACTCTGATCTCCAGCAGCTGCAGTCCTCACTTCCCTCTGTTTGGAAGGACGGAAAGGGAGATGGTGTAGCTCCGATATTTAAGGATGACATCGGGGCGGTTGAGAAAGATCATATGGGTTCGATGGAGAAAAAGATTGAATCAATGTGGGTGGAAGTTAGAAATAGTAAGAGAAACTGAAAATCACTGATAGTGTAGTCCATAGGTCAAATAATAACATTGTTTATTGCAATGAAATAATTGATGCATGTAGAAATGGTGTGGTAATTATCAGTCATGGGGAATCTTAATCTACATTTTGATAGCTCAAACCAAGTCAGTCAAGGCAGTTGTTCATAGAACATACTTGTGATAGTTTCCTCTTACAGTACGTAAATGAAACCCATGATGGAGCAAGCTATCATAAATCTGGTCCTTCAGAACAAGACAGGAATGATGATGATCTCAGAATGAGGGATCCTCTCGGAAGGAGTGATGACAGTATGGTTGAAATTAGAAGAATACAGAAAGAGGGTGAAAAGGTAACATCCAATGCCTGTGTGTTTTGTGCTTAATCAAAGGAGACTACAATGAGATGGAGAGAAATTGGCTAAGGTAGACTGGGAGCAAAGACGATATGGTGGGACAAGTGAGGAACAGTGGAGGACTTTCAAAGTGATTTTTCACAGCGCTCAGTAAAAAGTATATAACCAGTGAAAAGGAAGGCAAGTGCACTTGTGGTAGTTTACCAAAATTCACTGAACTCTGGAGCAGTTCCAGCAGATTGGAAAACTGCAATTGTGATGCCACTGTTTAAGAAAGCAAGTGGACAAAAGATGGAGAATTATAGGCTCATTAGCTGAACTTCTGTAGTGGGGAAAATGCTTGAATCGATAATCCAGGAAGAAATAGCGAGACACCTTGGCAGAACGTGTCCCGCTCAGCAGACGCAGCTTAGGTTCATGAAAGGCAGGTCATGTTTAAACTAATTTATTGGAATTCTTTGAGGACATTATAAGCACAGCGGACAATGGGGAATGGGTGGATGTGGTCTATCTAGAGTTTCAGAAGGCATTCGACAAGGTGCCACCTAAAAGGCTGCTACGTAAAGTAAAGGTGCACGGCATTAGAGGTCACGTATGAACCTGGATAGAAGATTGGTCAACTAACAAAACACAACAAGAGGGAGGATAAATGGGTGTTTTCTGGTTGGCAATCCAGCTATTGGTGCATCTCAGAGATCAGTGTTGGGACTGCAATTGCTTATTATTTACATAGATGATTTGGAGTTGGGGACCACGTTTAGTGTGTCAAAGTTTGCAGATGACACTTAGATGAGCGGTACAGCAAAGTGTGTAGAGGACACAAAGTCTGCAGAGGGATATAGATAAGTAAATGAGTGGGCAAAGGTCTGGCAGATGGAGTACAATGTTGGCAAATGTGAGGTCATCCACTTTGGTCGGAATAACAGTAAAATGAACTATTGTTTAAATGGTAAAAAAAAACAGCATGCAGCTGTGCAGAGAAACATTGGTGTTCTTGTGCAGGAATCACAAAATGTTAGTTTGCAAGTGCAGCAGATAATTAAGGAAAATGGAATATTGTCCTTCATTGCAAGTGGGATGGAATTTAAAAACTGGGAGGTTATGCTACAGCTGAGGCCACACCTGAAGTACTATGTATAGTTTTGGTCTCCTAGTTGTGAAAAGATATACTGGCATTGAAGGGGATGCAGAAGTAGTTTATTCAGTTGATTCTGATGTTGACAAGATTGGTGTATGAGGAGGGATTGAGTAGAGTGGGACTATACTCATTGAAATTTAGAAACATAAGGGAAGGTCTTGTAGAAACATAAAATTCAGAAGGGAATGGATAAGATAGATTTTTAAACAGAAAAAGGAATAGAGGGTCATGGTGGTGGTGTTGGGGTTGGGGGGGCGGTGGGGGAGTAGAGCTTAGTCCACAGGAAGATCAGCCATGATCTTAATGAATGGCAGTGCATGCTCGATGGGCCAGATGGCCTACTCCAGTTTTGTATGGTTTTATGTATATCTCTGAATTCTAAAAGGGAACAAATGGAACATTGATGAGAGTTGATATAATTTAAGTAATACTGTGTCAGTGCATGGATTGCAATATCCTCGAGGGACTATTATTTTCATCTTCACATATAACACTTAAAGGCAACCTCAAAGTAGTTTTCACCCCACAATATTCTTCAGATACCATCCCGGAGGGGAGAAACTGTTTATTTTCTTTAAACCAGTCAGTCATAATTTGAAATGGATGTAGTGGCATAGTGGAGCTTTATTTTGATGTATAAAATAACCATTTGGGTCAGTGTATCTCATTTTCAAGATTTATTGCCTTTCTTCATCTGCGTTGTCTTACAATATCAGCAATTACATCTCTCCAATTTTCAGTCCGTGACAGGAAACAAAATCTTAGTGGTGTTGCTCAACTTAAAAACTTCTGCTTCTTACAAGTGGCAGGGTACCTGCTCTTTCATCTTCCTCTAATTCCTAAACTTTTAAAATCGGTCGCTCCAAGATGTTTCAGTTACTGTCTCCAAAGTGCATACCCTGATATTGCAGTCATCTCTTGCTAATCATTCACAGAGTTTCTCCTGGACCAAACCTTCCTTAAAACCTCATTAATAAGACCATGAGACATAGGAGCAGAAATTGACCATTCAGCCCAACAAATCTCTTTACCATTTATTTCCGTTGATGGGGGAGTGCCGAACCAGAGGACACAACTTAAAAATACGGGGTAGACCATTTAGGACAGAGATGAGGAGAAACTACTTCACCCAGAGAGTGGTGGCTGTGTGGAATGCTCTGCCCCAGAGGGCAGTGGAGGCCCAGTCTCTGGATTCTTTTAAGAAAGAATTGGATAGAGCTCTTAAAGATAGTGGAGTCAAGGGGTATGGAGATAAGGCTGGAACAGGATACTAATTAGGAATGATCAGCCATGATCATATTGAATGGCGGTGCAGGCTCGAAGGGCAGAATGGCCTACTCCTGCATCTATTGTCTATTGTCTATTGTCTATTGAGACCATGGCTGATAATCCTCAATTTAAATTTTCCTGCCTTTTGCCCTTAACCCATGATTCCCTGCCTAATTAAAAATCACAAAGTGTGGTGTTGGAAAAGCACAGCCAGACATCGAGCGTAAACCCAAGGGCTTATCTCAAAACATCAATTCTCCTGCTCCTCGGATGCTGCCTGACTGTCTATGCTTTTCTAGCACCGCATTCTCTACTCGGATTTCCAACATCTGCAGTCCTCACTCTCTCCTGGTTAAACAACTGTCCATCTCAGCCCACAATGTATTTAATCATTCAGCCTGAAAAGGACCTCTATGGGAAAACATTCCACAGATTCACTCTCTCAAAGAAATTCCTCTTAGTCATTGTCTTAAATGTGGGACCCCTTGTTCTGAGGCCTCTGGAGATAATCTTCCCACAATGAAGTAAACTCTCTATCCACTCGGTCATGACCCTTAAGAATCTTGTAAGTTTCACAAAAGGTCACTCCTCTGAGTTCCAACGAGTACAGGGCAGGGTTGTGGATATTACCTAAATAGAGTCATAGAGATGTACAGCATGGAAACAGACCCTTCGGTCCAGCCCGTCCGTGCCAACCAGATATCCCAACCCAATCTAGTCCCACCTGCCAGCATCCAGCCCATATCCCTCCAAACCCGTCCTATTCATATACCCATTCAACTGTCTCTTAAATGTTGCAATTGTACCAGCCTCCACCATATCCTCTGGCAGATTATTCCATTCACGTACCATCCTCTGTGTGAAAAAGTTGCCCCTTAGGTCTCTTTTATATCTTTCCCCTCTCACCCTAAACCTATACCCTCTAGTTCTGGACTCCCCAACCCCAGGGAAAAGACTTTGCCTATTTATTCTATTCATGCCCGTTAATTTTCTAAACCTCTAATAAGGTCACCCCTCAGCCTCTGACGTACCAGTGAAAACAGCCCCAGCCTGTTCAGCCTCTCCCTGTAGCTTAGATCCTCCTACCCCGGGAACATCCTTGTAAATCTTTTCTGAACCCTTTCAAGTTTCACAACATATTTCCGATTAGAAGGAGACCAGAATTGCATGCAATATTCCAACAGTGGCCTAACCAATGTCCTGTACAGCCGCAACATGACCTCCCAACTCCTGTACTCAATACTCTGACCAATAAAGGAAAGCATACCAAACGCCTTCTTCACTATCCTATCTACCTCCGACTCCACTTTCAAGGAGCTATAAACCTGCACTCCAAGGTCTTTGTTCAGCAACACTCCCTAGGACCTTACCATTAAGTGTAGAAATCCTGCTAAGATTTGCTTTCCCAAAATGCAGCACCTTGTATTTATCGAAATTAAACTCCATTTGCCACTTTTCAGCCCATAGGCCCATCTGGTCCAGATCCTGTTGTAATCGGAGGTAACCCTCTTTGCTGTCCACTACACCTCCACTTTTGGTGCCATCTGCAAACTTACTAACTGTACCTCTTATGCTCACATCCAAATCATTTATGTAAATGACAAAAAGTAGAGGGCCCAGCACCGATCCTTGTGGCACTCCACTGGTCACAGGCCTCCAGTCTGAAATAACCTCCACCACCACCCTCTGTCTTCTACCTTTGAGCCAGTTCTGTATCCAAATGGCTAGTTCTCCCTGTATTCCATAAGATCTAACCTTGCTAATCAGTCTCCCATGGGGAACCTTGTCGAACGCCTTACTGAAGTCCATACAGATCACATCTACTGCTCTGCCCTCAATCTTCTTTGTTACTTCATCAAAAAACTCAATCAAGTTTGTGAGGCATGATTTCCCACACACAAAGCCATGTTGACTATCCCTAATCAGTCCTTACCTTTCCAAATACATGTACATCCTGTCCCTCAGGATTCCCTCCAACAACTTGCCCACCACCGAGGTCAGGCTCACCGGTCTATAGTTCCCTGGCTTGTCTTTACCGCCCTTCTTAAACAGTGACACCACGTTAGCCAACCTCCAGTCTTCCGGCACCTCACCTGTGACTATCGATGATACAAATATTTCAGCAAGAGGCCCAGCAATCACTTCTCTAGCTTCCCACAGAGTTCTCAGGTACACCTGATCAGGTCCTGGGGATTTATCCATTTTTAACCGTTTCAAGACATCCAGCACTTCCTCCTCTGTAATCTGGACATTTTGCAAGATGTCACCATCTATTTCCCTCTAGTCTATATCTTCATCAATAATCATCATCCATCACAAAACTACATCTGTGATTGCTTTAAAATGACCTGTGCCTTGCTTATATTCCAGCTTCTGCATCCACACAGAATCAGTGAGCAGATGTAGCATTTAGTAATCTAATTCTATTTCTAGTAGAGATATTCTTGTTCCTGTGGATATTTTGCGCTATCTGCACCTCAGGAGAAAAAAAGGTGTTTGATGCCAACATTAGATCGGACACCAAAATCATAGTATACAGAACTATGGTGGTTCCTATCTTTCTATATGACTCTGAGACATGAACGGTCTACAGTAGACATCTCAGTCCCATCAATGCTGGTTGCGTAAGATCCTGTGAATCTGCTGGGAAGACAGATGCGCCAACACCAGCATCCTCGACCAGGCCAAAATACCCAGAGGCACTGAATCCCCTTGATTGGCTGTGATGAGCTAGGCACATCATCCACATGACCAACCAGAGACTCCCCAAGCAGATACTGTACTCCCAGCTCCAAAATGCCAGGTGAGCCCCAGGTGGACAGTGGAAGTGCCTTAGGGATACCCTCAAGGTCTCACTGGGGAGGTGCAGCATTTCCACAGACACCTGGGAATCACTGGCCCAAGACCGTCCAAAATGGAGGAGCAGCATCCAGGAGGGTGTCAAGATTGCCACAAGGATAAAGTGGAAGTCAGGGTGAAAACAGTAAAAGGAATGCGCTGCCACATTAAATGCCCCCACGCCCGCCCAACCCCTTCCTATGACCACCTTCTGCCCCAAGAGTAACAGAGCCTGTAGTAGCCACATTGGTCTGGACAGCCACCTACAGATTCACCTCAAGAGTGGAAGAGAATCATCCTCATCTGTGAGGGACCGCCAATGATAATATCTTGATCTATCATTTTAAGGCTGATAAATGATTAATTATTCATGAAAATTCTCTCATCCCATATTTGACCTGGAACTGAGAAAAAGGCTAATCCTGTTCCCCTTTGCCTCAAAGCAAGGTGGTTACAAAAATCTCATGGATCAAAGTTTGAGTGCAGCAGTGCTTTGGTCACGACAACTCTCAGCCATGGCTTCCACACCAGGGGTGGATGGGTTTAGATTCATTTGTTACTTCATTGTGCCACCTATTTGTATCTTCACAGCCTGGTCAATAAATTCTACTTTCCAAAATTAAAAGAATTATCATTGATCTTTTGCCATAGCATGGTGAATTTACCCAGTTAAAGTGATAAATTGTTAAGTCACATATGATCGGTTGCATTCCTATTCTTGAGCTGCACAAAACTTTACCCACAGCAGAATAGAACACTTGTGAAACATAACAAACAAAAGAAAGATTGTTTCAAAAAGGACTCACAAAGTAATGGATGTTACATGACCCCACCAGATGTGTTTCTGATAAGAGAGGGTGAACATAAAATAGGGAGCATGTCCAACCACCAACTGAGCTGAACCCCATAATATGGAGGGTAAGCGGGTGCTAAAATCAAATGCCCTCCAACCAAGTGTAAACAAATGATCGCAGATTGATGGAGATTGTTAAAAGCACAGTTTGGAGGTGATGGCGCATGGCTTGCAGGTGGTGGTGTTCCCATATATCTGCTGCCCTTATCCTTCTGGATGGAAGTGGTCATGAATTTGGAAGGTGCTGTCTAGGGATCTTTGATGAATACCTGCAGTGCATCTTGTAGATGGTACACACTGCTGCTACTGAACGCTGATGGTAGAAGGAGTGGATGTTCATGGACGTGGTGCCAATCAAGTGCTCTTTTTTGTCTTGGATGGTGTCAAGCTTCTTGAGCGTTGTTGGAGTTGCACTCATCCAGGCAAATGGAGATTATTCCATCACACTCCTGACTTGTGCCTTGTAGATGGTGGGTAGACTTTGAGGAGTCAGGCAGTGAGTTACTTGCCACAATATTCCAAGCTTCTGACCTTCTCTTGTAGCCACTGTATTTATGTGGTGAGTTCAGTTGACTTTCTGATTAATGGTAACCCAGGGATGTTGCTAGTGGGGGACTCTGATGGTAATACCATTAAATATATCACAGGGCGGTGATTAGATTGTCTCTTATTGGAGATGGATTAGTGGTGCTGGAAGAGCACAGCAGTTCAGGCAGCATCCAACGAGCAGCGAAATCGACGTTTCGGGCAAAAGCCCTTCATCAGGAATAAAGGCAGTGAGCCTGAAGCATGGAGAGATAAGCTAAGGGAGGGTGGGGCTGGGGAGAGATTAGCATAGAGTACAATGGGTGAGTGGGGGAGGAGATGAAGGTGATAGGTCAAGGAGGAGAGGGTGGAGTGGATAGGTGGAAAAGAAGATAGGCAGGTCGGACAAGTCAAGGAGACAGTAACTGAGCTGGAAGTTTGAAACTAGGATGAGGTGGGGGAAGGGGAAATGACCTCATCCTAGTTTCAAACTTCCAGCTCAGTTACTGTCTCCTTGACTTGTCCGACCTGCCTATCCTCTTTCCACCTATCCACTCCACCCTCTCCTCCTTGACCTATCACCTTCATCTCCTCCCCCACTCACCCATTGTACTCTATGCTACTCTCTCCCCACCCCCACCCTCCTCTAGCTTATCTCTCCATGCTTCAGGCTCACTGCCTTTATTCCTGATGAAGGGCTTTTGCCTGAAACGTTGATTTCGCTGCTCGTTGGATGCTGCCTGAACTGCTGTGCTCTTCCAGCACCACTAATCCAGTATTTGGTTTTCAGCATCTGCAGTCATTGTTTTTACCTTTTTTATCTTATTGGAGATGGTCATAGCCTGGTACAGAGGAACCTCACTTATCCGAAAGTCAAATATTGAAAAGGTCCCGATATTTGGCTAAACGGTGTGATCTGGCATTTGATTATCCAAACAAAATATTCCCCACCCATGTTGTTTGGATAATTGAGGTTCCTCTGTATTTATGTGGCGCCGATGTTACTACACATGTATCACCCAAGCCTAGATATTGTCCTGACCTTGTCTTATTTGAAGATGGACTGCTTCAGTATGTGTGGAGTCCTGAATGGTTCTGAACACTGCGCACTCAGCAGCGAATATATCACTACTTACATTTTGATGGAGGAAAGTCATTGATTAAGCAGCTGCACGTGGTTAGGCCAAGGACATGACCCCAAGGAACTGGGCTCTTTTGGTGTGACAGTAGTGTTCCTACCTCTGAATCAGGAACCTTGGGTTCAAGTCTCACCTACTCCAGGTGTGTCATACCATCTCTGGACACGTTGATTATGAAATAACTGCCCTGAGGAACTCTGACAGATGATGTCCTTGAGCTGAGTTGACTGCCCTCTAACAGCTAAATTCCTCTTTCTATGGGTCAAGTATGACTCCAACCAGCAGAGAGTTGGCCCTCTTATACTCACTGATTCCAGTTTTACTCAGAGCATTTTCTTTATAGCCTGTCAGCATACATTCACATCCTGAATTCACAAACTACATTTGTTTCCTCATCATTTAGGACACCATATTTCTCAGTTCTATCCTCTTACCTCTGTCTAGAGATGTAGAGAGAGACTAGGTTAATAGAACTGCTGCTGAAAACACAAAAGGTGTTCTACATGTTTTCTACAAGCACGTTTACGTTTGGAAAAAGCGTTCTCACAGGCAATGAAGAACCCAGAATGACACAGAATATAGTGAAGCATGTCACGTTTGTTTCTGGTTGAGATTTTGAACAAATATTCAAGAGAGAGAGTGTGAGAGACAGACACAGGCAGCCAGACACCAACAGACAGATGTAGAGGCTTTGAAAAAGAGACAGAGAGCGCCTAAAGTTTGAAATTTTCACCTTGGCGTTTATGTTAATCATAAAAAAAGCTTTCATTTTGAAAAACAAAACCTTTGTCTAGTTCTGACTACCAACTTCACTTTTTTTTTAAATAGATTTCAACCAGCAAATCACATTTGTCCCAAAGAGCATCCCGTGAGGAAGTTTAAAGAGATGCCAATAATAATTCAGAGAAGTACATTACTATTTGATTTTCTTTAATGACTAATATTTATCTATGCTGCTTCTCCACTAGATAAGCTCCAAGAAGGAAATTATTAGAAGCACTTCACAATAGTCTGCAGAAGAAACCAAGTGACATACATAAAAAAGGTTCAGTAATTGTATTGCCCGAGCAACCTGCACTCACCTACATAACCCAAGTGATGTAGTGTCCTGTCAACAAATCTATTATTGTTAATCTAAGCTCCTGGGGAAAAAAAAATCTTTGGAAGCAAATTGCGTGATTGCATTTATTTCAAACTTCACTTCAATGCTGAAGATTTAGTAATTAAAAAAACTAATATTTGTCTAATTAAATTTGGATCTATTATTAAAATCAAGTGAAACATATTAAAAGAATGGTACAATTTTTTATTGATGTCTGCTCTATTGTTCTACTCAATTTCTGGCTGATTGATTCTAACTTCTGTTCTTGAACGTGCACTTTGAAACTGTTAATGATGGAGCTGATCTTTTTAAAACAAAATTAGGGAATCAATGTTTCTGAAAAAGAGTTTACACCTGAATCACAAAACAACATGCAAGATAAACCCACTTCATAGACTCTTAACTCTTAAAGATAGACTTAAATCATGCAAACAACTTCCTAAATGTATTTGACTTGCAAGTAATTTTGTTAAGCCCCTTTAAGAAACCCTGGCGTTAATTTGTTATAAATACACAAGTGTCAAGCAGATTACTGAGCAACAGCTAAATTCTTTGATCTAAGTGATTTTGAGAAGTGGGGGCTGGCTTTTGATAACACTCAAGGGCATGACACTTTAATTACCCAAATGATGCACAAGAGAGGAGTAGCTTAATTAAAACATATTATTAATATTTATAAGATTCAGACGTAATATTTGAGTGGGTAGGCATATTATAGAACTGACAATATTATACTTGAGTGCATAAGGATATTCTAGAACAGAAATGGCTTGGCCAAAGTGTATTCTGCTGAAACACAAACGCTAAGTAGTTAGATTTGCTCAATAGTCGAGTAAATATTGCACAGGTATTGTTCTTCAACAATCACAGACCCTCTATAACATGGGGGTAATCCATAAGTCCGCACCAACCCTCCAAAAAGCATCCCACCCAAACCCACTCCATCAATTCCACAGTAACCTTCTGAAGACCATCCCACCCCTGCATTTCCACTGGCTTACCCACGTAACCTGCCCATCCCTGAACACTATAGGGTACTTAGCATGGTCAATCCACCTAAAATGCACATCTTTGGAATGTGGGAGGAAACCCACACAGACAAGTGGAGAATGTGCAAACTCTACAGTCACCAGAGATTGGAATGGAATCCAGGTCCCTGGTGCTGTGCTGCAGTGGTGGTAGCCACTGTGCAGCCCATCCATCTCATGTTAAAATCAAAAACATGCCTCTAGTAACGATGTTTTTAGTGGAAAAGCAGGTAAAATGAACATAGTTGTAATATGTCTTTTCACAGTTTCTTCACCACCAGATGCCTGGAGGAAGAACGCCTCATCTTCCGCCTCAGAACACTTCAACCCCAGGGCATCAATGTGGACTTCAACAGTTTCCTCATTTCCCCTTCCCCCACCTCACCCTAGTTCTAAATTTCCAGCTCAGTAACTGTCCCCATGACTTGTCCGGACTTGTCCTGCCTGCCTATCTCCTTTTCCACCTATCCACTCCACCCTCTCCTCCTTGACCTATCACCTTCATCCCCTCCCCCACTCACCCATTGTACTCTATGCTACTCTCTCCCCACCCCCACCCTCCTCTAGCTTATCTCTCCATGCTTCAGGCTCACTGCCTTTATTCCTGATGAAGGGCTTTTGCCCGAAACGTCGATTTCGAAGCTACCTGAATGCTGCCTGAACTGCTGTGCTCTTCCAGCACCACTAATCCAGAATCCAGCTTCTGTCCAATAGTTTGCCCATATTATTTCATATTATGTATTGGTCAGCATAGAATTAACAAAACCTCACTATCTAATGAACATTATTAATCCTTCAAGAATATTATTTCTACTTTTATATATTTAGGTCTTGGAATATCCAGACTTAAGGGACTGAAACTGAACAGAAATCAGCTGTGTGTCATTTTTAAGGGAATTTCATGATGGGCTTCACCCAGTGCAAGAAAACTGACTGGAGTTCAGTCTTCTCAAACTCACCTCATTACACACCATATCCCCATGGCTCCCTTTTTAGCCTATTCTTATACTCACCACAAATAGAATTGCTGGTCACTGCTGAGATCTCCTGCGATTCCTGGCACCATCTTTAAAGCTCAGCTGTGCACCCATTCATAGAGTCATAGAGATATACAGCATGGAAACAGACCCTTCGATCCAACCCGCCTATGCTGATCAGATATCCCAACCCAACCTAGGCCCACCTGCTAGCCCCTGGCACATATCCCTCCAAACCCTTCCTATTCATATACCCATCCAGATGCCTTTTAAAAG
This sequence comes from Chiloscyllium punctatum, assembly GCF_047496795.1. Classification (NCBI taxonomy): domain Eukaryota; kingdom Metazoa; phylum Chordata; class Chondrichthyes; order Orectolobiformes; family Hemiscylliidae; genus Chiloscyllium; species Chiloscyllium punctatum. The sequence goes on from NC_092760.1 coordinate 83,826,479, forward strand.
CTGAAATTGCACCAGTCTCCACCACTACCTCTGGCTGCTCATCCCATATAGTCAAGTACTGGCAGTCCATCTTATATGCTCTGGACATGTTGGGTAGATGGGCAATTGGTTAGGAGAAAGTGAGGACTGCAGATGCTGGAGATCAGAGCTGAAAATGTGTTGCTGGAAAAGCGCAGCAGGTCAGGCAGCACCCAAGGAGCAGGAGAATCGATGTTTCAGGCATGAGCCCTTCATCAGGAATCAGTAGTATGAAAAGACATATGTGTTAAGACATATTATATTCCTGAAGAAGGGCTCATGCCCGAAACATCGATCCTCCTGCTCCTTGAGTGCTGCCTGACCTGCTGCGCTTTTCCAGCAACACATTTTCAGATGGGTAATTGGTGTCTTGATTTGCTGATGGATACCTGGTGGCTGTGGGGAATTAGGGTTGCGGGGGGGGGTTGGAAAAAGAGGGTGGTTAAGGGGTGGTGTTGTTGCTGCCCATTGGAACATGCCTGGAGTTGGGCCTCTGTCTCAGTGAGTGGACAGTCTCCTCTTGCCATTCAAAAAACTTGGTTGGCAAAAAAATGGGACCTTTTGCTTTCAACAATGGGGAGCTCCTCACTGCCAATTTCACGTTATTCTCCCAAATGTCCTCACCAATGCCCACGTCATTCAAGGGATTTCACCCAATGTGAGGTAAAGTCAAACTCTCATTTTCAAGCCTTTTCCCCCCCTTAAGATAACCAGATTCCAGGAGAAATATCATACTACCAGTTCAGTATATGTCTAATCTTTATTTCTGGCAAAAAATTTAAAAAAAAACAGGATGTTGTAACATGTTGACCTCTACTGCCCATCAATAATTGGTCAGGAGGGCAGTTAAATGCCAGTCTAACTAACGAAGCCCTCATTTCAGGGAATGAATAAAAATGTTCCCCCATGACAACTTCTGAAGCAAAGCACTATCCCTCCAGTCTGTTATCATTCCCTATGGTTATTCATGTTTTTTAGTGACTCAAACGTGAATTTCTTGTGGCCTTTCCAGTCAGTTCAACCAAATCACCATAATGCCGATCCTCCCGGCCTGGTCTGTACATTCCATCTTTGTTCATTTCACTCCTGGCCTGAATAGATCTTATCTCCAGCTTTATAGAATAGCACTGCACAAATCAAAAAGGAGGCCATTTAGCCCACACAATGAGTCACCACCAGCTGTTTTGAACAGCAGTCTGATGAGATCCACTCCCTCTTTTTTTCCCCCAGAATTGCTACAATTCTCTTTCTCCTTTCTATCTTCATCCAATTCTCTTTGGAAGGTTACGGTGGAATCAGTCACCAATCGCCCCAGCTGGCATTCCAGAAACACTGGTAGCATTCAAAACATTTTCAATGTTCTAAATCAAAGCTCCGTGTTGTCATATCATGAATCCTTCAACAATGAAGGAATGGTTTCCTCATTTACTCGACCAAATCATGACTTTAAACAGTCCTGTCAAATCATCTCTGCTCAGATGAAGAGCAGCTCCAGTTCCTCCAGTCTGCATGTGGTAATCCTTCATGCAGATAGCACAGCTGCCTTACAGCACCCGGGACCCAGGTTCGATTATAGCTTCGGGTGACTGTGTGGAGTTTGCACGTTCTCCCTGTGTCTGTGTGGGTTTCCTCCAGATGCTCCAGTTTCCTCCCAAGGTGCAAAAATGTGTAGGTTAGGGAGATTAGCCATACTAAATTACCCATAGTGCCCAGGGGTGTGCAGGCTAGGTGGATTAGACATGAGAGATACAGGGTTGAGTGGAGGGGAGATGGGAGGGGAGAGTTGGAATACTCTTCGAGGATCAGTGCGGACTGAATGGCCTGCTTCCACACTGTAGGGACTCTATGATTCATTCAGAGAATCCAGTTTTAGATTTCTGCTTCCTTGCCACAGCCGGAATACATTAGGGGTCAGCCAGATATAGATTGAACTGGTGTCTTATGTAGGATGCCACTAACATGTTGGTTTGCCGAATTTATGCCTCCATTTAAGCTTGTTAGTTGCCTCAATATTCCTCCTGCTATCAAAGCATAAAACAGCTTCAGGTATCTCTCTTCTAGCATCTCCTTTACTGAATCGCATCATTCATTAAGTTGTTTTCATTTTTCATTCAATTTGCATGAGTGTATGAGTGCGTGAACAAGTGAATAATATTGCGATGCTGCTGCTAGCCATATCTTTCCAGTGCTTCATAGCAACACTTATAACATTGCCTAAATGTTTGAAGTAAGGGATCATTGCTGTCCAGTTAGTAAGTGGGAAGGGTGTAGTGGTGGGAAAGGGTGCTGATGGAAGGTCATGAATTTCAGAGGTGTTGGTGGGTAATGGTTAAACATCAGACACTTGGGTGAAAGGTCAAGGAACACGGTGACTGTCAGGAACTCTGGTTGAAATGGCAGGATTTTGTGGAGGCATGGGAAGCAAGAACAAGGAGGAGAAGTGAAAATTCTTATCAAGTAATTTAAAAAGTGGGATTAATTATGGTTGTATGTAAAAACAAGTCACTGAAGATGGCAGAGAAGATTGAGAAGTCATTCATAATGCTTCCAGGACATTTGGCTTGATTAAAAAAGGGAGGAAGAGAGTGCAGAGAAGGAAGAAGCTGTACTAAACCATCAAAAACACTGATTAGGCTTCAGCTGAGGTACACTGACCTGTTTTTATTCTGGTTCTAAATCAGCCCAAGGCATGAACTGCTATATGTAGAGCGTGGAGGGATGAGTGATGGAGTCATTGGGAGGTTTGACTTTGATGCCTTAACCCACCTCTAAGCATTCGGGACAAGATCTCTCAACGTATCTGCTGCCAACCTGCGTGAGCCGTATTCATTTTGATCCATCACATGCCAGGGATTCTAAAGTCAGTGAGGGGGCATGTTTACCTTGAGAGTTGGTTTAAGAACAAACTCAGTGCCCTCTGAAGAGTTTCCTGCTATGACTGGTTTCCAGGTGGAATCGTTGTTAGGAGTGTCTCAGGGTCAAGCATATGAAGGACACCTCCTGGTTTTCAGTGATTTGTGCCTCAAGATTTGTTAAGTCATCTTGAGAGAGAAGATGTTCCCGTTGGACTACTTTTCTTTTATTACAGGATCAGGGGGTCTTGTGAACCTGCCGTTGGCAGTATCTTTTCAGTGCTTTGTAGCAACGGTTATAAAATTGCCTAAGTCTCTGAAGCAAGGGATCACTGCTGTCCAGCAAAACTGACATTAGCTTAGTTGCTGAAGGTTGAGCGGACACATGAAATGATAAGTGAAATTTATTGCTTATTTCTGCTCTACTTGAGAGGAGGTACTGAGCTACAGAAAATGATCCACATCTTCCATTTTCTCACTGCTGATCCTAATTGACTCATGAAGAGAGGTTATGCTAGGGGATGCTTACTTCCAAAGAACTTCAGTCTTCTGGGCGGTTGGAATGGGTAGAGCAGGAATCTACTGGAATGTTATCCATGACAATTAAAACCTCAGTGGAGAGACAAGGGAACTTTATGTTGTGTAAGGCAAAGAGTCCCAAGTTTTTTCAATCAAATTACATTGTTTGAACATTCCACTGTTTAAACGTTCTCCTGGTGAGGCTTCATTCTGCAACAGTCAAATTTGAGCTCAGCTAAAAAAACTCTATTGTCTCAACCATAGCTCAGTGCAAGTCCTATTGATTGTATTCTTCACCGCCTCACACTGGCCTCAGGCACAGCTATGTCTTACTATTTTCAAGCTTGTGTTGAAACATGCTCCCTCCTTTCCCATTTGAACTGTAGTGTGTACACTGAGAGTACTGACCTGTGAATGTACTGCAGACAAATTTGCTCCCTGAAAGTATTCAGCATTTATGCTGTGAGGTTTGGAGCTGCCTAATAATTGACTGCATTAAATTACACACAGCAAAGAGCTGTGCAACTGAGCCCAACTAGGTATTCCGGACAACTGGTGCCCTCTTAGGAGGGCAAGCAGACCCAATCAGCAATCTAATCCAATTCCAAACAATTTAGGACTTGAAATCCATCTGCTAATTTTCCTTCTATCCCAAGGTTTTCAATTTTACTTACAAGCCTAATATGTAGCACTTTATCAAACATCATTTGAAAGAACATTTCCTCAAATGGGTGAAAGGCAGGTTCAATATTATAGCGAAAATAACATAACCCAAATATTATGGATGGCAAGTAAATCATAATGCACTTAAACAGAAATCTTTTGATAAGTGACGGGAAAAGCAAATGTCAGTCACATAAATTTATTCAGCAGTGTAATGAATAAAATTACATTGACCACAAAGGCTGTGGTATTATTTCTAATTACATTTATTTTCCATCATTTTAATGATTTGCAACAAAAGTATGATTTAGAAGCAAAGTTGTTTGCGGAATAAACCAAATAAATCACAGTTGACATTGTTATTATTGTTATTGATAGCTTTTGCATGTGAAGTTGGTCTGTAACAAGGGAAAGCAGCAGATGAGCAGGATCACTCCTCTCAGGGTTATTCCCAATCCCAAACCTCAACTTCTGTGCTGGTTCACTATGTCACCGCACAGTACTAGAAGGGGTTTATTAATTGTGAGCAAGATCACCAAGATTATAGACATTGGCTGTGCTGACAATTAGCAATCCCAAATTGTCCTTAAAACAGATTGCCCCCAAAAATTCCATAAAATGTGAGACACATCGCATATGGAGTTACATGCACATCAAAGCAGTCAAGGACAGAAGGATTTCTTTCCCTCAACACCATTTGTGAAGCAGATAGGCATTGGGAACTATATATGATAGTTTCATGGTCACCACCACTGAGAATAGTTTTAATTTCCAGATTAATTGAATTTAGATTCTACTCGTCGCTATGTTGAGATTGAGCCATGCCTCCAGAGCATTGGGCTGTGTACCTGTATTACAATTCAGTGACATAACCACCATACCATTGTCTCAACATGGGTGTTATGCTGTAAATCCAACCATTCTGTAGCTACATAGGGAACAAAATCACAAAGACTATGGAGAATAAATCAATGCAAAAATACCAACTGTCATGAAATGAGAGAAACCATATTTTTGAAGCTCATGATTTTATTAGGGTCAGAGTCTTACAGCATAGAGACAGACCTTCGGGCCCAAACTGGACCACACCAAACAAAATGTCCATTAATGATAACTCCATTTCCTTGCACTTGGCCCATATTCTTCTAAACCTTTCCTATCCATGTATTTGTCCAAATGCCTTTTCCTTCATGAGATCTGAAAATGTTGACCTTGCCAACAATATCCAATTGTCCTTGATCCTTGATCCAACTGATCCAATGGTCCTTGAGAAGGACAGGGTAAAACAACTTGAATAGCTGCCATCTTGGTCTTGCAGGTAGAACTGGTGCTGTCGAAGAGGGAGTTCCAGGATTTTGACCCTGTGACTGCAGAAACTCCCCAGAGTCTCATTGTTTCAAGCTCAAACAGTGTGTTTCATTTTTTTTGGGGTGGGGGGGAAAGAGGTTTAGAATGATCTTTTGGGATGATAGACCCATGTACCCATTGTCCTTTATATTTCTGGCAAATTTCTGATCAAATATGTTAATCCCTCAATTTGTTGATGTCAGAGGAGTCATTAACAGTGAAAATTAAATGAGAAACCAGAGGATTGGGATGCCTCTAAAAATCAGAGGATAACAAACAAAGGGAGAAGATGATGAAATACATGACAACAATCTAGCTAGTTAAAAAAAAGATGTTTTCTGGATGGATAAATAAAGATGAGAAAATCACAGAATCCATACAGTGTATAAAGAGGCCATTGAGCCCATCAAATCCACACCGTCCTTCCAAAGATCATCCCACCACTTATCCCCATAACCTTGCATTTTCCCATGGCCAACCCATCTTTGTTTGCGTGGAGTTTGCATATTCTCCCAGGATTCCTCCCATAGTCCAGAGCGTCACCCAAGGCTGGAATCGAATCCAGTCCCTGGCACTGTAGGCAGCGATGTTAACCAAAAGCAGTGTCACCCGAGAGACAACAGGGGACATCAGTGCTGGAAAATGAGGCTGAAGTAATAGCAGGAGGGAATGAAGAACTAAATAGGTACTTTGTATCAGCCTTCATTGTGGAAGACACCAGCAGCATACTAGAACTTCAGGACAGAAGTGAGTGCAGTGGCCATCACTAAAGAGAAGGTACTCGGGAAGCTTACACATCTGAAAGTTGATAAATTATCTGATCCAGATGGACTACACGGCAGGGCTCTAAAGGAGATAGCTGAGGAGATTGTGGAGGCATTGGTGGTGATCTTTCAAGAATCACTGGAGTCAGAGAATGTGCCAGAGACTGAAAAATGGCTGATGTAACGCCCCTGTTTAAAGAAAGGAGGGAGGCGGAAGACAGAAAACTATAGGCCAGTTAGCCTGACCTTGATCATTGATGCGACTGTAGAGTCCATTACTAAGGATTAGATTCCAGGTTATTTGGAAGTGTATGCTATAATAAGGGTGAGTCAGCACAGCTTCATCAATAGGAGGTCATGCCTGAGAAATCTATTATAATGATTTGAGGTAATGAGCAAGTTAGACAAAGGAGAGTCAGTTGATGTTTTTTTTCAAAAATTTCCAGAAGGTTTTTGACAAGGCGCTACTCTGGAGAAATAAAACAACAACCCATGGTGTTAGAGACAAAAGGTACTGGCATGGATAGAGGATTGGCTGACTGGCAGAAATCAGAGACGGATATGAAGGAATCGTTTTCAGGACGGGAGTGGGTGACTAGTGGGGTTCCGCAGGGGTCAGTGTTGGAACAGTGCTGGATATTAAGTCTGGAAATGGGACTTCAACCCAAAATCATGTAACTCAAAGACAGCAGCGTTGTCAGATGAACTCTGCTTGAAATACAGTCCTCACCTTCTATTGAAGTACTAACCTCTGGAACTGGTCCCATCTCTTCCCATTTTCTGTGTAAAATCATTTTATATTGTGCATATCAATGCTCTCCCATAGAATTACATGTTACACTGGGGGCAGCAGAACTGAACAACAGTACTCTCAAACTATTATTTCAATTTATCACTGATGATACCACTGATTAAATTTGAATGCCTTTTCCCATGTTTTAATTAAAAATATGACCTCGTCACTCAGGAACTTTTCCTGTATTGGTTACATGATAAAAAGTTTCTCATCTGTCTAAATCTTTTCCATCACTGTAAGTGACGTAAGTGAACATACAACCTATGTGGCAGCTACCTTTTTTCTTGAAAATGACCATAAATTCCCCTCAATAGTCCAGAAAAATAGGTCCAAACAAACAGGAATCAGTAGTCCAAACCTGTAACGTCCTGGATTCTCTTTACGGTGTGACCTACCAGCTGTCACATTTGTCAGGGATAGTTTACAGATGATGGATGCTAACCCAAAGGCCTTACAAGCGCATTCACCAGTAGCCAGATGCAGAGGACGTGAACAAACTGCTTACAGTCTCCTGCCATGGTTCTCTTCACTGCACAGACCAGGAGTCAGAGTTACCCAAGCAGCAAGGCAGAAGTAATTATCAAATTTTGAGGCTGCAATTATAACTCTTCAGGTCAGAGTTACATTGCCCTCTCAACATTTAGCACTGCAGCAACAAGCGATTCTCTCATTTCCCTAAATTCATCCTGATTCTACAAGCCTTATGAGCTTGTGTGTGCGCAAATGCAAATATATACACACATACAACACACAGAATATTATACTTTGTTACCTTTCGTCACAATTCACTTCTAACAAACAACCTTAAGCAACATTTCTTACCATTGACTAAAGATGAACAATAAAAAAGGTATGATTCGGAGATGCCGGTGATGGACTGGGGTGTACAAAGTTAAAAATCACACAACACCAGGTTATAGTCCAACAGGTTTAAATTGGAAGCCACCTGATGAAGGAGCGACGCTCCGAAAGCTAGTGGCTTCCAATTAAACCTGTTGGACTATAACCTGGTGTTGTGTGATTTTTAACAAAAAGGTAAACACACATTGAATCAGTTGTAGTGTTCGGCACATATTACCAAACGCAAATCCAATCAAATAGAATGCAGATCACAATAGTTTGCAATGGCTACAACGCATTTTAATTAACCTAACCAGTAAATCAGATTGGAATCAGCCAGTTTACAAAAATGTTCAAAGTTTTAAATGCAACAGTGAGCAAATGAGGGACTTTTTCTGTTAATTAAAAAAGGCTAAATCTTTCAACTGTGCAGTTGTTTCGATCCTTATGTTGTTATCAGGAACTGGTACAAGTTAACTGTACTGATAAACCATTTTCCAAAATAATTGTGTGAATATTTAGCCTGCTACATTGGATTGGATTAACATGAAGTAATAATGAAATTAAGTGGGGATGATGCATGCTGACATAAATTCAAGTGTGCAATGAAGTGAATGTATTGTATTGTACACATTTCATATCCAACAGCCATAAATATAATTGACTATGGATTTGGCAATGCACTAGTGAAGGAGGACAAGCACTGCCATTAAATGCCATCACCAGATATGACAGTTCATCTTTAAAGAACCCACCCCTTAACTGAATTAAGCATTTAAAAAATAAATACTTTTTGTTTACCTTTTCATCTCCTTTGATATTATAGCCCAGCTCTCAAGAGGACAGCATTGGAATGTAATCCAAAGGCAATTCTTCAGTAAACTTTCAGCACTATAAGGTCCTATCATTTGCGTCTATGTTAAAGTAGTATTTGCAATTTGGTTAACACTCATCCAAAAGAGAAGGTACATTGCTTTCACTAATGAAACAATCCGAAAACACATTAAGTTTAATCCTGCAGTCCCCAACTCCAATGTGAAATTCCTGAGATTTTATTTCAGATTGGAATTGATCCCACTATTTACTACAAAATACTAAACTCAGTGGCACCTCAGGGATAATTCCGAAATTAAAAATGTTGCACGATTGTTACTCTAGAGGTTACAACATTGACAGTTCTGCAATGGAGAATGGGTTTCCACAGCCAAAAGGGAACAGGATTCTGTCACACTGTCACAAACTACATTTCCTTGTGAGAACCATTTTCTTGCTGGGATCAAAAGACAACTGATAATACTTTAGTAAATGTAATTGCTAGGTTGCAATAACTTTATGTATCTCCTATGACACTATTCCATGTCAGTCTGTCTATCTTGCATTTAAATTAATTCTCTCTCCCCTTCCATCACTTATTTTCCTGTCTTTTTCATTCATCTCTTCATGCACACAGTGGCAAGTTTTTTTGAACTTCACTATGTATTAAAAAATGGTATAACAGGGTGCTAATTCTGGACTGCTCCAGACCAATGCTTAAGTTCTACATGATCTTACATCATAGCATCATTCACATATGCTCATGGTATAGAGTAAAAAGGCATCACACTCTTTAATCTACACCTCCCAAGCTTTTCTCCTATATGCTCCAATATCCAATTTGAAGCAAAACCCTAAGCCCCACCCCAGTCATATTGCTGCACAAACAAATAAACAAAGGCAACTCCATTATTATAAGGAAAGGATATGACTTCACTTCAGCTGGCCTGCAGTGGGAGGTTGCTGGTGCGTGGACAATGAGCTCTCAGGGACTTGAGGAAGAACAGTAGTGCCATTATTGACAATGGAATAAACTTGCTGGGCCAAAGTCCATAGGAAATTCGTATGGAACACTCTGACTCGCAGACATGTTTGCAAGGTAAACTTTATTCTGCAGATGATTGACATTACTTGCAGGAGCTTGTGTTTCTGTAATAATCCTTGATGAACATGAACAGGCCAGAGAATGAAGTCCATCAGGAACTGGAAGCACGCCAACAATTTACAATTAGCTTCAACAATTTACTTTGGACCACTTCTCTGGTAATTGTGGTTTTCCTGAGCTCTTCCCTCCACTTTCATTATCTGATTCATCCCTGCTTCGGGGATGTTACTTGCATCCTCTGTCATTTACAATAATGTAAAATACTTGTTCAAGTCTTTGCCACACCTTCTTTTCCATCCTTCAGTCTGACTTCCTAAAGAAATAACCCAACACTCTGTCAACTAACTACTCATTTTACTACTTTGTGATTTATGAAAACTTTTGCTTTTTTTGTTGCATTTCATTCTCTAATTCTTTTTCCTTATTAATCTTTTGGTGATTCATTGATTTTTTTCTCCCATATTCTGCCTAATCCTTCCATCCACCATCTGACTTTGCACAATTAATATTTCTAAGTTTGATGCTATCTTTAATATTTATGGTTAGCCACAGACAGTAAGCACATCCTTTGAAATTTTTCTTGCCCACTAGAACGTATATATTCTGTACAATTCTGAAATATCCCCTGAAAACATCTGCTATTTTATTGACCCAGCCTTTGATCTAACTTGCCAATTCTCTTTTGTCAGCTTGGTTTCTATGTTCTCATAACTTAAAAAAAAGGTTAAATGCTCATATTCACTCCTCTCTCTTTCAAGCTGAAAAGTAAAACTCATTAATTAACGGCTCCAGCAACATCCAGGCACCTTTATGAGATCAGTAATTATTTCTACACCATTACACAATACCAAGTCTTGTACAGCCAGCTGTCTGATCAGCTCCAGAACATGCTGTTCAAAAGAATCTATCCCAAAAATATTATATATACATACTTGTTATCTGGACAATGTCTGCTGCAGACCTTTCCAGTCAATAAGTTGATGTTTTTTTGAAAAAATATCTATTTCTTCATTTATGCTCCACCCTACAATGTGGGAACTCTTCAAGTGTACTACTGCTATAATCAACTCCTGACCTTTAATCACTCCTCTCCAAACTTTGCACTTAGATTATGACACACTGATGATGATTGATTACAACTCCAAAGTTTTTATTGACTTGTAAGAAAAAAAGCTTTGAATTCCAAAACGTGTTGCATTTTAAAGGAAGATTGTTAAACAAAAAAGGCATATTTAAATTCAGTGACTGTCAGGTAAAGTCCTGGGTAAAGCTAATGGAATGTCAAATGTATATTGTTTGGAAAACCTCAAGCAGGAACAGACTATACAAGGAGAGATAAAAAGGGGAGCTAGTACGCCCATTATGGCAGAAAGCCACTTATTGCAGACATGGCTGTTTTACCAAAAGTTGTTACAAAGCCAGTTTCAGCTGTACTGTGGGCTGGTGGGATTGAATTATTCTCATCTACAATCAGCCTGAGTTCATATACTAATCTATTGTGAAGGACACAGTCAAAAAAGAAAAAAATCCCTCGTCAGCCCTGTGTTGCAGGTAACAAGTCTTTTACACTCCAAGTGTTGCAAATCAATTTAAAAATAACTCAGGACAGAAGAACTTCAAATTGGTTTACAAACAAAAAACTTCAAATCCCAACATAAATTCCATCAGTAAGCTGCATCACAACAAGCATGTTCCACTACCTGCACTTCATAAACAATTCAGAGACCAAGCCATTTTCTCATTGCTTCAGACTCAACTCATTTATACTCTGTGTGCATGTGTTGTTCTCATGTTTACTAATTAGCAAACTTGCTCATTTGTTACTTCAAGAAAGCCTGGTTAAATTGGCTCCTGTCTAAACACAAATTGACTTGGGTGTGGGAGAAAAGTAAATGGAAGGGACTCTTAACCTGGTTGCAAGCAACCAGGGGAATAAACGAACAAATGTGAAACCAGCTCCTCCCTCCTCACCCGGGATATTAACAATTTGGGCGTGTCCTATCTGAATTGCAAAATCTCATTGGGTTTTCACATCCTCACACCCTGCTCTCATCCATCGTTCTATACATCTCCACATCTTGTTCTTCACTTGCTTATCTCAATCTCTTTGACCTATTGTTTCCAATGTTCGCAACTGTGTGAATACAAAAAGGGGGAGATGGGCTACTGTCAGAATGGAGAGCAGAAGGGGACGGAACAAGAACAGCGTGTCAAGTCAACACCGCAAATAAGGGGCAAAAATTAGAATGTTAGTCAGAATATTTTTTTTAAATTGGAAAGCTATAAATCAGGCCAATGACTTCAGGCATTTGCAATTGGTCACATTTGCAGAAATGATTTAGTTACTTGTTGCCAAACCAATCACACTCTGCACATATTCTGGTGCTGTGCCAACTTATTCCATCTCCCCTTCAGCTTGCAAAGCAATGCAAACACAACTCAATGAGCTCCAGTAACTTGTATCCAAGACTGCAGCAATTCTTTCCCTAATCCTCGATTTTCTTTAAAATAAAAGTCCTGTTTCATCTTAGCACATAATTAAAACAAAACAAAAGGTTGTTTGGTTACTGTATACAAATATCACTCATGCTCCCATCGCTAACCCAATTGGGATCGGTTCCCAGTTTCAGACCTTATGGTGGGTCTTCCTTGCCATGAATAACACCTCCTTGGAGTTTGGTAACTTCATCATGGCTCATTCTATTTGCTTTTTTCTTAAAGTGTTGCTCAGATTCATAAAACATGGGAACGGACCCTTTGGTCCAATTTGTCTGTGCAGACCACGTTTCCCAAGCCTAACCAGTCCCATTTACCAGCATTTGACCCATAGCTCTCTGAACCTTTCCTATGCATATACTCATCTAGATGCCTCTTAAATGTTTGACTATACATGCCTCCAACACTTCCTCTTAAAAACAAAATCAAATCACAACACAGAATGTAAAGGCAGAGAATTGAAAAGAAAGTGCCCAATTTTACATTCTCTCATTAAGTGCGACATTATGTGCCAGACCACCAGGCCTGTAAACCAAGTCTCCTTTACCATGTTACCACCACTGGAACTAAAGTAGTCACTCTTTGGCACAATCTTGCCTCCACTAACACCTTTGTCATTATGAGTCTTCACTGGATATTGCCAGTGCAGCATCATGGGCCCAAACACACCTCTGCCATTCCCTCCTTGAACCTGCACTGGCACTGCATTGTCAGAGCTGAGTTTGGGTTCCTGGCAAAGCTGCCACAAGCCTGTGCTATTAGGCCTACTCACACTACTGACAAGAGGCAGGTACAATGAAATAAAATAGAAAAAGAAAATGAGAAAAAGAAAAACAAAAAGAAAAAGAGAGTGTGTGAACGGACCAGACGAGCGCCTGAATTAAAAGCACCATCTTATCCATACTCCCCATGACTTTGCAAATATCTATAAGTCACCTTTCAGTCTCTGATCTTCCAGTAGAAAATGTCCCAGCCTCTCCTTATAACTCACATCTCCAGACTCAGCAACATCCATTCCTGCACCCTTTCCACTTTAAAAATATCCTTCCTATAAGCAGGTCAACCCAGCATTGTATGCAGCATTGCAAACTCAGCCTTGCCAATGTCTTGTACAGCTACATGGTGTCCCAACACCTATACTCTCAATGCTCTGTCCAATTAAGGAAAAAATTACTCAAGTCAGCCTTAAACATCAAATCACCAAGAAACCAGTGGTTAAGATCATGGTGACCCTTACTTGTGGATTATTGATAGTGTTTCTTTGACTTTTTGATTTTCTTGTCTGGCAATAATTTTATGTGCAGTTATAAAACTTTCTACCCAACTGCAGGTTTAAAAACAATCAACACTGTTCACTGCACAGTCATTTGCTAATTCATGTATAATATTTGATCTGATGAGCTGCAAATGCGATGTGACAGAATGTAAATCTGCCCCTTGAAGACCAACATATTTTCCGACAAACTATGGGCACCTTATTCAGGAGGAGGTTGGTTTGAACTCCCAATACAGATGACAGTGGCATTTAATGATAATGGTTTATAAATATCTCACTCATCAGATTTATTTGAAACAATAAAACAAGTTATTAAACGACATGGGCAGCACATTGCCTCACAGAGCCAGGGATCCAGGTTCACTTCCAGCCTTGGGTGACTGACTCTGCGGAGTTTGCACATTCTCCATGTTTCCTCCCACAATTCATAGATGTGCAGGTTAGGTGAATTGGCCACGCAGAACTTTCCATTGTGTTCAGTGATGTATAAGTTAGGTGCATTAGTCAGGGGAAATGTCCAGTAATAGGGTAGGGGAATGGGTCTGGATGGGATACTCGTCAGAGGGTCGGTGTGGAATTGTTGGGCCTAATGGCCTGTTTCCACACTGTAGGGATTCTATGATTAAAGAAAACCAACTGGTTTATGTGCAGCTTGCAAACCTGGAGCATGGTCACAACATTTTATACAGCACACGGAGCCCTTTGAAGAGATTAACTCTTTTAAAGACAATGTTGATATACACCACAGTACAGGCCGTTCTGCTATTATGCACATTTCATCAACGCAAATTGGCTATACCTTGATTGTCCGAACAATGTAAACAATTAGTCAATGTGAACATTTTACTGAACAGGAACAGTGCCTTCCTATTAGTGATCATCAATAGTGCAAGGTTGCATACTAAGACAACTGTTGCGTTAAAGCAGAACGAGCTGCAATGCGAAATACAGGCTTGGCAGATAGCAGCATTAAACAAATGCAAACTGTTAGCAGGAGGTGGAGTGGAATGAAAATTTGGTGAATGGATGGTCAGGAGGCATCACTCAGTCCAGGAAGGATGGTATCCCAAGGGACCTGCCACTGAAGAATTGGGATGAAGATTGGGGACACAGCGTCTGGCGCAGAACAGGGAGACATTTTCTCAGCGATACCTGGAACAGCAGCTCAGAATATCATAGATTAGAATTATAGAATCCCGACGGTGTGGAAGCCAGCCATTTGGCCTATCAAGTCTACAGAAACCCGCTGAACAGCAGCTCACCCAGAGCCACCCTTCTACCCTAACCCTGCATTTCCCATGGCTAACCCACCTAGCCTGCACATCCCTGGACACTGTGGGCAATTTAGCACAGCCAGTCTACTCTAACCTGCACATCTTTGGACTATGGGAGGAAACCTGTACACCCTGAGGAAACCCACACAGACACGGGGAGAATGTGTAAACTCACGGACAGTTGCCCAAGGCTGGAATCGAACCTGGGTCCCTGGCACTGTGAGGCAGTAGTGCTCACCAATGAGTCATCATGCAGCCCCAAAGCTGAAGTTGAGAGCAAAAGAGTGGCTTCCTCATAGGTTCTTTGTTTAGATTCCATGTGTGTCTCATGTCTGTAATGCATTGACTAAAGAGGCTCCAGGAGGAGTCCAACCAAAGTTTCATCCACCAGCTTTCTGACCGTCCTGGAAATGGAGCCACTCTGTTTCAACTAATTCATCCCTCCCCCAATGACTCCACTGATAAAGCATGTTTAAAATCACTGACATTTTATTGACTTAGTCAATGAATATTTTTTGCCGTATGATGTGCCTCTATTAGTAATCCTCTGGAAGTACACCAAAATCATCATTAGCCGTCAGGTTTGCCTAGGTCATTACAAAGATTCTTTCAAGGCATCTGACTGAAAGAGCTTCAGCTTGATATTCTGAGAAAGATAATGGCCCATTGGCATGCCAAGTAATGGCACGTCACATTCATAAATTTAAGTAGGAAGTTTGTTCAATGTAGACCTTTCTGTAACAGCCTTTTCTTATTAAATAAAGATATTCAGAAGTTGCCATGGGTCAGGTGACTTTTGAGATTTCTGCTTGGACTCAGAGGTATCAGAAGTTTCTGGACATTTCTTAATTAAACTGTCACTTGTAGAAAGTGTTTCCCCTTGAGTGGGGAAATACCAAGACAAAAGACTATTTGCTGGTTGATATATTAAAATATTTGATAAACCCTTAAAACTAATGTCTCCAAGTTTAAAGTTCAGAAAAGTACGAACTACAGAGAAACGAGTCAGATTGAGTGGGTGTGAATGTCCATTATCCAGCGTGTGTTGTGTATCAATGGCTCCAAAATGTAGATCTTACAGAACAAGTACAGTGTCTTCCTATTAGTGATCGTCAATAGCACAGGGTTGCATACCAAGACAACTGTCAAGTTAAAGCAGAACGACCTGCAATGCGAAATACAGGCTTGGCAGATAGTTTGCATTTGTTTAATGCTGCTGTCAGTACGTGGTGGAGTGGAATGAAAATTTGGTGAATGGATGGTCAGGAGGCATCAGGAGAATGCTGACTCAGTGCAGGAGGGATGGTATTCCAAGGGACCTGTCAGTGAAGAATTGGGATAAAGATTGGGGTCACAGCGTCTGGCGTAGAACAGGGAGAGATTTTTTTAGCGACACCTAGAACAGCAGGTATTGAATCAGTCACCTGATTAAAACAGCCTTCAGACAATCAGTTTTAATTACTCAAAGACCAGGAAACAACTGGTCAGCATGCGTGAAACAACTGCAGAACATGAGCAGAAAAGGGCAGCAATACCTACACCTTAAAAACAGCAACATACTAAAGTCCCAAGCCTGTACCTTTTCCAATCCATCAGTTCAAAAAGCTGACTGCCTGGTTAAAGAAAGGCTACAATGGACTATATTCATGACCTCCTGAAAATCTCTAAATTCAGGGAACTGTTACAGTCATCATATTATATGGCACCAGCTTTTAAATCTTCAGGATTACCCTCCAGGGAGTCAAAACGCAAGGATTGCAACAAATGTTTTTCCCGAGACAAGCCGAAAATGTGGTCTATGAAACATCTGTTTGTTTGTGGCTTGGAAATGTACACTCTCTTCCAACTGTGCATTTCCCATGTGCGTAGGCATGCTCGGAATAAGAGACAAAGATCAAAAGAACAAAGAAAATTCCAGCACAGGGATAGGTGCTTCGGCCCTGCTAGCCTGCACCGATCCAGATCCTCTATCTAAACCGGTCACCTATTTTCTAAGGATCTGTATCCCTTTGCTCAATCCCAGTCATGTATCTGTCTAGATACAGCTTAAATGACACTATTGTGCCCGCCTCTACCACCTCTGCTGGCAACTCATTTCAGGTACCCACCACCCTCTGCATTAAGAACCTTCCATGCATACCTCCCTTAAACTTTCCCCCTCTGCCCTTGAACTCATGACCCCCCGTAATTGAGTCCCCACCTTTGGGACGAGTGAGTGAATAAACAATCCTATTTAAACGCTTACATCAGGTTCATTAATTCAAGACACACTCTGGCATTAAAAAACATCTACATCTCACTTTTGAAAAAAACTGATTTGAAAAATGTATGATTAAGAACTAGGGTTTCAGTTCACTTTCATTCCTTTCTGTAGCATCACGCACAGCCAGAGTTAATTTACCCTGGTTAAGTGTGTCGGTGTCAGAGAGCTCAGTTGGCTTGATGGCTTGTTTTCAATACAGAGTAATGCCAACAGCACAGACTGTATTCCCGAACTGGCCGAGCTTACCGTGAAGGACTCTCCTTCTCAATCTCTCTCACCTGAGGCATGGTGACAGGTTAAACCTCAACCAGTCGCCTGTCTATAACAGGTGAGCAGTCCTATGGTGACTTTTATAATTATCGTACAGCTCATGTATGCATGAATGCCCTGGAAATCAAACTATTCTATGAGCCTACAAAAGTGCAAAAGATTTAATTCAAATCACCAAAACTATTTAACGAAGCATAGTCGCAGAATTTTTCACAAGCTCAAACACAACTATTTTATTACAGGCAAATGTCTTCTTCAAACAGATGACAAATAGGTCATCAACTAAGCTGCTTTGCAAGTTAACCTGTATCCCCACTTAATCCTAAGCATGCACACATTCCTGCAGAATTCTGCCAAACTAACTTCTGTCAGTTTAAAGCATTTTGTCAAATTTAAAAGAAAGTTTCATTTAAGGACAGTTTACTTTGAAAGGGTTGTTCAAACACGTTCAACAAAGTTTATCTTCAGTAATTAACAACGTTGCATTCTATGACTGGGTAGTGGTGAAGTAGGATCAGAATTATCCTCAAAAGTGTTGCATAAGGCTGACTGTATTTTGATTTAAAATTAGTCACTGTGCTTGTAACAATCATTGCCAAATAAAAGTTTGATTATCTTCCTTGCTGCTTAGGTGAAGAATGGATTACATTAGCAGTGAGAAAAGTCACTGGAGTTGAAAGCCGGCATTCGGTCTTCCAGAGTTCATGATAGAAAATTATCGAGTTCCATTTCCCCACTTTGTACTTGGCAGCTGCAAACACTTAAAATCCTGTCCAATGCGTGCTCACTTGACACACAACAACCAAGTAGGTAAAAACAATGACTGCAGATGCTGAAAACCAAATACTGGATTAGTGGTGCTGGAAGAGCACAGCAGTTCAGGCAGCATCCAACGAGCAGCGTGACTAGGGGCTCTTGTGGTGGCAAGGCAGTGTCCTTCCCTCTAAGCTCAGAGGCCTGTTTTCAGGTCTCACCAGCTCCAGAGTGTGTAATAGCCCCTCTGGACAGGTTGATTTAAAGATAGCGATAATGAAAAATTTTAATGACTGGATGAAAAATGTATTAAAAACTGACAAAGATAAACGTTCAGCACTCATTTTTGCATCCACCAGCTCAGTTCTGTTCTTTTGTAATATCTGGACTAAGACAGGTTGCAGTTTAAGCCCAAGGCTTCTGCAGCTCAAGAAACAAACATTGAAATTAACACTGTACAAAGTTCAATTACTTTGTCCTGCATGCCACAAGTGAATTTTGCATACTCCTTGCCTTCACTGGTGTGAGAGGTGTTTGCGAAGGTTGTTGTTTCTGCAAAAACCACAAGGATGAGTCATGGGGGGCGGGGGGGCTGGAAAGAGGTGTATGTTAGGCTAGATATGCTTGCATAAACAGTTACAAGCAACTGTATCTTGCTCCTGCAGAAATCGCAAGGCAGAATCATGAGACTATATACCAAGAAATAACTAACCGAAAAAGGGAGGTGGTCGACTGGTAGAACACAGATGTATTAACATGACAGTTGCAACTGTCACACACATAGGGAGTTAGTATGAACAAGATAACCAAATAAGACCCAGTGTTGCATCAGCAAAAGTAATAAGACCCAGCTATCAAGTCGGGGGTGGGGGGGAGGTGGAGCACAGACAGATGTGGTAAGCAGATTAGATTATCAACTGCACAAAGCAATACAACTATCAGATATGAAGTAAAACGGGGAGTACCGAGAGACTCAACTGAACTGTATAAATTGTAATATAACTTCCTGATCAGTGTGCCTACTTTATGGTCACCCGGCTTGCAAGACCATATGAATAAAGACTGTTTCAGAATTTGACTCTGACCGAAATTATTGAACAGAGGTTCGTTTATCACAACTGGTACACTAGAAGGTGGGGCACATAAACTAAAGGATGTCACCAGCTAGAATATTCCTGCCTACCTGCCCAGTCCCCTATATTTTGAGGTGGGATGGAGGAGCACAAAGAAGATGGCCTGCCTGCCCTCAATTCTATTGATTGCTCTAAGTAGATTGTTAACAGTCATTGAACAGCCCCTGCTAACATCTTCTGCGGATGGAGGCAAGGTTGTGATGAATAGCTTGGTATTTTCCACTGCATGGGATGTTATAGGGCATAACTAGGGAGTGAAAGATGACAGGGTTGTACCTGCTCTGGGTATATTTCCTTTCCACTTGTACAGGTCTCTCTAACTCAGCTCTGGTCTCCCAGCCATGTCAACTCAATTTCCTACAAGTTCGGAAATTGATCTTCAAAGACACAGAATCATTCAACACGGAAACAGACCCTTCGGTCTCACCAGTCCCTGTCAAACATAATCCCAAACTAATCTAATCTCATCTGCCAGCTCCAGACCCATATGCCTCCAAATCCACAGACATTTGGGTCAGTATGTTAAAGATTGTACCTACACCCATCACTTCCTCAGGAAGTTCATTCTACACGCAAATCACCCTCAGTGTAAAGCATTTGCCCTTTTTTTATAAAAAAAACTCTCTCCTCTGACCTTAAAAATGTGCCCCCAACTCTTGAAATCCCCCATTCTAGGGAAAAGACAAGTACCATTAACTCTGTCTATACCCCTCATTATTTCATAGACTTCTCTCAGGTTAATTGGCCAGCAGCTCTCTCCAATGGCATATCCTGTGACGGGACAAAAAGACTCCATATGATCCAATTAAAGCTGCTCCCAGTGTATCATCACTTTGGAATAGCAAGAAGCACAAACAGCTTTCTTCCAGCATTGAAAAACTTGCTCCAATCTGTTCCCCTGTAAAATCACCCAGAATGTCAATCACTACAGCCTTCTACATTAGCTTTAAGCCATCAATTCATCCCAAGATATCAATATGACTGAAGCCTCATGTATTTGTAGATAAGAGCCACATATTTACATTGAAGGAGTGTTGATACTGTAACAAAATGTAATTAGTTACAAGCTGAGGTCCCACATTGATATGAACAGCCAGGCTTTCTGATAAATCAAGGACACTGCGACATTTGTGCCTCCCAGCAACCAACTCCCTTACAAAACTGAACCTGGAATTGCATTTGTAACAGAGGTTGTCAACAAGATTACACCTGAACCATCCCAACCGAAGGTCAATGTGTGTGCATCAAATGAGGAAATAAGTTGGTACGATATTTTTAAAAAAAAGCCAATCCTCATGTAAATACTTAAGAATTCTGTGGTGAAAATTTCTTCCGTTGGGGGTGGGGGGTTGGGGGGCGCAGTGTGAGTGCTTGTGAGATTCAGTGTTAGCAATGAATGATTCTTATTACGCAGCAACAGCAGAGGGGGAAAAAAATCAATACTGTTAGGTTACTTTACATAGAAGAGAATTAATCAAACAGTAATTGTTAGCTAGCAAGTTTGCTGATTGTAACAGTGACGAAGCACCTCAGTTGATTGCTAGAGTTCATCTAACTTTTGTTGGAGTTGTGTATTTTAAGAGTCATGAGAAAATTTATAATCACAATTATTGTAGCCACTTAAATTGTTTTGGACTGTAAGAAACCAGTGTCCTTTGTATACACACACACACGTAATTGTTTATTGGCCTGACTGTCAGTAAGATCTTCTAAAGTCAGATCTGGATGTTAACTGCTAAAGAAAGGAAAGTAATAAGTGGGTGAATTTAAAATATACTTACAAGCAAGTTTATTTTTGAGAAAATGGATTTTGCAACAGCAATATATAATTATCAGCAAAATACTGGTGCCAAAGATTCAGTTTATTTGCTGCAATGGACAAATATTTCAGTTCCTTTGTCTTCTTAGGAAAAATAAAACAAAAACTCATTTTTTTAAAAAAATGAGTGAAATACAATACTGTATGTGGCACAGCAGATTTGACTTTGTTCCTCACCACCACTTAATTTGGTGCAAAATTTCACCACGGGGTCCACTTCCTTGAAATACTAGTGGGTTTATGAGGGAGGGCCACATAGCTCTAGCAACTAGACACGGTGAGACATTTGTTGATTATATTTCATTTGTTCCACAAATATAATGGCAAGGAATAAGATTTGAAGGACATGAAATCTACTTCTGCCAGTGGTAGTCAATAGATGCCACTTTTTATTATGTTATTGTGGTCACATTATCATTGTTGGTAACTAGACATTGACAAATTAATAACCTTAAAAATGTTAATCAATTAATCCTAAAATATGTACAACATTGAACAGGCTTTTGATGATTTTATAAAGTATTGGGTTCAATTCTTAGATTTTTTTGCCCATTTCTTGGGCTGTTTTCCTTATAGGTGCAATGCATATTACTGAACATTGAGCACAATAATTATCCAAGGAATTTTGCTGCTGGTTCTAAGAATCCATGATGGGAGCCATCAGTGTAATTGTTGATTTATGATAGCCTGTTGATTCAGATAGCAGAAATTCTAACCCCCTCTGGTTTACTGAAAACCAATGAAATGAAGTTAGAGATTTTGGTTTTAACAATTACAATGGAAAGTAATGGTGACTGACAAAACTATGGATTGCATCCCTTTATTGTTTGAATGGTGTATGGAGTTGATATTACACAATATTTAAAGTCCTTTCGTCCAATTCATGAATTCTATCCATACCCTGGAAAGAAGTGAAAAGATTTATTTTTACTTAATTCTAAGGTGTGAAATATTAAGTCAAATGGGAGTCTAGTTATATAATAAAGCATGATCTGACTAAAAGGCAAATTAGACTTAAGGGTCAAAATTGCCTACTCCAATCCTATGTTCTTAACACATCTGAAATTTACAAAAGGTTAAGCATGTGAAGCCTCAAAGTGTGTTTCTCATGAACAAACTCTACTCAAATGAATCAAACAGGCATGAATGGAAATCTAAGGCACTGTCACCAAGTTACATCCAATACTTCAGTACAGCAACATTTAAGAAAGGTTTCCATTTGCATAATGAATTAACCTTTAATCTTAATGAAGAAAGTAGAAATAAGGAACATTTTTCCACTGCATTAAATATTCACATCTTGAATCATTGTGACACTGAAGGGAAAAAACCAACATGATAGATAATGTGAACCTGTCTCATCGGCATAAATGTATGTTGATGATCAGATGATATGCTTCTTGGTTAACATCAAATTTTACGTCTGCCTCTATATTTCATCCAATTAACCTTTCTAATTATTGTGCCTGATTAAGGCCACATCTAATTAGACTCAGTATATGCAAAGTAAAGTGCCTCCAGTGTACAGTGACAGTATCCAATCTCTAAGCCAGGAGGCCTGGGTTCAAGTCATATCTGTTCCAGAGGTGTGTGTATTTTATGAAGTCTCTGTGCAGTTTGCTTAGAAAACATCCATGCAAAGCAATCACCATTTGGTTGGAGACAGCTATGTGGAAAACATCAGAGATCCCAAGAAATGTGCAAAAATCACGAAACCACACAGTAAAGAAGAACATACATACTAGAGCATATTAGCATTTCAACTCCTAGAATTCAAACCACATTTGTGATGGGGGGGGGGGGGGAGGAACAATTTTTAAGTGTAACTTGGTTTCTTCCTGAAAGAAATGGTCTGTTACCACAGTGATTACTGTTTTCAATCAACGATCCAAACCCGGAAGTTCAGTTTGGTCAAGGAGGAGAATAGCGATAGGTTAAATCTTTAGATTCTGGGCTATGGTTGACACCTGTAATATCAAACAGCGGAATCACATTTTAAGAAGTAGCTACCTCCCTACTTCTCGAATGTATCATTTAAAAATCCGGTGGAAAACTAAACAAATGCAAGAGCAGGCATATAGGAAGAGAAAGAACCGTGCACCTCCTTAATGAAGGCTTGTCAGGCATATCGTGCAACTCGATTCTCCATTATTCTTACAAAATACTCATTGTCCTGGGATCATGCTTGCTTCTCAGAGCTTACAGCTCTCCTTAAAATACTACATCCAGAAACTCTGTTTCTGGAACCACAATTCGAAGTTAAGATGAGACCTCCCGAGTACAAAATAACAAAAGCGACACCTTCAGTTTCATTCATAATGCATTCAGTACCTCATGGGCGCCTAGTCTGAACGAAAGCAATTATTTGGGACAGGGAAGCGGCCGTAGCCTCGCGACGATGGGATTGATGATCGATGATGCATTTGTATTGATTTGTTTAGATCTTCTGCGTGGAGACAATGTAACTTTAATAAATCTCCGTGTTATGGCGAGGGAGGGAGGGGGGTACCACGAGAAGTCTGCCCGTCCTCATGTCTACAACATACAGACTGCAGCTCCACACACTCTCCAGCCGAGCTAACTGAACCAATTCATCGAAAAAAAACCCCGCTACGTCCAATGATGATAAAAATCAGCTAATTGACTGTACGGAATCACACGTCCAGTACTCACTTATTTACCGATAATTGCTAATTAATTTCAACAGTGAGTATGCATTAAACGGAACTATGTTCGAATCATGACAGTTTGACAACAGTATTAAAAACGGAAACGTTTCAAGTTGAGGAACTTAAAGCCACTTGCATCTGCCAATTTATTTGACCGAAGCGCTTATGAACAATGTTATAATTCGTATTGCTGACAATATCGTCAGAGTACACACATTTATCCCAAGTACATCGTCAGGAATAAAAAAAAAGGGAACCTCTGCAGGGATCTTAAAGAACAGTTAAGGCAAGTTTGTGATTAATATGAAAGCACTTAAGCATTAAAATATTGAAGTCCCACCAGCTAAAGCCAACTACTACAAATCACTGATGCAACTTTAATATTGTATCATGAATTAGACCAACATCTAGCTCGGAGCTCTGCTCTGAGAGTCGGCATGATTGAGTGCAATGAGGAATTCAAAGTAGTCAGTCATTAATGACTTGCAGTAATAAAGGCAAAAAAAAAATGATATTTCACCCACCTCGTACCGAGAGCAATAGCAGGGAAGAGGAGCAAAAAGTGACAGGCACAGGGAAGCTTCATTGCTGCCCTTGCCTCTGCACGCACAGGCTTCTGAATAACTACCGGCTTGCTGCTTTAACCAGCCGAAATCTGCAGAGACAGACAGACAGACTGACAGAGTGGAGTGCGATTTGTTCACAGTGTTTTGATATATGATGTCATAAGTAATCGGGCCGTATTGCGAGCACAATGCAGCGTCTCTCTTGATGTCCGGGAGGGTTTTGTTATTACAGCAGTTTTAAATCGTGGGTGTACGTGGGGAATGGGTGCTGTCAGCGTCATTCAGACCATCCGCACGGCATTCCAACAAACTGTGAGAAACATTCTGTCTAATGAGCATCTAGAAATTATTGTTATTTAATCAAAGCATGTCTGAACTAATGAAGCCCACGTTGCCTTGGCATTTGCCAGGCAAATTCGAAATAAACTGTGTCTTCCAATGACCAACTAACAGTTCATTTCCCCCTTTAGTCACAAATAAACGCAGCAAATCGTTATCCCGACCAGACCGGCATGTTTCTCCCATTGAACTTTGAGTGCAAAGCCACTATTTTATGGTAAATAAAATCACCAACACATTCCTGCTGCGTGTCATTTAAATATAAATCTTCACATAAGGATATACTTATGAAGTCACTTGTGGGTATGTGAGCAATGCAACTAGAATATTAATATGTAGACTTAATTGTATGTAATAATTTTAAAGATCTGTCACTGTACAAATTATGGTTTATAATCTTAATTTTACACTTAATGAATTTGGAAATATGTGCTGCAGAAAGTTAACAGTGATAGCCAAGGGACAGAAAATGATAATTAATAACTATTAGAAATGAATACACCATCTCATTACCATTTTTAACTTTGCTAGTGGTACTTGTATCCAGAATGGTGGATACTCAGTTTCTGAAATTATAGAGTCATGCAGCATAGAGACAGATCCTTCCACCCAACACGTCCATGCCGACCAGATATCCTTAAATAATCTAGTCCCATTTGCCAGCACTTGGCCCGTATCGCTCTAAACTCTTCCTATTCATATACCCAACTAGATGGCTTTTAAATGTTGTAACTGTACCAGCATCCACCACTTCCTCTGGCAGATCATTCCATACACACAGCACCTCTGTGCGAATAAGTCACCCCTTTATGAAATCTTTCCCCTCTCGTCTTAAACCTATTACCTCTACTTTTGGACTCCACTACCCTGGAAAAAAAGACCTCAGCTGTTCACCCTATCCATGCCCCTCATGATTTTATAAACCTCTATAAGGTCACCCCTCAGCCTCGAACGTTTCAAGGAAAATCGCCCCAGCCTATTCAGCCTCTCCCTATAGCTCAAACCCTCCAACCCCAGCAACATCTTTGTAAATCTTTTCTACACCCTTTTGAGTTGAACACATCTTTCTTGTAGCAGGCGGAGCAAAAATGAACACAGTATTCCAAAAGCAGGCTCACCAATGTCCTGTACTACTGCAACATGATATCCCAACTCCTATACTCAACCTACTAACTAATAAAGTTTAGATCAGAGTGGTGCTGGAAAAGCACAGCAGGTCAGGCAGCATCCAAGGAGCAAGAAAATTGACGTTTCGGGCAAAAGCCATTCATCCGGAATAGCGCTAACTAAAAATGGCAAGCGTACCAAATGCCTTCTTCACTATCCTGTTTACCTGGAACTCCACCTTCAAGGAACAAGAGATATACAATGTTCATAGGCAATCTTTATGGAGCAGTTTGACCAAAGTTGGAACATAATTTGATCATGCTTAAAAATGCGTCAGATAGCCCTGCTGAATTATTCAACGGGATTGCATTAAAGTATTGTGACATTGGCTGTATGCATGTTAAATGTGACATTGACAAATAATTTCTATAAAAAAGTACAATGCCCCTATCTTTTGTTAGCTGTGAATCATATTGCCTGATTTATTGGCTTGTGCTTTATTGAAAGCTGTACCCAGATAAAGTACCATCTATCTGTAAATGTCTGTTTTATTAATGCCATCTTAGCTGCGATCTGTAGGATGTTAATTTGGCAGGATGCACCTGACTCCTTAAAATAAAAATATTTTATAGCAACTTAAATGTTTTACAATGGACAGGATGACATTTGCACTGTAAAATATTTAATACACATGATCTGACAAAACACAATAGACTGGAAATGTGGGAAAATTGAACTGGCATTTTCTGTTTGGATGGGGGGAGGGAACCAATGTAACTTTGGATCCTGGTATATCTCCAATTTCAAATGCTCTAGCATTAGTGATTGAGGCATCTGTTACCTAGGTATTAAACTTTGGTGTTCTCTTCATTTAAGAGATTCCTTGAACACACATCTTGGATTTAGCTTTTGTTCATCTTTCATAGTGTCTCCTGGTGTGGCTCAGGATCTATCTAGTGCATTTCTCATGGCAACACCTTGACCAATAACAGTGGAATTGCCTGGTTTGAATTTAAATGTAAGTTTGGAGGTTACCTATTCCCAGGTAGCTTCTCCACAGCAATGCTTCAAAGAAACATAGAAAATGGATGCAGGAGTAGGCCATTCAGCCCTTTGAGCTTCCTCTGCCATTCAATATGATCATGGCTGGTCATCCAACTCTGTGAGAAAGTGAGGACTGCAGATGCTGGAGATCAGAGCTGAAACTGTGTTGCTGGAAAAGCGCAGCAAGTCAGGCAGTATCCAAGGAGCAGGAGAATCGACGTTTCGGGCATGAGCCCTTCTTCAGGAAACTCTGTACCATGTTCCTGCTTTCTTAATGGACCCCTTTGCCCTAAGAAATATATATAACTCATTCTTGAAAATATTCAATGTTTTGGCCTCAACTGCTTCTTGTGGCAGAGAATTCCACAGGCTCACCACTGTCTGGATGGGAAATACATCTCCTCATCTCATTCCTAAATGACCCACTCTATACCCTTACATGATAACCCCTAGTTCAGGACTTGCAGTCATTAAGAGCAGCTTTTCAGCTTTTACTCGATCTAATCCTATTAGTCATGATTTGAAGATGCTGGTGTTGGACTGGGGTGTACAAAGTTAAAAATAACACAACACCAGGTTATAGTCCAACAGGTTTAATTAGAAGCACACTAGCTTCGCTCCTTCATCAGGTGGTAGTCACTATAACCTGGTGTTGTGTGATTTTTAACTTAGTCCTATTAGAATTTTGTAGTTTTTATGACCTCCTCCTCAATCTTTTAAATCCAAGTGAACATACTATACTATCCTGTCTGAACTGATCCACTCTATCTTTGTATGTCAGTTATCCCAGGAAAGGTCTAGTAAACCTTTGTTCCACTCCATCCATGGACTGAACATTCTTCTTCAGGTAAGGAGACTAAAATTGCACGCAGTGCTCTAAATGAGGTCTCACCCAGGCCCTAGAAATTGCTGCAAGACATCTCTGCTCATGCATTTGAATCCTTTCACTTTGCAGGCCAACATACCATTTGCTTTCTTCACTGCCCACTGAACCTGCATGTTCAATTTCCGTGACCAGTGTACAAGTACATTCATATCTTGATGTACCTTCCCATTTCCCAATATGTCACCATTTATATAAAAATCTGCCTCCCTATTTTAGCTACTAAACTTCACATTTATCCACATTACACATAATCTGCCATGAATTTGCCATCTCACTCAACTTGTCCAAATCACACTGACACATTTCTGCACCTTCCTCACAGTTCCAACCAGCTTTGTGTCACCTGCAGACTTGGAGATATTATATTTAGTTCCCTCATCTAAGTTATTAATGTATGTTCTGAATAGCTGGGATCCAAACACTGATCCCTGCGGTACCCCATTAGTCACTGGCTGCCAATTAGAAAAAGACCCATTTGTTCTTACTCATTGTTTCCTGTCTGCCAACCAGTTCTCTATCCAAGTCAATACACTCCCTTGCCCCACTGCTTTGCACTTTAATTTTCCATGCTGATTGCTTACACAGTGCTTGTCAAAAGACTTCTGAGAGTCCAAGTAAACCACATCCACTTTCCCCCTTATCAACTCTAGTAGTTACATCCTCAAAATAATCCATAGGTTTGTCAAGCATTATTTCCCTTTCATAAGTCCAGACTGTCAGATGTTGTCTATAATTTAGAGTTCCCTTTGAGATTTGGCATTCTTGCAATTCTGTCCTGATGGGAGCAGAGTGAAAAACAGGAATAAGTCTCTTTTTTCAGAAATCTTAAACTTTATTTCATAAAACTTTTGCAAAGCACCTTGGGATGTTTTATCATGTTAAAGGATGTTATACGAATTCACGTAGTTTTTATTAATTGATTACATTAATGCAGTTTTTCTGGTCTAGCAAGCAAGTAATCGATTGACACACAATCCATTATATTTCCTTGAGAGAAGAGTTACAACATAAAATCCCTCTCTGATTGCCAATAGCAGCTACTATACACTGGGTATGAATGGATGTTCCTAACACCCTCTGTTGCTATGGGGTTAATGATGCGAAATAGATCATAGCTATCTTCCCATTATTAACATGTCATTTGAACGTGTTTATGCATATCAATAGAATATATTCAATATACGATATTCTAATAATTTCTAGTGGACCATCCTGAGCAGGATGATGGACTGTGGGGAGCAGCAGAATAGTTCCCAGCCTTTTCTTCCTTGCCTGCCATTTCAGTTTATCCCAGTTCCCTAGCAAATGTGGAGATCCAAAGGAACATGTGAGTTTGACTCTCTGGCCACAATATTAACCTATAGCTTTTATTTACAGACTACAAGATTAATTTTACAGTTCTTAAATATATCAATGTTTTCATTACTTGTGATATTTATTTCTTTCCATGTACAGACTAACAGTCTCAAAAAGTGTGGCTGGAAAAGCACAGCCACAGGCAACATCCAAGGGGCAGGAGAATCGATGTTTCGAGTATAAGCTCTTCATCAGGAATATTTCAACAAAATTTAAGTTTTCTGATAAAAAGAGAGTTGTTCACATTTTTCACTTTGCTGTCATCAGGACAGAATTACAAGAATGCCAAACCTCAGAGAGAACTATAAATTATAGACAGGATCAGACAGCTTAGTTTTATGAAAGGGAAATAATGCTTGACAAACCTATTGTTCATCAGGAATTTTCATCAGATTTCCAGTCTGTTGGCTTTTTTTTAAAGTTTCTACCTCATTAAACAGAGAACAATCTGTAGGTATTGCCATTCTCCGAGGTTCTGAACAGGAACTCAGTTTTGCACCTGGTTTCTGAGATCTGTTGTTGGGTAAATGTGTCCCAGGCTCCCTTTTTTTTTTGCCTCCTAATAAAAAGCTTCTAATATGCAAGAAACACTTCACTTTGAAAGGTAAGTAACTCACAGCATTGGTGCACAATGTGTTACTGCAAACTATGTTGGTACATTGTTGACAGTGTGTTGCTGGAAAAGCACAGCAGGTCATGCTGTGGAGCAGGAAAATCGACATTTTGGGCCAGAGCCCTTCATTACTGATGAAGGGCTCTGGCCCGAAATGTTGATTCTCCTGCTCCTTGAATGCTGTATGACCTGCTGTGCTTTTCCAGCAACACACTCTCAACTCTGATCTCCAGCATCTGCAGACCCCACTGTCTCCAATGTTGGTACATTGGTGGACTGTGTCACTCCACTACTTGGCTGCAAAGTTAACTAATGCTTCTTCTGTTCTATATTTGCCATTTCTGTAATTCAACTTGTAACAGCATTATGTCCTTGAAGGAAATTGCATGGAATAAAAATTGATTTGAGTTGCACTTGTTTAATGGATGCAAAGCATGTGTCAAGTTAACAATGGGTTACACTGACCCTATTCTACAAAAGGGATGGCTTCACTTTTAAATTCATTATGGACGTATTTCCAAGGCATCCTGAGTAACTATCTAGCAATTATAATTGTGTACTTCAGTTTGTACACTCAAAGTTAAAAGAATCTTTTGCAAAATTAGTCATTTACAAGTGGGCTACCTGATCAGGTTTGGTTAGTCATTCCTTGTTGATACAATGAAAGGTAAATTGGAATTATTGCATTTTTTTAAAAAAATGCACCTTCCCCAGGCAATCTGGAACAGTCAGGGTCCATGGATGTCACATCTAGTTGCTTGACTACTAACACTCTCTGAGCCTTTTTACATCCAAACTCCTTCCCAACACCCAAAGTCACTTTATGGTATAGTTACTGTTGTAACAAGGAAAAGATGAGAGTCATAGTTGTAGACCTCAACTCCCTCAAACAGCAGAGTGATAGTGATTAGATAATTAGTTGTTCTGTGGTTTTGATTGAGCTATAACTTCTGACTGTCTGGCAAGCATACGTCATTGGCTACAAGAACTGTAATTCATGATAAATTGAAAGGTGTAATATATTTCCTGATCTTCCTTAATTTTTGACTTGACTTTGTTCTTGTAGTTTGTATGAAGTTTTATTTCCTGTCCAAAAAATTCAGGAGCACTTGTTCTGGTTTGGTTAGTAAGGAATTATAAGCCAAATATCACTCACTGAGCATTTTGTGTGACATTCGGTCTTCAGGCTATTGTAATAGAAACAATCTATGCTTTACCTTAGTTCGTGCCTACATTGAATAGGAACATCATATGATGTAAATACACTATCCTTTTCTGAAGTGCTGAAGAAGTGTCACCAGACCCAATCTATTAATTCTCATTTCTCTCCACAGTTGCTGCCAGATCTGATGAGCTCTTCCAGCATTTCTGCTTTTGTTCCTGTCTTACAGTATCTGCAGTTCTTTCAGTTTTTACCTTTTTCTCTTTCTTATTGTTCCTTGATGTTGATCAATATGTCTAATATTTCAGATACTTTCTCTTTTAAACTTTACAACTGTTTTGAATACCCATCTCTTATTATCAGTAATTTTGAGCTTCATATATTTAGCTTTTTAAAAAACACAGATAATGTTTAGAATGCCAACAAGCACTCAGCGACAGAAGCAATAGTGAGCTAGATTATCTTGTAAATATGGAACATCTAACTAGTTTGGCTTATTATAAATAACTGTTGCAAGAGAGTTCAGGACATAAATTAACCTGGCTGCTGAAGAGAGATTCCTATTGAAAGGAATCACTGCAAACTTATAATTAAGTTTTTAAAGCTATAGATTAATATCTAAAATAGCTATAATCCATGTAGATTAAATTATTGACATGATTACAACTAATTAGATAAATTATTACATGTAAATGGGCATAAAATCAACTAGATATTATCATAAAATGTTATGACACTGAAACAAGCAGATCAGTCTATCAGGTCTGCACTAGTAATTTTCTCTCTATGATCCATTTAACCTAGTCTCACTATTCTGCTCACTCCACATCCTCCTTTAATATTGAATTTTCTCAAGTAACTAATTCCTTTTTGAAATAAATTATGGCCCCTTCTTCAACAATGGTTTATGGCTGGGAATTCCACATTCTAGTCACCCGCCGCATGAGACATGCTTTCTAACCTCTTGAATTATTTTTATGATTGTCTTAAATTCATGCCATTTCATTACCTCAACTGATCAGTGACGCTTTAATGTATCACTATTAACCACATCAAAACTCCTTGTTACCCCGAAGAGCTTTGTCAGGTCACCCCTTCACCTTTTCATCACTTGTGGAAAAATTAATATTTCTGAAATAATACTGTACTCTCTCAGTACTGGCAACATCCTCTTCTTGCTAATGTAACCTTCCTAAATGAGATACCCAAGTCTGCATGGATACTGCAACTTCATGTAGGTCTTATTTAAGTTTAGCAGTGAATCCATGCTTTCATATTGATGTGCATAATGATATAAATTAGACATTCAATGTATCGTGACCCATCTTCCTATGTGCCACTGATTATTATGTGGATCTGTGTATCAAGATCTTTCTGTTCCCCCTGCTCCATTTAAAGTCTCACCTTTTAAGATATCATTTCATTGTGGAATTGATGCAAAATTATACATTTCAGCAAAGATTTTCATCTTGCATTCTGGTTCCCTTCTCAGGGCAATGCCATAGCCAATCAGAGCTCAAACAAAGTGATTTAAAATTTAAACAAAGATTGGCTGTTATTTGTTGGTCATAATTAACTAGGGCATTTTTCATGGCAAGGCCTCGACCAATTGGAGCCTGCTTGCTATTAACTGCCATTCTATGCATGCAAGTCCAGTACTATATTTAAATAATGCAGACTTCACATCTAAGCTTCAAGATTGTCTAACTGGTGTGCAAGGGGCATACACACACAAAGGAGGATAGTTCATAGTAAACATCCTCCTTGCTCTATTTCTTGGTTTACCTAAAGATGAGCTAGAAAGTGAGATTGCAAAGCCAGATTTATTTCTTTTTCTGGCAGGAAGAATGGTCTGATCAACCACTGATCAATGTGACAATAAGCCTAATTCTAATTCTAACTTTAACCATGATCTAGGGACACAGAGCAGGCTTAAGTTTTTGTATGGATTATGTTTGCTCCTATGCTTACCAGTCAAATATTACACCTTTGTATTGTGACAAGCAGTAGGAATTAACTTAAGAATTAAGATGTCTAGAAAAATTGATCTTTTTGAGTGGATTACAACTCATTGCCAAATGTAAAGTAGGAACCCATAAGCCATTTTAAATGATGTGAAAGAGCTATATCAAATGTTAATGAAGACAAAGTAGAAAGTAATCCAATTTGGAGTTTTTGTGGTACATGGTAGTGGCCCTACTTCTTGACCAGAAGCTCTGGGTTCAAGTCTCACCTGCCACAGAGGTATGTAATAACATGTGAAAATAACTAAAATGATCAACCTTATCCAATATGCATCAAGTGCATTTTGATTGCTCAACTTTGATTACTTAGTAAACTCCTGCTTTTGCAGTTGTTAAGTCGAGTGAGAGGGTCAGTAACCACAGTTAAAAAATGCAGATGGAATTTAATGTGATCATGTTAACCATTAAACAAATTAAACCCCTACTGTTAATTACAGAATTCATTTTCTCAATTTGTTCACCAAACATATTGAATTGTTTTAGTTAAAATAATTAAAAGTAAAATTACAGCAAGTGTATGCTGTTTATTCATGGTAATGAGACCACTGGCTGTGTTTATTGTAACTGATATATATTCGATGAGGTTATTAGCAAATACCAAATTTATTACTTTAAAAAGTCCATGGTGAGAATAGTAAGTTGAAACAATTAGATTGAAAATGCCGGAGAATGGTTAGCGTTGTTGATGATGAAGGATAATGCTTTGGAAATAAATATGGTAGTCAAGAACTTTGACCATGTACATCCCATTTTTTTATTTAGAAACTGCATCTATTAAGGCAGATTCTCACAGGAAAATTGCAAAAATCCCCCCAAAAATCTAAATTTGTGCAAGAATCAATCATTTTGCATGCTGCAGTTGTATAAGACTCTGGTGCGGCCGCATCTGGAATATTGTGTGCAGTTTTGGTCGCCATACTATAGGAAGGATGTGGAGGCACTGGAACGGGTGCAGAGGAAGTTTACCAGGATGTTGCCTGGTATGGTAGGAAGATCCTATGAGGAAAGGCTGAGGCACTTGGGGTTGTTTTCGTTGGAGAAAAGAAGGTTTAGGGGTGACTTGATAGAGGTGTACAAGATGATTAGGGGGTTAGATAGGGTTGACAGTGAGAACCTTTTTCCACGTATGGAGTCAGCTATTACAAGGGGGCATAGCTTTAAATTAAGGGGGGGTAGATATCGGACTGATGTTAGGGGTAGGTTCTTCACTCAGCGAGTCGTAAGTTCATGGAATGCCCTGCCAGTAGCAGTGGTGGACTCTCCCTCTTTATGGGTATTTAAGCGGGCATTGGATAGGTATATGGAGGATAGTGGGTTAGTGTAGGTTAGGTGGGCTTTGATCGGCGCAACATTGAGGGCCGAAGGGCCTGTACTGCGCTGTATTCTTCTATGTTCTATGTTCTATTTTACTATTTCTCAAAATATATTTTACTGTTGGCTGAAAATTTTCAGTGATGCATTCCAAAAATCAGGAATCTATCAATCTTTGCCTTTAAACAAAAATCTCCAAATGCTTTTATAGTAAGGAATACCAAACCCTCTGAATAAAATAAAATCACCTATTGGCAACCATCCTCCCCCTTATTTTTAAATGTTGGTCCCTGCTTTTATTCTTCTCAACCCACACCCCCTGAATTAATTTTTAATAAACTCTTGTTGTAAATTCTTGGCAATGGCAATATTGCCTCCCTTCAACTATTTTTGTTCAAAATATATGTCAGCTGAATGTTTAAGAGATGGTTGCTTGTTTTCATTAATAGAGAAAGGGTCCACATTACCTAATTATCAGTGTTTTCTAACCTCTGAGTGGTTTCAAGAATGATCAATTATTCAATTTGACCAGTAGATGCTATTTTCTGAGTCTGTTTGTTCATTCTGCTAATTTCACCTTCCAGCATTTGCTATTATTGAGCCAAGTTCAAACCATGAGTACAGCAGCTTTGCATTCTTCAGACCAGTTTCTGCTCTGAAGCATCATAGCCCCAGGTTTCTAACTAGAATAATCAATATATTATTCTAATGATTTGACTGTATCTTCCTCGATGTTAAACATTGTTCTTAATAAATAAAAAACAACTTTCTTTCATCCAGTATCTTTTGGCCAATACAACACTATGTAAATCATGTAAGATGTCAAATTGAGACATGATGGGGAAAGAATATCTCTTACACAGCATGATGTCATTGCATTGCGTTATAAAAATCCTCAAAAATACTAAATTATAGAATCATTTGCAACTGAATGGAGAGAGCTTGCTCTCCAGTCAGTGTCTGGGTCCAGGGATTTGTTGTTTTGATCCAAATGTCTGACTTGGAATACTAAGTGCTATGACTGAGTCATGCTGTCAATTTTCATGCAATGCATATAATCACACTTGATAAGTTGTTCCTACTCACAGGCACTGTAAAGCTGAGAAAAGCAGCAAGAGGACAACAGATATAGACCTACTGTCCAAAAAAATTAACTATGTTGTTACACTTTTTTATCCCTCGTTAGCAGAGACAAAGACAAACATTAATGCTGGCTGGAGGACCATCAACTTGATGAGAATTGTTCTTTGTTCTGCCCAAAACCTGGTTTTCTTGTAGAACAGAGAGTTGTCCTTGACTGAGTGTTGCAGACTGGCACATTTAACAGTCTAGGATTACGTATTGAGGAACACACTAAAGCTATGAACAACTGGTGCAAATGCATCGTAGGGAAAGGTCATCGTCTAAAGGTACTCAACCGTAGTAAACTGATGGACTGGGGATAGACATCATCAGCCTGGTCTCCCAGTCACTTTCCATTTTAATTCCCCTTCTCACTCCCTTTCCGAAATGACCATCCTTGGCCTCCTCCATTGCCACAACAAAATCAGACTGCAAATTGGAGGAACAACATCTGATCTTCCACCTGGGTAGCCTGCAGCCCATGGGACTCAACATTGAGTTCTCCAGTTTCAAATAGACTCCCTTTCCATCCCCCCCGACTCCCTTCCCTGTCCCTCCCCCTCCCATTCATTTCTCTGATCGACCCTTCCTTCCAGCTACTAACCGGATTCATTCCTCCCATCAACCAACCAGGTCGTACCCTCTACTATGTTCATCACTACCTCACCCCTCTGCCCCTCTTCCCACCGAAAACCCTTCCCCAACCCCCTTTATCTGCAGCTCCCCTTAAACCCACTCCCAGTCCTGAAGAAGGTTACACCCAAAACGTTGACTTCTCCACCTCCTGATGCTGCCTGGTTTGCTGTGTTCTTCTAGCCTCCTGTTTGTCTACCTTGGATTCCACCATCTGCAATTTTTTTGTCTCTGACCTGCTCTTATTGTCATAGTAGTTATATGGGTAATCCAGTTTGTTTCTGGTTAATGACAGCCTCAATATTGATTGTGGGGTATTCAGTGACAGTAATGTTCCTGAATGTCAAGGGGCAATGCTTAGATTGTCTCTTATTGGAGATGGTCATATCCTGGCATTTGTGTGGTGCGAACGTTAATTGCCACTAGTCAGCCCTAGCTTTGATATTGTCCAGGCTTTGTGACATTTGGAGGAGTATTTGATGAGTCACAAATGGTGCTGAACAGTGTGCACTAACTGGCAAATATTGCATATGAAATGTATTGCCCTCAGGCTGTGTCCTTGACATTAAATGAATATTCAATGGATGACACGATGGCTCAGTGGTTAGCACTGTTGCTTCATGGTGTCAGTCACTTGGATTTGATTCCACTCTCGGGCGACTGTCTGTATGGAGTTTGCACGTTCTCCCTGTGTCTGTGTGGGTTTCCTCTGGGTGCTCCAGTTTCCTCCCAGAGTTCAAAAATGTGCAGATTAGGTGGATTGGCCATGCTAAGTTGCCCATGGTATCCAGGGATGTGCAGGCTAGGTGAATTAGCCAGGGGAAATGCAGGGTTACAGAGATATGGTGGGTCTGGGTGGGATGCTCTTTGGAGGGTCAGTGTGGACACGATGGGCCAAATGGCCTGCTTTCACTCTGTAAGGATTGTATGATTCTACTCTATGTATTAATACTATTATAATTGTATTTACACACCTAAGACTTGAGCATGCTGTAAGGAGAGAAGTTGAATTGTATTGCAAGTTCTGTAACTTTCAAGTGTAAATAGTAAATAATTCACAGATATAAATTTTATGAATAAATTATATTTTTGGAGAAGAAGTTAGGAGGGTTGGACTGATCACTGCAGAGTAATATCTTAAAAATTAAATGCTCAAAAAGAAAATACTTACTCATGGGTTGTTCAAATACGGGCCTGCAGCTGGTCATCTTCCACATAGTTATTGTAACTGGGCTTCCCTCCTTTATCAGCTATGGCTTGTTGAATTCTCTTTCTCTGGAGACAATCATTTGGATTCAGATTCCCACTGTAAGCACCTTCCACTTCCAGCGATGAGGTCTTCCAGTGGATTATCAACTGAAGTTTGAAAGGAGCTTTGGAGAAATAGAGAGGACAAAGACTGTTTCCTCTTTGACAAGTTCGAACTGATATTTCTGAAAATGCAGTGCAGTTGCAAGTTTGTTTCAAAGACATTGTGGCATACATAAATCAGTACAGTTACTATTGCAAATGTAATTTACAACATATATTCCAAGTGAGTATGACACTGTCTCTTGTCTTTCAGTATGCTATAGCAGGCAGACCATTCCTTTTAAATAAAGGATTTTATTTAAATAAAGACATTTTCATTTACACCCATAAAATTCCTCCCTGAAAGTGTTGCAGACTTGCTGTCTCCATTCTTTGCGAATGCCACAGTATTGCTTTGGGTAGATAGTGACCTTTGCTATGATAAGTTCCTTTCTAAAACATGCAAGAGACTTGATACGTATTAAATATGTCCAGTCAATGCTATTAAAAACTTAACATTTTTCGTAACACAAGCAATGTGTATTTTGAACTTTTAATTGGCCCGAAATTTGTAATCTTTCAAAGTAAATCAGCAGCTGTGACCCAGAGTTGCATTCCAAAGTCCAAAATTACATTCTGATGGAAGCACTAGATCTTGGCATAGCTTGTGTAACAACAAATGGTCTGCCTGCTATATATATGGAAAGACAAGAAACAGTGTCATACTCACTTGGAATATATGTTGTAAATTACATATACAATTGCAACTGTACTGATTTATGTATGCCACAGTGTCCTTGAAACAAACTTTGAACTGTACTGCATTTTCTGAAATATCAGTTTGATCTGGTATGGAATGCAATTTCATAATGTTTTATAAATATTTTTACATGTCCAGTGGTTTTATAAGGTGGTCACTGTTTCAATCAGTGGAGCTTTATGTTGATAGTTCATACTTTTGTTAATCTGTGCCTCAAACGTATTTAATTGTAACTAACAGCTCTTGTTAAGTGCAGGAACCTAGTCAGTGTTTTCTGTTAACCTGACACTATCAGATGGGTAAATTGGGGACTTTGCATATGTTGATTCAATCATCAACTTTTGCATAGTGAGGAATAGTGAGATATGAGCATCAATGCACAAAGCCATATAGATTGTAACAATCACATGGTCTGCTTAGCTGGATTCATTGTCTACCAGGGCAGGGATGGGCAGGAGGGAGTGATGTCAATTCAGCTCATCTTTCAGTTTAATGGAACTTGGATAACTTTTGTAGGTCAGGTGACGCCCTTTGGCTATTTTAAATCAGTGTTCATGGTCCTGTTCAAAAACGATTATATTCCATGAAAGTACCAGCTACTAAATGGGATAATGGAATTCAAAGTCATTGTGCTTATGTTATGTCATCATGACATCAGGAAAGACTCCAAGCAGCCCTTAGTCAATGAAGTCTGGAGCACACAGGATTTGAATATTCTGATGTACAGGGAGTGCTTGTTTCCAATGGGGTAGATGGCAGTATTGAAAGGATAGATGGTTCTCTTCAACCTTGGTCGCAGCCCACTTCATTGAAGGTAAGCAAAAATAATAAAAATTGTGAGTACTAAATCAGGAAGCCAGTTCACTACTCTGGTCTAGTAAGTGGCTCAAGCATCTCATTTTCGAGTTACAAAGGCATACAGCACGGAGACAGACCTTTCGGTCCAATTCATCCATGTTGATTAAGTTTCCCAAATTAAATTAATCCCTCTAAACCTTTCCTATTCATGTACCTCTCCAAATGTGTTTTAAATGTTATAATGGGGACCTAAAACTACCATTTCCTTTAGCGGTTAATTTTATATATTAGCTTTCCGCTGTCTGAAAACGTTGCCCCTCAGCTCTCTTTTAAATCCTACTTCTCTCACCTTAAAATTATGCCCTCTAATTTGAACTCTCTTATCCTAGGGAAAAGATCTTCATTATTCACCGGATCTATGCCCGTCATGATTTTATAAACCTCTGTATGGTCGACCCTCAAGCCCCTACACTCCAGTGAAAAATGTTCCAGCCTAACCAGCGTTTTTTTTATAACCCAAATCCTCCAGTCCTGGTAACATCCTTGTAAATCATTTCTTCACCTTCTATAATTTAATAATATCCTTCCTAAAGCAGGGTGGCCAGACCTGTAAACAGTACTTCAAAAGTGGCCTCGTCAGTGTACAACAGCAACATGGCATCCCAACTCTTATACTAAAAACAATGAAGGCAAGCATACCAAATGTTGCTTTTATGACCCTGTCTACCTGTGACTCAATTTTCAAACTTGAACCCCGAGGTCTCCCTTCTTGACAATACTCCACAGGGGCACCATTAATTGTGCCCATGTTTGACTTACCAAAGTACAATACCTCGCATTTATCCAAATTAAACTCAATCCACCGCTGTTTGACCCATCGGCCCAATTGGTTAAAATCTCTTTGTAATCTTAGATCACCTTCTTCACTCTCCCCTACACCACCAATTTTCATGTCATCTGCAAACTTACTAACCGTGCCTCCTGAATTCTCAACCAAGCTGTTTGTATAAATGACAAACAACAGTGGACCCAGTACCAATCCCTGCAGCACACCACAGGTCACAGGCCTCTGGTCTGAAAAATAATCCTCTGCCACCACCCTAAAGTTACTAAATATTTGTTTAGTAACCTAAGTTATGATATATGTGAAGGCAGGAGACAATTGACAGACTAATCAATTCTTTATTTCAAAGTGTTGAAAGGCAGTAGAAACAGATTTTTTTTAGTTTAGCCTCTCCACTGCAAAAACCTGGACACTGATGTCAGCATCTCTATTGCTTACTGGTATTGGATGTTTACTTGCTTCTTTACGAGATGCAGTACAATCAATGGACAAGTGTCTAAGTCTGGAAAACTGAAGTTTTTGCAGAGGATCACACTGGTTTTAGTCACATTAATGAATTGAATTAGAATTTCTTGACTCTCCAAGCAGATGTTGACTTTGGGGGTTGTAATTTTATGAAGGCTAATTCAGCTTCACCATTTTGAAAGATTTCCAGCTGAGTTTAGTCAATGCGAGAGGGGAGTGGTGGGAGAGGTAAGGGGAGGAGGGGAGATGGTGATACCAGAGAAACACACAAAATCCCCGCTGCTGCAGATTTTCAAGGTCACAGCATCTCAACTACTCTGCCCAGAGCAAAGTCTACAGCGTCTGCAGCATCTTCCAAATTACTGACAGGAGGCCATGAACCTAAAACCTTGCAGTTAATGCCCAATTGCTAGGGTTTGGTGACAGAGAGCCCATAACATAACTATAACATGACCCAGCTTAACTCTTTACTCAGCTCTTTTGTATTGAGTGAGTGGCTTCAATATCTAGGCAATGGGACTAGAAGATTATCATAAGAACATAAGAACTAGAAGCGGGAGTAGACAATTCAGCACCCAACCCTGCTCTGCCATTTGATATGATAATGGCTGATCTC
Source organism: Chiloscyllium punctatum (assembly GCF_047496795.1). Classification (NCBI taxonomy): domain Eukaryota; kingdom Metazoa; phylum Chordata; class Chondrichthyes; order Orectolobiformes; family Hemiscylliidae; genus Chiloscyllium; species Chiloscyllium punctatum. The sequence goes on from NC_092760.1 coordinate 83,867,085, forward strand.
ATCGAGGCCTCAATTCCATTTTCGTGCCTGCTCTCCATAAGTCTCCAACCCATTATGAATTAAAACTCTATATCCTCCTTAAATTTACTCACTATCCTAGCATCCAACACACACAGTAGTAGCGAATTCTACAGATTCATGCCCTTTCGAGAGAAGTACTTCTTAATCTCTGTTTTAAATCTGCCACCCCTTAGCCTAAAACTATGACCTCTCGTTCTCGGTTGTCCCATGGGGAAACACCCACTCCACATACCCTTTGTCAGTTCTCTTTAGTGTCTTTTATACCTCAACTAGATCTCTCATTCTTCTAAACTCTCGTAAACATAAGTGAAAACTGCTCAATCTCACTTCGTAAGACAGGCCTCTCATCTCCAGAATCAATCTAGTGAGCCTCCTTTGAGCTGCCTCCAATACCTCTACATCACTCCTTAAGTAAGGGTACAAGAATTGTACACAATACTCCAGGTGCAGTCTCACTAATGCCTGGTACAGTTTCCTACAGCCCTCTGAGATGCTGTGGCCTTGAGAATTTGCAGCAGCAGGGACTTTGTGTACTTCACTGGTATTATTTAGCAAAAGATCATTGATCTAGAGATAGACAAGAGTCTGATGAGAATATTCTCCCTATAAGTTCAAATTCAAATTCAATATTGCGTGCAATTCTGGTTTCCTTCCTATCGGAGAGATGTTGTGAAACTTGAAAGGGTTCAGAAAAGATTTACAAGGATGTTGCCAGGGATGGAGGATTTGAGCTATAGGGAGAAGCTGAACAGGCTGAGGCTGTTTTCCCTGGAATGTCGGAGGCTGAGGGGTGACCTTATAGAGGCTTACAAAATTATGAGGGGCATGGATAGGATAAATAGACAAAGTCTTTTCCCTGGGGTCAGGGATTCCAGAACTAGAGGGCATAGGTTTACGGTGAGAGGGGAAAGATATAAAAGAGACCTAAGGGGCAACTTTTTCATGCAGAGGGTGGTACGTGTATGAAATGAGCTGCCAGAGGAAGTGCTGGAGGCTGGTACAATTGCAACATTTAAGAGGCATTTGGATGGGTATATGAATAGGAAGGGTTTGGAGGGATATGGGCCGGGTGCTGGCAGGTGGGACTAGATTGGGTTGGGATATCTGATCAGTATGGATGGGTTGGACTAAAGGGTATGTTTCCATGCTGTACATCTCTATAACTCTATAACTCTAAGTCTCTTGATCTAGTATGGAGTTCATGTCAATTAAAATCTGTGCATTGTAGTTCAGTGAGAGAGAGCAGATCATTTGTTTGCTGTAATAGATGAAATTGCATCCCAGTGTAATATAGTATAATAGAGGGTAAGCATTAGGGACAGCTAATTGAAATTCTTCTGAGTGGTAGCAATAATCCTAAGAACAAGGAAGCATTTTCTTTCTTTTGCCTACACTCCTATAATACTTTCATGAACAAGTCATCCATCTGGTTTAACACACTGTTTGTGTGTTAATGCACCAAGCTATTATTAATAATCCATGACTTTTTTTTACAAATTGTTAAGGACTACTGTAAACACATATATTTGTTCCCCTTCAAACTGGTATTGCATTAATGGTTCCCATTTATGAAGTCAGCACAATGATTTTAAAGAAAGTTGGCAGAGATCCGAAACGGAGCAATGTAAGAAGGTTTTGTTTTTAAGGAGTATCTCAGTTTGTTCTTTTCACATCCTTCTGTGTTTGCAGGCAAGGTTGCAGCAGGGAAAGGGATGGTGGAAAATAATCACCAAGACCTATTATAGGACAAGAGGTGAATCAAATTTCCTTCATCATAGAGTCCTATATGAATAGGCTGAGGATCTTCATGGCAGTTGCATGTGTATCATAACCTGCAGCATAGAATCGTAGAGTCATAAGCGCTGAACAGCATGGAAACAGACCCTTCAGTCCAACTCGTCCATGCTGACCAGATATCCTAAATTAATCTAGTCCCACTTGCCAGTATTTGGCCCATATCCCTCTCAGCCCTTCATATTCATGTTGTAGACATTTTGAAGTCAAATCAAATAAATTAAACCAAACTAACCAAATTAAAAAGTGGCATCTCCTTAAAAGAGCATTATAACAAAAATCAAATCCTCAAATGAAGCAACATTATAAATTAGCATGTCATAGTTGGGCCATTCCAGCCACTCCAGTCTTCGGGTATTTGAGTCACAGAGCCATAGAGGACAGAAACAGACCCTTCAGCCCAACTTGGCCGTGCCGAGTAGATATCCTAATTAATCTAGTCCCAATTGCCAGCATTTAGCCCATATCCCTCTATAAACCCTTTCTATTCATATACCCATCCAGATGCTGTAATTGTACCATCCACTACTGCTTCTGCTGGCAGCTCAATCCATACACACACCACTTGCTGGTTGAGCCGCTCTTCAGAGACATCTGTTTGTGGCTACAACTGTAGAGAAGAGATAGATAGTCAGGTCCACGAACCACTTCTTCAACCCATTTCCTAGATCTGTCCATGCTGGCCAGTCCCAAGAGAGGATCAATGAGACGGACCTTCAAAGTCAAGGAGCTATATTAATACAGTAATGTTAATGAATGCAACAGTGATGATGGAACTCTGGTACTTCTGCTTCAGAATGTAGTGCAGGCAGTGGCAAAAGACTTGAGGAGGAGATACCTATCCCTGTTTAAAGATGTCCAATCTTACCACATTGCTGACAATGTTAAGTTAATAGCAAGCTAGGATGAAAATGTTCGCCAAATAATGTAACAGTGTGTCAGAACAGGAAACCATAAACATGCTTGCACGACCATTCAAGGATCTCTGCAATATCTTATTGTTGACAAGTGAAATGGCACCATAAGTGATGTCCATTTCCATAGACAGATTTTTTTCTGGAAGAAAAACTTTCATTTCTACAGTGGCTTTCATGACCTCAGGATTTCAAAAAGCACTTTGCTGCCAACAAAATACTTTCAAACATTAATTCAGTGGATGAACATGAAGCAAGGGGTTTGCAATCATTGAAGTTTAGAATAATGAGATGTGACCGAATTGAAACATGTAAGATTCTTGGGGGCTCTTCACAGAGTAGATATGAAGAGTTTATTTTCCCTTGTAGAAGAGGGAATAATCCCAGAATGAGGAATTGCAGAGTTAAGACTGACATTTGGAGAATTTCTTCTTTCAGATGGTTGAGAAAATCAGTTGCATTCTTTACTTTAGAGAGCTGTTGAGGCTGGCTTGTTACATATATTCAAGGCTGAGATGGACAGATTTTAAATCAGTGAAGGAAGCAACGATTATGGTGAACAGGCAAAAAAGTGGAGTTGAGGATTATCAGATGAGCCACAATGGCAGATCAGACCTGAGGAGCAGAGTGGCTTGCTTTGTTCCAAAGTTTAAACATCTTATTGGTGTCACAAAAGAGAGAAACTTGGAGAGCGGAGAGAGCATGAGAACAAATCTGTATTGTTGAGCTATCAACGGTGCCATCTTTTTAATGAGGGACTTAACCAAAACTTTATTTGCATCAAAAGTGAGCTTAAAAGACACCATGGCACAGATCAGAAGAAAAATCCTTCTTGTTCTGTCCAATAATTATCAATCACTCAACATCTAAAAGGAACACCTGAGCATCTATCTAAGAACTAGGAGCAGGAGTAGGCCATTCAGCCCCTCAAGCCTGCTCTGCCATTCAATACCATTACGGCTGATCTTATCTCTCCACTTTCCTGCCTTATCCTCATAAACCCTTAAACCTATTACTAATTAAAAATCTATCTATCTCATCTTTAAACTTACTCTGTATCCCAGCATCCACTGTGATCTGGGATAGTGAATTGACAGATCCATGACTGTTTCAGTGAAGTCATATCTTCTCACTTCTGTTTTCAATTTGCCACCTTTTATCCTAAAACTACGACCTCTAATTTAGATTGTCCCACAAGGGGAAACAAGTGCTCCAAGTCTACTTTGTCAATCCCCTTAAGCATCTTATATACCTCAAAATGATCTCCTTTTGTCCTTCTGAACTAAATGTATTTCAGTGTTATCATGAATCGGTGCTGCATGTGGATTGGCTACCGTGTTCCTTTATCACATTAAGTGAATAGAACTCGAGAGTGTTTCACTGGGTGCAAACAAAGTTTGTTCATCCTTACTTCATCCATACCAGGTCATGATGCCTCCAGCAATTGTTTCTTCTCTCCACTTCTCCTTGGTCCAGTTTTCTGAAGATCCATCTTTCCCCACTTCCTCTCGACCTCTCCTGCACGTTGCTGTGTAACAGAGGGTGAACTTTGACATGATGCCAGTGACACACGGCTCTCCCTCCCTCTATGCTGTCAAACATCCTAGCTGGCAGTAAATTATGGACTGGGAACATCAGAGATAACAATGTCTTTGCTTTCTGATGTTTGCACTCTTGCCACCAACCTGACATAGCTTGAACCAAACTGGATACAACTGTGCCACTCAGTGTGTCTCAGCCACAGACCGCATAATCTGCATCCTGTGGGGCATTGTGACCTCCACTTGTGTTCACTTCCCCACCCATTCCCACTGAAAGAGTCAGTCCGTAGCCCACCCAGTTGAGAAATAGATCCCCCTCACTGTAATTTTTCAACTGCAAGTGGCATTTACATTCCTGAGGGACAGGAATTCCCAATAAAATAGCCAGCCCTTTGTGCTCCCTGTAGTGCCCTTCACTTTTCTCCATCGTTGTGGGGAACGGCATGAAATCCACAATGGAGATTATCGTGAATGCCAAACATTAAAGGTAAGAAGGGTTGGGAATTTTGCTGGGGACAAGGAGGCTTTGACAAGAGAGTGGGGGGAGAGGGACAAAGAGAGTTTGGGGATTTGGGTTTGAAATGATGAGGCAGGAGATGATGCAGCTAATTAAATGGGAGAAAAAAATTATCTCAGGATTGTGGCAAAGCACAATGGACACAGAAGAGCCATGAAGGAAGTTGGTATGGAGACAAGATTTTGCAATTTCCCTCCCACCATCAAACATGTAGAGGTACCAGTGTTTGGACTGGGTTGAACAAAGTCAGAAGTTATTCAACACCAGGTTATAGTCCAACAGGTTCATTTGAAACCATAAGCTTTTGGAACACGACTCCTCCATCACATGAAAGAGCAGTGCTCCAAAAGCTTGTGATTCCAATTAAACCTGTTGGACTATAAACTGGTGTCTTGTGACTTCAGACTTTGCCTATCAAACATGACAGTGATAGAGTTTTTAAAAATTCAGTCATATGCCTCACCCATGTCAGAATTATTTTCTTCCATCTCTGCAATATTTACTGCCTCTGCCCCATCTCTTCCTGACCATCAGTGAAACAACAAAATCTTTCTTGGTCTGCACTTAATTTTTCTGGGAAGATGACGCTGCAGTGATAATGTCACTAGACCAGCCCATGCTCTAGGACGTGGTTTCAAATCCAATCACAGCAGTTGGTGGAATTCACAAGATCTGGAATTGAAAACTAATCTTCGCAACAGGAACCATCAATTGTTGTAAAAACCTGTCTAGTTTATTAGTGCTCTTTAGGGAAGGAAATTTGTCATCCTAGCCTAGCCTGACATTCTTGTGACTCTTCGAGGAGAAAGTGAGGACTGCAGATGCTGGAGATCAGAGCTGAAAATGTGTGGCTGGAAAAGCGCAGCAGGTCAAGCAGCATCCAAGGAACAGACAAATCGATGTTTCGGGCATAAGCCCTTCTTCAGGAATGAGGAAAGTGTGTCCAGCATGCTAAGATAAAAGGTAGGGAGGAGGGACTTGGGGGAGGGGCGTTGGAAATGCGATTGGTGGAAGGAGGTCAAGGTGTGGGTGATAGGCCGGAGTGGGGTTGGGGCGGAGAGGTCAGGAAGAAGATTGTACGTTAGGAAGGCGGTGATTTGACTGAGACAAGGTGGGCAGAGGGGAAATGAGGAAACTGGAGAAATCTGAGTTCATCCCTTGTGGTTGGAGGGTTCCTAGGCGGAAGATGAGGCGCTCTCCCTCCAACTGTCGTGTTGCTATGGTCTGGCGATGGAGGAGTCCAAGGACCTGCATGTCCTTGGTGGAGTGGGAGGGGGAGTTGAAGTGTTGAGCTACGGGATGGTTGGGTTGGTTGGTCCGGGTGTCCCAGAGGTGTTGTCTGAAACGTTCCGCAAGTAGGCGGCCTGTCTCCCCAATATAGAGGAGGCCACACTGGGTGCAGCAGATGCAATATATATCCGCCACAAATTCACCTGCACCTCCACACACATCATCTATTGCATCTGCTGCACCCAATGTGGCCTCCTCTATGTTGGGGAGACAGGCCGCCTACTTGTGGAACGTTTCAGAGAACACCTCTGGGACACCCGGACCAACCAACCCAACCACCCCGTAGCTCAACACTTCAACTTCCCCTCCCACTGCACCAAGGACATGCAGGTCCTTGGACTCCTCCATCGCCAGACCATAGCAATACAACGGTTGGAGGAAGAGCGCCTCATCTTCCGCCTAGGAACTCTCCAACCACAAGGGATGAACTCAGATTTCTCCAGTTTCCTCATTTCCCCTCCACCCACCGTGTCTCAGTTAAATCCCTCGAACTCAGCACCATCTTCCTAACCTGCAATCTTCTTCCTGACCTCTCCGCCCACACCCCACTCCAGCCTATCACCCTCACCTTGACCTCCTTCCACCTATCGCATTTCCAACACCCCTCCCCCAAGTCCCTCCACCCTACTTTTTATCTTAGCCTGCTGGACACACTTTCCTCATTCCTGAAGAAGGGCTTATGCCTGAAACGTCGATTCTCCTGTTCCTTGGATGCTGCCTGACCTGCTGCGCTTTTCCAGCAACACATTTCCAATTCTTGTGTCTCTGTTTACATGATCGTGTGGTTGACTCTTAATTACTCTCTAGTAAGCCTAGCAAGCCACTCAGTTCAAGGGTATATTATGGATGGGTAACAAATGCTGGTCTTGCCAGCGATTCCTGGATTCCATGAAAAATACAAACAACAAAAGATTGTTTTCTAATGTCCTCCATATGAACCAGACAACTCCCATCAGTGACAAATTTCAAAGCATTCCAAAACTCTGGTGTTTTGTAGAACCATTAACATCTTTGAAGATGTCTCAGCATTGAGATACCCCTCGCTCCTGCTGCAATTTCACCAGTGCTGAGTTGAGGTGGTTCAGGAGTTTGGGTCTCTGGAATGGGAATGGGCTGTGAACCTCTAACTCAGAACCCCATCACATAACCAGGGGGAGCATCCCTGTTTCATTGCATCAGAAGAATTCGACAAACTATTTGGATTTTACCATTTCGATGTGATGCACCAATATCTATCTGTCTCTCTGTCTTCCTCTCACTCTTCTCTCTCTCTGTCTTTCCATCTCTCTCATCAACTACCAGATCCTTTGAGGGCATTGGCAACCACAAATGTCCATTGGGTTGGTTTGTGATTAGGTTTGGCAAAGACACACACCAGTTTTATGTTACTTTCTGCATTGTAGCTGACCAGGAGAACTTCCCTCTCCTAACACCCATCAGGAAGCATTGGAAGGATTAACAGGTTGATAATCCATTGATCTGGCCACCTTCCACAGCCATTGGGTCTGGAACTGCTGGCCCACTACACCACAAGACTTTCATCTTCAATTGTACATTTTTAAGAAATAGCTTTCACAGGATGTAGTAGGGCCAGCATTTCTTGCCTGTCTCTATTTGCCCTTGTGAAGGTGGGGGTGAGTTGCCTTCTCACTATTTGCCTACCTGAGATATCTTAAGAAATACTATGTGGTATTTCTATGCATCTAACAAAGTCTGTAGAGCAGTCAATACTCCCCATATTCTATCAACTTCATTTTATATGTTCACTAATGACACACTAATGTCTAGGTCATTCTGTAGTTGACCCACTGAGATCTGAGTCACAGAGTTAATCACTTTGACACTCTGTCTCTAGAGTCACAGTGGTACTCCTTCCACACCAATGTGAAATGACTCACTCTATGCTGTTTTCTCGCAATCAATAAAGCCCTCAGGGAAGGCTGAGCTGGTTCATACACTGTTGTTGCTGACTGTTGTGAGGAGGCTCATTACTGACAGACTACATCTTGCCTTCACACTTCGAACATTGCCGTGTCAGCTCTCTCAAATAAACTATTACCTTCACCTCTCAGCCAGGATGATCTGGATTCAAATCCCACGTCAGCTCAGGCTGGGTGTTCCTAGCATCAATCCATTAGGCTGGACAAAGACTGATTTTAAAAAGATATGGTTACAAAGTCACACTGCTATTTCTGCACTCTCTGTTCTTCTTGTGGGCAGTGAACATGTATTCACCCCCAATTCTCATGACAATTCCAATAAATCGGACTTATTGAAAGCCTATCTCTTGAAACTTTTCAATTTTTCCCAGAAAGAGCCAGTCTTTAGCCCTCATCCTTCTAAACCACAGTGACTATAGACCAAAGCTGAACAATCTCTCCTCATAAGATGTGCCTTTCATCACTGGAATTCCTACCACCTGGACAATATCGATCCTTCAATTTGGGCAGTATGTTGGTTGAGTGGTTAGCACTGCTGTCACACAGCACCAGGGACCCAGGTTATTGGACTAAATTACCAGCTTTTCCAAAAAGAAGTTGTATGTAATGCTATGTATATAATCCTATGTAAAACACTCTGTGTAACTTGTACTATTTAGGTGGCTGTTTCACTAATCAAATTTTAGCCATTATGCTGTTCATTAGGTTAGCATTCTCCATACTCCTGAGTTTCTGGAACATACGTAACAATGCTTTACATTATTCTGAATATGCCATAATAATAATGTGCAATTTACCTACCATTAACATATGTCTGCCTACCACACTGAACCAAAACTTCTCGATTGCTTTCAGTGAAATTGATGCTCACCAGCCAACTTTCATTTGCCATTGGTTGGGAAATAGCTGGTGTCCACTCTGTGCTTCCTCTGGTCATGCTAAGTCAGAGACTTGGAAATTGCAGGCAGAGCATTACAAATATCAATGACAAAACAAGCTACCACCCCGTTTGTCTTATTTAGTAACTTCTGTCCCTCTGAGGAAGATAAATTCAAGCCAACTGCAAATTTCAGTTCCGGGAAGGCATTTCAGCATTTGGCTTCTTACTGATCTTCTGTTTGTGAAACCTTACTGTGTGCAAATTAAGTCAGTGTTCATCACAATAACAACAGACACTTCTCTTCAAAAATTAATCTATTGGTTAAGAAAGTGATTTGGGATGTCTAGCAGATATGAAGGAAACAAAAACATTCCGTACTTTCACTCTGTATTTCCATAATTCCTCAGTTTTATTCAAATGGTGAAGCTTCATTTATGTCGCGCCTTACAAGTTCTTATAACATCGAAAAGTGTTTCACAACCTTTTGAAGTACTACCATTCTGGTAATGCTGAAAATGCCATAGCCATTCTGCAGACAGCAAGTTCCTCCAAAAATATAATGTGTTTATTAGTGATTTTTCTGAGGAATAAGTATTGGTCAGGATACAAGGGATAATTCTTCCGTTTTTCATGCTGCGGAATCTGAACACCTGCACACGGCAGAGATGATAGAGCCATGATTTACCATCCCATATGAAAAACAGCACCTCTGGCAATACAGCACCTCTTTGGCATTGCACTGGAGTGCAAGTCTTTGTGCTCAAGACCTTGGAATGGGGTCTAACCCATAATCATCTGACTCCAAAGCAAGAGTGATACCAATGGACAGGTTTGGGGTGAGCTATATATGAGTTTGGAAAACTCTTAAAGTTTCTTAGGAATTCTCTCACCGGATTGTGAGATACATTTTGTTTTTTCCACAATAACTCAATGTGATCTAGCGTACGACATGAGATGTTACTTTGAGCATGGAAATGTATGCAAATAAGAATAAAGCATTTCGTGTGGGACTGAGCTGAAAGCTCTGCTAAAGTGAATGTAAAAGTAAGGTCTGTATGTGCTCTTAGAACATAAGGAAAAGGGAGGGTCACTGCTTGCATCTGGCTATCGATTGTGTAAAGTAAAAGTGCTTTGCTTAAAGTTATTCAGGGTGGCTCTTTGTAAGTCGCGAGAACTGCATGATGATTGTGCACTTTGTTCAGCTCTGAATTATTAATGATACGCCTTTTCGTCCTTCAAATTTTCAGTGTTATGATTCGTTCTGCACTTTCTGGCATTAGAAATCAGTTTCAACTCCAACTTGGGACAAACTCAACAGCAGTGAGAACTGCTGATGCACAATGGTGACACTGAACTGGTCCTCCTGTATGAGCAGGATAGCACCAGCATATTGGGGTCTGTCGTCAGGCATTGAGATGTGGTGGGCTATGGTACAATCCCCAGACCAGATCACCAAATTAATGTTACAATGCCAAACGAGATCACCAAATTATCATACATCTGGTGAGGGACCAATAAACCTTATTTATAAAGGAGACAAATGGTGAGATCCAGGGTACTTTCACCAGGAGATTAAAGCCACATGATCCTATGATTTTGAGAAAACAACACTAATTTATCATACAAGTTAGAACAGTAATATGTGATAAAGGTATATAACATATCTTTACTTTTTTTGTATTTCAAAATGTAGGCAGATAGATTTGGGTCAGCTCGATGAAGACTTCTTTAAAAGATCAGAAAGTCAATTTGGAACAATGACCTAAATGCATCAGTTTTAAAAAATGTATGCTTGCAGTAGAGTGCCTGGAAGAATATTTGTGTTGGTAATGGATAATTTGTAAATAGTCCTCGTATTATGAGATATGAGATAAGCATATTAAGCTTATTAGATTAGTTTTGACATCTAAAGAAAAGTTTCAAAGTGTGAGAGAGTCTGGAGTTCAGTTCAAAGTAAAAATGTTTCACCATCAGGGGAACCAATCACCTCACCAGAAGTGGTTTCTAGTCTGTGAAACCTGCAAAGTTAGGATTGACATTTTTAAGTTGTTAGAATAAACAAAAATAGGGCTGTAGAATTTGCAAGAATCATTCCAGCAGATTCAGAATGGAATTTTTAAGCATGTCACAACTATTGTATGGCACTAATTGACATAGGGTCAGATGATGTGGGGTCTGTGTGGGTGGAGTTGAGGAACCATAAAGGCAAAAAAAAACATAATGGGAGTTATGTACAGACTTCCTAACAGTGGTCAAGACCAGGGTGCAAGATGCACCAGGAAATACATAGGGCATATCAGAAAGGCAAGGTCACGGTGATCATTGGGGCTTCAATATGCAGGTGGACTGGATAAATAATGTTGCCAGTGGATCCAAAGAAAGGGAATTCATGGAATGCTTTCAGGATGGTTTTTTGGAACAGCTTGTGATGGAGCCCACAAGGGAACAGGCTATTCTGGACCGAGGCTATGCAATGAGCCAGACTTGGTAAAAGATCTTAAATTAAGGGAACACTTCGGAAGCAGCAATCATAATATGGTAGAGTTCAGTTTGCAGTTTGAAAGAGAGAAGGCAAAATCGGATGTAATGGTGTTACAGTTAAATAAAGGTAATTACAGGGGCATGAGTGAGGAACTGACGAAAATTGACTGGAAGCAGAGCCTAGCAGAGAAGACAGTACAGCAACAATGACAGAGTTTCTGGGTGTAATTGAGAACACAGTACAGAGGTTCATCCCAAAGAAAAGAAAGATTATCTGGGGAGGGGTTAGACAGCCATGACTTACAAAGGAAGTCAGGAAATATATCAAAGAAAAAGAGAAAGCGCATAAAATGGCCAAGAGCACTGGGAAATCAGAAGATTGGGAAGGCTACAAAAACAAACAGAGAATAACAAAGAGAGAAATAAGGAAGAAGAGGATCAAATCTGAAGATAAGCTAACCAGTAATATTGGAAATGATAGTAAAAGTTTCTTTCAATACACAATAAACAAACAAGAGGCCAAAGTAGAAATTGGGCCGCTCCAAATTGATGTTGGAAGGCTAGTGATGGGAAATAAGAAAACAAGGAAGAATTTAATAAGTACTTTGTGTCAGTCTTCACAGCGGAAGTCTTGAGTAATATCCCAACAGTTAAGGAGAGTCAGGAGGCAGAGATGAGTATGGTAGCCATAACAAAAGAGAAAGTGCTAGGAAATCTAAAAGGTCTAAAACTTGATAAATCTTCTGGCTCCAATGGGCTACATCCTACAGTTCTGGGGGAGGTGGCTGAGGAAAAGGCAGAGGCGTTGGTTGTAATCTTTCAAAAGTCACTGGAGTCAAGGAAAATTGGAAAATCACTGTTGTAACCCCCTTGTTCAAGAAAGGATCAAGACAAAAGATGGAAAATTATAGGCTGATTAGCCTAACCTCAGTTGTTGGTAAAATGCTAGAATCCATCATTAAGGATGAGATTTCTAAATTCTTGGAAGTGCAGGGTCAGAGTAGAACAAGTCAGCATGGATTTAGTAAGGGGAGGTCGTGCCTGACAAACCTGTTAGAATTCTTTGAAGAGGTAACAAGTAGGTTAGACCAGGGAAACCCAGTGGATGTTATCTATCTAGACTTCCAAAGCACCTTTGATAAGGTACCTCATGGGAGGCTGCTGAGTAAGATAAGGGCCCATGGTGTTCGAGATGAGGTACTGGCATGGATTGAGGAGTGGCTGTCTGAAAAAAGGTTCTTTTTCAGAATGGCCAGTGCATCAGTTAAGTCACTTTTGCTGATCTGGTCTTGATGCTGTCTCTCAAGAGCCAGTGACAAGTAGTGTCTCACAGGGTTCGGTGTTGGGGTCGCAGTTGTTCACATTATATATTAATGATCTGTATGAAGGGACTGGGGGCATTCTGGCAAAGTTTGCTGATGATACGAAGTTAGGTGGACAGACAGGTAGTACTGAGGAGGTGGTGGTGGGGGGTGGGTGGGGCTGTTGGCGGTGGGGGGGGTGCTGCAGAAAGATTTAGACTATTTAGGAGAGTGGTCTGGGAAATGGCTGATGAAATTCAACATTAGCAAATGCAAGGTCTTGCATTTTGGAAAAAAGAATACTGGCTTGGACTATTTTCTAAAATAAATTCATAAAGCCAAAATACAAAGAGATCTGGGAGTGCTAGTCCAGGATTCTCTCGAGGTTAACTTGCAGGTTGAGCCTGTGAATTAGAAAGTAAATATAACATTGTCATTTATCTCAAGAGGGTTAGAATATAAAAGCAGCAATATGCTTCAGAGACTTTATAAAGCTCTAGTTAGGCCCCATTTTAAGTATTGTGTACAATTTTGGGCCCCACGCTCAGGAAGGCCATACTGGCACTGGAGCGTGTCAAGTGGAGAATCACATGGATGATCCCTGGAATGGTGGGCCTGACATATGATGAATGGCTGAGGATCCTGGGATTGTATTCATTAGAGTTTAGAAGGTTGAGGGGAGATCTAATAGAAACTTACAAGGTAATGCATGGCTTAGAAAAGGTGGATGATGGGAAGTTGTTTCCGTTAGCTGGGGAGACTAGGACCCGTGGGCACAGCCTTATATTTGGAGAGGGTCAATTTAGAATCGAAATGAGGAGACATTTCTTCAGCCAGAGAGTGGTGGACCTGTGGAATTAATTGCCATGGAGCGCAGTGGAGGCTGGAACGTTAAATGTCTTCAAGGCAGAGATTGATAAATTCTTAATCTCGCAAGGAATTAAGGGCCACGGGGAGACTGCGGTTAAATGGAGTTGAAATGCCAAATCAGCCATGATTAAATGGCAGAGTAGACTGATGGGACAAATGGCCTTACTTCCATTCCTAGTCTTATGGGCTTATGGCCTTATCCAAAGCAAAGGAACTGGAAAGCATCAGTTAAGTCACTTTTGCTGATCTGGTCTTGATACTATCTCTCAAGAGCCATTTTGTCATGGACTGCCTCAACAATCGCTCCTATCATCATTGATTACATGTTTTCCTGGATGCACACTCTGTTGAACTTTGAAAACACCAGTTCAAAGCTGATTAGTTGACTTTTCACTGACAGCTCTTACATCGAGCAAGTCTGTCGTCTTCTCTGCGATTCAGTCTTACACAATTACATCAAGCAGATGGTCCATGTGAGCTTTTCTACATGACCCTGTCTGCGGTACTGGAATATTAATTCTCATGGGCTTGATCCAAGCCTCTCACAACTTCCTCCACCATGGAGCCAGTGACCTTCCCACGTCACAGCTTCCTAAGTCTTCTTCTGTTTCGTGACTCTAGCTCTTAGGTGCTGACGAATTGCTCGGACCCCTCCCTGAGTTCATGCTAATAGCACTGAGCCATCCAATTGCTCTCTTTATTTTATTCATACATAGGATGTGGGTGTCACTGGTTGAGCCAGCATTTATTGCCCAACCCAAGACAACTTGACTAATTTCTGGCAGTACAGCCATCAGCAACTTAACTAAAAGTGGACGTTTCAACTTTCTCTATCTCTCCTTCTCTAACAATCTTTGTTTTTCAGTGATCCTCACACTCTCCTGAATGAGCAGTTAAAAATCTTACAATAAGTCCTACCCCTATCGCTGGGCCAAATTGGGCCAAAGGTTTTATTCCTCCCCTATCTACTGAAACCACTGAAACAGCAAAAGATCTGTTTCCAACTTTGTTCACCTGAAGACTTCCAGGATCTTAAAGTGTCCTTCTGCTGGAGTGGGTCATTTATTTGAACTAAATTTGCCAACTGTCCTTTCTGTGTCATAACAGTTCCACATATTAAAACCTCTACAAAGGTCATGTCCAGGCAATTTATTAGTCACTAAACTTCAGTCACATGCTTCCTTCAAAGGTCAGTTTTTACTTCACTGATCCTAATGATTTTCTGACTTTTTCTTTAAAAAATAGTCAGACTTTTACAACACTAAAAATCAAAAGTATTTAACTTTACTTTTGAATTCAGGTTCTCAAATAAAAATAAATTACGACATTTTGCCATTGAAATTTTTAAAAATAATATTATAAATAGTTCATAAATAGCATGTTACAGACTCAGTGTATAACCCAAGTATTAACATGCTTGCAAATAACTGATTTACGAGACTGTATAAACTTAAATTAAACCAAAGCAAAGCAGAGAAGCTCAAAAATTATTTTGTATCTGTTTTCCCTCAGGAAGAAACAAGAACTCACATAGAACAGGTTGCGAGGGAGAATGAGGAGTTAAAAGGAGTTAGTATTTGTAAGAAGACTGTACTGAAGAAATCAATCTGGCTGAAGGTTGATAAGTCCCTGGGATCTGATATTCTACATTCTAGAAGTTAGAAGGAGGTGACCAAAGGGATAGTCTATCATTGGTGATAATCTTCTGAAATTCGATAGATTCTTGTAACTTAGAAGCTTTGTTCGGTCGTTGTTTAAGGGAAATAAAACTAGGAATGACTGACCTCTTATCTTTATATTTGTAGTAGGGACTAGGGAAATGTTAAGTCTGTTGTAAAGGACATGATAAATGTACATTTGGATAATAATGATCACAACCTTGGTGTAAAGGCATAAATTCAATATTTGTGATAACTTGAAACTATTGTAAAATGTAAGGAAAATTGTGAAGTACATAGACAAGTTGGTGAAATGCAGAAATAAATGGCAGATGCAGTTAATTGTGGAAAAGTATCGGTTGATACATTTCGGCAGGAAGGACCAAGAGATGCAATGTAAAATAAAGGGTTGATGTGGTGTACATATGGCTAAGTCATTAAATGTGGCAGGGCAGGTCAAGAGAGTAGTTAATAAAGAATGGAGTGTCCTAGGCTTTTCTCGTAGGGACGTAGAGCACAAGAGCAAGAAAGTATGTTGAAAGAAGCAGGGTTCTGTTCTAAAGAAGGGTCATTGGATCTGAATGTTAAATCTAGTTTCTCTTCATAGATGCAGCCAGATCTGTGGAATTTTCTTTTTTGTGTTTGTGAAGGTCATGTTGAACTTGTGTAAGACAGTGTTTCAGCCTCAGTGGAATATTGTATCCAATTCTAGGAACCACATTCTATGAAGAACGTGAAGACATTGGATACATCAAAGAGAGGTCTCCCAGAGTAAATCCCAGGGATGAAGCATTTCAGTGATGATGATTGAAAAAGTTGGGATTGTCTTCCTCAGAAAAACTTGAGTGAAGATTTGAAGGAACTGTTCAAAATTATGAAGTCTCTGAATAGATTAGGTTGGGAGAAAACATCCTCATTAAAGGATGGAGATTTAAAGTAATTATAAATGAAGCAAAAGTGAAATGAAGAAATATTTTATCACACAGCAAATTTGGAATGCACTGACTAAGAATGTGATAGAGATAGGTTCAATTTAGGCATGCAACTGGGAATCAGTTAATTATTTGAAAGTGGCGAATAGCAGGGTTTCAAGGAAAAGGCAGAAGAATGACACTGACTGTGATTCTTAGTTGGAGAGTTAACAGAGACATGATAGGTCAAATCATAGAATGCCTATAGTGTGGAAACAGACCCTTTAGCCTAACAATTCCACACTGACCTCCGAAGAGCATCCTACCAGACCCATTGCCCTATTACTATACATTTACCCCTGACTAATGCACCTAACCTACACCATCCCTGAACACTATGGGCAATTTAGCATGGTCAGTTCACATGACCTGCGCAGCTTTGGATTGTAGGAGGAAACCGGAGCACCCGGAGGAAACCCATGCAGACACAGCGAGAATGTGCAAACTCCATACAGACAGTCGCCTGAGGTTGGAATTGAACCAGGGTCCCTGGTGCTGTAAGGCAGCAGTGCTAATCACTGTGCAGCCCTTCTGGCCTCTTTCTGCACTATAACAATTCTGTGATTCAGAGGTAAAATTCTGCCTACTGTGTCCTGGCTCCTTTTCACATTGTCTGTGGTTATGTTTCCATCCTGCATCACTATACCAACTGAGGTCTTGGTTTCTGGCTCTGTTAGGAGCCTGCACAAGGTGGTATCCTAGTTGAAAGGACAAAATGGCATTTGAATGATGTCAATCTGCATTTTATCACCAGTGCCGTGATGGTTTGGCTGGCTTCTGTGTGTGCTGTACATTTCTATAATATTAATTCAAAACCTCACTCTGCAAAAAAGGGGGAATTCTTGACTGAGGGCTTCTGAATCAGTATGAGGAAGGGATTGTTAACTCCCCCTCACTGTGGTCTTCTACTGTCAGGACTTCCACGAGGGTTTCACATATCAGGGCGTCAACAAATTTGCTGTCATGAACTCTTTCCATTATCTATGATGAGAACTAATTTTGCTTCCTCCTTTTCAATCGAACAAGAGCTGGAAGTAAAGGGTTAGCAGTCACCCCATCAAACTTCACCACCAGCAGCAAAACATGGGTCTTTGGATGTTGTGTTCTTCTTTTCAGCATTAATGTATCAATCATACACTGAGGATTAGAGTCATAGAGTCATAGAGATGTACAGCATGGAAACAGATCCTTCGGTCCAACCTGTCCATGCCGACCAGATATCCCAACGCAATCTAGTCCCACCTGCCAGCACCCGGCCCATATCCCTCCAAACCCTTCCTATTCATATACCCTTTCAAATGCCTCTTAAATGTTGCAATTGTACCAACCTCCATCACTTCCTCTGGCAGCTCATTTCATACACGTACCACTCTCTGCATGAAAAAGTTGCCCCTTAGGTCTCTTTTATATCTTTCCCCTCTCACCGTAAACCTATGCCCTCTAGTTCTGGAATCCCTGACCCCAGGGAAAAGACTTTGTCTATTTCTCCTATCCATGCCCATCATAATTTTGTAAATCTTATAAGATCACCCCTCAGCCTCCAGGGAAAACAGACCCAGCCTGTTCAGCCTCTCCCTATAGCTCAAATCCTCCAACTCTGGCAACATCCTTGTAAATCTTTTCTGAACCCTTTCAAGTTTCGCAACCTCTTTCCGATAGGAAGAAGGCCAGAAATGCACGCCGTATTCCAACTGTGGCCTAACCAATGTCCAGTACAGCCGCAACATGACCTCCCAACTCCTGTACTCAACACTCTGACCAATAAAGGAAAGCGTACCAAACACCTTCTTCACTATCCTATCTACCTGCAACTCCACTTTCAAGGAGCTATGAACCTGCACTTGATAGAACATAACGCAGCATCTTCAAAGGGGAGGAGAAAGGGGTTTTCTGATAATTGCAAGTGCTTCCTTCGAGTTAGAAGATGCAAATGTTAGGATATGATTGGATAGTACAGTATATGCATGAGCTTGAATATGATTGGATAATACAGTAATGTGTACTAACCTGGAACGTACACAATGTGAACACTGTTGAATAGCGATATGGATTAGTAAATATTTTGATTGGAAAATTGTTATCTGTGAAATAGTATAAAATAAGTGTTTTTGTAATGAAGTTTGAGTTGTGAGCCATCTTTGATGTGTACATCTCCCTTGTGCTCATGAATAAATGTTTAGACAATAAAACCAAGAGTCTCATCTGATCGAAAGGGGAATAAAGGGTTAAAATCATTCCTTCACTTCTCCATTTAGATAGAAGACCATACTTTTAAAGTTCTCTGTGGGATGTGGGTGTTGCTGGCAAGGCCAGAATTTGTTGCCCAAGACCTGATTGGTAATCTCAGCCATTTAAGGGGCCATGTAAGAATCAACCCCATTGCTGTTCTTCTGGAGTCATGTGGAAGTCAAAGCAGATAAGGACAGTAAACTTCCTTTCCAAAAGGACATTAATGTACAATAGCTACCTGGTCACCATGATATTTTTAATTCCAGGTTT
Source organism: Chiloscyllium punctatum (assembly GCF_047496795.1). Lineage (NCBI taxonomy): Eukaryota > Metazoa > Chordata > Chondrichthyes > Orectolobiformes > Hemiscylliidae > Chiloscyllium > Chiloscyllium punctatum. The sequence continues at coordinate 83,885,762 of NC_092760.1, forward strand.
ATTTTTCATTGAATGCAAATTTCTCAGTACATCATTTAGGGATTTGAACTCACATCTCCAAAATAGTAGCCGCAAACACTGAATTGGAGTCTAGCAACACTACCTCTTTACCATTACACTGCAACCTCCTCTTTTTCATATACTGGTAATTCAGAGGTTGTGTAAAAGTATCTGGCCTGTAGGAATACAATTCTGCAAAGTACACGATATTGTTCATTGTGTACTCTGTTGGACAGCGATATAAGATACTTCCCCCTGAAATCAGAAGGGAAGCAGTGAGGAGGACTGTGCTCAGAACCCAATACAGAGACCAAGAACTACATTCGCAGACTTACCCGAGAAAATAGTCCGGACACACACACACACACACACACACACACCTCTCATTCAGTCATTTCTTAGTCTGCGACCCAGAGCTGCATTTCATATGCTGAAGATGTGTGCCCTGCCTTGGCTAATTTACAGAGTGAACTGAATCACTGGTACGGCAAAATCTAGCTGACCCCATCAAAGTTCTTAATATAGAAACTACACTGTGACTGCTTTCTTTCCCTGTCTGCTAACACCATTGTTTTTGACAGAAAAATTGCTCCCAATGGGAATATATTATCCAACTTTCAGTCCAAAAATATGGCTTTAATCAAGCAGTCTGAATGATTTGTCCTACCTGGATCCCTTTTTACTAGGCTCTCAGTCTGCAGTAGAGATGGCAGACACATCGAAGCAAGGCAACAGCCTTCTCTTTGTTGCAAACTATGTGACTAGATGCTGAGCAGCACAGCAATGCACTGTTCAAAAGTTAAGCAAAAGGATTTTGATTCTAAATAAAACTTAGGGTCAAAGAATTATTTAGTTCAATTAGAAAATGAGTTGCACTTTATTAGGTGAGAGTACTGACAGTCAGGAACATTACAGTGATGCTGCCAATCAAATTGAAATGTCAATGTATTTATCAAGCTAAAAGTGCAGGTTCAGATTGAAAAACCATACACCCAGTCCAATAGCATCCCATGGGATAAATACCTTGTCTGTATTTTTTCAAGATTTGTGGAAATTGGACAGAAAATCTATCATCAAACAATCGCTAATCTGTAAGTGAGTTCAGATTCGAGGCAGGAAAATGGCACAAAGGCAATATAAATGACTGCAATAAAATTTTACAGTAGTTACACCATAGACATTCTGGGGTCACAAACTGCTGCAGTTCTAATGTGAAACTGGGAATGAGGTGGGTTCAGGTATAGCTGAGAAACTCATTCATTGTTACCATAGTTTACACAAATGGCAAGGCAGTAAAGAAAGCAAACATGGATGTTGTCCTTCATAGCAAGAGGATTTAACAATAGGGCCAAGGATGCCTTGCTGTGATCGTTCAGGGCATTGGTGAGGCTGTATCTGGAATACTGTGTACAGTTCTAGTCTCCTAATCCGAGGCAGGGTGTTCTTGCTGTAGAGGGAGTGTTATGAAGATTCACCAAACTGATTTCTGGGATGGCAGGACTGACATAAGAGGGGAGATTGAGTTGGTTAGGATTGTATTCAAGGTAAAAACAATGACTGCAGATGATGAAAACCAAATACTGGATTAGTGGTGCTGGAAGAGCACAGCAGTTCAGGCAGCATCCAACGAGCAGCGAAATCAACGCTGATGAAGGGCTTTTGCCCGAAACGTTGATTTCGCTGCTCGTTGGATGCTGCCTGAACTGCTGTGCTCTTCCAGCACCACTAATCTAGGATTGTATTCAGCAGAGTTTAGAGGAATGAGGGGGAAATTTAGAGAAAACTGCAGAATTCTAACAGGACTAGGCAGGTTAGGTGCAGGAAGGATGTTCCCAAAAGTGGAAAAGTTCAGAAAAGTTCAAGAATAGGGAGTAAACCTGTTAGGACTGAGATGAAGATAAATTTCTTCACCCAGGGAGCAGTGAGCCTGTTGACCTCACTACCCTAGAAAGCGGTTAAGGTGAAAACATTACATGTTTTTGAGAAGGAGATAGATATAACTTTGTGGCTAAATGGATCAAAGGATATGGGGAAAGGTTGGATTGAGTTGGATGACCAGACATGATCATATTGAATGGTAGAGCAGGCTTGAAGGGGAGAATGGCCTGCTTCTGCTCCCATCTTCTATATTGATGTGTTTCTATTCCACACAATGAGAGCCCAGGAAAATGTACTTTTGGTCTGATCTGCATACATGTTGCAAATATGAAACATTGCATGTGTACCCTTCTGTTTTAGTCTCTCCTATCATGGCCCAAAATATTTTTGACCTTGACCTCAGCTTTTACACAGTCCTTAATCACAAATCAATAACTGTGAATGATCATGTCACCACCTGGCAGAATTATATCAAAATTAATCTGAGCAGCTCAGAGGATAAAAAGAAACAAACTATGTCCATTACTGTGTAAATGTGCATTAATGCTCCTGTCCTATCCCACCTCACCATCACCTGAATATTCCAGGTAAGCTGCTGAATGTTATTACCCTTCCACAGGTAGATACATCACCAATGTCATGATTAGACAATTCCATGGTTCATACTTTTACCTGAGGATCCAGGTTTACAAGATTCAGAACAATAAGTATTTCAGGTCTGTCAATAACATGTAAAATGTCTACTGGACTGTTTGTCATCTTGATGAATGTACCGCAAGATTTGATGCACATAGTTGTAAATTATCTTTGGAGACTGCATGAGTTAGACAACAATTTTCAAAATAGTTTTGAAATCCTATTGCTGAGATCAAGAAACAATTTCCTCATGTCGAAACCTGTGTGAGGCTTCTGCAGTAGCACACTGTACATCACCACGTCTTCTCTCTCTGATTGTCCTCATTATAACTTCCCGGACTGAATTCTCCTCCTGTTCACAGATGGAGACAGAATGTCATCTGCCATTGATCAAGTACAAGTTTCACTGCCTTATTCCTCATGCTGGGTACTTTGAACAAATACCAATGCCTGTATGCTTCATGCAGCTACAGCTGCATCCATGGACAGCACTGTTTCTGTTGAATTAAGCTGGCATTCTGTACCTACATGGATTTTGTCAACCATGCAGTCTGGCTGTTGCGTGGCACTCATAGGACTGTTCTGTGTCTTACTAGACCTGCCTGCCCTGAGGCTACTGCATCTCGATCTCACCCTTAACTTAGATTGACTCTCCCTCACTCTCAACAAAACGTATAAACTCATTATTTACATTCTAATATACAGAAGGTCATATATACTGTTGGTATTCTGTTAAGAACAAAGAAAATTTACAGGCCAGGAACAGGCCCTTCCGCCCTCCAAGCCTGAGCCGATTCAAAGCCACTGTCTAAACTTATTGCCAAGTAGTTTGACCAGTTGCATCCCATCACTACACATCTATCTTTAAAATAAGAAAAAGTTAAGGTCTAGGCTACTTTCTACAAATATTTTGAGGGGGTCTGGTCCGGTCCATTACAAATTGTGAGATGTTTATTTATGTGGAACATTTGGAGAAGCTGGATTTGATTACTGTCATGAGACAAGATGCCATCACCTGTCTCTGACTGAAGACCCGCCTGGCAAATGTCATTGTGTTTTTAAGTAATAGTAAATCACAGGCCTGAGAAGCAGATGCATTCTGACCTCCAAGAAGCTTTCAAACAGAAAATGGTTCTCCCTTTCCCACCTTATGCCTGTGGGAAGCAAATACTCAAAGACCCTCAAAGGCTCCCAAAAGAAGAATTTCTAACTCAAGCAAAGACTGACATCAAACCAACTGGCTATCAAATTGATAATAAAAAAACATCGAATTAATAATCTTCTATCATGCTGAGGTTGAGGATATCATAATACCTAACTAAAAATCATCTTCAGCTGCTTCATCAATCATCTTCATCATCTTCATCAATCAATCATCATAAAGTCAAAAGTAAAGATGTTCACAGATGATTGCACAATGTTCAGCATCATCCGTGGGTCCTCAGATACTGAAGCAGCCCATGCTCAAATGCAACAAGATCTAGACAATATCCAGGCTTGGGTTGACAAGTGGCAAGTAATATTTGCGCCACACAAATGCCAGGCAATGATCACCTTCAATACAAAACAATCTAACCAATGCCCCTTGAAACTCAAAGGTGCTACCATCACTGAACCTCCAACATTCTGGAGATTACCATTCACCAGAAACTCAATTTCAGGAAAATGTTCTTCTGGAGCTGAGATATACAATTAATACCTTCAACTAATGTTCTGAAAGGTAAAGTCACCATAGTTTTACCAAACCATTAGAGAGAGGGAGAGAAGACTGGCAAAGATTTAACCTGAGGGTCATCACACCTCAAGTGAGGGGAGATGGTAAGAAGGATGGTCCTTCCTGGTTACCTCAGTTAGTTCAGGAATTGAACTCATGCTGTTGGTATCACATTGCAAGTTGGCCATCTAGCTAACTCACCCCCTAATGTATTAAAACGTGCTGCAAAGCATTTAAACATAACAGTTATGTCGCATTATGAATGTTATTGTCCTAGCTTATGATAAAGCCTGAAAAGCATAAAACATCATTAACTGTGATAGGAAAGCTGATTTTTTAAAATTTTAATTACCTCCACTCTATTACAGTTTAAGTGTATATTTGTGGCTATCCTGACAGTGGAAGTGTGTTGTTGTTTTTCAGAATGAAAGGCTGATATACATTGAAAAAGAAAACTGCAATCAGCACTTAACTGTCAACAGATGGATGTCAAAATGTGAATTCATTTAAAGCGAGGTTCTTAATTAGAAAAAATTATTCTACCTTTGGAAAAACATTTGCTTCTCAGCATCTAGCAAAATATATTGAATTACACTCCATGCTTGATACAGCCCTGGTCAAAAGGCATTCACTGAACTAACATTGCAATGTGATCCTCTCACAGTAATGCGATATGAATGGCACTTCTAGTGAAAATAGCTTTTCTGTCCCAAAACCCTGAGTTGATAAATACAAGCCTGGCACAATGACAAAATTCTTACACAGTGGCCCAAAATGCTGGAGAAACTCAATAGGTCAGGTAGTATCTGTGGAGAGAGAATCAGAGTTATTGATTCAGATGTTCCCTTACAAGATGATTAACTTGTAACTTGAACACTTTTTTCTCTCTCCGTGGATGCTGGAAAAACAGGTCTGTTGATTTACTGGAGTAAATATCCAGTAATGTTTACTGTCAGAAATCAATAGGGTAGCGTGTTAGAAGTCCAGCTCAGTGATTCCTGGAGTTAAATTTTTAAGGGCAATATGCAAAATCCTTAAACTATCTGATTTTCACACCAAAGCTGATAAACAGCATGGACCAGGTTTCAGTACTAAACAAGAATCACTAACTATTACAGGTAATTCAATTCTAGTTACATGTAAATAATAAAATCAAATGAAGTAGACCGTACAGATTAACGTTCTAAACCCTTTCTAAACTCCCTCTCAAACACAGGCAAACATAAACGGGGTGAAAAAGTCACAGGGAAAACTCGAAAAACATTTCTGTATTTTTCCTTCATGAGGTCTGTTGGATTGGTTCTTGTTGATCAGGAAGTTTCTCCTCAGCCTTTTTTTTGATTGCTTCCACTGGTTTGCAAGATATGCAGGGTGACTCATTCACTTCTGAAATATCTCTGACTTATCCAATTCAAAGTCACACCTTGTATGAAGTGATGAAGGAAAATATGCTAATGTTCTTCTGATTTATCGGGCTTACTGCAGAGGACTGTGAGAGAGAACTTTAGGCTACTGTAGCCCTGCTGGTTTCTCTTCTGGCATGAATAGCTTCTCTCTGTTACATTGACAGTCTAAGCTATTCTGAGACCTGACAACCAATCAGATGGTTGTTGGCAGGCCGAAGGCCTTTGTCATTGGTATATAACCATTGGTTCGCACCAATCTGACTAATTTGCTTCACTTGGTTAAAAAAAGCCTTCGACTCGAGTTCATCTGCACATTATTGGAACCCATAACTACACAAACAGAATTCACAAAAGTACTTTTTTTTTACTTTCAAAACATAACAGCCAGCCTTCTAAATCCCTTTGTTTTCAAAACAGTTATTTCTCATTCCAGGTTAGCACAAAAACAAAAGGAAGGATTTTGATACAGCATATCAATGCATCCTCAGGATATCGCAAAGTACTGGAAATCCAATAAATCATTTTTTTGAGGCATAGTGACTATAATTTTCTGTGGGCAAATGCAGCTGGAAATTTATACAGAGTTAAGATACTGAAACAAAAGTACCATGATTAACTGATTAATTCATTTGTCTCATGTTGATTTAGAGGTAATATTGCCATGAACACTAATTCTGAATAGTCTTCCTGACCTTCCTTGAAAACAAGTAAATGATATGTGGGTTCAATGTCTGATCTGAAAACTAGCAGATCAAAGATGCAGTACATACTAGCACAGTACTGAATTCCCATGTTATATTATGCATGTTTCTTTTGATTTATTCAAAAATACATGCATCACTGGCAGTATCAGTATTTTATTGTCTATTCCCAACTGCCCAAAGTGCAGTCAACAGCCCAAACACTAACATCAATAGCCCAATTGCTATTGATCTTGAATCCCATGTCAGCTAGACCAGGTAACAACAACAGATTTCTTTCCTTAAAGAATACTAGAAAAAAGGTGGACACATAAATTGCTGGAAAATCCAGCAGGTCTGGCAGCATCTGTGGAGAGAAATAATTTCTGCCAGACTTGCTGAGATTTTCAGCAATTTCTGATTTTGTTTCAGATTTCAAGCATTCACAGTTTTTTTTTTGGTTTTTTTTTGGCTAAAAAACTGGGCAGATTCTTATAACAATTGACAATGGTTATATTGTCACCATGAGGCTAACACTTTGTTTTAAATTCCAGATTTTTATTGAATTCGAATTTCACCATCTACCACAGTGGGGGATCCAAGCCCATGTCCCCAGAACAATATTCTGAGGTTCTGTATTATTAAGCTAGCAACATTACCAGTATATCACCACGTTCCCCATGTGACCAAACAAGTGCATCTTCAGCCTATTACTTCCAGCTCAATAGCAAAAATATCCATATCTCATTCATAATTTTTTATTCATAGCAATCTGGAGGGAAAGTCTTCCATGTGAACAAGAATCCTTTAAACTACTTTAATTTTATTTGAAGAAAAGATTGAGAAGCTATTCACTATCAACTGCTTGCAGAGTTGAAAGTCATGAGTATAACATAAAATGTTCAGTGATGCCGGATATTCAAAGATTTTTTTTTCTACCGCAAGATAAATGTAGCTCCATCTAAAACCAGCCCAGACCATCACGGAACCCAACCTCCCATCCATAGACTCCATTTACACGTCTTGTTGTCATGGAAAGACTGCCAACATTATCAAAGACCCCACCCACACTCTCTTCCAATCTCTTCCAATAGGCAGAAGATACAGAAGCTTGAACACATACAGCAACACATTTTTCCCTGCTGTTATGAGACTGCTGAATGGACCTCTCCAATGTCAAATCTAATGTTGACCTTGCTTTTGTGCATCTCCTGTGTTGCTGTAACCTTGTATGCATCACTCTGTCTAAGCACCCAATGATTTGTAAATCCTTGTTTGTTACGATCTGACCATACTGCTCACCAATAAAAGTTTCACTCTGCTTGGGTACATGTGACAGCAATAAATCACATCAAAGATGCAAATGTATGGTTAAAAATCAGAGAGATTGTCAATAGAACAATAACAAGTTTCCATGAGAAAATTATATCAATAGTTCAGTTTTTTTTCTACAATTTGGAAACTGATCGATTTATTTTTAGAGCCAGCTTTACTTTGAAGGCTTTGAGATGATTTGTAAGATGCAGAAGATGCTTGTGAAAATTATGTGTAAGATGCAGGGCTTTAGTTATGAAAGGATGCAAAAGAAACTATGATACCTTTTTTTCTTTTGGAACAAAAATTACGAAGATGAGTTGTGGTTTGGAATTAGCAATTATGAAATATTATGGTACAATATTAAGGAAAGATTAATATTCAGCAATATACAGCATGAATATAAAATTATCACCAAAGTAATGAGTAAGAGAGGCAGGTAATTTATTATCCAAAGGATCTAGTATGCAGTAACAGAAACAGTGAGCTGCATTTTCTCATTATCTGAACATCATGGGCAATGATGAGTTAATTGAGAAAATATATCAAGATTAGAAAAATGAGATTCTTGACAGAGAGAAAAAGACTTGATTTTAACTTTAGGCTTGGATAATGAGATGGGAATCTCAGTAATGAGTGGCAAGATGCCCATTTGCTTGCACTTGCACGCACAATGCAAGGTGTGTGATTTATATATATATATTATATCATTTGTTTTAGAGCTTGGATTTTGAATGAATGGCATGTGGGTTTTGGTGTGCACGCATGAGGAGCTTTAAGTAATTAACTTGTCAGTCTTTCTGGAGCCTTTTCTTCAAACAGTCTGAAGGAGATAAAGCTCCCGGAGTGATAATGGGAATTTATTTGCAAAGTGAAAGCTTTATGATTGCACAGAGTAAACATTGAAAAACATGAGTTGCTTTTGGTTTAGAAGAATGAGGAATTGAATTTTTTACATTATGGAAAATTTATAGTTAGGATTGTTTTTTGTTTAAAGTTTGCAGATCCTTTGTTTGGAATTAGATGTAAATGCACAGTTCTGCTTGAAGAAAGTTGATATTCAAATCACTTAATTCCAAATAGATTGCCTCAGTGTAAGGATTTCAGTTTGAAAGTTCCAGACCAGAAGTGTTTGGTTAGACAACTAACTGGGTTGTTTGAATATGAGGAAGTCAAAAATCAGTTCCATCAATACTCAAGGGAAGAGGTTAGCCAACTCTCAAGATTAAGAATTGAAAGAATCAGTTAAGTCAAGGACTTGACACCAAAAAAGAATTCATCCTGATGGTTTGAATACTGTAATAGCATTGTTTTTGTGATAGATGGGATTATATTTTTCTACGGTACGTTTCAAAATCTCACAGATTGTGTTGTATAGAAATAGTTGAGTTAATCCTTATTGTTGATTCACTCATAGAATTTGGGATTGACTGGCTGGCCATCATTTATTGCCCATCATTAAAATTCTATTTTAGAACATTGAACAGTACAGCACAGTACAGACCCTTCTGCCCTCAATGTTGTGTCGACCTTTTATCCTACACTAAGATCAAACTAACCAACATACCCTAGATTTTACTATCATCCATGTGCCTATCCAAGAGTCACTTCTGTGTCCCTAATGTATCTGACTCAACTACCACCGCTGGCAGTGCATTCCATGCACGATCACTCCCTGTGTAATAAACCTATCTTTGACATCTCCCCTAAACCTTCCTCCAATCATCTTAAAATTATGACCCCCATGAAAGCCATTTACACTCTGGGAAAAAGTCTCTGGCTATCCACTCTATCTATGCCTCTCAACATTCTGTACACTTCTATCAAGTCATCTCTCATCCTTCTTTGCTCCAATTAGAAAAGCCCTACCTCCCTCAACCCTTCTTCATAAAACAAGCTCTCCAGTCCAGGCAGCATCCTGGTAAACCATCTCTGCTTCCACATCCTTCCTATAAAGATGTGATCAGAACTGAACACAATATTTTTACCAGTGTGGTCTAACCTGGTTCAGTTTTATAGACTGCAGGGCTTTATAGACCTGCAGCATAATGTTGTGGTTCTTAATCTCAATTTCTCTGCTAATGAAAGATAACACACCACATACCTTCTTAACAACATTATCAACTTGGGTAGCAACTTTGAGGGATCTGTGGAAGTGGACCTCAGGATCCCTCTGTTCCTCCACATTGTGAAGAATCCTGCCTTTAATCCTGTATTCTGCATCTAATTTAGATTTACCAAAATGAATCACTTCACACTTTTCCAGGTTGAATTCCATCTGCCTTAACATCTCATCAATATCTTGTTGCAACCTACAACAGGCCTCCACATTATCCACAATTCCACCAACCTTTGTGTCATCAGCAAACATACTAACCCACCCTTCTACTTCTTAATTAAAGTCATTTTTAAAAATCACAAAGAGCAGAGGTCCCTTGGGATGACACAGTGGTTCAGTGGTTAGCACAGAGACAGGGACCTGAGTTCGATTCCAGCCTTGGGTGATTGTCAGTGTGGAGTTTACACATTCACCCCGTGTCTGCGTGGGTTTCTTCTGGGAGCTCTGGTTTCCTCCCACAATCCAAATATGTGCAGCTTAGGTGAACTGGCCATGTTAAAATTGCATAGTGTTCAGGGATGGTAGGTTAGTTGTATTAATCAGGGAATGGGTCTGGGTGGATTACTCTTTGGAGGGTTGGTGTGGACTTGTTGGTCTTAAGGGCCTGTTTCCACACTGTAGGGATTCTATGATTCTATGAACTGATCCCTATGGAACACTGCTGGTCACTGAGCTCCAGGCTGAATACTTTCCATCTACTACCACTCTCTGTCTTCTTTGGGCCAGCCAATTCTGTATCTAGACAGCCAGGTTTCCCTGTATCCCATACTTCCTTACTTTCTGAATCAGCTTCCTATGGGAAACCTTATCAAACACCTTGCAAAAATTTTTCTACACCATGTCGACTGCTCTACCTTCATCAATGTGTTTTGTCACATCCTCAAAGAATTCAGGAAGGTTTGTGAGGCATGACCTGACCCTTGCAAAGCCATGCTGACTATCTCTAATCAATCTATGCTTTTCCAAATAATCATAAGTCCTATCTGTCTGAATCCTCTTCAATAATTTGCACAACGCCGACATAAGACTGACTCATCTGTAATTCCATGGTTATCCCTATTCCCTTTCTTGAACAAGAGAATAACATTTTCCACCCTGTAATAATCTAGTATTACTCCAGTGTACAGTGGGGATGCAAAGGTGCACCAACTTCTTCCCTCACTTCCCGTAGCACCCTTGGGTATATCCCGTTTGGCTAAGGAGATTTTTCTATCCTCATGTTTTTCAAAATTTCCAGCACATCCTCCTTCTTAACATCAATCTGTTCAAGCATATCAGCCTGATTCAAGCTTTCTTCACTAATGACAAGGTTCCTCTCACTTGTGAATACTGAAGCAAAGTAATCATTAAGGAACTCCCCTACTTCCTCCAATTCCAGTGAAATGTTATCTCCACTAGGCCTGAATGGCCCCACCCTTACTCTAGCCATCCTCTTGTTCCCCACATAAGTGTGGAATGCCTTGGGATTTTCCTTAATCCTACCCACTATGGCTTTTTCATGCCCCCTTCTAGCTCTCTGAAGTCCATTCTTCAGTTCCTTCCTGGCTACCTTGTAACCCTCTAGAGCTCTGTCTGATCCTTGTTTGCTCAGCCCTAAATAAGCTTCCTTCTTCCTCTTGACTAGATGTTCCACATCCCTTATCATCCAAAGTTCCTTCACCCTCCCATCCTTTCCTTCTCTCAGTGGGACAAACCTATTCAACACTCACAGAAGTGCCCCTTCAACAACATCCACAGTTCTGTCATGCATTTCCCTGAGAATATCTGTTCAAAATTTAAACTCCCCAGTTTCTGCCTAATAGCATTGAAATATTTGCACTAAGGAAGTTCCAATCAATATTAGGGAAGCTAAAGTCACCATGACAACAACCCTGTTACTTCTGCACCTTTCCAAAATCTGCCTCCCAACCTGCACCTTCATGTCTCTGTTGTTATTGGTGTGGGGGGCTGTAGAAAACTCCCAATAAAGTGACTGCTCCTTTCCTGTTTCTGACTTCCACCCATACTGACTCTGTGGGTGAGTTTTGAGAAGATTTGTAGCTCAGGTTGAGGTTCTGGATGTAGGTTTGCTCACTGAGCTGGAAGCTCAGCTGTTTCAGATGTTTCGTCACCATACTAGGTAACATCTTCAGTGACCCTCCGAATGAAGCATTGCTAATGATTCCTGCTTTCTATTTATATGTTTGGATTTCTTTTGGTTGGTGCTGTCATTTCCTATGGTGATGTCATTTCCTGTTTTTTTTCTCAGGGGATGGTAAATGAGGTCTGAGTCAATGTGTTTGCTGATAGAGTTGCAGTTGGAATGCCATGCTTCTAGGAATTCTTGTGCATGTCTCTGTTTGGCTTGTCCTCAGATGGGTATGTTATCCCAGTCAAAGTGGTGGCCTTCCTCATCTGTACATAAGGATACTAGTGACAGAGGGTCATGTTGTTTTGTGGCTAGTTGATATTCATGTATCCTGGTGACTAGTTTTCTGCCTGTTTGTCCAATGACTCTATGGACAAGCCCTCCTTGACAACCTATGATACTATCCCTGATTAGCAATGCCACTCCTCCACGCCTTTTACCTCCCCCTCCCCCATTCCTTTTGAAACATTTAAGCCCCGGAACATGCAACAACCATGATATCCAAGTCTCCGTCATGACCACAACATCATAGCTCCAAGTACTGATCCATGCTTTAAGTTCATTAGCCTTATTCCTGACACTTAGGTATTTCTTAGAGTGACACTTAGAGTATCTCTGATACTCACTCTTTTTATCTGTCAGTTAGAGCTCCCTAATTACACCAGATTAACAGCCCCAATCAGCAAACTTGTACTCTATGAGGACCAGCTGGCTAACCTCATTGCAATCACTGCAACCACCTTGTTAAATAAAGACAAAAGAAAATCTATCAAGCCAGATAACAGTCTCGGATCTGACTTGTCTAGTGGTAACATCAATTGGGATCATAACAATGTCATAGTCTAATCTTGCCTTATTCATGTGTAGTTTTCTGTTCTCCCAAATGCAGGAGAGGAACTAGACAATGTCACATCCTGACTTGAAAGCCAGAATGGGCATCTGATACCTCCAGCTCACTGCTTGGTCCTTTAGGCTGCCGTCTTGTACAGCAGTCCCAAACTGCTCAATGCCAGCTCCATGTATCCCTGCAATGTATCCCTGCTATGTACCCCTGCCATGTACTGCTGCTATGTACCCCTGCCATGTACCCCTGCCTGTACCCCTGCCATGTACCCCTGCCATGTACCCCTGCCATGTACCCCTGCCTGTACCCCTGACTGTACCCCTGCCATGTACCCCTGCCTGTACTCCTGCCATGTACCCCTGCCATGTACCCTGCCTGTACCCCTGTCTGTACCCCTGCCATGTACGCCTGCCTATACCCCTATCTGTACCCCTGCCATGTACGCCTGCCTATACCCCTGTCTGTACCCCTGCCATGAACCCCTGCCTATACCCTGCCATATACCACTGCTATATGCCACTGCCATGTACCCCTGCCTGTACCCCTGCCATGTACCTCTGCCATATGCCACTGTCATGTACCCCTGCTTGTAACCCTGCCCGTACCCCTGCCATATACCCCTGCCATGTACCCCTGCCATATACTGCTGCTATGTATCCCTGCCTGTACCCCTGCCTGTACCTTTAATCCACAGAATTTGGCATCAGACACGCACCATCTCATCACATCCTCTCTGTTTCATCCAGAATCCAGTCTCTACTTTGATACTGCACATTGGAGTGCTCTAAACAAAATAAAATAAAAGAAAACAAGTCTGATCCATGACCATACTATAGCATTATGAGGTCTTCGCAAGTTTTGAGAAAATTCATAGCTCAGGTTGAGGCTTTGGATGCAGGTTTGCTCGCTGAGCTGGAAGGTTCATTTCTAGACGTTATGTCACCCTACCAGGTAACATTTTCAGTGGGCCTCCGGGCGAAGCCTATTTCGTCCTTTTTGTTTGAAGAGAGGCTTTGAGCCAAAGGTACAGATTGGCTCTTCCAACGCAACAAAATAAATAGCTTGTGATGCCTGTTTTTTTTCCAAGTTAGAACAATAGAAACAGCGTGAATTAGGTGGATTCAGGTTCCCACAGAACCAGGGTTTTGGCTTAGCTTTCAAAATTTGTTGGGGTTTCAAAGTTGGCCGTGAAAGTTGTTTCATTTCTCCCTGTTACAGTAAAAAGCTGCAGTTCTCTCTCTCTCGTGCCACATTGTATTTGAGACAGTCTGTTTTACTGAATTTACTTTTGCCAAGGGTGTGTTTATGGAGCGTTACTAATTTGGAACTGTCGCTGTTTAGTAATTAAATAATCTATTAGTCTATTAAAGTTTCCAATAGAGTTAAAGTTATACAATTTCTTCTTTCTTTTGTTTGTATTTTAATTGGGTGTAAGAATAAAGTGTGATTTGCTTAAAGCCGAATAGCATGACCAATCATATTAGATTTGGAACACAGCACCTTGCACTTGTTTTTAAATATGATCACAGTAAGAGTCTAGGCAATCTCCTTGATATATTTGAAGGATCAAGCAATATAGACTTCCATCTGGCATCTGAATTGTCCAGTAGTAACAGAAGCTGGGATCATAACAGCAGGCTTGACATGCTGAATTGTCCAGTCCAGCTGCTTTGTTCATCAGTTTAAGTCTTGTAAGGATTGAATGACCTAGAGCTTATAGAACTATGGCAAAATGAATGCAGAATTGGTCAAGCTACTGAAAGCAGCAATGAATAATGAACCATTTCTTTTCAGACATGAGGAAAGTATTAAATTGTATCTCTGGGAATTTTAATTTGGAGCACTTTATCTTCCATATATTTAAAGGACCAGTACAGGCAATTATGTCAAAGTTTCAGCTGATGCAAAACTTGGAAATAAACTTAACAATGGAGAGAGTTGTAACAGGTTTTAGGAGGATATAGATAGACTAATGGAATAAGTTGAGAAATGGCAAATTTAACCAAAGAGAAGTGTGAAGGAATTCAATTCAGTACAAAGAATGGAACCTTGGAACATTGGAATATAAGTAGCCCATTTGGCCCCTCAAGCCTATTCTGCCTAAGTCCAAGCAGCTGCCTTTGGTCCATATCTCTTAATACCTTTGCTGACTAAATATTCATCTTTCCCAGAGTTAAAATTAACAACTGATCCATCATCCACTGCCATTTGAGAAACAGAGTTCCAAACCCAGACCATCCTGTGTGTAGCAGTGACTCCTAATATCTCTCTTCAAAAGTCTGACCTTACTATTTAAACTATGCCCCAGTTCTAGAATCCCAACCATTGGAAACAGCTCACCTTTATTTACTTATCTTTCCCTGTCAATATCTTGAAGACTTCAATCAGATCAAACCTTAACCTTCTAAATTCTGGAGAAAACAGGCCTAATTTGTACAACATCACCTCAAGACTTAACTCCAGAAGACCAGCTATCATTTTTGTAACCCTACATTGTACTCTCTCCGAGGTCAATGTATCTTTCCCAAGGTATGGTGCCCAAACCTGCTCACAGTGCTCCAAATGAAGTCTAACCAAGGTTTTATATAACTTCTGCATTCTTATAGTCGAGTTCTCTACTATATAAAGGCCAATATTCCATTCGCTTTCTTGACTGTTTTCTGTGCCCTATCATGGCAAATTAGTGATCTATACACCTGAACTCCCAAGACTCTTTGGACAGCAATTGCATTTAACTTCATATCGTAGAGAAAGTACCTGATCTATCCTTTTCCACTCCAATATGGATAACCTCTATCCACCATAATGAAGGCCTCCAAGCCCTTTGGTTGTTCCTCGCCCAGCAATTCCCCCAGTACCCTTCCACTGACACTCTTACCCATTTGGTTGAACTGGTCATCACCCTCAATTTCTCCTTCGAATCCTTCCACTTCATCCAGACTATGGGCACCTGCATGGACCCCAGCTATGCCTGTCTCTTCTTCAGGTATATGGAACAGTCCATCTACTGCAGCTACATTGGCACCATTTTCCACTTTTTCCTCTGCTACTTTGATGACTGTATCAGCACCTCCACCTCGTGCTCGTATGAGGAGGTTGAACAGTGCACCAATTTCAGGAACACATTCCAACGCAACCTTAAGTTCACCTGGACCATCTCGGACGCATCCCTCCCCTAATTTACATAAATAAGAGGTGCTGTATTTTGGGAAAGCAAATCTTAGCAGGTCCCTGAAAGTGGAGTTGCAGGTAGATAGGATAGTGCAGAAGGCGTTTAGTGTGCTTTCCTTTATTGGTCAGAGTATTCTGTACTGTATGTCTCTATGACACCATGACTTCTCCATGTCCATCAATTGTGACCAACTCAACACAGATGTCTTCTACAAACTCATTGACTCCCACTGCTACCTGGATTACATCTTCTCCCACCTTGCCTCCTGTAAAAACGCTATACCTTATTCCTGATTCCTCCGTCTCCACTGCATCTGCTCCCAGGAGGACCAGTTTCACCACAGAACACATCAGATGGCCTCCTTCTTTAAAGACCACAATTTCCCCTCCCACGTGGTTAATGATGCCATACAGTGCATCTCCTCCATTTCCCACACCTCCGCCCTCGAACCCTACCCCTCAAACTGCAACAAAGACAGAAACCCCTGGTCCTCACCTTCCACCCCACCAACCTCTGGATACATCACATCACCCTCTGCCATTTCCGCCACCCACAAACGGACCACACCACCAGAGATATACTTCCCTCCCCACACTTATGTGCATTCCATAAAGAACATTCCCTCCGTGCCTCTCTACCGCCCCTTGCAGTCACCTTCCCGTGCCAGCACAAGAATTACAAAATCTGCACCCACACCTCCCCCCTCACCTCCATTTATGGCCCCAAAGGAGCCTTCCACATCTGACAGAGATTTACCTGCACTTCTACATACATCATCGACTGGATCCGTTTCTCCCAATGCGGTCTCCTCTACATTGGGGAGACAGGATGCAGAACACTTCAGAGAACATCTCCGAGACACATGCACAAAGGAACCCACCACCCCCCCATGGCCAAACACTTTAACCCCCCCTCTCACTCTGCCAAGGACATGCAGTTGCTGAGCCTCCCCCTTCACCACACCCTAACCACCTAACGCCTGGAGGAAGAAAGCTTCATCTTCTGCCTTGGGACCCTCCAACCACATGGTGTCAATGTCAATGTCGCGAGTTTCCTTATCTTCCCTCCCCCCCCCCACCTCATTCCAGATCCAAACCTCCAACTCAGCATTGCCATCTGGAACTGTCCCACCTATCCATCTTCCTTCCCACCTATCTGCTCCATCCTCGACTCTGACCTATCACCATCACCCTTCACCTGCATCTACCTATCACCTTCCCACCTACCTCCACCCCAGCCTCACCCCCACCCTCCTATTTATCTCTCAGGCCCCCTTACCCCTCCTACACATTCCCCCCCCCCACCCCACATTCCTGATCAAGGGCTTATGCCCAAAAAGTTGATTCTCCTGCTCCTCAGATGTTGCCTGACCTGCTCTGCCTTTCCAGCACCAACCTCTTGATTATAGCTTCACATTTGCTTATATTGAACTCCATCTGCCACAGTTTTTCCCATTCACAATTTGACCATTGAGAAGAGGCGATATAAACTAAATGGTCTATATTGAAGGAGGTGTTGAAGCATAGGGACCTGCTTCTCTGTGGGACAGATACACATTCTTGATGGTGGCAGAGAAAGCTGCAAAGGTGATTACAGAGCATTCAGGATAAAATGTGGGCCTGGGTTTAACTCTTTCTCAGTGAATAAGTTTTGAAGGAGTTCCAATTCTCCTCCAAAAAGTTCTAAAGCAACATAATGATGTTAGAATTTTATAAAATATGTCAGAAGGAACAGACATATTGTTCCAAATCAGGGAGGGGAACTTGTAAGTGATTGTATTCCCATGCAACTGTCACCCTTGTCTTTCTACATGGTATATGTTTGGACGGTGATGGTGGAGATGACATGGTGAACTCCTGCAATGTATCTTGTCGACAGCATTCATTGCTGCCACTGTGCTTCAGTTGCCAAGGGACTGAATATTGAATGAGGTGCCAGTCAGTAGGTTTCTTTATCACAGCTGGTGGTGAGCTTCTTCTTTACTTTTGAAGTTGCACTCATTCAAATTGGTGGAGAATCTTGCATAACATGGCTGACATGTGCCTTCTGGATAGTGAAAGGGCTTTGAGGTGTCAAGAGCTGAGGTACTTACTACTCAAAATATCTTGTGCTTTGATCTGCTCTCATCACCACAGTATTTATATGGCTGGTCCAGTCCAGATTCTGGTCAATGGTGGCCCTTAGGATGTTGATAGCTCTGTGATGTGCATGCCAATTAATAAGATGGTCAGGTTCTCTCTTGTTGGGGGATAGTCATTGTTTGACACTTCAATAGGATACAACGTCACTAAAGAGCCCATGCCTAGATTTGTACCAGTCTTTCTGCATTTGGATACAGACTCCTTCAGTATCTGAAGATTTGGGAGTGGTGTTGAACCTTGTACAATCACAACAAACATCCCCACTTCTGATCTTATGGTGGAGGGAAGGTCATTGACGAAACAGCTGAAGGCCTTAGAGGGGTTAAGGTCACTACCCTAAGCAACTTCTGCAACAACATCCTGGGGTTGAGATCATTGACATGCAGCACCACAATTATCTTTTGCAGTACAAGGTATCACCATAATTATTGGAAAGTTTTCCCTTGATTCCCTTGATGCCATTCTTAACCAAATGCCAGCTCGATATCAGTGGCTATCCTTATCATGCCAGTCTTCAGCTCTTTTGTACACATTTGGACCAAGGCTGTATTGATGTCAGGAACTAAATGTCTCTGGCATACCTCAAACTGAGGGTCAATAAGCTCGTTATTACTGAGTAAGTGCCACTTGATAGCACTGTCAATGACACTGTCTATCACTTTGCTGATGGCTGAGAGTAAAATGAAGAGGTGATAATTGGCAGGATTGAACTTTCCTCACTTCACAGGACATATCCAGGTAACTTTCCATATTGCTGTGTAGATACCAGGATTGCAGCTGAAGTGGAACAAATTTCCGAGAGGTACAACTAATTCTGGAGCACATTTCTTTAGTAAGAATGTTACTGTTCCAGTACTATTGCAATGCTGTTAGAACTAGCAATAATATTGTGACAGTTCTCGTTAAACAGTGAAGATGAAGTGAAGGTTTGATAGAGGTGCCCAATATCATTAAGGAAACTGTTTTCAATGATTCTTATTTATAATTAATCATTAAGATAGTAAGAATTTAGAATCAAAATGATCGATACATTGCAGTCAGAATACATTAAGGCATGTTGCACACAAAAAAAATTGATTTTTTAAAAAAGTTGACTCATTGGATAGATATAAGGAATACATTAGATGGAGGGCATATGGAATATCAAAAGGCTATAATGCCATTTAATTTCTCAATCACTTATTTTGACCCCTCCACTGCCCTTATACTATCAGACTGCTTGGTGATCATTCTGTCTTGAATGAGATCTATTTTTTTATCAGTAAATAATTTGAGGAATAAGCCATTGTCATCAACCCAACCATGAAGCAGCCTTGCTACCAAGTCCATACCCTTCTCTGGCTATTATTTCAAATGGTTATGATTCTGCACGGTAGCTCAGTGGTTAGCACTGCTGCCTCAAGGCTCCAGGGACCCAAGTTCTATTCCAGCCTTGGGCAAATGTCTGTGAGGAGTTTGCTCATTCTCCCTGTGTCTGTGTAGGCTTCCTCTGTGTGCTCCAGTTTCCTCCCACAATCCAAAGATGTGCAGGTCAGATGGATTGGCCAGGCTAAATTGCCCATAGTGTTAGGTGCATTAATCAGAGGGAAATGGGTCTGGATGGGTTACTCTTCGAAGGGGTGGTGTGGACTTGTTGGGCCGAAGGGCCTGTTGCCACACTGTAGGGAATCTAATCTAATCTGTGACTCACTGTGATGATGTGTTCAAAATCAAGTCCCATGATTCCTGGAGTCATTAGCAGTGTTAAAGATTTTTAAAAGTGTGCAAAATTCCAAATTCACCTGAGTTTCAGATTTAGGTTGGTGTACTTAACATGATTTGCTGTTTAATACATCGAACATAGGAATTGGAAGAGGCCATTCTGCCCTTTGAACCTGATCTACCATTCAATATGATCTTGCCTGATCATCCAACTCTGTACACTGTAAGTGTTGGAACTATATCTAACCTTTTCTTGAAAACACCCAGTGATTTGGCTCAAACGCTTTCTGTGGCAGAGAATTCATAGAGTCATGCCGCATGAAAACAGACCCTTTAATCCAATTCATCCATGCCAACTAAATAGTCCAAACTAAACTCGTCCCATTTGCTTGCTTTTGGCCCATCTCTCTGTCAACCTTTCCTATCCATGCACCTGTCCAAATGTCTTTTAAATGTTGTAACTGTACCTGCATCTACCACTTCCTTTGGCAGTTCATTCTACATCCTACCTACCTCTGTGTAGAAACGTTGCCCCTCAGGTCCCTCTTAAACCTTCTTCCTCTCACCTTAAAAATATGCCCCCTTGTTTTGAACTCCCCTACCCTAGGGAAAAGACCTTTGCTATTCACCTTAACCATGGCCCTCATGATTTTATAAAACTCTATAAGGTCACCCCTCAACCACTCACGCTTTGGTGAGAAAAAGCCCAGCCTATCCTTATAACTCAAGCCTCCAGTCCCAATAACATCCTTGTAAATCTTTTTGCACCCTCTGTAGTGATTGTAACAAGGTCAGCCAGGTGGATCTCATAGAATATGACTTCCTTGACTGGGGATGTTATTCTATCCAATCAAAAAGCCTTGGCTGACAGATGAGAACAGGAGTGTCAGACATTCTGTTAATTCTGAGAGCTGGCTCTGAGGAAACTGGACCATTGTCAAGGACTCTCCACCTGTAACCAAAGGCTAACTTGGGCATGGGATAAAAATCTCTGTGGAGCTATTTCACAGGCAACGAGGATGGATTGCAGACAAAGCTGCATTGGTGGGGCAGTGCCCAGAATGCCAACAACGACAAAAATTACGGCGAGCATCTCCACAACATTCTTGGGAATGGCTGGGTAAACCCTGGATTTGGTTACATGTCAACTATGCAGGTCCTTTCATAGGCTCAATGTTCTTAGTCAGTGTGAACCTCCACTCAAAATGGCTGGACGTGCCTAGAGTTCATTCATCTAACACAGGGACGATGATAGAAAAACTACATACATCTTTTGCAAAACATGGACTGCCGGAAGTGTTGGTCACAGATAATGTATCACCGTTTACCAGCAGGGAATTGAGTATTTCTGGAAGTTGAATGGTACTCGACATATGAGGACCACCCATCATCCAATGATCTGGCAGAAAGAGCAGTCCAAACTTTGAAGGCAGTCTGAAAGAAAGAGTCTACAGCTTCAATAGATACCAAACTGTCCCAGTTCCTATTCGATTATAGGATCATTCCTCATATAACCACAGGGACACCTTCAGCAGAAACGTGAGTGGGGAGAAGACTCTGCACCATGTTGAATCTGATTTTTCTGGATCTGGGGGTGAGGGTGAAATGCCAACAGGAATTCCAATGCTGGACACAAGACTCCACTAAGCAAAAGCGACGGCTTACTTGAGGGGACAAAGTTTGGGGTCAGAACCCTGCATGGTTAAAAGGCATGGTTGACATTAAGTCAGGTCCAGTGATGTATAAAGTTTGATCAGTGTGACAGTCCTGATCAAGCGCATGGATCATATGAAAATTGCAAACATACAAACATGAGCAAAACATGCCCAGCTCCTTGACAGCAATGTCGAGCAATGAAGATACCACAGAATCTGAGGTGGACATAGCGGATGTCACCATCTGTACAAAACTCTGGTGCGGCTGCACTTGGAGTATTGTGTACAGTTCTGATCACCGCATTATAAGAAGGATGTGGAAGCTTTGGAAAGGGTGCAGAGGAGATTTACTCAGATGTTGCCTGGTATGGAGGGAAGGTCTTATGAGGAAAGGCTGAGGGACTTGAGGCTGTTTTCGTTAGAGAGAAGAAGGTTGAGAGGTGACTTAATAGAGACATATAAGATAATCAGAGAGTTAGATAGGGTGGACAGGGAGAGCCTTTTTCCAAGAATGGTGATGGCGAGCACGAGGGGACATAGCTTTAAATTGAGGGGTGATAGATATAGGACAGATGTCAGAGGTAGTTTCTTTACTCAGAGAGTAGTAAGGGTATGGAATGCTTTGCCTGCAACGGTAGTAGATTCACCAACTTTAAGTACATTTAAGTCGTCATTGGACAAGCATATGGACATACATGGAATAGTGTAGGTTAGATGGGCTTCAGATTGGTATGACAGGTCGGTGCAACATTGAGGGCAGAAGGGCCTGTACTGCGCTGTAATGTTCTATGTTCTATGTTCTATCTCAATGCCTTTGCTGCCTGAAGAAGAGAATAAGTTCCTTCCGAGATACTCAGGGCATAGAGGTGAGCTACTGTGCCTTTCACCTCAACGGCAGAGTTGGAGGAACCTGACCCCAGGAGGAGATACATAAAAACTGGACTGGCCTGTGTCCTCAGACTCAGGGGGATAGTGTGTGTGTGTGTGTGTGTGTGTGTGTGTTTGTGTAGTCATTGTAACGGGTTCAGCCAGATAGACCTCATGAGTTCCTTGACTGGGGCTATTGATCTGGTTCAATCAGAGAGCCCTGGCTGACAGATAAGAATAGGATTGTCAGAGAACTGGCTCTGCAGGAGCTGGATCAGTGTCAACGACTTCCTATGTGTAAATAAAGGGTGACTTGGCGATGGTGTACCGGCGTCTGTGCAGTTATTTCACACTCTCCAATTTAATGATATCCTTCCTATAGCAAAGCCATCACAACTGTACATAGTCGTCCAAAAGTGGCAAATCTGGCCTCTCTGGGTGAAGAAATTTCTCCTCACTCAGTCCTAAATAACCTACTCCATGTCCTTTGAATGTGACCCTGGTTCTGGACTCCCCTGTCGAAGGGAACACCATTCTTACAAAGTTACAAAGCCCACAACACCAGTTTATAGTCCAATAGGTTTATTTGGAAGCACTAGTTTCGGAGCGTTGTTCCTTCATCAGGTGGTTATGGAACATGACCGTACGACACAGAATTTATAGCAGAAGGGTTACAGTGACACTTTAACTCTTTTGCTATAAATTCTGTGTCATATAGTCATATTCCCCAACCACCCGATGAAGAGGCAGCACCTCGAAAGCTAGTGCTTCTAAATAAATCTATTGCACTATAACCTGGTGTTGTGGGATTTGTAACTTTGTCCACCCAATCCAACACTAGCACCTCCAAATCATCATTCCTACATTCACCCTATCTAGGTCTGTTAGAAATTTATAGGCTTCCATGCAAACCCCCATTCATTTCAATGAGTATAGTCCTAACTGATCCAATCTCTTTTCACACATTAGTTTTGGCAACCCAGGAATCAGGCTGGTAAACCTTCATCACACTCCCCCAAAGAACATCCTTCCACAGATAAGGAGAAAGCTACAGTTACAAGTATTTAAGCTTAGTTACAGGTAAGCAGTTATAAACCGTCAGCCTATAACAGTACACATTAAAACTCTAATCCCCTTTAAGTTCCCCCTTACATATACATACAAACAGGCACAGACCAAAAAAATAAAATACATATGGAAAGAAACTGGGAAAGCAGTTCAGTTATCATTTTTCTCAAAATCCATTGTGTTAGTTTCTACTGATCAAAAGGTTTATTCCTCAACTTTCCTTTCTAAATGCTTCCACTGGTTTGCGAAAAGCATGGGGTGACAGGTTCATTGATAAAAGACCCTCCAAGTTATCAATTAAAGTCATGATTATAACAACTACAGAAGGAAAGATAATCTTGTTTTCTTCAAGTTTCAAGCGTGTTTTGGCTGTAGAGGACAGAGAGACAACTCCTGAGCTGGTGGAGATTTGATCACTTCTCTGCATCTTGTTCCTAGCTCCAAGCTGTCCAGTTACCTTGGACTGATTGCACAGTTGTTGGAAGGCAAAAGGAGTTTTTCATCGATAACTGGCCATCAGTCCATAGACCAATCAACCTCTCCTTGCCAACGAGATTGCTGAATAGTCAAGGTAGGAGAGTCCAAAACTAGATGGCATAGGTTTAAGGTGAGATGGGAAAAATTTAAGAGGGACCTAAGGGACAACCTTTTCACGCAGAGGGTGTGCATGTGTGTATGGAATGAACTGTCAGAGGAAGTGGTGGAGGCTGGTACATTTACAACATTTAAAAGGCATCTGGATGGATATGTGAATAGGAAGGGTTTAGAGGGATATGGGCCAAATAATGGCAAATGAGACTATATTAATTTAGGATATCTGGTCTGCATGGATGAGTTAGACGGAAGGGTCTGTTTCCGTGCTGTACAGCTCTATGACTCTATGACTCTACAGCTCCTGTTGCCATCTAACTTTCAATTTCTGCTTATTTCAGCTGCTGTTTAAATAATACTTGCCATCGGTGTCAGGTTACTTAGTTTTTAAAACTTGCGTCAATCCTTTAAAATACTGGTTTTAAAACAATTCTTTCTCATTTCAGTTCACAATGTTAAAAAAAACACAAATGTGAAAAGGCAAAGATTATACATTGTTCACTGCCCTCACTAGTAGCAATGTGTACCATCTATAAGACGTATGGCAACATGTCACCAAAACAGCTTCCACAGCACCTTCCAATCCCGTGACCTCTCCAATTGAGAAGGGCAAAGGTGATGCATGGGAGCAGCACCTACTGCAAATTCCTCTCCATGGAGACACCGTGAGTTGGAACTATCACCATTTCTTCACTGTTGTTTGATCAAAGTCCTGAACTCCCTTCCCAACATCACCATGGTTGCCCCTATACCTCAAAGACAGTGGCAATGCAAGAGTTAGCTTATTATCACCTTTTTCAGTGCAACTAGGGACAGGAATTAAACACTGGCTTTGTCAACAGCATTTACATTCATAGTCAAAGATAAACACACTTGGAATTCTGCTTGACACCAAGCTAAGTTACCAACTCCCTATTCCGTAGATGAGAAGACTGCCTGTTTCTACCTCTGTAAAACTTTCAATCCTTATCCACTGCTCAGTCCAGTACTCATTGAAATCCTCAGTCAACTGCAGATTTAATTTCTCGAATGGCTGGACTCACATTCTCTACCTTTTCGGAATGTCTGCTGACCAAATATCCTGCAGTCAGTAGCCTACCCTGAACAAAAGCCCAACTTAACCTTTTTCTTCTGTGATCTCAATGGTTTTACATTATTGTTCTCGCAATCCTTGGAACCCTCTGACTCTGATCTTTTCAGCTTTCTTTCTGCTCACCATTGCTAATTTCAGCTGCCATTCTCTGATACTCTTTCTGGAAGTCCTCTTCATCTTCCTAATTTGCATTAAACTTTCCTTAAATCCCAGCTCTTCGATTTAATTTGATTTATTATTGTCGTGTGTGCCGAGATACAGTGAAAAATATTGCTTTGCATGCTATCCAGACAAATCATACTTTACGTAAGTACAACAGGCTCATAGAACAGAATGCAGAATGTAGTGTTACAGCTGCAGAGAAGGTGCACAGAAAAACCTACTCTAGTATTTGACAGGTCCATTCATAAGTCCGATAACAGTGGGGAAGAAGCTGTTCTTAAATCTGTTGGTATGTGTTTTCAAATGTTTGTATTTCTGTCCAATGGAAGACGGTGGAAGAGAGTATAACCAGGGTGGGAGGAGTCTTTGATTATGTTGGGTGCTTTCCCATGGCAGTGGGAAGTGTAGATGAATGTCAAGTCAAGTGAAGTCAATGAATGGAAGGCTAGTTTGTGTGATGGACTGGGTTTGATTCACAACTCTCTGTAACTTCCTGTGGTCTTGGATAGAGCAGTTGCTGTACCATGCTACAATGCATCTAGATAGGATGTCTTCTATAAAAATTGATGAGAGTCATTGTGGAAATGTCGATTTTCCTTCACTTTTTGAGGAAGTAGAGGTGTTGGTGTGCTTTTTTGACATAGCGTCAAAGTGGATGGATCAGAACAGATTGTTGATGATATTTATTGATAGGACCGTGAAGCTCTGCACCTCAGCACCATTGATACAAACAGGGGCATGTCCTCCACTCTGCTTCCTGAAGTTGAATTTGCTGACATTGAGGAAGTCATTGTTGTCATTACACCATGCCACTAAGGTGTCTATCTCTATCTCTTCCCTGTATTTTACAAATTCTGTTGAACATTATTCAATCATCAATGAACATCCCCACTTCTGACCTTAAGATAGAGGGAATGTCATTGATGAAACAGCCGACAGTTGGGCTGAGAACACTACCCTGAATAAATCTTGCAGAGATGACCTGGAGCTGAAATGACTGACCTCCAACAACCACAATCATCTTCCTATGTGCCAGGTATGACTGTAACCAATGGAAGGTTTGCTCCCAAAAACTACTGATTTCAGTTTTGCGAGGGCTCCTTGCAACACTCAGTCGAATGCAGCCTTGATGTCAAGGACTGTCACTCTCATCTTGTCTCTGGAATTCAGCTCTTTTGTCCATGTTTAAACTGAGGTTGTAATGAAGTCAGGAGCTGAATAGCCCTGATGAAACTGAAACTAAGCCTCAGTGAGCAGGTGCTGCTGTTAGCACTGTTGTTGACACCTTCCATCACTTTACTGATGGTCGAGAGTAGATTGAGGGGGTGGTATTTGGATGGGTTAGATTTGTTCTACTTTTTATGTACAGGACATACCTGGTCAATTTTTCACATTGTCAGGGTAGATACAGTACAGGTGTAACTATATTGGAAGAGCTTAGCAAGGGAAGTGGCAAGGGAAGTTTCTGGAGCGTTTCTAGAGGAGTTTCTGGAGCAGAAGTCTTGAGTACTATTGCTGGAATGGACACAATGGTGGGCAGTCTCAATGTGAAGATGGAACTTTGTCATCACAAGGTCTGTGCAGTTGTCACTTACCAACACCATCATGGTCAGATGTATCCACAACTGACAGATTGCTAAGGATGAGGTTGAGTATGTTTTTCCCTGTTGTTGGTTCCCTCACATCTGCTGCAGACCCAGTCTAGCAGCTAAGACCTTTAGGACCTAACAAACTCAATCAGTAGTGCTACTGCTGAGCCACTCTTGGTGGTGGACATTGAAATCCCTCACCCAGAGTACATTTTGTGCCCTTATCACTGTCAGTGCTTCCTTCAAGTGTTGTTCAACATGGAGGAGTACCGAATCATCAGCTGAGGGAGGATGGTATGTGGCAATGTGCAGGAGGCTTCCTTGCCCAGGTTCAACCTTAAGTCATGAAACTTCATGGAGTCCAGAGTCAATGTTGAGGACTCCCAGGTCAACTCACTCCACACTCTATGCCACTGCGCCATCACCTCTGCTGGGTCTGTTCTGCCAGTGGGACAGGACATATCCAGGAATGGTGATGGTGGTATTTGGGGCATAGTCTGTAAGGTATAATTCCATGAGTATAATTGCGTCAGGCTGTTACTTGAGACAGCTCTCCCAGTTTTGCCACTAACCCCCAGATGTTAGTGAGGAGGACTCTGCAGCATCATCTGGGCTGTTTGAGCTGTTGTCTTATCCAGTGCCTGGGTCAATGCCAAGTGATGTTTTGGTTTCATTTCTTTGCTGAAACTCTGGACCGATTGCTACAACTGAATTGGCCATTTCAGAGAACAGTTGAGAATCAAACACATTGCTGTGAGCCTGAGTTCACATGTAGGCCTGACCCAGTGAAGTTGGCAGATTTCCTTCTCTGAAGGACATTGGTGAGCTATTATCATGAACATTTGTGTTCAATAACACACACGCTGTTGTAGTAGTGTCTGTGGAAGGTGAAATTTCTGAACATAAGTTATTAACAACATTTTTGCATGCAAACTGGGTGGAAACTGATGAATGGAATTAGGCAAATGGAGGAAACCATCAATAAAAGTGTATTAATTTATTACGATGATGGGTGTGGTATTTTTATATGCATTACCACAGTAATAATAATCACCATGGTGAGGAGAACAAGGCATGATTGTTCTCAGGACCATGTCGTCTCATTAAGTGCAGAAAGGCGTGTTTGGAATTTTATTACCAGCTGTTCTGGTTATACAGGCTATGTAGCAGGAGTTGAAAATATACTGTCCGTGCAATCAATTGGTCATTTTATCTGCTCCGCACTGTTGATTTTTTTGGCAGGACACTAAGAAGGTGCTATGGTTTATGGCAGCAGTGGACTTGCAGAGTCAGCCAGTATATCTTGTATAACAAATGCTGGGTGACAATCTTGAAATAATATTCTCGCATTTTGTTCTTTATATCTTCAAACACATCATAAATATACAGAGCAGTTGCAAAGTTAAAGTATGATCATGGATACATTTTTGTTATTCTTTAGGTCAACGAGATCTGCCACCTTTTTTCCAATCTACGAGCTGGACTTCCGAAGCAGGATCAGGAATGGGAGGTGGGTGGGTGGGCTGGCAATCACATCATAACATGCCACTAGCTGCAATGCCAAACCGTTGGCATGGAGCTGGGACTTTGCCATATCCGGAAGGGCCAGGTCAGGATCGATTTATGGCTCAACCTTCAATGGTGGGTTTTTAACTGAGAACAAATATCTTGTGTTTTATTCTGACAGTATCACAGAATTATCATGGTGTAGACAAGGCCACTTGGCCCATCATATTTGCTTCGGTTCTATTACCTTATGCCAATCTCCTGCCCTTTCCCTCTGTACCTGCACACCATTTATGTCCAAATAATTCTCCAATGCCCCTCTCCAATCAAATGAACCTAGTTCCACTACATTTCGGGGCAGTCCAATCCAAACCTTAGTTACTCGCTATGTAAAAACATGTTAACCCTACTTAGAGTCATAGAATCATAGAGATGTACAACATGGAAACAGACCCTTCAGCCCAATGCATCCATGCTGAACAGATATCTTAAATCTATCTAGTGCCATTTTGCCAGCACTTGGCCCACATCCCTCTGAACCCTTCCTATTCATATATCCATTCACATGCCTTTTAACTGCTTTAATTGTACCAGCCTCCACCACTTCCTCTGGCAGCTTATTCCATAAACGTACCACACTCTGCGTAAAAAAGTTGCTTCTTAAGTCCCTTTTATAGCTTTCCCTTCTCAGCATAAACCTATGCCCTCTTGTTCTAGACTCCCCCACCCCAGGGAAAAGACTTTGTCTATTTATCCTACTCATGCTCCTCTTGATTTTATAAACCTCTATAAGGTCACCCCTCAGCCTTTGACACTCCAGGGAAAAAATTCCTAGAGCCTATTTAGCCTCTCCCTGGAGCTCAAACCCTCCAATCCCAGCAACCTCCTTGAAAATCTTTTCTGAACCCTTTCAGTTTCACGACATTCTTCCCATAGCAAGGAGACCAGAATTGTACACTGTATTTTAAATCTATGCCCTGTCATCAGTTTTACTTTTACAAGTGGGAACAGCTTCTCCCTTTCTACTCTATCCAGCCCGCTCCTGAGTTTGAAAATTTATAACAGATCTCCTCGCAACTTCTTCTCTCCAAGGAGAACAATCCCAACTTCTTCCATTTATCCTTATCACTGATGTTGCTCATTCTTGGAATCACTCTTGTACACTGCTTCTGCACATTCTCTCCAACATGTCCACTTCCTTTTTATAATGTGGTGCCCTCAATCATTTCTCTGTTCAGTATTTCCAGTCAGCAATATGGGAAAGAAAACCTCAGCCTCAACCACAAAGGAAATAGCAGCTGTAATAGGCCATTCAACCCTTCCAGCCTGTTCGTCCATTATGGAGGGGATAGTGAGGACTGCAGATGTTGGAGATCAGAGTCAAGATTAGAGTGGTGCTGGAAAAAGCACAGCAGGTCAGGCAGCATCAATATAGGATTCAATAATGAGAGGTCACGCTTTTAAGGTGAGAGGTGGAAAGTTTAAAAGGGATTGGGCGGCACGGTGGCACAGTGGTTAGCACTGCTGCCTCGCAGCGCCGGAGACCCGGGTTCAATTCCCGCCTCAGGCGACTGACTGTGTGGAGTTTGCACGTTCTCCCTGTGTCTGCGTGGGTTTCCTCCGGGTGCTCCGGTTTCCTCCCACAGTCCAAAGATGTGCAGGTCAGGTGAATTGGCCATGTTAAATTGCCCGTAGTGTTAGGTAAGTAGATGTGTAGGGGTATGGGTGGGTTACGCTTCGGCGGGGCAGTGTGGACTTGTTGGGCCGAAGGGCCTGTTTCCACACTGTAAGTAATCTAAAAAAAAAGATACACTCGGCAAGTACTTTACACAGAGGGTGGTGGGTGTCTGGAACACGTTGCCAGCAGAGGTGGTAGAGGCAGGCATGGTAGATTCATTTAAGATGTGTCTGGACAGATGCATGAGCAGGTGGGGAGCAGAGGGATACAGATGCTTAGGAATTGGGCAACAGGCTTAGACAGTAGATTTGGATTTGTTCAGGCTTGGAGGGCCGAAGCGCCTGTTCCTGGGCTGTAAATTTACTTTGTTCTTCTTAGTTCCTGTTCTAGCAGGAAAATCTACGTCTCGGGCAAAAGCCCTTCATCAGGAATGAGCATTCCTGATGAAGGGCTTTTGCCCAAAACGTCGATTTTCCTGCTCCTCGGATGCTGCCTGACCTGCTGTGCTTTTCCAGCACCACTCTAATCTTGACATTCCACCATTCCAGCCTGTTTGTCCATTATGGAGGAGGAAGCAAGGACTGCAGATGCTAGAGATCAGAGTTGGGATGCTGGAAAAGCATAACGGATCAGACAGCATCCAAGAAGCATTTCTGATGAAGGGCTTATGCCCAAAACGTTGATTCTCCTGCTTCTCAGATGCTGCCTGACCTGCTGTGCTTTATCAGCACCACTGTCTCAATTTTGTTTGTCCATTATCCAAATCCCTCTACCTGTTTTCTCCCCATACTCTTAGCTCCCTTTCATTCACGTCTGAAATGGTTGGGGAGGGAGGTTGGGGAGGTTCGGGGAGAGGGTCAGGAGTGGGTGCGGGCAGAGTTGAGGGACACTCCCTGTCCAACTGCCTACTGTGCTGGCTGTGGGTGCCACAGCTGAAGCCTCTGACTGTTTTGCGGAGGCTGTGGTCCCTCCATGATCAGAGCTTGCAGATGTAACTGCTTTAAATTGCAAAAAGTAGCGACCACTTCCTTGGGAGTATCTCCGCCTCGGTCCTGTTGCAACCCCAAGATCAGCGGGATGGCAAGCTTAAACAAGAATCCACGGCAGATGTGTGACATGCAGATGGACAGGATATATTTACACCCTCAGCACAGGTAGCAAATGGGAAATTAATCATCAAAATCCAATCTTTTCCAATCGTTCCTTGAACTGAACTCTTTTAGTATCTCAGAAACGGACGGCAGCAGACATCAGATATATGAAGCGACATCGAAAAGCAAAGAAAATACTGTCTTTTAAGTTAAATGGATATCAGTAGGTTTCATGATCAGCTATCTTTCCGCATCTGTTCCAGTACCATCTTGCTGTGCTGTGAATCCTTAAATCCTTAGCTGAGTTCTGTTGCTAAGCAACCAGGAGCAAAGTTTCTGCCAATAATGGTTTATAGCACAACACACAGCTCTGTTTTATTTGGAGATAAAAAGTGAAATTTAGTGCCACTGGATGAAAATTTTCAAAGTTCAATTATCTTTGTGCACTGTGGAGGTGTAAAATCGGGCACTTTAGTGGCTGATGTTCCAGTGCTTGCTAATCAGGAGAGAAAAGTAGATGTCAGTTGTCAGTGTTCGAAAAGCAGATCCCTTTAAGTATGCAACAAAGCAGCTCCAGCATTGTTTGAGAGAAAATGCTGTGCATGGGACTTTTCACTTCAGAGCCAGTCAACTTTAGAGAGGAACAGGAACAGACATTGCTGAAGGAACTCAGCAGGTCCATAGAGAGACAGCAGATTTGGCATGTTGAGTCTGGTCAAGAGTGTGGTGCTGGAAAAGTACAGAAGGTCAGGCAGCATCTGACGAGCAGGAGAATCGATGTTTCGGGCATAAGCTCTCCATCAGGAAGGGCTTATGCTCGAAACGTTGATTCTCCTGCTCCCCGGACGCTGCCTGACCTGCTGTGCTTTTCCAGCACCACACATACGACTGTGATCTCCAGCATCTGCCGTCCTCACTTTCTCCATGTTGAGTCTGATGATTCAGCTCAACTTTGGAAAGAGGTCATGCACTGATGTTTGATGGTTTGTTAAAGTAGTAGTGAGTTCTTTCTTTTAAGTAAAAGAACCAGCCGGATGCTGAGCCATAAAGTGGAAAATGCTGTATGCAGCAATCCTGTATAATCGTAGATTACGGTGCTCCGTGAATTTCCAAGCAAACTGTTTTGCAGTGAGATACCATCTCGATTGGCCTTTTTGCAATGTAGACAGTGTGAGTTCAGTTCCTATCCCAACTGAGGTTACCATGAAGGACTCTCCTCTACGTTTCCCCTCACCTGAGGCATGGTTAAACTCAGCACCAGTCATCTCCATTTCCCTGTAATAAGAAAGTACCCTTACGATGTCTTCATCTTCTTTACCTAGAGTCTGTTCAGCATATTTATACTGGTTGTGGGAGGTTGCACCCCTTTCTCTTTTTAGAAAAACAACATTTTATTGTCTTTTTGTTGGCATTTCAAACTCATACTGCTAATCTCTGGGGACCCAGCATGAAGAGGATTCGACAAGTCACAAAACCTTCCTCATGGAAACCAAAAGAACTGCCGATGCTGTAAATCAGAAACAAAAACAGAAATTGCTGGAAAAGCTCAGCAGGTCTGGCTGCATCTGTGGGGAGGAATCAGAGCTAACGTTTTGGTTCTAGTGAAACCGGTCACTGGACCTGAAGCATTAACTCTGATTTCTCTCCGCAGATGCTGCCAGACCTGTTGAGCTTTTCCAGCAATTTCTATTTTTGTAACATTCCTCACTGGCCTGTTCCTGGGCCTGGCTATAGTAACCTTCAAGAGGTCTATGGCAGTAGGCCATGGAGGGAGGTATCAATCTCCTGACTGCCTCTCTTCCTCTGCCAAATCTGCAGCAGGGTATACTTGGGGAGGGAGCAGACAGTATCTCGCAATACTCTCAAAACTTGCCAAGGGTGCAGGGAGCACAAGGGTGCATCATCTCCTCCTTCAACACATTTTTGGTTTAGTGCCTTTTGATTTTCCCTCCATCTGATTTTTCTTGAACATTTGGTTATTGTCACACTGCCCTGGGGTGTAGTTGTTTGATTTTTTTGGCAATTTTGTTTATTTTGCAAATAAAAAAGCTAGTCAGTTTTAGATTTGCCCTTTTGATATTTGCTCTTTGGTTAATGTAACCATGTGCCCAATAAGTTGAAGTGTTTTTCTTGATTTGGATAAATGGTTCATATATTAAAAATAGACAATCATTCTTAACGCTCTGTTAGTCAGCCAGTCAACTATTGTATATGCAAAATGCCATGGTAATGTAAGAACCCCAGGTTGTATAAGTGAGTCTGAGATCTCATCTTAGAATGAATATGTTGGTTCATTGCACTCATTCCTTTCTTGTCTTCATCACCACCATTCTTCATTTGTCAGCTTCCCAGTGCTATGGACAATGTCTATAGGATAGACAGAAAACTTTTCAACTTCAACCAATTGAAATCCAAGAAGAAAACAATACCCACCTTGTTTGTGAAATTTCAGTGTATGAAGACAATCACATCTCTGCTCTCTCAGAAGAGGATCTCCAAGCTTTGCTTTATGCCTTCATGGAAATACACCGAAGGGTTAATCTCAGCCTCAACCTCAATCTCAGCCTCAAGAAGACTCAAATCCTTCACCAAGGCATCCCAGGTCAAGTTCCAGTTCAAC
Source organism: Chiloscyllium punctatum (assembly GCF_047496795.1). Lineage (NCBI taxonomy): Eukaryota > Metazoa > Chordata > Chondrichthyes > Orectolobiformes > Hemiscylliidae > Chiloscyllium > Chiloscyllium punctatum. The sequence continues at coordinate 83,919,415 of NC_092760.1, forward strand.
CCTCCATCAAGCTGAACAATTCTCCCAAATGTGAAACATTTCTCCTATCTGAAAAGCTACCTTTCATCTAAGATTGACATTGATGTAAAGATTCAACATTGTATCCAATCTGTGAGCACTGTCTTAGAATGCCTATGGATGACACACTTCAATGACAGTGATATCCGTGATGATAACAAGATCTATATGTATGAGGCTGTCATCCTTCTGACTCTTCTATATGACTCCAAAACCTGGACTATGTATACATGCCATTTCAAGACCCTTAAGAATTACCATCAATGCTGTTTGTGGTGGGTTCCCCTCATTAGAGAACAGACATACTAACATCAGTGTCCTTGAAACAGCTAACAGTGCCAGCATCAAAATCATCATCACCCAAAACCAACACTGCTGGAAGGCTCACATGAGAAGTTTGAGTGAGGTAAAAACAATGACTGCAGATGCTGGAAACCAGATTCTGGATTAGTGGTGCTGGAAGAGCACAGCAGTTCAGGCAGCATCCGAGGAGCTTCGAAATCGACATTTCGGGCAAAAGCCCTTCATCAGGAATAAAGGCAGTGAGCCTGAAGCATGGAGAGATAAGGAGGGTGGGGGTGGGGAGAAAGTAGCATAGAGTACAATGGGTGAGTGGGGGAGGGGATGAAGGTGATAGGTCAGGGAGGAGAGGGTGGAGTGGATAGGTGGAAAAGAAGATAGGCAGGTAGGACAAGTCCGGACAAGTTATGGGGACAGTTACTGAGCTGGAAATTTAGAACTAGGGTGAGGTGGGGGAAGGGGAAATGAGGAAGCTGTTGAAGTCCACATTGATGCCCTGGGGTTGAAGTGTTCCGAGGCGGAAGATGAGGCGTTCTTCCTCCAGGCGTCTGGTGGTGAGGGAGCGGTGGTGAAGGAGGCCCAGGACCTCCATGTCCTTGTGGGAAGGGGAGTTGAAATGTTGGGCCACGGGGCGGTGTGGTTGATTGGTGCGGGTGTCCCGGAGATGTTCCCTAAAGTGCTCTGCTAGGAGGTGCCCAGTCTCCCCAATGTAGAGGAGACCGCATCGGGAGCAACGGATACAATAAATGATATTAGTGGATGTGCAAGTAAAACTTTGATGGATGTGGAAGGCTCCTTTAGGGCCTAGGATAGAGGTGACGGAGGAGGTGTGGGCGCAGGTTTTATAGTTCCTGTGGTGGCAGGGGAAAGTGCCAGGATTGGAGGGTGGGTTGTTTGGGACCAGGTAGTCACAGAGGGAACGGTCTTTGCGGAAGGCGGAAAGGGGTGGGGAGGGAAATATATCCTTGGTAGTGGGGTCTGTTTGGAGGTGGCAGAAATGTCGGCGGATGACTTGGTTTATGTGAAGGTTGGTAGGGTGGAAGGTGAGCACCAGGGGCGTTCTGTCCTTGTTACGGTTGGAAGGGTGGGGTCTGAGGGCGGAGGTGCAGGATGTAGACGAGATGCGTTGGAGGGCATCTTTAACCATGTGGGAAGGGAAATTGCAGTCTCTAAAGAAGGAGTCCATCTGGTGTGTTCTGTGGTGGAACTGGTCCTCCTGGGAGCAGATCCGGCGGAGGCGGAGGAATTGGGAATACGGGATGGCATTTTTGCAAGAGGTAGGGTGGGAAGAGGTGTAATCCAGGTAGCTGTGGGAGTCGGTGGGTTTGTAAAAAATGTCAGTGTCAAGTCGGTCTTCATTAATGGAGATGGAGAGGTCCAGGAAGGGGAGGGAGGTGTCAGAGATGGTCCAGGTAAATTTAAGATCAGGGTGGAATGTGTTGATGAAGTTGATGAATTGCTCAACCTCCTCGCGGGAGCACGAGGTGGCACCAAAGCAGTCATCAATGTAGCGGAGGAAGAGGTGGGGAGTGGTGCCGGTGTAATTACGGAAGATCAACTGCTCTACGTAGCCAACAAAAAGACAGGCATAGCAAGGGCCCATACGTGTGCCCATGGCTACCCCTTTGGTCTGGAGGAAGTGGGAGGATTCAAAGGAGAAATTGTTAAGGGTGAGGACCAGTTCGGCCAAACGAATGAGAGTGTCGGTGGAAGGGTACTGTTGGGGACGTCTGGAGAGGAAAAAAACGGAGGGCTTGGAGGCCCTGGTCATGGCGGATGGAGGTGTAGAGGGATTGGATATCCATGGTGAAGATGAGGCATTGGGGGCCAGGGAAACGGAAGTCTTGGAGGAGGTGGAGGGCGTGGGTGGTGTCTCGAACCTATGTGGGGAGTTCCTGGACTAGGGGGGATAGGAAAGTGTTGAGGTAGGTAGAGATGAGTTCAGTGGGGCAGGAGCATGCTGAGACAATGGGTCATCCAGGGTGGTCAGACTTGTGGATTTTGGGAAGGAGGTAGAACCGGGCAGTGCGGGGTTCCCGGACTATGAGGTTGGAAGCTGTGGGTGGGAGATCTCCTGAGGTGATGAGGTTGTGGATGGTCTGGGAGATGATGGTTTGGTGATGGGGGGTGGGGTCATGGTCGAGGGGACAGTAGGAAGAGGTGTCCTCAAGTTGACGTTTGGCTTCAGCGGTGTAGAGGTCAGTGCGCCAGACTACCACTGCGCCCCCTTTATCCGCTGGCTTGATGGTGAGGTTGGGATTGGAGCAGTCCAGTAATTGAGAAGTTTGAGTGCCAATGCAAATCACGTTTACCCTGCTCAAGGAAGGCACTCGAACAAGAGAAGGACAGAGGAAGCATAGAGTTATAGAGTCATAGAGATGTACAGACCCTTTGGTCCAATCTGTCCATACCGACCAGATATCCCAACCTAATCTAGTCCCACCTGCCAGCACCCAGCCCACATCCCTCCAAAGCCTTCCTATTCATATACCCATCTAAATGCCTCTTAAATGTTGCAATTGTACCAGCCTCCACCACTTCCTCTGGCAGCTCATTCCATACATGTACCACCCTCTGCGTGAAAAAGTTGCCCCGTAGGTCTCTTTTATATCTTGCCCCTCTCACCCTAACCTATACCCTCTAGTTCTGGACTTCCTGACCCCAGGGAAAAGACTTTGCCTATTTACCCTATCCATGCCCCTCATAATTTTGTAAACCTCGATGAGGTCACCCCTCAGCCTCTGACGATCCAGGGAAAACAGCCCCAGCCTGTTCAGCCTCTCCCTATAGCTCAAATCCTCCAACCCTGGCAACATCCTTGTAAATCTTTTCTGAACCCTTTCAAGTTTCACAACATCTTTCTGATAGGAAGGAGACCAGAATTACACGCAATACTCCAAGAGTGGCCTAACCAATGTCCTGTACAGCCGCAACATGACCTTCCAACTCCTGTACTCAATACTCGTACCAATAAAGGAAAGCATACCAAACGCCTTCTTCACTATCCTATCTACCTGCGACTCCACTTTCAAGGAGCTATAAACCTGCACTCCAAGGTCTCTTTGTTCAGCAATACTCCCAAGGGCCTTACCATTAAGTGTGTAAGTCTTGCTAAGATTTGCTTTCCCAAAATACAGCACCTCGCATTTATCTGAATTAAGCTCCATCTGCCACTTCTCAGTCCATTGGCCCAGCTGGTCAAGATCCTGTTGTAATCTGAGGTAACCCTCTTCGCTGTCCACTACACCTCCAATTTTGGTGTAATCTGCAAAGAAGGCCTGAAGGTTTACCTCAAAAAAAAACATATGTGCCACAGTGTGGGAGACCCTCGCACAGAAAGCTCTTAATTTATTTAACTAGCTTTAAACCTTGGGAAAAAGAGCAAAATCAACCCTGTTCCTCTTGTGCTCATCAAGAGAAATGCAAGAATATCAAACTTTATCCCAACAATTAATTTTGCAGAAGGAAAGAGTGCTGATTGAATGGTCAAACAACTCTGATTAGCCGAGAATTGCCATGGGGAAATTCATGGTGAACAATAGGTTCCCAGAGCTTCCTGTTTATAAAGAGGTTTAAACATATTCCTTTAGTTTGCAGAAAGTTTGTCAGTGAAGTTGAATATTATCCTTTATTTCTCACACAACACCAGGTTATAGTTCAGGTTATAATCTGGTGTTGTGTGATTTTTCATTTTGTCCATCCCAGTCCAACACCAACACCTTCTCATCCTCCTTTATTTCTTCATGAGATATGAGTATCAGTGGGAGGCCAGCATTTATTACCTATCACTAAATAAGATGAATGCTTTCCTGGGTCCTTCAAAGAGCAGTTAAGAGTTAACTACACTGCTGTGGGTTTAGAATCGCATGTAGGCCAGACCAGTTTAAGATGGTAGGTTTCCTACCTTAAAGGAGATGAGGGAATCAGATGTTTCTTAACAATAATTAACACTAGCTTCATGGCACTGGAGCTGAAACTGGTTTTTTTTATTCCACATTAATGAGTTGAATTGTTAAATTCCATCTGGTACCATGGTGGGGTTTGAACCAATATTGGATTAGTGGTGCTGGAAGAGCACAGCAGTTCAGACAGCACCCAACGAGCAGCGAAATCGACGTTTCGGGCAAAAGCCCTTCATCAGGAATGTCCAAAGCATCACCTTAGGTCTCTAGTCTACTCATCCAGTGACATTACAACTACATCGCCATAAGTTGCTTCTAGAAAGCCATGTTATGAGCTCAACTTTCTATCTTAAATATGTTGTTACTGCAAACATCAGTGTATTGAGGGTTGATCAACTAGTTCATCCCAATCACAGAATCACATCTAACTGTCGAAATTTTGTTTAAGGTTTGCAATTTTCTGCTGAAATTTGTGATTTGAAATTGTGTCTATAGATCATCAGTCCCAGATTTACTACCTTATTGACATTCCAATCACCAATAGACATAAGATATTGAACAACAATCGAAAGAACTGCGGATTCCGTCAATCAGAAACAAAAACAAAGGTTGCTGGATAAGCTCAGCAGCTCTGGCAGCATCTGTGAACAAAAAAATCAAAGTTAAAATTCCGGTGACCCTTCCTCAGAACAAGACATTGAACATGACTGATTGGTTGTTTCTCTAGTTCAATGCTCAGGAAGATACTTTGACAACTCAGAGCCAAGCTACCTGATTTACATTTAAACAAAGCTTGGCAATTAACTGTCAAGAGTATGGTGCTGGAAAAGTGCAGCAGGTCAGGCAGCATCCAAGGAGCAGGAGAATCCACATTTCAGGCATAAGCCCTTCATCAGGAAAACGAGCAAAATCAGATCTTTCAACGTGAGTTCATCAGAAGAAATGCAAGAATGACAAACTTTATTGCAACAATGAATTTTGCAGAAGGAAAGAGTGCTGATTGGATGGTCAGTCAACTCTGGTTGGCTGAGAAATTGCCATGGAGAAATTCATGGTGAACAATAGGTTCCCAGAGTTCCCCGTTTATAACGAAGTTTAAACATATTCCTTTAGTTTGCAGAAAATTGTTAACTGTTAGTCATCATTTAACATGTGCATTCTCTATGGTAGCATCTTGACAAATTAGTGTTCGCTTGCCAACCAATCAGCATTCTTTTGTTGTACAGTATAAAATGTCGTTCTCCCTTTACTTTTTTTTCTTTCAAATATTGTGAGGAGCATAGATGAAATGTTTTGAAAAAATGTATTTGTTTTAGCAAAATTCAAAATATAAATAACCTAAAGCTATTTATATTGAACAACGTTGCCAGAGATAATTGTGGAATCTTTACAAATGATGGAGAGATTGAGCTGGGAAAGTGCAATGGAACAATATTTATGTATAAAAATGCTTTTGGCAACACCCAAATGTAATAAAAATATTCTTTATTTATCATTGTGATAACTCAATCAATATTGGACCAACTCTGTTCCTCTACTCCACAGTCTGAAAAGAGAACTTCCTATCTCACCGGCAGGGCACATTTGTTTTAGACATAAAGTAAAATTAATTGTGTTTCTTTGTTGGTCATAGATTCTCACAGCTCATTATAGAAACGTCGCCAAGTGCCAGATAGAAGAATTTATTTAGCCAAATATTCTAAATAATATTGAAATCAATAGAAATCTGGGACTAGATGAGTTCAAACGAAAACCATTAAATCCTGCCACTATGTTGACATTTAATTACTGTCCAGATTGAAATTATAAACTAAGTGCAGCAACACAAAGACTACAATTGACATCAAATTTACTTGAAGGACATGCTGTGAATGAAAGCTCTCAAGTTGGGAAAAGCTCTAACTAATGCATAATCTCCGTGAGATAAAGTCAATGAAAATCCAAACTAAACTGCCGAAGATAATTGCAATCCATTTCTGAGTCTTTTAAAATAAGGACTTCCTGGATTTGGATGGCAAAGATATATGAACTAATGGATATTTTGCAGAAAACACCACATCTGGTTCAGTTAACACAAATAAGAAAAAAAGTGCACTATAGTTAATGAACTTGCTGGATAGATAAATGGTTTCTATTAACTTTCTCATTACATTGACCAATTTTATATATTTTTTAAAATTTAATGAAGCATTTATCTAGTTTCTAGTTCTCATTTTTCAACTTCTAATGTGTTGGCTCTTTGACAATATTCCCTTTAATTTTAGCTGTTCTTGGGTGAAATTCTGAGTTCAGTGCACGGTATGTATAAGCCAGAGCACAAATCCTAACGCGCTGGGATGTGCATAGTGTTTTGAGGTGACATTGCATATTGGAGCCTTTTCTTCTCCTTTACTTATTCTCAAAATCATCTCCGGTTTCTGCCACTGGTGTGTGATAATCAGTCAAATGTACATACGGTTGGAGACACTGGATAGAGCAAAGGCTATGGGCCCTGACAACATTCTGGCAATAGTATTGGAGACCTGTGCTCTAGAATGTACTGCTCTCTTAGCCAAATTCTTCCAGTATGGTTACAACACAGGCACTAACCCAACAATGTGGAAAATTTCTCAGGTGTGTCGGGTACACAAAAAGCAATCAAATCCAACCACGGCCAATTGCAACCTCATCAGTCTATTCTCGATCATCAGTAAAGATGGAAGGTGTGATCAACAGTGCTATCAAGCAGCTCCTGCTCAACAATAACCTATTCAGTCACAGCCAGTTTGTGTTCTGTCAGGGCCACTTAGCTCCTGACCTCATTACAGCCTTGATCCAAACATGGACAAAAGAGCTGAATTCCAAAGAGGAGGTGGCAGTGGCAGTCCTTGACATCAAGGCACCTGAGCAAAACTGGAATCAATGGAAATCAGGGGACAAACATTCTGTTGGTTGCAGTCATATCTGGAAAAAAGGAAGATGGCTGTGCTTATGGGAGGTCAGTCATCTCAGCTGCATGACATCACTGCAGGAGTTCTTCAGAGTCGTGGCCTTGGCCCAAATATCTTCTGCTGCTTCATCAATAACCTTCCCTCAATCATAAGGTCAGAAATGGGAGTTTCGTTGATGATTGCACATTATTCAGCACCATTTGTGATTGCTTAGATACTGAAGCAGTTCATCTTCATATGCAAGAAGAGCTGGACAATATCCAAACTTGAGCTGACAGATGGCAGGTAATATTTGTGCCACGCAATGACAATTGCCAAGAAGAGACAATCTAAACACTGCTCCTTGGCATTCAATGGTGTTACCATTACTGAATGACTCACTATCAACATTCCTGGGTTTACCAGTGACCAGAATTTCAACTGAACTCACAACATACACATATTGGCTACAAGTTCAGGTCAGAGGGTAGGAATATTGCAATGAGTTACCCAACTCCTAACTCCCAAAGAATGTCCACTATCTACAAGGCTTGCCTGGGAGGGGGCAGTTCCAATAACATTCAAACAGCCTTACACTATCCAAGACAAAGCAGCTACTTGATTAGCACAAAATCCACAAGAATCCACCCTGTCTGCCACCCAGGGTTAATAACAGCAGTATGTACTATCTACAAGATGCACTGTAGAATTTCACCAAAGATCCTTAAACAACACCTTCCAAATGCACGACCACTTCCATCTAGAATGACAAGAACAGCAGATACATGGTAATACCACCACCTGTAAGTTCCCCTCGAAGCAACTTATTATTCTGACTTGGAAATATGTCGCCATTCCTTCACCTTTGCTGATTCAAATTCCTAGACTTCCCTCCCTAAGGGTATTGTGTGTCTACCTATGGGGTATGTACAGTGGTGGTTCAAGAAGGCAATTCAGCATCCCCTTCTCAAGGGCAACTAGGAAAGGACAATAAATGTTAGTCCAGCCAACAGTGCCTTTGTTCCACAAGTGAATGAAAAACAAAAACACAAGACCCAAATTAAGTTGCCTGATGAGTACCATGGGATTTCACTGACAAGACTGAAGTTACTATGCACTTAAATATATCCAGCTCCTATGACATCAGAATAGTAACAAGCTTCAATAAATATTTTTCTCCTGTTTTAACCAAACACTGATTGAACGTGCAAATCACATTAGAACGTACCATGTGACAAAAATGCCATTGAATTGTTCACAAAGATCTGTCACTGTAAAAGGATATCAGCCAGCCTATTGTACTGATCAACATCAGGTTTTTTTTTACCAAATCCCTTTTATCTACTTTGTCATTTATACTTATCCCCTTCAATTGCCAATGGAATTGCCTCACAAAAGAAAACTTCAGCTACAACCATGATAATTCATCCATATCCTTATAAATCTTTGGAAGACACCCAGTCACCACTGTTATACTTTAACTGAAATACGTTATTGATTGGTGCTGAACCATTGACGATTGGAAATTACCTTTCACTATTACTCTTTAAACTTTTTGAACATGACTTATTCAATTCTGCATTAGGTTTCTCTGTGTTATGTGAATACAATCCAATTTTCGAAGCCAATTCTCATGATTATCCTGACATCCAACAAAATCTGTGCTGTGTCATTTCCATGGTTCCATGACCAGTTTTCCAGTTTTGCAAGGGATTCATCCATCTGCCTTTTCTCCTATTCTCATTTCCGAAGATGGACTTTGGAAGGGCTTCCAATGGAGTGGCCCATGCTTTTGATCAAAGAATTGCAGTGGTTTGCCACATTGCAGGATGTAGACCAGGAGACTCACTGCTATTCTCCACCTGCCATTGTATTGGAAGGGTCTGTAGGCCAACAATTGATCTGTTTGGCCACATTACGAATGCACCTTCCATGACCAACAAGGCCTAAGTTGGAATCAAACTAGTCCAGGGGTAGGGATGCTACTATTGTACACAAGACATCCTGATTCTATAAAGGAGCAATAGAAGGGAATTTAGATTCTTTAGTTTAATAATCTTAACTGTTATTCCCATTTACTCTCCAACAGATGATGCTGATATTGAGGGATTCGAACACCAAGAGAGAAAATGGTTGGATTCCCAATGATTCTGAGAATTGAATGTTCTGTTGGGCTTTAATTCCCTTCCTCATGCCATGTTCTTGTGCCATAGGAGTTTCCTCCATTTAGCCAGATTTACTATATTTCCTCCCCCTCTGCTACTCTGCGTTTGCTTTCCCCATTTACACATCCTCTTTGCTTCTTTATTTTCCCCACTAACACCTCCTTTCAATCAGTCCTGCACCTCCGGGTGAGCACAAACCATTATTCATTCCTTCCCCCACTGCTCGCCCACTTCCTCCGGTGCTGCACATCTTCTCACATGCCGATGTTCTCCAGCTTCTTCTTCTTATAATTGCCAAAGTTGATTTGGTTCCTCTCTCCGCAGCCAGTGTCCCACCTGACGATGATTTCTGGCTTTTTCCTCCTTCATTTTGAATTGTCAACATCTGCCAGATTCAGATTTCATACCAATTCTACCTTCAGCAGTTCAAGAAGTCAACTCACCACCATCCTGTCAAAGTCAACATGGAATGGGCAATAAATGCTGGCCAGCAAGCAATGCCCATGTCCTGTAAGCGAATAAAAAATGCCATAAAGACATACAGCATGGAAACAGACCCTTCTATTCAGATGCAGTACTGACTCAAAGGTTGAAGACAGTGGGTGGTGGTGTAGGGATGCCTATCAGACTGGAGGCCTGTGACCAATGATGTGCCACAAGGATCAGTGCTGGGTCCATTGCTTTTTGTCATTTATATAAATGATTTGGATGTGAACATTGGAGGTATAGAACTTAGAATTTAGAACATCACAGTGCAGTACAGGTCCTTCGGCCCTCGATGTTGCACCAACATGTGGAACCAATCTGAAGCCCATCTAACCAGCACTATTCCATTCTTGTTCATATGCCTATCCAATGACCATTTAAATGCCCTTAAAATTGGCAAGTCTGGCAGTTAGTAAGTTTGTAGAAGACACCAAAATTGGAAGCATTGTGGATAGTGAAGGAGGTTACCTCAGACTAAAACAGGATCTTGACCAGATTGGCCAATGGGCTGAGGCGTAGCAGATAGAACCTAATTTAGATAAATGCTGCATTTTGGAAAGGCAAATCAAGGCAGGACTTATACACTTAATGGGAAGGTCTGAGGGAGTGTTGCTGAAGAAGAAAACCTTGGAGTGCAGGTTCATAGTTCCTTGAAAGTAGAGTCGCAGGTTGACAGGATAGTGAAAAAGGCTTTTGGTATGCTTTCCTTTATTGGTCAGTGCATTGAGTGTAGGAGTTGGGAGGTCATGTTGCAGCTGTACAGGACATTGGATAGGCCACTGTTAGAATATTGCATACAATTCTGGTCTGCTTCCTATCGGAAGGATATGGAGAAACTTGAAAAAGTTCAGAAAAGATTCACAAGAATGTTGCCAGGGTTGGAGAGTTTGAGCTAAAAGGAGAAGCTGAATATGCTGGGGCTATTTTCCGTGGAGCTTTGGATGCTGAGGGGTGGCTTTATAGAGGTTTATAAAATCATGAGGAGAATGGATAGGGTGAATAGACAAGGTCTGTTCCCTGGCGGGGGGGAGGGGGGTGAAACGTTAGAACTAGAGGGCAAAGGCTTAAAGTGAGAGGGAAAAGATATAAAAGTGACTTAAAGGGCAACCTTTTCATGCAAAGGGTGTTGTGTGGGGAATGATCTGCCAGAGAGAGTGGCAGAGGCTGGTACGATTACAACATGTAAAAGTCACCTGAATGGGTGCATGAATAGGAAGGGTTTAGAGGGATATGGACCAAATGCTGACAAATGGGGCTAGATTAATTTGGGTTATCTGGTCAGCATGGATGGGTTGGACCAAAGGGTCTGTTTCTGTGCTGTACATTTCTATGACTCTATCACAAGTCCATGCCAACCATGTTCCCAAACTAGACTAGTCCCACCTGCCTGCATTTGGCCCATATCCCTCCGAATCTTTCCCATTTACGTACTATTTAAATGTCTTTTAAACATTATAACTGTACCTGCCACCATCTCTTCCTCTGGCAGTTCATTCCACACATGAACTACCCTCTGTGTGAAAAACTTGCCCCTCATGTCTCTTTTAAATCTTTCTCCTCTCACCTTAAAAACATGCCCTCTAGTTTTTGAACTGCCCCTCCTTAGGAATAGTCTTTTGCTATTCACCTTATCTCTGCCCATCATGATTTTATAAACTTCTATAAGGTTACCGCTCAACCTCCTATGCTCCAGTGAAAAAAAATTCCCAGCCTATCCAATCTATTTTTATAACTCAAAACCTAAAGAGTTTGGCAACAAAATAAAAGAGATTCCATTCAGATGGATTAAACTGACTTCTGGTGGATAATCGGGCTGTTAGAAATATGGACATAGAGAAAATTGGATTGGTAGGCCACTTGGGCCTTTGGCCCTACTCTGTAGTTGAATAAGAGAATGATTGATCACTCAACTCAATCCCCTGCTCCTGCTTTCTCCCATACCCTTTGATTCCTTTAGCTGTAAGAACTATAATTAATTCCTCTTGGTCAGCTCTGGCTTGCCAGTCTCAGTTTGTTTTTTTTTTGTTTCATGTTAGGCTGTACCTGTCAAAATTATGCCTTTCATAAACCATAAGACTATACGATATAGGAGCAGGCTGTTCAGCCCATCAAGCTATGTCCAGCACTCAACTGTGGCTGATCACTTTCTCAATCCTGTTCTTCTGCCTACTCTCTATAACCCTGGATCTGCTTTTAATCAAGAATAAATCTATCTCTTTCTTAAATACATGCTGTGGAGGAGCCAGAGATGGATGGACAAAGTTATAATTCACAGAACACCAGGTTATAATCCTATAGGTTTATTTGGAGCATTAACTTTTAGAGTGCTTCAGGTGGTTGTGGAGTGTAAGATCATAAGACACAGAGTTTATAAATTCTTATACTCCACAACCACCTGATGAAGGAGCAGTGTTCCGAAAGCTAGTGCTTCCAAATAAACCTGTTGGATATAACTTGGGGTTGTGTGATTTGACCTCCACAGCCCTCTGCGGCAATGAGTTCCACAGATTCACCATCTTCTGCCAGAAGAAAATCCTGGATTAGTGGTGCTGGAAGAGCACAGCAGTTCAGGCAGCATCCAAGTAGCTTCGAAATCGACATTTCGGGCAAAAGCCCTTCTTATTCCTGATGAAGGGCTTTTGCCCGAAACGTCGATTTCGAAGCTACTTGGATGCTGCCTGAACTGCTGTGCTCTTCCAGCACCACTAATCCAGAATCTTGTTTCCAGCATCTGCAGTCATTGTTTTTACCCAGAAGAAAATCCTGCTCATCTCAGTTCAAAGAGGCTGCCCCAATACTCAGAGGCTGCATCCTCAGGAGCTAGTCTCTTCTTCTCGTGGAAACATCTCCACATCCATTCTATCCAGGCCTTTCAGTAGTCTGTAAGTTTCAATAATATTTCCAATCATCCTTTTCAACTCCATCAAGACCAGAACCAGAGCTCTTAACTTCTCCTCATATGACAAGGCCTTTATCCCTGGGATCATTCTTGTAAACCTTCTCTGAATCCTCTCAAGGCCATGACATTCTTCCCCAAATATGGAGCACAAAACTGTTCATAGTATTGAAACATGGTCTGACTAGAGCCTTAGACAGCCTCAGCAGTACATCTCTGCTCATATTTACTCGCCCTCTTGAAAAGAATGTCAATATTGCATTATCCTTTCTAACTCCCAAACCCCTTTGTACTTCAGATTTCCAAAGCATTTCCCCATTTAGAAAATAGTCTATATCTTCTTCCCACCAAAGTGTATAACTGCAAACTTTCCCACATTGCTTTCCATCTGCTATTTCTTTGCCAACTCACCTAACATATCCAAATCTTTCACAGCCTCCCCAGTTCACCATGCTCCCTGTCCCTCTATCTTTCTTGTGTCATCTGCAAACCTAACAACAATGTGCTCAGTTAGAATTAGAATCAGATATTCCTACAATGCAGAAACAGGCCCTGAGGCCCAGAAAGTCCACACTAACTTTCCGAAGAGTAACCAACCCAAACATATTCACCTGTCCTATATTTACCTGACTAATACACCTCACCTACACATCCCTGTGGGGAATTGAGCATGGCCAATTCACCTAACCTACACATCACTGTGGGGAATTGACCATGGCCAATGCACCTAACCTAAACATCCCTGTGGGGAATTGAGCATGGCCATGCACCTAACCTGCAGATCCCTGTGGGTAATTGAGCATGGCCAATGCAACCAACCTACACATCCCTGTGGGGAAGTTAGCATGGCCAGTGCACTTTAACCTACACATCCCTGCGGGGAATTGAGCATGGCCAATGCACCTAACCTACAAATCCCTGTCGGGGAATTTAGCATGGCCAATGCACCTTAACCAACACATCCCTGTGGGGAATTGAGCATGGCCAATGCACCCAACCTACACATCCCTGTGGGGAAGTTAGCATGGCCAATGCACCCAACCTACACATCCCTGTGGGGAATTTAGCATGGCCAATGCACCTTAACCTACACATCCCTCTGGGGAATTGAGCATGGACAATGCACCTAACCTACACATCACTGTGCAGAACTGACCATGAACAATGCAACTAACCTACACAAACCTGTTGGGAATTGAGCATGTCCAATGCAACTAACGTACACATCCCTGTGGGTAAATTAGCATGGTCAATGCACCTGAACCTGCACATCCCTGTGGGTAATTGATCATGGCCAATGTACCTAATTTACACATCTCTGTGTGGACTATAGCATGGCCAGTGCACCTCTACATACACAACCCTGTGGGGAATTAAGCATGGCCAATTCACCTTAACCTACACATCCCTGTGGGAATTTAGCATGGCCAATACACCTTAACCTACACATCCCTGTGGGTAATTTAGCATGGCCAATGCACCTAACCTACACATCCATCTGGGGAATTATGCATGGCCAATGCAACTAACCTACACATCCCTGTGGGGAGTTGATCGTGGCCGAAGCACCTAACTTACACATCCCTGTGGGTAATTTAGCATGGCCAATGCACCTAACCTACACATCCCTGTGGGGAATTGCGCATGGCAAATGCACCTAACCTACACATCCTTGTAGGGAATTGACCATGGCCAATTCACTTAACCTACACATCACTGTAGGGAATTTAGCATGGCCAATGCACATAAGCTACACATCCCTGTAGGTAATTGAGCATGAGCAATTCACCTAACCTACACTTATCTGTGGGGAACTGTGCATGGCCAATGCACCTAACCTATACATCCCTGTGGGGAATTGAGCATGGCCAATGCACCTTCACCAACACATCTCTGTGGGTAATTTAGCATGGCCAATGCACGTTAACCTGTACATTCCAGTGGGTAATTTGGCATGGCCAATGCACCTACCCTACACATACGTGTGGGTAATTGAGTGTGGCCATTGCAGCGAACCTGCAACTCCCTGTGGGGAATGTGCATAGCCAATGCACCTAACCTAAACATCCCTGTGGGGAATTGAGCATGGCCAATGCAACTAACCTACACATCCCTGTGGGGAATAGACCTTGGCCAATTCACCTTAACCGACACATCGCTGTAGGTAGTTTAGCCTGACAAATGCACCTTAACCTACACATCCCTGTGGGAAATTAAGCATGACCAATACACCTTAACCTACACACCCCTCTGGGGAATTGATCATGGCCAATGCACCTAACCTACACATCCCTGTGGGTAATTGAGCATGGACAATGAACCTAACCTACACATCCCTGTGGGGAATTGAGCATGGCCAATGCACCTACACATCCCTGTGGGTAATTGAGCATGGACAATGAGCCTAACCTACACATCCCTGTGGGGACTATAGCATGGCCAATGCACCTCTAACTACACATCCCTGTGGGAAATTGAGCATGGCCAACGCAACTAACCTACACATCCCTGTGGGGAATTTAGCATGGCCAATGCACCTAACCTACACATCCCTGTGGGGAATTGAGCATGGCAAATGCACCTAACCTACACATCCTTGTAGGGAATTGACCATGGCCAATTCACTTAACCTACACATCCCTGTGGGGAATTTAGCATGGCCAATGCACATAAGCTACACATCCCTGTAGGTAATTGAGCATGAGCAATTCACCTAACCTATACTTATCTGTGGGGAACTGTGCATGGCCAATGCACCTAACCGACACATCCCTGTGGGTAATTGAGCATGCCCAATTCACCTTAACCTATACATCCCTAAGGGGATTTGACCATGGCCAATGCACCTAACCTACACATCCCTGTGGGGAATTGAGCATGGCCAATTCACCTAACCTAAACATCCCTGTGGGGAATTTAGCATGGCCAATGCACCTAACCTACACATCCATGTGCAGAATTGAGCATAGCCAATGCAACTAATGTACACATTCCTGTGGGTAACTTAGCCTAGCCAATGCGCCTTGACCTGCACATCCCTGTGGGGAATTGAGCGTGGCCAAAGCACCTAACCTACACATCCCTGTGGCTAATTTAGCTTAGCCAGTGCACCTAACCTACACATCCCTGTGGGGAATTTAGCATGGCCAATGCACCTTAACCTACACATCCCAGTGGGTAATTTAGCATGGACAATGCATCTAACCTGCACATCCCTGTGGGTAATTGAGCATGGACAATGTACCTGACCTACACATCCCTGTGTGGACTATAGCATGGCCAGTGCACTTCGACATACACATCCCTGTGGGGAATTAAGCATGACCAATGCACCTTAACCTACACATCACTGTGGGGAATTTAGCATGGCCAATGCAACTAACGTACACATCCCTGTGGGGAACTTAGCTTGGCCAATGCAACTTGACCTACACATCCCTGTGGGTAATTGAGCATGGCCAATGCACCCAACCTACACAAACCTCTGGGGAATTGAGCATGGGCAATACACCTAACCTACACATTCCTGTGGGGAATTGAGCATGGCCAATGCAACTAACGTACACATCCCTGTGGGGAACTTAGCTTGGCCAATGCAACTTGACCTACACATCCCTGTGGGTAATTGAGCATGGCCAAAGCACCTAACCTACACATCCCTGTGGCTAATTTTCCCAGGCCAATGAACCTAACCTACACATCCTTGTGGGTAATTTAGCATGGCCAATGCACCTTAACCTACACTTCCCTGTGGCTAATTTTCCCAGTCCAATGCACCTAACCTACACATCCCTGTGGGGAAATTAACAGGGCCAATGCACATAAGCTACACATCCCTGTGGGGACTTGAGCATGAGCAATGCACCTAACATATACATCGCTGTGGGGAATTTTGCCTGGCCAATGCAGCTAACCTTCACATCCCTATGGGGAATTGACCATGGTCAATGCAACTAACCTACACATCCCTTTGTAACTTAGCCTGGCCAATGCACCTAATCTACACGAACCTGTGGGTACTGTAGCATGGCCAATGCACCTAACCTACACATCCCTGTGGGAAATTGGGCATGGCCAATGCACCTAACCTACACATCCATGTGGGGATTTGAGCATGGCCAATGCAACTAACGTACGCATCCCTGTGGGGAACTTAGCCTGGCCAAAGCACCTTGACCTGCAAATCCCTGTGGGGAATTGAGCATGGCCAAAGCACCTAATCTACACACCCCTGTTGGTAATTTAGCATGGCCAATGCACCTAACCTACACATCCCTGTGGGGACTTGAGCATGGCCAATGAACCTAACCTACACATCCCTGTGGCGAATTTAGCTGGTCGATGCACCTTAACCTGCACATCCCAGTGGGTAATTTAGCATGGCCAAAGCACCCAAGCTACACATCCCTGTGGGTAATTGAGTGTGGCCATTGCACATAGCCTGCACATCCCTGTGGGTGATGTCGTATGGCCAATGCACCAAACCTACACATCACTGTGGGTAATGTAGCATGGCCAATACACCTAACCTACACATCCCTGTGGGGAATTGAGCATGGACAATGCACCTTAACCTGCACATCCCTGTGGGTAATTGAGTGTGGCCATTGCACCTAACCTGCACATCCCAATGGGTAATTTAGCATGGACAATGCACCCAACCGACACATTCCTGTGGGGAATTGACCATGGCCAATGCACCTAACCTAAACATCCCTGTGGGTAATTGACCATGGCCAATGCACCTAACCTACACATCCCTGTGGGGAATGTTGCCTGGCCAATGCACCTAACCTACACATTCCTACAGGGACTAGAGCATGGCCAATGCGCCTAACCTACACATCCCTGTGGAGAATTTCGCCTGGCTGGAGCACCTTAACCTGCATATCCCAGTGGGTAATTTATCATGGCCAATGCAACTACCCGACACATCCCTGTGTGTAATTTAGCCTGGCCAATGTACCTAACCTACACAACCCTATGGGGAATTTAGCATGCTCAATGCACCTTAACTTACACATCCCTTTGGGTAATGTAGCATGGCCAATGCACCAAATCCACACATCCCTGTGGGTAATTGAGCGTGGCCAATGCACCTATCCTACACATCCCTGTGGGGAATTGACCATGACCAATGCACCTAACCTGCCCATCCCTGTGGGTTATTGACCGTGGCAAATGCACCTTAACCTACACATCTCTGTGGGGATTTGACCATGAACAATGCACCAAACCAACACATCACTGTGGGTAATTCACCATTGCCAATGCACCTAACCTACACAACCCTGTGGGGAACTTAGCCTGGCCAATGCACCTTGACCTGCACATCCCTGTGGGGAACTTAGAGTGGCCAAGGCACTAAACGTACACATCTCTGTGGCTAATTTTCCCAGGCCAATGCACCAAACCTACACATCCCTGTGGGTAACTTAGCATGTCCAATGCACCTAACCTACACCTCCCTGTGGGTAATTTAGCCTGGCCAATGCACCTAAACGACACATCCCTGTGGGGAAAATAGCCTGACCAATGCACATAAGCTACACATCCCTGTGAGTAATTGAGCATGACCAATGCACCAAACCTACACATCCCTGTGGGTAACTTAGCATGTCCAATGCACCTAACCTACACCTCCCTGTGGGTAATTTAGCCTGGCCAATGCACCTAACCTACACATCCCTGTGGGGAAAATAGCCTAACCAATGCACATAAGCTACACATCCCTGTGAGTAATTGAGCATGACCAATGCACCTAACCGACACATCCCTGTGGGGAATTAAGTCTGGCAAATGCACGTAAACTACACATCCCTGTGGGTAATTGAGCATGGCCAATGTACCTAACCTACACATCCCTGTGGGGAATTTAGCCTAGCCAATGAACCTAACCTACACATCCCTGTGGGTAATTGACCATGGCCAATGTACCTAACCTACACATCCCTGTGGGGAATTGAGCATGGCCAATGCACCTTAACCTTCACATCCCTGTGAGTAATTGAGCATGACCAATGCACCTAACCTATACATCCCTGTGGGGAATTTAGCATGGCCAATGCTCCTAACCAACTCGCCCCAGTGCGGAATTGACCACGGCAAATGCACCTTAACCTACACATCCCTGTGGGTAATTGAGCATGTCCAATGCACGTAAACTACACATACCTGTGGGAAATTGAGCATGCCAATGCAACTAACTAACACATCCCTGTGGGGAATTTCGTCTGCCAATGAACCTAACCTACACATCCCTGTGGCTAATTGACCATGGCCAATGTACCTAACCTACACATCCCTGTGGGGAATCTAGCATGGCCAATGCACATAAGCTACACATCCCTATGAGTAATTGAGCATGACCAATGCACCTAACTTACACACCCCTGTGGGGAATTTAGTCTAGCCAATGAACCTAACCTACACATCCCTGTGGGGAATTGACCATGGCCAATGTACCTAACCTACACATCCCCCTGGGGAATTTACCCGGGCCAATGGACCTAACCTTCACATCCCTGTGGGGAATTGACCATGGCGAATGCACCTAACCTACACATCGCTGTGGGGAATTAAGCCTGGCCAATGCGCCTTAAACTACACATCCCTGCGTGTAACTTAGCTTGGCCAATAAAAATAACCTACACTTCCCTGTGTGGAATTTAGCATGGCCAATGGATCTAACATACATATCCTTGTGGGGAATGCACCTTAACCTACATATCCTTGTAGGGAAGTGACCATGGCCAATGCACCTCACCTATACATTCCTGTGGGGAATTAAGCCTGCCCAATGCACGTAAACTACACATCCCTGTTGGTAATTGAGCATGCCAATGCACCTAACCAACACACCCCTGTGGGGAATTTCATCTAGCCAATGAACCTAACCTACACATCCCTGTGGGTGATTGACCATGGCCAATGCAACTAACCTACACATCCCTGTGGGGAATGTTGCCTGACCAATGCACCTAACCTACACATCCCTGTGGGGACTAGAGCATGACCAATGCAACTAACCTACACATCTCTGTGGCGAATTTAGCCTGGCCGATGCACCTTAACCTGCACATCTCAGTGGGTAATTTAGCATGGTCAATGCACCTAACCTACACATCCCTGTGGGTAATTGACCATGGCCAATGCACCTAACCTACACAGCCCACTGGGGAATTTAGCATAGCCAATGCTCCTAACCTACACATCCCTGTGGGGAATGTTGCCTGGCCAATGCACCTAACCTACACATTCCTGCAGGGACTAGAGCATGGCCAATACGCCTAACCTACACATCCCTGTGGAGAATTTAGCCTGGCTGGTGCACCTTAACCTGCATATCCCAGTGGGTAATTTATCATGGCCAATGCAACTACCCGACACATCCCTGTGTGTAATTTAGCCTGGCCGATGCACCTTAACCTGCACATCCCAGTGGGTAATTTAGCATGGCCAAAGCACCTAAGCTACACATCCCTGTGGGTAATTGAGTGTGGCCATTGCACGTAGCCTGCACATCCCTGTGGGTAATGTAGTATGGCCATTGCACCTTAACCTACGCATCTCTGTGGGTAATTTAGCATAGCCAATGCACCTAACCTGCCCATCCCTGTGGGTAATTAACCATGGCCAACGCACCTTAACCTACACATCCTTGTAGGGAATTGATCATGGCCAATGCACCTAACCTACACATCGCTGTGGGGAGATTAGCCTGGCCAATGCACATAAGCTACAGATCCCTGTGGGTAATTGAGCATGACCAATGCACCTAACCTACACATCCCTGTGGGGAATTTAGCATGGCCAATTCACCTAACCTACTCATCCCAGTGGGGAATTGACCATTACCAATGCACCTTAACCTACACATCCCTCTGGGTAATTGAGCATGTCCAATGCACCTCACCTACACATCCCTGTGGGGAATTAAGCCTGGCCAATGCACGTAAACTACACATCTCTGTGGGTAATTGACCATGGCCAATGTACCTAACCAACACACCCCTGTGGGGAATCTAGCATGGCCAATGCACATAAGCTACATATCCCTGTGAGTAATTGAGCATGACCAATGCACCTAACTTAAACATTCCTGTGGGGAATTTAGCGTGGCCAATGCACCTAACCAACACACCCCTGTGGGGAATTTCATCTAGCCAATGAACCTAACCTACACATCCCTGTGGGTGATTGACCATGGCCAATGCAACTAACCTACACATCCCTCTGGGGAATGTTGCCTGACCAATGCACCTAACCTACACATCCCTGTGGGGACTAGAGCATGGCCAATGCAACTAACCTACACATCTCTGTGGCGAATTTAGCCTTGCCGATGCACCTTAACCTGCACATCTCAGTGGGTAATTTAGCATGGTCAATGCACCTAACCTACACATCCCTGTGGGTAATTGACCATGGCCAATGCACCTAACCTGCACAGCCCTCTGGGGAATTTAGCATAGCCAATGCTCCTAACCTACACATCCCTGTGGGGAATGTTGCCTGGCCAATGCACCTAACCTACACATTCCTGCAGGGACTAGAGCATGGCCAATGCAACTACCCGACACATCCCTGTGTGTAATTTAGCCTGGCCGATGCACCTTAACCTGCACATCCCAGTGGGTAATTTAGCATGGCCAAAGCACCTAAGCTACACATCCCTGTGGGTAATTGAGTATGGCCATTGTACGTAGCCTGCACATCCCTGTGGGTAATGTAGTATGGCCATTGCACCTTAACCTACGCATCTCTGTGGGTAATTTAGCATAGCCAATGCACCTAACCGACCCATCCCTGGGGGAAATTGACTATGGCCAATGCACCTAACCTGCCCATCCCTGTGGGTAATTAACCATGGCCAACGCACCTTAACCTACACATCCTTGTAGGGAATTGATCATGGCCAATGCACCTAACCTACACATCGCTGTGTGGAAATTAGCCTGGCCAATGCACATAAGCTACAGATCCCTGTGGGTAATTGAGCATGACCAATGCACCTAACCTACACATCCCTGTGGGGAATTTAGCATGGCCAATTCACCTAACCTACTCATCCCAGTGGGGAATTGACCATTACCAATGCACCTTAACCTACACATCCCTCTGGGTAATTGAGCATGTCCAATGCACCTAACCTACACATCCCTATGGGGAATTGACCATGGCCAATGCACCTAACCTACACATCCCTGTGGGGAATTAAGCCTGGCCAATGCACGTAAACTACACCTCCCTGTGGGTAATTGACCATGGCCAATGTACCTAACTAACACACCCCTGTGGGGAATCTAGCATGGCCAATGCACATAAGCTACACATCCCTGTGAGTAATTGAGCATGACCAATGCACCTAACTTAAACATTCCTGTGGGGAATTTAGCGTGGCCAATGGACCGAACCTTCACATCCCTGTGGGTAATTGAGCATGCCAATGTACCTAACCAACACACCCCTGTGGGGAATTTAGTCTAGCCAATGAACCTAACCTACACATCCCTGTGGGGAATTGACCATGGCCAATGTACCTAACCTACACATCCCCCTGGGGAATTTAGCCTGGACAATGGACCTAACCTTCACATCCCTGTGGGGACTAGAGCATGGCCAATGCAACTAACCTACACATCTCTGTTGCGAATTTAGCCTGGCCGATGCACCTTAACCTGCACATCTCAGTGGGTAATTTAGCATGGTCAATGCACCTAACCTACATATCCCTCTGGGGAATTAAGCCTGGCCAATGCGCCTTAAACTACATATTCCTGTGTGTAACTTAGCTTGGCCAATGAAAATAACCTACACTTTCCTGTGTGGAATTTAGCATGGCCAATGCACCTAACCTACATATCCCTCTGGGGAACTTAGCCTGGTCAATGGACCTAACCTTCACATCCCTTTGGGGAATTGACCATGGCCAATGCCCCACATCCCTTTGGGGAATTAAGCCTGGCCAATGTGCCTTAAACTACATATTCCTGTGTGTAACTTAGCTTGGCCAATGAAAATAACCTACACTTCCCTGTGTGGAATTTAGCATGGCCAATGGATCTAACCTACACATCCCAGTGTGGAATTTGGCATGGCCTATGCACCCAACGGGCACATCCCTGTGGATAATGTAGCATGGCCAATGCTCCAAACCCACATATCCCTGTGGGGAATTTAGCATGGTCAATGCACCTAACCTACACATTCCTGGGGGATTTTAGCATGGGAAATGCACTTAACCTAAACATCACTGTGGTTAATTGACCATGGCCAATGAACCTCACCGACACAGAGCTGTGGAGAATTTAGCATGGTCAATGCACCTAACCTACACATCACTGTGGGGGATTTAGCATGGCCAATGCACCTAACCTACACATCACTGTGGGTAATTCACCATGGCCAATGCACCTAACCTACACATCACTGTGGGTAATTGACCATGGCCAATGCATCTAACCTACACATCCCTGTGGGGAATTTAGCCTGGCCAATGCACATAAGCTACACATCCCTGTGGGGAATTGACCATGGCCAATGTACCTAACCTACACATCCCCCTGGGGAATTTAGCCTGGACAATGGACCTAACCTTCACATCCCTGTGGGGACTAGAGCATGGCCATGCAACTAACCTACACATCTCTGTTGCGAATTTAGCCTGGCCGATGCACCTTAACCTGCACATCTCAGTGGGTAATTTAGCATGGCCAATGCACCTAACCTACATATCCCTCTGGGGAATTTAGCCTGGCCAATGCAACTTAACCTACACTTCCCTGTGTGGAATTTAGCATGGCCAATGGATCTAACCTACACATCCCAGTGTGGAATTTGGCATGGCCAATGCACCCAACGGACACATCCCTGTGGATAATGTAGCATGGCCAATGCTCCAAACCACATATCCCTGTGGGGAATTTAGCATGGTCAATCCCTGGGGTATTTTAGCATGGGAAATGCACTTAACCTAAAAATCACTGTGGGTAATTGACCATGGCCAATGAACCTCACCGACACAGCGCTGTGGAGAATTTAGCATGGCCAATGCACCTAACTTACACATCCCTGTGGGTAATTAGCATGGCCAATGCACCTAACCTACACATCCCTGTGGGGAATCTAGCCTTCCCAACGCACCTAACCTACACATCCCTGTGGGGAATTGAGCATGGCCAATGCATCTAACCTACACATCCCTGTGAGCAATTTAGTCTGGTCAATGCACATAAGCTACACATCCCTGTGGGGAATTTAGCATGGCTAATGCAGATAACCTAAACATCCCTGTGGGTAATTGAGCATGGCCGATGCACTTGACCTACACATCCCTGTGGGGAATTTAGCATGGTCAATGCACCTAACCTACACATTCCTGGGGGATTTTAGCATAGGAAATGCACTTAACCTACGCATTCCT
The DNA here is from genome assembly GCF_047496795.1 of Chiloscyllium punctatum. Taxonomy (NCBI): domain Eukaryota; kingdom Metazoa; phylum Chordata; class Chondrichthyes; order Orectolobiformes; family Hemiscylliidae; genus Chiloscyllium; species Chiloscyllium punctatum. The sequence continues at coordinate 83,943,516 of NC_092760.1, forward strand.
GTGGGGGATTTAGCATGGCCAATGCACCTAACCTATAATGTAGCATGGCCAATGCACCTAACCTACACATCCCTGTGGGGAATTGAGCATGGCCAATGCACCTAACCTACACATCCCTGTGGGTATTGAGTATGCCCAATTCACCTTAACCTAAACATCCCTGTGGGGAATTGACCATGGTCAATGCACCTAACCGACACATCCCTTTGTGGAATTGAGCATGGCCAATGCACCTAAGCTACACATCCACGACGGTAATTGGCCATGGTCAATGCACCTAACTTACACATCCCTGTGGGTAATTAGCATGGCCAATGCACCTAACCTACACATCCCTGTGGGGAATGTTGCCTGACCAATGCACCTAACCTACACATCCCTATGGGGACTAGAGCCTGGCCAATGCACATAAGCTACACATCCCTGTGGGTAATTTAGCATGGCCAAAACACCTAACCTACACATCTCTGTGGGGAATTTAGCATGGTCAATGCACCAAACTTACACATCCCTGTGGGAGATATGGCATGGCCAATGCACCTAACCTACACATTCCTGAGGGGAATTTAGCATGGCCAATGCACCTAAACTACATTTCCCTATGGGTAATTGGGCATGGCAAATGCACCTCGCCTACACATCCCTGTGGGGAATTTAGGAAGGTCAATGCACCTAACCTACACATCCCTGGGGGATTTTAGCATGGGAAATGCACTTAACCTACACATCCCTGTGGGTAATTCACCATGGCCAATGCACCTCACCTACATTTCCCTGTGGGGAATTGAGTATGCTCAATTCACCTGAACCTACACATCCCTGTGGGGAATTTAGTCTGGCCAATGCACGTAAACTACACATCCCCGTGGGGAATTTATCCTGGCCAAAGCACCTCACCTACACATCGCTGTGGGTAATGTAGTCTGGCCAATGCACCTTAAGCAACACATCCCTGTTGGTAATTTAGCATGGCCAATGCACCTTCACCTGCACATCCCTGTGGGGAATTGAGCATGGCCAATGCACCTTAACCTACACATCCCTGTGGGGAATTGACCATGGCCAATGCTCCTTAACCTACATATCCCTGAGTCTAATTGACCATAGCCAATGCACCTAACCTACACATCCCTGTGGGGAATTGAGCATGGCCAATGCACCTTAATCTACACATCCCTGTGGGCAATTGAGCAAGGCAAATGCACCTAACCTACACATATGTGTAGGTTATTTAGCTTGGGCAATGCACCTTAACCTGCACATCTTTGGACTGTGGAGGAAATGGGTGCAGCCGGAGGAAACCCACACAGACACGCGGAGAATGTGAAAACTCCACAAAGACAGTCACCCAAGGCCAGAATCGAATCTGGGTCCCTGGCGCTGTGAGGCAGCAGTGCTAACCACTGAGCCGATGTGCCACCCTCGTTCCTTTGACCGTACCATTAAAGTATAACCTGAATAGCCATGATCCCAACACAGACTCCTAAGGAACTCCACCGATCACCAGCTGCCATCCTGAAAAACATCCTTTTATCCCCACTCTCTGCCTTTTTCCAGTCAGCCCGTCCTCTAGCCATAAAAACCAAAAGAACTGCCGATAATGTAAATCAGGAACAAAAACAGAAGTTGCTGGAAAAGTTCAGCAGGTCTGGCAGCAGCTGTGAAGAGAAATCAGAGTTAACGTTTCGGGTGCAGTGACCCTTCCTCAGAATCCTCTGTCCATGCTTGTACCTTTGCTCCTGCTCTTATCTTATTGAGCAGCCTCATGTGTGGCACCTTGTCAAAAGCCTTTCAGAAACAGGGGATTTCAGAAGTGAATGATTGTAAATTCAAAGGCCAGTCAGCGATAATAATGTCATCATAATTCATCACAATGCTGCAGTGCTTCCATGCAAAATGATTTTCTGAATGGTTTTGTTTCACTTAGAACCACAGAACCATTGAATGAGAAGATTTGATCCATTGTGACAGCTCTTCACTAAAGAAATCCACAAGTCAACCAACCATCAGCTCTCTCCCTATTGTGCTATGTCCTTCTTCACTGGAAGCATTTGTCTATTCTCTATTCAAAGATGCAATATCCCTGGTCTCAGTCACAGACTATGACATTGCTCTCCCTGTACTTCTTTTCATTCCTTTATGGAATCATAGTGAGGTCAGGACAGTACTTGTTGCACATATCTAAATATCCTTTAACTGAGCAGCTTACCAAACTATTTCAGAGGATGGTTACAATAGGCTGTGAACCTGGAGTCAAATTCAGATTATCTGGGTAAGGATGGATGCTTCCATTCCCCAAATGGCTTCTGGGAAACAAATGGCTTTCAACATCAATTGATGATAGCTTATTGTGACATATTCATTCCTGAGACTAGCTCTCAATGACAGATTTTATGAATTGAATTTAAATTCCTCAACACAGAGAATGCTGGAGAAATCTGAGCTGTTCTGGCAGCATCTTTGGGGCGAGAAGCAGAGTTAATATTTTGAGTTGAAAAGTGTGGTGCCCTTCTTCAGGAAGGGCATATGCCCGAAACTGCTCCTTGGATGTCAATTCTCCTGTTCCTCGGATGCTGCCTGACCTGCTGTGCCTTTCCAGCACCACACTCCTCAACTCTGGTCTCCAGCATCTGCAGTCCTCACTTTCTCCTAGTTAATACTTTGAGTGCCATGTGACTCTCCTTCAGAACTGAAAGGTTGGAAAATGTGTTAATGTTTTGAGTCTGCCATGCCACTTTTTCAGGAGGCAATAGCCTAATGGTTTTATCACTAACAAAGAAGATTGCTGAGGGCAGAGCAGTAGATGTGATCTATATGGACTTCAGTAAGGCATTCGACAAGGTTCCCCATGGGAGACTGATTAGCAAGGTTAGATCTCATGGAATACAGGGAGAATTAGCCATTTGGATACAAAACTGGCTTAAAGGTAAAAGAGGGTGGTGTTGGAGGGTTGTTTTCAGACTGGAGGCCTGTGACCAGTGGAGTGCCACAAGGATCGGTGCTGGGCCCTCTACTTTTTGTCATTTATGTAAATGATTTGGATGCAAGCATAAGAGGTACAGTTAGTAAGTTTGCAGATAACACCAAAATTGGAGGTGTAGTGGAGAGCGAAGAGGGTTACCTCAGATTACAATAGGATCTGGATGGGCCAATGGGCTGAGAAGTGGCAGATGGAGTTTAATTCAGATAAATGTGAGGTGCTGCGTTTTGGGAAAGGAAATCTTAGCAGGACTTATACACTTAATGGTAAGGTCCTAGGGAGTGTTGCTGAACACTCCAAGGTCTTGGAGTGCAGGTTCATAGCTCCTTGAAAGTGGAGTTGCAGGTAGATAGGATAGTGAAGAAGGTGTTTGATATGCTTTTCTTTAGTGGTCAGAGTACAGGAGTTGGGAGGTTATATTGCGGCTATACAGGACATTGGTTAGGCCACTGTTTGAATATTGCGTGAAATTCTGGTCGCCTTCCTATCTGAAAGATGTTGTGAAACTTGAAAGGGTTCAGAAAAGATTCACAAGGATGTTGCCAGGGTTGGAGGATCTGAGCTACAGGGAGAGGCTGAACAGCCTGGGGCTGTTTTCCCTGGAGCGTCGGAGGCTGAGGGATGACCTTATAGAGGTTTACAAAATTATGAGGGGCATGGATAGGATAAATAGACAAAGTCTTTTCCCTGGGGTCGGGGACTCCAGAACTAGAGGGCATAGGTTTACGGTGAGAGGGCAAAGATACAAAAGAGACCAAAGGGGCAACTTTTTCATGCAGTGGGTGGTACGTGTGTGGAATGAGCTGCCAGAGGATGGTGCAATTTCAACATTTAAGAGGCATTTGGATGGGTATATGAATAGGGTTGGTTTGGAGGGATATGGGCCGGGTGCTGGCAGGTGGGACTAGATTGGGTTGGGATATCTGGTCAGCATGGACAGGTTGGTCCAAAGGGTCTGTTTCCATGCTGTACATCTCTATGACTCTATGACTCTATTGATCCAAAATAATGTCATAGAGACATAGAGATGTATAGCATGGAAATAGAGCCTTCTGTTCAACTCGTCCATGCTGACCAGATATCCTAAACTGATCCAGTCTCATTTGCCAGCATTTGGTCCATATCCCTCTAAACCTTTTCTATTCATATACCCATCCAGAAGCCTTCTAAATGTTGCAATTGCACCTGTCTCCACCATCTCCTCTGGAAGCTTGTTCCAAACCTACACCACCTTCTGCCCAAAAATGTTTCCCCTCAAGTCCCTTTTAAATCTTACCCCTCTCATCTTCAACCCAGGCCCTCTAGTTTTGGACTCCCTACCCTTGGAAAAAGACCTTGGCTATTCACCCTATTCATGTCTCTCATATTTTGTAATTTGGAGACACCAGTGTTGGACTGGGTGTACAAAGTTAAAAAAGACACAACACCAGGTTATAGTCCAACAGGTTTATTTCGAAGCACTAGCTTTCGGAGCGCTGCTTCTTCATCAGGTGGTTGCGTCTCCACAACCACCTGATGAAGGGCCACCACTCCGAAAGCTAGTTCTTCCAAATAAACCTGGTGGACTATAACTTGGTGTTGTGTCATTTTTAACGATGATTTCATAAACCTCTGTAAGGTCACCCCTCAGCCTCCGACATACCATGGAAAATAGCCCCAGCCTATTCAGCTTCTCCCTTCAACTCAAACCCTCCAATCCCAGCAAATCCTTGTCAATCTTTATTGAACCTTTTCAAGTTTAACAGCATCTTTCCTATCGCAGGGAGACCAGGATTGTATGCAATATTCTAAAAGTAGCCTCATCTAATGTTTTGAAGACAACAACAAAATTGGAAATGGAAAAAAATCAGCAGATCTGTCAACGTCTGTGGAGACAAATCAGATTTAACATTTCAGGGGCAGTGACCCTTCTCCAGAACTGATCCTTCTTCTAAACTTCAGAACTAATGTTCTAGAGACCTGGTTTAAAATCCTGTCAAGGCAGATGATGGAATTTGAATTCAATAAAAATCTAGGAATAAGTGCCTAATGATGACTGTGAAACCATAGTCGATTGTCAAAAATAACATCTGCTTCATTAATATTTATTAGAGGAAGGAAATCTGCCATTCTTATCTCATCTGGCCTACATGCGACTGCAGGCCCACAGAATTATGGTTGATTGTTCATAGCCCTCTGGGAAGTTAGGGATGGGCAATACATGCTGGTCGAACCAGCAATGCCCACATCCTGTGAGTAAACTTTTAGAAATAGCTAATTTTGACAGGCGGAGGAGGAGGGAGGATGCAGATCATGTTGAACCCCAGTGCAAAAGACAACAGGATTATGAATGGCAATGAAAGATAAAAAGAGATGTAAAATAGATGTAAATTATGTTGTGAAAGGTCTCTGTGCAATGGACCTCTTGGTCCACTTCGTCCACTGTCAAAAGTATCATGAATCCATTTTCTAACACCTCTCTGTTCAGAAGAAGAGTCATGATGGACGCAAAATGCTAACTCTGTTTCTCTCTTTGCAGATATTGTCAGATCTGCTGAGCTTCTCCAACATTTTCTGTGTTTGCCTCAGTTTCCAATGTCTACAGCATTATACTTTATTCAAGTGTTACATCCCATAAGCTGCCATGATGGGACTTGAACTCATGACCCAATAACATTTGGCTCAACTCATGGATTACTGGACAATAGTGGCACTGCAGTAGCTACCAATTATGTACAATGAGCAGATTTTGCTAGTCTCTTCCAACACTCTTTGAATGACAGTGTTGGATTTTCATTTTTGCATTAGCACCCCATTGTCCTATCCTCACACCATCAAATATCCTTGCCGTGATTTTTGAATGAAAGTCTAATGCATTGCCCTAAGTTGCATTCAGTGGGAGGAAAGTGGAGAAGGTATATTTACATGAAACATATATTACATGGAATTCAATCAAAAAGGACAGCAAGTTGAAGGCAATGTCAAAGCAGAGGAAATGAATTTCGTGGAAGTTCTTCAGTTTTGCCAGACTTTGTCAGACTATTTAATGCTCAGGAAAGAAGTCAGATGACAAACCCTTTGGGGGAAAATGGGCCATGAAGACATTTATGAATCTGGCCAAAGATGTTTTGCAGCAATTGGATCATGGCTATTTCCATGGAACTCACAGTGAGTAGAAATACTGTTGCAGGTAATCCATTGACAGACAAAACTGGGGGATCTTGTGCTCTAGAGGCCAAGTTGGAAAAACTGTGAGCTTGCCAATGATGTACAAATCAGTGTGAAGCATGCTTGTGAAGAATCTCACGAAATCAGATTTAGTGAATATTTGACTCCATTTTTAACTTAGAGTTTGTACTGACTTTCATTTGGAGAAAGTAAGGACTATAATTTGCCCATTAGTTTAGATTTAATTTATATAAATTCTCATGTGTGTTAAAGTTTAAAAGTGTGGAATCTTATTGGTAGTTTCATTATTTGGGGTTCAGACACTACATCTGGTCGTTTTGGTTTATGGACTTCACTCAGGGACTGTAAAATTAGAACAAGCCATCACTCTAATGTTGAGAGAAGAACATTGCTTTGGCATATCTCTCAGCCTCTGCGAACAGTGCCAAATACTTTTATTAGAAAAATATAATCACAAGATCAAGTCTGCTTTTTACTATGGATCATTGTTAGCCAATTTTGGAAGCAAAATATAATCATATCAGCAATAGCTATACCGGGAAGTAGTTACCTGAGGTAATATATCTCTAGCAGCTGAAAACTACCATATTTTGGCAGTGTCATTTTTGCTGATCCTCATGAAGATTTTCTGTCTGCAAGGCCTGGCAAGTTTTCACACTCTATCACCCTAAGCACACTTCATTAACTACTTACCATGTCTCTGTGGCACACCCCTTGCTAGCCTGATTCTTGTACATAACATAGCTGTAAATTCTTGTCACTGCTGAAATATTTGGGGATATCTAGCACCACTACCATCTACAAAATGCCTCTGTGCATTCAGTCAAACTCTGGCAGTCCAAAATTTCCCGGCAAAGTTCATGACATTTGCCCCAAGCATGGGAGGTAAAGGAAAATTGGGGTCAAAATTTTAAGTCAGAGACTTGGAGGTCTTGCTTATGCAGATGAAGAATGTCCTTTTCTTACAGGATGGGCAGAGCAGGCCTTAACAACCAACCCTGCCACCCAGATCAGTGTGGGCTCAGCTGTCTGAATACGTCAACTCCCCCACCTCTCCCACTCCACCAAGGGACATGCAAGTCCTGGGCCTTCTCAACCGCCAAATTCAAGCCATCCGACACCTGGCGGAAGAACACCTCATCTTCCGCCTTGGGACCCTTCAATCACATGGGATCAATATCAATTTCACCAGTTTCCTTATCTCCCTCCCCCCCGCCTTATCACAGATCCAACCCTCCAACTTGGCACCACCCTCTTGAACTGTCCTACCGATCTATCTTCCTTCCCATCTCTCTGCTCCACCCTTCATTCCGACCTATCATCATCATCCCCTACCTTCATCTACCTATCACATTCCCAGCTACCTTCCCCATGGCTCCACCCCCTCCCATTTATTTCTCAGCCCCCTTGCCCCCCCTCCCCTCCCCCGACATTACTGATGAAGAACTAATGCCCGAAATATTGATTCTCCTGCTTCTCGGATGTTTTCTGAATTGTTGTGCTTTTCCAGCACCACACGTTTTGACTCTGATCTCCAGCATCTGCAGTCCTCACTTCCTCCCTGTCTGAAGGTATTCCCAGAAATTTAGGAGGAAGATCAATAGCCATCTCCATTTTGCAACAGTAAATGGCACTCCTGTCTGCCAATTCATGCTCACTTTATCTAAAACTCTTTCATGCCTCAACAAAAGCAAGAAAGATATTCCCAATGGGCAAGGAATCCAGAATCAGTGATCACAGTCCAAAGATATGGTTTGGGCCATTTAGATTAGATTCCCTACAGTGTGGAAACAGGCCCTTCGGCCTAACCAGTCCACACCGACCCCCCCAAAGAGTATCCCACCCAGGCCCATTTCCCTCTGATTATCACTATGGGAAATTTAGTACGGCCAATTCACCTGGCATGCACATCTTTGGACTGTGGGAGGAAACCAGAACACCCTGACAAAACCCACACAGACACAGGGAGAATGTGCAAACTCCACACAGACAGTCACCCAAGGCTGGAATTGAAGCTGGGACCCTGATGCTGTGAGGCAGCAGTGCTAACTGCTAAGCCATCATACTGAGCTGCAGAGGCATTTGTTCATCCAGAGACTGATGAGCCTGTGGAAGTTTCTGCCATAGAAAGTGGCTGAGGCCAAAACATTGAATGTCTTCAAGAAAGGGTTAGATGTAGTTCTTAGGACTAAAGGGATCAAAGGTTCTGAGGAGAAAGCAGGAGCAGGATTCTGGGTTGGATGATCAGCCATGATCTTACAGAATGATGGAACAGGTTTGATGGGCAGAATGGCTTATGCCCTCACCTATTTTCTATGTTTCCATCTCTGTGAGTGGGCTCATGTCCCACCAAGGCTCTAGAACTCTCACTATTTTGTGCAACGTCTTCCCGCATTATCTCTAACCTTGGTATCTGCCCATCCTTGCTCCCAGCTGGGACCTCCTTCAGGAAAAACTGACCCTGACTCCAGCCTGAACGTGACATCCTGGACAGAAAGGGACACGTGCATGTGGTTTCATTGGTAACTCAGCAAAAAGATAAATGTGACATTGGACTGAAACACCAGGGGTGCCGTGAAAATCTGGCCCACTTTACATTGTGAAGTAATGACAGTTTGAAGTCTTGAAAACAACTAGTTGGATTGACACAACAGGAAAAGAGACTACTTTGCAAAGGAAGGTTTGCAATATGAATTCAGGGGAAAAAAAATCAGATTAGTTCCACTTAAAAACCCATGGAAATAATCGAAAATGAATTCTAATGCCAGTGTGGCTAATTGAAGACATTCATAGAATCATACAAATTAGGAGCAGGAATAGGCCACTGTACCCCTCAAATAAAAACAAAATAATGAAGATCCCAAAGATCAGAATTAAAAACAGAAAGTGCTTGAGAAACTTAGCATGTCCACATCATCTGTGGAGAGAAAACAGAGCACACTCAGCCCTTCAAGTTTGTTCTGCCATTGATTACTCCACATTGTTCCTTACACCTGATCACTTTTCACCCCTTTGCTTTTCTTTTAATCTGTTGTGGAAGGGGGTTTGTGCTGTCTGGCCCAGCATTTATTGCTGTCCCCAGCTTCCCTTGTGAAGGTGATGGTGAGCTGTCTTTTTGAACGGCTGCAGTCCACATGCTGATGTACAATGCCAGGAGGGAGAGAATTCCAGGATTTTGACACTGAAGGAATGGTGATATGTTTCCAAGTTGTGATGGTGGGGAACTTGAGTGGGTGGTATTCCCTTGTATCTTCTGTCCTTGACCGTCCGGATAGTAGTGGCTATGGATTTGCTTATCAGGAATCTATTTAACTTTGCCTTGAAAATATCCAACGACTCTGTGCACGGAGTTTCAAGGAACAGAACTGCGAAGACTCACTTTCTGCCAGAAAGAAAATTCTTCTTGCATCTGTCTTCAATGTGCAAGATGAACTTCCTAATTAACTGTGTTTATTAAAGTAGTTGCATGAACTGAAAAACTCCAATTAAAATTACGCCTGGATGGCACTGATATGCAAGTATGAAGTCCGTGACCCAGGTGCCTCTGCTTTTCTTCCTCTGTGCTAATGAAGTCAGTGCAAGCAAGTCACCCAAAGAACTGATGAGTTTTTAAACCAAGTGATGGAGGCAGGAAGTGGTGACAGTTTGCATTTTCCAGCTAAGTAATGTGCTCTTCCTTTTGAAATTCTATGCATTCTTAATTGACAAATGTGTGACTTCCATTACCAAGTAATATCTCCAGAGACGTTGGTTTAAATCCAGCTCAGGGGAAGTTGAAAGGCCACATCTTACTTGTGACAGTTAAGGGTCAGAGGCAAAATGAATTCTGTCAACGACTGTCTGATTCCTGTTGAAGAGCCTGCAGCGTGCAGACCTGCAGAATATACACTGAAACCTGTGCAGAAAATGCTTGTTGCGGGATGCCTGGAATTCCACTCAGTGCATTTGAAGAAAACAAATGCTTCCACTTGAAAGACATATCTAACAAAAGACCACGAGAGCATAAGAATGTAAGAAAGAAGAGCAGGAATAGACCATTCAGCTCTTCAAGCCTGCCCTGCTATTCTGTGTGTTCATAGCTGATCAGCTCCAGGTCTCAACTCTTCTTTCATGTCAGCTCTTCATAGCCCTTAACTCCGCGATATTTTGAAAACAACCCACCTCCTCTTTAAATACTTCGATTGGTTTAGCTTCCAGAACTCTCTGGGGTAGAGAATTCTAGATAATCACTACCTCTGGAAGAAGAATGTAAAGAGTCATCAAGTCATACAGGATGAAAACAAACTCTTCGGCCTGATTCATCCAAGCCGACCAAGTTTCCTAAACTAAACTAGTCCCACTTGCCTGCATTTAATCAATATCCCTCCAACGTTTCCTATTCATGTACCTATCCCAATGTCTTTCATTCAAATGTATCTGCATCTACTAATTTCTGTGCCAATTCATTCCACAAATGAACCATCCTCTGTGTAAAAATGTTGCCCCTCAGGTCCTTTTTAAATCTTTCTCCACTCACCTTAAAATTATGCCCCCTAGTTTTGAACTACCCCACCCTTGGGAAAATATCTATGTCCCTTATGATTTTATAAACTTCCATAAGGTCACCCCTCATCCTACGAAGTTCCGGTGAAAAACATCCCAGCCTACCCAGCCTTTCCTAATAACTCAAACTGTCCAGTTTTGGTAACATCATTGTAAATCATTTCTGCACCTTCACCAATTTAAAAATATCCTTCCTATGCCAGAGTGACCAGACTGTATACAGTACTCCAAAAATGACCTCACTAATGTCCAAGACAACCTCATCATAGTGACCCAATTCCCATACTCAATAGTCTGAGCAATGAAGGCAATGGTGCTAAACGCCTTCTTAGGCAATCTGTTGACCTGCAACTTGCAAAGAACTATGTTCTTGAAGCGCTAGGTTTCTCTGTTCAACAACACATCCCAGGGCACTACCATTAATTGTATAAATCCTCCCTTGTTCATCTTAACAAAATGCAATACCTCACATTTATCCAAATTAAACTCCATCTGCCACTCCTCAGCCCATTGGCTCAATTGATCAAAACTTGAATCAGAAATAACCTTCCTCACTGTCCACTGTACCATGAATTTTGGTGTCTTACCAACCATGCCACCTAAACACTCATCCAGACAATTTATATAAGTGTCAAACATCAGTGGACCGAGCACAGATCCCTGTGGAACACTGTTAGTCACAGGCTTCCAGTCTGAAAAACAACTGTCCAACATCACTGTCTGTCTCCAGGTATTAAGCCATTTTTGTATCCAGTTGACTAACTCCTCCTAGATTCCATGTGCTCTAACCATACTAATCAGTCTATCATGAAGAATCTTGTCAAAAGCTTTATGAAAGTCCATGTAGATAACATCTACTGCTCTGCCTTCATCTATCGTTTTGGTTACATCCTCAAAAAACCCAATCAAGTTTGTGAGACATGATATCCCACGTACAACGTCATGCTGATTGTTCCAATCAGTTCTTGCCTCTCTAAGTACATGTAAATCCCATTTCTCAGAATCTCCTCCAACAACTGATGTCATGCTCAGTGGTCTGTAGTTCCCAGACTACCCCTTACAGCCTTTTAAAATAATTCTTTTGCATCTTTAATGCAAATAATTTGGATGGGAGCACAAAGAGGTATAGTTAGTCAGTTTGCTGATGACACCAAAATTGGAGGTGTAGTGGACAGCGAAGAAGGTTACTTCAGATTACAACAGGATCTTGACTAGATGGGCTAATGGGCTGAGAAGTGGCAGATGGAGTTTAATTTAGATAAATGTGAGGTGCTGCATTTTGGGAAAGCAAACTTTAGCAGGACTTATACACTTAATGGTAGGGACCTGGGGAGTGTTGTTGAACAAAGAGACCTTGGAGTACAGGTTCATAGCTCCTTGAAAGTGGAGTCACAGGTAGATAGGATAGTGAAGGAGGTGTTTGGTATACTTTCCTTTATTGGTCAGAGTATTGAGTACAGGAGTTGGGTCCAAACAGACCCCACCACTAAGGATGTATTTCCCTCCCTTCCCCTATCAGTGTTCCGGAAAGACCACTCCCTCCGCAACTCCCTCGTCAGGTCCACACCCCCCCCACCAACCCAACCTCCACTCCCGGCACCTTCCCCTGCAACCACAAGAAATGCAAAACGTGCGCCCACACCTCCCCCCTCACATCCCTCCAAGGCCCCAAGGGATCCTTCCATATCCATCACAAGTTCACCTGCACCTCCACACACATCATTTACTGCATCCACTGCACCCGATGTGGCCTCCTATACATTGGGGAGACAGGCCGCCTACTTGCGGAACATTTCAGGGAACACCTCTGAGACACCCGCACCAACCAATCCAATTGCCCCGTGGCTGAACACTTTAACTCCTCCTCCCACTCCGCCAAGGACATGCAGGTCCTTGGCCTCCTCCATCGCCAGACCATGGCAACACAACGCCTGGAGGAAGAGTGCTTCATCTTCCGCCTAGGAACCCTCCAACCACAAGGGATAAATGCAGATTTCTCCAGCTTTCTCATTTCCCCTCCCCCCACCTTATCTCAGTCCCAACCCTCGGACTCAGCACCGCCTTCTTGACCTGCAATCTTCTTCTCGACCTCTCCGCCCCCACCCCCTCTCCGGCCTATCACCCTCACCTTAACCTCCTTCCACCTATTGCATTCCCAACGCCCCTCCCTCGAGTCCCGAGTCCCTACCTTTTATCTTAGCCTGCTTGGCACACCCTCCTCATTCCTGAAGAAGGGCTTATGCCCGAAACGTCGATTTTCCTGCTCCTTTGATGCTGCCTGACCTGCTGCGCTTTTCCAGCAACACATTTTTAAGCTCTGATCTCCAGCATTTGCAATCCTCACTTTCTCCTACAGGAGTTAGGAGGTCATGTTGCAGTTGTACAGGGCATTGGTTAGGCCACTGTTGGAATATTGTGTACTATTCTGGTCTCCTTCCTATCGGAAAGATATTGTGAAACTTGAAAGGGTTTAGAAAAGATTTACAAGGATGTAGCCAGGTTTGGAGGATTTGAGCTATTGGGAGAGGCTGAACAGGTAGGACTGTTTTCCCTGGAGCATCAGAGGCTGAAGGGTGACCTTATAGAGGTTTATAAAATCATGAGGGGCATGGATAGGATAAATAGACAAAGTCTTTTCCCTGGGGTGGCGGAGTCTAGAATTAGAGGGCAGAGGTTTAGGGTGAGAGGGGAAAGATATAAAAGAGACCTAAGGGGCAACAATTTCACTCAGAGGGTGGTACGGGTATGGAATGAGCTGCCAGAGAAAGTGGTGGAGGCTGGTACAATTGCAACATTTAAGAGGCATTTGGATGGGTATATGAATAGGAAGAGTTTGGAGGGATATGGGCCAGGTGCTGGCAGGTGGGACTAGATTGGGTTGGGATATCTGGTCAGCATGGAAGGGTTGGACTGAAGGGTCTGTTTCCATGCTGTACATCTCTATGACTCTATCTCTATTTTCAATTCCTACCCCATTTCTCTATAAATATTGCCTGAGTTTAACATTCCCCACCAGTGGAAACACCTTCTCAACCTCCACCTGCCAAGCCCCCTGAGAAGTTTTATATGTTTCAATCAGGTCACCTCTCGGTTCTTCTAAACTCAAATGAAGAAAAGTGTAACTGGCTTACTCATATTTGATCACTCAACCATTTTTTCCCAAGATTCAGTCAAAAATCTCTTTCGAACTGCTTCAAATATCAAGGTATCCTTTTTTAAATATAACATGCACTGTATTGCAGGCATGACCTCACCAACACAACATATAGTTGTAACAAGACTTCATTACTTTTATACTCCAACCTCTTAGCAATAAAGGCCAAAGTTCCATTTGCTTCCTGAATTAGATGCTGCACTTGAATTTTTTTGTGTGTGTGTTTCACTTCTGCACTGCTCTTCTTTGGAGTCTGTCTCTCCATTCAAATAACACTTTGCCTTTGGAATCTTCCAACCAAAGTGCATGTCTTCACACTTTCCTGCATTTAAATCCATCTGCCAAGCTTTTGCCCACTTACTCAGTCCTGTGGATTTCACAAGCATCCACCACAGCGCACATTCTGACCTAATTTTGCATTATCAGTAAATTTAGATACATTAAACTCAGTCCCACCTCCAAGTCATTAATAACGTTAGTAAATAATTCATACCCAAGGACAGGTCTTTGTGGTACTCCACTATATCTTTGTAACTGAAAAGGACTAGTAATCCTAACTCCCTGTCTTATATGCAATAACTAATCTTCAATCCGTGCTAATACATTCTCCAAACACCTTGAGCTCCTAATTTGGCAATAACTTTTTAAGTGGTACCTTATCAAATGCCCTCTGGAAATCTATTCATGCTACATCTATTAGTTCTCCTTCATCAACTCTGCTTGTTATATCCTTAACAAGTTTGTCAAAGACAACTCTCTTTTCAGAAAACCATGTTGACTCTGATTGTGTTAAGATTTTCTGATGTTCCTATTATTTCATCCTCAGATATATATTAGGTTAATTGGCCCATAGGTGAAAGTGAGGACTGCAGATTCTGGAGATTAGAGTCAAGAGTGGGGTGCTGGAAAAGAACAACAGGTCAAGCAGCATCCAAGGAGCAGGAGAATCGATATTTGGGGCAAAAGCCCTTCATCAGGAATTGGCCTATTGCGTCCTGTTTCTGCATCCTACCCTTCTTGAAGAGGGCAATACACTGCAATCCTGCTGGGGCATCCTGTTGACATCACCCAGTGATTCTCAATGTTCCTAATATAGCTACAGCCTTTCCAACCCTTAGACATAGGGCCATCAGGCTTTTGTCACAGGTGAGGTGACGGAAGACTGGAGGTTGGATAACATGGTGCCACTGTTTAAGAAGGGTGATAAGGACAAGCCAGGGAACTATAGACTAGTGAGCCTGACCTCGGTGGTGGGCAAGTTGTTGGAGGGAATCCTGAGGGACAGGATGTACATGTATTTGAAAAGGCAAGGACTGATTAGAGATAGTCAATATGGCTTTGTGCATGGGAAATCATGTCTCACAAACATGATTGAGTTTCTGAAGAAGTAACAAAGAGGATTGATGAGGGAAGAGTGGTAGATGTGATCTAGATGGACTTCAGTAAGATGTTCAACAAGGTTCCCCATGGGAGACTGGTTAGCAAGGTTAGGTCTCATGGAATACAGGGAGAACTAGCCATTTAGATACAGAACTGGCTCAAAGGTAGAAGACAGAGGGTGGTGGTGGAGGGTTGTTTTTCAGACTGGAGGCCTGTGACCAGTGGAGTACCACAAGGATCGGTGCTGGGTCGTCTACTTTTTGTCATTTACATAAATGATATGGATGCGAGTATAATAGGTACAGTTAGTAAATTTGTAGATGACACCAAAATTGGAAGTATAGTGGACAGTGAAGAGGGTTACCTCAGATTACAACAGGATCTTGACCAGATGGGCCAATAGGCTGAGAAGTGGCAGATGGAGTTTAATTCAGATAAATGCGAGGTGCTGCATTTTT
Organism: Chiloscyllium punctatum; assembly: GCF_047496795.1. Classification (NCBI taxonomy): domain Eukaryota; kingdom Metazoa; phylum Chordata; class Chondrichthyes; order Orectolobiformes; family Hemiscylliidae; genus Chiloscyllium; species Chiloscyllium punctatum. The sequence goes on from NC_092760.1 coordinate 83,959,198, forward strand.
GGAAAGTAAATCTTAGCAGGACTTATACACTTAATGGTAAGGTCCTCGGGAGTGTTGCTGAACAAAGAGACTTTGGAGTGCAGATTCATAGCTCCTTGAAAGTGGAGTCGCAGGTATTTAGGATAGTGAAGAAGGCGTTTGGTATGGTTTCCTTTATTGGTCAGAGTATTGAGTACAGGAGTTGGGAAGTCATTTTGTGGCTGTACAGGACATTGGTTAGGCCACTCTTGGAATATTGCGTGCAATTCTGGTTTCCTTCCTATCAGAAAGATGTTGTGAAAGTTGAAAGGGTTCAGAAAAGATTTACAAGGATGTTGCCAGGGTTCAAGGATTTGAGCTATAGGGAGAGGCTAAACAGGCTGGGGCTGTTTTCCCTGGAGCGTCGGAGGCTGAGGGGTGACCTTATAGGAGGTTTACAAAATTATGAGGGGCTTAGATAAGCAAACTCTTTTCCCTGGGGTCGGGGAGTCCAGAACTAGAGGGCCTAGGTTTAGAGTGAGAGAGGAAAGATACAAAAGAGACCTATGGGGCAACTTTTTCACACACAGGGTGGTATGTGTATGGAATGAGCTGCCAGAGAATGTGGTGGAGGCTGGTACAATTGCCACATTAAAGAGGCATTTGGATGGGTATATGAATAGGAAGGGTTTGAAGGGATATGGGCGGGGTGCTGGCAGGTGGGACTAGATTGGGTTGGGATATCTGGTCGGCATGGACGGGTTGGACCAAAGGATCTGTTTCCATGCTGTACATCTCTTTGACTGTATTGTGACCCATCTGTTCTCAATCTCATGTGATTGTAAATGTGTCCCCTGCTACAAAGGCTGTCACAAAGTTTCCTTTCATTATCACCTCGCTTATCTGTTATATTTAAGATATATATATAGTGTCCTCCACCATGAAGACCAGGAGAAAATATTGGTTTAAGTTATTTGTCATTTTCCCTATTCCCCATTATTACTTCCCCAGTCACACCCTTTGAAGGTCTGCACTCACTTTAGCTCTCTTTCCTTTTAAATACTGTAGAATTACAGAGGGTGTTTGGAACGCGTTGCCAGCAGAGGTGGTTGAGGCAGGCACGTTAGATTCATTTAAATGCGTCTGGATAAATGCATGAGTAGGTGGGGAGTAGGGGGATACATTGCATAGGAATTGACCGACAGGTTGAGACAGTATATTTGGATCGGCTCAGGCTTGGTGGGCCGAAAGGCCTGTTCTTGGGCTGTAAATTTTCTTTGTTCTTTGTTCTTTGTTAAGCTCTTGCTGTGTATTTTTATATTTCTTGTCAATTTACTTTCATTATTTATTTTCTCACTTTTATTAGATTTTTAGTGATCTGCTCCTGATTTCTAAAAAAAATTCCACACCTCTGTCTACCTCCGCATTTTGCATTTTGAATATGACCTCATATATGACTCGATATTCTTTTCGATCACATTTTCAAACTAGAAGTAGTTCATCCTTCTCATTGAGTTCTTCTTTATGCCCGGAATAAAGTTTGGCTGAGCATTATGAAAGATCTGCATGAATGTCAGTCACTTCTTATCCACTGACCTTCCCTGAGTCTACTTTCCCAGAATGTTTCAGAAAAGTTGTTCTTCATATCTCTGTCATTTCCCTTATTAAAGCCAAGGATCTGGCTTGAAGCTAGAGTTGTTCTGCCTCAAACTGAATTTTGAAATTCTCCCAAATTGTGATAATTATTCCCAAAAGGATCCTTAACTATAAGACTTCTTATTAATCTGGACATCTGTATCACGTACATTTCTCTAAGAATAAACAAACACATCCTCACGATGAAGGTAGAGTTGCCATAGTCTTACCAGACAACATGACTACTGTCTCACTCATGACCTGAGGGTCACCATGCCTCAGGCAAGGAGAGAGGTTGAGAAGGAGAGTCCAACATGGTAACTTCAACTGGTGTGGGAATTGAACCCGCGCAGTTGGCATCACTTTGCCATCCAGCCAACTGAGCTACACGAACAACCATCCTTAATGCAAATACAAGAACATGAATGAGGAGCAGCAGGAAGCCACTTGGCCCTTCAAGCCTGGCCTGCCATTTCATAATGTCATAGCTGATCTAATCACACCACATTCCCATCTATTCCAGAGAACGTCTTACCACTTGCTTATCAAGATTCTTAAAGATGTATGGTTCTGCAAAGAAAGAGGTACAAGTGCAAAATTAAGAAAGGATTAATAATAGTTACAATAGGTGTTGGTTAAACCTAATTTGAACTGTAATATTTAACCATAGAATCCCTACAATGTAGAAGCAGGGCATCCAGCTCATCCAGTCCACACCAACCCCTCAAAACGCATCGCACCATCCCTGTATTTCCCCACAGCTAACTCATCTAGCCTGCACCTCCCTGGATACTATGGACAATTTAGCATGGACAATCCAGCCTAACCTGCACAGCTTTGGACTGCGGGAGAGTTAGAAATGGGGAAAAGTGTTGTTTTTGCAGATATAAGAAAAGCATACAGAAAAGGGGGTACAGCAAGAGAACTATTAACTCTGCAGGTATTAAGGGAAGAGTATCTCTACTTTTCAGTGTACAATTGTGGTTAATTAAATACTAACTTTGGTGTGTAATTATTATAGCAAATAAGTTCTTTTTAAAAATTATGTTTTCAGCAAAAAGCTGAGATAACCGAAATGCTTGGGCTATACAAAATGATACAAGTTAATGAAATGTCCGAGGATGGAATGTATCAGCAGAATTGATACAAAATGTTAAACCAGATCTTGATGTACTGTCGACAAAATAATGTGTGTGTCAGCACTTATAGAGAGGAAGGTTGCCAACCTGGGATAGGGGGCAATGGGTGTGGAGCATAGATGGGCAGAGGCAAAATACTAAGAGAGATTGGGTAATGCAGGAGTCGGGAGAGGTGACCTCACGCAGCTCAAAAGTATAACTGTAGTAGTTTGAATAATCATCACTTCAATTGCTCTCTGCAATTTGGGCCCTTTCTTGCAAGATCATAGAATAAATTGTCTTGTTTCCAGCTTTGGTGGTCTCGTATAATTTTATTGAGTTTGTTTCTTACAGATTTGGGGGCTCGTCCAGGATCCCAAGCTCCAGTCGCTCGACAATTTCGGCAAAAATCGGAGAAGGTGCACCCCGCTGATTTTGGCGGTCTCTACTTTCCCCTATTGCTGCGGCGGCTCGGGCGAGCAAGATCCGGACTAAGAGACCCTGGAAACAAGACGGGTAGACGCGACGCGGCGGGTTCAGTCGGGTAACTCTTGTGCACAAGACCCGGGTAAGTAAAAGGACTTCAATAAGTATTATCCAGGCGACCAGGGTAGGCAGCGGGTTTTGTTTTGTTGTCGGTCTTTGCCACAAGCGAGGCGCACTAAGGCACGGCGGGTTGGTCAGGTAACTCTTATGGACTTAAGACCTGCATTCCGGGGTGGCCGGGATTTGCAGTAGTATTTGCTGTTTTGCCGTGGTTCTGGGTGTGCTGAAACATGGTGGTTTGTTGGGTAACTCTAATGTACACAAGACCGCCCTAGATTTGCAGTGACATTTGTTGTTGGTCTTTGCCATGGACAAGGTGAACTAAGACGCGGCGGGTTGCCACGAGCGAGGCGCACTGAGACACGACGGGTTGGTCGGGTAACTCTTATGGACTTAAGACCCGCATTCGGGCGGCCGGGATTTGCAGCATTACTCGCTGTTTCGCCGCAGTGGGAAGGGCACTAAGACATGGTGGTTCGGTCAGGTTACTCTTGTGTACATAAGACCCGGTTAAAGGTAAACTTCGGGCGACCTAGATTGACAACAGTTTTAGCTGTCTGGTATTGCCGCGGGACGGGGCGCGCTGATGCAACCAGGTAACTCTTGTGCACAGACCAAGGTATGAAAATTGACCTTTAAGTAATACCTTGGTGGTCGGTTCCGTACAAGAAGTACGAGGGAATTGGCAACTTAAAAAATAGAGAATAAAGGTCTTTAATTGGCTAGATTAATCTAACGAGTAAGGTGTCTACCTGATTCGATCACCCAGCCTTAGACTGGTTGTTAAGAGGGGAAATCCCCCACGCAAAGGTCAGGACTCTGAAGTGGGTGCTGAAGAAGGTGACACCAAACCTCAGTAAGGTTAACTAAATTACATAAAGAAGCGGCCAAGTATTGAAATGGGAAATAATATTAGTGATTTAAGTGTATAAGGAGAAACTAAAGGGATGTCCGAGGACCGCATTCCAGTGGACAGCCCTTTAGGAAAAATGTTACGAGATTGGAAATACAATCCTCAGACCCGAGGAAAGGATAAAAAACAAATTATAAAATGTCAATAGGAAACAGCCTTACAGTCAGGAGGAATCAGATTATGCTTCATGTCAGAAGGGCTAGGAGCTGAAGGGCTACTGAGGGTACACTTCGTAACTAACTTATAGCCAGACATCCAGAAAAATATTCAAAACCTAGAGGAGTCATTGCAGGAAGCTCAAAGTGTCTGTGAATTACAGTGTCTCTGCGTGTGCGCGTATGTGTGAGAAAGAAGAGAGAGAGAGAGAAGAGCTGTACAGCTCGTAGAAAGTTTAACCTCTGGTGATTCAGTCTGAATGCACATTTGTTTGTTGGTGATTGAATGTTCCTTGGAGCTTGAGATCCAGGACTGTTTTGAATCTGATTTCGATTATGGAAATTTTAACATGATTTCCTTTATGGTTAAGGATTTTGCAAGATTATGAAATAAAATGTTAACTCCTGCTCTTTTTACAGGTCATGACTACCTTACTATTAGTTTCTAACTAATCTCTTTTATCCTCACATAAAAGCAATTTGTGGAGGACAGTTGAAGTCTTAGTTCAACATTAGATTGTAATAAATCAAAAAAAAAAGAAAATCCTATGGTTAAAATCGGTGACCTTGGATTCGGCCATTATTCATGCATTAGAAGTTTTTTTTAAAACGACCTATAGCATTGTAATTGAGCAATGACTGGTCAGGACTACTTAAGAAAACTAATTTTGGACCAAGGGACTAAAACCGGGTAATTATAGTGGATTTCAAAGTTGTGAACTGTATGCATTTTATATTTTAAATATTAAATGCTGAATAAATGAATTTATAATATATAAATATATGTTTTATATATATATATATATATATGTATACATACAAGTAAGATTCCTAAATGTATATTTAGGAACAGGCTTTAAAGTTAGACAAGCATAAATTGATAAATTATATTTGAGATTACAGGGAGCAAGAAATATTGCAATATTTCTTTAAAAATCAAGGTCTAAACAAAACATTGGGTAATAAAGAAAAGGATAAAACTAAAAGGAGAAGGAAACTGGAATGGTGGCGGGCAGCATGTTGAAAATAAACGGAGGAGAAGAGATTGGGGAGGAGATGTTAAGGGGTCTGGTAGACAGGAACATGAATCAAAGTGGAAATCCCCACAGGCGGGATGTTATTACTGTGGAAAGACAGGTCACTTTAAGAGAGAGTGTCCTGATCCAAAAAAGGAAATAAAGGCAGTGCCGCTTATGAACCTTGATGAAAAATAGGGGTGTCAGGAGTTCCTGCCCCCGGGGACCCACCAGGAACCCTTGATAAATTTAAAGGTGGGACCTAACAAAGAGGACGTAGTTTTCCTAGTCGATACTGGGGGTTGCGGGGGGGGGAGGGGGCAGCAAGGTCATCCTTAAATTTTAAGCCCAAGTGAGTGGGAACAAAAAAATTAATTGGATTATGGCAACAGTTTTGTGATGAGAGGCACGAAGAATCAGTTTTGCACTCTTGACAAGATATTGTCACCAAATTGGGGATCGAATTAACCACAAATGGTGCTATGGAATCTGTTGAGGTTCTTAAAAATGAATGTGCTTGAGCAAAACAATTACAGAAACAGAATAAGAAGTCACAAGTGACTGGTAAACAAACAGAACTGTGCGATTACAGTTTTTAAAATGTTTTAGTCACTTGTTGCGCTTCCACCCTGAATTATATAATATGTATATAATTAATAATTAATATTTATAATAAATTAATTGTGATAGCCTGAATCAATATTAATTGGCAGGATTCCTTCATACATTCTCAGTGACCTGTCATATTGATTCATGGTTAATTTAAAACATGAACTGCATTAATTCATTGTTAATTAAAGAATGGAAAGCTACATTACTGACCAGAGTGTGTGCCGGCAGTGGCAGCAACAGCCTTAGTGGCAAAGGAGAGTCGGACACTTAATTTTGGGGGAACCTTAATAGTCAGCACCCCACATCAGGTACGGACCATACTAAATCAGAGAGCAGGACAATGGCTCACAGACTCTAGGATCTTGAAATATGAGACAATCTTAATAGAGCAGAATGACCTTGTGTTAGTCACAGACAGTTGCTTGAATCCAGCTGCATTTCTGTGGCGGGGAGAGGGGAGAGGGGGTGGCCCTTGGCAATCCAGAACATGACTGCCTTGATATTAATGAATATCAGACTAAAGTGCGAATGAACTTAAGAGACATACTGTTGCATGCGGGAGCTCGGTTGTTTATCGACGGGTCCTCCCGGATGATTGAGGGTAAAAGGCATAATGGATATGCTGTAGTAGACGAGATAGAGGAAAGCATTATCAAGGCTGAAAGACTGCCTAATGGCTGGTCAGCTCAAACTCGTGAACTCTATGCCCTAGAAAGAGTTCACAGAACCTTAGAAAACAAAAAAGGCACAATATGTACAGACTCCAAATATGCGCTTGGAGTGCACATACCTTCGAAAAAAAATTTTGGCAAGAAAGGGGACTGATAAATAGCAGAGGAAAAGAACTAACACACGAGGAATTGATAAAACAAGTGCTGGAATCTCTGTTACTCCAGAGAGAAATAATGGTAGTTCATATAAATGGACATCAGAAGGGGAATGAAGCGGAAGTAAGAGGAAATAGACTGGTCGATGAGGTAGCTAAAGAAGCGACCCTGAATCCACAAGGAGCAGTGATATATTCCGTAATACCTACAATTTCAAATCTTCAGGGTGCTCAGTTGTTTACTTCAAACGGGGAAAAGGGACTAAAAGATTTAGGAGCTGCAAAGACAGCAGATGGAGCAGCCTTATAATAGTTAGTACCCCTCCCCCCCCCCCCCTCCTCATCAAGTCAGATCTGTGTTAAACCAAAAGGCAGGGAGATGGTTGACGAGGCCATCCTGATGGAAGAAGATGACCTGGTGTTAGCAACAGACACCTGTCTAAACCCAGCTACCTTCTTATGGAAAGGAGAACCCCTAGACAAACAAGAATTAGAACATGACTCTTTAGATATCATAGAGTATCAAACCAAAATTAGACAGGACCTGACTGATCTACCTTTACATGACGGGGATAGATTGTTTATAGATGGATCATCGAGAGTAGTGGAAGGAAAAAGACACAATGGATATGCAGTAGTGGACGGTAACAAAAACTAAACAGTGGAGGCAGACCGGCTGCCTAACACATGGTCAGCCCAGACCTGTGAATTGTACGCATTAAGTCAAGCTTTAAAACACTCAGAGAATCGGGATGGGACAATTTACACTGATTCTAAATATGTATAAAATAATAAGGGAAGGGCTCAAAGGAGGAAGGAACCCAGGAGTGAGACCCTTCCAAAGTATACAGGTGGATTACACCGAACTACCCCCCAGTGGGAAAACAGAAGTACCTGTTGGTCTTAGTGGACCACTTAACCGGGTGGGTGGAAGCTTTCCCAATGTCATTAGCCACCTCAAAAGGAGTGATGAAAACCCTCCTCGAACATATCACCCCACAATATGGAATAGTGGAAAGTATAGATTCAGGCCAAGGTAGCCATTTTACTTCCAAGATCTTACAAGAAGTGATGGCAAGAATTCCACACCCCTTTGGCACCCATCCTCCTCTGGGCGGGTGGAATGAATGAATCAAATCTTAAAGAAGCAATTGTCTAAGCTAGTCCTAGAGACTCGATTACCATGGACAAAGTGTTTAACCTATCATATTGCTACGCATTAGGACTATTCCTAGACATGATATAGGCCTCTTAAGATGATGTTTGGATTACGTTTTTTTGGGTGGAAGAGGGGAATTACCAACTGTAGAGTTCAATGATAAGTTTTTAAAGAACTATATTGTGGCACTTGGCTCTTGTTTGTCTGTTCTTAGGAAGAAGGGTCTGTTGACCCAGATACCTCCACTTGAGTTTGACAACCAGGTGATTGGGTCCTGATCAAGACCTGGAAAGATACCAAACTCCACCCGAGCTGGGAGGGACCATTCCTAACCCTCCTGACTACTGAGACAGCTATCTGGACTGCTGAGAAAGGGTGGAGTCATCACACTCAAGTCAAAGGTCCTGTGAACGCCCCATTGGTGGAGTGGCACGCTCATCCTACAGACAACCCTCTGAAAGTTAAGCTGAGAAAGAGGGAATGAACTAAGATAAAAGACTCTTTTAATGTTTGATGATATATATTGTATTGATTGTAAGGGTTGCATGGACTCACCTCTCCCTGGCACCTAAAAGATTAAGATAGGGTGATAGGTAGGGTTCAGAGATGGGTGGGTATAGTATTATGACGTTAGTAGTACTAACTTTTCAAGGAAGCAGGAAAAATCACTTCACTACACTATGCCAAAATTATGCCAAACAAGAGGGACTTGCCAACTGTTGGGTCTGTGCAGAGGTCCCACACCATGGCGAATCTGGGATCCCCACCTCGGTAAGACCGCTCACCAAAAGAGAAATGTATGATGTACAACAATTTGACTTGGGCTTAAATAATACAAAGTGGGAATCTGAAAGGAGCAAATATAACTTTGTGGGATGGTTCCCAAGACCAGCCCTGAAAACCCAGGGTGTTATCGATAGCCTTAGAATTTCCCCACCAAAAGGAGCAGTGAATACCACCTGTTTCTGTAATCGGAATGACGCCGCACCCTTCCAACTATGAAAATCATCTTGTGTCCATACCAACCAAGCCACTGCCATGAACACTCCCCAAGTATTGAACGGGACATATTGAGTATGTGATCTGAAGGCCTATTCATTTATTCCCGGGGAAAAATACATTCGTGTGACTGAATGTGTGGAAATAAATGCATGTAATGAAATTGATGAAGCATTGCCTTAAAACAAGAAAGGCTAGAGTGGTTGCCGTTACCTTGCTTATATAGTGCCTCACCTCCGAATAGAAAAACATGAGCCCAACCTAAGAAAGGAGAGGGGGCATAAGACGTAAGACCTGAGAGGTCCCTGAAGGAGACTGTCTGCTGTGGACACTACTCCCAAACTACAGCACTACAAGGGCAGGGGTGGAAATACAGAAACTGGCGGCTGCCTTTGAAAATGGGAGAAACTCAATCCCAGATATCAGCCATAACCACCGGAATGATAGCAACAAGACTAACAGCTTTACAGAATCGAATGGCTTTAGACTATCTCTTGGCTGAAAAAGGGGGAACTTGTGTGCTGATTGATAAGGAATGCTGCACCTTCATCCCAGACATCTCTTCCGTAGTGGAAGATAAGGCAGAAATAGTAAAGAAAAAGATAAGCAATATAAGAAAAATTGCGGATGAACTCTGAAAAGATGAAAGATGGGGTGACTGGAGACTGAGCAGTTGGGGAAAATGGTTAGCTAATTTAGGCCGACATGTATTACTACTAATTGTAGGTTTACTGATAGGATTTAATGTGTTAAAATGGATAATGACTAAGCTGGTAATGTCTTTGGGAGGACAACAATACAAGCGCAAGAAAGAGAGAGTAGCAGATTACTCCTGGTGTTTGAAAAAGACAGACTTAGTAGGACAGAAATGGCAAGATTGTGAACCTCTGCACCGTAGAGTGAAAAGAGGGCAGAAAATAAAATTGCAAAAACAACAAATGGTAAAAGAAAAGAAATGGGGGAGTTGTTAGACATGAGGAAAAGTGTTGTTTTTGCAGATATAAAAAAAGCATACAGAAAAGGGTTACAGCAAGAGAACTATTAACTCTGCAGGTATTAAGGGAAGAGTATCTCTACTTTTCAGTGTATAATTGTGGTTAATTAAATACTAACTTTGGTGTGTAATTATTATAGCAAATAAGTTATTAAAAATTATGTTTTCAGCAAAAAGCTGAGATAACCGAAATGCTTGGGCTATACAAAATGATACAAGTTAATGAAATGTCCGAGGATGGAATGTATCAGCAGAATTGATACAAAATGTTAAACCAGATCTTGATGTACTGTCGACAAAATAATGTGTGTGTCAGCACTTATAGAGAGGAAGGTTGCCAACCTGGGGAAGGGGGCAATGGGCGTGGAGCATAGATGGGCAGAGGCAAAATACTAAGAGAGATTGGGTAATGCAGGAGTCGGGAGAGGTGACCTCACGCAGCTCAAAAGTATAACTGTGTAGTAGTTTGAATAATCATCACTTCAATTGCTCTCTACAATTGGGGTCCTTTCTTGCAAAATCGTAGAATAAATTGTCTTGTTTCCAGCTTTGGTAGTCTCATATTGAGTTTGTTTCTTACAGGAGGAAACTGGAGCACTCCCACTCAAACTCAGGGAGAATGTAGACCCTGCATACAGTCACCCAAGGTTGGAATTGAACCTTGGTAAAAACAATGACTGCAGATGCTGAAAACCAAATACTGGATTAGTGGTGCTGGAAGAGCACAGCAGTTCCGGCAGCATCCAACGAGCAGCGAAATCAACGTTTCGGGCAAAAGCCCTTCATCAGGAATAAAGGCAGTGAGCCTAAAGCATGGAGAGATAAGCTAGAGGAGGGTGGGGGTGGGGAGAAAGTAGCATAGAGTACAATGGGTGAGTGGGGGAGGAGATGAAGGTGATAGGTCAAGGAGGAGAGGGTGGAGTGGATAGGTGGAAAAGGAGATAGGCAGGTCGGACAAGTCCGGACAAGTCAAGGAGACAGTTACTTCCTCCCCCACTCACCCATTGAACCTCAGTGCCTGGTACTGTGAGGTAACTGTGCTAACTACTGAGCCACCATGCTACAGACAAGCTGCAGGCACAAGTTTGCTGAGGCAAAAGTCCCATTCCTGCTTTGCTAATTGATACAGAAGTGTATGGAAAATGACATTCAGATTTACCAGCAGGCTTTAGCTGATGCCAGTTAACTACAATTAACATTTACTCCTATTATCTGAGTCCTTGAGGAAAATCAATGATGAAAGTAACCTGAAATGTACAGCTACCACAGAAGTGCTTAACGATTGCAGCACAGTATATGTCAAGGACAATAGAGAAGCTTTCAAGTCTGTATCTTGGTAATGGAAGATTGATTGTGTCACTTGCAGAGCTGATTTTGAAGACCTGCAGGTGGATTTTAACCTTTTGGTGACAGTCTGTCAGATTGTATTGTCTGTTTACCCAGGGACAAAACAACAAGGTCTTGGTCATTTTAAGGCTTTGATCTCATTCAACTAGAACCATCAATGCCATCATACCAAATACTTCTGAAATGGATCACTGGATACTGGATCCAGTCCAAAACACAACTGGGAAACCTATGGCAACAAACTGCGTCCAGGATGGAATCCTTATGAAAAGGGTAATGTACCTCACCAGCTAATTGCCTCAGCCCTGGATTCCACTAGAGCCACTCAGCTCCTGATCATAGTACAGCCTTGGTTCAAGCATGGGCAAAAGAACTGAATTCCAGCGGGGAGGGAAGATTGACTGCCCTTGACATCAAGGCTGCATTTGAACAAGTATGGTATCAAGGAGTCCTAGCAAAACTGAAATTAATAGGTATCGGGGGCAAATTCTCCACTGGTTGCAGTCATACCTGGTACATAGGAAGATGGTTGTGGTTGTTGGAGGTCAATCATCTCCAGGACATCTCTGCAGGAGTTCCGCAGCATAGTGTTCTAGGCTCAACCACCAACAATTGCTTCATCAATGACCTTCCCTCCATTGTACGGTCAGACGTGAAGATATTCACTGTTGATTGCACAATGTACAGTGCTATTGGTGACTCCTCAGATGCTGAAGTAGTCTATGTTCAATTCAACCAAGATCTGGACAACATCCAGGCCTGGGTTGACAAGTGACAAGTAACATTATGCCACAAAAATGCCAAGCAGTGACTATCACTAATAAGATACAATGTAACCACTGCCTCTTGACATACAATAGTGTTACCATCACTGAAGCTTCCACTATCAACATCTTTTGAGTTAACATTGATCAGAAACACAATTGTACTCACCACATAAACACAGTGGCAACAAAAACAGGCTGGAGACTAGGAATACTGCAGTGGGTAACTAACCTCCTGACATTCCAAAGCCTGTCCACCATCTACAAGGCACAAGTCAGGAGCATGATGGAATATGCCCCATTTGCCCTGGATGGGTGCAGCTCCAACAACACTCAAGAAGCTTGGCACCATCTGGGACAAAGATGCCTGAGTTTGATGGGCACTACATCCACAAGCATCCACTCCCTCCACTACAGACCACAGATGCTCAGTTAGAGCAGAGTGCACTATCAACGAGATGCACTGCAGAAATAAACCAAAGTTCCTTGGATAATATCTTCCAAACCCATGACCACTTCTATCTAGAAAGACAAGGGCAACATAGGAATGACACTACTAATGTGTTCCTCTCCAAGCCACTCACCATTCTGCCCTGGAAATACATTGCCATTCTTTCACTGTCACTGGGTTAAAATCCTGGAATGACCTCACTAAGGCATCATGGGTCAACCCACAGCAGGTGGACCCAAAGATTCAAAAAAGCAGCTCATACCATCTTCCCAAGGGCAACTAAGGACAGACAATAAATATTGGCCCAGCCAATGATGCTCACATTACACACAGTAATGAAAAGAAAGTTAACTGAGAGGAACATGGTATTATCTGCAAAGTTGAATATGCACAAAGGTTATCAAGTCCCCTATCCTGAGATTGTTTGCAAACTGTTAAAGTGATCAAGTTGAAATTATCTCAATGTTCTTCTCTGACAATGCACAGCTTTATGCCTATTCAATAAGAAACATTTAAACACATTTTGTGCTGCATCTTCTATTGAATAATCAACCACTTGAAAGTAAACATTCTACATTATTACGATAAGTTGGATCTTTAACACATATGACCTGAAAGTTACTGCTTAAACCCTGCACCTGAATTATCCCTGAAAACCAAATGGCCTTCCCTTTAAGTGGACATAGCTAATCTCTTCACCACAAAGTCTCAAACTTCTACAACCAGTCTTTTCTAAATCATGGACAAGGTGCTAATATCACAAAAAACTGCACTTGGCACCTTGATGCCCTGAAATCTTCCTCTGAACGTAATCTCCAGACTTTCTTGGAAGTAATGGAAAATATCCTACAACCTGATATTGTAGTGACTGTGATGAGGTCAGTGAGCTGGGCCTCATATAATATGAGTTCCCTGATTGGGGCTGTTAATCTGATCCAGTCAGGGGGAGCCCTGGTTGACAGATATAAAGGGGAGTGTCAGAGGTTCTGTTCACTCTGAGAGCTGGCTCTGAGGGAGCTGGATCAGTGAGTGAAGGACTCTCCCTGTGTAAATAAAAGATGACTCAATGATGGGATACCGATCTCTGTCAGGTTATTTCAGTTACAAAGATGAGAAAAGTCCTCTGCCCATCTGAAACTCATATGTGGATAGACTCTTCACATGATACTCCCTAATCTTTGCACTTTTGAAAATGGTGATCCTTAAGCTGCTCCTTCATCTGGGGGTGGGGTACAATACAATTCTTTATCACCCCTATAGGGTATAAATTAACTATCGCTCCAATTCACAACCTTGAGAATCTGATAGCCTTTCATACAAATGAACTTAAACTTTCCTAGCTTCAAATAACTGTTTCAGGCTTTTAACCAAACAATTCTAGCTTGGAACTTGACTAAACTCATGAAACTAAGTTAACCTATTTTAAATATTTCTAAATTAACTTCTCTCTTTCTTAGGAGCAAATGCTTTACACATTCAGCTTCAGCCAATAACCCTGCAAACCTGCCCACACTAAAACTAAAATAAAACAATTTTTCCAAACATATGGGTGTTGATCCAAACCAAAAAAAATCAATCTCTTCTCATTGAAACTGGATCTTAATGTTCAACTTTTGAATATGTTTGCTCATAAAATTCTCCCAATTCAAACAAAAACTTATTATTCTCCAGGAAGACCTTCACTCACACTGTCTCCTCAAAGAAATCATCAAGCCCAGATGTTTAGAATTTATCATGAAACCCCATCCAACACATAGAACACCCATATGCTATGAGTTCAAATTCAGAAATCCAGGTTCAACAATAAATGACACTAAGAGATACATAAACCACACGTCTTAGATCGCAATTTGAAGATAAATGGGAAAGAAGGTTGAGAAGAAGATACAAGGTGACGAAACTGATGTATTGATTAAGTGAGAGTGGGCAGAGATTAATCTAAGGGTGGGAGTGTAATCTCAGATGTATTCTGAGGAAGGGTCATTGGATCTGAACTGTTAACTCTGATTTCCCTCCACAGATATTACCATGCCTACTGAGCTTTTCTGTCAATTTATGGTTTGGTTCATAATGCAAAGCTTTGTGCTTTGATAAGAAAAACAGGCAATCTATCTGTATTTTAACTGAAGAAAGACTACAGGGTTCTCAGAGAGAATCTCGGGGGAGACAAAAATATCACACAACCAATAACCCAGAAATGTAGCGCTGGAAAAGCACTGGGCAGGCAGCATCCGAGGAGCAGAAGAGCATAGAACATAGAAGAAAGAACATAGAATATAGAACAGTACAACACAGTACAGGCCCTTCAGCCCTCTATATTATACAAACCTATTGAACCATCTGAAGGCCATCTGAACTAACCTAGATGATTTCCATCCATATGTTGATCCAATGACCACTTAAATGGCCTTAAAGTTCCACACTCCTAATACTCTCTCAGTAAAGAACCTACTTCTGACATCAGGCCTATATGTATCATCTTTCAATTTAAAACTATGTCTCCTCATGCTAACCATCACCACCCGAGGAGAAAGGCTCTCTCTGTCCACCTATCTAATCCTATGATTATCTTACATGTCTCAATTAAGTCACCTTGCAACTTTCTCCTCTCTAACGAAAGCAGTCTCAAGTTCCTTAGCCTTTCCTCATAACACCTTCCCTTCATACCAGGCAACGTCCATTTCCAGAGTTTCCACAGCCTTCCTATAATGCAATGAGCAGAGCTGTACGTAATACTCCAAGTGTGGCTGCACCAGAGTTTTGTACAGCTGCAGCATGACCTCGTGGCTCCAAAACACAGTCCCTCCACTAATAAAAGCAAACACACTGTATGCCTTCTTAACAACCATATCAACCTGGGTGGCAGCTTTCAGGAGCCTATGAACATGGACACTGAGATCTCTCTGCTAATCTACACTATCAAGAATCTTATCATTAGCCCAGTGCTCTTTGTTCCTATTACTCCTTCCAAAGTGAATCACTTCACACTTTTCTGCATTAAACTCCATTTGCCACTTCTCAGCCCAGCTCTGCAGCTTATCTATGACCCTCTGTAACCTGCAGCATCCTTCGGCACTATCAACAACTCCACCAACCTCAAATTTACTAACCCCTCCTTCTACGCACATATCCAGGTTATTTATAAAAATGACCTTTAAGTAGCTCCAAAACAAATCCTTGTGGTACACCACTAGTAACTGAACTCCAGGATAAGCATTTCCCATCAAACACCACCCTCTGTCTTCTCTCAGCTCGCCAATGTCTGATCCAAACCGCGGAATCATCCTCAATCCCATGCCTCTGTATTTTGTGCAATACCCTACCATGGGGACCCTTATCAAATGCCTTAGTGAAATCCACATACACCACATCAACCACTTTACCCTCATTCACCTGTTTGGTCACCTTCTCAAAGAACTCAATAAGGTTTGAGAGGTAGAATCTACCCTGCACAAAACCTTGTTGACTATCCTTAATCAACTTATTCCTTTCCAGTTGATTATAAATCCTATCTCTTATAACCTGTTCCAACACTTTCCCCACAACCAAAGTAAGGCTCACTGGTCTATAATTACCAGGGTCATCTCTCCCACCCTTCTTGATTAGCATTTCCTATCCTCTAGTCTTTTGGCACTATTTCTCTAGACAATGATGACATAAAGGT
Source organism: Chiloscyllium punctatum (assembly GCF_047496795.1). Lineage (NCBI taxonomy): Eukaryota > Metazoa > Chordata > Chondrichthyes > Orectolobiformes > Hemiscylliidae > Chiloscyllium > Chiloscyllium punctatum. The sequence goes on from NC_092760.1 coordinate 83,975,355, forward strand.
CAAAGCCAAAGACTCTGTACATGGACACCGAGATCTCTCTGATCATCTACACTACCAAGAATCTTACCAATAGCCCAGTACTCTTTGTTCCTGTTACTCCTTCCAAAGTCAATCACCTCATACTTTTCTGCATTAAACTCCATTTACCACCATGTACAAAGGCAAAAAGTCGATGTTTCAGGCATCAATCCTTCATCAGGAATGGGGGAGGGGGAGGGAGCTGATGGTGGAATTTGAGGTCAACTAAAAAGTTAGCAATTGAAAACTAGACTTTGTAATGGTGACTGTCATTAATTTTTGTAAAACAATTCTGGTCCTTTAAGGAAGATATCTGCCATCCTTATCAAGTCTGGCCTCCTTGTGGTTCCACACCCAACATGTGGTTTCAGCCCCAGTCTATTCAATCTCTCTCTAGCCCTGGCAATTCTTTGATAAATCTCCTCTGTACCCTCTCCAGTGCAATTGGGTCCTTCCTATAATGTGGATTCCAGAATTACGCATAATACTCCAACTGAGGCCTAACCTGTGTTTTCTACAGCTCCATCTCAGCCTCCCTGCTCTTAATTCTATGACTTATCAAAAATAGGCAAGTATCCCATGTTACAAACGTGTACAAAGAATACGAGGGTTAAATCTTGCAACTACAAAGCAGTCAGTTCAATAATGGCCAAGTAAAGAGGGATGAAACAGTTCCCCTTTCTCAATGCCGTCGATTTGCCACAACAAGGATTTACATTCTCTTCAGCGTGAGGTGATAGCTCTCTGTAATAAGGATGTATTAATTTGACTATTAGTTAAATGGAGATGAACTTTAAAAAAAATGCAGCAGAGAGAGAAATGGATATCCTTTTGCATGAAACACAAAAGGAATTAAGAAGGCAAATAGAATATTGGCCTTTATTGTAAGGAGGTTGGAGTTTAATAATGGTGAACACTTGTTACAACTATATAGGTTGTTGGTAAGGCTGGACCTGGAGTACAGTGTGCAAGTTAGGTCCTCTCTTTAAGAAGGATTTCAAGGAGTTGACTTATTAAAAATGGTTAAACAGATTTGACCTACATTCACTAAATTTAGACAAATGAGGGTTGATCTAACAAACACGATTCTGAGGGGCTTGACAGAACAATTGTTCCCCTCGTGGGGAATCCTGAACTGAGGGACGTAGATACAGAATAATTTAAAACTGAGGTGCTAAGGAGTTTCTTCTCTGAGAGGGTAGTGAATGTTTGGAATTCTCCACTCCAGAGATTGTGAAGGTTAGATCGCTGGAAGCATTTAAAGAAGTGATAGATGGATTTTTGAAATATCAATGTCTTGACAGCAATGTTGACCTGAAATGAAGAAAATATTGAGGTGTGAGGCAATTCAGCCATGATTTTAATAATGGTGGAGTGCTCCTGAGGTGTATTCCTGCTCCTATTTCTTTTGCTCTTATGAGACCGAACATTTTGGATCTGACACCAAATGGTTGCTTAATTCATTCATCCTCTGCAGCAGCAAATATTGCAGATCTCTTTAATTTTTTAGTGTCCAAATGTTTCTCTCCAATTGGTATAGTCTGGATGCATTGTCATTCAATAGGCACAGAGAGTGTGTGTGAGAGGATTTTCTCCAGTTATTCAATCACAAACCCATTTCTCCAGTCAGTTAAAAGCAGTCTTCTGAAATATAAGTTGCTTTGTCTATTTCATTGTCTGAATGCACTGTTTTTAAGTAAGATAATTGTTCATGATGATTTCTGTTTCCAATAGTTGAATCAAAACAGGAGATGAGAGATTTTTTTCTCACTGGACTCAGTGGACTAGTTTCAATGTGGAGGATCAGGTGTTGGACTGGGGAGGACAAAATTAAAAATCAGACAACACCATGTTATAGTCCAATGGGTTTATTTGGAAGGGTGCTTCCAAATAAACCTGTAGTACTATAACCTGGTGTTGTATGGTTTAACTGGAACTAGTTTCAGTACCTTTTGATAAAAAGAATGTTATTTTCAATTCAGACAATTTTGTTTATTTTCATGGTGGATTTGTGGTTAGAATATGTGGTCAGGTAGCCATTTAGCTGCATGGTCAATTGATTCCTTTGATTATTTTTGGTCAGTTTTTTTTATTGTTCAAAGCATTTCCGTCCATGAAAGTATCAGGAGTGAAAACTAGATGCTGGAATTTCATATTTTATCATGATTACCACAACAGCACAGAAACGTTTAATAATACAAAATAAAATTCATTGTTCTGTGGAAAAACATGAGCTTACAATTGAAAGTTAAAACAATTTTGTTCAAAGGATATTTTGTTGCCTAATGTAATTGAGCTTGTTGGTACGATAAAAGAGATATAATAAGTGTAATACAATTGATCTTACATAAACTGGCGAGTGAAAGGCGATTGACAAAGAATTACCTAATAGAAGCTATGACCAAGTATTTTTAAGAAGAGATTGAAAGATTTTCAATAAAAATGAGATAAAGGTTGAAAGGGATAACGTGGATGAAAAGCAATGAGTCTTGATCAAATTGAATGACAGAATAATATGTCATATGTACATTTGTATCATTTACTTTAGACTTTGGATTTTGAACTAGTGGCATGTGGGTTTTAGTCTATGTGTATGAGAGAATTTCATAATTAACTTGTCAGTCTTTAAACATGATGTTTAAATCGGTATGTGTGAGGCAGCAGCTCTTGGTGTGATAATGCATTAATATTGAAAGGCTTGCTTTTGGAATAGGAGAAACAAGCTTAAGGGAAAAGCCCATAGATTGAAAAACTATCGCCTGCAGTTCTCAGAAGACCTGCTTGAGATTAGACTGATTAGATTCCCTACAGTGTGGAAACAGACAATTCGGCCCCACCAGTCCACACCGACCCTCTGAAGAGCAACTCATCCAGATGATGCATTTCCCTCTAATGCACCTAACACTATGGGGCAATTTAGCTTGGCCAATCCACCTGACCTGCACGTCTTTGGATTGTGGAAGGAAACCCATGCAGACACGGGAGATTGTGCAAACTCCACACAGACAGTCGCCTGAGGCTGGAATCAAATGCAGGTCCCTGGTGCTGTGAGATCGCAGTGCTAACCACTGAGAAACTGAGCCACCCACAAACCTACTGCACCTGGTATTCCCAGACGGTCTCCCATCCAAGTACTAACCATGCCTGAGTCTGCTCAGTTTTTGAAATCAGACGAGATGAGATGTTTTCAGACTAGTATGGCTGGAGGTTAACCTGACCAACTCCATTGCCAACATCACACTGAAAGTGCAAAGGGGGCACAGGTATCTTTTTTCTACATTATTTATGAGTGCATCATCAATATTTGATGAGACTAGCTTAGTCAGAGAGCTAAACATGCTGGCATGTCTCATGATTGGCACATGTTGATGGGGAACCAGGGAGTTAGGGACATTTCCTTGTTGTGGAGGAATCAATGTCATATTCATTTGTTTATTCTTTACACAATATCTTTATGTTCATGCTGTAGGGCATGGCTGAGGTTGATGGATCTGCAGGCTCTCCCTTTGATGTACTGTAAAAGGCATTCCCCAAGAGCAATCTCCACAGGAGTAATTGAAATGGTGCAAGTGTAAGGAATCTGCCAGCCAACCCTACCCATTATGGACACACATGCAGACAGCACTGGGATCATCCTTTAGGTCCTTCATTTTCCAATTGACTGTGCCTGGCAACATCCCCTCATCACCCACAACTGCAACCCATACCACCATCACACCCACAGCTTCAGGTCCTTCCCATTTCACCCCTCCAAACACACTTCACACTCAATCTCATCACAGGCTCAGCCTTCCCAACCTGCTTGAGCTGCCATTTCATGTTCCCTTCCCTTGCGCTGCAGAGTTCAACAGAGAATACTTTTGATCACAGATGTAACCGTATGGAGCTGACGAGTGCGCGCTACTTTTCAGCAGACCTGAACCAACTGCCATAGGATTCTTGTGCACCACTGACCCAAAGTTGGATGTAATTTTAAAATTTCATGCTGTTGAGTTCTCATGGCATGAAAATCCAATGGCACCTGCTGGGCATGCCACAACCACACCACAGGTTCAATTTTCACATCTCAACTTGCCATTGGGGAATCAAAATATTGACTCATCATTTTCCCTTCTGTGGGAAAACAAATTCTAGGTGATCACCACATGGTGGGCAAGAAAGCTCAAGCTCATACCCCTCCACCCGAAACCTTATTTCTGCATTTTCCTTTTCACTCACAAAGTGAGTGCCCATTATTGTCCATTATAGTCTTATTGACTTATTGTACATTGAACCACATGTTTTCCTCGACCATTTCAGAGGAAGTTTGAGCATTTACCATATTGCTATCATTCTGCAATCATAGGTAGGTGAGACCAGGTAAGAATGACAGATTTCTTTCCCTAAAGGGCATCAATCAACCAGATCAGTCACTGGAGAAATTGGCTCCACATATATCCCCATCCTCAATGCTGGAAGAGTCCAACACATCAGTGCAAAAGGTAAGGCTGAAGCACTTGCAACAATCTTCAGGAAGAAGTTCCGAGTGGATGATCCATCTCAGCCTCCTCCGGTGGTTCCCAACATTGCAGATGCCAGTTTTCAGGTAATTTAATTCACTCTACGAGATGTCAAGAAACAGTTGGAAGCACATGACACTGCAAAGGCTATGCGCCCTGACAACATTGCAGTAATAATACTGAGGAATTGTGCTCCAGAACTGACTGAATACCTAGCTAAACTTTGGGTTCCATCAGGGCCACACAACTCCTGACCTCATTACAGCCTTAGTTTAAATATGGAAAAAAGAGCTGAATTCAAGAGATAAGGTGAGAGTGACAGCCTTTGACATTAACATCATTCTTGACTGAGTGTGGAATCAAAGAGCCCTAACAAAGCTGGAATCCATAAGTATCAGGAGGAAAATTCTCCACAAGTTGAAGACCTTGAAAAAGAAAATGGTCATGCTTGTTGATGGTCAGTCATCTCAGCTCCAGGACATCTCAACAGGAGTTCCTCAGGTTGGTGTCCTAGGCCCAATCATCTTCAGCTGCTTCATTAATGACCTTCCCTCCACCATAAGTTCAGAAGTGGGGATATTCGCTGATAATCGTGCAATGTTCAGAAGCATTCAAAACTCCTCAGATATTGGAGCAGTCCATGAACAATTGCAACAAGACCAGACGATATTTCATGCTTGAGCTTACGAGTTGCAAATAACATTGGTGCCACACAAAAGCCAGGCAATGATAATTTCCAATAACAGACAATCTAGCTATCACCCCTCATTATTCTATGGTTCACCATCACTGAATCTCCCACTACCAACATCCTGGGGGTGACCATTGACCAGAAACTCAACTCAACTTGCCATAGGGATACAAAGGCTACAAGAGCAGGTCAGAGGCTAGGAATACTGTGGCTCATCTCCAGACTTCCCATGGTATGTCCACAAGATGGAAGGCAGTTTCTCTTTGAGAAAGGAGTCAGTTCAGGATACTTAGCAAATAGGTTACCTCAGTGTAAGGGTTTGAAAATTCAACAGTTAACATGTTTGATTAGAATTTATGAACGGGACTCTCTTTGGCTATTGAGGATGTAAAGTAATGTTGGGAACAGGCGAAAGTGAAGACTGCAGATGCTGGAGATTAGAGTCATGATTAGAGTGGTGCTGGAAAACCACCATTCCTGATGAAGGACTCCTGCCTCAAACGTCGATTTTCCTGCTCCTTGGATGGTGCCTGACTTGCTGTGCATTTCCAGTGCCACTCTAATGTTGAGAACAGATGGGACTTTATTTCAGCATGCATTTTGAAAATCTTTAAAATTGTTTTACATGTAAATAGCTTGATTTGTCTTATTTTGTCTACTTGCTTATGTAATAATATTTTGCTTTTTTGTTGAACTCAAATCTTCAGCAATGCATTCTTGGGTTTCTACGAAAAACCAGGATATGAAATAACAACAGAGTAAAATATGATCTGTCAAGCTAGATTTCAGCCTGGGATCTGACCTTACCCAGAGTAACATCAGCTAGGATCATAACAAGTGGGTTTTTTTTCTTTGTCAAATTTGATTTATGAGACATCTGTGTCTTTCTCTTTAAAGTTACATGATGCTTCTGGACATAAAATAGCCACAGTGTGATGAAGTTTATTGCAGTAAAATTAAAAGTAGAAGTGAAAACTTTTCTTTCAGGTTTCAGAGACAAACTGACCAAAACAATAGACAATAGACAATAGACAATAGATGCAGGAGTAGGCCATTCAGCCCTTCGAGCCTGCACCGCCATTCAATATGATCATGGCTGATCATTCCCAATCAGTATCCTGTTCCAGCCTTATCTCCATAACCCTTGACTCCACTATCTTTAAGAGCTCTATCCAACTCTTTCCTAAATTAATCCAGAGACTGGGCCTCCACTGCCCTCTGGGGCAGAGCATTCCACACTGCCACCACTCTCTGGGTAAAGTAGTTTCTCCTCATCTCTGTCCTAAATGGTCTACCCCGTATTTTTAAGTTGTGTCCTCTGGTTCGGCACTCCCCCATCAGCGGAAATATGTTTCCTCCTGCCAGAGTGTCCAATCCTTTCATAATCCTATACGTTTCAATCAGATCCCCTCTCAGTCTTCTAAACTCAAGGGTATACAAGCCCAGTCGCTTCAGTCTCTCCGTGTAAAGCAATCCTGCCATTCCAGGAATTGACCTCGTGAACCTACGCTGCACTCCCTCAATAGCCAGAATGTCTTTCCTCAAATTTGGAGACCAGAACTGTACACAGTACTCCAGGTAACATGCAAGATGATCAAGAAACATTTGAAGGGTGAAAGGTTGAGTTTAACACTTTGCAGAGTCATAGAGTCATACAGCACAGAAACAGACCCTTCGGTCCAACCAGTCCATGATGAACATTTATTTCCTCTCAGACCATACTAGACCCAGGTTTCTTTGTTGAAACATTTATTCAAGCATGCATGGTAGGTGTACACTTCAAGAAAAATTATTTGCAGTTCAAATTTTATTGCAAAAAAAAAGTGTTTTACAATGTTTTTCCAGATAACAAGCCTCTATTCAATTATTCTTACAAATAATAATTTTCATCAAAAATGTTACATAATTACCTACCCTTTCTCTACCCAATCATGTTTGCATGGTTCACATTCCAAGTTAGTATACAGACTATATTTTTCAATCATTTTCAATCTAATTCTGATCACTATATCATCTAATGATTTTGTTATATGCTCACAGCCTCAACTGTGATTACTAGTAAATCTTCACTGTCTATTTTTCCCTTTCAGTCCTTCCTATTGCCCATACTGTCTATTTTATCTTGCAAAAGGTGCACAACAAGCAATGAAAACTAGGACAGATAAAAAGACAATGTTCATGATTTTGTTCAGGAAACAAGCTGCTAGTATTGTGCCTGTCTCTGGGGAACCATAAAAGGCAAATTTCACACGACCTTTTCAGATCAAGTGGAACTTTCATGTTGTAAATTATGCAGTGAGTATTCCAGACAGGCAAAAGATGTTATGTTAACATTTTAAAGAGATATAATGGCAGTTATGATAGTCAGGAGGAAAGTGTATTTACAGGAGTGAAAAAAACTGTGACATAACTTGTCTGAGTCGGATTCCTGACATATGGGTTTCCTATGTATCTGAAGTTAAGAAGTCATTTATATGTATTTCTGGAGCCATGGTGAATTATTTTAAGAAGAGTTTGTGAGAGCTACTTGGGCAGCAATTTCTTTTTAACCTTGTGATATTTTATGACTTTGTAAGGTGGACAATTGTACTTAGAGATTGATTAAAAATTCATAGACATAAGGTGTTTTTTAAACTTAGACCAAAGAGATATAATGCATTTTCTGATTCGAAATAGAACATAGAACAGTGCAGCACATACAGCCCCTTCAGCTTATGACATTGTGCTAAGCATTTAACCTAATCTAAGATTAACCTAACCTACACACCCCACAATTTACTGTTGTCCATGTGCTTGTCCAGCAGTCATTAAATGTCCCTAATGTCTCTTACATTACTACCACCAATGGCAGTGCATTCCACGCACCCAACACTCTCTGTGAAGAACCTACCTCTGATATCACCCCTACACCTTCCTCCAATCACCTTAAAATTATGAATCCTTGTGACAGCATTTCTGTACTGGGTAAAAGTCTCTGGCTATTGACTCTATCTCTGCCTCTCATTATTTAGCACATCTCTACCAAGTCACCTCTCTTCCTTCTTCTCTCCAGTGTGAAAAGCCTGAGCTCACTCAATCTCTCTTCAGAAGACAAGCCCTCCAATCCAGGCAGCATCCTGGTAAGCCCCCCTCTGCACCCTCTCTAAAGCATCTACATCCTTCCTATAATGAGGCGACCCCAGAACTGGACACAATATATCAACTGTGGTACAACCAGGGTTTTATAGGCCTGCAACAAAACCTCGCGACTGTTAAACTCAACTCCCCTGTTAATGAAAGCCAAACCACCATAAGCTTTCTTAACAACTCTATCAACTTGGGTGGCAACTTTGAGGGATTGATGTATGTGGACCCCAAGATCCCATTGTTCCTCCACACTGCCAAGAGACCTGTCTATTCAGCATTCAAATTTAACCTTCTAAAGGGAATCACTTCACATTTATCCAGGCTGAACTCCATCTGCCACTTCTCAGCCCAGTTCTGCATCCTGTCAATGTCTTGTTGTAGCCTGCAATAGCCCTCAACACTATCTACAACACCACTGACCTTTGAATCATTGGCAAATGTAAAAACCCACCCTTCCATTTCTTCATCCCAGTCATATGTAAAAACTACAAAGAGCAGAGGCCCAAGAATAGACACCTACAAGACTCCACTAGTCACTGACCTCCAGGCGGAATACTTTCCATCCACTCACACTCGCTGTCTTCTTTCAGCCAGCCAACTCTGTGTCCAGACAGCCAAATTTCCTTGTATCCCATCCCTCCTAACTTTCTGAATGAGCCTACCATGGGCAACCTTATCAAATGCCTTACTGAAATGCATATACACCACATCTATTGCTCAACTTTCATCAACTTGTCTCATCACATCCTCAAAGAACTCAATAAGACTTGTGAGAGGCATGACCCACCCATCAGAAAGCCATGTTGACTATCTTTAATCAAGCTATGTTTTTCCAAATAATCATAAATCCTATCTCTCAGAATCATTCCAAGGGCTTTGCATATCACAGATGTAAGACTGATTGGTCTGTAATTCCCAAGGACTTCCCTACTCCCCTTCTTGAACAGAGGAACAACATTCACCTCCCTTCAATCAACCAGTACTACTCCCATGGAGAGTGAGGATGCAAAGATCATCATCAGAGGTGCAGCAATCTCACTCCTTGCTTTCTGTCGCAACCTTGGATATATCTGGTCCAGCCCTGGGGACTTATCTATCTTGATGCTTCCCAGAATTTCCAGCACATCCACTTTCTTAACATCAGTCTTCTCAAGCCTATGAACCTGATCCACGGTGTTCTTACTATCAACAAGGTGCCTCTCTCTAGCCAATACTAAAGCATAAAAACTCATTTAGGGCCTCCTCTACCTCTTCAGACTCCAGGCACAAGTTCCCTCCACTATCCGTTTAGACCATACCCTGTCTCTGATCATTCTTTTATTCCTCACGTATGTTTAGAATGCCTTTGGATTTTCCCTAATCCTTCCTGCCAAGGCTTTCTCATGCCCCCTCCTAGTTCTTCTCAGTTGAGTTTTGAGTTCTTTCTTAGCTACCCTTATTCCTCTAAAGCTGTGCTAGATCCTTACTTCCTCAACCTTAAGTAAGCTTCCTTCTTCCTTTTGATGAGAAACTCCTCATCTCTTGTCATCCAAGGCTCCTTCACCTTACTATTCTTTGCCTGTCTCAGTGGGACAAAGTTATCCAACACTAGCAACAAGTGCTCGTTAAACAGCCTCCACATTTCTGTTGTGCATTTCCAGTGAACAATTGTTCCCAATTTATACTCCACAGTTCCTCCCCAATTAAATAACTCCCTATACTATCTGTTCCTATCCGTCTTCATGGCTATGGTAAAGGTGAGGCAGTTATGGTCACTGTTACCAAATGCTCTCCCACCAAGAGATCTGACACCTGGCCAGGCTCATTGTCTAGCACCAAATGCAATATGGCCTCCCCCCAAGATGGCCTATCCACGTATTGAGTCAGGAGTCCTTCCTGAACACACCTGACAAAAACAGCTCCATCCAGACCATCTGCACTAAGGAGAAGTTGGGGAGGTTGACATCACCCATAACAACAACCCTGTCACATCTGCATCTTTCCAAGATCTGCTGCCCAATCTGTTCTTGCACCTCTCTATTGCTATTGAGGGACCTATGGAAAATACCCAATAAAGTGACAGCTCCTTTCCTGTTACTGACTTCCACCCATACTGACTCAGTAGACAAAACCTTGTTGTTGTGGTTCTGTTCGCCGAGCTGGGAATTTGTCTTGCAAACGTTTCGTCCCCTGTCTAGGTGACATCCTCAGTGCTTGGGAGCCTCCTGTGAAGTGCTTCTGTGCTGTTTCCTCTGGCATTTATAGTGGTTTGTCTCTGCCGCTTCCAGTTGTCAGTTCGAGCTGTCCACTGTAGTGGCCGGTATATTGGGTCCAGGTCGATGTGTTTGTTGATAGAGTCTGTGGATGAGTGCCATGCCTCTAGGAATTCCCTGGCTGTTCTCTGTTTGGCTTGCCCTATAATGGTAGTGTTGTCCCATTCGAATTCATGTTGCTTGTCGTCTGTGTGTGTGGCTACTAAGGATAGCTGGTCGTGTCGTTTCATGGCTAGTTGGTGTTCGTGTATACGGATCGTTAGCTGTCTTCCTGTTTGTCCGATGTAGTGTTTTGTGCAGTCCTTGCATGGGATTTTGTTCACTACATTAGTTTTGCTCATGTTGGGTATCGGGTCCTTTGTTCTGGTGAGTTGTTGTCTGAGCGTGGCTGTTAGTTTTTTGTGTGCTGTTATGAGTCCTAGTGGTCACAGTAGTCTGGCTGTCAGTTCAGAAATGCTCCTGATGTATGGTAGTGTGGCTAGTCCTTTGGGTTGCGGCATGTCCTCGTTCCGTTGTCTCTCCCTTAGGCATCTGTTGATGAAATTGCGAGGGTATCCGTTTTTGGCGAATACTTTGTATAGGTGTTCCTCTTCCTCTTTTTGTAGTTCTGGTGTGCTGCAGTGTGTTGTGGCCCTTTTGAATAGTGTCCTGATGCAACTTCGTTTGTGTGTGTTGGGGTGGTTGCTTTCATAGTTTAGGACTTGGTCTGTGTGTGTGGCTTTCCTGTAAATCTTTGTGGTGAATTGACAAAACCTTCTCAACAAAGTCAAAAATCACATAACACCAGGTTATAGTCCAACAGGTTTAATTGGAAGCACTAGCTTTTGGACCACTGTTCCTTTATCGGGTGGAGCAGCACTCCGAAAGCTAGTGCTTCCAATTAAATCTGTTGAACTGTAACCTGGTGCTGTGATTTTTAACTTTGTACACCCCAGTCCAATACCGGCATCTCCAAATCATGACTACCTTCTTAACAACCTCTTTTTATGCGAGAATATATTCTCTCATTAAAAATACCCCTCCTCTTTTACCCCCTCCCTGTTCTTTTTTAAAAGAGCTAAACCCTGGAATATCCAGCAACCATTCCTGCCCCTGTGAAATCCATCTCTCTGTTTTGGTCATTGTTCCAAGTACTGATCCATGTTCAAAGTTCGTCAATCTTATTCCTGACACACCTTGCGGGTGCACTTTAACCTATTCCTTTGCCCTATTGACTATGTATCCTTGCTGACAGACTCTCTGCATTCTATTTCTGCCCTTTCAACAACTACCCTCTCCTCTGATCTGTACCTCTGGTTCCCATCCTCCTGCCAAACTAGTTTAAACCCTCCCAAAGTGCTCTAGCAAATCTCCCACCCAGGACATTGGTGCCCCTCTGGTTAAAGTGCAACCCATCCTTCATGTACAGATCCCACTTTCCCCAGAAGGTACCACAATGATAGATGTATCTGAAGCCCTCCCTCCTGTGCCAGCCCTGTAGCCATATGTTTAGCTGCACTTGCTCCTTGTTCCTCGCCATACTAATATGTGACACTGATAGTAACCCTGAGATTACTACAATGCCTGTCCTGCTCTTTAGCTTCCAACCTAACTCCCTGACATCACTTTTTAGATCCTCATCCCTTTTCCTGGCTGTGTCATTGGTGTCCACCTTTCCTCTTCAGAATCCTGTAGAGTCAGTCAGAGATATCCCAGATCCTGACACTTGGGAGGCAACATACCTTCCGGACGTTCCGTTTGCAAACACAGAATCTCCTGTCTATTCCTTTAACCGTTGAGTCTCCTACCAAGAGCACTTTTCTATTCTCCCCCCTTTCCTTCTGAGCCACAGAGCCAAGCTCAGTGCTGGAGACCTGGCCACTATGGCTTTCCCCTGGTAGGTCCTCGCCCCCAACTGTATCCAAAATGGTATACTTATTATTGAGGGGATCCCAACACTGTCTGCTTGTTCCCTTTCCATCCCCTGACTATACCCATCTACACTTTTCCTGTAGCTGAGGTGTGACTACCTCCCTGTAACTCCTCTCCATTACCCCCTCCACCGTCTGAATGATCCGAAGTTTATTCAGCTCCAGCTCCAGTTCCCTAATGCTGTTTTCGAGGAGCTGGAGTTGGGTGCTCTTCCTGCAGATGAAGTCCGTGGGGACACTGGTGGTGATCCTTACCTCCCACCTCCTACAGAAGGAGCATACAACTGCCCTAACATCCATTCCTACTGTTCTGAATTCCTAAATACACGATTGGAAACAAAACTAGTAACCTTACCGAATCGGCACACAAAACATTTTTTTTTGATGAGAGGAGGACAGATGGATAAATTACCCATGTAGTGTTTTGGGTAAAGCAACCATCCAAATATATTACCGCACTGACTCAGTAGTCCCATGACCACCCTGCTCACTGTGCACTCCACCTATTCACAAGATAAAAATCACACAACACCAGGTTATAGTCCAACAGATTTAATTGGAAGCACACTAGCTTCCAACTTTGTACACCCCAGTCCAACACCGGCATCTCCAAATCATATTCACAAGATAAGTTTTTAAAGGATTAATTTAACTTACTAGCAGCCCCTGGCCCTCACTTGCACTAGTCCCAAATAAATTTGATTTACTGATTGTCGTCATATGTATCTAAGTACAGTCAAAAATTTTGTTTTGCAAGCATTGTAGGCAGATCATAACAAACAAGATCATAACCTACAAATTGTAGGGTGTTTCAACGGGGTAAGGCTTACAAAGTTGTGACTGCAGGGGAAGTGTACAAGAGCAAGGTCAACATAAGGTTAAAAGTAGAATTATCCATTCAGCAATCTAATAACAGTGGGGAAGAAGCTGTTTTTGAACCCGTCAGTACTTGTGTTCAAACTTTTGTATCAAGTGCCTGACAGACGAGGTTGGATGAGAGTATTGGCCAGGGTTGGGAGGGATCTTTGATGATGTTGGCAGCCTTTCGGTGGCATTGAGAAGTGTAGATGGAGTCCATGGATGGGGAGTTGGCGTCTGTGGCCTGATCTGGGCTGTGTCCACAACTGTATGTAGTATCCTACAGTACTGGGCACAGCAGTTGCTGTCCAAGCCATAATGCATTCAGATAGAATGTTTTCTATGGTGCATCTGTAACAGTTGGTGACGGTCCTTATGGACATATCAATTTTCCTCAACATTCCGAGGAAGAAGAGGTTCAGTTGTTGGTCAATTCTGTGGAGCCCTTGGTTGGGGATGGCTGGATAGAACAGTGCTTCTGAGTAGAGGATAATATAGTAAAACTAGATTACCTTAAAGTAAGGAGTTAGTGATAGTCCCAAACAACAAATATCAGGATAAAACCCTGAAGGTGAGCTCATTTAAGATTATCTATATGATGAGCCAGGAAGAAGCTGTCAGTATTTCCAGTTTAAAGTTACATTCATAATAATCATAAACCTATTCAGATGTTAAGAAAAGTCTTATTCCTGATGTGAATGTTGTACAAGGAGTTCTTTTGGATACTGTACAGGAATGTCGTTTCTTGTTAAGATCTTATAAAAGGAGTAATTCAATTAGACTTTCACTGTATGTTTAAGTCGTTTCAAAGTTGTGTTATGAGTAAATAATTTGGCTCTCTACTTAACAACTTCATTTTGTTTAGTCGATAAACTTTTGTTTCATTTTTAAAACAAAATCTGCAATGTTGTATGCTTAAGCTTCAGTGAGAGAGCACCTTGAAGAAACCAAAATAACATGAACTTTCAATTCAACTTTCTTTTTTGTTCTTTTTTTGTAGAGTTTATTTTTCCCCACACCCATGTCATGTGTGTGAAGAACAACAAGTGTGTAAATCTTTATTTATATTCCACTATCAGGAAGAAAGTCAAACCTGCTTTCAATTGACTTGTCTAATAATACCATTGGCTGGGATTCTATCAGGGACAATTAGAGAATAAATCAAGAATTGAGAGTTGAAAAGTTGATGATCCAAATGTCTGATTGGATATTATCGAGATTCTGAAACAGCAAATCTATCAAAATGAATTATGAAGGCAATGACAGAATCATAAATCAATTTGTGAAAATAGGCCAGGGAAAAAATAAATATTTTTGGCATTGATGATGTTAATATTGGAGGGTAAGCTGCCTCTGAACTACTGCAGTCCCTGAGGGATAGAATTACTCTAGCTGTTCAAAAGGGAATTCCAGGATTTTGAAGGAGTGAGGCTGAAGGAACAATGGTATATTCCAAAATTAAGATGGCCTGAACTTTGAAAAGCACCTTGCAGGTGATGGTATTCCCGTATCCTTCTTGGTGAAAGAGGTTATGCGTTTGGAAGATGTTGCTGAAGAAGCCTCGAATTTCTGTAGTGTATTTTATAGTTAGTGAAGAGAGTTTAAGATAGTTTATGGGATGTGAATTAAATTAACAGCTTTGTCCTGGAACATGTCAAACGTCTTGGCTGCTGTTTCTGCAATGAGAAAGTGAGGATTGCAGACGCTGGAAATCAGAGTCAACAAGAATGGTACTGGAAAAGCACAGCTGGTCAGGCAGCATCCGAGGAGCAGGAGAATCAACATTTCTTTCATCCTGATGAAGGGCTGATGCTCAAAATATTGATTCTCCTCGGATGCTGTATGACCGGCTGTGCTTTTCCTGCAGCACACTCTTCGACTCTGTTGTTTGTGCTATACACATCCAGTGGGGGACATTCTATCACACTTCTGATTTGTGCTTCGTAGAATCTGCTCAGGCTTTGAAGAGACAGAAGGTGAGTTACTACCACAGAATTCCTTGCTTTCAACCTGCATTTCCAGCAATTGCATTGACATTGCCAGTCCAGTTCCGTTTCTCATTCCTGATGAAGGGCTCTTGCCCGAAATGTCAATTCTTCTGTTCCTTGGATGCTGCCTGACCTGCTGTGCTTTTCCAGCATCACACTCATGATTCAGTTCCGTTTCTGGTCAATTATATTGATAGTGGAGATGATGCCATTGAATGTTAAGGACAGATGGAACTCTTATTGGAGATGGTCATTTCCTGATACTGGGGTTATACAAATGTTACATGACTTTTGTAAGTGGAAGCCTGAATGCGCTGAGATCAGAACTCTTGCCTTCAAAGCAATAATGTGGAGGTGCCAGTGATGGACTGGGGTGGACAAGGCCAAAAGTCACACAACACCAGGTTATAGACTAACAGGTTTATTTGAAATCACAAGGTTTTGGAGCACTGCTCCTTCATCACTTAATGGAGATGAGGAGACCTTTCTTTACCTAAAGAATGGTGAGCCTGTGGAATTCATTATCACAGGAAGTAGTTGATGCCAAAGCATTGAGTGTATCCAACGGGCGGCTAGACATAGCACTTGGGGTGAATGGGATCAAAGGTTTTGGAGAAAAAGCAGGAATAAGCTATTGAGTTGGACGATCTGCCATGTGCGTGATGAATGGTGCAGCAGGTTCTACGGGCAGAATGGCCTCCTCATTTTCCTATCTTCTATGTTTGTAATTTCAACTAAACATGTTGGACTATAAGCTAGTGCAAAATGACTTCTGACTTGTTACGATAGAGCAGTTAATCCTTTTGCTAACTAAACCAAACACCCAGAGAAACTCACTCAGATAATTCCCAAATTCCACTATTTAAAGAAAAAAATGTCAATATCAATGTATTCTTTAATGCTAAAAGTGAACATTAAACAACAACTATTTGAAACTCTAAGCCTCCTTTCTCTTAAATGCTTGTTAGTTACCTCCCACTCTATAATAATATACTGTTCCCATAAAACCCATATGAAAATTACATCAAATTAATTTCGAAACCACACAGTGACTGTTGTTGTAGGTGTCTGTCTTCCTGTTTCTGTAGATCTCCCTGGGTCGTCTTCCATCTTTTGTTGCTCAGATGTTTCATCTGAAAAAGGTAGAGTGATAGAGTGTGTGTTATTGGAGTTACTCTGTTGATAGCAATTGGTCTCTCTCTGTCAAACTCTTAAAATGTCTGCTTCTTTATACTCTGAGAATCGGATGATCTCATTGGTTCAATGTTGACAAAACACTAAATTCAAAATCAATTGTTTTTTTAGTATCCTGGGGAATAATTTAAACTGATTGGTTTATTTCAGGTATTTGTTTCACAGGCAAATGTTACATATTTTCAATTTTCCAGTAAAATCTGAAACTGCTAGTCAGTCACAAGGCAGGTGCCTGCAAGCTCTCAGTGCAAAACAGCTTTCACTCTCTTTTAAAGGTATGGTACACACCTTCAACTTCATTACAGACTTCAAAGCAATAACTCAGAGCTCTGAAATATCAGTCCACTAATGTTAACAGTAAACTGCATTTTTATTCATTCATGGGATCTGGATGCTGCTGGCTCGTCTAGCATTTGTCAATCCCTACTTGCCCTGAAGAAGGCTGCCGTCCTTTGGGTGTATGAACACCCACTGCCAAACAAGATTACGAGGTCAGGTTACAAATGGCCTGGAGAAATCTAAAACTGCATCAGTGAACAGGTTATTCATTTACAAGGGCAGATTGACAGCATTGCTAATGTCCCTTTCCATCACTTTGTAGATGACTGAGAACATATTGACAGGGTGGTAATGGACTAGATTGGATTTGTCCTGATTTTTGTGCACAGGAAACACCAGAACAATTTACCTTTCCACATTATCCAGTAGATATCATGGTATAGCTGTACTGGAATAGTTCAGCTAAGGACACAGCAAATTCTGGACTACATGTCTGTAGTACTGTTGCCTGAAAGATGTCAGGGCACATAGTCTTTGTAGTATACAATGTCTTGCTATCACTGTCAATGAATCAAACTGGTTAAAGACTGGTATTTTTAATGCTGTGGACCTCAGCAGGAGATTGAGATGGATCATCCACTTGGTACGTCCGGCTGATGATGAATGATATTATTTCAGCGATGCTTTTTGCACTGATGTGCTGGTCCTCCCCAAAGATGAAGAATGGGAATATTTATGGAGCTCCAACTCCACCTATGCCCAACTGGATGAGTGAGATATTCCACCTAGAAGACATTCTGTGTCTTTGGTGTCCTTAATGGTGTCCAGCACTGACTGATTCATTCGCTGAGGGCGGTTTAGTGCTCTATGGTCATTAGACTATTTGACTATAATACCTTCAGAAATAGGGACAGGAAAAGGCTGTTTGGCTCTTAGCACCTTGAAGAAACCAAAATAACATGAACTTTCAATTCAACTTTCATTTTTGTTCTTTTTTGGTAGAGTTTATCTTTCCCCACACCCATGTCGTGTGTGTGTAGGTGTCAGACACAGTGAAGAATAACAAGTGTGTAAATCTTTATTTATATTCCACCATCAGGAAGAAAGTCAAACCTGCTTTCTTTTTTTTTGCAGGTGTAAAACACAGTGAAGGACACAAAGTGCACGAATCTTTATTCAATTTCCACCACCAGGAAGATAGGAAAAACACCCGAGTGGCCAGTGACAAGCACTGCCCTTCACATCAAAGGGCAATGTCAAACCTGCTTTCATTTTTTTTTCTTTTCTTTTTTTTTCTTTTTTATTTATTTTTTGTTTGTTTTTTATTCCCCACACTACCGCCTAACTGCGGTAGTGCTTATTTTTTCCCCAGCACCCATGGTGAGTGTGTGCAGGTGTAAAACACAGTGAAAGACACAAAGTGCACGAATCTTTATTCAAATTCCACCACCAGGAAGATAGGAAAACACCCAAGTGGCCAGTGGCAAGCACTGCCCTTCACATCAAAGGGCAATGTCAAACCTGCTTTCAATGGACTTGTGTAATAACACATTTGGCTGGGATCCTATCAGGGACAATTAGAGAATAAATCAAGAATTGAGAGTTGAAAAGTTGATGATCCAAACGTCTGATTGGATATTATCGAGATTCTGAAACAGCAAACCTATCAAAATGAATTATGAAGGCAATGACAGAATCATAAATCAATTTGTGAAAATAGGCCAGGGAAAAAATAAATATTTTTGGCATTGATGATGTTAATATTGGAGGGTAAGCTGCCTCTGAACTACTGCAGTCCCTGAGGGATAGAATTACTCTAGCTGTTCAAAAGGGAATTCCAGGATTTTGAAGGAGTGAGGCTGAAGGAACAATGGTATATTCCAAAATTAAGATGGCCTGAACTTTGAAAAGCACCTTGCAGGTGATGGTATTCCCGTATCCTTCTTGGTGAAAGAGGTTATGCGTTTGGAAGATGTTGCTGAAGAAGCCTCGAATTTCTGTAGTGTATTTTATAGTTAGTGAAGAGAGTTTAAGATAGTTTAGGGGATGTGAATTAAATTAACATCTTTGTCCTGGAACATGTCAAACGTCTTGGCTGCTGTTTCTGCAATGAGAAAGTGAGGATTGCAGACGCTGGAAATCAGAGTCAACAAGAATGGTACTGGAAAAGCACAGCTGGTCAGGCAGCATCCGAGGAGCAGGAGAATCAACATTTCTTTCATCCTGAGGAAGGACTGATGCTCGAAACATCGATTCTCCTCGGATGCTGAATGACCGGCTGTGCTTTTCCTGCAGCACACTCTTCAACTCTGTTGTTTGTGCTATACACATCCAGTGGGGGACATTCTATCACACTTCTGATTTGTGCTTCGTAGAATCTGCTCAGGCTTTGAAGAGACAGAAGGTGAGTTACTACCACAGAATTCCTTGCTTTCAACCTGCATTTCCAGCAATTGCATTGACATTGCCTGTCCAGTTCCGTTTCTCATTCCTGATGAAGGGCTCTTGCCCGAAATGTCAATTCTTCTGTTCCTTGGATGCTGCCTGACCTGCTGTGCTTTTCCAGCATCACACTCATGATTCAGTTCCGTTTCTGGTCAATTATATTGATAGTGGAGATGATGCCATTGAATGTTAAGGACAGATGGAACTCTTGTTGGAGATGGTCATTTCCTGATACTGGGGTTATACAAATGTTACATGACATTTGTAAGTGGAAACGTGATGGTGCTGAGATCAGAACTCTTGCCTTCAAAGCAATAATGTGGAGGTCCCAGTGATGGACTGGGGTGGACAAGGCCAAAAGTCACACAACACCAGGTTATAGACTAACAGGTTTATTTGAAATCACAAGGTTTTGGAGCACTGCTCCTTCATCACTTAATGGAGATGAGGAGACCTTTCTTTACCCAAAGAATGGTGAGCCTGTGGAATTCATTATCACAGGAAGTAGTTGATGCCAAAGCATTGAGTGTATCCAACGGGCGGCTAGACATAGCACTTGGGGTGAATGGGATCAAAGGTTTTGGAGAAAAAGCAGGAATAAGCTATTGAGTTGGACGATCTGACATGGGCGTGATGAATGGTGCAGCAGGTTCTATGGGCAGAGTGGCCTCCTCATGTTCCTATCTTCTATGTTTGTAATTTCAACTAAACATGTTGGACTATAAGCTAGTGCCAAATGACCTCTGACTTGTTACGATAGAACAGTTAATCCTTTTGCTAACTAAATCAAACACCCAGAGAAACTCACTCAGATAATTCCCATATTCCACTATTTAAAGAAAAAAATGTCAATATCAATGTATTCTTTAATGCTAAAAGTGAACATTAAACAACAACTATTTGAAACTCTAAGCCTCCTTTCTCTTAAATGCTTGTTAGTTACCTCCCACTCTATAATAATATACTGTTCCCATAAAACCCATATTAAAATTACATCAAATTAATTTCGAAACCACACAGTGACTGTTGTTGTAGGTGTCTGTCTTCCTGTTTCTGTAGATCTCCCTGGGTCATCTTCCATCTTTTGTTGCTCAGATGTTTCATCTGAAAAAGGTACCTTTGATAGAGTGTATGTTATTGGAGTTACTCTGTTGATAGCAATTGGTCTCTCTCTGTCTAACTCTTAAAATGTCTGCTTCTTTATACTCTGAGAATCGGATGATCTCATTGGTTCAATGTTGACAAAACACTAAATTCAAAATCAATTGTTTTTTTAGTATCCTGGGGAATAATTTAAACTGATTGGTTTATTTCAGGTATATGTTTCACAGGCAAATGTTACATATTTTCAATTTTCCAGTAAAATCTGAAACTGCTAGTCAGTCACAAGGCAGGTGCCTGCAAGCTCTCAGTGCAAAACAGCTTTCACTCTCTTTTAAAGGTATGGTACACACCTTCAACTTCATTACAGACTTCAAAGCAATAACTTAGAGCTCTGAAATATCAGTCCACTAATGTTAACAGTAAACTGCATTTTTATTCATTCATGGGATCTGGATGCTGCTGGCTCGTCTAGCATTTGTCAATCCCTACTTGCCCTGAAGAAGGCTGCCGTCCTTTGGGTGTATGAACACCCACTGCCAAACAAGATTACGAGGTCAGGTTACAAATGGCCTGGAGAAATCTAAAACTGCATCAGTGAACAGGTTATTCATTTACAAGGGCAGATTGACAGCATTGCTAATGTCCCTTTCCATCACTTTGTAGATGACTGAGAACATATTGACAGGGTGGTAATGGACTAGATTGGATTTGTCCTGATTTTTGTGCACAGGAAACACCAGAGCAATTTACCTTTCCACATTATCCAGTAGATATCATGTTATAGCTGTACTGGAATAGTTCAGCTAAGGACACAGCAAATTCTGGACTACATGTCTGTAGTACTGCTGCCAGAAAGATATCAGGGCACATAGTCTTTGCAGTATACAATGTCTTGCTATCACTGTCAATGAATCAAACTGGTTAAAGACTGGTATTTTTAATGCTGTGGACCTCAGCAGGAGATTGAGATGGATCATCCACTTGGTACGTCCGGCTGATGATGAATGATATTATTTTAGCGATGCTTTTTGCACTGATGTGCTGGTCCTCCCCAAAGATGAAGAATGGGAATATTTATGGAGCCTCCAACTCCTCCTATGTCCAACTGGATGAGTCAGATATTCCACCAAGAATACATTCTGTGTCTTTGGTGTCCTTAATGGTGTCCAGCACTGACTGATTCATTCGCTGAGGGCGGTTTAGTGCTCTATGGTCATTAGACTATTTGACTATAATACCTTCAGAAATAAGGACAGGAAAAGGCTGTTTGGCCCTTCCAGACTGTTCTGCCATTCATTGGCATCATGACTGATCTGACATTTCTCATGTCCATTCTCCTGCACTTTCCCAGAATCCTTGATTCTCCAAGTGATTGAAAATGTATCTATTTCAGCCTTAAATATATACAAGGACTCATGCCTCACAGCTCTCTAAGACAAAGAATTGGAAAGATTCACAAACTTCTGGGAGAAGAAATTACTCCTCATCTCAGCAGGCACCTTTTATTCTGAGACTATGCCTGATCCTCGACTCTCCCATGCTGAAGAAACATCCTGTCATCATTTACTCTGTCAAGTCCGTTAAGAACCCTATATGTTTCAATGAAATCACCCCTCATTTTTCTAAATTCATACGCGTTATCCTTTGTTCATAAGGCAATGCTCTCATACCAAATCATCGACAGGAGGTTACCTTCCCACATTTGACATGATGTCATGAGATTTCATGAGGTCCAACTTCAATGATCAGGGTCCCAGGGCAAATCCTTCCTAGTTCCTGCTATATCCACGATTAGTGACAGTAAAACTGGCTTAACTGTAACTCCTGTACACACAAGTACAATGTCTTATCATCATCAACATCAGCTTTGAAAATGGGAGATAGAAATCGAAAAATATCTGATGCAATATCAAAAATAAAAATAAAGCATATGAGGGCATTATAGTGTAATTGGATTGAACGGAGAGTTCTTTCAGAAAGGCAGAACTTTGTAATGGTCCAAACAACATCCTTATGTTCTGTAAGATTCTATGATGCTTTGAATGTGTGAGTGACTAGTTATTACACCTGCTGCTGTAGATCAGCAGCAAAGTGATTGAATCGTTTACCCAACATTATCAGCAATGTCCTCATCTATAAAATTCTCTTAACTATGTATTGTTGACATTATGGACATAAAAACCAATATATTACTTTTTTGAAAAAAACAAATATTATTCTTGATCATTGCTTTCTGGATGTTAGGCAGTTTTTCCTGTTTCTGTCCATAAGGGGAGGTTTGTAGAATCCTTGCCTGTGGGGATGTACCTAACCATCCACAAAATGTGGACAGGAGAATGCAGGCTGTATGCCTGGAATATGTTGATTTGCCAAACAAACCCATGTTGTGTCAACTTCCTTGGTCCAGCTGATGACTGGGAAATGATGCCTAATATCTGTTTGCAAAGACCTGAAATAGCATTTTTTAACAAAAGAAAATGATAACCCAAAAGAATTAATTTGTTCCAAGAACACATAGACTCTAAACCATCAATGTGAGCCAAATACACTGTTGGGATGAATTGGTGTAAAACTCTTTGTATGGGGACAGATTCTGCAGTGTTTTAAACATAATTCATCCTCCACCTCAAACATTTTAATCTGTCTTTCTCCAATTTTGATATGGCTAGTTTATTTTTCGAAGCCAATCACATGGATGCAACATTTAAATGGGTGGAGGCATTACACAATTTCATATCCATATGTTTTTTTTTGTGTTACAGACAAAAAGACTGTAGATGCTGGAATCCAAAGTTAGACAGGCAGGAAGCTGGAAGAACACAGCAGGCCAGGCAGCATCAGGACCTGGAGAGGTTAATGTTTCAGGTGTAACCTTCGTCCTGAAGAAGGGTTATTCCTGGAATGGTGACTTCTCCAGCTCCTGATGCTGCCTGGCCTGCTATGTTCTTCCAGCCTCCTGCCTGTCTACCCTTTTGTTTTTGTGCCTGAAATGAGAAAAGAACAGTTTTAAAACCAAAGCTTGGTTTGAATGGTTTGAATGCAAGTAACCTGATACTCATTGTGAGCAGTGTTTGCACAGCTAACCTGATACTCATTGTGAACAGTGTTTGTACAGTTGTGAGTTACAGCAGTGATGCAGATGAGCTGGAGCCAAAGGGACGTGTGAAATATTGGTTAGGTCACAACTAGGGGATTGTGTGCATTTCTGGAATTCACATTATAGGAGGGATATTATTGTACTGGAGAGGGTGCAGAGGAGATTTAGCAGGATGGTGCCTAGGCTGGAGAGAACTAATTATGCAGAGAGATTGGATAGACTGGGGTTGATAGAACAGAGGAATCTGAAGGAGAATATGATGGAGATATATCAAAATGATGAGGAGCATAAACAGGGTAAACAGGAAGGAATATTTTCCCTTGGTCGACAGATCAATGACTGGGGGGCATAGATTTAAATTAAGGGACAGGAGGTTCAGAGGGGCAGTGTGGAAAAATGCTTTCTGTTAGAGGGTGGTGGGAATCTGGAACCCATTGCCTGTAAGGGTGGTAGAGGCAGGAACATTCAAGTAAGATGTCAAGGCATCAAGATAATGGAGAAAGTGAGGACTGCAGATACTGGGGATCAGAGCTTAAAAATGTGTTGCTGGAAAAGTGCAGCAGATCAGGCAGCATCAAAGGAGCAGGAGAATTGACGTTTCGGGCATGAGCCCTTCTTCAGGAAACTCTGTACCATGTTCCTGCTTTCTTAATGGACCCCTTTGCCCTAAGCCTATGCCCGAAACGTCGATTCTCCTTCTCCTTTGATACTGCATGACCTGCTGCGCTTTTCCAGCAATACATTTTTAAGCATCAAGATAATGGGCCAAGTGAAAATAGGATTAGAATAGTTAGGTATTTATTTGACCAGCCCAGATTTGATGGGCCAAATGGCTCTTTTCTCAATTGTAGGCCTCTATGACGATGGAGATTTGGTTGTTAACAAGTATGGACTAGTCACCATTCACTAATGACAAAAGTCTTCTGTCTGTCAATAATTAAGCAACTGGTTCTCAAGTAACTGAACAGGTTAGTGGTATGAATATGACACAAAGAAACCTCTAGCAGCTTTTGGAGTGCTTTCTCTTAGTTCTCAGCAGTCAGTCACTTTAAGTCTGAAAAAAAAACAACTTATATTTCTTTTACCAACTGCTATGAGTTAGTATTTTTAATAAGTAAGCCAGAAACCATTTGTAAGTGACCCAGTCACCCTTTGATTCATGCAAATCGATGAAACATCCAGAGAAGGATGATTGACTAGTATAAGAATCAAAGAATCACCTCAGCAACTTTGTGAACAGGAGCCACTGAACTGTTTTCCTGGTTTTGTTCCCTTCATAATCCATGTTGTATTTTTCCCTATCCATGTTGGCTTCTCTGAGTGAAAAGGGGCAGTTAAAGGGTTTGGAGTCTTAACTAATAGAGTTTAGACAATCCATAATTGTTTACCCGAAGCTAAAGTCTAATTACTTGTCATACAAAGTAATTTTTTTGTTAAGTGCAAAAACCTGCTCCATGATTTCTGTCAACTTTGGTCTAAAAGCCAAGGAAATTGAAAAAGTCTGCATACTTCTTAAAGCTTTTGTAGTGGTTCTAGGAATGACATGTCTTGATTTCTGGTGCACCTCCCAGCGAGACATAGCAGTATTAATTCATTTCGTTAACGGGAAGGTTCACACCAATAGCTAAAAGATGAATGCTCAAGAGAGGTTCACCCTTGCTTAATTTTTAAACTATTATTGCCTCCTGAATATTGGAAATACAGATCCTACTGGGTCAATGGAAGTTGGCTAAAATTACAGTTTCTTTCTTCCACTTACAAAGCTGTGACTTGTCATTCTGGTGCAGCACGGTGAGTTACCACTACTAGCCCGAGACATCAATACAGGATCATCAGTCTTGTTATTCATGAACAAGTGCTGGAGTGGGACTTAACCTGGCACTTTGTGACCCAGGGCAGAGATTGCTACCAGTTTAGATGTACCAGTTATCAAATGCCATTGCACAGATTGTGACACTGACTACTCCTCTGTCAGAAGCACAGTGAAAGTGCAACCCTAAGAGTGTCACAGTTCCTAATACAAGATCCCTGGCATAAGGATTGATGGCAAAAACCAACAGTTGGCATTGTCACTCAAGGAACTGCAAGCTGCTTAGGCTGGCCAGAGAATGTCAATGTGGATATTGATGATGATGCTTGCAAGTCACTGAGTTCAATCGACTGTGATATGTCAGCAGCAACATTTGGCAAAGGCAGAACCTGCAACAAAAATTAATATGAAAGTTACCAAGCAGAAATGACATTCGCATTGAAGCCAAAAAATGCCTACCTGATGTATGGCTAAAACCCAATAGTTAAAACACTGCATAACTTCAAAGTAGCCAAGGCCATTGTGCAAAGTACAGGCAGATAGTGCAAAAATAAACATTAGATCAATTTATGTTAAAAAATGCAAACTGCCTGTAACAACAGAAATGTACTAGCTACATATGATAGTGGCAATAAGATACACTGTCCTATAATTGGACAAGAATGTTCAGAGATGTGATGACCGAGTGGTCTTGTCACTGAACTAATAATCCAGGTAATGTTCTAGTGATCCATGTCCAAGTCCTACTGTAAGCTTAAAATCTGGAGTTAAGAGACTAACAATGACTCTGAAACAATTGTTGATTGAAAAAAAAATCTGGTTCACTAAAGTCCTGGTCTCATTCACATGTGGTTGATTATTGTGCTAAACAAAATTCTGATACAAGTGGTTAGCACATTCTGTCCGCAGTGACAGACAATGCAACTTTTGATGTAAAGGTAAAGTTACCATAGTCTTACCAGACTATAGGGCTGCTCTCTTTCATTAGAGAGAAAAATTGGCACTGCCTTTACCATAAGGGTCACCATACCTCAGGCAAGGGGAGGGGTTGAGAAGATGAACCCTTTGTGGTAAGCTCAGACTGTGTTGGAATTGAACCTACAGCTGTTGGTACAACTACATTGCAAACCAGATGCCTGGAGGAAGAACGCCTCATCTTCCGCCTCGGAACACTTCAACCCCAGGACATCAATGTGGACTTCAACAGTTTCCTCATTTCCCCTTCTCCCACCTCACCCTAGTTCCAAATTTCCAGCTCAGCACTGTCCCCATGACTTGTCCGGACTTGTCCTACCTGCCTATCTCCTTTTCCACCTATCCACTCCACCCTCTCCTCCCTGACCTATCACCTTCATCCCCTTCCCCACTCACCCATTGTACTCTATGCTACTTTCTCCCCACCCCCCATCCTCCTCTAGCTTATCTCTCTACGCTTCAGGCTCACTGCCTTTATTCTGATGAAGGGCTTTTGACAAAGCTCCTTGGATGCTGCCTGAACTGCTGTGCTCTTCCAGCACCACTAATCCAGAACCCAGTCAATTGAGCTAACTGACACCTGTGATGTAGACTCCAATGACACATATAGGAAAGTTACCGTGACCTTTCATCAACTTGTGAAACCTGTGACAGAAAATTATAGCAGAGACCTGTGCTCTCAGCATCCTGTTAGGTGACTGTGAAACATGGACAATTTATAACTATCAATAAAATTATGTTCGACAGTGCTATTTTTTGATATCTGCAGCACATTCTCAGGATGTCATAGAAGAGAATAGAATCCCTACAGGGCATTCGGTCCATCAAGTCCACACCAACCCTCTGTGGAGCATCCCACCCAGACCTACCCCTTCCCTGTAACTCTGCATTTCCCATGGCTCACCCACCAAGCCTATACATCCTGGACACCATGATGCAATTTAGCATGGCCAATTCACCTAACCTGCACAACTTTGGACTGTGGGAGGAAACCAGAGCACCGAAGGAGATCCATGCATACATGGGAAGAACAGACGAACTCCACACTGACAGTTGCCTGCAGGTGTAATCGAGTCAGGGCCACTGGTGCTGTGAGGCAGCAGTGCTAACCACTGAGTCATCATGCCACTCTAAAGGGTGTAAGAAGGAGAAAATAATGACCATGACTGGCCCATCAACAGCAAGTCTGTCATTGAGACCAGTTTGCACCAAGCAGAGTTTCCTTCTCTCCCTCATGTCCACAGGATTGAAGATGGACACATTCCCAAGGATATTCTGTGTTGGAGTCAGAAGACCAGTAATGCATCCAACATTCTGCTTCAAGGTTGTTTGCAAGTGAGAAATAAGTGCCCTAATTATTGATCTCACTTAAGATTAGATTAGATTCCCTACAGCATGGAAATAGGCCCTTCGGCCCAACCAGTCCACACCAACCCTCCGAAGAGTAACTCACCCAGACCCATTTCCCTCTGACTAATGCACCTAACACTATGGGTAATTTAGCATCGCCAATTCACCTGACCTGCACATCTTTGGACTGTGGGAGGAAACCGGAGCACCCAGAGACACTAGCCAATAGCAATGCGAAATGGTGATACAGCCATGGCAATGGATACTGGCCCACAGGCAATCAGTGGCTGCGATGTTTTGACAACAGGTGTCAACACCAAAAACATCAACCCACCACAACACGTGATAACCACCTCAGCATCTTGTCAAGCCAAAAACGCAACTTTCCTATCTGGCATAAATTTCACTGGTAACAAGGTGTGGAGGTGTCAGTGTTGGACTGGGGTGGTTTGTCCACTGCCAGTATGATAATAGTTATCGATACATCAAAAAGACTGGTAGATTGCGTAAAACAGCATGTCCTTTACAGCTTGCAACAGGCACAGTATTAATTCTATCCAAGCAGCCCTGATATGAAAAATTCTTAGATATGATTTCATTGTTGGGCAGCATGTTTTGAATAATCTCACATGTGATAAGAATCATGCTGGCCATCAATTTAAGGTTGTCAGTCAGTTTCATGAAGATGGGCACTTGTACATTCTGGAAATGACATATGTTAATAAACCTTACATACATAAAAAATATGTTTACACATTGCGCCTGTTTCAACTCAAAATAGACACATACCATTCTCTGGTTCATTGCTCAAGGCATAAGTTTGACAAATCAGTTAAACAGCTTTGTTTAAATTTAAACAAAGCTTGACAATTAACTGACAGTCATTAGTTAATGGGTGCATTGTCCATGACATGACCTCTAACAATTAGAGTCCATTTGCCAACCAGTCACCTTTTATTCTCAAACAGTATAAAATATTGTTCTCCTTTAAAATGGTATTCTTGTGCATGTCCTGATGAGTGCCAAATGGAAATATTCAACAAAATGTGTTAAACAATGTCAAGCTTTATATTTCCAGTTGACTCTTTGTAGGTTGAGACCTTGGTATACAGAGTACAAATGATGTAAAGATCACAGACTTTGTGACTAATGAGGAGGATAACGTCCTTCAAAAGGACTTTTTAGATTAGATTACTTACAGTGTGGAAACAGGCCCTTCGGCCCAACAAGTCCACACTAACCCACGACCCTACATTTACCCCTTCACCTAACACTATGGGCAATTTAGCATGGCCAATTAACCTAACCTGCACATTTTTGGATTGTGGGAGGAAACCGGAGCAAACCCATGCAGACATGGGGAGAATGTGCAAACTCCACACGGAGAGTCACCTGAGGCAGGAATTGAACCTTTGTCTCTGGCACTGTGAGGCAGCAGTGCTAACCACTGTGCCACCGTGGCTTAGGCATGTTGTGCAAGTAAGAGATAGGTGGCAGATGAAGTTCAATGTGGAGAGATATGAAGTGATTCATTTTGGTCAGAAAAACAAGAGACAATATAAATTGAGGAATACAACTATAAGAGTGGTGCCAATGTAAAAAGACTGGTTTCTGTCTGTGTATCAGTCATTGAAGATGGTAGGACACTTTGGCAGTGCAGGTCATAAATCATACCAGTATTCTAGGTTATGTTAATTGGCTTGTGAAGTACAACAACAAGAGGGTTATATTAAACTGCGTAAGGCATGAGCCTCAGCTGGAGCACTGCATTCAGTACTTAACCCAGTTCTTCAGTAAGGACGGAAATCGTTCAAGATACAGTGAAGGAAAAAAATTACAAGTATTATTTCAGGTATGAGACATCCAAGTAATGCAGATAATTTGAAAATGTTCAGATTGCTTTTCATACAAAAGACAAGACTGGGAGAAAATTTGATCATGGTTCTCAAAATCCTAAGGGATTTGAGCGGAGTAGGCAGGGAGAAACTGTTCCAATTCAAAAAAGGTCGAAAGTGAGACAACACAGATTTAACTTAATTCACGAAAGAAGCAAAATTGAGATATGAAACAAAGGAATTCACTTAGGGAGCAATTAGTTTCTGGAATGCACTACCAAAGAAAGAGATGGAGGCATGTTCAATCAAGGTATTCCAAAAGGAATTAAATGCCTGTTTGGATAAGTACAAACGCTGGGTCATGAGGAGAAATCAGAGAATGACACAAAGTCAAGTGCTCAGTTGGAGAGCTGGCACCGAGATGATGGGCAGAATGGTGTCCTTTTGCACTGTGACAAATTTCATGATTCTGTGACATGCTAATCAATCACCCTGCACCCCTTTCCTCTGTAGTATAAATGGTGATCATTTGAAATTTGACACTCTAGTGTTGTTTCAATGCATGCAAGACAAAAAACATGGCACAATTCTCTTTACTGCAATGTGAAAGCTCTGTACTACCAAACAACGTTCATTTTTACTCACATTAGCACTGAAGGCAGATACTGATAGATTGCTCTCTCATGTTCACTTACTTCATAAGAACGCTGTGCATATATGCAGGAGACAGGTTTGAGAAACATCAAGAATGAGAAAACGCTTTTCAGGCTATTATCTTAGCCCTCTAGGATTGGAAATTATTTACCTCCACGTCCAATTGCTTCTCTAACTCAGAACAATCCTCACTACCTTACATAGCAGCCAAACATTTGTCATCCTTCAAACACAGATTTTTTCTCATCTTAGATCACTTTAATTTACACAAAAGAAAATTTATTTCTTCTTGTTCCACTTAGCTCATTGACCTTGAAATGATTGTCAGGATTCACCTTATTTGTACCAGTCAGCACTTAGAATTTCCAAAGGCTAAATAGTTAATGGGCTGAAAATCTAGTTCTTATCCACGGCCTCAAACTAAACGAGTATAAAACATACATCAGGAGTCACAAAATGGCTAGCAATGCGTGCCTGTCACAGAGATTCTCTAAATGCATAGTTCAAAGTCAATTAACTGTACAAAGTTTGCACATTGCAGCATGATAGCCTTAATTCCCAATATTCTGGATTAGTGGTGCTGGAAGAGCACAGCAGTTCAGGCAGCATCCAAGTAGCTTCGAAATCGATGTTTCAGGCGAAAGCCCTTCATCAGGAATGGTTTGAAGGGCTTTTGTCCGAAACGGCGATTTCGAAGCTACTTGGATGCTACCTGAACTGCTGTGCTCTTCCAGCACCACTAATCCAGAATCTGGTTTCCAGCATCTGCAGTCATTGATTTTACCTCATTAATTCCCAATACATTTGTTAAGACTGTCCATACAGATGGCAAAGTCGGTTTAATATACACACCCAATATCCTTAGCAGTATTCAAATTGCTTGAACACACTGCTGCTTCAAAACACTTTTAGTAATCTATACTGTATGGAATGTAACATTTTAAAAGCAATGAGAGATTCATCTGTCTTCTTCATCTTTGAAGTTCACATAAATCAACTGAGTCATCACATAAAGAAATGAAATTACAATGATACAAATGTTGATAGAATTGCAGGAAGAAGCTATAGAGGCTTCTGAATTTTTACTTTGTGATTACTCACATGGATGCGATCTCCAAGTCTATATTTTTTCCCATTCTTAATTTCTAACTTTTATGTTGCTCCGAAATTTCAGCACATTCTTTCCTGAGTTGGGATCAAAATAGATCAGAATTTGTAACTGGCACATTAATTTGATGCTGTAAAAGCATATTGCTTCTGAAGAATGGCAACTGGATTTGAAACATTAACTCTGCTTTCTCCCCACAGATGCTGAATTTCTCCGGCAATTTCTGTTTTCGATTCATTTAAGATAACAGTGTTGTAGAATCCCAAAAAGCAGGCCTTTCAGTCCACTGAGCCCACATCAACTCACCCAATCCCTGCATTTCCCATGGCTAATCCACCAAGCCTGCACATCCCAGGACACTATGGGCAATTCAGCATGGCCAATCCATCTAACCCATACAGCTTTGGACTGTGGGAGGAAACCAGAGGAAACCCACGCAGACACAAGGAGAATGCACAAGCTCCACACAGACAGACAGATACCCCAGGGTGAAATTGAACACAGGTCCCTGGTACTGAGAGGCAGCAGTGCTAACCACTGAGCTACCATGCTGCCCTATATTGCATTCACTTAATGTGACACCTCGTAATCAAAAAGCAATTTATTAATCAATTCACCCAACACCGGTATGAATCCTCTGCTGAAGCACTGGAACAGGATCCACACTTAGCACCAGATATTGAGTGCTTCGAACTCAAGTTACAATCAAACTCCTTCCAAGACTTTGCTTTGTTTACACCCTCACAAACACAGAACCAAAGAATAAATCATTTAGTGGCACACTGCATCAACCCAGCCATCAGAATGGCTCCATTATAGATAATGCTTTGGACCTGTTTTCTCATTTTTTCTAGAGTCCATGTTAAACATGAGGAACTTAAAGCAATTCAGAAACTACGTACTAATCATCCAGGATGTATAGTATTGGTTTTTGTTTGTTTTTCCTCTTTCATGAAAACTTCATAACACCTCGGCAAGGTTTTGAAAACAGTTTATTTTGCCATTTAATATGCAAATAAAACTGTGTTGTCAACTGTTTACCTCAAGAGCAAGTGTACATATCAGAGGTATATGAAAGAATAAAGTCAGATGCAATATAATAATCTAGTACTTTTATTAATGTGCTGTTTATTTTAAAGGAGAATCTGCAAGAATCGTGATCTCCACTGCAGTCTACGTGACCAGAAGATCAGATAAAAGTTTATACTATTTGGAACCCAGAAGTGGAAAACAGGACAGGGTGCAGTAAGCAGCTCAGGGTCACAAGTGAGTGCATATCCCCCAGTGTGCACAGTGTGCCTTCAGCTTTAAATCAAAACAGAGACTTTCAAGTGAATAAATACACAGATACTCGTGGGCACTTTAAAATAAATTACTGTATTTTGTCACAACTCACTGGGTAGTGCACTGAAATCAAGCTCCACTTTCCCAGAGTCATCACAAATGTGAAAATTTGATCAAACTACTCAAACTTACCTAACATCTGCAAGTCAATTCAGATTAAAAGATGATGCACACCAGGCTCTTCCATGAACAAGAAAATGACAATATATTGTAATCTATTTTTGTTTTAATCAATGGCAATGAATAGACGAGTTGAATTGTTGATCTAAAACTGTATCTTAAACTCTGTCTTTTTTAAAAATTCCCACACACATGCAAACAGACAGAGACAAGACACAAATATGATAGATGTGGAATGAAAAACAATATCAGAAGCACATTTCTGGCAATAGTCCCCAAGATAGACATCAATAAATTGTTTCCTTGCAGCTTTGTGTCAACTCCTTCTAATTCTTCACTAATGACAAGATACTTAGGATGCGTTAATTCTTAAATTCATTGGTCGAGAATCAGCTTTTAAAAGCTTCTGAAAGTGGGTTTCCCTTTTTCCTTTCAACAGGTGATTTACTGTAGTGATGGGAACCAGGTGGATCGCATTGACTACAAGATGATTGATTGGAATTGATAACCTGGGCCAATCAGGATGCACTGACTGACAAGTAGGGGCTCTTGAGGTGCAGAGATAGTGTCCCTACCCATGGACCAGGTGGCCTGGGTTAAAGTCCCATCTGCTCCAGAGATGTGAATAATATCTCTGAACAGGTTGATGGAGGAAGAATACCTCATCTTCCGCCTTGACAGCATTCAACCACAAGGCATCAACATCGACTTCCATTAGAACATAGAACATATAACATAGTGGATGTTGTGCCGACCTGTGGAACCAATCTGAAGCTCATCTATCCTACACTATTCCATTGTCATTCATATGTTTATCCAATGACCATTTAAATATCCTTAAATTTGGCGAGTCCACTACTGTTGCAGGCATGGTGTTCCACGCCCCTACTACTCTGAGTAAAGAACCTACCTCTGACATCTGTCCTATAATCTATCACTGCTCAACTTAAAGCTATATGCCCTTGTGCTAGTCATCACCATCCGAGGGAAAAGGCTCTCACTGTCTACCCTATCTAAACCTCTGATCATCTTGTATGTCTCTATTAAGTCACCTCTCAAACTTCTTCTCTCTAACAAAAACTGTCTCAAATCCCTCAGCCTTTCCTCATAAGATCTTCCCTTCATACCAGGCAACATCCTGGTAAATCGCCTCTGCACAGTTTCCAATGCTTCCACGTCCTTCCTATAATGCAGCAACCAGAACTGTATGCAATACTCCAATATGGCTGCACCAGAGTTTTGTACAGCTCCGAAACTCAATCCCTCTATCACTAAAAGCTAACACACCGTATGCCTTCTTAACAACTCTATCAACCTGGGTAGCAACTTTCAGGGATCTAAGTACACGGTCACTGAGTTCTCTCTGTTCATCTACACTACCAAGAATGATACCATTGTCCCAGTACTCTTTATTCCTATTACTCTTTCCAAAGTGAATCACCTCACACTTTCCCACATTAAACTTCATTTGCCAACTCTCAACCCACTACTGCAGCTTATCTATGTCCCTATGTTACCTGAAACATCCTTCAGCACTGTCGACAACTCCACAAACCTTAGAGTCATCCGCATATTTACTAACCCATCCTTCTACCCCCTCATCCAGGTCATGTATAAAAATGACAAACAGCAGTGGCCCCAAAACAGATCCTTGCAGTACACCACTAGTAACTGAACTCCAGGATGAACATTTCCCATCAACCACCACCCTCTATCTTCTTACAACTAGTCAATTTCAGATCCAAACCACTACATCACCCTCAATCCTATACCTCCATATTTTCTGCTATAGCCTACAATGGGGAACCTTATCAAATAATTTAATGAAATCTATATAAACCACATCAACCATTTTACTCTTATCCACCTGCCTGGTCACCTTCTCAAAGAACTCAATAAGGTTTGTGAGGCATGACCAACGCTTCAAAAAACTGTGTTGACTATCCCTAATCAAATTATTTCTCTCTCGGTGATTATAAATCCTCTCTCTTATAATCCTTTCCAACACTTTACCCACAACCAAAGTAAGGTTCACTGGACCTTAATTATTAGGGTTGTCTCTACCCACCTTCTTGCACAAGGGGACAACATTTACTATCCTCCAGTCTTCTGGCATTATTCCTGTAGACAATGACAACATAAAGATCAAAGCCAAAGGCTCTGCAATTTCCTCCCTGGTATCCCAGAGAATCATAGGATAAATCCCATCCAACTCAGAGGACTTAGTTATTTTCACACTTTCCAGAAATGTTGCATCTCCTCCTTATGAACCTCAATCCCATCTAGTTAAATAGCCTGTATCTCAGTATTCTCCACACCAACATTGTCTTTTTCCTGTGTGAATACTGATGAAAAATATTCATGTAGTGACTCTCCTATCTCCTCGGACTCCACGCACTACTTCCCACTAGGCTTCTTGATTGGCCTAAATCTTCTCTAGCAGTGACCAGTCTATCCCCGTAAGTAGAAAGCAAGATATCAAGAAAGGGAAGGGCGGAGTCAGAGATAGACCCAGTGAAGAGCCGGGTGGAAATCAGAAATAAAATTGGTAATTTTTTTCCAACTCCAGATGAGAGAGAGAAGCAGCATTGTTGATGTATCAATGTCCCGGAGAAAGAGTTATGAAGCGGGACCTGAGTAGATTGGAGCAAGGAATGTTCTACATACCCCACAAAGAGACAGGCATAACTGGGGCCCACACCATGGCCACCTTCTGAGTTAAAAGCGTTGATCATTTCAGAAGGTGGTCAGGAGTCAGCCACATTGCTGTGTGTCTGGAGTCACATGTCGGGCAGACTGGCTGATTTATTTCCCTAAAGGACATCAGTAACCAGATGAGTTTTCTTACAACAATCAGTGTTCGTTATTCTCATCACTCTTACTCGGATTAGTTTTCAATTTCATGAATGCACCAGCAGTTGTAGTACTTGACCTCAGGGCATTAGCCTAGGCCTCTGGATTACAGCCTACTGACACTACCACTGTACCACCATCTTTAAGAGGATGAAGTTGTGTTTACACAGCTGCTTTGCAAGAAGTGGAGTAAGACTAAAATAGATAGAGTGGCATCAGAGCAGATATACAAAGTGCAATTTAGCTAGCAACAAGGAACTGATTAGTTTGTGCAATTGTGACCAGTTGAGCACACCAAAAGTCATCTGATAATAACACTCGAACTGGCTCCTAAATAACTGAACAGCTATTTCAACACAGTTGTTTTCTCAATTCAGTGCACACCAAAAATAAAAAGTGACATAAAAAAGATGAAATCTTCACATTTGGCAGCCAATTGACTATAACCATCTATAGTCAGATCTGGCTGGATTACGTATAAAAGGACTCCCAGATCCTGCTCTTCATCATTAAAGCTGCTCAATGTTCAAAGATCATTTGGAATAAAACTTAACCATCAGCCTCTCTTTCCTACCACAACCCTTATTATTGTCCCAAAAACAAATGTAAGGAGCTCTTGGACTCCTTTGTCACAAAGATCAAAAGTCCCCTATCCTCCCCTAATATTTCCTGTTATTTAGACCTCAGTTCCCATCTTTCTCTTGACTCTCTTCCAGTTCCCGTTTTGCTATTTTTGATTTCATCTTGTCCATGAGACCCACCTCCTGCTCCTTCAATTCTATTTCTAACAAGATATCAACTGGCCAAATTCCTTCCTTGGCTCTACATTATCTAACATTGTGAATGGTCCTCACTTCTCAGGCATGTAACCTTAACTCTTTCCAATATGATGCCATCACCCCATTCTTGAAACAGCCTAGACTCCTCTGGCCTTATAAACTGTCATCCAGTTTCCAAACTCCCTTCCTGTCCAGAATTCTGAACAACTTCCTAAATCCATGCCTATCGTCCTGGAACACCACATTTGAATCCCTCCTGTCAGGCTTATAGACTTGTCATGCCAGCAAGTTAGTTCCCATCAAAGCCACAAATGAGTTGATTTCACCGAAAATAAACAACACCCCTCATTCTTCCTTTCCTCCCCGCAACCTTCAGCAACTCAGTTCTGAACAAGAGTCACGCTGGACTCAAAATGTTAACTCTCTTTCTCTCTCCATAGATGATGCCACACCTGCCAAGCTTCTCCAGCACTTTCTGATTTTATTTCGGATCTCCAGCCCAGGTACAGATAGCACCTCAGAAGCATTGGGATAGTATAGTCAGACTTCAATAGCACAGAGTTACATAACAGCAGCGTCTGTGCAGTGATATGGGTGGCATGGTGGCACAGTGGTTAACACTGCTACACCGGAGACCTGGGTTCAATTCCCGCCTCAGGCAACTGTCTATGTGGAGTTTGCACGTTCTTCCCGTGTCTGTGTGGGTTTCCTCCGGGTGCTCCGGTTTCCTCCCACAGTCCAAAAATGTGCAGGTTAGGTGAATTGGCCATGCTAAATTGCCTGTAGTGTTAGGTGAAGGGGTAAATGTAGGGTGGGTTGCTCTTCGGAGGGTCAGTGTGGACTTGTTGGGCCGAAGGGCCTGCTTCCACACTGTAAGTAATCTAATCTACCTGCAGCATCTTGCTTTTACTAAAATGTGAAAGGTGTCTTCAAATAGCATAAGAGAAGGAGAGTGACTAAGAGTAGTGTGGATCTATCAATAAAAAAAGGTGAGTGATAAAACAAATGGAAAAACTCAACTTTCTTTGGTATTCTTTTGTTGAAATAGGTCAATTTGGAACTTCCAGAACAAATTTACTTTCACGAGAGTTTCTTTGCTTCATTTCCATCTTGTAATTTCTCCTGTGTTACTTGCCATTTAGGATCGGAACAAAAGAACAAAGTGTATTGTCAGTAGAAATGCATCTCAAATAAGCAAAATAAAAAGAGTTGAAATCTACTCCCTTTATTCCTCAGCCTGCAATGTTGTCACATTTATTTTCTCCATCATAATGTCTCTTTTTGTTCCGAGTCCTATTATTTTCATGTCTATTTATTCTATTGGAAAGCTACTGACATCTGAAGTTGCAGTGTTGTGAATTCGGGGCTCGACGAGAACAGTTTTCATTACCACGCCAGAAGCAACATCCTCACATTGTTTGATGAGGTCAACCCAGTCAAGCCCAGGTACAGATAGCACCTCAGAAGCATTGGGATAGTATAGTCAGACTTCAATAGCACAGATTTACATAACAGCAGCGTCTGTGCAGTGATATGTGTTTCATCTCTCTGACTGCCATCAGCAAGGCGAACACTGCTCTGCCACTGAATATTTCTTTATTAAGTTTCCGGGTTTATGGGTTGCAGATTGATCATAATATATTATTAATCTTTGCAATTCACTACTGTAGAATTTTACAGTGCAGAAGGTGATAATTCAGCCAATCATGCCTATAGTCTTTCTTTCAAAGGAATTATGTACTGTAATTGGTCTCACAGCTCCACCCCTGTAGCCCTTGAGATTTTCCATTTGAAGTGTATACTCAGTTCCCTTTTCAAATGGACAATTTCACCTGCTTCCACCGCTCTCTTAGGAATTGCTTTCCAGATCCATAACACAATCTCTACAAAGAAATGTCCTCTGTTCCCTCCTATGATAACTAGACATATATTTCATAGCTTAGCAGTATAGGACAACACTCTAGGGAGGTCTTGTTATATCAGTTAGCTCCTTGTGTGGGTTTAGAGTCAACCTCACTGAGGTGCTTTTCCATGAGGTGATAAGAATTAAGAGCAGAATTAGGCTGTTCAGCCCCTTGAGCCTGTTCCAACATTCAACAGGATCCTGGCTGATCTGATGTTCTTCCCATCCACTTTCTGCTCTTTCTCATAACCCTCGATTCCCCTACTCCAGATTTATTTACTGAACATAAATTCCACCAGTTCCTATCGTGAGATTCACAGAATCACAGAATGTTTCAGTGCAAAACAAGACTATTCAGCCCACTATTCCTGCACTGAGTTTTCTTACCTAATGCCAATCCATGCTTTTCCCCATATCATCACTCTATTTTTGCTTAAATAATTATTTAATGTCCTTTTGAATGTCTCAACTGAAACTGCCTCCATCACATTTCCAGAGATTTGAACCAATATCCCTAAAACATGAGACTGATCCTCTGGTTTATGAAGTCAGAGACACTACCACAATCATGCAACAAGACCTGGACAATATTCTGGCTTGGGCTGATAAATGGCAAGTAACATTTGTGCCCCACAGATACCAGGCTATGACAATTTCCAATAAGAGATCGGCTAAACATGCCCCTTAATGTTCAATGGAGTTACCATCACTGAATTGCCTATTTTCAACATCTTTGGGGTTACCATTGTCCAGAAACTCAACAGAACTCTCCGTATAAACACAGTGGCTACTCGAGCAGATCAGAGGCTAGGAATACTACAGCAAATAACTCAACTCATGACTCCTCAAAGTCTAAACCCAATCTACAAGGCACAATTCAGGCATATGATGGAATACTTGGATGGGCGCCCTCCAACAACACTCAATAAGCTTGATACCATCTTAGATGAAGCAGCGCGCTTCATTGACACCACATCTGCAAGCATCCACTTCCTCCACTACTGATGCTCAGTAGCACAATGTGTACCATCTACAAAATGCACTGAAGAAATTCAGCAAAGATCCCCACCAGCACCTTTCAAACCCACAACCATCAGGAAGGCTAAGGGCAACAGATACATGGGAGCACCATTACCTGCAACTTCCCCTCCAAGCCACTCACCATCCCGACTTGGAAATATATCACCATTCCTTCACTGTTGCTGGGTCAAAATCCTGGAATTCCCTCCCTAAGGGCGTTATGGGTCAACCTACAGCAGATGGACATTAGCTGTTCAAGAAGGCAGCTCAAAAGGATAATTAGGGGTGGGCAATAAATGCTGGCCCAGCCCAAAGATGTCCAGTCCCATGGGTGAATAAAAAAAACAGCCATCCCCTCCAATGAGATGTGACAGAAGAGTTGCAGTGTTGTGCTACTAATACAGTATTCTCTGGATTCTGTTACTATCACAAGTGTTTGAGGGGAGAAAAAAATGGATAAACGTCTCTTTACTTGCATGATTTAAAATATAATTTGAGATACTGACAATGCTTTCACTGCATCTGATTCACCGTCTAATGTGATCACCATTGTGATGTTCCCCTATGCTTCTGTTCCAAAATCTGTCCTCACATTTTATTTTTCAGTGATTTCCATTTATTCCTGCCAGTATTATGCTGATGTGAATTGTGAGGTGTTACCTAAACAAAGCACCAAGGAAAGCATTTTTGAAGGAACACATTTTACAGTAAGCAGACATAAATGATGCTTGTTTCTAAATCTCCGACATCACTGTGGTGTTAAGTGTAAACCATGCAAGGTAAGAATTTTCCAGTTTGTAGATTTGAAAACAGTGCCTGTATAATCCAGGAGCAGCAAAGTTGGCAGCGTAAGACCATAAGACATAGGAGCAGAAATTAGGCCATTCAGCCCATCGATTCTGCTTCACTATTCAATCATGGCTGATAAGTTTCTCAACCCCATTCTCCTGCTTTCTCCCCATAACCCTTGATTCCCTTACAATCAAGAACCTATCTATCTCAGTCTTAAATATACTCAATGAGACAATGGTAGCATTGAGCATCATTGAGATCGGGCTGAGTGGTAGTTTGTGTACCACTGACCAGGAGGCCTGGGTTGCTCCAGGGGAGTGTAATTTCGCAGTCGAAGAAGTAGATTAGGAGAATAATGTACAACGAGTAGAGTGGCACAGCAAGAACACGCATGGCCCATAACCCAGGGGGTCAAAGAACGCTTGTCGTGCACAGGTAGTGTCCATACTTTTGGCTCAGGAGGCTTGGATTGAAGTCCCACCTATCCCTGATGTTTATTATAATAGGTTGATTTTTAAAATATCTTAGAACTTGAAATGAGACAGCATAAATTGAGCCATTTGTTCCATCTATTCTATGCCGACTCAAAGACCCACAGAGTCCCTTTCTAATCCCATCTTCCTGAGCACAGTCTAAAGCCCTGTAGCCTATTGCACTGAAGGTGCAGATCCAGGTACTTGTTCAAAGAGTTTACTGCCTCCACCACCAACTCAGGCAGTGAATTTCAGACACCCACCACCCTTGGCATGAGAAAGTGTTTCCCCACAACCCCCTACACCTTGTACCACTTAGCTTGAGTTTAATGTCCCTAGTTTTTGAACTTTCTGCCAAGGGAAACAGGTTCCTCCTGTCTATTGTATTCCTACCCTTCACAATTTTATATGCAGTAGTCTGGTGGTATTATTGCTGGACTATTGATTCGGACTGGCCCAACATTTCAACTCCCCCTCCCACTCTGCCGAGGACATGGAGGTCCTGGGCCTCCTTCACCGCCGCTCCCTCACCACCAGACGCCTGGAGGAAGAACGCCTCATCTTCCGCCTCGGAACACTTCAACCCCAGGGCATCAATGTGGACTTCAACAGCTTCCTCATTTCCCCTTCCCCCACCTCATCCTAGTTTCAAACTTCCAGCTCAGTTACTGTCTCCTTGACTTGTCCGACCTGCCTATCTTCTTTTCCACCTATCCACTCCACCCTCTCCTCCTTGACCTATCACCTTCAACCCCTCCCCCACTCACCCATTGTACTCTATGCTACTCTCTCCCCACCCCCACCCTCCTCTAGCTTATCTCTCCACACTTCAGGCTCACTGCCTTTATTCCTGATGAAGGGCTTTTGCCCGAAACGTTGATTTCGCTGCTCGTTGGATGCTGCCTGAACTGCTGTGCTCTTCTAGCACCACTAATCCAGTATTGATTCGGAGACCCAGGTAATGTTCCAGGAACCCGGGTCAAATCCTGCCATGGCAGATGGCTGGAATTTGAACTTACTAAAATATCTGCTGCATAATTGGGAGGATTTTGGTAATATCCTTACCTGTGAGCCAGGAAGTCCAGGTTTGACTCCCATCTGCGCCAGTGGTGTTTCATGACATCTCTGAATAGATTGAGCTCAAAGGTAGAAGACAGAGGGTGGTGGTAGAGGGTTGTTTTCAGATTGGAGGCCTGTGACCAGTGGTGTGCCACAAGAATCGGTGCTGGGTCCTCTACTTTTTGTCATTTACATAAATTATTTGGATGCGAGCATAAGAGGTATAGTTAGTAAGTTTGCAGATGACACCAAAGTTGGAGGTGTAGTGGACAGCGAAGAGGGTTACCTCAGATTACAACAGGATCTTGACCAGATGGGCCAATGGGCTGAGAAGTGGCAGATGGAGTTTAATTCAGATAAATGCGAGGTGCTGCATTTTGGGAAAGCAAATCTTAGCAGGACTTATACGCTTAATGGTAAGGTCCTAGGGAGTGTTGCTGAACAAAGACACCTTGGAGTACATAGCTCCTTGAAAGTGGAGTTGCAAGTAGATAGGATAGTGAAGGAGGCGTTAGTGGTCAGAGTATTGAGTACAGGAGTTGGGAGGTCATGTTGCAGCTGTATAGGACATTGGTTAGGCCACTG
Organism: Chiloscyllium punctatum; assembly: GCF_047496795.1. Classification (NCBI taxonomy): domain Eukaryota; kingdom Metazoa; phylum Chordata; class Chondrichthyes; order Orectolobiformes; family Hemiscylliidae; genus Chiloscyllium; species Chiloscyllium punctatum. The sequence continues at coordinate 84,017,476 of NC_092760.1, forward strand.
TTGGAACATTACGTGCAATTCTGGTCTCCTTCCTATCAGAAAGATGTTGTGAAACCTGAAAGGGTTCAGAAAAGATTTACAAGGATGTTGCCAGGGTTGGAGGATCTGAGCTACAAGGAGAGGCTGAACAGGCTGGGACTGTTTTCCCTGGAGCGTCAGAGGCTGAGGGGAGACCTTATAGAGGTTTACAAAATTATGAGGGGCATGGACAGGATAAATAGACAAAGTCTTTTCCCTGGAGTTGGGGAGTCCAGAACTAGAGAACATAGGTTTAGGATGAGAAGGGAAATATATAAAAGAGATGTAAGGGTCAACGTTTTCATGCGGAGGGTGGTACGTGTGTGGACTGAGCTGCCAGAGGATGTGGTGGAGGCTGGTACAATTGCAACATTTAAGAGGCATTTGGATGGGTATATGAATGGGAAGGGTTTGGAGGGATATGGACTGGGTGCTGGCAGGTGGGACTTGATTGGGTTGGGATATGTGGGTTGGACTGAAGGGTCTGTTTCCATGCTGTACATCTCTATGACTCTATAACTCTATGATTAGAAAAAAATAATTGACTATGTTTGAAGAGCTCTTGTGATGCAGTGGTAGTGTCCTGACTTGTGGACCAGAGGGCCAATTTCGCATCCCACCTGCTCCAGAGATGTGTTACTACACATCAACAAATTGGTTGGAATTGTGCACAATTGGGGGCAGTGGTAATGACCCTACCTCTAAGCCTGGGTTTAAGTCCCACCTACTCCAACAGTGTATTATAACATGTCTCAACAGGCTGGTTTAAAATTTCTTGTGCACATTTGCTGACTTTGCCAGGTTAACAATCGGGCAACTAAATATAATGACCGGGTTCTATGACCAGGACCACAGCTGAGTTGTATGGGGATTTGATGAGCTACCAGTACAATGTCACCTCCCAAAGTCTACAGAGTTTAAGAGCTGGAGATCTCATGGAACCTGTACAGAGTGTTTGGATTTTGACTCGATGCTATGTGGAGGCTATCAGGGAGCATTGACTTTACCACAGAATCTGAACGCTCAGAATCATAAAGAAGGAAAACAAACAATGTTCATGGTTTCTCCAGGGATGATGTTTAAAAATGAGGAAGGGTCAATATGACACCTCCTCTGTGAAGAGCCAGCCTTGTGAGCTTTGGAGTGGGATGGGGGGAGGGAGACACATAGTCGCTAACAGCAAGTCAATAGATCAAATTCTCAGTATGAGGGAGAGTTGATCTGAGTACTGGTTGACTAGGATGTTAAGACTAGATTAGATTAGATTACTTACAGTGTGGAAACAGGCCCTTCGGCCCAACAAGTCCACACCGCCCCGCCGAAACGTAACCCACCCATACCCCTACATCTACATTTACCCCTTACCTAACACTATGGGCAATTTAGCATGGCCAATTCACCTGACCTGCACATCTTTGGACTGTGGGAGGAAACCGGAGCACCCGGAGGAAACCCACGCAGACACGGGGAGAATGTGCAAACTCCACACAGTCAGTCGCCTGAGGCGGGAATTGAACCCGGGTCTCAGGCGCTGTGAGGCAGCAGTGCTAACCACTGTGCCACCGTGCCGCCCACCGTGACTACATTGACATTGAATCATACAGCATGGACACAGACCCTTCGGTCCAACCAGTCCATACCAAACACAATCCCAAATTAAACTAGTCTCACCTGGCTGCTCCTGGTGCATATCCTGCCATACATTTTCTATTCATGTACTTATCCAGTTGTCTTTTAAACATTGCAACTCTGCCCACATCCACCATTTTCTCAGTGTGTTCATTCTCACTCCCACCCTCTGTGTAAAAAAATGCCTCTTCTGTTTTCATTAAATCTCTCTCGTCTCACCTTAAAAATGTGTCTCTAGTCATTTTAAGGAAAAGACACCTGCCATTCTTCTTATCCATGTGCCCCTTGTGGTTTTATAAATCTCCAGACGGTCACCTTCTATGCTCCAGCCTATCCAGCCTTTCTACCTCAAATGCCTTGAATTGGCTGAGAGGAAAATTAAGAAAATAGCAGTATGAGTAGGCCATTTGGCCCATCAAATCAGCCGTGCCATTAAACATGATCAGGTCAGATCCTCTACCTCAGTGCTGTTCTCCGGCTCTCACCCCATGCCACTTGATGTCTTTAGCCTCTGGAAATCTACCTATCTATCTCTTTCTTTCTTAACCATATTCAGTCAGTTTACTTCCACAACCTTCAGTGACAGAACATTTTGAAGTTTACCTACCCTCTGAGTGAAGATATTTCTCCTTCTCTCAGTCTAAAACAGCCTACCACATATCATAAGACCATAAGACCATAAGACATAGGAGTGGAAGTAAGGCCATTCGGCCCATCGAGTCCACTCCGCCATTCAATCATGGCTGATGCGCATTTCAGCTCCACTTGCCAGCGTTCTCCTCATAGCCCTTAATTCCTCTAGACAACAAGAACCTATCAATCTCGGCCTTGAAGACATTTAGCGTCCCGGCTTCCACTGCACTCCGTGGCAATGAATTCCACAGGCCCACCACTCTCTGGCTGAAGAAATGTCTCCGCATTTCCGTTCTGAAATGACCCCCTCTAATTCTAAGGCTGTGTCCACGGGTCCTAGTCTCCTCGCCTAACAGAAACAATTTTCTAGCATCCACCTTTTCAAAGCCATGTATTATTTTGTACGTCTCTATTAGATCTCCCCTTAATCTTCTAAACTCCAATGAATACAATCCCAGTATCCTCAGCCGTTCCTCATATGCTAGACCTGTCATTCCAGGGATCATCCGTGTGAATCTCCGCTGGACACGTTCCAGTGCCAGTATGTCCTTCCTGAGGTGTGGGGACCAAAACTGGACACAGTACTCCAAATGGGGCCTAACCAGAGCTTTATAAAGTCTTAGTAGTACATCTCTGCTTTTATATTCCAACCCTCTTGAGATAAGAGACAACATTGCATTCGCTTTCTTAATCACAGACTCAACCTGCATGTTTACCTTTAGAGAATCCTCGACTAGCACTCCCAGATCCCTTTGTGCTTTGGCTTTATTAAGTTTCTCACCATTTAGAAAGTAGTCCATTCCTATATTCTTTTTGCCAAAGTGCAAGACCTCGCACTTGCTCACGTTAAATTCCATCAGCCATTTCCTGGACCACTCTCCCAACCTGTCTAGATCCTTCTGTAGCCTCCCCACTTCCTCAGTACTACCTGCCTGTCTACCCAACTTTGTATCATCGGCAAACTTCGCTAGAATGCCCCCGGTTCCCTCATCCAAATCATTAATATATAATGCGAACAGCTGTGGCCCCAGCACCGAACCCTGCGGGACACCGCTTGTCACCGGCTGCCATTCTGAAAAAGAACCCTTTATCCCAACTCTCTGCCTTCTGTTAGATAGCCAATCCTCAATCAATCCCAGCAGCTCACCTCGAACACCATGGGCCCTCACCTTGCTCAGCAGTCTCCCGTGTGGCACCTTATCAAAGGCCTTTTGAAAGTCCAGATAGACCACATCCACTGGGTTCCCCTGGTCTAACCTACTTGTTACCTCTTCAAAAAATTCCAACAGGTTTGTCAGGCATGACCTCCCTTTACTAAATCCATGTTGACTTGTTCTAATCAGACTCTGCTCTTCCAAGAATTTAGAAACCTCATCCTTAATGATGGATTCTAGAATTTTACCAACAACCGAGGTTAAGCTGATTGGCCTATAATTTTCCATCTTTTGCCTTGATCCTTTCTTGAACAAGGGGGTTACTACAGCCATCTTCCAATCGTCCGGGACCTTTCCTGACTCCAGTGACTCTTGAAAGATCTCAACCAATGCCTCTGCTATTTCCTCAGCAACCTCTCTCAGAACTCTAGGGTATATCCCATCGGGGCCAGGAGATTTATCAATTTTAAGACTTTTTAACTTTTCTAGCACTATCTCTTTCGTAATGGCAACCATACTCAACTCAGCCCCGTGACACCCTTTAATTTTTGGGATATTACTCCTGTCTTCCACTGTGAAAACTGACGCAAAGTACTTGTTAAGTTCTCCTGCTATTTCCTTATCTCCCATCACTAGGCTCCCTGCATCAGTTTGAAGTGGCCCAATGTCTACTTTTGCCTGTCGTTTGTTTCTTATGTACTGAAAGAAACTTTTACTATTATTTCTAATATTACTGGCTAGCCTACCTTCATATTTGATCCTCTCATTTCTTATTACACTCTTTGTTATCCTCCGTTTGCTTTTGTATCCTTCCCAATCTTCTGATTTCCCACTGTTCTTAGCCACTTTATAGGATCTCTCTTTTTCTTTAATACATTTCCTGACTTCCTTTGTCAGCCAAGGTTGTCTAATCCCTCCCCGGTTAATCTTTCTTTTCTTGGGAATGAACCTCTGTACAGTGTCCTCAATTATACCTACAAACTCCTGCCATTTTTGCTCTAGTGTCTTCCCGGTTAGCCTCTGCTTCCAGTCTATTTTAGTCAGTTCCTCTCTCATGCCCTCATAATTACCTTTATTCAACTGTAACACCATTACATCAGATTTCGCCTTCTCCCTTTCAAACTCCAGACTGAACTCTACCATATTATGGTCGCTACTTCCTAAGGGTTCCCTTACTTTAAGATCTTTTATAGAGTCTGGTTCATTGCAAAGCACTAGGTCCAGAATAGCCTGCTCTCTTGTGGGCTCCATGACTAGCTGTTCCAAAAAGCCATCCTGTAAGCATTCCATGAATTCCCTTTCTTTAGATCCACTAGCAACATTATTTACCCAGTCCACCTGCATATTGAAGTCACCCATGATCAATGTAACCTTGCCTTTCTGACATGCCTTCTCTATTTCCCGGTACATGTTGCGTCCCTGGTCCTGACCACTGTTAGGAGGTCTGTACACAACTCCAATTATGTTTTTCTTGCCTTTGTGGTTCCTCAATTCCACCCACACAGACTCCACATCATCCGACTCTATGTCATTCAATACCATAGATTTAATTTTGTTCTTAACTAACAAGGCAACCCCACCCCCTCTGCCCACCTCTCTGTCTTTTCGATAAGTCGAAAAACCATGGAGGTTTAACTAGGAGCAGGATGCTGTCTGGCCTGCTGCGCTTATCCAGCACCACACTTTTCAAATCTGGTCTCCAGCATCTGCGGTCCTCACTTTCTCCTACAACATATCAAGAGACCTGGCACCTTATTCCAGATTCGCCAGTCAGTTGAAACATTATCCCCCAGTATTCAGTCTGTCCAATCCTGTGATATATTTATATGTTTCAGTCAGACACTTTCTCATTCTTACTTCAATCAGAAATTTCATAAATAGTGCATCCAATATTTCCATGATTCATTTCTTTATTACTCTGGAACAGAGATTATCAGGCACTAGGGAGTTATTTTTCAGTTCTCAGCCCCATTAATTTCTTCATTAATTTTGAACCACTGCAGTCCACATGCTGACGGTACCCACGGTGCCCTTAAGTAGAGAGTTCAAGGGTTTTGGCCCAGTGAAAGTGAAGAAGCAGCGATGTATTTCCAAATCTGGAGGGTGAGTAGCGTTCCCATGTATCTGCTGTCCTTGTCTTTTTAGATAGTAGCTGTGGGTTTGGAAGGTGTTGTCTGAGCATTTTTGCCGATCAAGGGTTTGTGTAAAGATTTCTAGCTCGGGTGCTGGTTGTCATGGTTGTGGTTATGTTTGCCAAGCTGGGAAGTTGATTTGCAGACATGTCGTCCCCTGTCTTGGTGACATCTTCAGTGCTTTGGAGCCTCCTGTGAAGCGCTGCTGTACTGTGTCTTCTGGAATTTATTTGGTTCCATTTCTGCTGCTTCCGGTTGATTCTTCTGGTTGTTCATTTTGGTGGCCGGTATATTGGGCCTAGGTCAATGTGTTTGTTGATAGAGTCCATGGATGAGTGCCATGTGTCTAGAAATTTTCTGACTGTCCTTTGTTTAGCTTGTCCTAAGATCGTTGTGTTATCCCAGTTGAATTTGTGGTCCTTGTCATCTATGTGTGTGCCTACAAGGGACAGCTGGTCGTGGCACTTAGTGGCTAGTTGGTGTTCATGGATACAGATTGCTAGTTGTCTGCCTGTTTATCCTATGCAGTGTTTTGTGCAGTCTTTGCATGGAATCTTGTAAATTACGTTAATCTTGCGCATGATGGGTATCGGGTCTTTTGTCCTGAGTGTGGCTGTCTGTTTATGTGCTGTCATGAACCCGAGTGGTTCGCAAAGTCTGGCTGTCAGTTCCGAGACATTTTTTATTAAGGTAGCATGGCTAGTGGGTTAGATCGTGGCATGTCCTCATCATGTTGTTTGTCTGTTAGGCATCTGTGGTTGAAGTTGCGGGGATATCTGTTCTTGGTGAAGACTCTGTAAAGGTATTCTTCATTTTCCCTTCACAGGTCGGGAGTGCTGTAATGTGTTGTAGCCCTTTTGAACAGGGCCCTAATGTAGCTTCTCTTATGGGTGTTTGGGTGGCTGCTGTTGTAATTCAGGGCCTGGTTGGTGTGTGTGGCTTTCCTGTATACTTCTGTGGTGCATTCACCATTTTGTGTTCTTTCTACCATCACATCCAAGAATGGGAGTTGATTGTTGGTTTCCTCTTCTCTTATAAATCTGATCCCTGTGAGTATGAAGTTGATAATCCAGTATCTGTTGCCGATTTTTGGTCTCATAATGATAACAAAAGTATGGTCCACATATTGAATCCAGAGTTTAGGTTAGATTTGTGGGAGGGCTGTTTGTTCCAGTCTTTGCATCACTGCTTCTGTTATGAGCTCAGAGATGTGTGAGCCCATAGATGTCCCATTGATCTGTTCATATATTTGGTTGTTTAATGTGAAGTGTGTCGTCAAGTACAGGTCTAGTTTGAGTATGCAGTCCTTGTTGATTGGTTCCCCGTCATGTTGTCTGCTCTGTTTGTTCAGGAGGTTGGTTATTGTCTCTCTGGCTGGAGTTTTGTCAATTGAAGTGAACAGTGCCATTACATCAAAGGAGACCATTGTTTCAACCTCATCTACGTTTATGTTCTTGATGTTGTCTAGGAATTCCTGTGATGATTGTATGGTATTTGGATCAACTGATAAGATGTTTCAGCTTATATTGAAGTTCATTTTGCCAGTTTATATGATGGGGATTTTGCTGAATTTCCACTGTGCATCTTGATGGAACCTATTTTTGCTACAGAACATCAGTAGTAGAAGGAGTGGATGTTTGAAGAGTTGGTGTCAATCAAATAGGCTTCTTTGTCCTGGACTTTGTCTTGGTTCTTGAGTCTGCGTCAAAGAGTACTGCATCAAGTAACTCACCTGTTGACTCCCTAAAGCCAACTCTTTTCAAGGCAAATGAGGAACATTCCATCACACTCCTGACTTGTAGCTTATAGGTGGTGGACAGGCTTTAGGGAGTCAACAGGTGAGTTACTTGATGCAGTACTCTTTGACACAGACTTGCTCTTGTAGTTAGAATACTCATATAGTTAGTCCAGTTCAGATTTTGATATGTTATACCCTCCAAGACGTTTATTGAGAAGGATTGAGTGATGGTAATTCCATTGAATCTTAAAGAGGAATAAGTAGATTTTCTCTAATTGGAGATAGCCTTTGCCTGGCATTTGTGTGACACAAATATTACTTTCCACTTTTCAAACCAAGCCTGAATATTGTCCGGATCTTAATGCACTTGAACATGAACGAGATATGAAGAATTATAAATGGTGTCGTGCAATCTAACAGTGAACATCCTTTTTTCTTCACAAATCTTCTTCTGTGCCAGGTATGATTCCATTGTGTAGAGAGTTTTCTCCTAGCTTCCCATTGATTCCAATTTTGTTAGTGCTCCTCGATGCTACATTTGGACAAATGTGACCTTGATGTCACAGGCTGTCACGCTCATCTCCCCTCTGGAATTCAGCTGTTTTGTCCACATTTGAACCAAGTCCATAATGAGGTCAGGAGCTGAATGGCCCTGGTGGAACCCAAACTGGGCGTCACTGAGCAGGTTATTGCTGAGCGGGTACTGCTTGATAGCACTGTTGATGACACCTTCAATCACTTTATGGATGATTGTGGGTAGATTGATGGGGCAATAATTGGCTGAGTTGAATTTTTCCTGCTTTTTGTGAACAAGGACATACCTGAACAATTTTGCACATTGTCAGGTAGAAACCAATGTTGTAACTGTACTGGAACAGCTTGGCTAGTCAGCCCTGAAGAACAGTTACACCTGAAAAATCAACTTCACATCCTGATGCTGCCTGGCTTGCTGTGTTCACCCAGCCCCCTGCATGTCTACCTTGGATTCCATCATCTGCAGTTTTTTTGTCTCTGATTGGTCAAATGGCAGGTTCAAGTGACCATTCCACCATTGTGTTCTTTGCCTTAAGAGAATATGTAACATTTTCAATGTATACATTTTATCCATAAATCTTAACCATTGCTTATTGATAGTCATGACTTTCAATGAAGTTACCTAATCTATCACAGAGTTCTCACATCTTTGTAGTTTCCTTTATTTAGTTTCGATTTCAGACTGGACTGCTTCACTTTGTATACCAATGAAGAACTCTAACATGTTACTCTCATTTACTCTTAAAAGATCTCACACACACAAAAAAATTAATTGTCCCCTTCTCAATTTATTGAGGGTGGTCTATTCTCATTTGGTACCTCAACAAACTGGTCTCAAAATCCATCTCACTAACAATCCAGTAATCTATCCTCCATACATTCATTCCTAATGTGGTTTGCCCAGTCTATCTGTAAATTAAAGTAACTCATGATTAATGTAACACCCTTGTTGCATGCATCACTAATTTAGTCATCTCCTACCTTGCCATTACTGTTTGCAGGCTTATAGATAACTCCACTAAGGTGTTCCAACGCTTGTTGCCTTAGTTCCAATCAGACTTGGTCTATGTGCAGATATCTTTGCAAATATCCTTTCTCACTACTTCACAGACTTCAAATTTCACTAACAACACCACTCCATTTTCTTTTCCTTTTTACTTGTCTTCCTTAAATATAAGACTCCTCAGTCTTGCTCAGCCATGTCTATGTGACTGCATATTCTACCCATTCATAAATACTTATGCAATTAACTTATTTCCCTTAATGTTATAATTTTGTGCATTCAGATATGATAACTTTGGCTTAGTCCTTCTTGACATTTTACACAATCCTGTGCCATGGCCCTACTTGCTGTGAGCTTTTGTTTCCTCTGCTGATCATTTTCTATTTCTCATTTACATATTTTATTGCCTCACCTGTGTTTCCTGGCTCAAGTTCCATCCCTTCTAATTCCCAGCCCACTAGTTTACCCCGCATTACCCCGTAGTACCGATGAGCAACCCTGAGAGGTTATTGGTCTCATTCAAAGAACAAAGAAATAACAAAGAAACTTCCAGCACAGGAACAGGCCCTTCGGCCCTCCAAGCCTGCGATGATCCAGATCCTCTATATAAACCCACTGCCTATTTTCTAAGGATCTGTATCCCTCTGCTCCTTGCCTATTCCTGTATCTGTCTAGAGACACCGTAAATGACGCTATTGTGCCCACCTCTACCACCTCATTGGCAAAGCTTTCCAGGGACCCACCACCTTCTGTGTAAAGTACTTTCCACGCATATCTCCCTTAAACTTTTCCACTCTCACCTTGAACTTGTGAGCCCTAGTAATTGGGTCCCCCACTCTGGGGAAAAGCTTCTCGCTATCCACCCTGTCTACACCTCCCATGATTTTGTAGACCTCAATCAGGTCCCCCCTCAATGTCTGTCTTTCTAATGAAGATAATCCTAATCTACTCAACCTCTCATAGCTAGTGCCCTCCAATCCAGGCAACATCCTGGTGAACCTCTGCACCCTTTCGAAAGCATCTACATTCTCTTGGTAATGGGGCAATCAGAACTGTACACAGTATTTAATATGTTGCCGAACCAAAGTCTTATACAACTGTAACATGACCTGCCAACTCTTGTACTCAGTACCCCATCCGATGAAGGAAAGCATGCCGTATGCCTTGTTGATCACTCTTTCAAAATGCATTTCCCCCTTCAAGGTGCAATGGACCTGAACACCCAGATCTCTCTGGACATCAATTTTCCCTAGGACTTGTCCATTTACCATATAGTTCGTTCTTGAATTGGATCTTCCAAAATGAATTATCTCGTATTTGCCTGGATTGAACTCAATCTGTGATTTCTCCAACTAACTCTCCAATCTACCTATATTCTGCTGTACTATCTGACAGTCCCCTTCACTATCTGCTACTCCACCAATCTTAGTGTCATCTGCAAACTTGTTAATCAGACCACTGTACTTTCCCCCAGATCATTTATGTATATCACAAACAGTGGTCCTAGCACGGATCCCTCTGGAACACCACTGTGTGTCACCTGTCGCCCAGCTAGTTCTCTATCCATCTAGCAAGTACACCCTGGACCCCACGCAACTTCACTTTCTCCAACAGCCTACACTGGGAACCTTATCAAACACCTTACTGAAGTCCATGTATATGACATCTACAGCCTTTCCCTCATCAATCAACTTTGTTGCTTCCTCAAAAAATTCTATTAAGTTGGTAAGAAATGACCTTCCTTGCACAAAACCATATTGTCTATTACTGAGAAGCCAATTATCTTCCAAATTGGAATAGATCTTTTCCCTCAGTATCTTCTTCAGAGCTTCTCTCCTACTGATGTCAGGCTCACTGGTCTATAATTACCTAGATTACCCCTGCTACCCTTCTAAAACAAGGGGACAACATTAGCAATTCTCCAGTCCTCCAGGACCTCACCTGTGTTCAAGAATGCTGTAAATATTTCTGTTACTGCCCCAGCTATTATCTCTCTTGCATCCCTCAGTAACCTGGGATGAAACCTTGGGACTTGTCCGCCTAATGCCTTTTAAAATAACCAACACTTCCGCCCACTTTATGTTGGCTTGACCTCGACCAATCAAAGATCTATCCCAACCACAACATTTGTCATGTTCCTCTCCTCAGTGAATATTGATGCAAAGTACTCGTTGAGAATCTCATCCATTTTCTCTGATTCCATGCATAACCTTCCTCCTTTGTCCTTGAGTGGGCCAACTCTTTCTCTAGTTATTTTCTTGCTTCTTATATATGAATAAAAAGCTTTGGGATTTTCCTTAACACTGTTTGCTAAAGCTATTTTATGAACCCTTTTTGCCCCCTTAATTCCTCATTTCAGATGGGCCCTACTTTCCTGATATTCTTCCAAAACTTTGTCTGTTTTCAATGACCTAGACCTTTTTCCTTTTTCCTTTATGCTTCCTTTTTCCTCTTATCTAGTCTCACAATTTCACCTGTCATCCATGGTTCCCTAATCTTGCTATTTCTATCTCTCATTTTCACAGGGACATGTCTGTCCTGCACTCTAATCAAACTCTCTTTAAAAGCCTCCCACATATCTCACCCTCAAATAGCTGCTCCCAATCCACATTCCCAGCTCCTGCCAAATTTTGCTACCGTTGGCTTTCCCCAATTTAGCACTCTTCCTTTAGGACCACTCTTGTCTTTGTCCATGAGACTCTAAGACTTATGGAATTGTGATCACTATTTCCAAAGACATCCCCTACTGAAACTTCAACCACCAATCCAGGCTCATTCCCCAACACCAGGTTCAGTTTGACCCCTTCCTGAGTTGGTCTATTTACATACTGCTCTATAAACTCCTCCCAGATGCTCCTTACAAATTCTGCTCCATCTAGACCTCTAACAATAAGTGAATCCGAGTCAATGTTGGGAAAATTAAAATTTCCTATCACCATCACACTGTTGCTCCTACATCTTTCTACATTTACATAGTTGTTTACATATTCTGTTTACATATTTGTGCTTCTGCTCATGCTCGCTGGTGGTTGGCCTGTAGTACAGCCCCAACATTGTTACTGCACCCTTTCTATTTCTGAGCTCTGCCCATATTGCCTCACTGCTCGAGTCCTCTATAGTGCTATCCTTCAGCACAATTGTGATATCCTCTTCTCCAATCCCTCTTACTTCCCTCTCTATCCTGCCTGAAGCATCAAACTCCTGGGATATTTAGTTGTCAATCATGCCTCAACCAAGTCTCAGTAATAGCAGTAACATCACACTCCCAGATACTAATCCAAGCCCTAAGTTCATCTGCCTTACCTACTACGCTTCTTGCACTAAAACAAATCCACCTCAGACCACCAGTCCCTTTGCAGTCATCATGTACTACCTGCCTATTCTTCCCCTTGGTCACGCTGACTTCATTATCTAGTTCCTTACAGACTTTAGTTACTACCTCCTTATTGCCCACTAACCTCGTAATTTGGTTCCTATCCCCCTGCCACATTAGTTTAAACCATCCCCAACAGCATTAGCAAAAGCACCCCAAAGGACATTGGTTCCATTCTGGCCCAGGAGGAGACTGTCCAATTTGTAATAGACCCACCTCCCTCAGAACTGGTCCCAATATCCCAAAAATCTGAACCCTTCCTCCTGCACCGTCTCTCAAGCCACGCATTCATCCTGCCTATACTTTCATTTCTACTCTGAACAGCACGTGGCACTGGTAGCAATCCGGAGATTACTACCTCCTGAGATCTTACTTTTTAACTCCCTAAATTCAGCTTGTAGGACCTCATCCCAATTTTTACCTACATCATTGGTGCCTATATGCATCACTACAGCTGGCTGCTTACCCACCCCCTTCAGAACTTCTACAGCCAATCTGAGACATCCCTGAACTGTGCACCTGGGAGGCAGCATACCATTTGAGAGTCTCGCTTTCAACCACAAACCACCTATCCACCTCCCTTACAATCGAATCCCCCATGACTATAGCTTTTCCACTCTTTTTCCCGCCCTTCTGAACAGCAGAGCCAAATCTATTGCTGCCTTCTCCTGGTGAGCCATTTCCCCCAACAGTTCCCAAAGTGGTATATCTATTTTGGAAGGCGATGACCGCAAAGGACACCTGCACGGCCTTCCTGATCTTTCTCTGCCTTTTGGTCAGCTATTCCCTTTCTCCCTCAGCAATCCTAATCTGCAGTGTGATTAATTCACTGAACGTGCTATCCAACCTCCTCACCATCACGGATGCTCCAAAGTGAATCCATCTGCAGCTCCAGAGCCATCATGCGGTCTATCAAGAGCTGCAGCTAGACACACTTGGTGCACGTGAAGGCATCAGCTGTATCCCTGAGCTCCCACATTGAGCAAGTGGAGCATAACATGGGTCTGAGATCTCCTGCCATTTTTAATCTTAAACTTGACTTAGTCCAACTATAATATCAAATACGAGGTAAAGGAAAAAGGAAGCAAAAAAGAAATATTTTTACCAATCACACGATGAAAAGGAACTAGAAGATTGTCAGTGTTCCTGTTTTTGTTTGGCCTTCCGTGTGGATGTCAAAAGGCCATGCAGTGAATTCTGGATATGTTGATTGCCCACACAGACCCTTGGAGTGTCTTCACACGGCTACAGCTAAAAGGGAATGATGGTATCAGTCCTGTTAGGGTGTGACTCATCCAGCCTATGCATATCCCAACTTCCCAGAACCAGTGCCATCACCTCCAAAATCTAAATCCCTCCCTCCAATACCATCCCTCCCTAACCATGAATTCAATTAGCTTTGTCTCCCATTTCTGATCTCACTAGCATGTGGCACTGGGATGACTACCTTTGAGATCCTGACTTTTAATTTATTTCCTAACTCCCTATATTTGCTTGCAGGACCTCATTGCTCTTAAACCCCTATGTCATTGGGACATGGATCACAATTTTGGCTGTTCTCCCTCCCCATTCAGAAGGAGAATGTCCTGCCGCCACTCAGTAACGATTTGGAGCTTGACAGTAGAGAGTCAGCAAACTGACCTGATATCACGTCTGTAGAAATGTCTATCTGTTCCCGTTACAATAGAATTTGTGACTCGCGCTTTTCTCTCCCACCCACTTTGCAGCTGAGCTACTCCTCATGAAACAGACCTGGCTGTCTGTGACTCTGAAGAAATCACCTCCACCAGTATCCAGAATGGAAAATCTGTCAACAGAGAGATGGCCACATGGAACTGCTGTTTTTTAATACTGTGTATGCCACTGCCAATCCAGCTGCCACTCCGGATCCAAAATGTGGACTTCCAGTTGCCTCAGCTGGAGATAACTCCTGAACACATGGTCAGCCTGGAAGCCTGAAGTGTTTGCTGAGTTCCCACATTGCACAAGAGAAGCACTTCACTTGGCAGATGGAAAACCAGGATGAGTAAACTCCAATGAAAGGATTCCCGAAGGAATCTGGAGACAGTAAGGACTGTAGATGCCAGAGTTAATAGATGTGAAGCTGGAACAGTACAGCAGGTCAGACAGCATCCGAGGAGTGGGAAAGTTAACATTTTGGGTCAACACCCTTCATCAGGAAGAAGGGTTAACTTTCCTGCTCCTTGGATGCTGTCTGACCTGCTATACTTCTCCAACTTCACATCTCCTGATGAAATCTGACCATTTGCAATGTGCATTTACCAACAGTGCACTTAAAGTATACTGGCCCATTACATACGGCTATGTATTGAGTCATATGCATACACAAGTTAGGAACAGAAGGAGGTTATTTTACCCTTTGGTCCCACTCCGCCATACAACAAGATGATCTGTTTACTATCCAAATGATACACTCCCATCAGCCCCAATATCCCCTTTATTACTGAGCAAGTGTTGTGAGTTAGGTTGGTGTCAGTGTTAGATTTGCAGTATGGGGCCTCAATTTGAAAACAAAAATAATTTGAATGAAGACCTTGATGAAAATCACAGTTAATGGGTTTGGAGCAGGGACAGGGCTGTGATAGCATGGAAGCTACCATACCATCCGGTTCATGTAAAGTGAGTAAACCTGGCCACAGATGCTTGTTTAATTCATTCGTGGGATGTGGACATCACTGGCTGGGCTCATCCTAAACCATCCAGAGGGCAGTTAAGCATCAACTGTATATCCAACACTGCATCGCCAAATACCAGACTAATGCCATTTACAAGTTCGCTGATGACACCACCACAGTTGGTTGAATGGAGACTGTCAAGCTTCTGGGAGTGGTTATCCACAACAAGCTTTCTTGGACTCTTCATGTGGATGCACAGGTTACAAAGGTCCAGCAACGTCTCTTCTTCCTCAGGCAGCTGAGGACATTTGGCATGACGGCGAATACCCTTGCCAACTTTTATAGGTGCGTCATTGAGAGCATTCTGTCTGGATGTATCTCTACCTGGTATGGCAACTATACCATTCAAAATCAGCGACGGTTACAGAGAGTGGTGAACTTGGCCTGGACAATCACAACGGTCAACTTCCCATCTACAGAATCCATCTACCAGGCCCACTGTCAAGGAAAGGCCACCAGCATTCTCAAAGATCCATCCCACCCTGGCAAAGTTTTTCTACAACCTCTACCATCGGGGAGAAGGTACAGAAGCCTGAACACATGCACCAGCCGGTTTTGTAACAGTTTCTACCCTGCTGTTAGAATACTGAATGGACTCACAAACTCTTAACATTCACCTGTACCTGTGTTTTTGTTTTTGTTGCTGTTTACCTATTATTTATTATCTATGCTACTTAACTCTATGATCTACCTGTATTGCTCACAAGACAAAGATATTTACTATGCGTCAGTACACGTGAAATAACCCCAACTCAATTCAATTTAATTCAACTACATTGTTCTGGGTCTGGAGCCACATGTAGGCCAGACCAGGTAACGATGGCAGATTTTCTTC
Organism: Chiloscyllium punctatum; assembly: GCF_047496795.1. Classification (NCBI taxonomy): domain Eukaryota; kingdom Metazoa; phylum Chordata; class Chondrichthyes; order Orectolobiformes; family Hemiscylliidae; genus Chiloscyllium; species Chiloscyllium punctatum. The sequence goes on from NC_092760.1 coordinate 84,033,221, forward strand.
CCTGAAGGACATTAATGGACTAGATGGGTTTTTCTGACAATTGACAAAATGGTTTTGTGGTCACCATTAGACTCTTAATTCCAGCTTTTTAAAAAAAATTGCATTCAAATTCCATCACTTGCTCTGACAGGATTTGAACTCAGGTCCCCAAAACATTAGGCCTCTCGATTAATAGGTTAGCAATAATACCACTAGGCCATCACCTTCCCCAAATAACTCAGGTATAGTCTTTTCCTGATACTAACTAAGGACAAGCTTTATTCAAGTATATCACACTCATGTTTGAACTGAAACACTACTTTGTATGTACGGTATACTTGTAATTGAAAGAGGATAGGCCAAAACCATTTTTTGCACATGATTTTTCCTGTCCAATACACTCAAATTTTCCTGTCTGCCTGATGTTTGTTCAGCCAATCATCTGCTTACACAGTAAGCAGCTTGTACCTAAGCCTCCTTCCTGATTGAAAAAGTCCTTGGTTGCTTTAGTCATTAAATCAATCACAGGTTGCTGCACCCTTGTGTAGAATAATTATGCCATTTAAAACTTAATTAGCCAACAAAAAGAAAATAATGGTAATTTACTGAAGACGGTCTGTGAGCTAATCAAACACAAACAAAACAGAATCTAGGACATCAATCTATTTTTAGGAGGAGCTTGCCTTACTTTTTATACTTAGCTTCAACCTCAAAATTCAATGAGACTTGAAAATGGCCACAGGACAGTCATAAGAGAATCATCCAATCAGCCATTGCTTCCCCTGTGCAGGCATTTACTGAATATTACCCTCATTGTATGATGCAGTAGTAGAGTCCCTACTCTTCAGCTAAGTTAGGCTTGAGTTCAAGTCCCATGTGTTCCAAAGGTGTGTGTACTAATATCCCTGCATAAGTTGATTCGCAAAAAAGTTTGGGCAGCCTGCAATGTTGCATCTCTGCATACTGGAGCTGGGTGTTCAAGAGTATGGGGGTTCTTTTATTATAATTCACTTGTGACAGATGGGCGCCACTGGCTGGCCCCCAGCATTATATTGACCATCTCTCGTTACCCTTTTTGGTGGTGAGCTTGATGTCATTTAAAGTAAAGCCTGGATCACTGAAAGGCAAGGTGTATTTTGGCTACAGCAGGCAGTGGAAGTGGCTGGGAGAAGAGTATCTGAACTTGGTAAACACAAACCAGTGACACAATGCATTTGCCCACAAACACAAAGGTACATGATGCAGCACCAGTGGTCTTGGAACAGGAAGGGAATGATGATTATCAACGGGAAATCAGAAGACAGAGAAAATGTTGCAGTAGGATGTAACCATCTCAGTGAATGTTAGCCCCAGGAACTTGGATAGAAGCACAATAAATTCACACAGTGGTCAAGATGCATACTTAAATATAAGATCATGAGAGAAAAACCAATAGGCTGACTCACTGACATTTGTTCCTCATGCTGCCAATTAATCAACAAAAAGCTCTTGTTGCCTAACACACTTTGCTTAAGATTGTGATGTTAATTGGCATCCATGTCAATTGGACCTCTAACGATGCCATTTTTCAGTCTTTATCTGCTTCAGTTAATGCCTCTTCTTAACTTTGCTTGGCTGAGGAAGCATTCAGTGGTAGGGTGTACTCTCCAGCTGCATGTGGGCAGCACGGTGGTTCAGTGGTTAACACTGCTGCCTCACAGTGCCAGGGCCCTGGGTTCAATTCCAGCCTTGGGCAGATGTCTGTGTGAAGTTTGCACATTCTGCTTGTGTCAATGTGAATGTGCTGTGATTCCCTCCCACAATCCAAAGATGTACAGGCCAGGTGAATTGGCCATGCTAAATTGTCCATAGTGTTAGGTGCATTAATCAGGAGTAAATATAGGGTAGGGGAATGGGTCTGGGTGGGGTAATCTTCAGAGAGTCAGTGTGGACTTGTTGGGCCAAACAGCCTGTTTCCATACTGTAGGGAATCTAACCTTACCCCCAATAGCCATGGGTGGAGACTGAAAAGCTGATGGACCAGCAAACCATTGCATAACAAAAGCATCTTGACTTATGCAAGGGGACTGTTGACTATGGCTGTATCCCTGTCTGAACACAAGAGCATGGAATCCCCAGTGAAGTAGAGACATTGTGTGTATGTTCCTTCCTGACATTAAGGTTGGAGAATTGCTTTTGAAGTCACTGAGCAGATTCACCTCATTCTGGGAGTCATTGTCTTCCTCCTCCTCCTGCTCCTTCCACCAATTGTCTTCCTCTGTGTTGTCATTGCTCCTTCTGTCGCTCAAGGGGATGGTCAGAGGGAATTGAAAGTGCTTCAACTATGGCCTATCTCAAATGGTCTGAGCAGAAACCTTGAAAACTGAGCATTCATCACCACAGCCTTTAGGTTTTCTGCAAACTTAAGTAGCTCTGCAAAACACCAATCACTTCCACTCAGCAGAGGCAGTAGAAATCAATCAGTATTAACCTGAAAGTAGTTAATGATCCCACTAGACGGAGGTGCTGGAGAGTACTCCCTGCTGCTGAATGCTTCCTCAGCCAAGCAAGGTCAAGAACAGGCATCAACTGAAGCAGATAAAGATTGAAAATGGCATCATTGGAGGTCAGCTTGACATGGACGTCGATGAACATCACAATCTTAAGCAAAATGCGATAGGAAAAGAGGGATTTTTATACAGGTTAGCCTGACATCTGTGGTCAGAAATTGCTCGAGCCTATAATTAAGCACACTGTGGCTGAACACTTTAAAACTTTTCAACTGATTAGAGACAGCCAATGTCAATTCGTAAAGGATAAGACAAGTCTGAAAAATTGGATTGAATTTGTTGAAGAAATCAGCAAAGCAGTGAACTTGCAGAATATATTCAATGAAGTCCCACAAAGGAAATTGTTAACTAAAATGGAAGCTCATGGTATTGAAGATACCAAACTATTGAGCTGGTCAGGACATTAGCTGAGTGACTGAATGACAGAAGTGTGACAGTACAAATGAAGGCCATTCAGCCCACTATGTTTTTTGCTCTCATTTTCCTGCCTTTTCCCCATATCCTTGGACATTATTTTTACTTTAAATAATCGTTTAATGCCCTTTTGAATTCTTCAGTTGAACCTGACTCCACCACACTTCCAAACCAGTGCATTCCAGAACTGAATCACCCATTATGTTAGAAGTTTTTTTTTCATAACTCGCTTGCTTCTTTTGCAAATCGCTTCTAATCTGTGTTCTCTCGTTCTTGATCCTTTTACAATGTGTCTTCAATGTGTCCTATAACTGAAGGTCCTCATCCCTTGAATTACTGCTACCCTCTATCCAACACATTCATATCCTTTCTGTAATGTGGTGCTCTGAGCTATACACTGACGTCTAACAAGTGTCTTATACAAGTTCAAGATTACTCCCTTGATCTTATACTCAATGCACTTATTAGGTAAAGACCAGTATACTATATATTTTGTTCACTGCTCTCTCTACTTGATATGCCATTTTCATTTTCCATGTACAAAACCCCCAATTGCTTTAGTCCAGTGCGTAAAGGATTGCCTGTTTTATATTTTCTGTCCATATTCTTCTGACCAAAATGAATTACCTCACACTTCTCAGCATTGAGGTTCATCTGTCATCCTGCCATTCCTGATGAAGGGCTTTTGCCCGAAATGTCAATTTTCCTGTTCCTTGGATGCTTTTCCAGCACTAGTCTAATCTTGACTCTAATCTCCTGCAGCTGCAGTACCCACTTTCACCTTGCTACATCTATCATCTATCTGCCCACTCCATCAATTTGTGTATGTCCTTTGGAAGTTCTACACTGTCCTTCTCACAACTTCCAACACTTCCAAGTTTAGTGTACTATATAAATTTTGAAATTACTGCCTACACAACAAGACAAGGTGCTGCACAGGAGGCTGCTGAGTAAGATAAAAGCCCATGGTGTTACTGGGAAAGATACTAGCATGGATAGATTGTCTATCTGGCAGAAAGCAGAGAGTGGGGATAAATGGGTCCTTCTCAGGATGGCAGCTGGTGACCATTTGGGTTGAGAAACATATTAGCAATTACTGAATGGCAGAGCAGACTCGATGGACCAAATGGTGTAATTTCTCCTATGTTCTATGGTCTTATTCACATCATTAATCTGTATTAGTAAAAGCAAGGATCCCAATACTAACTCCTGGGGGATCTCCATAAAATCGTCCTCCAGCCTGAAAATATCCTTAATTTCCTATCATTTAGCCAATTTTATATTCAATATTTGTAAAATGGAACATGATAAGGAAAAATGGGAGATTATTCACTTCATTAGGAAGAACAAATGTGCAATGCATTTTTTAAATGGTGAGAGCCTGGAAAACGTAGCTGTGCAAAAGGACCTACATATTCTTGTCAATAACTCACTGGCGGCTAACTAACCATAGCAGCAACCTATTAGGAAGGTTAACAGAATTTTGGCCTTTATCGCAAAAGGGTTTGAGTGTAGGAGTAGTGATGTCTTACTTATGTTGTATAGAAACTTGGTGAGACTGCAGCAGGAGTATTGTGTTATGATCCACTTGGGAAAGTGCATTGATACTGAAATCACACTACTCTCGGGATTACCACGAAAGTTAAACATTTAATCAAAGGACACAAGGTTCCCAATTCACCTATCTGTTGGAGTCAAGTTAACAGAAAGCACCAACCAGGTTCTTTCCTTAACAAGATTTGCTGTTTATTACAAAGAAGTAACTCTAATCACAAGTAAACAGTTATTAACTATCATCAGATGACTCTTCCAACTAAAACACTAACCCTCTTTGAAACCCTTACCTGTTTACAGACAGCTGCAGACAAATGAGAAACATCAGTTTTGTGGTTGGATCGAAATGAACTACGAAACAATTTCATGTCACCGGTCCCCAGATTCATTGAGATGTTGCTTTTGGCTTTCCAGGACTTTGTTTTTCAAACCTCTTTCTCCAGACTCTAACTCCATTGCAGGAGGCACTGGTCAGTCAAGATAATGGTCAGGTACTCCAACTATTAAAACAAGACAAGAGTCTGTGTTTATCAGCTCAACTAATCACTGTGCCTATTTGTGACTTAAATGATGAGATAGATACAAGAGATAGATAGGAGAAAGTGAGGACTGCAGATGCTGGAGATCAGAGCTGAAAATGTGTTGCTGGAAAAACGCAGCAGGTCAGACAGCATCCAAGGAGCAAGAGAATCGACATTTCGGGCATGAGCCCTTCTTCAGGAATGAGGAGAGTGTGCCATGCAGGCTGAGATAAAAGGTAAATAGCATTGTAAATGGTGCAGATGAACCATATGATTACAAGGAGAGGTTCATAAATTATGTGAGTGAAAATAATTGTGGTGTGAATAGATTGCAGTGTAGGTGAATGAGACACCACCATCATTTCAACCGAAAAAGCATTGGACAGAGTGCTCTGTAAGCGGCAAGAATTTGGAAACAGTGGATGTATGAAGATGTTGTTGGTTCAAGAAAATAAACAGATCCAGAATATAATCAAAAAGACAAATTAAATTCTGACCTTTATTTATATTCCAGAACATAAGTATACAATCTGCCTGTCAGTATTTCTACCTCAATTTGAGGATGATGTCTACACATGGTCTTAGGTTTTTACCATGTGACTCACAAGCTGATTCTTGACCCTCAGTTCTTTAGGCACCAGGCAAGAGATCCCATACATTAGTGGAACCAAGATGTGGTTCCTCAGGCATGAGAAAGTGGGACAGCTCATTTTAAAGGCATCTTCTCAAGACTCTTCCCTACTTGGAATTAGGAGAGGGGATCTTTAAGGAGACTTTCAGCCACAATTGACTGCTACCCAAAGACACCGCTGTCCTATTACAAATGGCCATCAACTCCCATGTATCTGTCTGTGTGTGCATTCTTGATTAAGGCCTTTGAGAGATACAGCCTGCTCCCCATCACCAATTCTCATTACCCAGGACTTGGGAAGTGGATCCTGGTAGCAGCCTGCTGAACAAGGAGCACCATCATTGTCCACACAGTCCTTATGGATTGATGGTCAGGTAATAGTCTTAATCCATGATGACCTGGACCACTTTGCTCCTGCAGTCTTCTTATACCTTCCTAGCTGGTGATTTACAGCATCTTCCTTTGCCTGTTCTGCCATTGAGGACCATTTGATGCCACTTTGGCCCACAACCTTGAATTTCTTGTCATGGATGACTCTACCAGGAGAAGGGAGCTCACAAAACATGGTTCATTTGGTTGTTGGAGCTTACAAGCCTCTCCACCATGTCAGGATGGCAATCCACAGGACATTAGTGAACCAAATGGAGTTTTGCAACAATTGATGGTCACTGAGATTAATTACTGAGATTAATTTTCTAGTTCAGATTTATTTTGAATTCCAGCAGCTCCTGTGGTCAAGTTTGAACCTATGTCCCTTGAGCAACAGCTTGTGCCTCTGGACTATTTATACTATTTTCTCCCCAAAAATAAACTAGACAAGATCATTTGTCCTTTGAAAAACCTGATCTCCCACTCAATTGCAAGGCTGATAGTTATATGACTTTGCAAAGCAATATTTATTCCTTCTGAAAGTGAAGATGGCTTACTATAATGTTCTGAGGCAATACAAGCAGCGGGAAGCTTGTCTCAGCACTCCTGTGGGCTCAGAAAGTAACATTTATCTTAGTGCAAAAAAGGATTAAAAGGCTGGGGATTAGATCCTGTAATGCATGCTTTACTACCTTTTGTTTGTTATTTTAATTAAATTGATTATCAATATATTTTAAATGTTATTGTTAAAGTGATTCCCAGAATGGTATGAGAAAATCATTCCGTGCTTATGCATCAAAAGCCGACCACAGAATCTTTTAGGCTTAACTCCATTACTCTGTAAGGAGAAAGAAGAACTGTTCATTCTTACTGCATGTTTTAGGCAGATTCTCTATGTTGTCCATGAATAGATTCTGTACCCTCTTTAAGTTTGGTTCCAATACATTTCCATGAGTGGTGCAGATAGATTGAACAGAAAGTAAATGTCCGCGATGTTATCTTTTGGGTGGGATCAGCATTCCAATCAATCTATCACATCCAGCTAATCTAATTCAGAGTGCCATTACATATTATGTTTCACCCCTGAATCTTGATACAGTTTGACACATTACACAGATCACCCTGGTGCGAAAAAACATCAGAGCCAGTAATGGGGTCCTATTGTTTCAACTTCAAGACTGTTATACGTGCAAGGCAATCAACGGATATTGTCACATCATCTGAGTTGAGCACAAAGCCACAGTTCATTGGAACTCTCAGCAAATAGACGATGCATTAGGAAAACAACGAAGGACAGATACGTTTCTTTTACTGTTTGCTATTTTTTCTTCAAATTGATCCTGTTTTATGTAAAAGAACTGTTTTGGGAAGTAAATCTGATTTATTGGCAGTATTAAAGTTATCATTCAAGAGATCAGGAACTGAAGAGAGAGCAACTCTCAGGATTAGAGTGATCACAGCAGACGCTGAAAATCTGAAATAAAAACAGGAAAGTGCTGGAGAAACTCAGCAGGTCTGGCAATATCTATGAACAAAGAAATGGACTTAGTGTTTGATCCAATGTGACCCTTCTTCAGAGCTAAAAGAGGTTGGATAATGTTTTTTGAAGGTGTTGTTGGAAGAAGAAGGAGACTGAGTGGAACAGATTATGAAGGTGTCCAGAGCAAAAGGCAAAGGGGTTATTAATGCTGGTGAAAGAGAAAAGATCTAAAAGGGTGGAAATGAATGTGCACCCTTACCATCCTTTTCTTGAATCCTTCGACCTTCTCAATAATTTAAATCACTCTTTACCCCTTGGTTCTTGCACAATCTAGTTTCTCTCCTGTTCTCAATGCAGCACATCTAAAGGAGCCTGACTCAAGCAAATCCAATAATTGTCCTTTAATTGTTTCAACTTTCCGACTTCCATTTCCTAATGCTCCTTTCAGAGTTTCCAAAAGTACTTTCAGATTCCAGCCACCATTTCCCCAGTGTTTTCAGGCCTCACTATAACTCTTTACATTATGAATACTGCCAGCAAAAACAAAAGCCAAGGTCCTCCAAGATCTTAGGTCACAACCATATTGATTCTAGTACTCCCTCATTCAATATTCTATGATTTCTCCAGAGTCTAACTTTGATATCTTGCCAAATCCTGACCCTCTCCTGCCTACTCATTGCCACAATCCAGCCCCCAGCCCCAATCTCTTGCTTCTTGTGGGCTAAAACAGCCCTTTTTTCCTTCTTGTCTTAACCTGTCACTCAGGTTTACTGTCTTACACATCTGCCCATACTTCAACACTCCAGATCCACTTCCTCTCCAACCTCAAAGAATACTTATATATCATTTTCCACTTTTCTGGGATTTTCAATAACAAGCATTCAATGCATCGAGGTGTGAGAGATCTACAGTGACAATGGAAATTTATAAAGTGCAGGAGACAACGAACAAATGGATGCTATGAAAGGGATCAGACAGAAACTCCGAAATATGACCTGGGTATCAGAAAGATAAAAGAGTGTAACAGTGATTGGGAGAGAAAGAAAACACAGACTGAAAGCAAAAACCAACAGAATGGAGGGTATCATCATGAAGCTGAGAGTTATTTGGAGAATAAGAAATTTGTATCTCTCTGCACAGATAGCTTTGATGTTGTCTACTCTACACTTTATTGGTCTTCCTCAGATTCTTGTTCCCGATATACAAAGAATAATGAATAATACACCACAGGAACAGACCCTTCAGCCCTCCAAGCCTGTGTTGACACATGTTGCCCTTCCCTACAAAAACAATCCCCACTTAGAGGATCCATATTCCTCTGTTCCCTTCCGATTCATAATTAAAATTCACCCAATGCCAGGTTATAGTCCAACAGGTTTATTTGGAAGTACTAGCTTTCGGAGCACTAATCCTTCATCAGGTGGCTGAAGGAGCGCCGCTCCGAAACCTAGTGATTCCAAATAAACCTGTCAGACTGTAACCTGGCATTGTGTGATTCTTAACTTTTTCCACAGCAGTCTAACAGCAGCACCTCCAAATCATGGTTTTCCATTCATGTATTTGCTTGTCCAAGTGCTTCATGAATGATGCTATTGTGTCTGCTTCCACCTCCTTTGGCAGCTCATTTCAGGCACTCACTGCCCTTTGTGTGAAAAACTTGCTTTTAAACTTCCCCCACCTCCCCCTGCACCTTTAACCTGTGTCCCCTCGTAATTGACCCCTCCACTCTGGGGAAATACCTCACACTTTCCACTCTATCCAGGCCATTCACGATCTTATGAACTTCTATTAGGTCACCTCTCAACTTTCTGCATTCCAGTGGAAACAAATCCAGTCTACTAACATTTCTTCATTGCTAAAATCCCCCATATCAGGCAACATCCTGATAAATCTTTCTGTACTCTTTCTACATGGAGTCAGATAAGTTATTGTAACAGATTCTGTTCTAGAAAAGTGTTCAATTTGTCGTAGTTGCTTACTTTGAATCTTCAGTAGTAGTATTGTCTGTCTCCAATACATATGGCTGTCAGTTTACCATTCCAAAAATCAAGACAGCGCCCCACGGAAAATTCAAATAGTACTGCAATGAGACATCTAAATACTAAAATGGCAGTATCCAACATGCACACTTACACACGCCATTTGCCTTTGTGTCATTATTATGTGCCATGCATTTTGGTTTTTAATGGTTTGATTTGGCATGATTGCACAGATGAATAATAAATAACACAGCCTCTTTAATGTCTTCTGAAAGTCACTCTGAGTTATGCTACTTTATTGCCAGAAACAGCTGTTACAAAACAGCTTTAATTCTATATGGTTTAGCCAAAGTATGTTGCTGTTTTCTTGCATTGCTGCCTGTTTCCTTGTTTGATATTCTCTCCAAATTGTAAATGTTTCCCCTCCCCACACACGAGGTCCTGTCATGAAATGGGTTGCTTTCAAATACTTTCAACTACTCATGGCTCCCATTGGCACTTATACAGTTTCTCTTCTTCTCTGGCTTATTATCAACAATCCTTTTGACCACTCACCATTTCTTTCCTCTCTCTCTACGGGTTCCACCTCCACCCATCCACACATTCCTTCAAATTCACCCATCCCCTATCCCCACGATCAGCATTATAACCTCCCATTCCCAGCTACTATCAGCTCTGAAGAAGAACTACTAGACTTGGAACATTAACTGTTTACTCTCCAACTCTGCTGAGCTTCTCCAGCAATTTCTATTTTTGTTTGCTTCAGATCTGCAGTATTTGCAGTTCTTTGTTTCACGTTTATGTAAAATTTTGATATTTATGTTGAGACAATATTGGATAGCTAATTGTGTTATTCATTACCTATTTATTGTGCAAGTTTGTACAGTCATTTTCACAGTGAAAGCTGCAAAAGAAAGACCAACAAACCTCTAATAATTGCATCAATGTGCAAATCTAACACAATAAAGGTGTTTCTCCTTTTAAACAGCTGCACTGCATGTGAAGCATGCATTTATAAGACTTATAGCAGGTTATTTAGCCCATTACTGCTAAAATAAATCTGCTAAAGAGTTTCTGTGCCATTCACTGTATATTTTTACATCTGCTATTTTCAAATACGTATCCTGTTCCCTTTTTTAAACAACATTATTGTTGCCCCCTCAATAGCAAATTTTGTAAATCATTCTATATTCTGATAACCCACTTCACAATATATAAACCTTCCATATTGGTTTTTGGTTATTCGACTCCTAAATCTGTATCTGTGCTATATCTTTTTACCAATGTGACAATCTGTTAGAGAACATAGATATTTTCTAATCAACCTGTTCAGATATATTATTAGACAGCCCCAGAGGTAGGACTTGAACTTGGACCTCCTGGCCAAAGGATAGGTACACTACCACCATGTCACAAGAGCTTTTAGTAACCCTTTAAGAGATCCGGCAATAAACTGACCATCATGACAAAGCAAACGTTTTCATGAAATGACGAGCATCTTTAATGCATCGAGGTCAAATGGATAGAATCCCCAACGCTCTCAGGACATTATTTCTCTTCCTCACATTGACAGTGCTATCCATCAATGCAAGAAGGAACATTGACAACAACTCCTCAACAATTAATCTACAGTGGCAGCTGATATCTACAGGCTGTCTCTTGAGTTTCGTATGGTGAGATCCATGGGTGAATCTACACTGATGGACGAGCTGTAAGAAAGCAATCAAACTGAAAAAAATCTAACAAAGTCTGTTACCCCATCGGTATTGTGGTGAGGATCTCAGAGCAGGTGGACCTCTGTACATATCAAAGCTCTGTGTTCTCATCCTATGGATTCAGGAGGGTTAAGAATTGCTTCAGCCCTGAGTTCATAAGTGTGCTCATTATAGATAGATTCAAAACATATTCCCAGAATAAAGGCAAGGCCCTTCCTGATGAAGGGCTTATGTTCAAAACGTCAATTCTCCTGCTTCTTGAATGCTGCCTGACCTGCTGTGCTTTTCCAGCACCACACCGAAGGAAGGGTCAAGTCCATATTCAATGGCGTTTTAACAGGCATTTGGATGGCTATATGAATAGGAAGGATTTGGAGGGATATGGGCCGGGTGCTGACAGGTGGGACTAGATTGGGTTGGGATATCTGGTCGGCATGGACAGGTTGGACCGAAGGGTCTGTTTCTGTGCTGTACATCTCTCTGACTCTATGACTCTATGATCTCACTGGAACAGATAATATCTATGAGGGACTAGATAGTATAAACATTGGAGAATGTTTCCTCTAGTGTGGTGGTTTAGCAGACATCCTTGTAATGACACAGGGATTGCAAACCAAACCAAATCAACCTCACAATCACTGGATTCACAACAGTGAAATTACAATATTCAACAAACTTCAAGATTGCTTCATCGTTCAAAACTTTAAGCATAACAAATCTTAGACACCAAGTTTATAATTTAAACAAAAATTAACAGATTATTATTAATAATGTAACTTTAGCAAGATACATTGGACCAACATAAGAGCATGGGAACAGAGGAACAGGAGTTGGCCATTCAGCCCATCTAACTGTTCGATAAAATCATGGATAATCTGTGGCCTAACTCCATTACAAATGATCCGACAACTACAGTTATTTGTGGAAGAAAGCTCAAAATCTCTTTTACCCTTTGTGTGTAAAAGTGCTTTCTAACATCTCCCCTAATTCTCAAACTATGTGCTGAGTTCTAGAATCCCCAACAAGTAAGACTAGTTTATTTTTACTTACCTCTTCTTTTCCTGTTAATATCTTGAAAACATTGATCAGGTCATCGCTTAACTTTCTAAATTCTAGAGAAAACCGGTCTAATTTGTATAATCCCTACTCTTAGCTTAAACCTTGAAGTCCAGGTTACATTTATGTAAACCTATATTGTACTGTTTCCAAGGTCAATATAGCCTTCCTAAGGTGTGGTATAGGGATCTGCCCATAATACTCTACAGCACACATTAACTCAGCATAACTTCTTATCATTGTACCCCAGCCCTCGAGATAAAAAGGCCAATATTCCATTAACTTCCTTGATTGTTTTCTGTAACTGTTTATGACATTTTAAAGATATCTGCATATGAACCCTGAATCTCTTTGGACATCCATTGTATTTAGCTGCATACGCTGAACTATCCTTTCTCAGTTCAAAATGGATAACCTCACATTTACTTATGTTAACTCCAAAGGCCATAGCTTTGCCCATTCATTTAGAATAAAATACAAAGAGACATGGATAGACTATCATCTGCAACAATACCGCCTAATTTTAGATTAGATTAGATTCCCTACAGTGTGGAAACAGGCCCTTCAACCCAACAAGTCCACACCCACCCTCCAAAGAGAAAGCCACCCAGACCCATTTCCCTCTGACTAACGCACTTAACCTCTGGGCAATTTAGCATAGCCAATTCACCTGACCTGCACATCTTTGGACTGTGAGAGAAAACCCACACAGACACGGGGAGAATGTGCAAACTCCACACAGATAGTCACCCAAGGCTGAAATTGAACCTGGGACCCTAGTGCTGTGAGGCAGCAGTGCTAACCACTGAGCCACCGTGCCACCCCAAACTTACTTTAGCGAATTTGGGTATCTGATCAATGCCATTTTCCAAGTCATTAATAATTAATATGGATAACTGAGGCCCTAACATAGATCCTTCTTATACACAATTGGTCACATCCTGTCAATTTGAGTGCCTACCCGTTATACCTGTCACCAGCCACTCAAACAATTTCCTCATCATGTCAGTAATTTGCACTCAATCGTATGGGCTTCTACCCTAGTTAATAGACACTTATGTAGACCTTTGTCAAAATTCTTCTAGAAGCCCATATAAATAACATCCATACACATTCCCCTGTCCATTACCTTAGTCACCTCTTGAAAAGGTTGAATGAGGTTTGTCAAGCATGACCTACCTGTCACGAATTCATGCTGGCTCTCATTGATTAACTGAAAATTTTCAAATTTACCCTTGGTGACAGACTCCCAACAATTTCCCAACCACTGATATAAGGCTAACTGGTCTGTAAATCCTCGGTTTTCCTCTTTTGAATTGTTTAAAGAGCAAAGTGACATGTGCAATTTCCCAATCCAGAGGGACAACTTCTGTATCTAGGGAATTGTAGAAGATCATAGTTAAGGCATCTACAATGTGGTCCCCTACGGCCGTTAACATCCTCGGATGAAAACCAGCAGGTGCCAGAAATTTGTCACTCTTTAATTCCATTAATTTCCTCAGTACGAATGTTTTACTGAGGTTAATTTTGTTCGGTCCTTGTTCCCAATCCACAATTAATTTCCCTAGGTCTTCCAGTAAGCTATCCTTCATTTCTATTGGAAATATTGAGGCAAAGAAATAAATCAACATGTCTGCATTATTCCCACTTCCAGTCTTTAGTGGGCCAACATTACTCCTCATCACCCACTTTGTCTTTATGTAACTATAATCACTTCTTCTTATTGATTTTAATGTCCCTGGCAAGTTTCCTTTCCTAATCCCTTTTGGTAACTCTCTTAAGCTGCTTTGTGAGCCTTTGCTGCTCTTTGCATCTTTCCCATGCAGCAGGATTGGCACTATTTGTTACATTTTTGGAAGATCTTATTTTAGTTTTATGCTTTTTTTTAGTTATCCATTTTTTTTTCTGTAAAGTGGAGCTTTTCCCTCTCAAATGGAAAACAGAGCTAATGTTTTGACCTTTCTTGGACTCATTGTCAGATTGAGAGATACCCAACCTTGTGTCCAATGAGGGCAAAGGGCTTTACGTTTTAGTTTGTTCATGGTATGTAGGCATTATTGTTTGGTCAACATTAATCGCCTATTTCTAATTGACGGCAGTTAAAAATCAGAGTCAGTCACATTGCTGTGGATCACATGTAGGCCAGACAGATTTGGACAGCAGCCTTATATCAGTGGTTGCCTAAAGAGTATTAGTGAACCAGATATGTTTTTGCAACAATTGATGACGGTTACATGGTTGCCATTAGGCTCGCTTTGTATTGAATTCTGCTCTGGTGGGATTTCAGAACATTGACGTAAATTGCATGATCAGATAGTGTTCTGATGAAAGGTCACTGGACCCGAAACATTGACTATACTTTCTCTTCACAGATGCTGCCATGCCTGCTGAGCTTCGCCAACAATTTTTGTTTTTACTTGATTTCCAGAACTTGATTACAGTTCTTAGGTCTTATCCTCAATATTGAGCTGTACAGCACGGAAACAAACTCTTTGGTCCAACTCATCCTTGCCGACCAGATATGCTAAATTAACCTAGTCCCATTTGCCAGCATTTGGTCCATTTCCCTCTAAACCCTCCATATTCAAGTACCCATCCAGATGTTATTAGCCTGTTTATTAACGGTCTAGTGACATTAGCACAACACAAACATTTCCTCACAGCATCACATGAAATGTGAAAGATGCCACCTTTGACAGTACAGCACACACTTAGAATTGCGTTGTGTGATCTTACAACATGCTAGGCAATTGTTAGCCTCTTCTGAGACTTCAGTATATATATAGGATCAACTTCTGAATGATTGTGACCCTGAGTCAACACAGTTATCAAATCAAGGGAAAGCCACTGATGAAGGTTACAGCAAATGACCACCACCGTTTTGCAATTGTACCAAGCATCAATCAGACGAGTTCAAACTGGTGAATTATTATTTGACTCCTGCAGCTCATGCCCCAGCATCCAAAATAGGACTTAGTGAAATGTATTTGCAAGGACAGTTAAATGTGACATTTGTAAAGAAAACGATTTATTTGTGATCGGCTGCAGCC
Source organism: Chiloscyllium punctatum (assembly GCF_047496795.1). NCBI lineage: Eukaryota > Metazoa > Chordata > Chondrichthyes > Orectolobiformes > Hemiscylliidae > Chiloscyllium > Chiloscyllium punctatum. The sequence goes on from NC_092760.1 coordinate 84,048,518, forward strand.
TGAGCCCAGGACGTTTGTTAAATCAGGGCACACTGGTGAATTTTGATGCCAAATTTGTGGAGTATACCATGCAGGAAATGATACATATTTTAATTTTAAGGAATCAAAATCAGTCATCCCAAGGTCATAGAATATAAAGTGCAGAAGGAGCTGGTTTGTGCAGGAAGCAAAGAGGTAACATAGCCAGCTGTCAGCTGCTAGGAAACCGGATAATTCAGAAAAGCAGAGGTCTTGAGGAATTCTAACTGCAGGACATCATTTAAATATTCTTACTCAGTTTTCTGGCAGACAGGCAGCTAGACTGTTAGACCAACTGACTGATTAATGGGTCAGCGTGTGCAGAACAAATCCACAGCAACTGGTCAAAGTGAAAGAGGGGCAAGAGACGTTATGAGGGAGTAGACCGCAGGACATGATGATCACGAGGGAAGAGTGCAGTTGCAGTGGTACCAAGCATGGGGGCAGTAAAGTGCAGGGATGGTATGTCTGATTGGGAGGGGTTGACCAATCACTGAAAGCAAGGCAGACTGTGACAGGTTGATTTAAGATTTGAGGGAGCTGAATATGTGTTGCTGGAAAAGCGCAGCAGGTCAGGCAGCATCAAAGGAGCAGGAGAATCCACGTTTCGGGCATAAGCCCTTCTTCAGGAATGAGGAAAGTGTGCCAAGCAGGCTAAGATAAAAGGTAGGGAGGAGGGACTTGGGGGAGGGACGTTGGAAATGCGATAGGTGGAAGGAGATTAAGGTGAGGGTGATAAGGTGAGGATGATAGGCTGGAGTGGGGGTGGGGACGGAGAGGTCAGGAAGATGATTGCAGGTTAGGAAGGTGGTGCTGAGTTTGAGGGTTGGGACTCAGACAAGGTGGGGGAAGGGGAAATGAGGAAACTGGAGAAGTCTGAGTTCATCCCTTGTGGTTGGAGGGTTCCTAGGCAGAAGATAAGGCGCTCTTCCTCCAACCGTCATGTTGCTATGGTCTGGCGATGGAGGAGTCCAAGGATCTGCATGTCCTTGGTGGAGTGGGAGGGGGGAGTTGAAGTGTTGAGCTATGGGGTGGTTGTGTTGGTTGGTTCGGGTATCCCAGACGTATTCTCTGAAACGTTCCGCAAGTAGGCGGCCTGTCTCCCCAATATAGAGGAGGCTACATCGGGTGCAGCGGATGCAGTAAATGATGTGTGTGGAGGTGCAGGTGAATTTGTGGTGATATGGAAGTATCCCTTGGGGCCTTGGAGGGAAGTAAGGGGGGAGGTGTGGGCACACGTTTTGCATTTCTTGCAGTTGCAGGGGAAGGTGCCGGGAGTGGAGGTTGGGTTGGTGGGGGGTGTGGACCTGACGAGGGAGTCACGGAGGGAGTGGTCTTTTCGGAGCACTGATAGGGGAGGGGAGGAAAGTATATCCTTGGTGGTGGGGTCCGTTTGGAGGTGGCGAAAATGGCGACGGATGATACGATGTATATGGAGGTTGGTGGGGTGGTAGGTGAAGACCAGTGGGGTTCTGCCCTGGTGGCGATTGGAGGGGCGGGGCTCAAGGGCGGAGGAGTGGGAAGTGGAGGAGATGCAGTGGAGAGCATCGTCGACCACGTCTGGGGGGAAATTGCGGTCTTTGAAGAAGGAGGCCATCTGGGTTGTTCGGTATTGGAACTGGTCCTCCTGGGAGCAGATGCGGCGGAGATGAAGGAATTGGGAATATGGGATGGCATTTTTACAGGGGGCAGGGTGGGAGGAGGTGTAGTCTAGGTAGCTGTGGGAGTTGCTCGGTTTATAGTAAATGTCAGTGTTGATTCGGTCGCCTGAGATAGAAATGGAGAAGTCTAGGAAGGGGAGGGAGGAGTCTGAGACTGTCCAGGTAAATTTGAGGTCAGGGTGGAAGGTGTTAGTAAAGTGGATGAACTGTTCAACCTCCTCTTGGGAGCACGAGGCAGCGCCGATACAGTCATCGATGTAGCGGAGGAAAAGGTGGGGGGTGGTGCCAGTGTAGCTGCGGAAGATGGACTGTTCCTCATATCCTTTAAGATTTGAGGGAAACAATCTTGCTCCTCCAGGATTACGAACTAGATAAACAACGCTTCCTGTGTATGGCAGTCGCTACTTTGGCTCTTTCTTAAGGCCTGAGGAACTGACCTGCAGCCATGAAATCCACAAGGCCCCTTGCATCTGAGGCGTGCAGCCTTAATTATTTATTCAAATAATGACCCACCCTGACTAAATCAGAAGTTTGCAAGTTCAGGGTATAATAGATATAAAAGCTTCCCTCTTCTATCCTGTTCCATCAATTGGAGGTTGTCAATACTCCCCTAATCAACTTGACCTTTTATCTCTCCTGATTTTGGTGAGGAGAGAGAGTGGATTAAGACATTTTTTATCCATCAGGATATAGATTCCAATTCATCAAAGATTATTTTGCAGAAGTGTGAAGCTTGACTGCTTGTAGATTTGATTTCAAAAAGGACATAAGCATTTTTGGTCCTTGCATTGAATCTGGAGGATACAACAAAGGCATTACTGGGGATGTTTCCTATCTGCTTTAATATGTTGCTAATGCACAGTCCAGGCTTCACTGCGATTCAAGAGGATAATGACAATTGCTGTAAAGGTAATGGTTCTCATCATGTCACATTGTCTTTGGGTGAAGATTCGGGCAGGCGAAAGTGAGTACTGCAAATGCTGGAGATTAGAGTCAAGAGTTGGTGCTGGAAAAGCACAGCAGGTCACGCAGCATCTAAGGAGCAGAAAAATCAACATTTCAGGCAAAAGCCCTTCATCTAGTCCATTCATGGATCAATGAATTCAACACGAACAGTGAAGTCGAACATCTCTCCCGCTGCATCTGCCTCAGAGCTGAGGTCCCAATGAAAACAAATGCGCCACCTCCATATCCTGACAATCTTATGTATTTAGGCAGTCCTTCAATGTCTCTGTAGGAAGCAGGACTGAGGCTCTTGTGGTTCAGTGGTTGTGTCCCGACCTCTCAGCCAGGAGTTCTGAGTTCAAGTCACTCTTTTGTTGTAACATCATTGGAAAAGGTTGATTAGATAATGTCTGGAAAGTAGGATTGCTGCAAAAACTACACTTTATGAATGGAACCAATATGCCAACAACAACTGTTTTATGCACTAAACATTTGTTAGCTTGCCAAGAGTTTTGTTATCAAATGTAAAATACTATTCATGTCTACGGATGAGGCATGTTCTCGAGAACAAATCTTCAGTATTATTGCCTGAATATTGTCAGGTCCCATAGCATTTGCAGTATCCTGTGTTTTCAGCTGTTTCTTGACAGCACATCGAGCAAATCAAGTTGGCTGAAGATTGGTATCTATATACATGAGACCTCTAGAGGAGGCTGGGATGGATCATCTACTCAGCACTTCTGAATGAAGATTGTTGTGAATACTTCAGCCTTATCTTTTGCACTGTCTGGGTCCCGTATCATTGAGGATGGGGATAATCATGGACCTTCCTTTTCCAATGAACTGATTAATTGCCCAGCATTATTCAGAACTGGATATGGCAGGACTGTAGAGCTTTGATCTGATCAAGTGGTTGTGGCATACTCAGCTCTTTCTCTTGCTGCATTTGCTGTTTGGCACAAAAGTAATCCTGTTTGGTGCTTCACCAGGTAGTCATCTCATTTTTGGTAATGCTTAATAATATTCCTGGCTTGCCCTCCCACACAGGGTTGATTCCCTGGCTGTTGGTTATGGTTGAGTGGGAGATAAACCAAGCCATGTGGTTGTATATTTTAATGGAGTACAATTCTGCTGCTTATGGCCCACCATGGCTCATGAGTGGCCAGTATTCAGTTGCTAGACCTGTTTGAAATCTGTCCCTATTAACATGGTGATAGTACCACTCAACACAACATGAGGTGTTCTCAATGTGAATTCAAGACTTAGTCTCCACAAGTACTATACAGTGGTCACTGTTACCAATAATATTCTGGACAGATACATGTGCAGTCGGCAGATTGGTGAGGATGAGGTCAAGAATCTTTTTCCTTCTTATTGGTTCCCTCACCACCTGCCGCAGTCCCAGGCTAGCAGCTATGTCCTTTAGAACCCAACCAGCTTGAGCCACTCTTGGTTGTGGTCATTGAGTTCCCCCACTCAAAGGATGTTTGTAGCCTTGTCACCCTCAGTGTTTCCGCAAAGTGTTATTAAGTGTGGATGATGATTCATTAGCAGGGAAAGGGTGTAGGGGAGCATGGTAATCTCCATGAGGTCTCCTTATCCACTTGTTTAACCACTTGGGACACAGTGTGTGTGACAGGACATCAAGTACATACCATGAATGGTGATTGTGATGTCCTGGACATTGGCCAAAAGGTGTGATTGCATGCATTTAACTAGTACGATCTGTTTCTTGACAAGTCTGTGATACAGCTCTCCAAATTTTGATACCAGTGCCAGATGTTAGTTAGGAGAACTTTGCAAGGTCAGCCTAGGGTCATAGAGAGGTAAGGCATGAAAACAGACCCTTTGGTCCAACTCATCCATGCCGACCAGATATCTTAAATTAGTCTAGTCCCATTTGTCAGCACCTGGCCCATATCCCTCCCAACCCTTCCTATTCATATAACCATCCAGATGCCTGTTAAATGTTGTAATTGTACCAGCCTCCACCACTTTCTCTGGCAGCTCATTCCATCCATGCACCATCCTCTGCGTGAAAACATTGCCCCTTAGGTCCCTTGTAAATCTTTCCTTTTTCACCCTAAACCTATGCCCTCTACTTCTGAACTCTCCCAAGCCAGGGAAAAAACCTTATCTGTTTACCCTATCCATCTCCCTCTGATTTTATAAACCTCTGTAAAGGTCACCCCCCAGCATCCGATGCTCCAGGGAAAACAATGCCAGCCTCTTCAGCCTGTCCCTATAGCTCCAACCCTGCAGTCCTGGCAACATCCTTATAAATATTTTCTGAACCTTTTCAAGTTTTACAACATCTTTCCTATAGCAGTGAGACCAGAATTGCACACAGTATTCTAAAGGTGGCCTATGTCCTGCACAGCTGCAACGTGACCTCCCAACTCCTAAACCCAATGCTCTGACCAATAAAAGAAAGCATACTAAATGCAGTATTCACTAACCTACCTATCTGAGATATGTTAAACATTGTCATATCAGGTGCTCGAATTGATGCCAAGTGGTTTATCCAGTGGTTTACTCATGCTGGGTATTGGGTCCTTTGTTCTGGTGAATTGTTGTCTGAGAGTGGCTGTTGGTTTGTGTGCTGTTATGAGACCTAGTGGTCGTAGTAGTCTGGCTGTCAGTTCAGAAATGTTCTTGATGTATGGTAACATAGCTAGTCCTTTGGGTTGTGGCATGTCCTCATTCCGTTGTCTGTCCCTTAGGCATCTGTTGATGAAATTGCAGGTGTATCCATTTTTGGCAAATACATTATAGAGGTATTCTTCTTCCTCTTTTTGCAGTTCTGGTGTACTGCAGTGTGTTGCAGCCCTTTTGAACAGTGTCTTGATGCAACTTCTTTTGTGTGTGTTGGCGTGTTTGCTTTCATAGTTCAGGACTTGCTCTGTGTGTGTCCCTTTCCTGTAAACCTTTGTGATGAATTCTCCGTTCAGTGTTCTCTGTGCCATCACGTCTAGGAATAGGAGTTGGTTGTCTTTTTCTTCCTCTCTAGTGACTCTGATTCCTGTGAGTGTGGCGTTGATGATCCGGTGTGTGTTCTCTATTTCTGTATATTTAATGATTACAAAGGTGTCATCCACATATCTGACCCAGAGTTTGGGTTGAATTGGCGGTAAGACTGTTCTAATCTTTGCATTACCGCTTCTGCAATGAGTCCAGAGATGGGTGAGCCCATGGGTGTGCCGTTAATTTGTTCATATATTTGGTTGTTGAATGTGAAGTGTGTTGTGAGGCACAGGTCCAGTAGTTTGAGTATGCCGTCTTTGTTGACCGGTTCCCCATCTTGTTGTCTGTTCTGTACATCCATCAGGTTGGCTATTGTTTCTCTGGCTAGGGTTTTGTCGATAGAGGTGAACTGTGTTACTATACCATACATCAAGAACATTTCTGAACTAACAGCCAGACTACTACGACCACTACGACTCATAACAGCACACAAACCAACAGCCACTCTCAGACAACAACTCACCAGGACAAAAGACCCGATACCCAGCATGAGCAAAACCAACGTACTGTACAAAATCCCATGCAAGGACTGCACAAAACACTACATAGGACAACCAGGAAGACAGCTAACGATCCGTGTCCATGAACACCAACTAGCCACGAAACGACATGACCAGCTATCCATAGTAGCCACACACACAGATGACAAGCAACAGGAGTTTGACTGGGACAACACTACTATTATAGGACAAGCCAAACAGAGAACAGCCAGGGAATTCCTAGAGGCATGGCACTCATTCACAGATTCTATCAACAAACACATCGACCTGGACCCAATATACTGACCACTGCAACGGACAGCTGGAACTGACAACCGGAAGCGGCAGAGACAAACCACTATAAATGCCGGAGGAAACATCACAGAAGCGCTTCATAGGAGGCTCCCAAGCACTGAGGATGTCACCTAGACAGGGGACGAAACGTCTGCAACACAAATTCCCAGCTCAGCAAACAGAACCACAACAATGAGCACCCAAGCTACAAATCTTCTCACAAACTTTGAGTTTCACTCCTTTAATGACTCTTCACAATGATAGTTCCAAGTGCCCAGCCTGGCCATTTCAGAGGTCAGTTAAGAATCAAACAATTGCTGTAGGTCACATGAAGGCCAGACTGGGATAAGACAGCACATTTCTTCCCTAAAGAGTATTTGTGAACCAGATGAGTTTTCTGGGAACTGACAATGGTTTCATTATTAGATTTTTAATTCCAGAACATTATCTGGGTCTCAGGGTTACTAGTCTCAGCATTAAGACCTCATACAATTGCATCCCCATTTGTAAGTGCTAGATGCAAAAGTGGAACTATCACTGATTGTTTGGGTATTCAAATTCCAAAATCTCTCCAATCAGAGCAACAGTCATTAACCCCAATCTTTATTTTGCTGTCTGTCAGTTTTCAGCATATTGTATCAGACAAGGGAAAATGATATTCTACCAACTGGTGCAAGCCTCTCATAAGAAATGTGAGTAGTCACTTTCTGAAAATCCATTTGCATCCTATTTCTTCAATTACTTTACCCAGCCAACTAGTCACCAAACCTGCATAAAAAAACAAACCGATTCCTTTAAATAATTAATGCATTTCTAAATACCCACTAATTCTGTTTTTAATTATTGTGGACGCAAAGTGTTTGCCTGCAGCTAACATTAAATTAACTGGTCTATCGTTGTTCAGTTTGTCCCTCTTTACTTTCTTAAACAGACATGCAACATTGACTGCCATCCAGTTCCCTGGCATAATTTGCAAATCGAAGGAGGATTGAAAAATTCTGAGCACAGCCTTCACTATTTCAGTTTTAATATCCTTTGAGGCCTCAAAAACATTTCATCAGTGCCCATTTACTTATTCAGCTGGAGTTAATTTCTGAATTTTTTTTCTGCCTGTTTTTCCTAACAATTGTGCCACTTGTCGTCTAGCCTCACTTGCAGCATTTTTCAAAACTGATCTCCCTCACTGTTTTCTAACTGGCTGAACTTGTTAACTGGCTGAAACTCTTCCAATCGAACAATCTTGTTTCTCCAACATACCACCTTTCTCTTTGACTACTCTCTGTCCAAATGTTCTCCTTCCACTCTCACATCGATTATTTGTCCTGTTTCTATTCTGAGAACGGACTCAAACAATGTTGTCTTTCATTTTGAGCTAGTTAATATTCTATGAGTTTTGTTTTGGCAACATTCAAGGGCATAGAGAGTCTCTTATATGCAGAACTGTAGACATCGACAGTGGTTTGCAATTCTGGTGCATTGTGAGGAACACGACTGCAGTCATCTGCATAGTACAGGTCATGCAGGTCAACCCAAACCTGCTCAATCAAATATTCTGCCTCTTACATATGTGGGAGCAAAGATTCTGGAATATGTTGAACACTTCACAGACCCAAAGACCAGTGACCGCTCTTAAAAGGCCACAGTTGATACAGAGATTCAAAACCCAATCAGCTGCACAACACAGCATTCCACAAGCTACAGCAGCAAGCTTTTGTATTAATGATTCATGGATTGTGGGTGTCATCGACCAGAGCGGCACTTACTTCCCATCCATTGCTACCCTTGCGAACGTGGTGATGAGGTGAATTCTTGAACTGCTGAAGCCCATGAGGTGTAGGTAGAACCACAACACTAATAGAAAGGGTGTTCCAGGACTTTAATCCAGCAACACTGAAGGAACAGCAATATATTTTCAAGTCATGATGGGAAGTGGCTTGGAGGGGTAGGTGTATCCCTGACACAGGTGCATTCATATGAAATCGATATGAAAAAAGTGAAGAACTTGTCCAGGTAACTGCTTCAGCCCTAGATTCTGCTAGAGCCACTCAGCTCCTGACACTCATTACAGCCTTGGTTAAAATGTGATTAGATTACTTACAGCGTGGAAACAGGCCCTTCGGCCTAACAAGTCCACACCGACCCGCCGAAGCGCACCCACCCACACCCATTCCCCTACATTTACCCTGCACCTTACACTATGGGTGACTTAGCATAGCTAATTCACCTAACCTGCACATTTTTGGACTGTGGGAGGAAACCCGGAGCACCGGGAGGAAACCCACACAGACACGGGGAGAATGTGCAAACTCCACACAGTCAGTCGCCTGAGGTGGGAATTGAACCCGGGTCTCTGGTGCTGTGAGGCAGTAGTGCTAACCACTGTGCCACCGTGCCGCCCTCAAAAGAGCTGAGTTCTAGAGGGGAGAGGAGAGTGCCAGCCCTTGACATCACGGCCACATTTGACTGAATGTGGCATCAAGGAGCAAAACTGGAATAAATGCTGGTTAATGTCATACCTGGCACATTTGAAGATGGTTGCGATTATTAAACGTCAGTCACCCAGCTCCAGGACATCTCTGCAGGGGTTGCTCGGGGTAGTGTCCGAGGAATAACCATTTTCAGCTCCTTCATCAAAGACCATCCCTCCATCATAAGGTCAGAAATGGGAATGTTCACCTTTCAAACCCATGACCACTACCATTGTGTGCCTTGATACTCAATGGCATACCATCATTGAATATCTAACTATCACTACCATGGGGGTTACCATTGATCAGCAACTGAACTGAATCAGACATGCACACACACTTATAAGCATGTGGTGATACAGAACTTGAATTCTGTACATAAAGCCCTGTTTTATGTCAATAAAAAGAACAAGTACACACACTGTCTATTTCACCTCAATATAACAGGTGGCAGCCATTCTCTGGTCTGTTCCTAAAGACAATATCTTGACTGATCAAAGTCAACTTGCCTGGTTTAAAATGTCAGCCATGCTTGACAGTTAATTGTCATTAATCATTGATTGGTGCATTCCCATGACAAAGCTGTCACTAATCAGAGTTCACTTTCCAACTAATTAGAGCTCTCCACTCTTACAGTATGAATGGTGCTATCCCTTTTGGCTCTTGGTATTTCTTGTGAACTGTCCTGATGAGTGCAAAAGTGTATGCTTCAGCAAAATATGTATTTTTCAGAAGTACTCAAATAATGTGGCTACGAAAGCAGGTCAGAACCTGGCAAATCTGCAGTGAGTAATTCTTTTTCTGACTTCTCAATGTCTGTCTGTAAATCTCAATTAGGAGCATCATGGAATCCTCTGCATTTACCTGGTTGACTGTAGCTCCAGTAACACACTAGGAGTTTAACACCATCTAGGACTATCAAAAGCTATATACAAGAACTTACCAAGGATCCATAAGGGTGCATGTCCCCCAAACCTGCAATGTCGAGCACCCAGAATGACAGGTTAGCAGAGACATGGAAACAAGATCCCTTCCAAGCCAATCACTTCCAGACTCCACCTTTGTCACAATTCCTTCACTGTCACTGAGTTAAAATCTTGGAACTCACTCTTTAACAGCACTATAGGTGTAGCTACCCCAACTGTACCTTTAACCACATTTTCAAAGACAACTAGTGTGTCCATATTCCGTGACTGATTGTTTAAAAATCAGTTTATGGGTAGGTATAATGCTTTGAAAGCATGGATACATATAGATTAAACCATTAAAAAGTGTCAGTAACAGAGTATACTTTTAGTGAAGTGGTGCTAAATTCATTATAGACAATGGTTCATTCACAGTTAGAGAAATGTGTGCAATGTTGGAATTCAATTATATAAAGAGTAATAAATGCAGAGAAATCATACAGAGTAGAGTCACCATGCCCAATTAAAGTGCTGAGGAGAGACCTTAAATACTATAACTAATTTGTTAGGAGTAGAGAAGGCTGAGAGCAGAATTAGTGGAAATTAATTAAAAATGATGAAGAATTTTAATGGAATGAGAAAGGAAAGACTTACCTTTTGTTAGGGTAGTGGCAAGGATACATCAATTTACAATGGTCATTAAGAGAGTAAAGAGACGGTTCAGTGAAATATTTCTTGGATGTTTGTTTGGGCTTATATCATTTTGGGTCTTGGAACAGTTGGGCAGTGATCATTGCTCATTTTAGGGGAAATTGAATAAACATTTGGAACAGATAACATAGAGCTATAGGGATATAGTTGGGCAGTGAAGTTAGTTTTGGAATTTGCATGGGTATGGTGTACTGACTAGCCTCTGCTTATATTGGACTGTCTTGCAGTCTATGGTTTAAGTTTCAACACGCATGGTATCAATGCAATGGAAATAGCAGTGAAAAACAGATATGAAGAAGAAAATGAAAAGGTTCTTTACAAGTCATAAGGTGCATACGTTTAAATAGAGTTTCAAAACTCGCAGCAACAAATTAAATGTCATTTCAATGTAGTTACTGTTGGATTATTGGAAACACAGCAACAACCTGAATCTGTTTTTGCTTGTCAGCACTACAGAGAGCTACTTTTCTTCAAATTAGTTCCTTTGGGGCTTGTATGTCGAATTCTGAATGCAGATAGGATCTCAACTTGCCATCTTATCTGAAAGACACCCCCCTCCCTCAGTATTGTACAGAAATGGCAACCTATGATTGGAGCTCAAGTCTCCAGTGTGGGAACTGAGTTCATCTCCTCCTGGCTTCCAGCTTAGTCTCTACCAACTGATCCATAGCTGACATCTATAATGGCCACATCCCCGAAGTAACCTTCACCTTCCGAAATATGTACACATCACAATATGAATTGACAGTCAACACAAAGCTGTAACTGAATGTTACCTTGTTGCATGTTATTTAGTTACAAGGCTAGACTGTTATTTTTTAAATTGTTAGTATAAACCCTTGAGGTCAACTTTTATACATTGATTAATTCTGATGAAGCGATTTAAAAACCGTGTTGAGTGAACATAATAACAAATGGCAGCCAAATGCTGAGTGCATTGGGTAGAGTTGAAATAAATCTGCAGCAATTTCCTAAGGGTAATCATATTATTTACAGTGAGGAGAGGAACATGTACTGCAGGAATTGTAATTTATCTTCCAGTAGCCTGGATACCATATCGGGGAATATGAGTTCAGTTATAAGACTTTATGTTTTATTTAAAACAGAAATTTATGCAGCATGACACAACAATGCTATGACTACAACGTGGTTCAGCATATATTAATAGACAATTATTAATATAATATAGGAGACCTGAAGAAAATTCTTACAGTTGAACCACAAATCCAATATCTACATTATTCTTAATGGTTTATTCCACTTTTCGAATGATGTTAGCAAAATTATCCCTCTGAAACATTCTGCACATGGTTTATAAGATTTTCTTTTTGACAATTCATTCTTGAAATGTTGAACACTGCTGAAAAGATCAACATTTATTGCTCATTCCCAATTTTCCTTGGTCAAAAGTCACACAACACCAGGTTAGAGTCCAATAAGTTCATTTGAAATCACGAGCTTTTCGAGCGCTGCCCCTTCATCAGGTGAAGTGTTGAAATTTCAAATAAACTTTCATATTTCAAACAAACCTGTTGGACTATGACCTGGTGCATGTGACTTTTGACCTTACCCACCCCAGTCCAACATTGGCTCCTCCACAAAATGGCTACCATTTTTTCTTAAACATATAGTGATTAATTATCTACAACTGAGGATCTTGGTGGAACCACTTTAGGTTTTTGCCCGAAACGTCGATTTTCCTGCTCCTCGGATGCTGCCTGACCTGCTGTGCTTTTCCAGCACCACTCTGATCTAAACTCTGGTTCCCAGCATCTGCAGTCTTTGTTTTTGTCCATTTTAGATGGTAGTTAAGTGCCAAACACAATGCTGCAGTTCTTAATTCAATTTTAGGCTTGATGAGACTAAACTAGTAGATTTCCTACCCTAGAGAGCATTGGTACCAAACTACATTTTTATAACAACCGAGTAGTTTTGTGATCATTAGCAATAATGCCAGCATTTTATTTCAGACTCTTCATCAATATTGTCTAACTGCTGTGATGAGATTTGAACTCATGTCTACAAGAGAACTAGTACAGGCCTTGAGAGTTCTAGTTAAGTCACAACACCATTCTGCTACCATCTGTTTAGCCATCAATTCTCTGCTCAAACCCAGGCCCTACAGTCAGCGCAACAATCTTTTCCAAGATCACAGTGGCAGGTTCCAAATTCTTCTCAGCCAGAATAGGGACTGAACCCCATTCTGTGGGCATCAATTGAATCCACATCAGCCATCCGAATCCAACCACCCCTCCCCCAAGGTGTACAAGTTGCTGTCCCAACATGCACTTTTTACCTGACCATTTAGTCTGGACTCATGGGTAGTGATGGAAACTCTCTTTTTCATCACTTAGATATGCAGGAATCTCTCAATCTTATCAGCTACCACTGGTGTGTTTTGGAAGGATTTGCAGACTGATGTTCAGCATGGTTTGGAAAGGTTTAGAGGTATATGGGCACATGCAGGGAAATAAGGTTAGTGTTGATGGGCATTTTGGTCAGCATGGAGCTGTTGGGCTGAAGGACGTGTCTCTGTGCTGTAGGATTTTATGACACTATGTTTCACTGTGTTATGAACTTTCGGAGCAGGACTTGAATCAAAGCATCTGGCTCAGAGACATTACCGACCAAACTTACTCCCCCTTATACATAATGCAGGATAAATGTTGAATTATACATACCAGGGGACTTTCAAGTTCAGACAGAATCTTAGAGGTAGTGTGAGTCTTCTAGTTGGTCAGTCAGTCCTTGACTGAGGGAAATGTGTTGCTGGAAATGCGCAGCAGGTCAGGCAGCATCCAAGGAACAGGAGAATCGACGTTTCATGCATAAGCCCCTCTTCAGGAATGAGGAAAGTGTGTCCAACAGGCTAAGGTAAAAGATAGGGAGGAGGGACTGTGGCCACCAGGGCATAACCCCATTGGTCCTCACCTACCACCCCACCAACCTTCATGTACAGCATATCATCCGTCGTCATTTCCACCACCTCCAAACGGACCCCACCACCAGGGTTATATTTCCCTTCCCTCCCCTATCAGCGTTCCGAAAAGACCACTCCCTCCGTGACTTCCTCGTCAGGTCCACACCCCCCAACAACCCAACTTCCACTCCCGGCACCTTCCCCTGCAACCGCAAGAAATGCAAAACTTGCGCTCACACCTCCCCCCTTACTTCCCTCCAAGGCCCCAAGGGACACTTCTATATCCACCATAAATTCACCTGCACCTCCACACACATCATCTATTGCATCCGCTGCACCCGATGTGTCCTCCTCTATATTGGGGAGACAGGCCGCCTACTTGCGGAACGTTTCAGAAAACACCTCTGGGACACCCGGACCAACCAACCCAACCACCCCGTAGCTCAACACTTCAACTCCCCCTCCCACTCCACCAAGGACATGCAGGTCCTTGGACTCCTCCATCGCTGGACCATAGCAACACGACGGTTGGAGGGAGAGCGCCTCATCTTCCGCCTAGGAACCCTCCAACCACAAGGGATAAACTCAGATTTCTCCAGTTTCCTCATTTCCCTTCCCCCCACCTTGTCTCAGTCAAATCCCTCGAACTCAGCACCGCCTTCCTAACCTGCAATCTTCTTCCTGACCTCTCCGCCCCCACCCCCACTCCAGCCTATCACCCTCACCTTGACCTCCTTCCACCTATTGCATTTCCAATGCCCCTCCCCCAAGTCCTTCCTCCCTACCTTTTATCTTAGCCTGCTGGACACGCTTTCCTCATTCTTGAAGAAGGGCTTATGCCCGAAACGTCAATCCTCCCATTCCTCGGATGCTGCCTGACCTGCTGCGCTTTTCCAGCAACACATTTTCAGCTCTGATCTCCAGCATCTGCAGTCCTCACTTTCTCCTTGACTGAGGGAAGAAAGGATTGAGTTGTCTCTAAATTTTCCCTCAGTAAGAGTGTTTAAGACATAGAATTGCAAACTAAGAGAGAGTCTTTGAGATCTCAGGATCTTAGACAGCTGTACATCCTGACATCATATTTCGATATTAATATTGAATTTGTTGACTCATTTACAGAGATAAGAACTACTTGAAATGTCTCACTACAACAAGGGCAAGACATAATTTTCTGCTGAAAAACACTCCAAGACCACGCTTATGTGGAACCAATGATCCACAGACCTTGTCCTGTCATATTGAGGGAAAGGATCATAAATCATCATCTGGAAGGTTGAAGGTTTTTAGAATGGCACTAACTGTAGGAAGAAATCTCTTCAGCAAAACTTCTCATTGAGAAACCCACACTCTGCTTCTCTTTTGATTGCTTACACTGTCTCTATCAATTTAAGAAAAGGCATATCTAGGTCAATATTTCCTGTAGGTTGCCAATACTATGTCCATGCTCACAGCGCTATCTATGGGAGTTTGTTCATTATTGTAGACAGGGGACTTTGGAAGTGCTTTCATATTTGTTCAAGTCCTCCTTCAGAAACTAGAAGAGCAAAATGTTTTGGGTTAATTAGCACCAAGGAATGAGAAATTTTGCTGTCACTTTCAACTGAATTGGGTGAGGCTGTGAGATTTATGATCCTCAGTCACCTGAGAGAGGGAACAGCTATATTCCATTGGCCAATGTTGGATTCAAATCCATATTTCAGAGGTGACAGTATCATGGTTCCATACATTGAATTACACAATCTTCTTTCCAAAGTTTCTTAATCTGATTACTCTCATATTGTAATCACAAAATGTAGAGCTAGAACTTTGGATTTACCTTTAAGTTTGGAATCAGATTGAGCAGAAGTTGTTCAAAGTTGAACTTACCTCTGCAGTGTTACCACTACCAGAATTGCAATAACACTAGAAAATATTGTGCTAAGTATAGACGCTGCAGATGGATTCATGAGAATGTGGGTGAGTTCCAGGCTTTGGAAATGACTTCCATTGAGTACTCGTATTTTTGAGGTGGTAAATATTGTCATTGCTATACATTATAAATGCCTGCAACAGCTATAAGAGGGAGGCAGTAGTGGAGTGGTAATATTCCAAGACTAGTAATCCAGAACCCTAATCAATGTTCAGTTTGAATCCCAATAGGGGCATATGGTTAAAATACGAATTCAGTTAAAAAGCTAACTTTATAACTATGACATCATTGTCAATTGTTGCAATAGTTTGTCCAGTTCAATAATATCCCTTCGGAAATTTACCATCCTTACCCAGTCTGAGCACAATCAGCAATGTACACATCTCATAAAGAAATAAAACATAAAACTATAAAGAGCCAGACACCATTAAATAGAATCTAAACATTGCTTGATTTCAAAATATCCCACATACTGAACTTTGAACAGATTCACATCTCCTCCCCCATTACATAGTCCAACAATTCATAAATTGACATTTTCCCGAAAGTGGTCATGATGTTGATATATTAAACAGTAACAAGTTGGTGGAGTTGGATATTTTACACATCCCACAGCGATACAGAGGTGACACTATTCTCTCAGTGTGCAACAGGTTTGTTTACAAGAGTTTTAAATTATCTTCGCAATCTCAAAATGCTTGCACTCATGCTTACATCGCATCTTCCAGCAGTTTGTTTGCTTCAGCTCTGATTCCACATCCAACAGAACCAGTCAAACTCAGTGAGATGAGATCAGTCTCACGTATCAAACTCACATAATTGAACACTGAATTGTCACACCATCATGCATGATTGGTGCCTACAGATACCTGGCAGGAGGAGACCAGGGATGTTGATGTGTACTTTAGTATTTGTCTAACATCCACTCTATGTTCCTCAAGGTCCAGTAAAGGTTCCAGACCAGGCAGGATAAGATAAAATGCTTACACTCATTGGAATTTGCAATGGTAATGATTGTAATGAGGTTATTTAGGTGGACCCCAGAATCTGAGTTCCTGACTGGAACTGTTAATCTGGTCCGACTGGGGACTCATAGATCACAGATAGGAACAGAAATGTCAGAGGTTTTGTTCCCTCAGCTGACTCTGAGGGAGCTGGATCAATATTAAGGACTCTCCATGTGTAAATAAAGAGTGATTTAGTGACAGGATATCAGCCTCTGTGGAGATATTTCAGTGTCAATGAGAATAAAGCACAGTCCTGAAGAAATTCACTCAAGACAGTCATCTGTAAGTTGGAGTAAGCATTTCTGGCATCATCTGGGAAGCTTGCCTCATTTGATCCTGCTGTCAAAGACTGGCACAGGATGTGGAAAGAATGTGTTATTTTTGTCCGGGCATATGACATTGGGGTAGATGAAAAGCAATGAGTAATTCTCCTGACAGCTTGTGGAACTATAGCTTTTTTAGTTATTAGGAGTCCCACCTTTCGTGAGCCACCAGACACTAAAATATTACAAGAATTGACAGATTCAGTGAAGGAATATTATGACCCCAAGTGGCTTCTAACTCTTAGATGCTATTGGCTTTACTCAGCAATTCAAGAACCAGGGGAATTTGAATCAGGAGTTTTGACAAAGTTAAGATGGCCGGCAGAGGTGTGTGACTTTAATTTAACCCTTAATGAGATGCTGAGAGACCATTTGATATGTGGGATTAATGATGTAAACATGTTAAAGCCCAACTGGACTTCAGACAGGCACTACAACTGGCTTTTTCATTGGAAAATGTGGCACGTGGAACGTATAAATTGCAGGACCGACTGATGGAAGAGGACACCCTCACCAGTCCGACTAAGCTTAAGAAACATCACTTAAGTGAAGGCAATCACATAGTCTCACTCACAACATAGCAAACAGAGGGACTCTAAGTCAGCCCACAGCAGAACCTGAAAACAAAACCAAGCCTCAGGCAAATGATGAAAATTCTCTTCAGGATCTGAGCCGGCAAGCCGTTGTAGTCGCTGCTGGTGTGCAGACTCAAGACAGCAAAAAAGTCTTACGAGACCCAAATTAAGTAATAGAACTCTTAGGCTGGAAAGAAGTGCATACCTTGAAAAGTTCAACTACATCTGGTTTGGAACTGTTAAGTTGCCTAGCAACATCCAAATCAGAACCAATCAAAATAATCTTCTAGCGTGAAGGTACGGCAGATAATAAAGAAAGCAAATGGAATGTTGGCTTTTATAGCTAAAAGAATAGAATATAAAGGTAAGGAAGTATTGGTGCAACTATACAAGGTATCGCTGAGACTATACCCAGAATATTGTGCCGTTTTGGTTCCCTTATTTGAGGAAAGATGTAGTGGTATTGGAGGCAGGTCAGAGGAGGTTCGCTAGTTTGATCCCAGAGATGAGGGGTTTGACATATGAAGAGAAATTAAAAAGTTTAGGCCTATACTGTCTGAAATTTAGAAGAATGAAGGGAGGTCAAATTGAGGTGCTGTCCTTCCCGAAGGTGGACATGAGCCATGTGTACATGCAATTTCAGGTAGGTGAGGATTCCCAGATGTATGCTACAATTAATGCACTTAAGGGTTTGTACCAATATACGAGATTGCCATTTGGGGTATCATCAGCTTGTGCAATTTTTCAGTGGATGGTGGAGAACATTTTATAATGTCCACCCATGTCACCACTTATCCTGATGATGTGCTTATAACAGGGAAGACAAAAAAGGAGCATTGTGAAGACTTGGACATGGTGCTTAGGTGTTTCTCCCGGGCTCCTTGACAGGAGAAAATGTGTGTTTCTGGGACCCCAAGTGACCTACTTGGGCTATAGAGTCGACAAGTCAAGCGTACATACTCTTAAAGATAAAGTGAGGGCAATCAAAGGTGGCCCGGCTCCCACATCTGTACTGATGCTTGGGCTGGTGAATTATTATAGAAAGTTCATCCATCCCAGCACTTTTGTATCAACTATTAAAGGATCAGCCTTGGAATAGTTGCATAGCCAAGATATAGCTTTTAGGGAAATGAAGAAACAGCAATTGTCCTCTGAGATGTTGGCCCACAATGCGCCCAAGCAAGAGTTGCTATTGACATGTAATGCCTCCCCTTATGGCATCACATTAATATTAGCTCGTCGCTGGACCAGTGGGAAAGAATGCCAAAGCCTACAAGTGAAGTGGTTATCTAAGCTTCAGTCTACCTGCACTTAAACTAGAAACAAGGCATTTCAATGGAGGTGCAATTTTCTAAAATTTGAAACCAGCGGTGGGGATCCTGGGACCTTATTAAACTGGTTCAGTTCATTAAGTTGCAAGCAGCATGTTAAATTGGTGGTATCTGCTCTTCCATACCCATGCTGTTCATCCATGCACACCTCAGCAGGAAGCTTGATACCATGAGAAGCTAACACGCTTTAAAAGCATGTTGCATCTCTTAAAGGGAATGTGAATAGAGACTGAAAGATTCAGTGAGGTCTTTTATCCAGTGAATACTAGACACACAGTGAAATAAATAATATAACCCCACATTCTGTGGATTAATTGGTAACTTCAATGTCTGTTTTTAATCCTGACTCTCAGTACACATTACCCATGATCTTTATGGATCATCTCTTACGGATGCTGCTTGCTGTTTCATGATGGCATGACAAGTGTATTGTTATGAGCAAGGTCTTTCGCTGTCCACCTCAGAAATGAGATATTTTCTTCAAAGCTTGAGATATTGACTTATTTTCTGTTTAAGATTTGGCTAATCATTCTGCGACACTATGTAGCAGTAAGCACAGCACCCAGCTGATGTGTAAATCTGAGATCGTATAGCAGTCTAACTAATGTTGTTAATAAACTTCAAGACACCTGCCTCATCATGAATCCAGACTTCATGATATATGTTACAAGGGCTAACATGTTGGGAGCTCTCAGATCATATCATACGAACAAAGATGGCTTACTGAAAAACTTTTATCCAGGTTCTGGTCATCAAAATGCTTTGCCGATCTGATTGCACAAGTAATCCAATAGGCATGAATCATACATGTTAACTTTCATCAAAAACTGAACAATGTAGTCAATTAACTTACAGCTGTGCGGACCAGCCAGGGATGTCCCTATCCCTCGAGGAAATATACAAACAAATCCAAAAAGTTAAATCAAAATCATAGAATCCCTACACAGTGTGGAAACAGGCCTGTCAACCCATCCAGTCCACAGACCCTCTGAAGAGCATCCCACCCAGATCCACCCCTTTACCCTATAACCCGACATTTCCCATGGCTAATCCACCTAGCCTACACATCCCTGAACACTATGGGAAATTTCCCATGGCAAATCCAGGAAACCCACGCAGACGTGGGGAGAATGTGCAAACTCCACACAGATAGTTGCCCAAGACTGGAATCGAACTCAGGTCCCTGGCACTGTGAGGCAGCAGTACTATCCTGAGAATGAATACCTTTAACCACTTCATTTTACAATCTGCCCATATGCAGAAAGGAACCACATTCTTATATGGGAAGCTTAAATGAGATATCAATGTCAGAGAGTTTACTGTCTTCAAATGGTATATTCTACTAACTGCAGTACTTGTCCCTTTCACTGCTGAGTTGTGTACATTACATCATCCTACCAACCAATAAGATCAATGATGACGTAGGCTGAAAATTCCAGTGCATTCCCTCAGACCCACTCTTGCAAACCTCACACCTGAGTTCTCACCTGGCACAGGTTGAGAGCTTCCTTTGCAACAGAAATGATTCACATAAAAGGTCTGAGAGTTGATGGAGCTCAAGTGATTGTGGCAATGCTTAAACTGATGCAGTTTTGGCTCTGGATATCTGCATTCAAAGGGAATTCCTGTGTATGACAATAGTCCTTAAGTCTGTTACTTCAGTAATGCCACATCATGCTGATGCCATGATGATTCTGGTTTATATTCCTCAGAGGGTCTTGCAGAGTCCAACAGCAGTCCAACAATTTTTCCTTCAACTGATTACATGCTGCGCTGAGCTGGGCGACTGGAAGCCTGGCTGCTTGGAGCACAGACCTGCCATCATTTCCCTCCCAAGCCCCAACACCTATGAGTGTTATAGGGCACAAAAATAAACCCTTCAGTCCAACCTGTCATAGAGTCCTACAGCACAAAGACAGGCCCTTTGGCCCAAACTGGTCCATGCCGACCAAAATGTCCATCTATGTTAACCCTATTTCCCTGCATTGGCCCATGTCCTTCTAAACCTTTCCTATCTATGTATTTATCAAATTGCCTTTTAATTGTTGCTAATGTACCAACCTCAACTACTTCCGCTCATTCCATATGCACACCATCCTCCATGCAAACAGGTTGTCCCTCAGGTTCCCTTTTCAGTCCATGCTGAACATAATTCCAAATTAAACTAGTCCCACCTGCCTGCTCCTGCACAAACCTTTCCTTTTCATGTGCTTGTTTCAGTGTCTTTTAAACGTTGTAATTGTGCCCATATTCACCACTTCCTCAGGAAGTTCGTTCCACATGTGAACACTCTCTGTGTGCAAACGTTGCCCCTCATATCTTTACAAAATCTCTCTCCTCTCACCCTAAAATCAAACTCCTTAGTCTTGAAATCCCCATCCTAGGGAAACAACATATCATTAACCCTATCTATACCCCTCATGATTTTATAAACCTTTATAAGGTCATCTCTCAACTTCCTGGCAGTTGGCTGTCAGTCAGACAGCCAAAGCTATTGCTACTCACATCATTGTGATGCAGCCAGGTCTCGTTGGTTAGCATTTGCTCAGGATCATGTTCCAAGACTCTTCTGTGAAAAGTCAGCTCTTCAGCAATCTTGTGGTAGCAACCAGGGCTTCATTGTGGACTGGAAAAGAGCAAGCGCTAAGGGAATGTCCAAAGGTTATTAATTGAATTCCTGTACGCTATGTGGGATAAAGATTCTCTTTCCTGCCAGAAAAGTAATCCTGAAACTTTCAGGATTTATTCTCTTGTGTCTTTTTCTCACTGGGAAACAATGAATGCATTCTATCCTGAAGACATATCTGTTCTAATGCAGTCACGGAAAGGTGGAAATAATTGGTCACTTGTCTATTCACATCAGCATAAGTAATTTATTTATTAACACAGGTAATTATTAAACTCAGAAATAGCATGCATTTCATTAGTTTTTAATTTAGTTTTTAATTTATTGTTTTAAATGAAAGTTGCACAAACCCGCTCATTATGTATATTTGCAAGTGATAATTGGAAATTACAGGTGAATAGAATGCCCAAACGTATTGCCTGGTGACTAATTAGAGAAAATTGAAAAAGCATGAAAAAAAATAAGGGTTAGAGCTGAAGTTAAAGGTATGTTGAAGTTAAAGGCATTAATTGAAGTTAAAGGTATGTTGGAGAATTTAATGAGACCTCTGGAGTAAAAAAGTGAACTTTTACCTGAGTAGTAAAGGCCACTGCAAATGGTCATGTTAATGGTCATGTTTCCTTCTTATAACTATTGCAATTTACTGGGAACTTTCCAGCTATGGTCTGTCTCAATTAGCATCAATCGCGGGAAAGAATTACAAGAAGGTAAAAAGGGCTTAAAAAGCAATTAAAATCCCAAAGAATTTGGACAGATTAGATACAGAAAAATCATTCCAGTTTGAAGGAAGGTGGTAGACAGGCTCAGGTTCTGGAAACAGGAGTTCAAATTCCAAGATGGCAGATGGTAAAAAGTTGGAATTAACAAAATATAGGTGGCCGAATGGCAACTATTGGTGATACTGTCAATTATTGAAAAAACATATCTAAAACATAGAAAAGTACAGCACAGAACAGGCCCTTTGGTCCACAATGTTGTGCAGAGACATAATTCTAATGTAAACTTTAATAACTTTAATTTATGCAACCCTTAACTCACTGCTATCCATGTGCATGTCCAGCAGTTGCTTAAATGTCCCCAATGACTTCGCTTCCACCACCACAACTGACAATGCATTCCATGCATTCACAACTCTCTGCATAAAGAACCTACCTCTGATGTCTCCTTCCTCCTAATATCTTCAAACTATGACTCCTCTTACCAGTCAATCCTGCCCTGGGGAAAAGTCTCTGGCTATTGACTCTATCTATTTCACTCATTATCTTGTATATCTCGATCAGGTCTCCTCTCTTCCTCCTTCTATCCAGAGTGAAAAGTCCAAGCTTATTCAACCTTTCTTCATAAGGCAAGTCCTCCAGTCCAGACAGCATCCTGGTAAACCTTCTTTGCACCCTCTCCAAAGCCTCTGTATCTTTCCTATAGTAGGGCAACCAGAATTGGACACAATATTCCAAGTGTAGTCTCACCGGGGACTTGTAGAGCTGCAGGAAAACCTCACAGCTCTAAAACCTGATCCCCCTGTTAATGAAATCCAAAACACCATATGCTTTCTTAACAACCCTATCCTCTTGGGTGACAACTTTGAGGGATCTATGTACTTGCACACCCAGATCCTTCTATTCCTCCACACTGCCAAGAATCCTGTCTTTAATCCTATATTCAGCATTCGAGTTCGACCTTTCAAAATGCATCACTTCACATTTATCCAGGTTGAACTGCATCTGCCATTTCTCAGCCCAGCTCTGCATCCTGTCTATATCGTGCTGCAGCCTGCAGTGGCCCTAGATAGAATCGACGGCACCTCCAACCTTTGTGTCATCTGCAAATTTACTAACCCACCCCTCAACCTCCTCATCCAAGTTATTTATAAAAACTACAAAGAGCAGAGGCCCAAGAACAGAGCCCTGTGGGACCCCACTCAACATTGACCTCCAGGCAGAATACTTTCCATCTATAACCACTCTCTGCCTTCTGTCAGCCAGCCAATTCTGAATCCAGATAGCCAAATCTCCTTTTATCCCATACTCCCTGACTTTATGAATGACCCTACCATGGGGAACCTTGTCAAATAGAATCATAGAGTCTTAGAGATGTACAGTATGGAAACAGACGCTTCGGCCCGACCCGTCCATGCCGACCAGATATTCCAAACCAATCTAGTCCCACCTGCCAGCACCCGGCCCATATCCCTCCAAACCCTTCCTATTCATATACCCATCCAAATGCCTCTTAAATGTTGCAATTGTACGAGCCTCGACCACTTCCTCTGGCAGCTCCTTCCATACCCGTACCACCTCTGTGTGAAAATGTTGCCCCTTAGGTCTCTTTTATATCATTCCACTCTCACCCTAAACTATGACCTCTAGTTCTGGACTCCCCGACCCCAGGGAAAAGACTTTGCCTATTTACCCCATCCATGCCCCTCATAATTTTGTAAACCTCTATAAGGTCACCCCTCAGCCTCCGATGCTCCAGGGAAAACAGCCCCAGCCTGTTCTGCCTCTCCATTTAGCTCAAGTCCTCCAACCCTGGCAACATCCTTGTAAATCTTTTCTGAACCTTTCAAGTTTCACAACATCTTTCCGATAGGAAGGAGACCAGAATTGCACACAATATTCCAACAGTGGCCTAACCAATGTCCTGTACAGCTGCAACCTGACTTCCCAACTCCTGTACTCAATACTGTGACCAATAAAAGAAAGCATACGAAAACCTTCTTCACTATCCTATTGGCTGGCAACTCCACTTTCAAGGAGCTATGAACCTGCATTCCAAGGTCTCTTTGTTCAGCAACACTCCCTAAGTGCATTAAGTGTATAAGTCCTACTAAGATATGCTTTCCCAAATGCAGCACCTTGCACTTATCTGAATTAAACTCCATCTGCCACTTCTCAGCCCATTAGCCCATTTGGTCAAGATCCTGTTGTAATCTGAGGTAACCTTCTTCGCTGTCCACTATACCTCCAATTTTGGTCTCATCCGCAAACTTTCTAACTGTAACTCTTATGCTCACATCCAAATAATTTATGTAAATAACAAAAAGTAGAGAACCCAGCACTGATCTTTGTGGCACTCCACTGGTCACAGGCCTCCAGTCTGAAAAACAACACTCCACCACCACCCTCTGTCTTCTACCTTTGGGCCAGTTCTGTATCCAAATGGCTAGTTCTCCCTGTATTCCATGAGATATAAACTTTTTAATCAGTCGCCCATGGGGAACCTTGTCGAATGCCTTACAGAAGTCCATACAGATCGCATTTTCCACTCTGCCCTCATCAATCCTCTTTGTTACTTCTTCAAAAACTCAATCAAGTTTGTGAGACATGATTTCCCACGCCCAAAGCCATGTTGACTATCCCGAATCAGTCCTTGCCTTTCCAAATACATGTGCATCCTGTCCGTCTAGATTCCCTCCAACAACTTGCCCATCACTGAGGTCAGGCTCACTGGTCTATAGTTCCCTGGGTCGTCCTTACCACCCTTCTTAAACAGTGGCACCACATTTGCCAACCTCCAGTCTTCCGGCACCTCACCTGTGACTATCAATGATACAAATATCTCAGCAAGAGGCCCAGCAATCACTTCTCTCGCTTCCCACAGAGTTCTCAGATACACCTGATCAGGTCCTGGGGACTTATCCACCTTTACCCGTTTCAAGACACCCAGCACTTCCTCCTCTATAATCTGGACTTTTTCGAAGATGTCACCATCTATTTCCCTACAGTCTATATCTTCCATATCCTTTTCCACAGTAAATACTGATGCAAAATTCTCATTTAGTATCTCCGCTATTTTCTGCAGCTCCTTGCTGATCTTTGAGGGGCCCTATTCTGTCCCTAGTTACCCTCTTGTCCTTAATGTATTTGTAAAAATCCTTTGGATTCTCCTTAATTGTATTTGCCAAAGTTATCTCATGTCCCCTGTTTGCCCTCCTGATTTCCCTCTCAGATATACTCCTACTGCCTTTATACTCTTCTGAGCATTTACTCGATCTATCCTGTCTATACCTTACATATGCTTCCATCTTTTTCTTAACCAAACCCTCAATTTCTTTTGTCATCCAGCATTCCCTATACCTACCAGCCTTCCCTTTCACCCTACAGAAATATACTGTCTCTGGATTCTCATTATCTCATTTCTGAAGGCTTCCCATTTTCCAGCCGCCCGTTTACCTGCAAATATCTTCACCCAATCAGCTTTCGCAAGTTCTTGCCTAATACCGTCAAAATTGGCCTTTCTCCAATTTAGAACTTTAACATTTAAATCTGGTCTATCCTATTCTATCACTATTTTAAATCTAATAGAATTAAGGTCGCTGGCCCCAAAGTGCTCCCCCACTGACACCTCAGTCACCTGCCCTGCGTTATTTCCCAAGAGTAGGTCAAGTTTTGCACCTTCTCGAGTAGGTACATCCACATACTGAATCAGAAAATTGTCTTGTCCGCACTTAACAAATTCCTCTCCATCTAAACCTTTAATACTATGGCAGTACCAGTCTATGTTTGGAAAGTTAAAATCCCCTACCATAACCACCCTATTATTCTTACAGATAGCTGAGATCTCCTTCCAAGCTTATTTCTCAATTTCCCTCTGATTATTGGGTGTCTATAATACAATCCCAATAAGGTTATCATCCCTTTCTTATTTCTCAGTTCCACCCAAATAACTTCCCTGGATGTATTTCCGGGAATATCCTCCCTCAGCTGTAATGCTATCCCTGATCAAAAATGCCACTCCCCCTCCTCTCTTGCCTCCCTTTCTATCTTTCCTGTAGCATTTGTATCCTGGAACATTAAACTGCCAGTCCTGCCCATCCCTGAGCAATGTTTCTGTAATTGATATGATACCCCAGTCCCATATTCCTAACCATGCCCTGAGTTCATCTGCCTTTCCTGTTAGGCCCCTTGCATTGAAATAAATGCAGTTTAATTTATTAGTCCTACTTTGTCCCTGCTTGCCCTGACTGTTTGACTCGCTTATGTTCTCAACTGTACCCATCTCAGATCGAGCTCTTTCGTCCCACCCCCCACCCCACCCCACACCCACTCACCTTACTCGTATAAAACCTCCTGAGCAGCTCTAGCAAATTTCCCTGCCAGTATATTAGTCCCCTTTCAATTTAGGTGCAATCCGTCCTTCTTGAACAGGTCACTTCTACCCCAAAAGAGATTCCAATGATCCAAAAATGTGAATCCTTCTCCCATACACCAGTTCCTCAGCCATGCATTCATCTGCTCTATCCTCCTATTCCTGCCCTCACTAGCTCGTCGCACTGGGAGTAATCCAGATATTACTACTCTTGAGGACCTCCTTTTTAAATTTCTGCCCAACTCTCTGTAATCTCCCTTCAGAATCTCAACCTTTTTCCTTGCTATGTCGTTGGTTCCAATGTGGACAGTGACTTCCTGCTGGCCCCTCTACCCCGTGGAACATTCTGCACCCTCTCTGAGATATCCTTGATCCTGGCACCAGGGAAGCAACACACCATTCTGTGTTTTCTCTGCTGGCCACAGAAATGTCTGTCCGTACTCTGACTACAGAATCCCCTAACACAATTGATCTCTTGGAAGCTGACATACCCCTTATTGCATTACAGCCAGTCTCAATACCAGAAACTTGGCTGTTCATGCTACGTTCCCCTGAGAATCCATCACTCCCTACATTTTCCAAAACAGCATACCTGTTTGAAATGTGTATATCCACAAATGCCTTGCTGAAGCCTATATACACCACATCCACTGCTTGATCTTCGTTGACCTGTCTGGTCATCTCCTCAAAGAACTCAAGAAGATTTGTGAGGCATGACCTGCCCCTCACAAATCCATGCTGACTGTCTTCAATCTCACTATATTTTGCCAAATAGTCATAAATCTTATCCCTCAAAATTCTTTCCAAAACTTTGCTGACCACAGATGTAAGACTGACTGGTCTGTAATTGCCAGGGATTTCCCTATTACCCTTCTTGAAAAGAGAAACAACATTTGCCTCTTTCCAATCCTCCGGTATAACTCCCGTGGAGAGTGAGGAGGCAAATATCCTGGCCAGCAGCTTAGCAACCTCCTTTCTCGCTTCCCGTAGCAGCCTAGGATAAATCTGGTCTGGCCCTGGGAACTTATCAATCTTAATGTTTTCCAAAATTTCCAGCATATCAACTTCATCAAACTGATCTGGTCAAGACTGTATCCCAGCTCATCAAAGTTTTCATTCACAACAAGTTCCCTTTACTTGGTGAAAACCGAAGCAAAAAACTCATTTAGGACTTCCCCTATCTGCTCAGCCTCCATGCACAAGTTCCCTCTGCTATTCCTGATCGGCCCTACCTTCTCCCTGATCATTCTCTTATTCTTCATACATGAGTAAAATGCCTTTGAATTATCCCTAATCCATCTTGCCAAGCCTTTTTCGTGCTCCCTCCTGGCTCTCCTCAGTCCATTTTTGAGCTCCTTGCTCACAAGCCTGTAAGCCTCTAAAGCTGTGCTAGATCCTTGCTTCCTCCACCTTATGTAAGCTGTCTTCCTCCTTTTGACAAGAAGCTCGCCTGTTCTTGTCATCCAAGGTTCCTTAATCCTACCCATTCTTGCCTGTCTCAGAGGAACAAATTTGTGCATCACTCACAACAACTGCTCCTTAAATACTCTCCACATGTCTGCTGTGCCCTTTCTGTGGAACAATTGCTCGCAGTCTGTACTTCCCAACTCCTGTGTGATAGCGTCATAATTTCCTTTTCCCCAATTAAATATCTTCCCTCAGTAACTGCTCCTTTCTGCCTCCAAGGCTATACTAAATATCTAGTTCTTTAATGTCCATTGGGAAGGAAATTTAGTCTGTTCCCATTAAAAACTGAAAAAAGTGCAGATGTAGTAAATCAGGAATAAAAACAGAAATTGCTGCAAAAGCTCAGCAGGTCTGGCAGCATCTGTGGGGAGAAATCAGAGTTAACGTTTCAGATCAAGTGACCCTCTTCAGAACTGAGGAAGGGTCATCCGATCCAAAATGCTAATTCTGATTTCTTTCAGCTAATTCAGCATTTCCACAAATGCTGCCAGACCTGCTGAGCTTTTGCAGCAATTTCTTATCAGCTGTCCTTAACCTGGTCAGAGACAAAAACACTGCAGATGCTGGAATCCAAGGTAGGCAAGCTGGAGGCTGGAAGAACACAGCAAGCCAGGCAGCTTCAGGAGGTGGAGAAGTCGATGTTTCAGGTGTAACACTTCTTCAGAAGTGGGGGTGGGTGCAAGGGAATCTGCAAATAAAGACAGTGGGTGGGGGGGTGAGGGGGTTGGGGCTGGGTGATGAGGTAGGGATAGATGGAGACAGGTACAGAGTAGGACCTGATGGATCAATGTGGCCTATATGTGAGTCCAGACTCACAACAATTTGATTGATTGATTCTTAGCAGTTGTTAGAGCAAATTTAAATTTTTTGACTGCATCTGTAAGGAATAAAAGGAGTAAATAGTTTTCACAGTAAAACTAAAAGCAGGCCAGTGAACTTGTGTTGAATTAATCTCATGCATCCTAGAGTCTAGTTTCATCAGTGCAAGTAAAAGGTAATTAGATTAGATTCCCTACAGTGTGGAAACAGGCCCTTTGGCCTAGGACCCGAGACTAGGACCCGTGGACACAGCCTTAGAATTAGAGGGGGTCATTTCAGAACAGAAATGCGGAGACATTTCTTCAGCCAGAGAGCGGTGGGCCTGTGGAATTCATTGCCACGGAGTGCAGTGGAAGCCGGGACGCTAAATGTCTTCAAGGCCGAGATTGATAGATTCTTGTTGTCTAGAGGAATTAAGGGCTACGGGGAGAACGCTGGTAAGTGGAGCTGAAATGCGCATCAGCCATGATTGAATGGCGGAGTGGACTCGATGGGCCGAATGGCCTTACTTCCACTCCTATGTCTTATGGTCTTATGGTCTTATTGGCCCACAAGTCCACACCGACCCTCATGAGAATAACCAATCCAGACCCATTTCCCTCTGACTAATGTACCTAAAACTATGGGCAAATTAGTATGGCCAATTCACCTGCCCTGCACATCTTTGGACTGTGGGAGGAAACCAGAGCACCCATTGGAAACCCCTGCAGACAAATGGAGAAACGTTGAAAGAAGGCCTTGGAGAGAGAAAGACAGAAAGATAACATTGATGAAGAAATAACAGACAGCAACATCTAAAATGGAATTGATTGCTCTCTGTCTGGGTGAATGAGACATGAACATTATTTTACCTATGACCGAGAATGGACACGTCTGTGTTTTTTGTTTGGATGAAAAAAATTGGAATGTGGATAATAAAATGATAAGGTCATAAAGATACTGAAATTCCTATATACGTTGGAGTTTTGCTTTGATTTCTTAACTGACAAAAATGTGTTTACTTGTGTAAAATGATTGTAAAATCTGTGCTCAGTCTCCAGAGATTGTTTGGTTATATAATGAAGCTAACTCTGTCCTCCAGGCAATTAACAATGAGTAGTGAAGATTGGTCTAACCAGTGATGTACTCATTCCATGAATGAATTTTAAGAAGGGATCAGGAGAGGGGACCCACACTTAGGATAATTATTAAGTGAAACAAAAGTGACAAGAGAAAGAACATTTTCACACAACAAGGGTTTAAGAATGAACTTCCTGAGAGAGTGTTGTAGATGGGTTTAACCAAGGAATTGAAGAGAGAATTGCATTATTTTCTGAAAAGGATGATTGTGTAGGGCTTTAGGGAGAAGGCAGTAGACTAGCACTATGTGAACTGCTCCTTTGGAAAGTCATGATTTGGAGATGCCAGTGCTTCCAAATAAACCTATTGGACTATAAACTGGTGCTGTGTGATTTTTAACTTTAGAAAGCAAACATGGAAAATTAGCTCCCTAAGTTTCAGAAAAGATTTCCAAGGAGGATTGGAGGGTTTGAGCTATAGAGAGAGGCAGGGGCGTTATAGACATTTATAAAATTATGAGGGGCAAGGATAGGGTAAATAGACAAGGTATTTTCCCACAAGTAGGGGAGTCCTGAACTAGAGTGCATAGATTTAGTGTGAGAGGGGAAAAATTTAAGAGATCTAAGGGGCAACTTTTTCACACAGAGGGTAGTGCGTGTATGGAATGAGATGCCAGAGGAAGTGGTAGAAGCTGATACAATTACAACATTTAAAAGATATCTGGATGGGTATATGAATAGGAAGGGTTTAGACGGATATGGGCCAAATGCTAGTAAATGGGACTAGATTAGATTAGCAAAACTGGTTGGCATGGATAAGTTGGACTGCAAGATCTGTTTCCGTGCTGTACATCTCTGTGACTCTATAATTCTATGAGTAATGCTCATTTAATTAAATCTAAAATAAAACATTGTCATTCTTGAAAATTGTGGACACATTGCTGATGGAATATGAGACTTCTTTTTTTAGTTTGTTGTTGGGTGACGGTAAGGCTTGATTGATGAGTGCTTGTCCGGAAGATTGTTTCCAACTGAGATCCAGGCAGCATATTGGGTGAGAAATTAGATTTGATTTCCTGCAGTGTGGAAACAGGCCCTTTGGCCCAACAAGTCCACACTGACACTTCAAAGAGTAAACCACACAGACCCATTTCTCTCTGACTAATCTACCTAACACTAAGGGCAATTTAGCATGGCCAATTCACCTGGTCTGCACATCTTCAGACTGTGGGAGGAAACCAGGGAAC
Source organism: Chiloscyllium punctatum (assembly GCF_047496795.1). Lineage (NCBI taxonomy): Eukaryota > Metazoa > Chordata > Chondrichthyes > Orectolobiformes > Hemiscylliidae > Chiloscyllium > Chiloscyllium punctatum. Next base: position 84,079,393 of record NC_092760.1, read on the forward strand.
ACCCATGCAGACACAGGGAGAATGTGCAAACTCCACACAGACAGTCACCCAAGGCTGGAATGGAACCTGTGACCCTGGTGCTGTGAGGCAGCAATGCTAACCACTGAACCACCATGCTGCCCACTGTCCCACCACCCCTGGTGCATATACTTAATCAATCCATATGGATTAGAATGCCAGATTAATACAATTGGTGGAAGCACGAGAAAGAAAGTCATACCAGCTGTTAATTTTGCCATCATCCTGTCAATTTTAGTCCAAATACAGCACTACCATAGGGCAGAAGTGGGTACTGCAGGTGGTGGAGATTATAATCAAAAATTAGAGTGGTGCTAGAAAAGCACAGCAGGTCAGGCAGCATCCAAGGAACAGGAAAATCAATGTTTCAGGCAAAAGCCTTTCATTAGAATGCTGCCTGAATTTACAGCATCACTCTAATCTTGACAGCACTACTCCAGTCAATTTCCTATCCCCTCCCACGCTAACACTTCTGCTGTTTCATTTCAGATAATTTTGATTATGACTTTAATTACCGGGAATATTCAAGCTTTGAGAGGACTAAGGGCCCCAGTGCTAATAGTTGCTGAACAACCCTCTCTTGACTCAGAGTTCTGTTCTACAGATCCAAATGACAGAGAGTTAAGAAGACACTCCAGAATCTGCAGTCCCTCTTCTGAAATCTTATTTCCTAGAAGCAGTCCTGGTAATCTAACAGAGTTTCCAATTTCTGTTTGCTGGGCAAAACCTAAAGAAGTGGACTGTGATCAATTCCCAACAATTAAAATCCAAGTTGACTGGAATCAGAACTGCATATTTATCACCAGTCTACAGTTGTCTGTGATTCAGCTTCACTGACATGAAATCCAGCGGATGTGCGAAGCCATTAGATTTTATCCTTGGTTTCCAGAACCTCCTGACCCACAGAGATTGATTTTTTTTCCCCATTTGCTCTTTTTATTATAAATTGCAGTAACCTCTGCTGAGATTAGTCTTATATTTGTCCTGCAAACATAGTTGTGTGGAGGATTAAGAGGATATCATTTTACTTCCAAATTGTAACTTAGATATTCATCAACAACACTAGTTGCCACTCACTTTAAGAATAAGTGTAGTTCATAATAAATTGATTATTTTGAGTTTATTAAAGAAGTCTAGTGGAAATTTATTTTGCTTTATATTGTAATGCAAAACAGAAACAATTGGCCATTTTTAATCAAGTCAACACATTTACTCTAATGATGAAACTACTGGAATAGTTATGTTTAATTATCGACACATTACTCTCATCAATGTTATAACATGATAAATGTCTCATTTTAACTAGGATCACGTGAAGCCTGACTTTTTTCTTAGTTTATTCATTTATGAGATGTAGGTGTTGTGGAGTAGCCAATATTTATTGCCCCTCATGGAACAACCAGAGGTTACTTAAGAGTCAAACAAATTGCTGTGTTCTGAATGTAGATTTGCGGCTGTTTTGCTCTGCTATTCTTTTGGCTAGTGGAGTGTTAAGGGGAGGTTTGTATTTAAGTCATTTGTATTAAGTACCTGTTTACTTAGGTATTCATGCAGGAGGTACAGCTGTTCATGGGTGGAACTCTGTCGGATGGCATTCATTTCCTATTTTTGGGCCAGTTTTAACCTATTGCGCCCACAGGTGTTAGCCAGTTTCAAGAAGATTTGTAGCTCATGTTGAGGTTCTGGATGTAGGCAGGATGTAAACCTACATCCAGAACCTCAACCTGAGCTACAAATCTTCTCAAAACTCGCTAAAAAGAAATTGCTGTGTGTCTGGACTCACTTGCAGGTCAGACCAGACATGTGGAAGATTTCCTTCCTAAAAAGACATAGTGAACCAGGTATTTTTTTCCCCAACAAATCGCTCATGGTCATAATTCAATATTTTTATTGAATTCAAATTCCACCATCTGCTCTTGTCAGGTTTTGCACCCAGGCCCCAGAACATTACCTGGCTCCCAAGACGAATAATAATTGCTCTACTAGACCATCAACCTCTCAAAATGTTGAAAGAATGCTGGTCTATTTGTGACTATTTAACTTAGAATTATCCAAGACACTTAAGTGTCCAAGAAATGTAATGATTGTAGATAATAGTGATTTGTGATCATCAACCGTTAGTTTCTTTACAACCCATTATCCACACAGTTTCTTATGTGGCAATGTTATGATAAAATAAACATTGCCATCCGTGTAGGAGGCATTGAGTAACCACAATCATTGTGCAACACCCTACTAGCATCTTTTCCTGCCCATTGCCCTGCCCAATCTCACCTCCAATCCTGGACCTGTATCACTGCTATATTTGCTTCAGCCTTTCTGTACATAATTTTAGCTGGCCTCACTTCCTCTGTTTCCCTTCTTTGAACTCACCATTCGATACCTTACCCTCATCTCATGACACAGGACAAGAAATTCCAGTCAGTGTCAGTGAAACTATCATCTGTATTGTTTTATCAATCCATGGACATGGGCATTGCTGGCTGGCCAATATTTATTGCCCATCCCTAGTTGCCCTCGAGAAGGTGGGGATGAACTGCCTTCTTGAACTGCTGAAGTCCACCCGCTATGGATTGACTCACAATGCCCTGAGGGAGGAAATTCCAAAATTTTACCCAGTGACAGCGAAGGAATGGCAATATATTCCAAGATGGCAGCAGAGTAACAGCATAGTTTTGGGGGCTGCTGAGCCTGAGCCTCGTCCACTTCCATCTGGCTTTCTTTCTGTTTCCTTAACTTTTACTCTTCTTCATTTCCTTTTCTCTTTCTCTTTGAAACATTTTGCGGGTTGGGAACGGCATTGGTGGCATCAGAATGGCAGCAACGAGGCAGGGATTGAGGAGTGTGTTCCGGAGACTGGAAGCAATAGGTTTGAGTTCAGGAGGATGGCAGCAGCAAGTTAGCAGTAACATGGCTTCAGGGGTGGACAACCATTTACATTATGGAGATATTTCCCTTGCTTCTTGACTTTGTTTCTTGCATTTCTGCTTTTGAGTTTTTTTTAAATTATGTTTATCACGTGGTAGTTTTGGTTTGGTATCTAAGATGGCTGTTTCTGTTAATTCTGGTTTGTCATACCTAAGATTGTGCTGAAGAATGGCAACTTCGAACACTTTTCAGTATACTCCTGTATCCATGTATTTGAAAACATGTGACAATAAAACGTAATTCTCGTTCTAATCAATTCTAACTCTAATATATTTTCAAGTCAGGATGGTGAGTGGCTTGGAGGGAACTTGCAGGTGCATCAAGGGATATGAGTGGAGGGTGGTATTTGGGTATTAAGCACAATGATCAACTTTGACTATATTAAATGGTAGAATAGACTCGCGGGTCGAATGGCCTACTCCTGCTCCTATCTTGTATGTTTCACTATGTGACTTCCAGTTCCAGTGTTTGTTTAAAATGTTATTTGTCTTGAGAATGATTGTTAGTCTATAGCTCCTTGGGATTGTGGCAAAATAGCAAGAGATGAGTTGTTGGAGCTTTCCTTATTGTGGTTTACAAAAGTGGAAGAACTGTTACAGAGAAGCTTGGATCTAATCTTCACAATGTAAGGAATGGTAGCTTCTCTAAACCACAAGCTGTCACTTTGATCTGAAGTGTTAGTCCACAGTTCCATGTGGTATGTTGCCCAGAAATACCTAGTACATCAAAACTAGTGGGCGGCACGGTGGCACAGTGGTTAGCACTGCTGCCTCACAGCGCCAGAGACCCGGGTTCAATTCCCGCCTCAGGCGACTGACTGTGTGGAGTTTGCACGTTCTCCCCGTGTCTGCGTGGGTTTCCTCCGGGTGCTCCGGTTTCCTCCCACACTCCAAAGACGTGCAGGTCAGGTGAATTGGCCATGCTAAATTGCCCGTAGTGTTAGGTAAGGGGTAGATGTAGATGTAGGGGTATGGGTGGGTTACGCTTCGGCGGGGCGGTGTGGACTTGTTGGGCCGAAGGGCCTGTTTCCACACTGTAAGTAATCTAATCTAATCTAGTGAAACCTGGGATACTTTGTGGATCAGTTTTTTTCAGAGGATAACATATGAGTGATGTATGATTAAATTATAAACTCATCCCTTGTAAGCAGCTCTAAAATTCTGTTATCTGTCGAGCACGCAGTGGAAATCTTCCTATCCATCCATCTGAGAAAGATAATGACTGTTTTAACAAGAGCATTCATTATCTTTAATTAGCCACAGAAGAATATCTTACAATCCTATTTCACTAGCTCAGCTTGTGTAATTAATGTCTGTGGTCCAGAAAAAAAATGATCAGATCATAGCTCATCACATTGCGTGAGAACAGTGATGCTGGAGCAGTAAATGGATGTGTCTGGGGGAGAGAACAGCATTTTGACTTCTTAACAATTTAACCTTTAGTTTCAATTTTGGAATCATCTGTCTAGACCTATGCTCACCTGCTTCAAACAGCTGTAATGTCAGCTTTATGAAAATGAATGGCTTCGAACATTTGTATTGTTCCAATCAATGCGCTGATATAATATGCTTCAGTTGAAGGGAAGAGGTAGGGGGGACTATGGGGTGAGGCTGTTGTTAGGCCAGTTGGTTGAACAACTAGTTTGCAGTTCAGAGTGATGCCAAGATCTTGTGTTAAAGTTTTGCACCAGCTGAGGTTACCATCTCAACCTCTCCCCTCACCATGGTAACCCTCAGGTTAAACCACCACCAGTCTCTTTATGAGTGAGTTCTAATTATGGTGACATTTACCTTATATTGTTTAATTTAACAATTTCATAATAGATATATCCCCTTTTTGGGTTTATTCTAAATGCAGAAAATAATGTGATCTATATTTTCGCTGTGAATTATCATCACATAAAACACCTTCACAGCTCTTAATTTATTCAGATGCTCTCAAATGACTTAATAACTGCCTCTTACACAATTCACACAAGATAAAGATACAATCAGTTTTTAAACAAGGAATGGAAGATATTATTTTTCATCTGTTTTTCAGTCTGTACCAATTGAATTTTCATACAGTTTCCAGCTGCATAAACTATTAATTATTGTATATAAGTAAATTCCTGTAGTTATGTTTTTCTATATCTTTATAATCTCCATCAGTGTTTTCTTTAATTTTTATTCTAATTTAATTCTGTTTAAACTAAATTAGTTCAGCAACATTTTTCATTTCTTTCATGTTTCCCTTTTCTCCCCTCTTGTTTTCAATTTTTTTCTATATATTCCCTTCAAAGGTCTTCACAATATTTTCGTTCTCTCAGTATTCATTACTTGAGTTGATCCTAAAGATAATTATTCTCTTATCTGAACTGGTTTGACCCATGCCATAATGAAGCTCTTTAAAGTAAGTTTTGAGAGACGAGGGCAGTTTCAACAGAACACAGTCTATGTCATTGTTTTTTTTTCCCTTTAACGTGAAGAACCCAAACAAAAATTGATCAACGAAATAATATAAAATGGCTTCAAAGTAGCAACCTCCTGAACTTTGCCATGGACCATGACTCCTGGAAAATAGTCAGACCAGAGAAAATATGCAAAAAGAAATCATCAAAAGTGTGCAAGCTCAGATCATTGAAAATGTTGGCCTGCTGTTTACGTGAATCTATGTATTTTTGCAACGGTGCAGAGTTACTTTTGTAAAATTTCACTAAGTCGTTAACTTCAAAATAATTGTTTGGGGTGCTCAGTTTTAGACAAAAAATATGACAACAGTCAAACTGTGACATAGAAAATTGCTAATCTCCCACTGGGTGTATTTTACATATCCCGGTCAGACCTCAAACAAAGTACTGATAACAGATTGGTGCTGGTAGCAATACATTTCTGGCTGTATGTAAATTGATGATAGCACAGCATGAGTCATTTGTAAGAGTTTGTGAGGAATAGGCAAAAAAGATTGAGAGCCTAAATTAAAATTTTTATTCCAAGTTTGAAAACACTTGTGACTGTATTTTCTGGCTGTATCTCTTTCACATTTGACTTTTCTAATTGCCTCTCTTTATTTACACCTCTCAACTTCTACTAATTGCTTGTCTCTCGTGATTATAAACTTACTATTTAAGTCGGCATCTTCTTCAGATATTGCTGCTGCATTAATGGGCATGCTGTTTGGCCATGTTATTTTTCTTCTTCTTTTATCATAGAGTCAAAGAGTCACAGAGCTGTACAGCACGGAAACAGACCCCTCAATCAAACCCGTCCATGCTGACCAGATATCCTAAATTAATCTAATCCCATTTGCCAGCATTTGTCCCATATCCCTCTAAACTCTTCCTGTTCATGAACCCATGTTGTAATTGCACCAGCCTCCATCACTTTCTCTGGCAGCTCATTCCATACACCCACCACCCTCTGTGTGAAAACATTGCTCCACAGGTTCCTTTGAATCTTTTCCCACGCACCTTAAACCTACGCCCTCTAGTTCTGGATGCCACCCCAGGGAAAAGACCTTGACTACTCACCCCATCCATGCCCCTCAAGATTTTATTAACCTCTATAAGTAACCCGTCAGCCTCCGACACTCCAGGGAACATAACCCCAGCCGATTCAGCCTCAAACCCTTCAACCTGGCAACATCCTTGTAAATCTTTTCTGAACCTTTTCAGGTTTCACAACATCCTTTCTACAGCAGGGAGACCAGAATTGAATGCGGAATTCCAAAAGTGGCCTAACCAATGTTTCAAATGTTTCCTCTTAGTTGTACCTGGTGCTTCTCCTTGAAAGGCCTTTCTTCTAATATACAGTTGTCAGTCTACTCCCCTTTGATCTCTTTAAGTATGCTAAATTGCTCCCAGATCTTTTGAGATCATGGAATTCATGCACGGAAGTGAGACATGAAAGCATGTTCATCAATTGGGGAGCCCATTCAACTGCACCTTCCATCTCTGCAAACTTTATCATCTAAATGAATAGGGAGGATAAAATAGCCCACATGATTGGTATCACATTAACAAATATCCATTCCTGCCACCTCAGCAAACAGTATCAATAGTGTGTACCATCTACAAGGTGCACTGCAGAAATTCACCATAGATCCTCAGACAATACCTTCCAAATTCATGACTACTACCATCTAGGATATGGATAGCAGGTACTTTGGAACACTACCACAAGCAAGTCCCCCTCCAAGCTACCCACCATTGGACTTGAAAATATATCATTTTTCCTTCAATAATGCTGTCAAAATCTTAGAACTCCCTCATGACCAGCACTGTGGGTCTCCCTACACTAAATGGATTTCAAAAAGGTAGCTCACTTAAACCTTGCTTAGGAACATTAAGGATGGTCAATAACAGCACAATCCATGAGTTAAATAAAATAAACTAAATATAAGCAACAAGTGTTGGCCCAGTTAGATACACCTACATTCCTATGAATGAATAGAAAAAAAAACTGGATGGGAATACCTCTCCAAGACACACACCGTCCACACCTCCAACAAGGTTTCTAACCTGATGTGGCAATGCTTATGTTATCCACGTAACATAAGAAACTGAGTGTGGATACTATAATGAGTCAAAATCCGGCAGAGATTTCTTGTAACTAACAATAATGTACAACAATTACATTCATTGGGCACATAAGTATCTGGCTTAACATTATGGATGCAACAGTTTGCAACCAGAGAACATGTTTCCTGTAGGGTGTTATGTTTCAAGTTATCTAAGGTAAGATGAAATTTGAAGCCTTTATACCTCAGGTCACAAGCTGTGATACAGTTATAATATTGTATGCATGTCTTGTAAAGGTTATTAGACTCACATATTGACAGCCAGATGTAACACAGCAATCCTGACTTGGAGCTTTGTCTTTGTTCCATCACAGTTAGAGTCACAGAGTCAGAGAGATGTACAGCATGGAAACAGACACTTGGGTCCAACCCATCCTTGCCGACCAGATATCCCAACTCAATTTAGTCCCACCTGCCAGCAGCCAGCCCACATCCCTCCAAATTCTTCCTATTCATATACCCATCCAAATGCCTTTTAAATGTTGCAATTGTACCAGCCTCCACCACTTCCTCTGGCAGCTCATTCCATACACGTACCATCCTCTGAGTGAAAAAGTTGCCCCGTGGGTCTCTTTTATATCTTTCCCCTCTTACCCTAAACCTATGTCCTCTAGTTCTGGACTCCCCAACCCCAGGAAAAAGACTTTGCCTATTTACCCTATCCATGCCCTTCATAACTTTGTAAACCTCTATAAGGTCACCCCTCAGCCTCTGCGCTCCAGGAAAAGTGTCGCCAGCTTGTTCAGCCTCTCCCTGGAGCTCAAATCCTCCAACCCTGGCAACATCCTTGTAAATATTTTCTAAACCCTTTCAAGTTTCACAACATCATTCTGATAGGAAGGAGACCAGATTTGCATGCAAAATTCCAACAGTGGCCTAACCAATGTCCTGTACAGCTGCAACATGACCTCCCAAATCCTGTACTCAATACTCTGACTAGTAAAGGAAAGCATACCAAACGCCTCCTTCACTATCTTATCTAGCTCTGACTCCACTTTCAAGCAGCTATGAACCTGCACTCCAAGGTCTCTTTATTCAACAACACTCCTTAGGACCTTACCATTAAGTGTATAAGTCCTGCTAAGATTTGCTTTCCCAAAACACAGCACCTCGCATTTATCTGAATTAAACTCCATCTGCCACTTCTCACCCCATTGGCCCATCTGGTCTAGATCCTGTTGTAATCTGAGGGTAACCCTCTTCGTTGTCCACTACACCTCCAATTTTGGTGTCATCTGCAAACTTACTAACTGTAACTCTTATACTCGCTTCCAAATCATTTATGTAAATGACAAAAAGTAGACGACCCAGCACCGATCCTTGTAACACTCCACTGGTCATAGGACTCCAGTCTGAAAAACAACCCTCTACCACCACTCTCTGTCTTCTACCTTTGAGCCAGTTCTGTATCCAAATGGCTAGTTCTCCCTGTATTCCTTGCTAATCTAACCTTGCTAATCAGTCTCCTGTGGGAACCTTGTCGATCACCTTACTGAAGTCCATATAGATCACATCTACTGCTCTGCCCTCATCAATCTTCTTTGTTTCTTCTTCAAAAAACTCAATCAAGTTTGTGAGACATGAATTCCCACGCACAAAGCCATGTTGACTCGTCCTAATCGTTCCTTGCCTTTCCAAATAAATGTACATACTGTCCCCAGGATTCCCTCCAACAACTTGCCCACCACCGACATCAGGCTCACTGGTCTATAGTTCCCTGGCTTGTCCTTACCACCCTTCTTAAGCAGTGGCACCACGTTAGCCAACCTCCAGTCTTCTGGCACCTCACCTGTGACTATCGATGATACAAATATCTCAGCAAGAGGGCCAGCAATCACTTCTCTAGTTTCCCACAGAGTTCTAGGGTATACCTGATCAGGTCCTGGAGATTTATCCAGCTTTTTGCGTTTTAAGACATCCAGCACTTCCTCCTCTGTAATATGGACATTTTGCAAGATGTCACCATCTATTTCCCTACATGTTCTATATCCTTTCCCACAGTAAATACTGATGCAAAATACTCATTTAGTATCTCCCCCATTTTCTGTGGCTCCACACAAAGGCCGTCTTGCTGATCTTTGAGGGGCTCTATTCTCTCCTTAGTTACTAGTTGCTATGTCAAAATCCTGGCACTCCATATCTAACCTTGGCACTGCATCACAGAAATACAGACTTTTTACAGTGCAGAAGGAGAATATTTGGCCCATTGTGCCTACATTGGTTCTGTTACCTATTACTAACGCCAATGCCCTACCTTTCCCCTACATCCTTGCACACCTTTTCCATCTAAATAATCATCCCAGACCATCTTAAATGCCTAAACTGAACCTTAATTGTACTTACACCACATAGACTGAGGTTCTTTATAATGCACTACCTTTTCAGGGACCATTAGGGATCAGCAATAAAGGTTAGCCAACAACTTATCATTTTAAAATTATTTTGACAGCAAAACATAAAAATTGTGCAGAAATAAACTGCACCTGATATTAGTCGATACGATTCCTGTTTTCTTCCTTTTCAAAATAAAAGACACTGAACAAATGTCGAATTAATATTTAATGTCATGTGTATTCCAAATAAATGCAAGAATAATGCAAATATTCAAGAATGTTTGTAACTGCAGTATTAAGCAATCCTTCTGAAAATTTCTTTCAGATTGGGTTCAAAGACTAACCACAGAACATGGAAACAACTGAAATGGTGTTAACTGTGACACTTATTTGCAAGATGGGAATAGAAAACAATTACATTGTTCCTTTTAGGGAAGACGTTTCATGCACCTTTCTGTTAATTTTCCTTTCAACATAATTAAGTGAAGGACCTTCTTTTTGTTCATCTCTTTATAGACAATGATGCGATCTGCTCTGGCGTTGGTTTGAGACAAGATTGATTTTCATAAACCATATCCATTAACTTATAAATTCAGACAGAATCGTCAGTTTTAATTATATTGAAGAACCAGTTGGCAGAACTGTGTCTACACACAGGACAAGGGAAATTGATATGTTAATCTATTCAAAAGAATCAAATCTATTTGATTCTTTGAAATTTCCCAGGAACTAACAAAATAAATTTTAATCACCTATTTTAGAATTTCCGCACGCCCTTTCAACAATTTTCTGCTTTGTTCATTGGAAGTGGGCGTCAGTGGCTAGACCAGCATTTATCGCTCATCCATATTGTTCAGTGGGCAGTCAAGAGTCAACTATTGCTGTGGCTCTGGAGTCACATGTAGGCCAGACCAGGTAAGAATGGCAGATTTCCTTCCCTTAAGGACATTAGTGAACCAGATGGGATTTTCCTGACAATCGGTAATGGTTTCACGGTCATCATTAGGCTGTGATTTCCAGATTATTATTGAATTCAAATTCCACCATCTGCCCTGGTGGGATTAGAACAATTTCCCCAGGACATTATCTGGATCTCTGGATTAATAATCTAGTGATAATATGATTGGGTCATCATACTCAACAAAATATATTCCTTTCTCAGATGTTCCACTATGAGTAAAATTTAACAATACAAAGCTATAAATTAAATAAATTTCCACACTTAACATGATGTATTCACTTCTAATCCGTAGTATTATAAAATTTCCTTCAATTATTTCTTGTTTCACCATCTCCTCTGACATCATGTAAAGGGCCAAACCCACTTTCAGATATTAATTTTGCATGTTCTCCCCTTGGTTAGGATCCACTCTCTCAGCAGGGTCTTCCTCAATAATTTTATAGTGACCTTGTCTGGACAGAATTTTCCAGTCACGGCTTATTTATCTGATCTGATCGATGCAACACTTACTTACACATTTAGATATAACATCCCATCTCCACAGTCTAGTACAAAAACACAAATTGCTGGAAAAAGCTCAATAAATCAAGCAGCAAGTGTGGAGAGAAATCAGAACTAATCTTTCAGGTTGAATGACCTTTCCTCAGACCCTTCCCCAGAATTCCCCAATTTAGTCTCTGATTCTTTGTAGCCTCCAGTACAACTAGACCAATGTGTCCTTGTGATTACTCGCAAATAGAATCCCTACAGTGTAGTAACAGGCCCCTCAGCCCAACAAATGCACATTGACCCTCTGAACAGTAACCCACCTAGACCCTAACCCCCCTAACCCTAACCCTAACCCTAACCCAACCCTAACCCTAACCCTATATTTATCCGACAAAAGCAACTAACCTACACAGCCCTGAAAATTATGGGCAATTTTGCATGGCCAATTCACCCAACCTGCACATCCTAGGATTGTGGGAGGAAACCCCCTCAGACAGAGGAAGAATGTGCAAACTCCATACAGTCACCCAAGGTTGCAATCGAACCTGGGTCCCTCGCGCTGTGAGGCAACAGTGCTAACCATGAGCCACCGTGCTGCCCTAACTAGTAGTTGTGCAATAAAATTCTGTAGCTCGTGCTTCCCAAGGTTAATTTTATCTGAGTCGTATTTTTTTTTCATTTCACACCTTATTTTCTGCTGTTCTCACTCCAGTGAAAACTAGTTCTGAAAATGATTGCAATATTTTTATCATCCAGAGAGTTGGCATTATAGTCAGTCAGTGCTTCCAAGTCACTGCTAACCTTACATTCACACACTCATGTTCCATCACCTCTCCATTTTCTAGCTTGCTTGACCTTGCACAATAATCTGCTTAATGATTTTTTTAAAAGCTAGCCAAGATGTTGATTCTCTAAAGGAAGCCAGCAAGTTTATCAATTATTAATTGTCGTTAAAAATTAATTAATGATGAAATTCAGAGTTCATAAAATTTAAAACATTCACCATTAAATTCAATAAGAGCTTACCAAATAATACTTAGTCAGTACGTTGGTTCCGTATAAAATTGAGCAACTTTATTTTAATTATGAATGGATAGTGAGATCCTAGTTGAATTCAATACTGTTCTCGAGTTTCAGATAAGGATTTGTGGGCAACAATAACCGTGGAGTTGAAATTTTCCACTACCACCACAGTATTGACATTGCTTAAGAGTCCACAGAAAAACCCAGATGAATCGTATAATAATCACAGAAGTATCACCACGTAGAACAAAGTCATTTGGCCTCTCATGTCTGTGCATGTTCTCCAAATGTCTGGTGGTGGCATCCCACTGGAAGTGACGCATATTCCTCTCCCTTCCCTTGACAGCCTTCTGCAGGGATTATTCTCTCTGGGACACCCTGGTCCACTCCTCCTCTCTCTCATCACTTCCCCACAGCCCCATGGCACCTTCCCATCAATCACAGAGGGGGCAATGCCTGTCCATTTACTTCCTCCTTTCTGACTATCCAAGGTTCTGGGCATACATTCCATTTGAAGCAGTGATTTACCTGCATTTCACTCAATCCAGCCTACTGTATTAGCTGCTCACAATGTGCTCAGTTCTATATCGAGGAGATAAAATGCAAACAGAGGGATCACTTTGCAGAACACCTACATCTGTCCGTAAAAATGACCCTGAGCTTCTGGTTTGCTGCCAATTTAGACACCATCCTGTTCCCTGAACAACGTCTCAGTCTCAGGCTTGCTGCGGTGCTCCGATAAAGCTCAGCGCAAACTGGAAGGACAACAGCTCATTTTTCCACTTGGGGACCCTGCAGCCTTCAGAACTCAATATCGAGTTCAATAGTTTTAGGATTTGAACAATTTCTCCTGTGCCCTTACTTCAAACCCTACACAGTAGACTTTGTCATCAGCAACAACAACAAAAACAGAAGTTGCTGGAAAAACTCAGCAGGTCTGGCAGCATTTGTGAAGAGAAATCAGAATTCACGTTTCAGGTCCATTGACTCTTCCTCAGAACTTTCCACTGCAGACCTTGTCATCATATGAGTTGCTGCCATAAATAATTCATTGACAGCCACTAATTGTCAGCTATTGGTTTCTCCAGGCTGACCCTTAGCATTCCTTTGTCTGTCCAATTGTTGTCCTCTCTCCGAACTCTATCTCTACCAAACAGTTACTCTTACCTCCTCCCTCACCCCATCTTCAGTATACATGCCAACCTTTTCCTAGCTACAATCAGTTCTAAGCAAGAGTCACTGGACCTGAAATGTTAACTCTGCTTTCCCTCCATCAATGCTGCCAGACCTGCTGAGCATTTCCAGCTTTTTCTGTTTTGTTGTTATTGAATGTAATACTGGCACATTCTAACAATTACTCTATCAGAAGAACTAATACAGAGTTGGTTCTTTTCGGAAATGGGAGAGTTCATCTGGGCAGTTGTTCTTAGCAGGTTTCTCTCTGACTGAAACCATCAAAATAAGAACCTCTATAAATGTTCATAAACAGTGTCATCACGGTTCAAGAGCAATGTAAGTCGTTATGACCAGTTATATGATTTTGAGGAAGACTTGTTTAAAAAAATCTCAAATGTCCATCATGAACTTTCAATGACCTCTTTTGGAAAAGCAACTCGAGGTAACTTTAAGTAAATCTATTCTCGCAATATTTCAATATTAAAGTCTTCTGACCAATATTAAATATGAACCATTTTCAGGACATTACAAATCCATGGACATCTTGTTGTTTTGTAATCATACAGTACGTACAGAAGGAGTGTGGATTACTCTAGGATTAAATCATTATCAATTATTCAAATTGCTCTGCTTACCTTTCCCTATATCCCTGCAAAGTACTCCAGATACATATTCAACTGCCCTACAATATCCTTTGAAATCTTCCAACCCTGCATCTACAATTTGAACAGTACTGAAATGATTCTATGCACAGTCATCAATGACATTTTCCATGCTTGTCTTATAATCTTAACTCATAAATTTCAATGTGTCTGCAGATGCAGACAATCAGATTATCCTCCCTCTGTGCTTCTCTTTTATTATCTAGTTCAATCAGTTTCGCTGATTTTTCCCATGAACTATCCAATGTTTCTCCACTACCACCTACCCAGATCCCACAACCTTATGTCTTTTGCAATGATGCACTGCTGAGGCTTTCCTCTTCATCATCTATAATTTGTTGCCAGGCAACATCACCTACAGATATGAGGTCATACATGCTGATAACATCCAGCAGTAAATCTGTACTATCTTTCATTACCCTTCCCCAATCTCTGTCATATTCCTTAAGTCATCAATGGACTGCAGTGTTCTCTAGCAAAACACTGACGCCACCATCTTCAATTTCTGTCTTGACCTACGGGCACTTCTAACTTTATCAATGACCAATGCAATGTCTCAAGCTAAGCCTCTGTGTATATCCAATGTGCAGTGACTGTCTGTTGGCTACCATGCACTCACACAGACCTCCTGCCTCCAAGTTCCATGATGAAGACATTGATCCGTTTATCTGATTTGAAATAGGTTTTTATAGCCATTGAGACTATTGCCTGCCTTAACGCTCACTGGCAATTGCAAATCTGCTCAAATAAAACAAGAATTATGTTGAATTGTCATACTTTCAAGGGATGAAGATGAACATACATTTAATGCTTCTTTATCAATTGCAGGCTGAAATGGAGAATTTGTTTCCTATTGTTCCAAGAAGGTATATTAATTTTTCCAAGCTGTATTTAAACATAGGTTTTATTTTGCATTACTCATTCTGAAATATGAAAGCATCATATTTGAAGGAGGAGGATTTAAGTTGTCGAGAAATCACTTCCTTTTGGAATGGACAATGTGTCATCACTAGTATTATAATATCGTGGTCACCCCAGGTCGTCAGGATTATTTGCAGGACTTACACAAGGTTAATCTGCCCTTTTTTAAAACAAAAATCTTTTTTAGCAGCAATATAATTCATAAACAATTTATAAATTCCCCATTTTGGCATAGAGGAAGCACGCTCTTTGATCTATTTGAAAATCTATTGCTGAGATGTATGGAATAACCCTGCATAATAAAATTAAACTGAATTATTTTATCTTTCAATAAGGTAAGAGGAATTGCAGTATAACCAAAGTTATTGAGGCTTCAAATTTCAGCTCATTACAATCACTCTTCCCATAGTGTAAAAGTTATCTATCATTTGCAGCTCTCACTGTGGGAAACACTAAGCTACATTTGTTCGACTTTGCTGCAAGGCAAGCAGCAAGTAAAGCAATTAAGTTACTAAAAAGAAAAAGTCAGACATTTTGAGAAGTAAAATTTGTTAAAATTTTCTTTATTTTGTATAACACTTCATTAACATTCGCATTATCCCATTGTTTGTTGGCAAGCCATGTGAATCACATACTTTGTAGCTAAATTCTTACAATAGCAGTGTAGATGAAAGTAGAGACATTTTGTGCATCATAATATGCTTTGTTTTAAAAATGGATGGATTTAAAAGGTTTGGAGGGATTACAACTTGCATGTATGTAATTTTTTTTTTACAATAGAGGGACAAGTTTTAACCTGTGGGCATCCAGCCAATGCTGCAATGCCAACGGCCCTCTGGGTTCGAGTGGCCTTATCTGTGGCAGAGAGATGTAATCTTGTAACCTTGGCTATCAATGCAAGGGTGATCTTGGTGATTCACTTGTGGGCCACAGACTGTGAAACCCTGAAAATGTCTCCATCAGATCACTGAGAGTGAGGAAGAGGTGAAGAAATTCAAGTAAAAGCAAAATGCAACAGATACATAGAAACATAGAAAATAGGCCCTATGTGCCTGTCCCACCATTCAATATGATCATGGCTGATCATGCAGTCTCAGTATCCCACTCCCACCCTCTCTCCATTCCCCTTAATCCCTTTAGCCGCAAGGGTCACATCCAGTTCCCTCCTGAATCTATCTAATGAACTGGCCCCAACAGCTTCCTGTGGGAGAGAATTCCACAGATTCATAACTTTCCAAGTAAAGAAATTCTTCCTCATCTCAGTCCTGAATGACTTACCCCTTACTCTTAGACTGTGACCCCTAGTTCTGGACTTCCCCAACTTTGGGAACATTCTTCCTGCATCTAGCCCGTCTAGTCCCATCAGGATTTTATATGTTTCTATGATATCCCCCTCATTCTTCTAAATTCTGTAGATCCAGTCAATCCAGATATTGGAAGCTGAAATAAAATCAGTAAGTGCACAGCAGATATAGCAGCATCTGTGGAGAGAGAAAAAAAAGAGTTAATGTTTCGGGTCTGATAAGACACGTCATCAGAACTGACCTTTCTGGAAATTTTGTTTTAAGACATTCCGGGCTCTGATGACCTTGGTAGCTGCAGGCAATCGATAACTAGATTAGAGTGGT
Source organism: Chiloscyllium punctatum (assembly GCF_047496795.1). NCBI lineage: Eukaryota > Metazoa > Chordata > Chondrichthyes > Orectolobiformes > Hemiscylliidae > Chiloscyllium > Chiloscyllium punctatum. Next base: position 84,096,089 of record NC_092760.1, read on the forward strand.
GTTGGAAAAGCACAGCAGGTCAGGCAGCATCCAAGGAGCAGGAAAATCGATGTTTCAGGCAAAAGCCCTTCATAAGGAAGCTCCTCGAATGCTGCCTGGCCTGCTCTGCTTTTCCAGCACCACTCTAATCTAGACTCTGATCTCAAGCACCTGCAGTCCTCACTTTCACCTAGGCAATTGGTAACTACCAGGTCCTCTCAGGAGGAGGTCTGGTTACAGAACTCCATAGGTACCTGACATGACCTGTCACAAGAGACTGAGCAGCTCGAGTTTCAGTAGCTCGGCTATGCTGAGGAAGCTCACCCTCAGCCTGTAAGCCCTGCTCTGGGGGGAGAGGAGGGTTGCTGGAGGTGATTTCCATCCCTTCTGTCCAGGGAAGCAAAGTGTGGCTGGGCAGCATTCCGCAGCTGCTGGTATTGGTGCTGCTGTTGGTGACCAGTGAAAAGGTCATTTTGACATGGTAGTGAAGTTACACAGGCTGAGATGCAGGACAATCAGCTCCAAAACAAAAATGTTTAAGCCACAATATACACATTATTCAGAAAATTTTTAAAAATTCCAAAGCATTTTAAATTAAATGTTACAGAAAGTGCAGCAAAATTCAACTTTCCTCCATTCAGCATGTTGCTGTCTGAGGTACGAAGAGTCATAGAGCTATAGAGTTATACAGCACAGAAACAGATCCTTCAGTCCAACTCATCTGTGCCAATCAGATATCCCAAATTAATTGAGTCCAAGGATTTGCAAGCACTTGACCCATATTCCTCTAAATCCTCCCTATTCATGTAGCCATCCATATGCCTTTTAAATGTTGTAATTGTACCAGCCTCCATCACTACAATTGCAACACTTTTGATATTTACGAAATGTATTCTATATCAGTCAGACAGCCCGAGGGGATCAAGCACTGCTTTCTGTCAACAATGGCTGGGTTCTCTGAGAGATATATTGTTTCTTTACAAAACAAAATACTCTGTTCAAAATATATGTAAATTAAATATTACAGAAAGTGCAATAAAATTCAACTTTTCTCTGCACAGTATGTGGCATTCTGAGGTGCCTCGAACCTGTTTCATTTTGATCCTTACTACCCACATTCCCGTCAGCTACACAGCCCAGAACAGGGTTTGCACAGTTACCTGTGCCTCAGTGTACTGTCACTGAAGGCCTTAGAGGGTAGAGTTTCCATTGTGTCTCTGTGGCAGATCCCCCCAGCCTTAGTTTGTCTTTCAGCACTGAAAGTAACTCAGTTTGTCTCTGATACTAGTGATTTCCTGATGTCAGAGTTAATCCTGTAAACACAGTCATTTCACAGCAGCCAACTACAAGCTTGCCAATTTGCGTCTTCAAAGAAATACAAGTGATGTACATCAGAACAATATGAAACATTTGTAGACAATGGACAGATGACCATTAGTGGATAGTGGTTGAAGTAAAAGATTTGTCCGGCATTATTGAGACTGAGTTCAGTAATCAATCATTGTTGCCTGTACACTGTTACAGCATTTAAAGTACTGGGTCAGTCGAATTTTGTGTGGGTGGGAGTTGTCAAGCTGATGCCTGCAATTTAAGTTTACTAAAGAAACGCAAAATTGATTAAGTAAAACTATAACAGCTCTGCAGACTAAGGAAGAACTTTCAATAATCAGAGAGGGAGAGCAAAATAATTTTTAATCATATGGAAGGTGAAATTCAACACAAACCAATAGCCTAAAATCTATTGGAAAAAAAATCTATTAACAAGGAAATGTAGAGGAAGAAAAACAAATTTCAGCACTCCATGCAGTCCATTTTCACTTGGTATTCACAAGCAGAGGATTCTCACTGACAGCTTTTTCATGATTTGATTGTGATTAAAATTAACTTAAAGGAGAATTAGATAAGCTAATTGTAGAATTTTTCTTGGTAGTAGGAGGTAGGTGATAACAAATTATAAAGGATTTAGTTAGGTAATCATGAAGAGTAAAATTCTGCTGTGGTTTATTTCAGCTCCTCAGTTGCATTGCACACTTCATCAGTCAAAGGTACTTCTGGTAATAGCGCCAGATTTGTTGTTGATATAAACTGACATGGGCAATGAAAAAATGACTGATGGCATTCTGAATACCATACCAGATGTTAAGTGGGTAAAGAAAGCAGATAGAATGGAAAATGTACAGGGCTGATCTCAGTATACATTAAACATCTGGGCACAATGCATGTCCATTAGTGGGTTATGATAAATGTAGCAGCATGGTGGCACAGTGGTTAGCACAGCTGCCTCACAGCACGAGAAACCTGGGTTCAATCCCTGACTCAGGCAACTGTCTGCGTGGGATTTGCTCATTCTCCCCATGTCTGTGTGGGTGTGCTCTGGTTTCCTCCCACAATCCAAAGGTGCGCACGTTAGGCAAATTGACCGTGCTAAATTGCGTGTAGGGGAATGGGTCTAGGTGGGTTGCTCTTCGGTGGGTCGGTGTGGACTTGTTGGGCCGAAGGGCCTGTTTCCACACTGTAAGTAATCTAATTTTTCTGCCATTATTGATACTGAAGACTGCAATGGAGTATGAGTGCACTTCTTAATAAGGAATTCTACAGTAATTGAAAGTCCAAGCAATAAATACAGCCTGTAGATTTCAACAGTGCACCCACATTTTCAACTTTAAGAACTGGAGTAAAAGCAAAATACTGCAGCTGCTGAAGTATAACACAGATGGACAAAATCAGGCAGAACCTGTGAACAGAGAAACAAAGTTCATAGAATCCCTGTGATCCAGAAACAAGCCATTCAGCCCATCAAGTCCACACTAACCCTTTAAAGAGCTTCCCACCCAAGCCACCCTCTTCCCTCTCTCTGTAACCTTTCATTTCCCATGGCTAATCCACCTAGCCAGCACATCCCTGGAGATTATGGGCAATTTAGTATGGCTAATTCACCAAGCCTGCACATCTTTGAACTGTGGGAAGAAACCGGAGCACAGAAGGAAAACCACGTTTCAAGTTAACATTCCAAGTCCAGTATGTCTCTTCTTCAGTCTTGAAATTTTAACCCTGCTTTTCTCTCCACAGATGCTGCGAGACCTATGAAGTTTCTCTCACTTCTCTGCATTTGTTTTGAGTACTAATTGCCGGTATGAATGTTCTACCCTCAAAAATATTTTGAAAAATGGACAAGTTTTGCAAAACAAGGCTCTGGTTATGCCTAGATTATGCAATATTAATTGTGTGGATGTCAACTAACAGAACTGGATTTCTTGCCAATAGAGGAAGGTCAGGAGTTATTATGTCACAAAGCAGAGAGTGTCCCGCAGAAGAGTTATTTTGAACTGATAGGCATCAAAACCAAATCTGAAACGAAAACAAAACTGTGATAGAGCTGAAAATCTGAAATTAAAAAAAAGTGCCTGGAGAAACTCACCAGGTCTGGCAGCATTTTTGGAGAGAGGACAAAGTTCAATGAGTTGACATGTCATCTAAACTTCCCTGACGTTACCTTTTGCTGCACTTGCTCATCCCCACCTTTTTGTACAGTATAAAAGTCATAACATTCCCTCCTGTGCCTTCAGTTCTGAAGAAGAACTATATTGGAATTAAAACAGTTTGACAGTGAGAAACTGGAGCCCCACACTAATGTTCTGGAATTAAAAAAGGGTAATAACATAGGTATCAGGAGATTTAGCATTCATAGATTGGGTAAGAAGACTAAAAGATAGGACAGTAGATGAGCAGCGGCAGATTTTTAAGGAGATGTTAAATTCCTCCCAACTATAATATATTCCAGACAGCAGGAAAGAATTGTAAAAGGAGGCAAAATGAAAGCATTCATGACTAAACAAGGAAGTTAAAGATTACATTAAAACAAAAACAAAAGCATACTACATTACAAGGGCCAATGACAGGCTGGAAAATTGTGTAACTTTTAAAGGGTTACTGAAAAAGTGATAAAAAGATCAAAGGTAAATAATGAAAGAAAACTTGCACAAAACATAAAAAATTAATAGCAAAAGCTTATCAGTGTACAAAAGGGAACAGCATACCTAGAGTAAATGATGTACCACTGTAAAATGAGATGGGGGAGTTAATAATGTGTAACATAGAAATGGAAAAGTTACTAAATGAATATTTTGCCTCAGTTTTTACAGTGGAGGACATAATGCAGGGGTCATAGAAAAGGTAGAAAATAAAATTATCATTAACACTCGGGGAAAGAGTACTGAGCCAACTATTGGGATTGAAAGCAGAAAAGTCCCCAGAGCTGGATGGCTGACCTATGGTCTTAAAGGAAGTGGCAGCAGATATATTAAATCCATGGTTATAATATTCCAAAATTCCTTGGATTTTTGAACAGTTTCAGTGGATTGGAAAGATATTAATATAATGCATTTATTCAAAAAGGGACAGGGATAGAAATTTAAAAAAAAGGAGACAGTGAGGTCTGCAGATGGTGGAATTAGAGTTGAGAGTGTGTTGCTGGAAAAGCACAGCAGGTCAGGCAGCATCCGAGGAGCAGGAAAATCGATATTTCAGGGCAAAACCCTTCATCAGGAATGAGGCTGGGATCCTTGGGGGTGGAGAGATAAATGGGAGGGGGGTTTGGGCTGGGGAGAAGGTAGCTGAGAGTGCAATAGGTGGATGGAGGTGGGGGTGAAGGTGATAGGTCAGAGATGAGACCGCAGCGAGAGTAACGGATACAATAAATGACATGTAGAAATGCAGGTGAATGGATGTGGAAGGCTCCTTTGGGGCCATGGATGGAGGCAAGGGGGTAGGTGTGGGCCTGACTAGGTAGTCGTAGTGGGAACGGTCTTTGTGGAAAGCGGATAGGAGTGGGGAGGGAAATATATCCCTAGTGGTGGGGTCTGCTTGTAGGTGCAGAAATGTCAGCAGGTGATGTGATTTATGGAAATGTCAGTGGATGATGCGATTTATTTCCCTCCCCACCCCTCTCTGCTTTCCGCAAAGACCGTCCCATCCGTGACTACCTGGTTAGGTCCATGCCCCCTAACAAGCCACCTTCCCTTCCTGGCACCTTTCCCTGCCACTTCAGGAATTGCAAAACCTGTGCCCACACCTCGCCCCCTTACCTCCATCCAAGGCCCAAAGGAGCCTTCCACATCTATCAAAGTTTCACCTGCACTTCCATCAATGTCATTTATTGTATCCATTGCTCTCAATACGGTCTCGTCTACATTGGGGAGACTGGACGCCTTCTCGCAGAGTGCTTTAGAAAACATCTCCAGGAGACCCACACTAACCAACCTCACCCCGTGGCTGAACATTTCAACTCCCCCTCCCATTCTGCCAAGGACATGCAGGCCTCCTCTATCCCAATCCCTCACCACTCGATGCCTGGAGGAGGAAGAGCGCCTTATCTTCTGCTTCGGAACCCTTCAAACCCAGGGCATCAATGTGGACTTCACTAGTTTCCTCCTATCCCTTCCCCCACCTTACCCCAGTTCCAACCTTCCAGCTCAGCACTGCCCTCATGACCTGACCTACCTGCCAATCTTCCGTTCCACCTATCCGCTCTACCCTGTTCTCCGACCTGTCACCTTTACCCCCACCTCCATCCACCTATTGCACTCTTAGCTACCTTCTCCCCAGCCCCACCCCCCTTCACATTTATCCCTCCACCCCCGAGGCTCCCAGCCTCTTTCCTGATGTAGGGCTCTGGCCTGAAATGTCAATTTTCCTGCTCCTCAGATGCTGCCTGACCTGCTGTGCTTTTCCAGCACCACACTCCCAACTAAAAAATACTAGAGAACAGTTAGTTTAAAATCTATCATTGGGATTCCATTCTTAAGGAAATAATAGTGAGACATTCAGAAAGTGAAATATAATTCATCAGAGGCAGGATGTTTTCGTGAAGGGTGTATCATTTTTGACTAATTTGCTAGTGGTCTTTTAAGATGTAACAAGCAAAGTGGATAATGGAGATCCTTTAGATATAGTCTATTTGGGACTTCCAGAAAGCATTTGATAAGGTGCTACATAAAAGGTTAATGCACAAGGTAAGATTTTTGGGTTTAGGGGTATTTTTTAGTTTGGATAGTGGATTGGCTGAAAGGCAGAAAGCCAAGATAAATGTGTTTTTTTTAACAAGAAGTATGCAGTGGCTGTACCACAGGGCTCAGTCCTCAGGCCCCAGCTATTAACAATCCATATTAATGACATAGATGCAGGGATGGAAGGTACTATAGCCAAATTTGCGAATGACATTTGAATAAGTGGGAAAGTAAGTTGCAATAAAGAAATAAGAAATTTACAAATAAATATGGATAGACGGGTCAAAATTTGGCAAATGAAGGTTAACATTAATAAGTCTGAAGTTATCAACTGTGGTTAAAAGGCTAAATGGAGAGAAATTATCTATCTAAATCTAAATGGAGAGAAACTTCAGAGTGCTTTGGTGCAGAGAGATCTGTTCATCTTTGTGCAAGAATCACAAAAAAATTGTATGCAGATAAAGTAGGTCATAAGAAAGGCAGATGGAATGTTGGTTTGTGCTGCTAAAGGAAAAGAGCATAAAAGTTAAAAATTGTTGCTACAACTCTACAAGGCATGAGTGAGACTGCTCCTGAAATACTGCATACAATTTTGGAACCTTTACTTGAAGAGGGATATAGTTGCTTTGGAGCCATTTTAAAGGAAATTCAATGCATTGATTCCAGAGGTGAGGAGTGTGGCTTGTGAAGAGAGATTGAGTAGTTTAGATCTATATTTCTAGAGTTTAGCAGAATAACAGGAGATCTAAGTGAGTTCTATATAATGGGATTTGACAAAGTAGATGTAGAGAGGATGTTTACCCTTGTGGAACAATCTAGGATGAGATTATGCCATAGATTTAAGATGAAGAGCAGCAGATTTAAGAGATGAGGGGAAACTATTTCACTCGAAGGATCATCAATCTGTGGAATTCACTAGAATCATAGAGTTACAGTGTTATACTAGGGTGGCATGGTGGCTCAATGGTTAGCACTGCTGTCTCACAGCACCAGGGACCTGAGTTTGATTCCTGCGTCGGGTGGCTGTCTGTCTGGAATTTGCACATTCTCCCCATGCCTGTGTTGGTTTCCAGTTAGGTGAATTGGCCATGCTAAATTGTCCATAGTGTTAGTCAGGGGTAAATATAAGGTGGGGGAATGGAAGTGGGCTACTCTTCAGAGGGTCAGTGTGGCCAAACTGTAGGGAATCTAATCTATACAGCACAGAAATACATGCCTTGGCCCATGCTGACCAGATATCATTAATTTAATCTGTTGCTATTCGGCCCATATCCTTCTCAACCCTTCCATACATATACCCATCCAGATGCTTTTTAAATGCTGTAATTGTAACACCCCTTCCTGTGGCAGCTCATTTCATACACGCACCACCCTCTGCGTGGAAGTGTTGACCCTCAGGTTCATTTTAAATCTTTCCCCTTTCATCTCAAACCTATGCCTTCTCGTTTTGGACTCCCCTACACTAGGAAAAAGACCTTGACTATTCACCCTATCCATTTCCCTCATGATTTTATAAACCTCTGTCAGATCAGCCCTCAACCTCTGATGGTCCAGGGAAAATAGTCTAATTAAGGTCGACAAGCAGGAGGCTGGAAGAACACAGCAAGCCAGGCAGCATCAGGTGGTAGAGAAGTCAACATTTTGGGGGTAATCCTTCTCCAGGCCTCCAAATTTGGACCCAGCTAATTAAACATCTCCCTACAGCTGAAACCCTCGAAGTGCAGCCATATCATCGTAAGTCTTTCTGAATCCTGTCAAGTTTAATAACATCTTTGCTGTAGCAGCGAGACCAGAATTACACACAGTAATCCAGACAGTGGTGGATGCTGGGACATTGAGTAAATTTAAGGTGGAGATAGACAGTTTTTTAATTAGTGAGGGTTAAAAGGTTTGGGGTTGGCAGACAAGAAAGTGGAGTTGAAGCCGAGATGAGATCAGCCATGGCCATATTGAATAGCAGAGCAGGCTTGAGGAGCTGAATTGCCTACTCTTGCTCTTCGTTCTTCTGCTCTTATGTTCAAAGTCAAAAATTGCACAACACTGTGTTATCATTCAACAGGTTTATTTGAAAACACAAGATTTTGGAGCACTTGTCCTTCTTCAGGCATTACTCACCTGAAGAAGGACGAGTGCTCCAAAATCTTGTGTTTTCAAGTAAACTTGTTGAACCATAACTGGGTGTTGGGTGATTTTCGGCCTTGTCCACCCCAGTTCCAACACTGGTACCTCTACATCATGTTCTTATGTTAACAGCCAAACCAGATCATGATTTCACTCAACATCTAAACGCAGACAATTTCCGGCATTAATGCTCCTCCTGTTGAAAGAAAATCATCTGCCACCACTTACAGTTCAGACTATCCTCCTCTACACCATCGTCTCTCCTTCCCACTATCTTGCAATCCTTGGTCTTCTCCTGGGATTGTTTACCACCTACATCCCCATTAACTACTGTGGCTGCCCACAACCACTTCCAATTCACAAAGAAGCTGCTCCCTGCACTCAGTGAGTTACCAATCAGCTCTCATTTAGCTCCAACCAGTTGCTAGCCACTGGAAACAAACAAGAGAAAGTCCTAATGTTTGCTTTGCCCAATGTAAGTAGATGATACAGTAATAAAGTTGGTTGACTTGTATGACGCAGTGATATAGATAAATACATGCCATTATTACATGCATCAGTAAATAAACCCATCATTAATATTTTGAGTTGCATAAAACAGTAAAGTTGTGAATATCAAATGATTTTTAGTCTTGTACTTTAATAATTAGGAACAAAGCAGTTTATCAGAAACATCATAAAATATACAACATGTGTAATTGTAAGGGCATAAATATATTTATGCTTACATCCTTGAAATCCCCTTGAAGTTATTTTAATCTCTCAGTTGCTTTTCGCTTGTATGCTATTACCTCACAATGTGCTACAGCCCAGATTTACTTTCCAGTTTTTGCAGATATCTCACTTTTAGTTAAATTGCGATAAAGCAAAGATATGAAAATGTTAGCTTGTTTCTGCTTCCTTCCACCAGAACACAGACAGACTTGATTTTTATAAATACAGCTTCCTTTTCATGTGAGCAATAGTCAAATTAAACAAGTTAAAAGGATGGGCTGTTTGATGAATAACTAGGTGTTTCCTTTAAAGGTTTTTAACTTGAAAGTGAATTGGAGCAGCTGTGGAGAGCATGCTCACTGAATTCCTACACTGCCTGTTATTTAATGCTCCTCTCGTGTCTTGTCACATATTCAAAGCATGTCCAGAGACTGCTGTTGGTAAAGAAGCTGCAGGTTTCTGTGGTTTGCTGCTCATGAAATGCAAAGCATGTTTGTCAGGGTTAAATAATCTACTTGTGTATGAGAGGATCATGGGCCAATTCTAAAATTTATTGGTCATCTCCAGTTGCCCTTGGGACAGGAATGGTATGCCACCTTCTTGAATCACTTTAGACTGTGTGCACCAGTGATGCAGGGAGGGAATGTTGAAGATGGTGGATGGGCTGCCAATCAATTGGATGCTTTGTACTGTTGTGTGTTGTTGGTGCTGCACTCAGCCCAGTAAGAGGAGAGAGTTCAATCATAGTCCTGACTTCTACATTGCAGGTGGCAATAAGGTCAAGGGCTTACACCGGAAACATCGATGTCTCCACCTCCAGATGCTGCCTGGCTTGCTGTGTTCTTCCAGCCTCCTGATTGTCTACATAAGGACAAAGGCAGCAGATACATGGAAACACCACCACCTGAAGTTCCTCTCCAAACCATTCACCATCCTGACTTCATAGAATCCCTACAGTATGGAAGCACCTCATTCAGACCATTAGTCCACACTAACCCTCCAAAGAACAGCCCACCCAGACCCTGTATTCTCCATGGCTAATCCATGTAGTCTTCACATCCCTGGACACTATGGGCAATTTAACATGACCAAACCACTAAGCTGCACATCTTTAGACTGTGGGAGGAAACCAGAGCACCCAGGGGAGCACCAGAGCATCCAGTATCTGCAGTCCTCACTTTCCCCACCCAGGGGAAGCCCCTGCAGATAGAAGAGAATATGCAAAATTAACACAGACAATTGCCAAGGCTGGATTCGAACCCAGGTTCCTATTGCTGTGAGGTAGCAGTGCTAACCACTGAGCCACTGAGCTGCCACACAGACTTGCAAATATATGACCATTCCTTGACTGTCGCTGGATCAAAGTCCTGGAATTCCCTTCCTACTGACATTGTGGATCAACCTACAGCAGGTGGACTGCAGTATTTCAAGTAGGCAGCAGCCCACCAAGGCCAAATAGTGCTGATTAATAAATGCTGGTCAACAAATGCCTATATCCCACAAGTGAATAAGGCAAAGAACAAACTTCCTTTGTGCTTTGTGAAGCTTCAGCCAGTTGAAAGTTTTCATCCCCCAAATCCCATTGACCTCAACTTTGCTTCAACTAATTGATGCAACATTTGATCAAATGCTGCCTTGTTATCAACAGCAGTTACTCTAACCTCATCTGTGGAGCTCAGCTTTCTTTTCCATGCTTGAGTGAAGGCCTAGAGCTAATTGATCCTGTGGAACACAAATTGAATATGCTACTATTATCTCAGTGTCAATTGGTACTATCAACAACAATTCAAATCATAAAGTCATGGAGAACATCAGTCCATCAAGTTTGTGTGGGTCAAAAATACCTACCTAACCCTTCTATTCCCATTTTCTGACACATGGCTTTGCATGCCATGATACTACAAGTGTTCACTTAAATATTTTTTAAATGTTATGAAGGTTTCTGTCTCTACCACCCTTACAGACTGTTACAACACAGGATAAACTCTCCTGCTTAAGTTAATCCAGCAATACAGAAAAGATTTATCCTGTGCAGTAATCTTTGGAAATTCAAGAGGCCAAGAACTATTTAAAGTACAAATTAACAACTTTATTTCTTAATGTATAAAAGAGGATAATTAACTAACAACTATTTACAACTCTTTCCTCTAACCTATCTTTTACTTTCCCTTTTATAATACTAGTCTGATAAAAAAACCCTGATGAAGATTTACCAAAATTCAACTTTTCAAAAACCAGACAGATGTTGAATCCTCTTTTCTTCTTCTTAGGGATTTCTGCTTCACAGGTCATGGATTGATAAAGGTACCTTTAAGAGAGCTATTCGCTGGACACTCTGCAGATGTCATTGGCTTGGCAGTTCTCCTCCCAAATGTTCAATTTTCCCTAGTTTTATGCACTCAAAGCATTGAATTGTGTCATTGGCTTTTAAGATTGTCAATATATTAATTTCGAAATTGATTTGAGTTTTTTTTTGGGGGGTGGGATATAATTTAAACTGATTGGCCTAATTTGAATCTGTTTTGTCATTTCCAGGCAACCAGCTGATTGTTGTTCGAACAGTTGTTACATTCTATCTTTTTCAGAACACTTGGTGTTGTGTCAGGTAATTCTGCTAGTTTTTAATTCTTTTAAAGGTACGATACACTCACATCTTCATAATAAGGCAGTAATTCCTATTGCTTTCTGTGTGAAACATGTTTCCACATATCCTCTCTGGACCTGTTTCCCCTTAGTTTAAATCTATGCTGCCTGGTCATTGATCCCTCCACCAAGGGAAAAATGTTTCTTCCAGATTAAACTGTCAATGCTCCTCATAATTTTCTACATCTCGATCATGCCCTCCCTCATCTCATCCTTTTCATGGCATACAGCCCAGTCTATCCAAACTCTCTTTATTCTTTGACGAGGAGATAGTAAGGACTGCAGATGCTGGAAGTCAAAGTCAATAGATGTGAAGCTGGAAAAGTGCAGCAGGTCAGACAGCATCCGAGGAGCAGGAAAGGCAACATTTTGGGCTGAAACCTTTTCACACGCTCTTCATCCTTTTCTCCCATATCCTCCCTCTTACCTGCTCTCCCTTATTATTTCAAATAATGAGCAAGAGTAGACCTTTGTGTCAGGAATTGGGCAGGTAGGCTATAACCTGCTTTTGTGGACAGACCTCTCCTAGGGAAATTGTCCATTTTCCCGATAGTGTTAATGTTGTAGCCATATTGAAGTAACTTGGTTCTGAAGCATAAGTCTTCAGTATAACTACCCAGATGTTCTTAAAGTCCATAGATGTTTTCTCTAGCCACTGCCTTCAACTATTTTTTGGTGTCAAATCGAGTAAATTGAATTCATTGAAGGTTGGCTATCAAGACAGTGGAGATTTCACTTCGAGGCCATTCAGTGTTTCTCATTGATTTCAGCCTTGTCTTTTGCACTAACAAGCCAACCTTGGCCATCGTTGATGATGAGAATGTTCATGGATCATCTTCTCTCCTTAATTGATTATCCACCAGCATTCACATCTGTAAATGATAGGACTGCAGAGCTTTGGTCTGACCGATGTGTTGTGAGATCACTTAGGTCTGTCCAAATCATTGCTGGTTCCACTGTTTAACATGCATATGGTCCTGTACTATAATTTCACAAATTAAATGCCTCATTTTCAGGTATGCCTGAATCTTGTCCTAATTTGTTCTTTGATACTCTTCATGATTAATATTTCCTCTCTTGGCTTGTGATGGTAGAGTGATGGATAGACCGAGACATAGAGTTACAGGCTGTTGTGGAGTAGAGTTTTGCTGCTAATGATGGCCCAATTGCCTCATAGATGCTTAGTCTTGAACTGCTTGCTCTTTCCTTTGGGGTTATTGTTATTGTCTATTTAAAACTTACCACAACAAATATAACATTGTCACTTACAGCCATTGATCCACAAGTTTGCACACGCACATGTGAATTAAGACCAGGTGGCACACTGACTCAGTGGTTAGCACTGCTGCCTCATTGCGCCAGGGACCCGGATTTGATTCCACCCTCGGGCAATTGTCTGGGTGGAGTTTACACATTTCCCCCATGTCTGTGTGGGTTTCCGTCGGGTACTCAGGTTTCCTCTCATGGTCTATAGATGTGCAAGTTAGGTGGATTCGCCATGCTAAATTGCCCAAAGTGTTCAGGCATATGTAGGTTAGGTGCATTAGCCTTGTGGAAAATGCAGAGTTAGATGGTATGGGGATGAGTCGGGGTGGGATATTTTTCAGACGATCAGTGTGGATTTGATGGGCCAAGTGGTCTTTTTCCACATTGAGCCATTCAGTCATTCAAGTCTGCACCACTATTCAATAGGATCATGACTGATTTTTTATATTCTGAATTCCAACTACCATCCGTCTTCAAATTATTTTCCTCAATAAAATCAGCAAGTGTTGGAGAAACTCCACAGGTCTGGCATCATCCGTAGAGACAGACAGTGTTGGTGCTTTGAGTCTGATATAATTCTTCTTAAGAACTGAAGAGAGGTTGAAAAGTTGTAGATTTTATGTTGTTGAATATAGTGAGGGGAAGTAGAACAGAAGGGATAGATCAGCGAAGGATTAAGGGAAACTGGAGGTCAAAAAATGTCACAGAACAAAAATAAAATGGCTGCTAATGATGGTAGAGAAAACATCAATACATCCAGAGTAGGTGCTATGACATAATAGAAACGAGATCTGACTGAGAGTAAACCAGAGTTAAAAAGAGTGGCACTGACTCTCCAACATCTGCAGTCCTCACTTTCTCCAATTTGCTGAAGTAAAACAAGAAAAAGTAAGTTAAAAATCACACAACACCAGGTTACAGTCCAACAGGTTTAATTGGAAGCACACTAGCTTTCGGAGCAATGCTCCTTCATTAGGCTGATGAAAGAGCGTCGCTCCGAAAACTAGTGTGCTTCCAATGAAACCTGTTGGACTATAACCTGGTGTTGTGTGATTTTTAACTTTGTACACCCCAGTCCAACACCGGCATCTCCAAATCAAGAAAAATTAAGATACAGACACCAGGCAGGGATGGAGTAGCAGAGATCATGTCCTGAATTTGTTGACTCCTGTAGGCTGTGAGATGCCTTAACCTGAAAATGAGGTGCTGTTCCTTCAGCTTATGTTGGACTTCAGTGGTAAACTGCATCAGGCTGAGTTCAGAAATGTCTGTGAACATGAGGGCAGGATGGTCAATTGAAAGTGACTAGAAGGTCAGGCTTATTCTTGTAGACTGTGGTTTGCAAAGCAGTCACCCACTCAACATTTGGTATTGCCAATGCAGAGTAGACCACTGGGAGCAGCAAGTATAAGAGACTTAATTGAAAGTGTTGCCCCTTCCATGTCGTGGTGGGACGGGGGAATGAGATGTTTGGGTTGATGGACGTGTGGACCAGGATAATATGGTCTCTATGAAATGTTTACAGTAAATGGGGCAGAGGGGAACAATGGGATGTTTGCTTGTGGATCTTGTTGGAAGTGATGAGGGATGATTGTTTGAATCCAGAGTCAGATGGGATGGAAAGTAAGGATAAGGGGAACACTCTACTACAGCTGGCAAGGAGAGGTAAGTGTGAGGGCTGAAGTGTGGGAAATGGATTGAAAGCAGTTGAGGGCCCTGTCAAACACAGTGAATTGAATCCTCTATTGAAATGAAAGGAACACATGTTCTATGTGGTATGATGGAAGGTAAAATCATGAGAACATTAGCAATAGGAGCAGGAGTGGGCTGTTTGGCCCCTTCATTGGAATAGATGTGGCATAGACGGAGAAACTGGGAGAATGGAATAGAAACCTTACAGAAAACAAGGGTGGGAGGGTGAGGCGGTGTAGCCAAGGTAACTTAGAGTCAGTATCTTTGGAAGGAATATCAGCAGCTAGTCTATCCCTGGAAATGGGAATAAAGTGATGGAAGAGAAGGGAAGTGTAAAAGCTGAGCTGGGCCAAGGTGAGGGTATGGGAGCAACTGGAAATTAATTTGACAAAAGTTTCAAGCTTTGTATTAAAAGCAGGAAGTGAGCAGGAGGTGTTGGAGAAATAGGCTCTGAACAGGACATGAAGAAGATACCAGACAAAGAAACCAGCACAGGAAGGGTATCTGTGAGTATCAATAACCACATCCTTCATTTGGAGAAAGTAAGACAACTTATTGGAGAAATTGTTCAAAGCAACAATGAGATCAGCTGAAATAAGGATGAGCGAAAGTGAGGACTGCAGATGCTGAAGATTGGAGTCGAGAGTGTGGCACTGGAAAAGCACAGCAGGTCAAGCAGCATCTGAGGAGCAGGAGAATCAGGGATGAGGGATGGTGATGGATAGGGGCTAATTAATCTTTGTTCAAGGAAGAAACAGTGAATCTTTAGACCATCATGATGGGGGATAGACGTAGAAAGGGACTGCACATCTGTAAAGTAGAGGAGGCCATTAGGGTCAGCAAACTGGAAATTGTTGAACTGCAATAAGGGATCAGAAGAATCATGGATATAGTTTCCTTCATACCCTATCAAGATGTTGTTTTTGTTTTCATAACATAAAAGAGTTACTCATTTCTGGGAGTTTTTCATCCACACACCACCTACACAGTGTCTACCTCGTCTTTAAAAGAGTGCCCCTTAAAGGATCCCATTTGATGTGTGTCATGTGAAGATAGAAGGTGCAATCCTTAAGGTGATAACCCAATAGTTATAGTTAAAAGGGAGGAACCTGAAATTGATGTGGCACTAGAAGAAACAAGATTCCATTAGAAACAACCAAAAACTTGCATTAGAAGAATAAGTAAGGTAAACAGGAAAGCAAAGGAAGAGGGAAAAGAAGCAAAACAGAATGAGAAATGGAAATAAGAAAGCTTGAATTGGCAAGTAAAAAGGTAAGAAAAACAAGGAAAAATAGAAAGAGATCAGAAAGAAAAAGAAAGGGAAATGGAATTAAAAATGCTTCTGAAGAGAGTGGGAAATCAGACCACATGAATTTTAAAAGATGAAGACAAAGAAAGTTGTAATACTCATAGAATGAGGGAAAAACAATGCCTGCAGATGCTGGAAACCAGATTCCGGATTAGTGGTGCTGGAAGAGCACAGCAGTTCAGGCAGCATCCAAGTAGCTTCGAAATCGACGTTTCGGCAAAAGCCCTTCATCAGGAAGCTCCTTGGATGCTACCTGAACTGCTGTGCTTTTCCAGCACCACTAATCCAGGTACTCATAGAATGATTGATTCTAGAGCTGCTAGACTTGCTTTGATCCTCCAGCATTCTCTTTGCACGTTTCTGATTTCTGTCTTCCATAGTATTTTGGTTTTATGTGAAACAAATTAACATAAGCGAGTATAGAGGATATCAAACTTGCAAAACTATGCCAAAAATATCTGAGGGATGCAATTTGTATTTTTCTTATGCGAAAACAAGATAAAGAATATTTGTTCACTATGATTATTTGCCACCTCTCTGACAATGGATTTATTTACTTTGTGATTTATTTATTGAATTTTTACTCAAGCATTTGAGCTAAAAATCTTTAGAAATGCAATTCTGGATATCATACACATTTAAATGAGAAAGCTTACTTTGATACAAGTACATTTCATCAGTAATTGCTTCCAGAAAGGTACCAATGACATAAAGCTCGGTATTCTAGTCTAACCATCAAAGCAAAGTACTGTGAATGCTCAAAATCTGAAACAGAAACTGAAATTTGCCAGGTCTAGCAGCATCTGTGAAGAAACAGAGTTAATGTTTCAAGTCCATTAATGACTTTTCTGCTTTCAAGCCTGTTAAGTTTCTGTTTTCATTTCAGTATTATTGTTATTTGAGGAGATAATTGTTAGGGTCAAGTTTATTTTGTTAATATTCTTTAATGTATGTCATACTAGTCAGTACAACAGCTTTGTGGTTAGCACTGCTATCTCACAGCACCAGGGACCCAGGTTTGATCCAGCCTCAGGTGACTGTCTGTGTGGAGTTTGCATGTTCTCCCTGCATTTGTGTGGGTTTCCTTTAGCTGCTCCTGTTTCCTCCCACAGTCCAAAGATGTGCAGGTTAAGTGGATTGGTCATAGGAAATGCAGATATACAGGCGCCAGGGAGAGGGTTTGGGTGAGAGGGTCAATGTGGACTTCATGGGTTGAATGGCCTGCTTCCACATGGTAGATATTCTATAATTCTCAGGAATGTAAAATGAGCAGAGTTAGGGATTATGGTGGTATTAAGGGGGTGGAATGATGGCTCAGTGGGTGGATTAGACATAGGAAATGCAGGATTACATGGATAGGGTGGGAAGTTGGGTTTGGTTGGAGTACTTTGTGGAGGATTGGTGTGGGCTCATTGGGCCAAATGGCCCGTTTCCACACTGGAGAGATTCTATAAAAACTATTCTGTTTTGGAGAACGACTTTTGTGTAACATGAGGGAAGAGAAAGATAAAAACTGGGGCAAAGATTTTAGTCAACATAATGAAGGTAATACCAAAGTAAAATTATAACTCACTGATGAAAGAGATAAGGAATTAATGTTGGCATTTAACAATAAAGAGAAAGAAACCTCAATGGTCACAAACCAGATAGACTGAAGGAGCCTGACAAATACAAGAAGTTTTATTCATCATAATTGAGTGGAAATTGATGATTATTTCAACTGAAGCTGTTTTGCTAAGTGGCCTTGAACTGCGTTTTCATAAAGTTATAAAATCACACACCAGGTTATAATCCAACAGACTATAACCTGGTGTTGGGTGATTTTTAACTTTGTCCCACCACAATCCAATACCAGTACCTCAATATTATGTTTTTATAATACGTGCCAGGATACTGTGGAATGCACTGTCCCAGCGTGTAGTAGATGTCGGGACATTGTGTAAATTTAAAACACAGATAGATAGATTTTAATTAGTAATGGGTTGAAGGATGACGGAGAGCAGGCAGGAAAGTGGAGTTGAGGCTGAGATGAGATCAGCCATGATCACATTGTATGGTAGAGCAGGCTGAACATTGTCTGCTCCTGCTCTTCATTACATTCTTCTGTACTGTCACTTTAAAAGTTGTAAAGGGGGAAATCTTCATCTGCACAGCCTCCAGCAAATCTTACTGCGACTATAAATAAAACAAAACTAATTCTGACAAAGTGACAAACTGTCTTTTGACAGTATCCTCAGCTGTCTGAAGTTTTCCTTCGGTATGAGCTCTGGGACAGCACTGTACCCATGAGGAGATTTGAAGGAGAAAGTTATGCTTGACCTAAAGCTTCTGTTTCCTCAGCTGAAAGGGGGAGAAATTGATATTAGGAGAAACCTTTCATCATGTATTTATCTGAATTTTCATTTCTTCTTGAAGGTATAATTCTCACAATTCTCTGTAGGAAATTGTCATAGTGCATATTTCTTGAAGCTATTTTGATGAACAGATATGTTATATAATACGGAAGCAGATGTCCTCATCTTAATATGATGATAAGTTGGGCTTTTTGTCTTTGCACTGTACACTTGCAGAGCAGAACAGGGGGGGGTCAGCTGTAGCTGTTTATAGGTGCCGAATTATTCAGATTTATTCAAAGTATGAATCCAGAATCTGAATAATTCATGACGTGAGGTGAATAACAAAGAGGTCCCGTCAATTACAGAACAAAATAACTCTTAAATGAAAATAAGCTCTCACCTTTTCTATAATTCCAATAAGGCATAGAAACTTTCTACATCTGTAGAAACATTACCATACAAACCAAAATGAAAAGTTGATGTGCCATCATGAATTTATTCAGCCTGTGATGAATTCTTATTTTTTAGTTGTATTTTTAGCTGTTGGAACCAGCAGTCAGTGAACATTGTAACGTTCAGGTGACAGGCACTTGTAGATGATGCATTTCAGTCTCAGCGCTGATTATTGCAGTTACTCTCCCAAAATATAAGACTTAGGATGAGAGGGGCAAGATTTAAAAGGGACCTAATAGGCATCTTTTCACGCAGAGGTTGGTGCATGGATGGAATGAGCTGCTAGAAAAACTGGTGGAGGCTGGTACAATTACAACATTTAACAGACATCTGGACGGGTATATGAATAGGAAGGGTATAAACGGATATGGACCAAATGCTGGCAAATGGGCCTAGATTAGGTTAGGATATCTGATCAGAATGGGCGAGTTGGACAGAAGGGTCTGTTTCTGTGCTGTATAACTCTATGACTCTATCAATTACTGTAAGATTAAGAGCAGATTAGGCCATTTAGCCCATTAAGTCTGCTTCACTGTTCACTGAGATCATGGCTGATCTGATAATCCTCACTCCACTTTCTTAATTTACCTCCATAATCCTTAATTTCCTTGTGGAATAAAAATGTGTCTAACTCAGCCTTGAATATACTGAATGATACAGTTTCAACAGCCCTTTGTGGAATGGAATTATATAACTATTATGATCACCATTACAGGGACAAGGTGTTTAAGACCAGATTTACGAATTGAGTTTAAATTCAAGCAGCTGTTGTGTTTCCAGAGCGTGACAGTAGCCTTCGGAATTACTCATCCAATGACATTAGCATTACAGCAATATATCTCTTTCTGCCTCCATGATGATGGTCCACATACGTTAAATCCTGGGTGCCTTAGAGATGGTACTGCTTATGTAGTGCCACCTGAGTGAGGTTGTCAATGTGTGGAATCATTCACAGGTGAACATGCTGATGTGGACAGCATTCAGTTACTTACATTGCGTTGCTTAAGGCAAACCTTGCAGCCCTGAGCTCAAGTACAGAATCACTGCTTAAGGTTCTTATTGCAATATGTTTAATTATTAATTCGGGTTCAGTTGTAAAAATAACTTACCGCACTTTATGTTTGTCATTTTCATGATAATTATGAATTATTTGCATGGCATTTTAGCACTGGAATCACTTTCTTCGTTTACTGTTTAATCTGTCTTCATAGTTCACTTAAGTATTCAGATAGAGTAAAACTTCTTAATCTATATTTCCATTTCTCACACTCTATATAAAATCACTCTTTAATTAATCTGCTGCTGTTGTTCCACAAATCAACACTAAGCAGTTCTTGCTAAGAATGGTGTGCAACTTCAACAGAAATTGAATCTAGCTGAGGCCCTGAAATTGTATCCACTGTTCCATTCTAAGTTCAACCTGAAGAGACAGGAGCTAATTCAATGAAATTATGTCTGATCTGATAATCCAAAACTCCACTTTGCTGCATTATCCTTATGGCACTTGATTGATTAAAAACTTGTCTTTCTCAGAAGAAATTACTCTTCATCTCAGTCTTAAATGAGTGATCCCTGAGACAATGCCCTCTAATCTTGGATTCTTTCACAAGAAGAAATAACCTGTCCACATCAGCTCTATCAAGATGTCTAAGAACCTTATATGTTTCAATAAGGTCTCCTTTTATTTTTCTAAGCTCCAATGAGTACAACCCAAATCACTGAATCTTATTACATTAAAAAATGTAGCCATGTCCTGCTTGGCCTTGAGTCCCATTAGTTTCCCTTGTACATTTTTCTCCAGTGATACTAGTTATATTTATTTCATCTCCTCCTTTAGTTCATTGATTATTGAGTATTTTTGCAATACTATGAGTGACTTTTACCATGAAGACTGATGCAAAGTATTTATTAAATACCTCTGCTATTTACTGGTTCCCCAACATTATTTCCCAGCCTCATTCACTCTGGTCCCTTGCTTCCATTTTATATATTTAAAGAAACACACTGTTCATTTTAATATTACTTGCTCTCATAGTTTATCTTCTTCCTTTTCATTATTTTCTTAGTCATCTTTTATTAGATTTTAAAACTTTCTAAATCCTAATATTTCCAGCTGGTGTCTGCTATGTGGAATGCTTTTTTTCCTTTCAGATTGACTCTCTCCTTAACTCCCTTGGTTAATCCTGGGTGATCTGTCCCCTTCCTAGAATCCTTCTTCCTCACTGGGATTTATCTTTGTTGTAAGTCTTTAGCTATTTTATTAAACCCCGACTTAAGTTTAGTCCTATTATTCCTGACCCAAGTTTCTCATGTTCAATGCTAAATTCTACCATGTTAAGGTCACTGTTCCCTCGGGGTCACTTACTCTGATTTCATTTATTCAACTTCCTCATTATGCATTCCCAGATCCAATAAAAACCTGATCCCTGGTTGACTGTACAAAATATTATTTTAGGAAACTATCCCATATGCACCCTCATAATGCATCCTTATGACTACCTGTGTTAGTTTAATTTTCGCAATCTACATGAAGGTTAAAATCACTCATGAAGGATTTAGATTAGATTAGATTACTTACAATGTGGAAACAGGTCCTTCGGCCCAACAAGTCCACACCGCCCCGCCGAAGCGCAACCCACCCATACCCCTACATCTACCCCTAACCTAACACTAGGGACAATTTAGCATGGCCAATTCACCTGCCCTGCACATCTTTTGGACTGTGGGAAGAAACCGGAGCACCCGGAGGAAACCCACGCAGACACGGGGAGAATGTGCAAACTCCACACAGTCAGTCGCCTGAGGCAGGAATTGAACCCGGGTCTCTGGCGCTGTGAGGCAGCAGTGCTAACCACTATGCCACCGTGCCGCCCTCATTATCAGTTGCTTTATTCTGTCGTACAGAACAATTACTATCATAGGACCAACAGAATATTCTCACCAGTGCCTTCTTCCTGTGTTTATTTCTTAACTCCATCCAGATGGATTCTACATCATCTGATTCTTGATAATTTCTTAGTATTGTACTTACAGCCAATTCTGCTATTACACGTCTTTTGTTATCACGAATTGGCTGTAATGTGACTGACAAATAGGGAGCACTGTTTAAATGTGTGTTAGCGATAATAAAATTACATCACCAACACTTTAAGTGTTATTTTTATGGCATGATTTTATATAACGTGCGGTCACACAAAGATGCAACTTTTGTGTTATTAAAGAAATGACTGTATTCCAAAATGTTCTAAGAAAAATACCCATCATCCTTCCTTTCCTGCCTATCTTTCAAAAAGTCACATGCCCCTGGAGTTTTAGTTTCCAGTTTTAATCACCTGATAAGCCTGATGGCTATAAGATCATACCCATTAACCAGTATTTCCACTAATAATTTGTTTACCTTGTACCAAACACTATCCATTTGTAAGTAAGAGGCCACTAATTTTGCCTTTTCACCCCCATTTCTGTTTTTTTTTAAATGCTTGCACTTTGCATTCCTTTCTGTCTCACTCTGGGTATGTTCTATTGCTCTTTCTATAAACATCATATACAATCATTTCAGAAAGCATGCTTGACTCCAGGTAAACTGCTAGGTCCTGTACTATCTGTTTCACATGACAAGGAAGAAACTAGTCAGTAAGGAAACTAAGTGTGATGCCATTGCTCTGCTCCCCTAATTATATTGGGAAGACTGGTGATGGTTTAATTTGAGGGTCACTTCACCTCAAATGAGGAGAGCTCAGTCAGTGCAGGAAGTGAACTCATGCTGTTTGAACTACAAACCAGCCATGCAGCCAACTGAGCTAACCAATTCTTCATGAAGGAGCTAATGTAACATTCTTATAGATTCATAGAGTCAGAGAGTCACAGAGATGTACAGCATGGAAACAGACCCTTCGGTCCAACCGTCCATGTCGACCAGATATCCTAACCCAATCTAGTCCCACCTGCCAGCACCCGACCCATATCCCTCTAAACCCTTCCTAATCATATGCCCATCCAAATGCCTCTTAAATGTTGCAATTGTACCGGCCTCCACCACTTCCTGTGACAGCTCATTCCCACACGTACCACTCTCTGTGTGAAAATATTGCCCCTTCGGTCTCTTTTATATCTTCCCCTCTCACCCTAAACCCTCTAGTTCTGGACACCCCAACCCCAGGGAAAAAACTTTGCCTATTTATCATATCCATGCCCCTCAAGATTTTATAAACCTCTATAAGGTCACCCTTCAGCCTCCGAAGCTCCAGGGAAAATAGCCCCAGCCTATTCAACCTCTGCCTATAGCTCAAATACTCCAATCCTGACAACAACCTTGTAAATCTTTTCTGAACTCTGTCAAGTTTCACAACATCTTTCCGATAAGAAGGAGACCAGAATTGCACGCAATATTCCAACAGTGGCCTAACCAATGTCCTGTACAGCCGCAACATGACCTCCCAACTCCTGTACTCAATGCTCTGACCAATAAAAGAAAGCACAGTATATGCCTTCTTCACTATCCTATCTACCTGCGACTCCTCTTGCATGCTTTTGTTTAAGGTTCTTGGGATGTAGGAGTCACTGATAAAGCCTAATCTTAATGATCCTTTAACTGAGTGAATCCATTTCAGTAATCAACCACTTTGTTGTGGAACAGGAGTCACATTCTGGGCTGATTTCCTTCCCTGAAGAATATTAATGAAGCAGACATGCTTTTAAAAACAATCAGTAACTGCTTTACCATCATCATTATTGAGACCGGCTTTTATGATTCCAAGTGTTTATTATTGGGTTCTTGAGTTGAGGGCATTGGATAATTATTTTTATAGAAATGTTGCTCAGGGACATGGGGGAAAAGGTAAGAGATTGACTTCAGAGAGTAAAAGCAGAGCAGGCAAGCTCAGCTAAGAGGCTCTTTCGACACCGTAACAATTCTGTGATTCGGTTAATTTCACCAGCTGTTATGGTAGGATTATGAATTCATGTTCCCAGAGAATCCAGAGTGTTAGTCTCGGGCCATTGCCACTAGACCACTGTGATGTCACCTAAAGCTTGTTTCCTGCAGGAAGGTGAGGGAATGAAATGCATATTTTCAAATTAAGAGGACTGAAGGTGGACAGTTGAGAACAGCAAGAGCCAAAAGCTACTCCAACGAAAGCGACTTCACGTGTAGCATGATTTTAAAACATGTTGCAGCAGGAAATACATTGCACTGTTAACCCAAATGGTTCATTGATAATGAGGAAAAACAGTGATCTGACTGGATTTTCCCCAAGAAAAGAAAGACAGCCCCTTCTCCAAACTGGTAAACATTGTCATGGCTTATTTTTTGCACATTGATGTACAAAGGCCATTGAATGCCTTCTTCCGAAATAGATTAAGCGTATAAATCAACAACTAGGCTTGTGAGGGACTATAATGTCTCAATATTTGTACTCTGAGGCCATTTCAATGTAAAGCAACTGATAAATAGGGAAAATTTAAAAGAAAATATAGATTAAGGAAATTATTAATACTGAGAAAAAATGGCAGTGAAGGATTCAAGATTTATAACATAAATAAACTAATTCCAACTACATCTTGCAGCGCTACCGGTTGAGTTTAAGAGATCTATAAAAGTGTAAAATCATAGAAGATAGGAGGAGGAAGAGGCATTTAGCCCCTTTGAGCTTGGTCTGCCATTCATCACAATCATGGCTGATCATCCACTCAATAGCCTAATCCTGCTTTCTCATCATAACCTTTGATTCCATTTACCCCAAGTGCTATGTCTAGCTTTCTCTTGAACATATTCAATAAGTTGGCATCAACTGCTTCCTATGGTAATGAATTCCACAGTCTCACCACTCTTTGGATGAAGAATGTCTCTTCATCTTCATCCTAAATTGTTCACCGCAAACCATCAGACTGTGACCCCTGGTTCTGGACACAGCCATCATTGGGAACATTCTCCCTACATCTACCCAACTTCAGGGAAAACTGCCTGCATTGTCCAGTTTCCAATTCAGTTCTTGTGTAATCACAAGCTCATCATCTCATGCATCTGTTAGTCCAGTAAGCTAAATGCACAGAATACTTTGGAGAAAATAGAAAGTACATTCGCAAGGAATTTTTATTTTCTTTCTCCAATTGCGGTTGAAGTCCTCAATATCATGCCTCGGTCGTTACCACGATTCTCTGGGATGTTTCTGCAGCTGAAGCAAATAATTAAAGATTCTGCAGACTCTGCCAGACTTTTTTGTCGACAATAAACAATGTACTGATTCAGAGCAACTAACTCAGCCAAATTATGTTCTTACTGCATGCAGCTCCAGGATTTCTTCCTTTGTTTTGATAGCTATGTTTTGCAGTCCTGTCAAAATCCCCAGCATACCCATTTTGAGCTTGATATCTATTTTATTCCTCATTCTATCTGCCCTCACCAGTTGATTAATGTGAGGAAAACCTTTTTCACACAAGGGGTGGTGCGGAATCTGGAACTCACTGCCTGTGAGGCTGATAGAGTCAGAACCCTGAGAACATTTCAGATGTATTTAGATGTGCATAGGCATTCAATGGCCTTTGTACATCAGTGTGCAATCATACAAGGCTATTGGCCAAGTGCTAGAAAATGGGATTAAAATAGTTAAGTGGTTGTTTTTGACTGGCATGGATGCAATGGACCAAGAGGACCTTTTTCTGTACAGATCATTCTGTTATACCACGTGTTTCATCAGTGCAACTTCACTGTAACGCGATTGATGAATTGAGGATACTGTTTCGAAAGCACAGACTTTTAAAACGTGTGTTGGCTGTAATGCAATTACATCATCAACATTTTAAACGCTGTTTCTAAAACGTGATTTTTCTATAACACTCATATTTTTTCCATTTTCTAGAATGCAACCATCGCGTTATAGAAGAATTGACTGTCCTGTAGATCTCCATCCCTATCAGTTTAATTCTCTTTACATTATTGAAAGTTTTGGCAAATTTAGTCTTATTAAAAGGCATTTCTCTAATTAGATTTATTTAGCTATCAGAAAGATCATATTTCCTCTGCTTTGAATAACCATTCTTGTTTTGCTGAGAATTAAAAGAGTTATTCTCATTTTGGTTAATAGTTGCTCCAAGATGCGACCCTCTGGGGAACTTATCCATTTGAATGCCAGCTTTAATTATACAACAATGCCTTTCCCTGGATAAATGCTAGCAATATTAGAGAATAGAGGCAAAAATATTGGAAGTAAGCAAAGTCAAGTATAAAGCAAATCACTCCGGAGTTGCACAATGTCATAAAAATTTAGGCATGTATCCCATAAAGCTGGTAAAAATAATTTAACAGGTTTGTTATTATTGCTTCAGCATAAAAATTAACAGCCTGCATTCCAATACTATTTGTCTTGTAAAGAAAACTGGCATAGATTTTGGATTGGTGGTGCTCCTCATTTGGTGGCAGTTGATTTCCAGACTGGTGTTCGATGCATGTATGGATATTTCAGGGCTTAGTCACTCAACAAACCATATTGGCCAAAACATCAACAAGCAGGCATTGAAATCTCAGTGGATTATGCAGGGCTGACAGTTTGAGACATCAGACAGCTTGTAATGCTCATTGACAAAATAATGTTGTTTTGAAATGCCTTCCTGCTCCAGCTAATGTCTCTTAATCACACACAGACTGAACACGCATCCGACAGCAGCAAAAATTGCTAGCACCCCTATTGTTGTTATTTTAACGAATCATCAATTACTTATGGGTTACTTGCTAGTTGATTTTTTTCTGGCTATTGCTATGATTCCATGAGTGTTTGCTTCAGTCTACATTTAAGGTTTACAAGGATTGGTTAGAGAGGTGATAAGGGACCTTGTGTTGACTTCAAGGCTGCTGTGTAGAGCTACTTGCAAACACATAAGTAGGCATTCTGCTTGGACTGCAGGATGTCGAGGAGAATGAGGAGAACAGCAGGACAAATTACTACAAAAGGGTGGAGGAAGTAAGAAGAACCCAACCTAGAGGCCATATCTGTCTCACGAGGGACAATTCCCCTGTTACATATGCAAGATCACCAAGGTTCTCTATTCCTTAAGGGCTAACCATGGAATAATGAGATTCATGTGAATCATGATGGTGTAACTAATCACAAGACTTTGACATCAGTAAGACAGGAAACATCAGTGAAGAATGAGCATGTGAAGACAAAGGTCTTAGACACTACTCTCGAGAGCTGTATGAGGACTCACTATGCATAAATGTAAATAAAAGACCACTACAATGCATTAAACTTAGGAGCAGAATTAGTCCATTTAGCCCATCATATCTCCTCTGCTGCATGCATACTGCGTGCAATTCTGGTCTCCCTGCAAAAGGAATGATGTTATGAAACTTGAAAGGGTTCAGAGAAGATTTACAAGGATGTTGCCAGGGTTGGAGGATTTGAGCAAAAAGGAGAGGCTGAATAGGCTGAGGCTGATTTCCCTGGAACGTTAGAGGCTGAGGGAGTGACATTATAGAGGTTAATAAAATCATGAAGGGCATGGATAAGGTGAATAGACAAAGTCTTTTCCCTGGGGTGGGGGAGTCCAAAACTACAGGACATACATTTAGGGGAAGAAGGGAAAGATCTGAAAGGGATCAAAAGGGCAACATTTTCACTCAGCGCGTGGTGCGTGTTTGGAATGAGCTGCCAGAGAAAGTGGTGGAGGCTGGTACAATTACAGCATTTCAACAGCATCCAGATGGGTACATGAATAGGAAGGGTTTAGATGAATGTGGGCCAAGTGCTAGCAAATGGGACTAGATAAATCTAGGATATCTGGCCGACATGTAGACAGAACGACAAAGGGCGATGCCATTTTGGATTTGGTACTCGGCAATGAGCCAGGACAGGTGTCAGATCTCGTGGTGGGAGAACACTTTGATGAAAGTGATCACAATGGCCTCACATTTAGCATAGCCTTGTAGAGGGAAAGGAGCAGTTACAGAGGGAAGATACTTAATTGGGAAAAAGGAAATTATGACGCTGTCGGACAGGAGTTGGGAAGTACAGACTGAGAGCAATTGTTCCACAGAAAGGGCACAGCAGACATGTGGAGACTATTTAAGGAGCAGTTGTTGCGAGTGATGCACAAATTTGTTCCTCTGAGGCAGGTAAGAAGGGGTAAGATTAAGGAACCCTGGATGACGAGAACAGAGGAACTTCTTGTCAAAAGGAAGAAGGCAGCTTATGTAAAGTGGAGGAAGCAAGAATCTAGCATAGCTTTAGAGGATTACAGGCTTGCGAGAAAGAAGCTCAAAAATGGACTGAGGAGAGCCAGGAGGGGGCACGAAAAAGGCTTGGCAAGAAGGATTAGGGAGAACCCAAAGGCATTTTATTTATACATGAGGAATAAGAGAATGATCAGGGAGAAGATAGGGCCGACCAGGGATAGTGGAGGGAACTTGTGCGTGGAGTCTGAGCAGATAAGGGAAGCCCTAAATGAGTTTTTTGCTTCAGTTTTCGCCAAGGAAAGGAACTTGTTGTAAATGAAAACTTAGAGGAGCTGGGATAGAGTCTTGACCAGATCAAGATCGATGAAGTTGATATGCTAGAAATTTTGGAAAACATTAAGATTGATAAGTAGCCAGGGCCAGACCAGATTTATCCTAGGCTGCTCTGGGAAGCGAGAAAGGAGGTTGCTAAGCCGCTGGGGAGGCTATTTGCCTCCTCACTCTCCACGGGAGTCGTACTGGAGGATTGGAAGGAGGCGAATGTTGTTTCTCTTTTCAAGAAGGGTAATAGGGAAATCCCTGGCACTTACAAACCAGTCAGTCTTATGTCTGTGGTCAGCAAAGTTTCGGAAATAATTCTGAGGGATAGGATTTACGACCATTTGGCAAAGGATAGTGTGATTAAAGGCAGTCAGCATGGCTTTGAGAGGGACAGGTCATGCCTCACGAATCTTATTGAGTTCTTTGAGGAGGTGTCAAGACAGGTCAATGAAAGTCAGGCAGTGGATGTGGTGTATATGGACTTCAGCAAGGCATTTGATAGGGTTCCTCATGGTAGGCTTATTCATAAAGTCAGGAAGTATGGGATACAGGGAGATTTGGCTATCTGGATTCAGAATTGGATGGCTGACAAAAGGCAGAGAGTGGTTGTAGATGGAAAGTATTCTGCCTGGAGGTCAGTGTTGAGTGAAGTTCCGCAGGGCTCTGTTCTTGGGCCTCTGCTCTTTGTAGCTTTTATAAATGACTTGGATGAGGAGGTTGAGGGGTGGGTTAGTAAATTGCAGATGACACAAAGGTTGGAGGTGTCGTCGATACTATCTAGGGCTACTGCAGGCTGCAGCGTGACATAGACAGGATGCAGAGCTGGGCTGAGAAATAGCAGATGCAGTTCAACCTGGATAAGTGTGAAGTAATGCATTTTGGAAGGTCAAACTTGAATGCTGAATATAGGATTAAAGACAGGATTCTTGGCAGTGTGAAGGAACAGAGGGATCTGGGTGTGCAAGTACATAGATTCCTCAAGTTGCCACGCAAGTGGATAGGGTTGTTAAGAAAGCATATAGTGTTTTGGCTTTCATTAACAGGGGGATCGGGTTTAAGAGCCACAAGGTTTTGCTACAGCTTTACAAGTCCCTGGTGAGACCATACTTGGAATATTGTGTCCAGTTCTGGTTGCCCTACTACAGGAAAGATACAGAGGCTTTGGAGAGGATGCAAAGAAGGTTTACCAGATGCTGCCTGGACTGGAGGGCTTGTCTCACCAAGAGAGGTTGACTAAGCTTGGACTTTTCTCTCTGGAGAGAAGAAGGAAGAGAGGAGACCTGATTGAGGTGTACAAAATAATAAGAGGAATAGATAGAGTCAATAGCATGAGACCTTTCCCCAGGGCAGAATTGACTGGGACGAGGAGTCATAGTTTGAAGATATTAGGAGGAAGGTATAAAGGAGACGTCAGAGTAGGTTCTTTCTGCAGAGAACTGTAAATGCATGGAATGCGTTGCCAGCTGTGGTGGTGGAAGCAGAGGCATTGGGAACATTTAAGTGACTGCTGGACATGCACATGGATACCAGTGAGTTGAGGGGTGCGTAGGTTAAGTTACAATATTTTACATTAGGATTAAATCTTGACACAACATTGTGGGCCAAAGAGCATATTCTGTGCTGTACTTTTTTATGTTCTATGTTCTATGGACAAGTTGGACCGAATGATCTGTTTCTGTGCTGTGTAACTCCACGACTCTATGCTATTCCATAACCTCACAGCTGATTTGATCATTCAGAACTCAACTTCCTTCACTCTCCCCTATAACCCTTCATTCTCTTACTGATTAAAAATCTGACTAAAAATCAAACCTGAATATACTTAACAGCCCAGCCTTTACAACCCTTTGTGATAAATAATATTACAGATTCTCTGTGCTTTGAGAGAAGAAATTCCTCTTCATGTCCGTCTTCAATGTGTGACTCCTTATTCTGGGATTATACTCTCTGCTCCAAGGTCCATATTTGGTGTGAAGAATCAAGCAGCCTCAGGGAGAATGTATGTGCAGACACCGAAAGGCCAGAGATACTCCAGACTGGTCTCTCGATGTGCAGGTAAAGGTGCTGCCTTAAAGCACCAGATAAATTATTGATGCCATTTCATTCTGTCCCTCCAGAGAGAGGAGCTGATGATCCGTGCATACAGATTTCCTTGGATTGCAGGCTTCCTCGTGTGTGAGAGGTTTTAACGGCTGATAGTGGGACTGTGGTCATCGCACATCAACTCTTGCCCAGCAGCTCCACTGACAGGGAATCTACCTGCTCCCTACTGCTGCTTTGTGACCAGACATAGTGTACCTTTCAGGTGAATGGCCCAGAACCTGATTGCAATCCTGATATTTTCACTCAGTGATAAACCTCTGTGTCAATTACATTTGAATGATAGTACACTAGAGAGTGACTGCTAGGTGACACAGGCTGCTGCTTCTCTTATAATACCAAAACATAAGGACATCAAGGAGATAGTACACAGCAGCAGGACAGTACAGTCAATTACTGGAGGAATCACGGAATCCTGTAGTTATCTTCAAGCTAGCTGGGAGTAGCGTTATAACGATAAGTAGTCGTTTGTTAATGTTCATTTATGGTCCTGTGAGTGATTCACCCCCTTAAAATATTACAATTAGACTCTGGCAATAGGCACATCTAGTGAAGGCTGGCAGTCTCCTTGTAATCAGGGGCCCTCCTGAACCATCACCCACAGTGGGCATCAATAACAAGGGTCACTTTCATGGGTAAATATTCCCCTTTCCAAACTCTGGCCATTCACAGCAATTCCCCCTTACCACATCCCCACATGGTACCAGATCCAGCACTTTACCCTATCACCCCGCATTTCCCATGTCTAATCCACCTAACCTGCACATTCCCAAACAGTACAGGGGGGTAATTTAGCATGGCCAACTCACCTAGCCTGCACTTCTTTGGACTGTGGGAGGAAACTGGAGCACCCAGAGGAAACCCTGCAGACACAGGAAGAATGGGAAAACTCTAGTACCCCAAGGCTGGAATCGAGCAGGTACCCATGGCGCTGTGAGGCAGCAGTGAAGGGTGACCAAATAGAAGTTTGTAAAATCATGGAGGGGGTATGGACAGGATGAATAGCCAGAGTTTTATTTTCTCCAGAGTGTAGGAGTACAAAACTATCGAGCAAAGATTTAAGTTGAGAGGGGAAACATTTAAAGGGACTTAAAAGGTAACTTATTCATGCAGAGAGTTATGCGTGTATGGAATGACCTGCCAGAGGGAGTGGTGGAGGTTGTTCCAATTACAACATTTAAAAGGCATCTGAATGGGTATATGAATAGGAAGGGTTTAGAGGCATATGGGCCAAGTGCTGGCAAATGGGACGAGATTTATTTAGGATCTGGTCAGCATGGACGGGTTGGACCAAAGGGTCTGTTTCCGTGCTGTACATCTCTATGACTTTATATCATCCTTTTCCACTGTTACAGCCAAGTCAAATGGGTGTCAATGGAAATGGCCACTTTCTCAGTGAACCTCTATTAGTACTTCAGGACAATTGCTCCTTGTGGATGGTAACTCTGCTGTCAATCCTCTGTAACACTGATTATACAAATTAGGCCTTCTTCCTCTAGAATTTACAAAGTTAAGGGATGATCTGAATAAACTCTCCTAGATGTAACCAGGAAAAGACAGGGCAGATAAAGATAAATTATCTCCACTGGTTAGGGATTGTGGAACGAGTTTAAAAGTTAGGGTTAGTTCATTCAGCAGCGATGTTAGGAAGCATTTCTATACACAAAGGGAGGTAAATGTTTGGAATTTCTTCCTCAAATTCTCTTTCATTATGGATGTTGGATTAATTGTTAATTTTAAATCTGGGATAGATAATGTTGTGTTAAATGAAAGTATTAAGGGATATGCACAGATATAAGGGCTTTGGCCGCAGAAACTTGGGAGTTTTAGTGCAGGTTTCTGCCAAGGTAAACTTGCAGGTTGAGTCTGTGGTTAGGAAGGCAAATGCAATGATGGCATTTATTTTGAGAGGACTTGAATATAAAAGCAGGAATGTACTTCTGAGATTTATAAGGCTCTGGTCAGACCACATTTAGAGTATTGTGTACAGTTTTGTGTCCCATAACTCAGGAAGGATGTACTGGCCGTGGAGCATGTTTAGAGGCAGCTCACCTGAGAATTCCTGAGAATGGTCCCAAGAATGAAAGGTTTAACATATGAGGAACATTTGAGGACTCTTGTTCTTTACTTGATGGAGTTTAGAAGGGTGAGAGGGGATCTAATTGAAACTCACAGAGTATTGAATGGCCTGGACAGAGTGGATTTTGGAAAGATGTTTCCACTGGTAGGAGAGACGAGGACTTGAGGGCACAGCCTTAGAGTAAAGGGAACAACAGAGTTTAGGAGAAACATCTTCAGCCAGAGACTGGTGAATCTATGGAATTCATTACCACAGAAGGCTGTGGAGGCCAGGTCATTGAGTATATTTAAGACTGAGGTAGATAGGTTCTTCATTCAAAGGGATCAAGGATTATGGAGAGAGAGCAGGAGAATGGGATTGAGAAACTTATCAGCCATGATAGAATGGTGGAGCAGACTCGATGGGCTGAATGGCCTAATTTCTGCTCCTATGTCTGATGGTCTTATCTTATTGAATGGCAGAACAAGCTTGAGGCACTAAATAGCCTACTCATGTTCCTATGCTTCCAATGCATCAGCAGCACAAGGGGATTGTACTATACTGTACTTAAGAAGCTTCCACTGTTTAAACAAAGTGCATTGAATGTTCATCCTCTTGCTTTCCTCTCAGCTAGAACAGGGCATACATTCAGAGAACTCTGAATGCATTTTAAAGTATTTTTTTATTTCCCTGAACAATCTACAATATTTGTAGGAAGAACCTTAAGTAACATATTAACTGCGGTATGTTGCCTGTGTATCTGCGCCCCAGTAAAGTTGCTTTGGTGTATTATTCCACCACCACAGTCTTAAATAATTTCTGCTTTTAGTGCAAAAGGTACAGAAGTGAATTAAAGTAATTGAAAATGTTAAAATTCAGCCTTTCCCCAATGAAAGATGTCTTGGTTCATTGTGTAAGAAAAATTGTGTAAGAAGCAATGTATTAATTTGTTTCTTTCCTTTTGGCCACAGAGCAACAGAGTTAAAAAAAAAATTAAGCACCAGGAGATCCTGTTTGATCAATAACTGGTTGATTCATTAGTGAGTAAGCAAAGTCTATTTGGGAGAACACCCAAAAATGAATGATCTGTGTATATTAAGGCTTAAGATAATAATTTCAAAAGATATAATGAGTGAAAAGATTTAAATGTTAAAGCTGACTCAGAGGCAATGCGGATGTAGCTGAGCAAGGCAAACTGGAAAAATATATTGACAGAGTTAGAAAAGGGGATGATATTGAAAAGAGTAATCAATGGGTCTCTGGAGCTATAGAGTCCAGTAAAGGATAATATTCTATGTGCGTGCTGGCTGACTATACTGAATGAGTTGTGCTTAGGATAGAACATAGAACATAGAACATTACAAAGCAGTACAGGCCCTTCAGCCCTCAATGTTGTGCTGACCTGTGGAACCAATCTGAAGCCTATCTATCCTACACTATTCCATTTTCATTAATATGTTTATCCAATGACCATTTAAATGCGAGTGGCGAGTGTACTACTGTTGCAGACAGTTCGTTCCATGCCCCTACTACTCTCTGAGTAAAGAAACTACCTCTGACAATTGCCCTATATCTATCACCCCTCAATTTAAAACTATGT
Source organism: Chiloscyllium punctatum (assembly GCF_047496795.1). Classification (NCBI taxonomy): domain Eukaryota; kingdom Metazoa; phylum Chordata; class Chondrichthyes; order Orectolobiformes; family Hemiscylliidae; genus Chiloscyllium; species Chiloscyllium punctatum. Next base: position 84,129,856 of record NC_092760.1, read on the forward strand.
CCCCTCACGTGAGCCATCTCCAACTGAGGAAAAAGGCTCTCACTGTCCATCCTATCTAAGTTAAAAATCACACAACACCAGGTTATAGTCCAACAGGTTTATTTGGAAGCACTAGCTTTCAGAGCGCTGCTCATTCATCAGGTGATTGTGGAGTACACGATTGTAAGACACAGAATTTATAGCAAAAGTTTACAGTGTGACGTAACTGAAGTTATACATTGAAAAAGACCTGGATTGTTTGTTAAGTCTTTCAGTTTGTTAGGACTTAACAAACAATCCAAGTTTCTTTCAATAGAAAATTTCAGTTACACCACACTATAAACTTTTGCTATAAATTCTGTGTCTTACAATGTTATCCTCCACAATCACCTGATGAATGAGCAGCGCTCCGAAAAATAGTGCTTCCAAATAAACCTGTTGGACTATAACCTGGTGTGTGGTTTTTAATTTTGTACACTCCAGTCCAACACTGGCATCTCCAAATCATGACACCCTATCTAACCCTCTGATTATCTTATGTGTCTCAATTAAGTCACCTCTCAACTTTCTTCTCTCTAACAAAAACAGCCTCAAGTCCCTCAGCCTTTCCTCATAAGACCTTTCCTCCATATGAAGCAACATCCTAATAAATTGTCTCCGAACCCTTTCCAAAGCTTCCATGTCCTTCCTGTAATGCAGTGGCCAGAATTGTACACAATACTCCAAGTGCGGCCGCACCAGAGTTTTATACAGTTGCAACATGATCTTGTAGCTCCAAAACTCAGTCCATCCACCAATAAATGCTAACACACGTATGCCTTCTTAGCAACCCTGTCAACCTGGGTGGTAACTTTCAAGGATCTATTTACATGGACACCGAGATCTCTCTGCTTATTTACACTACCAAGGATCGTACCATTAGCCCAGAACTCTCTATTCCTGTGGCTCCTTCCAAAGTGAATCACCTCACACATTTCCACATTAATCTCCATTTGTCACTTTTCAGCCCAGCTCTGCAGCTTATTTATGTCCCTTTGTAATCTACAACATCTTTCAGCACTATCCACAACTCCACCAACCTTAGTGTCATCTGCAAATTGACTAACCCATCCTTATATACCCTCATCCAGGTCATTTATAAAATGACAAACAGCAGTGGACCCAAAACAGATCCTTATGGTGCACCACTAGTAACTGAACTCCAGGATGAACATTTCCCGTCAGCCACCACTCTCTATTCTTTCAGCTAGCCAATTTCTGATCCAAATCCTCAATTTCTGATCTAAATCACCTTCAATCCCATCCCTCGATATTTTGTGCAATAGCCTGCTGTGGGGAACCTTATCAAATGCCTTACTAAAATCCGTATACAACACATCAACCACTTTACCCTCATTCACCTATTTGGTCACATTCGCAAAAACCTCAATTAGGTTTGTGAGGCATAACCTACCCTTCTCAAAACCGTGTTGACCATACCTAATCAATTTATTCCTCCCTAGATGATGATAAATCCTATCTTTTACAACCTTTTCCAACACTTTACACACAACCGAAGTAAGGCTCACTGGTCTATAATTACTAGGGTTGTCTCTACTTCCCTACTTGAACAAAGGGATAACATTTGCTATCCTCCAGTCTTCTGGCACTATTCCTGTAGACAATAGTGACATAAAGATCAAAGCCAAAGGCTCTGCAACCTCCCTGGCTTCCCAGAGAATCCTAGGCTAAATCCCACCCAGCTCAGGGGACATATCTATTTTCACACTTTCAGAATTTCTAACATGTTCTCCTTGTGAACCTCAATCCCATCTTTTCTTGTAGCCTGTCTCTCAGTATTCTCCTTGATAACTTTGTCTTTTTCCAGTGTGAATACTGACGAAATATATTCATTTAGTACTTCTCATATCTCCTCAGACTGAATGCACAACTTCCCACTACTGTACTTGATTGACCCTAATCTTACTGTAGTCAGTTTTTTATTCCTGATATACCTATAGAAAGCTTTCGGGCTTTCCTTGATCCTATCTGCCAATGTCTTCTCATGTCCCCTCCTGTCCCGTCTTAACTCTCGCTTTCAATCTTTCCTGGTTAACTTATAACTCTCAAGCACCTTAACTGAGCCTTCACATCTCATCCTAACCTAAACCTTCTTTCTCTTGACAAGACAATCAACTTCTTTAGTACGTTTATCTGAACTTCGATAATCGGAATTTCGGATTATCTGAACAAGATCTCAAGGTCCCGATATCCAAACATTCAATTATCAGAATATTCGATTATCCGAACAAAATATTCCCCGCCCATGTCAGTTGGATAATCGAGGCTACACTATAAACCACGGCTCCCTCGCTCAGCCGCTTCTTCCCTGCCTGACCGGTACATACTTATCAAGGACACACAGTAGCTGTTCCTTGAATAAGCTCCACATTTCAATTGTGCACATCCCCTGCAGCTTCCTTCCCCATTTTATGCAACCTAAATCTTGCATCATTGCCATTCCCCCAGCTATAACTTTTGCCCTGTGGCATATACCTATCCCATTCCATCGCTAAAGTGAACATAACCAAATTGTGGTCATTATCACCAAAGTGCTCACCTACCTCCAAATCTAACATCTGGCCAGGTTCATTACCCAGTACCAAATCCAATGTGGCCTTGCCTCTTGTTGGCCTATCTACATACTGTATCAGGAAAATCTCCTGCATGCATTGGACAAAAACTGACCCATCTAAAGTACTTCAACTATAGCATTTCCAGTCAATATTTGGAAAGTTAAAGACTTCGTAACAGCTACCCTGTTACCTTCGTTCCTATCCAGAGTCATCTTTGCTATCCTTTCCTCTACGTCTGTGGAACTATTTGGAGGTCTATAGAAAACCCTTTCCTTTTCTGTTTCTAAACTCATCCCATACTACCTCAGTAGATGAGTCCTCAAATGTCCTTTCTGCTGCTGTAATACTGTCCTTGACTAACAATGCCACACCTCCCCCGAAAGTTTGCTATCACCATCCTCTTTAAGTATAGGAAATTATATGGCTATGGTCTGGTGTGGCTATGGACAACCACCTCATAATCTAACCTGAAGATTCTCTTAGATTTGTAAAGTCATACAGCATGGAAACAGACCCTTCAGTCCAACTAGAATTATAGAGATGTACAGCATAGAAGCAGACTCTTTGGAACAACCTGTTAATGATGACCAGATATCCTAAATTAGCCTAGTCCCATTTGCCTGCATTTGGCCCATATCCCTCTAAACCCTTCCTGGTCATGTACCCATTGAGATGCTTTTAAAAAGTTCTAATTATACCCAACTCCATCACTTCCTGTGGCAGCTCATTCCATACACACACCATCCTATGCATGAAAACGTTGCACCTTAGGTCTTTTTCCACGCCGATCATGTTCCCAAACTAAACTAGTCCCACCTGCCTGCGTTAGGCCCATGTCCCTCCAAACATTTCTTCTTCATATACTTATCCAAATCTTTCAAATATTGTAACTGTACCTGTATCTACCACTTTCTCAGACAGTTAATTCCACATATGAATTACACTCTGTGTAAAAGCAGTGCTCCTGTGTCATTTTTAAATCTTTCACCTTTTACCTTAAAATTATGTCCTCTAGTTTTGAACTCCTCCACCTGAGGGAAAGGACTTTGATATTCATCCTATCTATACCCCCATGATTTTATAAATTTCTACAAGGTCACTCCTATGCTTCAGTTGAAAAATGTCCCAGCCTATTATAAAAACTTAAACCTTCCATTCCCACCAACATCCTGGTAAATCTTTTCTGCACCCTCTCCAGTTTAATAATATCCATCCTATAAAAGGGCAATCACAACTGTACACAATACTCCAGAAGAGGCTTCACCAATGTCCTGTACAATCTCAATGTGACATCCCAACTCCAAAACTTGAAGGTCAGAGCAATGAAAGCAAGTGTGCTAAATACCTTCTTAATCATCCTGTCTACCTGTGACATAAACTTCAAAGAATTATGTATCTGAACCCCAAGGTCTCTCTGTTCCACAACACTACCCAGGGCCCTTTTACTAATTAATTATGTAAGTCCTGCCCTTGTTTCTTCTACAAAATGCAATAACTTGCATTTATCCAAATTAAACTCCATCTGCCAGTCCTTAGCACATGGACCCAATTGATCACGATTTATTTGTAATCTTAGATGATCTCCTTCAGTGTCAACTATGTTAGTAAGATTGTGTTATGGACCAGACACAACCCCCTCAAAATATATTGAGAAGATAGCCTAGACCCTTTTTACACGTATGTGAGGAATAAGAGAATGATCAAAGAAAGAGTAGGGCCGATCAGGGATAGCTTAGGGAACTTGTGTATAGAGTTTGAGGAGGTAGGGGAAGCCCTAAATGAGTTTTTTGCTTCTGTCTTTACTAAAGAAAAGGACCTTGTAGTGAATGAAAGCATTGAGGAGCAGGTAAGCATGCTGGAACTGATAGAGATTTAGGAAGCTGATGTGTTGAAAACTTTGACAAACATTAAGATTGACAAGTAGCCAGGGCCAGACCAGATTTGTCCTCGGCTGCTTTGGGAAGCGAGAAATGTGATTGCTTCGCCGCTTGCGAAGATCTTTGCATCCTTGCTCTCCACCGGAGTCATACCTGAGGACTGGAGGGAGGCAAATGTAATTCCTCTCTTCAAGAAAGGAAATAGGGAAATCCCCAGCAATTACAGACCAGTCAGTCTCACGTCTGTCATCTGCAAGGCGTTAGAAAGGATTCTAAGGGATAGGATTTATGACCATCTGGAAGAGCATGGCTTGATTAAAGGCAGTCAGCATGGCTTTGTGAGAGGCAGGTCATGCCTCACAAATCTTATTGAGTTCTTTTAGGATGTTACTAGACAAGTTGATGAGGGTCGAGCGGTGGATGTGGTGTATATGGACTTCAGTAAGGCATTTGATAAGGTTCCCCATGGTAGGCTCGTTTAGAAGGTCAGGACGAATGGGATACAGGGAAATTTAGCTGTCTGGATACAGAATTGGCTGGTTGACATAAGACAGCAAGTGGTAGCGGAAATAAAATATTCTGCCTGGAAGTCTGTGGTGAGTGGTATTCCACAGGGCTCTGGTCTTCTGCCTCTACTCTTTGTAATTTTTATTAATGACTTGGATGAGGAGATTGAGGGATGGGTTAGCAAGTTTGCAGATGACCCAAAGGTTGGAGGTGTCATTGACAGTATAGAGGACTGTTGTTGGCTGCAGCATGACATTGACAGGATGAGGAGATGGGCTGAGAGGTGACAGATGGAGTTCAACCTGGATAAGTATGAAGTGATGCATTTTGGAAGGTTGAACTTGAAAGTTGAGTACAGGATTAAAGACAGGATTCTTGGCAGTGTGGAGGAACAGTGGGATCTTGGTGTGCAGGTACATAGATCCCTTAAAATTGCCACCCAAGTGGACAGGGTTGTTATGAAAGCATATGGTATTTTGGCTTTCATTAACAGGGGGTTTGAGTTTAAGAGCCATGAGATCTTGTTGCAGCTCTATAAAACTTTGATTAGACCGCACTTAGAATACTGTGTCCAGTTCTGGTCGCCCTATTATAGGAAAGATGTGGATGCTTTGGAGAGGGTTCAGAGGAAGTTTACCAGGATGCTGCCTGGAATGGAGGGCTTATCTTACGAAGAGAGGTTGACTGAGCTCGGACTTCTTTTCATTGGAAAAAAGAAGGAAGAGAGTGGACCTAATTGAGGTGTACAAGATAATGAGAGGCATAGATAGAGTTGATAGCCAGAAACGTTTTCCCAGGGCAGAAATTGTTAAGACGAGGGGTCATAGTTTTAAGCTGCTTGGCAGAAAATATAGAGGGGATGTCAGAGGCGGGTTCTTTACGCAGAGAGTTGTGAGAACATGGAATGAGTTGCCAGCAGCAGTTGTGAAAACGAAGTCATTGGGGATACTTAAGAGACTGCTGGATATGCATATGGTCACAGAAATCTGAGAGTTCATACATTAGGTTTACCTCACATGAGGATCAATGGTTGGCACAACATCATGGGCTGAAGGGCCTGTTCTGTGCCGTACTGTTCTATGTTCTATTTATTTTAGTTAAAGACAAGTGCAAGGCCCTATGTTCCAGATGTGATTTGATGAGTGAAGCTATTAGGTTATAAGCAAAATCACACTTTATTCTTAAACTACAGTTAAAATATAAACAAAAAAGAAGAATTGGCACAACTTTAACATATTAAAGGCCTTAATGAAATAATATATGATTTAACCACTATTTATCAATTGTTCAATAGAGCAGCATCCTATAAACACATCATTGACAAAGACAAACTCAGCAAAACAGAATACTCTCCTGTGATCTCCTCCAATCACAATAAAGGAAAAACTGACAGAGCAGCAGAGAGAGAATTCAAGGTTTTTGCAGCAGTAGAGAGACACAGAGAAAGAGTAAGGTTCAGAGAGAGAGAGAGCTGTATCTAGCAGCTTCAACTCCAGAACCCCCACTTCAACACCTGAAAGCAAAACCCTGGATCTGTGTGAGCTTGAATCCACATACTCATGCTTCTTTTGTCAAAGTTTAAAAAACCCAAAATTATTTACTCTGCTTTTCGTAGAGCAGACAACCCCACTTCAAGAGAAACAGGTCAGAATTAATCCCTCTTAAAGGGACATATTGTCACAATTATATGTCAGCGACTAGCTAAGAGGATATCGTGGTGTTATGTAATATCACCAATTTAGTAATCTGCTACCCTAGGCTAATGTCCTGAGGACATACGTTTGAATAACACCATAAAAGACCCATAGCAATGTAGTTTACTGTCAACTCTCTTGATCCCTCGGGATGGGCAATAAATATTGGATATAACAAATGTTGCCCACATCCAGTGAATGACTAAAACTTCAGCTGCAGGATACATGTCTGCCATAGTTAATGTTACAGAGACTTTGAGTTCTGTCCTTCAAGATTCTAAACTGTTATGCCCCCAATCCCAATCAAAGCAGATGGCAGGCCTCAATATTAACCCTTTCAGATTTATACACAACAGTTAAGAACAAAGATGTGATTCCCCAAATAAGGAAATGGTGCTGACAAAGTAAGATCTAAACCAATAAGTTTCCAAATGAATGTTTGTTTTTAAAGATGCTGATAGGAAAAACATTGAGCTTAGGAAAGAGATACAAAAGGCAAAAGGAAATGTGACATGCAACTATTAAAGAATTTTGAGACAGCAACATATTCTACAGACAAATTAATAACAAAAGAGCAATTATGGTAGGGTTAAAGTCAGTGAAGGATGAGAAAGATAAATTCAGTGGAAGTAATATTGAAATGACATGATTACTGAATAAATGCTTTGCCACACACACCTCACTGAAGGGAATATCAAAGAGAAAGTGACAGGAATGATGAACATAAAATGCAATATTCTCGTCGTTGAGATTGAAAGAAAAGACTTACTACATAAACTAGGCAATTCCAAACAAGCCAAGTCGGCTGGTCAACAGATGCTTAAATAAACTGGAAAAGTGATACAAGAGGCACTAACATCAATACTTAAATTTACAATTTATATTGCTGCTCCCCCAGGGTATTTACAATTTAAATATTTAATTTAAACAGAAAAAGGAATAGTGTCAGTGAATATAATTCACATCTTTGAGAAGTGAGATGGAACTCATCCAAACAATTGCAAACTAATTTGCTTAATATCACTCATCAGAAAAATGCTAACATTTCAGAGCCAACAGATCAGCTAATAAAACTTATTTAGGTGGAGAATGTAATTTTAAAAAGTCATTGCTGATTTCTTCAAGAAATATCATGTTTAATCAGCTTTGTTCAATCATTTGAAGAAATAACAGAAGGAATAGAATAAGGCAATGTAGTGGTTGTGATACATATGGAGTACGATACTAAGAGATAACTTGAAAACAAGTGGTGGAGGCTGGTACAATTGCAACATTTAAGAGACATTTGGATGGGTATATGAATAGGAAGGGTTTGGAGGGATATGGGCTGGGTGCTGGCAGGTAGGATTAGATTGGGTTGGGATATCTGGTCGGCATGGATGGGTTGGACCAAAGGGTCTGTTTCCATGCTGTACATCTCGATGACTCTATGCTGGATAAAGCTCAAGTCCATCATTTTAAAATTATGTTACTGCTAGGCCAGAATACTTTGGTTAAGTTGAACGGGGATTTGTCCTGTGATTTTTGTAATTAATGTAATTAGTTTGTGTAATCATATGGCCTGTCACAGTTACCTAAGACCAAATAGAAGGAAAGAGCAGGAAACATCTCTATGCTAATTAGGGGATAATTGGGTAAAAACTGCGTGTAACAGAGCAAGTAATCAGTGTGGTGGAGTTTTGTGACATGTGAGTTGAAATAAAGCTCTGACAATACAAGTGATGCCTGGACGCAAAAAAAAAAACACGATTTAATCACCGATGAATGTCTGTTTGGGTTGATAAATGAAAGAAATGGGGTTGGAAATTTGCCCAGGTCATGTTTCAGGTCCAGTTTAGGCCCTCAGGAAGCATGTACAACAAAACAGAAGGCTGACCAAAGACAGAAGTCACCAAAACCTTTCACATTTCCTTAGGTAGCTTGCTCCTTTGGAATTGAAATGAATAACAACCAACTCTCCCAGCTCCACTGAATGAGTTTTTCAAAATAAATGACCATTTATCTTTTGTTGTCAGAGTTGGGAAATAGATTGACATATTCAGGGGGCCTAACATCGCTGCTCCCCCAGGGCATATGCATCCTGGAACTGTTATATCTGTACTGATGTAACAATACAGATTGGGCTTGCTTGGGCCATAGTTAAAATATGACATACCGTCCGATTAACTGCATTACAAGAAAAGGATTCTGAAATTCTAGTGAAAGCAGTGAATATCTGAAGGATTTTACTTAAATCAAGTGGATGGAATGATCAGGAAAGTTTAAGCATGTGAAAATTTGGTTTTTGTAGACAAGAGGAGACCTACGGGACAACGTTTTCACACAGAGGGTTGTACGTGTATGGAATGAGCTACCAGAGGAAGTGGTGGAGGCTGGTACAATTGCAACATTTAAGAGGCATTTGGATTGGTATATAAGTAGGAAGGGTTTGGAGGGATATGGACCGGGTGTTGGCAGGTGGGACTAGATTGGGTTGGGATATCTGGTCAGCCTGGACGGGTTGGACCGACATCTCTATGACTCTAAGAGACACTAAGAGGTGACATGCAGAGAAGCATTGAAGTTGTTAAGGTGTTCAATCAGGTGCACGCGGAGATGTTATTTCAACTTGCCTAGAATAGAATCAGTCTGGCTCAAGATTCAAATACAGACAGGCTCTAACCTCACCCAATTAATGCATTGTCTGAGTTGAGATGTCATCTTTTTTTCATAAAACTAGAAGTTATCTCAAGAATATGACTTGAAAGAAGTTCTGAGATTTACATATTAATGAACCAAAACCTGCAACCCATTCTAAAAGATGAAAAGCTTAACAGCAATCTAGGTCTGTCCAATATATTGTTTCAGTTGCATGACACTGTGATCTTTTGCTGCTGTAAATCCTGCTCCACAGCTACCTGGTGAAGGAGCAATGCTCTGAAAAGCTAGTGCTTCCAAATAAACCTGATGGACTGTAACCTGCTGTTGTATGATATTTAACTTTGTCTAGAATAATGCGTAGTGACAGCAGTTTGTACAGCTACAAGATGTACTTCAATAACTCATTATTTTCCTTCAGCAGCATCTTTCAAAGTTGGAACCTCTTGTACCTACAAGGACAAGAGCAGTAAATGCTTGGGCACACCAATCCTGGAAGTTTCCTTCCAAGTCACACTTCATCCTGACTTGGAAATGTATCACCGTTCCTTCAGTCAATATCCTGATAGTCTTTTCCTAACAGGGCTTCAGCCCTTCTTACACCTCAGAGCCACACTCGTCCAAGGTAGCTCCAGTGCCACCACTGCCTGAAAGGTAATTAGGGATGGATAATAAATACTGGACTAACCAGCAATACTCTAACTCCATGAAGGAATTAAAAAAACAACACGGCTTTAGCAATGAGTGATCACTGACAATGTGGAACAGAGAATAATTGAGGTACATAGCATTGAATTGCTTTATATTTGCTCAAAGGAATCAAAGTTAAAGGGGAAACAAAGACAGAAATTTCTGGAAAAGCTCAGCAGGTCTGGCAGCATTTGTGCAGAGAAATCAGAGTTAATGTTTCAGGTCCGTATGACCATAAGACAATCAGATATTGGAGCAGAAATTAGGCCATTCAGCCCATCGGGTCTGCTCTGCCAATCAATCATGGCTGATAGGTTTCTCAACCCCATTCTCCCACTTTCTCCCTGTAATCCTTGATCCTCTTGATAGTCAAAAAACTATCTATCTCAGTCTTCAATATAGTCAATGTCCTGGCCTCCACAGCTGGCTGAAGAAGTTTCTCCTTATCTCCATTCTAAAAGGTCTTCCCTTTACTCTAAGGCTGTGCCCTCAGGTCCTAGTCTCACCTACCAACGGAAACATTTTCCGAACATCTACTCTGTCCAGGCCATTTAGTACTCTGTATGTTTCAATTAGATCACCCTTCATCCTCCTAACCTCCACTGAGTATAAACCCAGAGTCCTCAAACATTCCTCATATGTTAAGCTTTTCATTCCTGGGACCATTCTCATGAACCTTCTGTGAACATGCTCCAGGAGCAGTACATCCTTCCTGAGATATGGCGCACAAAACTGTGTTCAATATTCCAAATGTGGTCTGACAGTAGCCTTATAGAGCCTCAGAAATACATTCCTGCTTTTATATTTAAGTCGTCTCAAAATAAATGCCATCATTGCATTTGCCTTCCTAACTACTGACTCAACCTGCAAGTTACCTTGAGAGAATCCCGGACTAGAACTCCCAACTCACTTGGCACTTCAGACTTCTGAATTTTCTCCCCATTCAGAAAATAGTCCATGCAACTATTCTTCCCACCAAAGTGCATGACCTAACACTTGTCCACATTTTACTTCATCTGCTCCTTCCTTGTCCACTCTCCTAGCGTGTCCAAATTCTTCTGCAGCTTCCCGCCTCCTCAATGCTACCTGTCCATCTACCTATCATTGTATCGTCTGCAAACCGAGCCAGAATGCCCTCAGTTCCTTCATCTAGATCATTAATGTGTAAAGTAAGAAGTTGTGGTCCCAAAACTGAGCCTTGCAGATCACCACTTGTCACAGGCTGCCATCCTGAGAAAGAGCCTTTTGTCCCCACCCTCTGCTTTGTGCCAGACAGCCAAGCTTCTATCCATGCTAGCACCTACCCTCTGACACCATGGGCCTTTACCTTACTCGGTAGCCTCCTGTGTGGCACCTTGTCAAAGGTCGAGTCATCCTTCCTCAGAACAGGAAGGGGAAAGACGAGAATAATGCAAACCATTTCTAGCAGTTTACAAACAGCAGCTGAGAACAAAAGGACAAAATGGCTTGCAGATTTATGTGATTTAAATAACAACTTGCATAATATCCTGTGCAAATTAGTTAAAGTCTGTTTCGACCCTCTCCATTGTTACATTGCTGAGTTCTGTGTCAACCTCAATCTTATGAATGATGCCTGTGTAATCAATTTTGTGTTCTTTCTTTGTTGTCCCATTAATTCAATTGTTTTAATTTTATGATGAAGAATCAAAGGTGGTGTGGTATCTTTCAACATGAAGATGATTCCTGTGACAGGAAGGCGTTAAACCCTCACTCTTCCTGACACACATTCACTGAAACTCTGATCAGGGTGTGCTGGAATGGTGATAAGTCGGACACTGTGAGACACAGCATTACATCAGAGAGTTCAGAGGCCCTGCAAGGTGTCAGGTGCACTGTAACATATATTCCCTACAGTTTTCAGAAGACAGCCAAGTTGACTGACTTTAAGCTTTTGTGTCCATTGTAAAGAATGCAATAGGTTATTCTGCTCCAAGAAAAATGCTTTATTTTTGTCACATCTAACCTGGCCTGTGCCAATGGACAATGATGCTGAATGCAAGAAAAATGTGAACATCGAAACTCAAATAGCATTCATAACTTATTGATTTTCCTGTCTTTATTTTATATCAAGAAGTGCTTTCCCAAACAACTGAATGTTTTCTTTCCCCCACGACCAATTCACCCATTTTAGATTTTTTGCTGCTTTATATTTCACCACAAAATCACCCATGTTTCCAGTGAAATGACCGATTGACGTCCAAAGTATGTCAGGAGTAGTGCAATGATATCAAAAGTGACAGAAAGGTAAGGAGACAGAGTAAGAGTTAAGCCAATGGGGTGGGGGGCTGATGGCCAAAAGTTGTTATCACTTGGTTACTAAATCAGAGGAGCCAGTTGATGTTTTGGAGCCCCAGGTTCGAATCTTGTCCCAGCCGATGGTGGAATTTGAATTCAATCAAAGCCTGAATTTAATAGTTTAATGACGACAGTGAAGCCACTGTTGATCGTTGGGGGAAAACCCATCTGACTTATTAGTGTCTCTTCCAGGAAGGAAAATGCCAATGTTACCTGGTCTGACCTACCTGTGATTCCAGATCCATTGCAATGTGATTTACTATTAAATGCCCCTGGGCAAATAGGGATAGGCAATAAATGGTGGCCTAGCCAATCATGTCCAAGTTCTGTGAAAGAGTTCTTTAAAAAATTGAAATATTGTTGGTGGGGGAAATTAAATATCCACCTCCCCCATGCCCTCCCCCTCCCCAGTGGTAACCATGGCTTCAAGACTGTTGGTGGACACCGCATGCTCCTTCTCCAAGGACACCCCGATCATGAAAGTTGCCATGGAACAGGGACAAGCATTCATGAACTATAATGCACTTCTAACTATCAACTCCACTCCTAACCGTATACCCTGCAACTGCATTTCCATGTTCAATCTTTTTTTTAAATTCATTCAGAAGATTATGGTGTCATTGGCTAGGCCAGCATTTATTGTCCATCCCTAATTGCCAAGAGGACAGTAAAGAATCAACCACATTGCTGTGGATCGGAAGTCACATGTAGACTAGACCAGGTGGCAGTTTTCACCAGTATAGGCCATGAGTGAACCAACAATCAACAACAGCCAATTGGTCATCATTAAACTCTTAGTTCCAAAATTTTATTGAATTCAAATTCCACCATCTGCCATAACAGGATTTGAACCCAGGTCCCCGAACATCACCCAGATCTCTAGATTAACACATCACCAAAAAAACCACCAGGTCCTCACCTCCCCCAAAATATGTATTAAGGAGCATAAAAGGAAATCAGTGGACTTGTACATTTAAACCGTATTCTGAATATATCTTGAAAGTTCCAGTGCAGCTAAAGTATCACTTCATGAACTGTGTTGATTTCTCTTTCTTTTAAGCCAATTTCAGCAAACTTCAGTGGCAAGATTGATCTAAACTTGATCATATTTTCAATCATTGCTCTGATTACAACACGTAAAACAATTTCTAAAAATCAAGCTTGTGTGCCTGAAACAAAAGAGAGAAATGTGAATGCTGGAGATCTGAAACACACGTAAACAGAAATATCTGGTGAAACTCAGCAGGTCTGGCAACATCTGTAGAGAGAGAGAGAGAAAAAAGGGCTAACAGAAATTCTGAACAAAAACATGGTCAGAAGTCACAAGACACCAGGTTATCAGCGAACAGGTTTATTTGAAATCTCATGCATTTGGAATGCTGGCTCTTTATCAGGTGAAATCAATCCACCCCAGTCCAACACTGGTACCTCTATATCAGGAACAAAAATAGAGTTAATGTTTCATGTCCACTGGAAACTCTATTTTTCTCTCTATAAATAGATGCTGTTAAAAATCATACAATACCAGGTTATAATCCAACAGGTTTGGATCGCTGCCCCTTCATGAAGTAGCTGTGAAGCAGGATCATAAGACACAGAATTTATAGCAAAAGATCAGTGTCATGCATGCAACTGATATGGCATATCGAACAAACCTAGATTGCTGTTAAGCCTTTCATCCTTTAGAATGGGTTGCAGATTTCAGTTCATTAATGCGTAAATCCCAGAACTTCTTTTAAGTCACATTCTCGTGATAACTTAAAGTTTTAGGAAAAAAGGTGACATCTCAGCTCAGGCAATGCATTAAAGGTGTGAGGTTAAAGTCTGTCTGTACACCAAGCTTGAGTCAGACTGGTTCTATTTCCAAAAGTAGGAATTTATAAAATATTATATAGATGCTGTGAGACCTGCTATTGTGTGTTATATAATTTGATTTTTGACAAACAATGCTTTAAGTTGCATTATAAACCAAAATGAACATTTCTCACACTGTTCAACAACGTAGCTGAAATTTCTACCCAAATTTAGTGATTTGTACATGCCAAATCCATTGCCAGATAATGAATAGACAAGTTGCTTTACTTTCTGCAAGAGGTTGAAGGATAAATATTGGGCCTGGCACTAGGGAGCATTTCTCTGCTTCAAAGTAGAGTCTTGGGATCTGTCAACAAGTGTGGGGCTGATATATTCAGTATCTAGCAGATAGAATGTGTCATCATGAGCAATTATATACTGCACTTGCAAATGGGCTGAAAATTACATTTCCTATGAAGCAAAAGGAATGCCTTTTTTTTCCAGAAGCTGCATTTTCCATTTGAAACCTTTTATTAAAATGCCTGTCACTGATCAAAGTGCAAATCATCAGGTCTGTCTGCACTTTAACATTATAATTGAACTGTGGAAAGTAACTTACTACGTGCATATCATTGATATAAACCCAGATGAAGTACTTTTAAAATATTGCTCGGATGTCCCTTCCTTCTCATGTTGAGCGTAAAAGATATGCAATGCACTGTGCAAAGCAAAAGGAGAGTTTACCCAGGTACCTTGGAGATAGCAAGGCCTGCAGATCCTGGAAGGCAAAGCCTAAGGAGCAGATCAGCTTGCTTGCTTTTCCAGCTTCATATCTATTGACTCAGTTTTCCCAGTTGTCTTGGACAATTCTATTCCTTAAACAAGATCACAGAGGTAGATTCTCTGGTCACTTTTGGGAGTTTGTTGTGTGGAAATTAGTTGGCATGCCCCCTACACTATGAAAGTATCTAAACTTTAAAGTAATTTAAAGATTGTAAAGTGTTTCTGAACAACCTAAAGTTTTCACTTTCCTTATTCCAATTCATGAATAGAACCTC
Organism: Chiloscyllium punctatum; assembly: GCF_047496795.1. Taxonomy (NCBI): domain Eukaryota; kingdom Metazoa; phylum Chordata; class Chondrichthyes; order Orectolobiformes; family Hemiscylliidae; genus Chiloscyllium; species Chiloscyllium punctatum. The sequence continues at coordinate 84,145,023 of NC_092760.1, forward strand.
AGCAATTTTCAGGCAATTCTGATGAAGAGAATAGGCACCTTATGTTACAGTCATACACAACGTGGAGCACGATACTAGAATCTGTTGGAACTGGCCATCAATCTGAACCTTTGCAAACAGGGAAGCCAGCATGTGGAGGTGTGAAATGGGGTAGAGTGTAGTTCCTGTTACCTACCCGCCTACCCTGCCCTGGTCCTCTGTTATTTTACAAGAAGTGGAAAGGATGTCACAAGAGCCACCCATTGGACCTTTGAGGGGCTTTGTCCCACTGGATTTAACACACCCACAATAAAGGCTGGTAGGTTTGACTGCCACCCCACAGATTTCCCATTCCTAGTTTACCTTCATAGAATCATAGAAAAAGGCCATTCAGCCCATTGAGTTTGCACCGACCCTCGGAAGAACCTACTACCCAGACCAACTCCTCACTCTATCCTCGTAACCCCACAGTTCCTACCTTGCCTGCATTTCCCTGGATACTATGGGTAATTTAGTATGGCCAATCCACCTAACTTGCACATCTTCGGATTGTGGGAGAAAACCAGGGCACCCAGAGAAAACCCAAGCAGAATGTGGGGAGAATGTGCAAACTCCTGTTTTTTTTCTCTTTATCCCTTTTCCTTCTTTCACTCCACACTCTCTAACCTGCCCCACCACACCCTTACCCCTAATGTGCGGCGTCCTGGAGTTAGTAGGCAATATAATTTTAAGAAACTTATTCCTTCTATCATTGCTATTCCATGACGTGTGACTTGAACATTTAAAGGTCTCAGGCTCCATCTTAATTGGGATCCCTTGAACCATGACACCCTGCTAGAAGCAAGTTACTGTTTGTAACTTAATGACTTAATATTAGCCCAGTGTCTTTGACTGTAACATGTATATATCAAGAGCTGCAAAGAACATCAGTTGAATCCATTCATTACCTGTGTCCAGGTCTTATGTTACAGGAGCTAACTGCTTCAGCAACAAATACCCTGCTGGAAGAAAAGCAAACCACAAACACTGAGCCTCCCTGGTCCTGCCAACTGTGTCCCGTGAGACCCAGATTTAGCCGTGTTCCAGAGAACTCACTGTTATCCTTGACAGAGGTCACACTTCATAAGAAATAAAAGTCTGATTGGGTTAAATATAAAATAGAGGCACGTTAGCCAATATATTGCAGATGTTTACATTGGGGTACCAGCCACCAGAGTATCAACCAGCTCATCAGGAAGGGCTTTTGCCCAAAATGTCAATTTCCCTGCTCCTCAGATGCTGCCTGACCTGCTGTGCTTTTCCAGCACCACTCTTATCTCGACTCTGATCTCCAGCATCTGCAGTCCTCAATTTTGCCTTGGGTAGGTTCGTGACTGGCTGTAGGAATGGGGGATGCTGGTGTGAGGGTCTCAGAAAGGTGAGGGCAGAGGCTGATCAGATCTAGATAGTGGGAATAGGGGCTATTTCCCTGCAAAAGTGAAGGAGGGGATAGCTGTCATGGGTGAACTGGGTTGGATCCAGAGTGATTGAAGTGGATTCATCTCCGGAGCAATGGCAAGGGGTTAGATCCTAGAGGGTGAAGGGGTGTCAGGTTTAGAGGGGTGTAAGGGAGTTTGGGTCTGAAGTGAATCAAGGGATATCAGACTGGAGCGATGTAAGTGGTTTATCAGTTCCAGTATTGATGGGGGTCTGTGTTTGGAATGGGGCAGGTTGGGGTGGGGCTTAGCATGTGGGAATCCAGTGGAAGTTTTATTGGACGTGTGTAAGGTACATGTGGAGTCAGTTTAATAGATTCTCAGGAGTTAGATTTTGCGTTTCATCATCTAACGTTTTCCGAGTAACCCTTTATGTAATTTCATAGAACATAGAACAATACAGGGCCGAACAGGCCCTTCGGCCCTCGATGTTGCACTGGCCTGTGAACTAATTTAAGCCCATCACCCTACCATATCCCATCATCATCCATGTGCTTATACAAGGACTGTTTAAATGCCCCAAATGTGGCTGAGTTAAGTACATTGGCAGGCAGGGTATTCCACATCCTTACCACTCTCTGAGTGAAGAACCTGCCTCTGACATGTGTCTTAAATCTATCACCCCTCAATTTGCAGCTAAGCCCCCTTGTACAAGCTGACGTCATCATCCTAGGAAAAAGACTCTCACTGTCCACCCGATCTAATCCTCTGATCATCTCGTATGTCTCTATTAAATCCCCTCTTAGCCTTCTTCTCTCCAATGAGAACAGACCAAGTCCCTCAGCCTTTCCTCATAAGACCTTCAATCCAGACCAGGCAACATCCTGGTAAATCTCCTTTGCATCTTTTCCAATGCTTCCACACCCTTCCTGTAATGGGGCGACCAGAACTGCAAACAATATTCCAATGAACCCGGTGAATTCTCCGATTTAAATGGAGACCCTCAGAGGGTTCTAGAACTAGGGGAAGAACCCAATGGATTCTCCAATTTCCTTTGGAGTCTGCTGTGATAGAGATTCCATTGGGTTTCCATGCACACTTTCCATCCAAACTAGGATAGCTTTATGTTCATCAGAAAATCAGAACCAATGCTTTAGACATTAAGCTTGAATACTTCTCACCAAAATCATTCTTTTTGGAAAATGCCAATAATATTAAGTTAAAAATGATATATTTGAGGGTAAAATTTCAATGTCAAGTAATGCTTGACATAAGGACATTTTCTCACAAATAGAAATTACCTTAGCAGACAGTCATAAAGAAAAGCTTGCATCTTTGAACACTAGACATTAAGAATTATCTTTGGAAATTTAACATCAACATGAACCTTTGCTTGAGTTGGTTTTGAAATATATTTCATAATAAGTTTAGAGGTTGACACAAGTGTGTTTGCCCTGAGCTGGTGAAAACCCAGGAACTGAATCAATGCAGGTACCTCATTGGATTTTATGTAAGTGGAAAGTAATGAATAACCAGATGGTGCTGTGAAAGGAAAGAGAGACTTGCATTTTAATTGAGCCATTGATGACCTCAGGATGTCCCAGAGCTCTTTGCAGGCAGTAAAGAGCTTTTGAAGAATATTCACTGTTGCTTGTGTCAGAAATGTATGAAGCCACCTTGCACTCAACAAAATCCCACAAATAGTGGAGAGATACTGCCCAGATAATCTGTTTTAGTTATGTTCGATAAGAGGCAGATATTGGCTGGCTTGTTGGATTTTGTTGTTGCAATTCAGGCACAGTTAGAGCCATCATTATCAAGACTTGGCTCTGGGTTAAGGAAATATGTGCCTCACACCATCGACATGTTTGCTGTGCTCCATTTTTATTCATTTCTGGAACACGGACATCACTGGCTGGGCCAGCATTTCTTTCCCTCCCAAAATTCCCTTGGGAAACTGACCCAGAAATCTGTAGTCACCTATCAGTTCTTAATAAGGGTCACTGAACCTGAAATGTTATATCTGCTTTTTTTCCATTGAAGCTGCCAGACCTGTTGAGTTTTTCCAGCAGTTTCTGCTTTTGCTTCCGCAGTCAGTTATTCTCAGACAAAGTGTTGGATTTAGATCCCTGTTCCAGAAGAACTATCTGACCATGCATTTTTTTATTAAATGGAAAACCCTTCATAGAAGTAACCAACACCCACTTGCCTCTATTTTGAAAGCTAAATTCCAAATATGACATAAAACCACATATAAACTATATAACCTTTAATCTCACAAGTAAGAATTGTCATCACTGTCATTACTTGAGCAGTTATTCTCCCATCGACAAATTCTTAATACAGCCATGCTAATTTTAATTTTAAATACAGTTTGATTTTTGTATAGAACAGAAATGACTTGAATGCTTTCCTCCTTTTACTACTAACTGAATGAAACTCCAGTATTTTTTAAATATTCTGACTTTACATAGTAAATAACCTGGTTCCTCTGTTATAGTAGTGAATGCTGGAATCTGAAAGAAAACAAATTAACTGCTATCAATACTCAGCAAGTCAGGCTGCAGTTGTGGAGAGAGAAGAAAACAGAGAGCAGGAAATTATGGAGGAAGTGGGTTAAAGGACAACTCACCTGCCCTCCCAACCTCACCCCAATGGAAGAAATGTCTTTGTCTGGCCAATAGGATTCAGAAGAAACCCACCCTGTAATTGTAGAGTATTGTTGGTGTGTTAACAAACTCACATTGGGATTCCCACTTCTCACTGGGAAAAAAGTCACTCTTTCTGGAGTAGCTCTGAGCACGGTAGTGGACAACACCAGGACTGAAGGCTAGAAAATGCCCCAACGCCTCATCTTCACCATGGATATCCAATCCCTCTACACCTCCATCCGCCATGACCAGGGCCTCCAAGCCTTCCATTTTCTCCTCTCCAGACGTCCTCGACAGTACCCTTCCACCGACACTCTCATTCGTTTGGCCGAACTGGTCCTCACCCTTAACAATTTCTCCTTTGAATCCTCCCACTTCCTCCAGACCAAGGGGGTAGCCATGGGCACACGTATGGGCCCCAGCTATGCCTGTCACTTTGTTGGCTATGTAGAGCAGTTGATCTTCCGTAATTACACCGGCACCACTCCCCACCTCTTCCTCCGCTACATTGATGACTGCATTGGCGACACCTCGTGCTCCCGCGAGGAGGTTGAGCAATTCATCAACTTCACCAACACATTCCACCCGGACCTTAAATTTACCTGGACCATCTCTGACACCTCCCTCCCCTTCCTGGACCTCTCCATCTCCATTAATGAAGACCGACTTGACACTGACATTTTTTACAAACCCACCGACTCCCACAGCTACCTGGATTACACCTCTTCCCACCCTACCTCTTGCAAAAATGCCATCCCGTATTCCCAATTCCTCCGCCTCCGCTGGATCTGCTCCCAGGAGGACCAGTTCCACCACAGAACACACCAGATGGCCTCCTTCTTTAGAGACCGCAATTTCCCTTCCCACGTGGTTAAAGATGCCCTCCAACGCATCTCGTCTACATCCCGCACCTCCGCCCTCAGACCCCACCCCTCCAACCGTAACAAGGACAGAACGCCCCTGGTGCTCACCTTCCACCCTACCAACCTTCGCATAAACCAAATCATCCGCCGACATTTCCGCCACCTCCAAACAGACCCCACCACCAGAGATATATTTCCCTCCCCACCCCTTTTTGCCTTCCGCAAAGACCGTTCTCTCTGCGACTACCTGGTCAGGTCCACGTTCCCATACAACCTACCCTCCAATCCTGGCACTTTCCCCTGCCACCGCAGGAACTGTAAAACCTGCGCCCACACCTCCTCCCTCACCTCTATCCAAGGCCCTAAAGGAGCCTTCCACATCCATCAAAGTTTTACTTGCACATCCACTAATATCATTTATTGTATCTGTTGCCCCCGATGCGGTCTCCTCTACATTGGGGAGACTGGGCGCCTCCTAGCAGAGCGCTTTAGGGAACATCTCCGGGACACCCACACTAATCAACCACACCGCCCTGTGACCCAACATTTCAACTCCCCCTCCCACTCTGCCGAGGACATGGAGGTCCTGGGCCTCCTTCACCGCCGCTCCCTCACCACCAGATGCCTGGAGGAAGAATGCCTCATCTTCCGCCTTGGAACACTTCAACCCTAGGGCATCAATGTGGACTTCAACAGCTTCCTCATTTCCCCTTCCCCCACTTCACCCTATTTCTAAACTTCCAGCTCAGTAACTGTCCCCATAACTTGTCCGGACTTGTCCTACCTGCCTATCTTCTTTTCCACCTATCCACTCCACCCTCTCCTCCTTGACCTATCACCTTAATCCCCTCCCCCACTCACCCATTGTACTCTATGCTATTTTCTCCCCACCCCCACCCTCCTCTAGCTTATCTCTCCACGCTTCAGGCTCACTCTCTTTATTCCTGATGAAGGGCTTTTGCCCGAAACGTCGATTTCGAAGCTACTTGGATGCTGCCTGAACTGCTGTGCTCTTCCAGCACCACTAATCTAGAAAATGCATGAGGCCCACGTTCTCCCTGTGTCTGAGTGGGTTTCCACCCACATACCAAAGATGTGCAGGTTTGATGATTGATCATGGTAAATTACCCACAGTTCAGGCCAGGTGAATTAGCCATGGGAAATACAGGGATGGGGTGGGTCTGTGTGGAATGCTCTTTAAAGGGCCAATGGGCCAAATGACTGTAGAGATACTAATTATTTAATATTGTTTATCCTTGTGTCATAATACGACTTATCATTTTTCAACTTTTCATGATGCCTTTTCATGATTTCACCTGTGGATTTAGAATTAGAAAGTTTAGCACTTGGCATTATTTTTCATAGAATCATAGAAACATACAGCACAGAAAAGCCCTGAAGTCCATCCAGTTGGAACTGCCAAAACCAACACTAAATCCACAGCAGAGCTACGTTCTTGCACTTGTACCACCGTCTTGACATTTCAAGAGCTCATCCAAGTACTTTTTAAAGTTTATGAATTTGCCTGTCTCAACTCCCAAGTAATGCATTCCAGATCTCTATCACTCTCTGGGTAAATTATTTTTCCTTAACTTCTTTCTGAAATTCCTTCCTTTCACCTGAAATTTTATTTTCTAATAAAGAGTGGTACCTCATTTGTCTTAATCCGAATCTTTGTACTGTCTGTGGTATTGTAACAATTTCTTGTTTTACAGGAATGGCTTATGCCTATTTCTATAGTAAATTGCAACCTTGGGACATAATCAGAAAAGGTTTTGCATTTCCCTCCAGATGTTAGTGTTTCTTTCTCAACCATGCTTTTGTTCTGTTTCAATGAATAGTCTGGGTGCAGAGTGAATTGGTCTTTCTTGTTATTGACCATTCAACCAAGCTGCTTTCTGTTCACATTGTCCATGTCCCACATAATCTTCTATACCTCAATCAGATCCCCTATTAAACATCTCTGCTCAAAACTACCAGAGCCAACCCAATCTCTCTTCACAGCTTTAAGTGCTCCATCCCAGGCAACATCCTGATGAAACTCCTCTTCACATTCTCCAGCGTGATCGCATTCCTTCTATAATGCAAGACCAGAACTGCATATATAAGGTCCCAAAATAAAATCTTTGAACAGGTACTGACAAGATAAATGCTTTGCAAGAAAACTGCTTATTAAAAAGACCCATGTATTTGCAGATAAACAGTTGATGGCTCCAATACCATCAAGCTAAAATAATAAATTAAGTGACAAGTCTTGCATAGTTGTTTTATTTCTCTGCATTTCTCCTTTCTCACCAATCCACATTGAAGTTTTTGAGTTGAATTTGATCCAAAAAGAAAAACCAATACTTCAGGCATATTTTGCACTGATTCCTACATTAAATATGCCTGTGCTTGTTTATTCCATTTCAGTTTCTTTCAGAAGTAGACCTTCAGGAACAGAGCATTCCAAAGGGTGCAGACTACAAGGCAACATCTCCATGGTATGGCGCTGCATATGTCTTTACAAAACTGATGAACGTCCTATGGGATATAGATCTGGCAGAATTTTTTTCAGCTGTCAAATGAAAAATCCATTTTACAAGACAGAGAATGTCAAAAGTAAAGCATTTTGTTGATAATCACACATGTCTCTGGTTCTTCAACTTTAGATTTGCAGGTTTAAAATCCAATTTAAAGTCATCTTCTGAATTACTCATGCAATGCCAATTCACCACTGCTCCTTAAGATGTCTTTCACTCATGGAAAAGCTCAATAACTAATAAAATCTTCCTGAAAGTCCATCATCTCTGTCGATATGAGTCCTGTCAATATTGCTCTTACTAAGCTATACTGCTCTTAATCTTGCAATATAGGTTATCCTCAATGCAACTCCTATTCAAATGTATTCCTGACTAATATCCAAATATGGGCATTGAATGGATTTCCTTTCATGATCTATTTAATCTCAAATGGTTCAGCATATCACTAGCATATATCTAGTGTTGTTTGTCTTTGAAGGTCAAATATTTAAGATTAGGCTATCGTGTTGCATTCATAGAAGCAGGGGAATCTTAACTCATAAACGGGTGCTTTTGGGTAGAGAAGAATCTAAACCCACCCACTTCAGAGACAGAATTTAATGGTTACCACTAACTCCATGTCACCTATCTCAGGTTTAGAGTCAAAGGCATCCATTTGATCTTGTGCGAAGGTATTGCGCACTGATCGCACCTTTCTAACTCTCCCTGCTCAGAGGAGGCAGAGTGGTGGGAAGTCTTCCCACCCAATTGATGCTCTTAATAGCGACCTCAGGACCTCTGTCATTGAATGGGATCATGGCAGATCTGATCCTGGCTTTATCTCTACCTTCCTGCCAGCTCCCATTAATTTTGACTGCCGTGTTGATTCTAACTCTCCATTAATTCAATGGCCCAGTCTCCACTGATCCATGTGAAAGAGCTTTCCAAAGACTAACTATACTCTGCCAGAAGAAATTCCTTCTCGTCCTTCTTAAATTGAGGCACTGTAATTTACAAACACTTTCTAATCTAAGACTCTCCAATAAGGAGAAACATCCACTCGGCATCCATCCTGCCAAGCCCATTCAGAATCTTATGTTTCAATAAGATCACCTCTCATTCTGCTACTCTCCAATGAATATAGAGCAAAGTGCTTAATCTTTCCTCATATTACAGGATCTTCATCGCAGGAGTCAGGAATTGCAAACAGAGTGTGCCATTTGGCCCAACAAGCTCACTCTACCTTTCAACATGATCATGGCTGATCGTCTAACTCAAAGTCATGTTTTCACACTCTGTCTCTGCCATGTAACACCTTTCACCTCCAGGAATGTGCCTCATGCTTTCTTCCACATATTTAGCTTACTCGACCTTCTCCAATTCAATCATAACCCTTACTAAATAAATCAACTAAGACTATACATAGTATGCCAGCAATGTACAGATGTAACAAGGCATCCCTACTTCCAAACATGAAGAAAAAATTCCATTAGCCCTCTTATCTTCTACAGATTGATTTTTTTGAGAATATATTCTAATATAGTGTGGTACCTCGTTTGTCTTAATCCAAATCTTTGTACTGTCTGTGGTATTGTGGCAATTTCTTTGTTTTTCAGCAATGGCTCATGTCAATTTCTGTACTAAGTTGCAACCTTGGGACATAATCAGAAAAGTTTTCGCAGTTCCCTGTGGATGTCAGTGTTTCTTTCTCAACCACAGCATGCTCTTGTTCTGTCTCTGTGAATAGTCTGGGTGCAGAGTGAACTGATCTTCCTTCATTAAGTTTTACATTTGAAATAACATTGCTCCTAACCTGGTTGGTGGTAAATCAATCATTACTACTGATGGTAGTCAGGATCATGATGAATTTGAATAAGCATTTCTTTAATTTTCTTTAATGTTAGAAAGTAATTTCTAATTATTTTCATTCCAACACTGAACCTGATACTTCTGAGGAGTTGATGCATGTGTGAGATTTTGGAATACTGCATTTAGCTCTGGTCTCCCTGCTATAGGAAAGATGTTGTGAAACTTGAAAAGGTTCAGAAAAGATTCACAAGGATGTTGCTAGGGTTGGAGAGTTTGAGCTAAAGGGAATGGTTGAATAGGCTGGGGCTGTTTACCCTGGAGTGTCAAATGCTAATGGGTTATCTTACAGAAATTCATAAAATCATGAGAGGCATGGATAGGGTGAATAGTCAAAGTAATTTCCCTGGGGTGGGGAAGTCCAAAACTAGACTTCCCCACCTTGTGGGCGGCATGGTGGCACAGTGATTAGTACTGCTGCCTCACAGTGCCTGAGACGCGGGTTCAATTCCCGCCTCAGGTGACTGACTGTGTGGAGTTTGCACGTTCTCCCCGTGTCTATGTGGGTTTCCTTCGGGTGCTCTGGTTTCCTCCCACAGTCCAAAGATGTGCAGGTCAGGTGAATTGGCCATACTAAATTTCCCATAGTGTTAGGTAAGGGGTAAATGTACGGGTATGGGTGGGTTGCGCTTCGGTGGGTCGGTGTGGACTTGTTGGGCCGAAGGGCCTGTTTCCACACTGTAATGTAATCTAATCTTGAATTGTGTCCAGTTCTGGTCGCCCTACTACAGGCAAGATACAGGGGCTTTGGAGATGGTGCAAAGAAAGTTTACCAGGATGCTGCCCGGACGTGAGGGCTTGTTTTATGAAGAGATGTTAACTAAGCTTGACCTTTTATCTCTGGAGAGCAGGAGGAAGAGAGGTGACCTGATCGAGATATACAAGGTAATGAGAGGCATGGATAGAGTCAATAGCCAGAGACTTCTCCCCAGGGCAGGATTTACTGGGACGAGGGGTCATAGTTTTAAGATATTGGGAGGAGCGTATAGAGGAGATATAGGTTCTTTATGCAGAGTTGTGAATGCATGGAATGCATTGCCAGCTGTGGTGGTGGAAGCAGAGTCATTGGGGACATTTCAGCACCCACTGGACATGCACATGGACAGCAGTGAATTGAGAGGTGCAGAGATAAGGTTATTTTATTTTGCATGAGGATTAATCCTCGGCACAACATCGTAAGCCGAAGGGCTTGTTCTGAGCTACACTTTTCTACGTTCTATGTTCTAGAGGGCATAGATTTAAGGCGAGATAGGAAAGATTTAAAAAGGGCCTAAGGGGCAAATTTTTCACGCAGAGGGTAGTCTGTGTATGGAATGAACTGCCAGAGGAAGTGGTGGAAGCACTTCATTGCTTCATTCACTGAATTACTACATTTAAAAGACATTTGGATGGCTATGTGAATAAGAAGGGTTTAGAGGGATCCAGGCCAATTGGTGGTAAATAGGACTGGATTAATTTAGGATATCTGGTCAACATGGATGAGTTGGACTAAAGGATCTGTTTCCATGCTGTAAATCTCTATAACGCTATGACTCTGTGTTGTTGATCATTCCCATGACCCTCTTGGGGATCCTTGATAATTCTGGGTGAGGGGCATTAGTTGATAGCGCTAGTCTTCTGTGAGTCTCCTGTAATGCCTGCTGCTTGAGCAATATGTTCCAACTACTTGATAGTAAGCTTCAAGTCTTCATATTTCTCAATGAAATTTAACCCTAAATCCTAAAAAGTTTTCAGTCTTGCTCTTACCATTTCAACACTGTCTGTCTGACTGAACCATGAATTTGAACATCACCAGCATTTCAGTAAAACCTTTGAACATGCGTGTCCCTGACTTTAGGAATATTTTTGGCACCAAAGTAATTTCATCAAAATAGCATGATGAACATCATTAAGAGTTTATATTCTTCATCAATCGTAAGTGCCAAAGGTCACTCAACTTGAAACATTAACTTTGTTTTCTGTCCACAGATGTTGCCAGACCTGCTGGGTTTCTCCAGCAATTTCTGTCTTTGGTTGCTGCTGTTCCCAAGCATCCACAGTTCTTTGTTTTATTTAAGGTATTCCCACAAGTATGGCAGTCTGCACGTTTTGGCAGAAGTAGCCTCTTTCTGTCACAATAACACTGCGAAATGGTGACTGCCCTTTCTGCTCACTGGCCTGGCTTCAGATTTGGTGTGATTTTCATTTTATGCCCAATGAATTGTGCTTCTTTACATAAAGTTTGACTCACAAATTGAGCACTTTTCGTACTAAAATTTAAATTCTCTGGACTGTAGGAATTCTGATCCCATATCTCTAATCAGGTCATCTTTTAATGCTTCATATTCACTGTTACCTCCTACATGATATAAATCATTGACAAATGATTCTAAACTTTCTCCTTGCTTTTGCTTCATTTTGTTAAGTTTTGCTCTCTCCATGAGTATATTTCACTGATCTATGTGTCAAAAGCTCTGATAATCTCATCATAAATAGTTGTCTCTTTATTTATCCTCTGTCTTATTGAAACATTATCCAACATGCTGCTGTTTCCATCTTTACCTGATTTATATTTGCTTTGGTCATCCACCCTGAAATTATCCAGTAGCTTTTTTTAAAATATTCAGACATGGGATGTGGGTGTCTCATCCCTAATTAGTCAAAGGACCTCTGTCGAGAGGCCGGTGCTGGAAAAGCGTAGCAGGTCAGGCAGCATCGGAGGCTCAGGAGGGTCGACGTTTCGGGCAAAAGCCGTTCATCAGGAATGAAGCTCTGAGCCGAGGGGTGGTGAGATAAATGGGCACGGGGTGGGGCTGGGAGGAAGATAGTTGAGAGTGCAATAGGTGGATGGAGGTGGGGGTAATGGTGACAGATCGGAGAGGAGGGTGGAGCGGATAGGTGGGAAGGAAGATGGACAGATAGGACAGGTCATGAGGGCAGTGCCAAGTTGGAAAGTTGGATCTTTGATAAGGTGGGGGGAGGGGAAATGTGGAAACTGGTGAAATCCACATTGATGCCGTGGGGTTGGAGGTCCCAAGGTAGATGAGGCATTCTTCCTCAAAGCGTCGGATGGTTAGGGAGTGATGATGGATGAGGCCCAGGACCTTCATGTCCTTGGCGGAGTAGGAGGGGGAGTTGAAGTTTTCGGCCACGGGGCAGTAGGGGTAGTTGGTGCGGGGGTTCCGGAGATGTTCTCTGAAGTGCTCTGCGAGTAGGCATCCTGTCTCCCCAGTGTAGAGGAGAAAGCATGGGGATACAGTAAATGACATGTGTAGAAGTACAGGTAAAACTTTGATGAATGTGGAAGGCTCCTCTGGGGCCTGGGACGGAGGTGAGGGGGGAGGTGTGGGGACAGGTTTTGCAATTCCTGCAGTGGCAGGGGAAGGTGCTGGGAGGGGAGGGTGGGTTGGTGAGGGGCGTAGACCTGACGAGGGAGTCACAGAGGAATGGTCTTTACGGAAGCGCTTGCGGTAGGGAGGGAAATATATCTCTGGTGGTCGGGTCCGTTTGTAAGTGACATAAACGGCGGAAGATAATGTGAGGTATACAGAGGTTGGTGAGGTGGAAGGTTAGAACCAGGGGAATTCTGTCCTTGTTGTGCTTGGAGGGGTGGGGATTGAGGGCAGAGGTGCGGGAAGTAGAGGAGATGCGATGGAGGGCATCATCAACCACGATGGAGGGGAAATTGTGATCTTTAAAGAAAGAGGCAATTTAATGTGTTCTGTGTTGGAACTGGTCCTCCTGGGAGCAGATTCGGCAGAGGCAGAGGAATTGGGAATAAGAGATAGCATTTTTGCAGGAGGCAGTTTAGGAGGAGGTGTAGTCCAGGTAACTGTGGGAGTCAGTGGGTTTGTTGAAAATGTTAGTGTTGAGTCGGTCACTATTGATGGAGGTGGAGAGATCCAGGAAGGGGAGGGAGGTGTCTGAGATGAGCCAGGTGAAATTTTAGGTCGGGGTGGAATGTGTAGTGAAGTTGATAAATTGTTCAACCTCCTCATGGGAGCACGAGGTGGTGCTGATGAAGTCATCAATGTAGTGGAGGAAAAGGTGGGGATATGAGCCAGGTGCTGGCAAGTGGGACTAGATTGGGTTGGGATATCTGGTCGGCATGAACGGGTTGGACCGAAGGGTCTGTTTCCATGCTGTACATCTCTATGACTCTATGACATGGCTGCAGAGCCTAGTGGAAATGTTGCCCCGCCCTACCCTTGCCCATCCCAAAGGGGGTAAAAAACATTAATACTGGGAAATGAATGCACTGATCATGGTAGAGCATCATTTTGAGGTTTACAAGACCAGTGTGTGCCACGTTTTGCCATCTTTCCCTTCTGTGCATCATACACAATCCTTCACACACCCACCATCTTCCAGCACCCTATAAAATCCCCTTACCTGCAATACCCATGGTGCACATCATTTTGAGCTGTTAGACAAATTGCTGAGCAGCTCCTAAAACAGCACAATCGTTTCAGTTCTGGAACAAAGGTGAGAGTTCTTCAGCTTTCAATTTATTCCTGAAGCCAATCATTTGGAAATATTGATGCTCACCATGGTGCAGTTCCTCATAAATCTTAGGTGAACACTCTCTGGAATCTATCTCAGAGTTTCAAGATCTGAAGATGAGCCTTTGGCCTCCCAACATTATCTCTGCTTCTCTCTCCACTGATGCCACTAATCCCGACAGCTTTCTCCAGCATTTTCTGTTTTTATTTCTGAAATCTGTGCACTCAGCTGAAGCAAAATAAATTCAGCAAGGCTTATTACTGACCAGCTGGTTAGTGGGCAGTGCAACACAAAGGACAGCTGATAGTATGATACAGAAGCTGGTTATAGATATATTTTAATCAAACCATATAGAGGTGTTATTATTACACACTTCTGGAGCAGGTGGGGCTTGTATCCAGGCCTCCTGTCTCCAAGGTAGAGACATTACCACAACATCACCAGAGCCTAGGATAATGATTATAGGTTTGATGATTGAGTGAAGCAAACCAGTATCTGTTTAAGTATCATAAAGACTGTTTCTTTCCTATGCTAACTGTACAAACAAATTCATTATTAAACAGCCTTGAAAAGTGCTAAAAACGGAGTGTTTCTCGAGTCAAAACCATTTAGAATACACTCTCCCACATAATGATTTAATATTTTAAAAGGAGATTTATGACTCCTCTTACTCCCTCATGTTTCAATATATTGACGTCGTGAGTGACAGGGTGGACAGTCATAAAGTCATACAACATGGAAACAGACCCTTCAGTCCAATTAGTCCACGCTGCCCATGTTCCCAAAACTGATCCCACTTGCCTGTGTTTGGCCCATATCCCTTCAATCCTTCCCTTTCCATGTACTTATCCAATGCCTTCTAAGTGGTGTAACTGTAGTTGCATCACTTCCTCTAGCAGTCCATTCCCCACACAAACCACTGCCCGAGGAAAAAGGTTGTGCCTCATGTCCATTTTAAAATTTTCTGCTCTCACATTAAAAATAAGTCCCCTAGTTTTGAACTCCCTCACCCCAGCGAAAAGACCCTTGCTCTTCACCTTATTTATAGTCATCAGCAAAGAAATAAAACACCATTTTTACTAAAATCTATTTTACTAATAATGTTAATATTTATAAATGCACCAAATATTTTGCATTTTTTAACAGCAACTGTAGCCCTGTTGTGTAATAGAAACATAATCAGTAAGTGTGGATCATTCATGTAGCAAGAAATCATTTTGACAGAAATAATATGTTGACTATCCTGTGCACTCTGAACAGCCAATAACTCAGAAGATAACTAATCATTATCAAGCTCTACATTATCATTTCAAACATCATCTTTTAACAACAATAAATAACAGTTCAAAAAATGGCAATAATATCCAACAGTTGCAGTTAAAATACATTTTTAAACAGGTAAGCAATAAATTTAAAATTATTCATTGAATGTTATATTTATGGTCTGTGTACAGTCTGAAATATCAGAATCTATATTAATATTGCACATAATTTGGAATCTTCAATAAGATTATGATAAAGTTAGAATGTTCCAACAATGTTTTTCATAAAAAATATATCAATCTTGTTTCATGGAACCTCTGATTCAACTGCTAACTGTCCAAGGCGTCCAGGGTTTGAATAATATCATCTGTTATGGTGGGTTGACAGATGTATCTTGGCTCAAAGTCACTGTTTGCCTCATAATAATTCCAAGACAGTGTGCTCCGTAGTGACACAGATCTAAAATGGGTCTGAAAGCTACCATTATACCAAATAAAAATCTTTTCATCTGGGATTTTCTGTGAGAGACAAAACACAGGAAAACAGTTTTGAAACTGCCTGCTGCATAAACAACAGATGTTTCGTGAAATAGCACTGAACTTTGCTATGAGAGCACAGTTAGTGAAGAAGTTCGAAAAATATTACCAAGAGAAAACAGATTTAGTTTTGCTGATAAGTGTGAGGAAGGATGAAAGCTGCCATCTTTAAGCTGCTGAGATAGTTTCATGCTAGTACAACTTTATTTATTATGTGTAAATAAATGAATATAATTAGTATTTGAAATATTTATAGAACATAGAAAAGTACAGCACAGAACAGGCCCTTTGGTCCATGATGCTGTGCTAAGGTTTAATCCTAATGTCAAGTATAATAATTTAACCTACATACCCCTTAACTCACTGCTATCCATGTGCATGTCCAGCAGTCGCCCAACTGTCCCTAATGACTCTGCTAGTTGGGAATTAATCTGTCAGTGCCAGTAACAAATGAATATATGGTTTTCCTGTCTGGAAATAATTTAATATCTGTAAAGTGACTAGTTCACTGAACTGCCTTGAGAATTGGTCACATTTTACAGGGAGCAATTATCTTTTGCAATTTTACTTCTTCACCTTCTTTCCAGGATACTTTGACTCTTTGCTGAGATACAGTTTTATGTGACAGTCCATCCATGATATCTCCTAGCACCATCCTCACCACACGGTCACAAATCCATATTCATTCATATGCAAGTCTTGACAGAGAACAATAGTCTGTGTACACCATAGTTGGAGAGGATTGCATCGCTGCCATGCAATATTCATTGGGTAATGAGCAGAAGTAAATAGCCACTAGGCCTGACCTTCCATAACTCTGGAATATTCAGACTCCAGAAGAGACAATAATTACTATGGATATTTGTACACTAGAGTTATTGCAAATTGGGGTGGTATGGACTTCTTCTGTTGGTCAGTTATCATCCTCTCTGCTCACTCATCTTCACAGATTTAGCTAAAAGGTCATTCCAGTTAAAACAAGGGACTCCAAATCGTTCTGAACTTTGGACGTGAGGGCTGCATTTCCCAAACATCCTGCTTCCATGGAAATGGAGGCAAACAATGCAGAAATCTGCCTGATTGTAGCGCTTCTCTGAGTGAGGCCTTCATAGATACAGCAGCTGAGGCCCTGGTTTTGGAAACAGGTTGGAAGGGAGATGGCATGCACCCACAATGAGCCACTAAGTACCCCGCTCAGAGGTGAGTGGGCACTGGTGGTCGGGGTGATCATGCCCACTGTTTGACCCTGAGGACCTGGTAGTAGTGCCACGAGGAATTTATTAACCTCACACTTTGGATGTGTGCTAAGAATGACCGACTGTACCTTCATGTGATATCACCTGTCACTTTGCTAATCTCTTAAACTGCTGAAAATACCATATTCTCAACATTCACCCAGCAACATTGCCCAACATCACAGCCATTGGCATTCAGTAAGATCATTGAGGAATGTCTCACTTGGATTTCATGGTCATCTGGCCCATTAAGCAACCTGAGTTGAAAAATGTGCTGCTGGAAAAACACAGCAGGCCAGGCAGCATCCGAGGAGCAGGAGAATCGACGTTTCAGGCATAAGCCCTTCTTCAGGAATGAGGCTGGTGTGCCAAACGGGCTGAGATAAAAGGTAGGGGGGAGGAAATTTGGGGGACGGGTGCTGGGAATACGATAGGTGGAAGGAGGTGAGGGTGAGGGTGATAGGCCGGAGAGGTGGTGGGGGCGGAGAGGTCGGGAAGAAGATTGCAGGTCAAGAAGGCGGTGCTGAATCCGAGGGTTGGGACTGAGATAAGGTGGGGGGAGGGGAAATGAGGAAGCTGGAAAATCTACATTCATCCCGTGTGGTTGGAGGGTTCCTAGGTGGAAGATGAGGCGCTCTTCCACCAGGCGTCGTGTGGCCAGGGTCTGGCGATGGAGGAGGCCAAGGACTTGCATGTCCCTGGCCAAGTGGGAGGGGGAGTTAACGTGTTCAGGTGGTTGGGTTGGTTGGTGCGGGTGTCTCAGAGGTGTTCCCTGAAACGTTCCGCAAGTAGGCGGCCTGTCTCCCCAATGTAGAGGAGACCACATCGGGTGCAGCGGATGCAGTAAATGATGTGTGAGGAGGTGCAGGTGAATTTGCGACAGATATGGAAGGATCCATTGGGGCTTTGGAGGGAGGTGAGGGGGGAGGTGTGGGCGCAAGTTTTGCACTTCTTGCGGTTGCAGGGGAAGGTGCTGGGAGTGGAGGTTGGGTTGGTGGGGGGTGTAGACTTGACGAAGGAGTCGCAGAGGGAGTGGTCTCTCCTGAATGCTGATATGAGTGGAGAGGGAAATATATCCCTGGTGGTGGGTCTGTCTGGAGGTGGCGGAAATGACGGAGGATGATACGATGTATCCAGAGGTTGGTGGGGTGGAAGGTGAGGACCAGTGGGGTTCTGTCCTGGTGGCGATTGGAGGGACGGGATTCAAGGGCGGAGGTGTGGGAAGTGGAGGAGATGCGGTGGAGAGCGTTGTCGACCACGTCGGAGGGGAAATTGCGGTCTTTGACGAAGGAGGCCATTTAAGTTGTTCGGCAGTGGAATTGGTCCTCCTGGGACCAGATGCGGCAGAGGCAGAGGAATTGGGAATATGGGATGTCATTTTTACAGGGGGCAGGGTGGGAGTAGGTGTAATCTAGTAGCTGTGGGAGTCGGTGGGTTTGTAGTAAATGTCTGTGTTGAATCGGTCACCCGAGATAGAAATGGAGAGGTCTAGGAAGGGGAGGGAGGAGTCTGAGACGGTCCAGGTAAATTTGAGGTCGGGGTGGATGGTGTTAGTAAAGTGGATGAACTGTTCAACCTCCTCGTGGGAGAACGAGGTAGCACCAATATAATCATCGATGTAGTGGAGGAAAAGTTGGGAGTGGTGCCAGTATAGCTGCGGAAGATGGACTATTCCACATATCCAACAAAGAGGCAGGCATAGCTGGGGCCCATGCGGGTGCCCATGGTTACTCCTTTGGTTTGGAGGAAGTGGGAGAATTGGAAGGAGAAGTTGTTAAGAGTGAGGACCAGTTCAGTCAGTCGAAGGAGGGTGTCAGTGGAAGGATACTGGTTGGGTCGGTGGGAAAGGAAGAATCAGAGGACTTGGAGGCCTTCGTGATGGGGGATGGAGGTGTATAGGGACTGAATGTCCATCGTGAAGATAAGGGGCCGGGGAAGCGAAAATCATGGAGGAGGTGGAGGGCATGGGTGGTGTCCCAAACTAGGTGGGGAGTTCTTGGACTAAGGGGGACAGGACCGTGTCGAGGTATGCAGAGATGAGTTCGGTGGGGCAGGAGCAGGCTGAGACAATGGGTCGGCCGGGGCAGTCGGGGTTGTGGATTTTGGGCAGGAGGTAGAAACGGGTGGTGCGGGGTTGTGGGACTATAAGGCTGGAGACGGTGGATGGGAGATCCCCTGAGGTGATGAGGTTATGGATGGTCTGGAAGATGATGGTTTGGTGGTGTGAGGTGGGGTCATGATCAAGGGGGCAGTAGGACGAGGTGTCCGCGAGTTGGCATCCAGCTTCAGTGGTGTAAAGATCGGTGCGCCAAACTACCACTGCCCCTCCCTTGTCTGCTGGTTTGATGGTGAGGTTGGGGTTGGAGCGGAAGGAGTGGAGGGCTGCACGTTGTGAGGGTGAGAGGTTGGAGTGGGGGAGAGGGGTGGACAGGTTGAGGCGGTCAATGTTGTGGCAGCAGTCGGATATGAAGAGATCGAGGGCGGGTAAGAGGCCAGCACGGGGTGTCCAGGTGGATGGGGTGTGTTGGAGGCGGGAGAAGGGGTCGTCAGAGGGTGGGCGAGAGTCCTGGTTGTAGAAGTAGGCGCAGAGGCGAAGGTGGCGGAATAAGTGCTCGATATCCAGCTGCGTGTCGCACTCATTGATCCGGGAGCCTAGGGGGATGAAGGTGAGGCCTCTGCTGAGGACAGATCGTTCATCCTCAGAGAAGAAGAGGTCTGGAGGGATGGTGAAAATATGGCAGGGCTGCGAGCTAGGACCTGGTGTGGGGCTGGAGCTGGGAGTGGGGGTGGAGTTAGTCGTGGGGACGGAGTCAGTCATGGGGGCAGAGATTGACGTGGTGGCGGCGTGGTCCTTGAGCAGGTGAGTGACGTCACTGGGGGCGGAAGTGGCTGCGGTGACGGCCACTCCGGAGGCGGAAGTGGCGCGCCGGGCAGAAACGACACTGGTTCCAGTAGCCGTGGATCCCGCGGCGGCTGCGTGTCTGTCGGCGATGGTCTTCCTGGAGATCATGGAGGCGGTTGTCTGGGCGGTGATTGCAGAGGCTTTATGGTCGGTGGTGGTTGTTGTCCGTGCGGCGGTGGGGTCGGAAGTGACATCACCGTTCGCCGCGGCGGTGGTGGCTGCAGTGTCCGCGTGGGCAATGGCACCCGAATGGTTCCAGAGGTCGCGAGAAGGTTCTGGAATGGTCGAGGAATTCGGAGTGTGGGGGTGAGTACATGAAAGTTTTTTGTATTTACATTCTTTGATGTTCGATATGGCTAGGAAAAAAACGTTTGTTCAGTGTATGAATCCTTCTGAGGATGAAGAACAGCAAAGGTCCTTTGCAGGTCTGGGACAGTGTTGTCCTGAGCTGGGGCAGGGCTGACTGCAGGGACTGTAGGTGGCAGTGCATGGCTTGAAGCGTGGAGCAGAGGATCCAGAGGGAGGTCTGTTGTTAGAGGCTTTGGATTTGTTGCAGGTAAAGGTTCTCCTGGTTGGGTCCAAATTGTGTTGGTTTGAATGTCCATGTGGGGTCAGTTGGTTCCGTAGGCAGGTGCTGAGGAAAGAGATGTGGCTGTAGTAGCGTGTTTGTCTCAGGACATGGCTGAAGAGCTTCAGGGCAGAGGAGATGACCAGAGGGGTGCAGTGAGAGAGGGACTCACTGAGATCCTTGTAGAGGGACGAGGAGAGCTTCTTCAAGGTAGGCATCTTTGCAAGAGGATTTGCAGTAGGTCAAGATCAACCAGGAGAAAGTCATTTCCCCTCCTCCTTCACTATCCTGTCGACCTGCGACTACATTTTCAAGGGACTATGAACCTCCTCTCCAAAGTCTCTCTGTTCAGCAATACTCCCCAGGACCTTCCTCTTAAGGATACACATCCTGCCCTGATTTGTCTTTCCAGAATGCAGCACCTCACATTGATCTAAATTAAACTCCATCTGCCACTTCTCAGCCCATTGGCTCATCTGATCAAGATCCCTTGTACTGTGAGGTAACTTTCTTTGCTATCTACTACACTTCCAATTTTGGTGTCATTTGCAAAATTACTAACCAGACCTCCGAAGTTCTCATCCAAATCATTTTGGCCTATCTTCAATTGCCCTTGAGAA
Organism: Chiloscyllium punctatum; assembly: GCF_047496795.1. Lineage (NCBI taxonomy): Eukaryota > Metazoa > Chordata > Chondrichthyes > Orectolobiformes > Hemiscylliidae > Chiloscyllium > Chiloscyllium punctatum. Next base: position 84,165,904 of record NC_092760.1, read on the forward strand.
GATGATAGTGAGCTGTAGTCCATGTGCTGTACAAAGCCCTCAGGGAGTGAATTCCACGATTTTGACATGAATTTTTTTTACATTTTAGTAGCTCCACAAGTACAGTATATGATATGATACAGATCTTTAATGCTTTTGGTGCTGTAGTAGGTCCGGATTTAATCAAGTTATCATGGTGCAATTGTAATATAATTTTTGTCATATATTTCATTCAGAGATACTGTGGGTAGTTTTAGATTTGTTTCCTAATGCATGACAAATAGTGGTATTGATTCAACTGACCATCACATACAACTCCCAATTTTTGTTTCTATCTATCAACTTCATTGAGAACATAATCAGTTCCATAAACACAAAATCAAATTATCCTTAAACACTGACAAAAAATTTATCAAACATTTTCCAAACATTGAACAATTCTGCTAAAACCAGAAAACCTGAAGATTAATTTCTGCCACAGTTAGCTTGGCAGCCAATCTACAGCTTTGCTCTGGAGTAAAACAATGGAAGAGCTGTACAGAGAATCAAATGACGATGTAAAGGTAAGCAAAGAGTATATGATTTGCATTTTGAATGTGATTGGATTTCTCATTGTCTCTGGTACCAGTATCTATCAGAGCTAAGTCATCAAGACTGTGGCATCAATTGGTCAACAGTCGTTAAACAAGTTATTACTTCCATGCTAAAAGGGAGAATGCTTTTTATCATTATGTCCACTATCGTACAATGGGGATGAAGATGTTAATGATAATGATGTTCCTGATGATGTAACTCTGATAATGTGGTTGAGAGCACTAATGCTGTGGAGTAAGAATTTCTGAAACATGTTCAAGTTGATTTTCTGGAGCAAGACGATGTGGAGCCAATTAAGGCACAGACTTTTTAAAATCTGGTAGTATCCATTGATAAAGGACTGTTTAACAAATTTGTTGCAAAAGAACCATTAAGAAACGGTGTGATAGAAATTTTCCTAAAGTTTGAAAAAAGATGTATTTCAATCTGAAATTAGGGTCTTAAATCAGAGCAGTTATGAATACTTGACAAGAAATTAGGCTGTGATAGATTGAAAAGATACACTAAAGAGCTTGACTATTATTAGCCAATAAGGTAAAAACAATGACTGCAGATGCTGAAAATCAAATACTGGATTAGTGGTGCTGGAAGAGCACAGCAGTTCAGGCAGCATCCAACGAGCAGCTAAATCAACATTTCGGGCAAAAGCCCTTCATCAGAAGGGCTTTTGCCTGAAACGTTGATTTCGCTGCTCGTTGGATGCTGCCTGAACTGCTGTGCTCTTCCAGCACCACTAATCCAGTATTATTAGCCAATAGCTAGTATTTAAAGAATTAATTGCTGGAAAAGCGCAGCAGGTCAGGCAGCATCCAAGGAACAGGAGAATCAACGTTTCGGGCATCAGCCCTTCTTCAGGAATGCCGAAACGTCGATTCTCCTGTTCCTCGGATGCTGCCTGACCTGCTGCGCTTTTCCAGCAACACATTTTCAGCTCTGATCTCCAGCACCTGCAGTCCTCATTTTCTCCTTTAAAGAATTAATGTATGGTTCTCACAAGCATATGTTCCTATGAGGAAAAACGAGCCAACAGGAAAAAAATAAGAGAGCCATGACTACAAAGGGAGTTAAATATTGCATTAAATTAAAAGAGGAATCTTATAAAGTTGCCAGAAATGTTTTAAGCCTGAGCATTGAAAGGATTTTAGGATTCAGCACATGAGGTTAAAGAAATTTATTAAGACAAAGAGAATATAATTTGAATGTAAAATAATGAGAAACATAAAATAATTGTAAAAGCTTCTACAGGTAGGTAAAAGGGAAAGATTAGCTAAGAAAAATGTGGGTCCATGACAGCCAGAGACAATACAATTCATTATATGAAACAGAAATAGTGGGGGGATAAATAAATACCTTATGTCTGTCTTCACAAAGGAAGATACACGAAATCTCCCCGAACCAATTAAATTGCAAGGGTCTAGTAAGAGCATGGAAGTGAAAGAAATTAGTATCAGTGAAAAAAAAGCAGCGTTGAACAAATTATTGAACTACAAGTTGACAAATCTCCAAGCCCTATGATTCTCAACGCTGAAGGAGATGATGACAGAAATCGTGGATAATGGTTACCTTTCAAAATTCTGGAACAAATGGGACTTGAACTTATGCTCCAAGGATTAGGGATACTGCCACAGTGCCATTGGAGACCTCCATTTTGTGAAGGTATAATAAATGATGTGACTAATAGATATTTAGAAATTCATCTTAGCAAGTTTTTAAGCAAGTTCACAAGAGAAATTGATAAATTTCTAGTCAGCAAAGGATACCTGGACAATATGAAAATATAGCATTGAGGGAGATGATCAGCCAAGGTCTGGCAGCGTAGATCAAGGGGCTGAAGGGCCTGCTCTGATACTCTTATCAACAGCCATAGCTTGTACAGATTCTTTTTTAAAAAAACAGTAGTCTTGAAATTGTTGAAAAGGAGGTTTTGGCTTTGAGCTAATGTTATTGGACCAGAATCCAGGCTAGTGTTGTGTGACAAGCTCAATTCCACCTCAACAATTTTATTTTTCTTTCATACAGTCATAAAGATCTATAGCCCAGAAAACATCCCTTCAGCCCATCGCATTCATGCTGTAGAGGAACAATCACCTAATCATTCTAATCCCATTTTCCAGCACTTGGCCCATAAGCATTTATGCCTTGGCATCACAAGTGCACATCTAAATACTCCTTAAATGTATTGAAGGTTCTTGCATCCCTCCACCCTTACTGGCAGTGAATTCCAGATTCCCACCATCCTCTGGGTGAACAAGCTTTTTCCTCACATCTTCTCTAAGCCTTCTGCCCCAAACCTTTAAATGCCCTCTGTCCTTGATCCCTCCATTAAGAGGAAATATTCCTTCCTGTCTATCCTATCTATCCCCCTTGTCATTTTATACATTTTAGTCACGTCCCCCTCAGTCTCCTCTGCTTCAGGAAACGACCCAGGTCTATCCAATCTCTCTTCATAACTGAAACTCTCCAGCATGGGCAATACCCAGGTAAATCTCCCCTTTACCTTCTCTATATTATCATATCCCTCCTATAATATGGATTCCAGAACTGTACAGAATACTCTCGATGTGACCTATTCAACATTTCATACAATTCCAGTATATTACACTCTAAATCTCAATAATAAAGGCAAGTGTTCAGCATGTCTTCTTAACCACTTTATCCACCACCTTTGATCCCTTAAGGAACTGCAATACATGCATACCAAGGTGGTTTTGATCCCTCCGAGGGTCTTACCATCATCATGTATTTTCTTGCCTTGTTTGTCTTGCCCGAGTGCATCACATCACACTTATCAGGGTTAAACCCATTTGCCACTGATGATCCCACCTGACCACCCTGCCTATATCCTCTTGCAGTCCAAAGCTGTCGTCCTCTCAATTTACCACTCCATCATCCACTTGGCATTTCTGACTATAGATTGCTGCAAAAGCTTTAGCCTTATCTTTAGCACTGATGTGCTGTTCTATTCCATCATTGAGGGTGGGGATATTTGTGGACCCTCTTCCTCCAGTGAGTCTTTTTTTGGTTGTCCACCACCATTCATGATCTGAATGTTGCAGGACTGCAGAGCTTTCATCTGATGCATCAGCTGTCGGATTGCTTATCTCTGACACTTGCGGCTTATGCTGTTTGGCACACAAGTAGTTCTGTTTGGTAGCTTCACCAGGTTGACCTCATTTTCAGGTATGCTTGGTGCTGCTCCTGGCATGAAGTCCTGTGCTCTCCATTGAACCAGGGTCGATCCCCTGGCTTGATGATAATGGTTGAGTGGGGGATATGCCAGGTCATGGGGTTACAGATTGTGCTGGAGTACAATTCTGCTACTGTTGATGGCCCACAGCACCTCATAAGTGCCCATTCTTGAGTTGTTAGATCTGTTCAAAGTCTGTCCCATTTAGCATGGTGATAGTGCCACACAACACAACGGAAGGTATTTTCAATTAGAAGGCAGAACTTTGTCTCCACAAGGACTGTCCAGTGGTTGCTCATGCCAATACAGTATTGGACAGATGGATCTGCAGCCGGCAGATTGGTAAGGATGAGGTCAAGTGTGTTTTCCCTCTTGGTAGTTACCCCATCACCTGTTGCAGACCCGGTCAAGCTACGTCCTTCAGGACCCAACCAGCTTGATGAGTGGTACCTACTGCCGAGCAACTCTTGGTGGCAGACATTGAAATACCCCACCCAGAGTACATTTTGTGCCCTTGCTCAGTACTTCCTCCAATTGTTGTTCAACATGGCTGAGTACCGATTCTTCAGCTGAGGGAGGACAGTACATAGTAATCAGTAGCAGATTTCCTTGCCCGGGTTCAACCAAAAGCCACGAGACTTCATGGGGTCCACAGTCAATGTTGAGCACTCCTGGGATAATTCCTTCCAGATTGTATCCCACTGTGCTGGGTCTGTCAATGAGTCAGGACATATCCAGGGATAGTGATGGTAGACATTATCTGTAAAGTATAATTCTTTGAGTATGACTATATCAGGCTGTTGCTTGACTAGTCTGTGAGACAGCTCTCCCATTTTTGGCACTAGCCCCCAGATGTTAGTAAAGAGGCCGTTGCAGGGTGGATAGGGCTGTTTCTGCTGTTGTCTTTTCTATTATCTAAGCCAATGCCAGGTGACCTGTCTAGTCTCATTTATTTGAGACTTTGTGGAGATTTCCTTCCCAGTTGGGTTTTTTCAGCAATTGACAATGATTTCATGGTTGTCAGTAGATTATTAATTCCATTTTTGTATTATTGAATTCAAATTCCAACATCTGCTGGAGCAGGATTCAAACCTGGGTCTTCAGGGCATTATCTGAGTTTCTGGATTAATAGTCAAGCAATAACACTGCTAGGCCAGCACCACCTGTATTGCAGAAGAAAAAACTGAAAGGAGATGAGGGGAACATTTGTTTGGTAGTGGCACCACACTTGTGTGGGCAGAAATGGTGGAGGGTGATCCGGTGAATACGGAGATGGGAGGTGAGGATGTGAAGAGCTCTGTCATAATTTTGGGGGTGAAGGTAAAGGGTGAATGGAGCACAGGAAATGGAATGGACACAGTAAAGGACCTGGAACTGGAAGGTATGGTGGAAATTCTCAATTGAAGGAAAGGAAATATTTTGAAGTACTGATATAGAGAAGCTGGGAGAATGGAATAGAGTCCTTGTAGGAATCAATGCATGAGGAAGGATGGTCGAGTCAGTGGCCCTATAGTGGGAAGTAGTCAATAGCTAATCTCTGGAATGGAGACAGAGAAGGTCAAGGAAGGGAGGAGTCAGAAATAAACCATTTGAAGGTGCGAGAGGAGTGGAAACTTAAAGCAAAGCTGGAATATGGAACCAATCATTAGTTATCAACGTACCAGAAAAATAGGTGCAGAAGGAGACTCAAAGTAGGTCTTCAGTCAAGATATATATCTCACAAAACGTTCAGCATATCTTGTATCCATAAGAGGGCTTTGTGATGTGAGTGATAGTGTCCCTGCCTCAGAGCCAGGATGCCCACGTTCAAATCCCACCTGCTTCAGGGATGTATCAAAATATAGTTCAATAGCTCAAATATACATAGCTACGTTGGATCCATATGGGGACCAGAGCAACACCTTTGCTTTGGAGGTAGTTAAAGGAGGAAATGTCCAATGTGAGAACAGGCTGAGGCAGGAAGTGGAGGGTACTGATCGACAGGGAAAAGTTTTCACTTCACTTCACAGAAGAGAAGCAGTGCTCTCAGATTGTCCAGATAGTGGAGCGAGATCGGGACTCCATGCTGAAAAGGCAATATCCCACTCTGGGAAACTGGAATTCTGTTAAATTGATAAAGACCTGTGAAAAGTCAGGAAAATAGATGGGAAGAGAGTGGAAAAGGGGATCAGAAAGAACAAGCCCATATCTTTATCCTAAGTGATTACATTTTAATCAATAAGACCATAAGAAATGGGAACAGGCATAACCCATTCAGACCCTCCAGTCACCATTCATTCAGATCCAACAAAATCCACGCCTTGTTACCTGCTCAAGAACAAAACTTTCCTCCCCAAAACTTTCCTATCCCTGTGGGATAACCTGGCGTTAAGAATAAAATGTTATTATCGTCTATATTACATCTTTTTTTCAAAAACTACCTACATTCAGGGAATATTTGAGTCTATATTTATGACAGGAAAATGAATAATAAGCCTATAAATTATTGCAATTATTCCTATGTTATATATGACAATTGTGTGTGTTTTCAAAGTATGTATCTTCCCAGCAAAACATGGAGAATGTGGCTGAATCAAACTGAATCTGTATATGTATGAGCGGTTATATATTAATGGCTATACTAATTTGACTATATTTATTTATTCAAATTAATTAGCAGAGCTTTCCTTCTAGCGCTGGTTCTAATTATTATTTATCACGAGACATTACAGTCAATTTGTCTTTAATATCTACAGCAGTGCATGCAATGTATAAACTAGTTTGTCTGCTTTATGATCTGTGCCTCCTGTTGTGATTTTAATTCAATGTGGAAACATCCAATAAAAGTTTATTAGTTTTATTAATAGCTGAGGCCTATCTTTATTAATATAAAAGTAGAATACTGCAGATGCTGGAAAAATGAATTAAAAATAGGAGTTACTCAGTGCCCCTGATAGTGGGAAAGAGAGCTGATGGACTAGTGACATCTCATGCGACTGGAAACCTAGGGGATTCAGGGAATATTCCAGGGGACCTGCATTCGAACTCTACTATGGTGGAATGTGAGCTCAATACAAATCTAGAATTAAGAATTATTTTAAGAAACCATCATCACAGGCTTAAGGCATTCAAGTGTTGCCAGATTGTTTTTCCAGGATGAAAACAAAAGAAAAGGCTTTCCTTTCACAAGATCTGATTGTGCTAAAGCACTTCATAACAAGTGAATTTCCTTTCAAGTTATCTGGTCGTACAGTACGTACTTTGTCAAAGCTTTTTATCTTGCATTCATCAGGACAATTCACAAGATATACCAAAGCAAGGGAAAAACATGGTCAATGTTTTATTTACTTTTCTCTTTATTCATTCACTGCATCGTGAGAACATCACTGGCTAGGCAGCATTTATTGTGCATCCCTAATTGCCCAGAGGGCAGTTCAGAGTCAACCATACTGCTGTGGAGACATTTGTAAGTTGGCCAACTAAGGATGGCAGTTTCCTTCCCTAAAGGACATTAGTGAAAGCTTATGAGAGGAGAATGCTGTTTGGTTGGCAAGTGTGCCCTGATTGGTAGAGGCAATACTTCGGGGAATATGCTGATAAATGACGACTGACAGTTAGCCGCAAAGTTTTTTTAAAGCTTTGAACCAGGAAAATTAAATCTGATTGATCAAGGCATCACCAGAGACTTGAACAAGAGGATGGTTATCTCCTATTTTATTAAGTTGATAAAGGCAGTGTATGTTCTTTCCGTCAGTAAAGAGTCTTGTGCAGTAAACATGCAACTTGTAGCATGCAAGTGTGCCATACTGCAAGATTGACTGACAATCCTAAATTGATAGCATAATTCTTTACACACTCAGGATTATGTAATAAATGTTCAATTGCGGAATCATAGCAAATATCAAGCTTGTATTGTGAGTTTTTCTAGTACAGGCTCATTGGGTATATTCATTTCCTTGTTTGATGTGACCAGCTGAAGGGATATACTGTTTGATATGATCCACCACTCTTTGGGATGTAAAGCAATATACCTGGCATCACAGCAGCACTAAAATTAATATACCAATTTGTTCACTTGGGTGATAGGCTGAACACATTGGGACTGCTACTTTGCCATGCACTGTAGAATTAGGCTCATTGACAACCTCAAAAAGAGGTCCCAAGATGACTGTTTACTGTGCAATCTTGATGCTTAAATAAGGTGCATTCAAGCCATCCAGTGGGATAGTAACCCTGATCAGATTGAGGTTGTACAGGATGTTGGTGAAGCCTCTTTTGGAGTACTGTGTCCAGTTCTGGTTGCCCTGTTACAGAAAGGATATTATTATGCTGCACAGGGTTCAAAAAAGATTTATCAGCATGTTGCTGGGATTGCAGGGTTTGATTTATAAGGACAGTTTGGACAGGCTGGGACTTTTTTTCATTGAGGTTGAGAGGTATCCTTATGGAGGTTCATAAAATCATGAATGGCAGTGTCTTTTTTGGATGGTGGGGGTTTCAAGAAGAGGGGGCATATCCTTAAAATAAAAGGAGAAAGACTTAAAAGGAACCTGAGGGGCAACATTGTTACACAGATGGTGGTTCACTTGTGGAATGAACTTCCAGAGAAAGTAGTGGATGCAGGTACAATGACAACATTTAAAAGACATTAGGTAAGTACACGAATAAGAAATATTTGGAGGGATATGGGCCAGGAGCAGGCAGGTGGGACTAGTTTAGTTTGAGATTATGGTCGACATGGACTGGTTGGACTGAAGGGTCTGTTTCCGTGTAGTATGACTCTATATTGCACCGCATATTGTGCAAAATTATGAATAAAGTTTGAAAAGTGTGATGCTGGAAAAACACAACAGGCCAGGCAGCACCTGAGGAGCAGCAGAATCGCTGTTTCGGGCATAAGCCCTTCTTCAGGAATGGCTGAATCGGCTTATGCCGAAACGTCGATTCTCCTGCTCCTGGGATGCTGCCTGGCCTGCTGCGTTTTTCCAACGCCATACTTTTCAACTCTGGTCTCCAGCATCTGCAGTCCTCACTTTCTCCAAAATTATGAATAAGCCTAAAGCCATCACGTTTGGTCCCCAAAGTGCCCATTTTATCTCAGATTACCCTGGAAGGGTGAGGTTTCTTAGATGTTTGAGTATCAGGTGAAGTGAACTCTGTTAATATAAAGCAGCTACATGAATGGTGCTCACCACTAACAGGATGTTGCCATTAAGCAAATAGACCTTTGGCCTATCACAAGAATGATTAATGTTATATATGAATTTCAGTTTACACTGAAGAAGTTTAAGTAGAAAGGGGGCAAGTCCAATGTTCCCAGTGTAGGTATCTTTGGTGAGAGAACCACCCACTAACACAGAATTAAGGGTTGAATTAAAGCTTGTGTCAACATACCATGACACCACCACCTCCCCCAACTTTTACCTAGAGATTGAATTTGTTCTGGGCCTGCTAATAATAGGTATAGTCCCAGCCTGCCAACGCCACAGACAAATATTTTATCAGGGGAATGACCTGATCAGTAACAAGATATACCCCTCAGAATGAAAAGGATAATCCAGAAAGGATGAGCAGGCTGGAGAAAGCAAGAGGTAGGCTAAGAAATAAGAAGACAGGTTAGCAGGCTCTCTGAGCATTACAACCTTTGAGGGTTTGAGTGGCTCAGGAAGGACCATTTGAATTAAGGGAGCTGGAAGTGATGGGGACGCTGCGAACTGAAAGAGTTTTGGAAACCCTACAAGGGTCAGAAAAATCCATGAGGGATGGAGTGCCCCATCCTAAGCACTGCCCAAAAGAGTATAATGTGCTGGAGTAGGACTAATAACCATAAAAGAACGCAAAAGGGGTGAGGGAGGATGACAAAGGAGAAGATGGTGGAGTCAGAGATCTGAATAATGGATGTCTTCATGTTCAATTTAATACAGCCCAGAAAAATTCCCAGACACGTCAGAAGAAAGTGAAAGTGAAGCCTCACTTAGGAGGAGAGTGACAGTGCATCAGAGGCTGACCGTCCTCCTGTAAGGGAGGTGCATATGTTCAATTGCAGAATCATATCAAATGTCAGACATTTTGTTGTGAGCTTTTCAAGTACAGACTCGTTGGGTATATTCATTTCCTTGTTTGATGTGACCAGTTGAAGGGGTATATTGTTTGATACGATCCACCAATCTTTGAGATGTAAAGCTACATACCTGGCATCACAGTAGCACTAAAATTAATATACCACTTTGTTCACTTGTGCGATAGAACAGATTGGTGAAATCCCATTCTCAACACAATGGGAAAAGGGAAGATAACACTCAGTACTGCAGACATTCGGAATGGAGGCCACCAGAGGCAGAGTAGTGAGTTAAACACAGAAAGACCCAATTATGAAAAAAAAACATAATCCAAGTTTCAAACCCCAACCAGGAGAAAGGAGAGAGGAGGCGTTGCAGTGGTTGTCCACAGGGCGGTGGGGTTGTTGAGTGTGTGTGTGTGTGTGTGAAATATTCCACGAGTTGTCATCCTGTATCTGCAATGAAGAGGAGACTACATCGAAAACAACGGACATAGTCGATGAGTTATTTGGCTGTGCAGAAAAATCTCTGCCGGATGTAGAAGGATCCTATGGGGTCTTTGGCAGAGATGAGGGGGGAGGTGTGGGTGCAGGTTTTACACCACTTGTGGCAGCAAGGGAAGATGCCGGGAATGGAGGGTGGGTTGGTGGGAGTCGTGGACCTAACGAGGGCGTATCTCAGGAAGGATGTACTGGCCCTGGAGCATGTTCAGAGGGGAGTCAAGAGTGTGATCCTAGGAATGAAAAGCTTAACGTGTGAGGAACGTTTGAAGACTCTGGGTTTATACTCAATGGCGTTAAGAAAGGTTGGGGGTCGGGTGAGGATCTAATTGAAACATACAGAATATTGAATTGCCTGATCAATTGTGTTGTCATAAGGTTTAATGTTAGTGAGATGCAGGATGTAAGTCTAGACATCAAACTGGAGGCGAATATGAGATTACCACTAACTAATACCAAGGTAACAAATTCAAAAAGTACCAGAATGTTGTTTATAGATTATAAAACTAAACATTAAGAGCCAAAACTCAAGACAACTTACAGAGCTCAGGAACATGGCCAGCTGCTATACCCAAGGCAGGTTCTGAACACAGATTAAGATGAAAACTCAGAATGTGGAATGGTTAAGTGTTGTTGTTCCAATTTCTGTTTCATTATTCCTTTCAACCTTATGATGGAACACTTATCATAAAACAGGAGAAATATTGTTATTGTTCCTTTCTTGTTTTGATAAAATATAGACTACTGTATCAATTTTCAACCCCATCATCTAATCCTAATACCCGGAACTTTCATGGATTTATATAGCTTTAAAAATAAAAAGTACACTGACTTAACACTACTGCAGCAATTGGCTTACCACAATGATCATCTAAGCTTCATGAAACCAATGTGGAATAAATAGAATCATTCAAATGAAATTAACATTTTTATCAAAAGGCATTGAAACTAGTTCACTCAGTCAGGCATAAAGGATCCCTCATATCCTGTGTGATAACCTCCTTATATTGAAGATGAAAAGCATCATGTACAATTAACGTGTTTGGAACTAAGGAGCTCAAGTATTGAAATAAGCCAACCAGCTGCAATTCAGAGAGGTGATTTTGACAGAGTAGATCTGTGATTGGAACCAGCTAAAGAAAGTGTTCTTCAAGAACCCTGAGAATGAAAAGTGCCTTGTGACAGAACTGATTAAAAAGCATGACCAGAACATTAATAAGTCAATAGATCACTGAAATATTTGCTATAGCTGAGAATACAATTAGGCAAACTGTGGTCTCAAGTTAAAACCTTTCTACCTCAAGGATAGTCTAACAGCTATAAACAGGGCATTGGATTGGACACTATCCTTTTTTAACTCTCTGTCTGTATATATCAATGCTTGATATCATGGTTCTTGGGTTGATGCACTTTTCCTCACCTGGTCATAACCTGTTTAATGTCTCAACTGGACAATGACCTTTCAAGACAGTGTAATACTTCCTTAATATTGCACAGGAAGTGTCAGGCCAAGGTTTGGTCAAGTCTGTGGAGTGACTCTTTGAACAAAAGCAAGCCATTCGGCCCTTCAAGCCTGTTTCACGATTCAATAAGGTCATTGTTGATCTGATTTTAACCTGCATATCCCCAATAATGTTTCAATCAATCAAAAATCTACTTACCTCTGCCTTAAAAATGTTCAAAGGTTCTACATTGACTGCATTTTGAGGGGGAATTCTAAAGATTCACAAGATGGTCACCCCTTATTTTTAACTATAAGCCCTAGTTTTTGTTTCTTTCACTGGAGTGAACATCCTTTCAAATCTACTAGGCTGAGATAGGATCCCTTAAGGATCTTATACGTTTCAAATCAGTCAATTCGGGCACTTCTATACTCCAAAGGATACAGGCCTATCCTATCCAGCCTTTCCTCATAAGGCAAACCATTCATTCCAGCTATGAGTCTATAAACCTTATCTGAACTGCTTCCAGCACATTAGTATCTTCCATCAGTTTGGTGAACAGTACTGGTCACAGTAAGTTAACTGGTACTTTCACTAGCATGGTACCACCAATGCCCTGCATAACTGAAACATAACCTCCCTACTTGCACATTCAATTCCCTTCGCAATAAATCATTGCATTCTATAAGCTTTCCTGATTACTTGCTGTACCTGCACACTAACCTTCTGTGTTTCATGCACCAGGACATCCAGAGTTCTCTGCATCTCACAGCTCTGCAATAGCTCACCATTAAGATAAGAAACTTCTTTTTTGTTATTTGCTCCAAAATTGACAGTTTGACACTTCTCACTTTGTACTCTATTGTCAGATCTTTGTCCACTCACTTCACCTATCATTACCTATCATGTCCTCTTCACAACTCAGTTTCCTACCAATCTTTGTGCAAATACAACGACCATATCTTTGATCCCATCATCCAAATCATTTATATAAATTGTAAGGAGTTGAGGTCCCAGCATTGACCCTGGCAAACCATTCATGAGATCCTGACAACCTGAAAAAGACCCACTTATTCCTACTCTCTGCTTCCTGTAGTCAGCCTTGCCAATATGATATGCCCTGGAACATAAACTTTTATTTTCCACAACAACCTTTGATGTGAACTTTTACAAAACAAATAAAGCCAAAATATCAAAGAAAAGTCATTGAACTTAAGATGTTAACTCTTTCTCTCTCCACAGTTGCTGCTAGACCTGTTGATTTTCACTGGCACTCTCTGTTATTATTATGTTGGCACAACTCTATGTAATTCAGTGGTCAGAAAACCAGTACTGACTTATCCATATCTTGTCTTGGGAAAGAATAGCCTTAGAAGGTTTCCAGAATGGTCCTAATATACACCTGAGGGTCTCAGACTCCTGATTTGTGTCCGTGAACTCTGTCGACTAAGCACACAATCATAGACACTGGGCAGAAGCAGGTTCAATGTGTGCTGTCCTCCATCGTGAAATATTGTCAACACTCTCAATAATTTACAGGTGAAGACAGGCCATTTGACTGAGGTACTTGAGGTCTTCCATGGAACCAGCAGCTCCCAGGAGGAGGAGATGACAGGCAGGAGTCGACTCCCACACTCTCAGTTCCTAACATGATCATGACAGTCCTGGAAGGAAGCTAATTTTGAGCAGAATAGATAGAGTAATTCTGTAAAATGGGTTTTCAGCAAATTATTTAGAGCATCCATGCATTGGTTTAGCAACTTGTTTACAATATTTATTGTGAACTCTTAGAATCACAGAGTTGAGGTAATAGAGACATTTCATGCAATCAATTTCAGGTTGAATGTCAGAAGGTAATGTTCTGTGGATACATCTAAATTGGCTGCTGATATTTGCTGCAAAGTATAACTAGTGCCCTGTTTAATTAAATGCCTACGGTGAAGACAGTTATTATGCAGCAAGATTTCTCACAGTGATGTTTATTAACATTATAAAATGAAATGAGATTGGGCATTTTCCAGCCCAGGCTTTCCTTAAGGCTGGTTCACATGCTGGTGCAGATGAACTACCAGTGATCCAACAGCCAAATCCAGTCGTACCCACTGCCAGATCTACCTACTCCAGCTGCCACCATCTGCACATTCTGGAAACCTTTTGAGTTGGCTGGCATTTCACTTCAACCACTGCACCTCCCATCCTGTAGAAATGCAGATGCATGCAGAACTGTCCCATTGAATGGTAACAATATGAACGGTAGAGCTTCTTTCAAGCTGCCCAGGGAGATTTGAAGACTGTAAGAAGACTGGAAGATGCCACCTGCTTATAATGTCTTTTCACTGCTTTGGTTTCGTTCTGTGGGGAATAATGTTATAAAAGCCTTTTCTTGTCTTCTCTCTTTCGCTCATTAGTATTCGTACTCAAAACCTCAGTGAAGCACAGCGAGCATTAAAGAAAAACGAACCCAAATCTTGCAAGAGTATATCCTATTGAATTGGCAAAACTTCCTTTACATTTTTCATCCTTTTGTTGCGATTTTATAATTGGAACTAATTCCCACAACGAACAGATTGGCAATCACCTAAATTCATTTTACTTTAATCCCTCATAGGCAGAGATTCTTGTTTTTAAATCCATTTATCACAGATGATTCTGACCCAGGTGCATAAAGTACGAAAGCTATCACTCAGGTTGCAAAGATAAAAGGCCAGTGATAGAAAAAAAAAACCATCGTCCAGGCCTACGAATAAATTATAATCTTTATCCTTTATGTTTTTCATGGGATACCAGTGCTGCTGGCAAGGTCAATATTTGTTGCCATCCCTAATTGCTTCTTAGCTTGCTCAGCCATTCCAGGGGGCAGGTTGTGAGCCAAACACATTCCGATGGGTCTGGAGTCACGTGGGGGCCAGACCAAGTAAGGATGAAATATTTCCTTCCCTAAAGGCCATAAGGGAACCCAATTGCTTTTTTTTTTAACAGCAATCAATAATAGCGTTATGTTCACTATTACTGAGACAAGCTTTAATTTCAAGATTTGTGAATTTCACTTATATCTCACCAGCTGCAATAGTGAGATTATGGACCCATATGCAAGTTCAGTGACATTATCACTGTGACAGCATCTCTGCCAGCCCATACCAGGGAAACAGCATGCAAAACATTTCAAAGTGGGCATTTTTTTCTTAATTATTCAGATTGAGAGCATTGCTAGGTAGGTCAGCATTTATGCCCTTCTCTAATTGCCCAGAGGGCAGTTAAGAGTCAACTATATTGCTATGGGTCTGGAGTTCAGATCAGGTAAGGATGACAGTTTCTATCCTGAAAAGATATTAGTGAAACAGATGGGTTTTTTCAATAATCAACAATAGATTCATGGTCATCATTAAACTCTTAATTCCACATTTTTAAAGCTTGATTCAAATTCCACCAACTATTGTGGCAGGATTCAAACCCACACCTGAGAGCATTATCTGGGTCTCTGGATTAACAGTCCAATGATAATACCATGAGACCATTACAAGAAGTGTAATAAAAATGCCTTTTATTTCTTGGTATTCCACACTTTCAACACTCTTGTTGACAATATGCATGTTTTAAAGCATACAACCCAAGGACTACTTCAAATCTTGTCCCAACTCTGCAGCAGTGCTCCCATCTTCAATGTGTCCCTCAGTACATAGTCCTGGACCTTGGAATGTGCCAATAATTGTGAACAGGCAACTAGTGGACAAGTCCAAAGTACTTTAATTTACTCCAGCTACAGGGAATAAGTTCTATCTAAGTCACTATGATGTTCAGTTCACCAAGTTATGAATTAAATTGGATTTATTATCACGTGTACCGAGGCACAGTAAAAAACTTTGTCTTGTGAGCAATACAGGCACATCACAGAGTTAAATAGCATAGATAAGTAAATAATAGGTAAACAGTGGCAAAAACCAAAACGCAGGTACAGGCGATTGTTAAGAGTTTGTGAGTCCATTCAGTATTCTAACAACAGTAAGGTAGAAACTGTTTTGAAACCAGCTGGTACGTGTGCTCAGGCTTCTGTACCTTCTCCCCAGTGGTAGAGGTTGTAGAAAAGCATTGCCAGGGTGGGATGGATCTTTGAGAATGCTGGCGGCCTTTCCTTGACAGCTGGTCTGGTGCATGGATTCTATAGATGGGAAGTTGGACTTTGTGATTGTCTGGGCTGAGTCACCACTCTCTGTAACTGTCTCCAATCTTGAATGGTATGGTTGCCATACCAGGTAGTGATACATCCAGACAGAATGCTCTCAATGGCACACCTATATAAGGTGGCAAGGGCATTCGCCGCCATGCCAAATTTTCTCAGCTGCCTGAGGAAGAAGAGACATTCTTGGGCCTTTGTAACCAGTGCATCCACACGAGGAGTCCAAGAAAGCTTGTTGTTGATGACCACTCCCTGGAGTTTGACACTCTCCATTTGTTCCACTTCTGTGCTGTTGATGTGTGTGTATGTGTGTGTGTGTGGGTGTGGGGGTGTGTATGTGTGTGTGTGTGTGTGTGTGGGGGTGTGGGGGGGGTGGTTGGGGAGAGGACATGAGGAACATCCCGCCGAAAGTCAATAATGAGTTCCTTGGTTTTGCCGGCATTGAGAGCTAGGTTGTTCTCAGTGCACTGTTTTTCCAGGTCTTCCACCTCCCATATGTAGTCTGTTTCATCACCAACTGAGATGCGACCGACTATGGTGGTGTCATCAGCGAACTTGTAAATGCCATTAATCTGGTATTTGGCAACACAGTCATGGGTATACAGCGAGTACAGTAGGGGGCTAAGTATGCACCCTTGAGGGGCTCCTGTGTTGAGTGTTAGTGAGGATGAAATATTGTCCCCAATCTTCACTGATTGTGGCCTGTGGGTCAGGAAACTGAGGATCCAGTTGCTGAGAGTAGGGCTTATATGGTATGTGCTATGCAAAGATTCTGTTTCCAACTAGAAATTCTCAGATATAAAGAACAATTAAGCTTGAACTACAGGGGTTTCAACTTCTCATTATTTCTTTGTGCAATTTGAAATTGCATTTTCCACAAAACAGCTTTTATATGGAAATTATGCATTTAAGCTCTCCAGAATTGGTCACAATCCATTGCCATCTTTGATAATATCAATATGACTCCAGAGAAATTATTTTCTTCCAACAATGTTACACTACCAGCACCCAGACCCAAATCAGTATAGATCTTAAACTAAAACATACGCCCCTTAAATCATCAAAAGCGACTACTCAATTTAGATTCCTTTTGTTGTTGAAGCATTCGGCTATATTAAAGGGGCATTTATATCATCGGGTTACCTATTTATGCAACTAATTCCAATTTTCTCTGATGTACAATTTGCAGTCCAGAGTGGGATCTGGTCTAACTCCAGGGTGAAATAATTGAAATGCTCAGGTTGGCTCAGTTTGACACATATGTAGGTGAATTATTTTAATATTTAGTTATGATATTAAAATAGGTGATATCAAATCAGCCACCAATATTGCATTCTTGTCCCATTTTCCTTAATATTAAAAGAAGTGAAAAGAAAAATTGATCAAATGTCCAATGGGTATCCAATCCATCAGTGTCATATGATGCCTATGGTAAAAGTTAAAACTACCTCCATGACTTGGAAAGAATCATAGAATATCTACAGCATGGAAGCAGGCCATTCGGCACACTGAGTCCCTACTGAACCTTCGAAGAGCATCCTACCCAGACCTACCCTCTACCCTTTAACCCTGCATTTCCCTTGGTTAATCTGCCAAGCCTGCACATCTGTGAACACTATGGGCAATTTAGCATGGCCAGTCTAGCTACTCTGCACTTCTTTAGACTGTGGGAGGAAACCAAAGCACCCAGAGGAAACCCATGCAGACACGAGGAGAATGTGACAGTCACACAGACAGTCACCTGAGGGTGGAATTGAACCCAAGTCCCTGGCTGTGCTAACTGTGCCACTTCTAGGCAGTAAGGGGAAACATGTTTACAGCAACAAAACATGGGCAAGAAGTCATGGTTTTAGGGTAAGACAGAATAGTTTTAATTAGTAATGGGTTGAAGGGTTATGGAGAGTGAGCAGGAAAGTAGAGTTGAAGCCAAGATGAGATCAGTCATTATTGTATCAAATGGCAGAGTGGTTTTGAGGGGCTGAATGGCCTATTCCTGCTTGTAGTTGTTATGTCCTTATGCATTGTGATTCAGCAGCTTTTTTTTAAAATCATGTCAGTTTTTATTGTCCATTGACACAAAAATTATCACCAAAATGTTTATTTTCAAACCAGGTCAAAGCTGCAGAGAGTCTAGGAAACAAGTCATCAAAGAAAGTATCAACTGTTGTTCTGCATGGTTAAAAAAAAAGCTCCCATTTAGCTACAGGACCATCTTTCACTGTTGGCAAAGACTAAATTCACCCCCTAAATTCAGTGAAGTGTTAAACCGGTTTCATCAAGAGATTATGGTGTCTCTTTGAATTCCTCAGCACTTGTTACACTCACCTGTCTTTAATTTGAATTTTATGTACTTGTCATGGTCTCTGTTAGCAGCTTAATTGTTTTCTTAGGTTGTGATGCTGTACAAATAAGTGTAGCAGCCTGCATGAAGCTCAGAGTGTAAGGACTTCAGCCAAGGCAGGCTGTGGGCAATGTGAATATTTTACTGCCTGGATGAATCTCCAGGCAGGAGCTACATTGTTAATGAAATCCTGCAGCTAGGTTTTCTTTATTCAGTCTTTTAGCTTCTATATTCTCATTTGGTAAACAGAATATAAATGGAATCATCAAAATCTGGTCCAAAGTGTATTCGCTCTTTTTGAGACCATTACAGAATTCAGAATTATGTCTCAAAAAACTAGTTGAGATTAGTTTCATGATATTGGTTATCACATATTTAAGTATTTCATTTTGTGTATTACATTGCTGACAGATTAGTACATTTTCACATAAACAAGAATATCTTTCTTCCTTTCTGGTTAGCAAATCTACTCAGCAAACTCAGAAATTAATCTTAACTTTTAGATACCACCATGAATTGCCAGCATAGATTGTCAGGTGGCCAAATAATAACAGATCACGAGTGGTCTCACATGGTATAAACATGGATAAACATCATGTAATCCATGCCAATTGCACAGAAGTGAAATATCTCAAGTTACCTTCCTAAAATAATGTCCTTCTGACAGCCATAATTCCAATCACAAGTTGAAATCTTCTCACTTTTTATTTAATGAAACATAGGAGCTGAAAGTAAAACAACATCAGACAGCAATTCAGAAAATACAGTCTTCAGGACTCAACATTGAGTTGAACAAATTTGGAGCATGAATATCTCTTTCGTTTTCGACTACCTATCCCCCCAATGCCAGATCCTGTTAAAAAGTGGGTTGTTTTCACCATAACCAATCCATTTTCAATGATTCATTGTCCCAATTATTACCCATCTAGATTTTCTTCTTCCTTGGCTATCAACAATCCCTTTGTTTACCTATCTCTTTTTGTTCTCGCTATCTCCTCCAGCCCACTCACTCCACTTCACCCTCACTAAACACACCCTATCATTAGCATAAACACCACCTTTTCCTAGCTGCTTCAATTCTGAGGGAAGGTGATTCTTTCTAAAGTTAACTCTATTTTCTCTCTACAGATGCTGCCAGACCTGCTGAGTTTCTCCAACAATCCAAATGAAACGTATTGCTCCACAATTTTACTAGCCAGCCCCTTGACACACTCTCAGCTAACCATATGACCACAACATTGTTACACCCTCTACTCCTTATTGCCGAGTTAATTGTCCAGAATATGGAAAGTTTTGTAAAAGACTTAAACTGTAAATCAAGACGAGGTATTTCTGTCAAAATTGTTCTGATAGTGATTGTTTTACATCTTGACTCATGCACATATACTTTCATGAAAAGTAATAATTGATGTTTGATCTAATTTAGGCAGAGGTGCTGACTCCTTGGGAAAGCTAGCTAAAGCTGAAAGAGTGATAGTAACAAGCAAAGAATCCCATTAATTTGGTGATTACCTTGAGAATTCACAAGGTGGAAATTATAAATTGAAAATCACAAGTAGATTAGAAAGCTTGTGTATGGGTCCACAAGTCATATACCAGTGATTAGATTAGTTACCAGAGTTTCAGGTAACCCTGTCTTTCAAGGATCTTCGACAATACTCATACAGCTGGTTTATTGCTACAGCGGTATACCATTGTCAGAAAATTGACTTGTCAATGAACCTGCTTGAAACTTTAAGCAAGGTGATTCATTGTGTGATTCAGAGTAGTCCATTGCCTAATTGTAAGATTTTGATAGTACTTCTAACTTTTTATGGCATCGTATTAGTTTGCAATAACCTTTCATCATTCTGCTTGACATCCTTTTGAACAGTTTTGAATGAGGGAGACAATTAAAAGGGTGGCAGTTTGCAAGAAGCTAGTCTTTAGGACGGAAGGTTATTTAAAGGTGCTGAAATATTTGGTTGAAACATTTCTGTCTGTTTTAATTACACTCTATATAACTCAAAGTTTTGTCTGTCACAGAGTCATAGAGATGTACAGCATGGAAACAGACCCTTCGGTCCAACCTGTGATAAGTCCCCAGGACCTGATCAGGTGTACCCTAGAACTCTGTGGGAAGCTAGAGAAGTGATTGCTGGGCCTCTTGCTGAGATATTTGTATCATCAATAGTCACAGGTGAGATGCCGAAAGACTGGAGGTTGGGTAACGTGGTGCCACTGTTTAAAAAGGGTGGTAAGGACAAGCCAGGGAAGATGAGCCTGACGTCGATGGTGGGCAAGTTGTTGGAGGGAATCCTGAGGAACAGGATATACATGTGTTTGGAAAGGCAAGGACTGATTAGAGATAGTCAATATGGCTTTGTGTGTGGGAAATCATGTCTCACAAACTTGATTGAGTACCTACTAGCCTTTCGTTTCATCCTAACAGGTACATACTTTCGCTGGATTCTTGTTATCTCATCTCTGAAGGCTTTCCATTTTCCAGCCGTCCCTTTACCTGCGAACATCTGCCCCCAATCAGCTTTCAAAAGTTCTTGCCTAATACCGTCAAAATTGGCCTTCCTCCAATTTAGAATTTCAACTTTTAGATCTGGTCTATCCTTTTCCATCACTATTTTAAATCTAATAGAATTATGGTCGCTGGCCCCAAAGTGCTCCCCCACTAACACCTCAGTCACCTGCCCTGCCGTATTTCCCAAGAGTTGGTCAAGTTTTGCAGCTTCTCTAGTAGATACATCCACATACTGAATCAGAAAATTGTCTTGTACACACTTAACAAATTCCTCTCCATCTAATCCCTTAATACTATGGCAGTCCCAATCTACATTTGGAAAGTTAAAATCCCCTACCATAACCACCCTATTATTCTTACAGAAACCTGAAATCTCCTTACAAGTTTGTTTCTCAATTTCCCTCTGACTATTTAGAACAAGTGGGAAAATGTTTGAACATAGCACCTTAATCGCAAAACCATAAAATCCCTATATGGTAGTGTAGAAAAAGGTCATTTGGGCAAACGAGTCCACATTGACCTTCTGAAGAAGAGCCCACCAGCCCATCATCTTACCCCTACCCTATCCCTGTAACCCTGTAACCCTCTATTTCCCACAGCTAATCCACCTAGCCTGCACATACTTGGAAAGTATGGGCAAATTAGTATGGCCAATCCACCTAACCTGAACACTTTAAACTGATAATGACCTTTCAGTTATAGCCATAGAGTCATAGGGATGTACAGTACGGAAACAGACACTTCGGTCCAACTCTTCCATGCTGACCAGATATCCTAAATTTATCTAGTCCCATTTGGCAGTACTTGGTCCATATCCCTCTGAACCCTTCCTATTCAAATGCCCACCCAGATGCACTTTAAATGTTGTAACTGTAGCAGCCTCCACCACTTCCTCTGGCAGCTCATTCCATACACTCACCACCCTCTGCATGAAAACGTTGCCCCTTAAGTCCTTTATAAATCTTTCCCCTCGCATCCTAAATCAATGCCCTCTAGTTGTGGACCCCCCAGCATATGGCAACGACCTTGCCTATTTGTCCTATCCATGCCCCTCATGATTTTATAAACCTCGTTAGCTCACCCCTCAGCCTCCAACACTCCAGGGAAAATAGCCCCAGACTATTCAGCCTCTCCCTTTCGCTCAAACCCTCCAACTTTGGCAACATCCTTGTAAATCTTTTCTGAACCCTTTCAAGTTTCACAACATCCTTACTATAGGCGGAGATCAGAATTGCACACAATACTCCAAAAGTGCCAAACCAATGTCCTGTACAGACGCAACAAGACCTCCCACCTCCTGTACTCAATGTTCTTGCTCTTAAGCAAGAATTGGGCATTTTTAATCCTCTTTTATTTGCTAATTGGCATGATCAATGAATTAAAATTTGGAGAACAAAACATCTGTATTTTAAAAGGATATCTTAATGTTCTGCTCAAAACATTTGTCCTTATTGCATCAGAATCATAGGAATGAGGTGAATGGTTGTATGATAGTGAGTATTATGGATATGATACATCAAAACATGGAGGATAGGAGGTGGCATTGTTTATATTATCCGTATCTAAGGAGATGTGCCATTGTTCACACAATAAAATGTTAGTTTCTGGTGCCTCAGGAATGAGAGATAGACATTTGATTAACTGACATGACTGTAGTTGCAGCGGTATGACGACGTTTGATGACTATCATCGTTAGACAGTGGAAGGTGTTAATTCAAATCACTTCTTCATAAGGAATATGAAGTCTTTAGAATTGTGGAAAGGAAAATGGAAATGCAGGCGCTGGCTGGTATTACAACTGAGACCCCCTCCTCCATCGCAAAAATGACAGAAGTTATCCAAAATGCTGCACTTAAGCTCGGGGCACAGCAATTCTTGTTTTCACAGAGGGAGGATGCAGAGCAAGCCATGATTTACCTATGCAGCAAAAGTGAAGACTGCAGATGCTGGAAACCAGAGTTTAGATCAGAGTGGTGCTGGAAAAGCACAGCAGGTCAGGCAGCATCCGAGGAGCAGGAAAATCGACGTTTCGGGCAAAAGCCCTTCATCAGGAAATGTCGATTTTCCTGCTTCTCAGATGCTGCCTGACCTGCTGTGCTTTTCCAGCACCACTCTGATCTATGGTTTACCTATGCACAGATTATGAACGCAGTTGGCCATTCAAATAATCAGTTGATTCCCAAAAATCAGGTTTACACATGCCTGGTGAAACCCAGAGTGTGGAGATTAGACCAGGTTAAAAATAAGACTTTTCTCAGTAAGTTACTTTTGGTTAACTATGATAACGTTCAGAGAACTGTGGATATGGTTCCTCAGGGGTGAGGATGAGGTCAGAGTTTCTTTTTTGGGAGATGATGCATGAGTTGGGGTGGGGTTTAGCGTGCTGGGGTAGGGGTAGGTGATCAATTGAGTTGTGGCACTGGTTAATGTGGTGAAGATAGTGTTAAAAGGCGCATAGCCCCTTGCAACAGTCCAACATGTGAAGATTTGTATTACCCTGACATGAAGTAAAGGATTGTGAAGAAATATCAAGAGCATGTTAAGAAGTCTTAACCTGTCATATAGTGTCAAAAGTTAACTAGAAGTGTCATTATGTCAACAGTTTTCATCAAATTTCAAGCAATATCAAGAAGCATCAAAACATGTTTAGACCAGTCAAATCGCATCAAAACAGTTGAAATTTATGTCTTTGTGAGTCAGGGTGTTTTTTATTCCCAATAGAGTGTAGTTTATATCTTATAAGTAAAAGAACTTTATTTTATCTTCTGTGTGCATGGGTATTTGTGGATATTAGAAAAAGTGTCATGGTTGGTGAAGAGGGGAAGGATAGTTGTTTGAAGTTGGCAGTAGATGGGGCCAGCATGGAGGTATGGGGGGGCCATAGGGGAGAGGGCATTAGGTGGCATGGATACAGCATGGTAAGTATGCTGGGAGAGGGGTATGAGAAGTTTTTGGGGTGATGGCTATTGGAATGTTCTATGTTTAATTATTTTATTTTGATTTTTCGCCCCCTTATACATTGTATACAGCCTGCCTTGGAAATCAATATTCTCTTTAAATCTTCCTGGATCATCTGGGGGGGGGAAAACTAAACTCTATCCCATCCCACCCCCTCCAAAACCATAAACCCCTCCCCCAAAACAAAAATGGAAAGTGCCGGTAGCCATTTTAAAGGTCTGAGAATTCTCTTACATTTGCTCACACCATTTGGAATGAAAATTGGGCTTTGGAGTCTTTTTTTTGGTTGAGTTTTACCATGGCTTCTTGGTGATATAACTTCACCTTAAAATCACATCCAAGAAAGAAGAAGGAAATACCATCTCTTCTGACATATTCAGAGAATTCTGAACTTTAAAGGACAAGAAGTGTCCATGCTGTCTTTCCTGATTGTTTGTTAAGGTTTATAAAACCTTATTTAATACATTTTACTTGATTCATGAATACTGGTCATTTGTTAGGAATTGGATTGAATTGAATTAAATTACTTTTATTGTCACTTGTCCTCAAAAATGTACAGTGAAAAGTTTACAAGTCACCACAGACACAATTGAGGATACCATTGTTATAGATTAAGAGCTTGAAACTTAAAATAGTTTTTTTAAAATAAATGGATTTTAAACTTCAAAACCCATAAAAATTTGTTAATTATCATTTCTATCACACAAACAACAACTGAGCTAATCTTGTCAAGGCAGTCCCTATCTAATAGGACTATGGCGTATAAATCTTGCTTTATCTGTATGCGACATGAGGGAGGTATCTACCTTGAATCCCTAAGTTATACATGGGACTGTTGCTGTTAAATTCCTTCTTCCTCCTGTCAATGTAATGAAAGATCGTAAGAAATTGAAGAAGGAAAAAGCCATTCAGTCTCTCAAGCCTATTTTGTTATTCAAAATGATCACAGGTGAACTGATGTGACCTTTACACCACTTTACAGACTTTGTCCTCCTTGACTCCTTTAAAATCTGTCTGACTCGACATTGAATGCTTTCATTGATCCAGCTGACACACTCTCTGAGGAAGAAATTTCAAAGACCGATGAAGCTCTTAAATGGGAGCCCCTTATCTTTAAATTATGTCCCTAAGTTTGAGATTCTCACATGAGGGGCAATATTCCCTTTTTTTTGTCTAAACTCCAATGAATATATCAACTCAATCTACTTAATCTTTCACCATAGAACAGTATTTTTAGAAATCAGCCTGTTGTCTCAGATTCCAGTGTAAGTAATCCCTTCCTATTTGAGGAGACCAAAACCATACACAGTACTCAAATTCCTCCCTTCCTTTATTGATGATCTTCATTATATTGAAAGGAGGAACATTGGTAGAACCAATGGCAACAGTCCTATATATAGATAGATGTCAACATCTATTTAAATGTTTTCTTAAATTAGGAAATAAATATATTTATTAAAACAAATATTAATTGTACTGCTGAAATGATTTTAAAACAAGCTATTGGTTGAAAAAAAGACTTACAATCATTTAGCACATATCATCATCATCATCATCATCACCATCAACCATTTCAAAACATTTGCATCATTTAAACATGTTTGGTGTGTTGTCACACCTGTTACTGCTAATGTCACTGAACAAGTAAAACAGAGGCCCAGATTTTAATGCTCTGGGGATCCTGGGTCAAATCCTACTATGTCACTTGGTGAAATTTAAATTCAATGAAAAAGCCTGGAACTGAGAGCAAGTCTCAGTGATGGTGACCATGATCTCCACTGATTGCTATAAAAATCCTATCTTTGGGCATAACAGTAGTGCCACTATCTCTGAGCCAGGAGGACTGGCTTTGAGATCGATCTGCTCCAGAGGTGTGTCATAATATTTCTGAACAGGTTGACCAGAAAATAGCTTAGAACATGTCTTATTCCCTAATGCCTTTTAGGGAAGGGAATCTGCCTTCCTTACATGGTCTGGCCTAAGCGTTTGCTCAAAGAATGCAAGGAAAGACATGTTTGTTACTGTGGAAAGTAGAAAGGTCTAGAAAGGTCTAGCTGAGCTTTGTGCTTAAAAAAAAGGAAGGCCTTGATACATTGTCAACTTCATTCAGTGTTCTATAGCTTTGTTCACCGTTATTCTATTTGAAATATATATAGCACAACTTTTTTAATGAATTAAGTGGTCAGTGATTTTTCATGGTTACATTTACTGAGTCATTGAATATTGGTAGTTAGGCCATCTTAAGGGATCAGCAATTTATCTTGTAAGTGTAGATATTATATATTAACATACTTGTTCCAAATGTTTAAGGAAGCTGTTAAATAACTTATCTCTAATTTTCTGAAGCAGTCACGCCTTTTATTCAGTCATGTGATTAGTTAACAGATTGTATATTTATTTACTTTGGGATGGCATGGTGGTTCAGTGGTTAGCACTGCTGCCTCACAATGCCAGGGACCTGGATTCAATTCCAGCCTCGGGCGACTGTCTGTGTGGAGTTTGCACATTCTCCTCATGCCTGTGTGGGTTTCCTCTGAGTGGTCTGGTTTCGTCCCACAATCCAAAGATGTGCAGGGACTTGTTGGGCCAAAGGACCTGTTTCCACACTGCAGGGCTTCTATGATGCTATATGTGATTGTAGAACCAGATCAAAATGATTGGCTCTTAACTATCCTCTGAAATGGCTGATCAATCTACCCAGTTCAAAGGTAATTGGCCATGGAAAACAGATACTGACCCTTCCAGTGATCACAACATCACCTGAAAGACCAAAAAGGGAAACATGGCAGTTAATTTCCACACACCAAGCTCCCACAATATAATAATGATCCGATAATTTGTTTTTTCTGATACCGATTGAGAGAAATTTATTGGCCAAGATGCTGGGGATTGCTTCTCTGCTGTTCTTCAAAATAGTGTCATGGTATCTTCCACTTGAAAACAGACCCCAGGAATGACAACACCACTGACAGTATAGGGAGCATTATCCTTGTACTAGACTTGATTCATGGGCACATGGTGGATTTAAACCCGAATCCTGGTGAGTCAGAGACAAGAGTGCATCCAACACGTACACATCCACACACTGATGTGCAGTCAGTTCTTGTCAATTCATTTGCATAAAAAGTTTCAGATCTTAAGACAGTGATTGGTATCCTTGACAGAATTTAACAGTTTTGTAATGTGCTTTGCTTTAGTTGAGGACAGAAATACTATAAATATCGAAGCTCTTTGCATGTCTGTCCCAAAAGATACTTCAAAGACATTCAAACAAACACATCATACCAGGTGAAGGTTTCTCTCTATATGTCTTGCCATCAATTAATGCCCATCAGAGAAAGAACTGGAGCGTAACAAATTCATTGACAGTTGTCAGGAAGAGACTGATAAGTGTAAAAATGAACATATTCATAAATCATGTCATATTCCCACAGTAGTAATCATTCAAAGATAATGCTAGCACTTTGCAATCAATACATGACATTTTATGAAATATAAATAAGAGCAGATAGCTCCACTGACAATGTGAGAGATTAGCATCCTTAACAGTGTGTTTTATAGTCTTTTAAAAGAAGGAAATGGCTGAGTAATGGAATAGGATGAGTTCCAATTTATTGGAGATGGAGATATGAGCCCCAGAGAGAATACTAAGCATAGTATTTACTATATTTTCCAATCAACCTGTTTGGTGAAGTTATTTCACACCTCTCAAGCAGGTGGGAAGTGAACTCAGACATCCAGCTCTTAGATGTAGGGACACTATCACCGTATACCAACAGCCTCTTAACATAGTGTTTAATTTTTTTTTAAATTTAGCCTGTTTTTCCCAATCAAAGAGTCATAGTCATAGAGATGTCCAGCATGGAAACAGACCCTTCAATCCAACTCGTTCAGGCCAACCAGATATCCTAACCTGATCTAGTCCCACTTCCCAGCACCTGGCCCATATCCCTCTAAACCCTTTCTATTCATATAATCATCCAGATGCCTTGTAAATGTTGTAATTGTACTAACCTCCATCACTTCCTCTAACAACTCATTCCACACAAATACCACTCTCTACATGAAAATGTTGCCCCTTCGGTCCCTTTTATATTAGATTAGATTAGATTACTTACAGTGTGGAAACAGGCCCTTCAGCCCAACAAGTCCACACCGCCCCGCCGAAGCGTAACCCACCCATACCCCTACACCTACACCTACACCTACATCTACCCCTTACCTAACACTACTGGCAATTTAGCATGGCCAATTCACCTGACCTGCACATCTTTGGACTGTGGAAGGAAACCGGAGCACCCGGAGGAAACCCACGCAGACACGGGGAGAACGTGCAAACTCCACACAGTCAGTCGCCTCTGACCCTAAACCTATGCCCTCTAGTTCTGGAACCCCCCACGCCAGGGAAAAGACTTTGTCTATTTATCCTATCCATGTCCCTCATGATTTTACAAACCTCTATAAAGGTCACCCCTCAGCCTCCGACCCTCCAGGGAAAACAGCCCCAGCCTATTCAGCCTCTCCATACAGCTCAAACCCTGGCAACTTCCTTGCAAATCTTTTCTGAACCCTTTTAAGCTTTGCAACATCTTTCCAATAGGAAGGAGACCAGAATTGCATACAATATTCCAACAATGGCCTAACCAATGTCCTGTACAGCTGCAACAGGACCTCCCAACTCCTGTACTCAATACTCTGACCAATAAAAGAAAGCATACCAAACACCTTCTTCACTATTCTATTTACTTGTGACTCCACTTTCAAGGAGCTATGAACCTGCACTCCAAGGTCTCTTTGTTCAGCAACCTGTTCAGAAATATTATTACATCTGTCTGGGCATTAAACCCAGGTCTGTTGGTCCAGAGGTAGGGACACCACTACTGCAGCTCAAGAGGCCCTTCCTATAGTGTTTCTTTGTTCTATGTTTGATTATGCAAGCCTCATAACAATTGATGTCCACTGTTCTTGATTGGTTAATCCTAGTTATGGACACAAGGAAAAGTAACTAAACTTTAGAAAGAGGTGTAAACCAGAGTTGAAACATGGAGTAGATATTTTAAAGCATGGCGTAACGTAGCATACGTAAAGTTTCTGCCACAGCAGTCTGATCGGGCTCTGTCGTTTCCTACAATTACAGACGATGGTGACATTGAACCTCATCCTGAGCAGCATTTCACACAGTGTCACACTTTGAAACAGAACACACAGAGAAACTTGTTTAATATCTGCAGAACTTTGAGATGTGACATATAGAACCTGAAGAACCAAACAAGATAGTGAACGAATGTAAAAATGATGGGCTATTTTTAGATTAGGACTCGTCCATAATGGGAAAAGCTACTAAAGTAGCCACCAAATGGGCATTCCCAATATTGGAGCAAAGATTATTATAGTCCATAACGACTCTTTAGCTTTCCCTTCTGCTGCTCAGGTTGACTCCCCCATTGCATTTGCAAGTTTGAAGTTCTCAAGTGAACTATTGTCCTCATCCAACTGAGGGGAGGAAACTGTCTGTTGCAGGAGGAAACCTGGACCCAGGAGCCACCAACATTGTACATCAGAAACATAACTAAATAAATTAACCTCCGCAGAGCTCCACTGGAACGCCATTGCTGGCCAAATATGTTATTAATAAATTCATATTCACAGGATATTGTTTTTTTTCTGTATTAGCAATATGCTGTAGACTTTATTTATTTCTTTTAGATTTACTGCCACCACAGTTTGATTCGGTTCTGCGCTTTGAATGATATGAAACCAATATTAAGTTTCCAGTAAAATACTGCTATTGGATTGCTCTTGGCTACAGAACATCAGGGTATTCCAAACAGTGTCAGTACTAACTAATTTATAATGGATGCTGACTTGTTGTGTGGGTGTGTGACACTGTGTGAAATGCTGCTCAGGATGAGGTTTAATGTCACCATCGTCTGTAATTGTAGGAAACGACAGAGCCTGATCAGACTGCTGTGGTAGAGAGAAGCCACCTCCTGGTTTAACTAGAAGAGTCTCTTGTCATTAACAAGATCTAGTTTATTGCATGTCAACAACTAGTTGCCGGTTATACCAATTTGATATACATTGCTATAGAGTCCGCAAGCAGAAAATGAAGTGTTCTTTTTCCAGCTTGCCCTTCCAGCTTGAGCCCTCTGGACTTACTATCACTTTCCATAATTTTAGGGCCTGAACTCTCCCATGCCATACTCCCAACCCCTCACACCAGACCTTGCGATCACACAGTCTGCCATTACACACTTTCTATTGTTTGCCACTAACCATCTCCATTAACAGCTATTCACTTTCCCAGCCAGAACGTTATCCACTCCATTGTCTGTCCAACTGTTCTTCTCTGTCTTTGGGCTCTATCCCTAACTATCATTTACTCCTTAATCCCTCTCCTGCATATAAACCAACATTTTCCTAGCTACCACCAGTTCTGGGGAGAGTCACCGGACCCAAAACGTTAACTCTGATCTCTCTGCACAGATACTCCAGACCTACTGAGCTTTTCCAGCAACTTTTGTTAATGTTCTGAGGGCCTGGGTTCAAGTCTGAATTCAATAACAGTCTGGTGTTAAGAGTCTAATGATAACTGTGAATCCATTGTCAATTGTCAGAAAAACCCATCTGATTGATTAAAGTCCTTTAGGGAAGGACAGTGCCATCCTTACCTTGTCTGGCCTACATGTGACTCCAGACCCACAGCAATGTATTTGTCTCTTAACTGCCCTTTGGGAAGTTAGGGAACGGGCAATAAATGCTGATCTAACTGTCCATGTCTACATTCCATGAATTAATTTTAAAAAAGAAACCATTTGACTATGCAATAAGATCATGGTAGATCCCTATTGTGGACTTAATTCCACTTTCCTGCCCAGTCTCCAATAACTCCTGACTTCCTCCTGACAGCTCAAACACCTTTCTAACTCAGTCTTGAATATGTCTGTGTTTCTCACTTCCATCTTCAATAGGAGACCCCTTGCATTGAAGTTATGACCCATGGTTCGAGATTTCTTCAGAAAGGGAAATACTTGTGCACTGACTTCAACATTCCAGGGTTCCACATAGGCTTTTTAAAACAATGTACAACGGAGTCACTGGACTGCATGGGATTGTTGGAAGCCTTGACTTTGTGTTTTGGTATCTATGAATGAGCAATCAGAAGATTAAATTGGGATGTGCCCATTTTGGGTGAGCGTGTTGACAAGGTAGGTGCACCAGGTATACGTCGATTTTCCTGCTCCTCAGATGCTGCCTGACCTGCTGTGCTTTTCCAACACCACTCTAATTTAGACAATTGAAACTATCTTGCAAACTCAAATGGTTTTAATTAAATTTGAACCAGGTGAGTAAATATGGTGGGCTGTTAGCGTCATTATAATATTTACATTGCCAAGACATCCAGGGAGTGGGTTGTTGTGTACCTTAAATCTTCCTTCATGCAACTGGAACAGGGCAGATTTTTAACAAGTAAACCTCCCATTCCAAACTCAAAGCTGTCCATCGTTTTCATGTTCTGCAACTAGCTAGGAAAGGCCTCATTTCCTTTGGACTAGTTAACTGCCTAATCTCTAATATAGTATTGCTTGACTTAAGCCAACAACTCTCTTCTTTGAGATTCAAAGCTTCAGGCACTGAGGGGATTGTTGCATAGTAAGAATGTCTCTGGGCTTTACCAATCATACGTAATAGAGCCCTAGAGTCATAGGGCTTGGAAACAGACACTTCAGTCCAACCATGCTGCACAAAATCTCAAACTACACTAGTTCCACAAACATGCACTTGGCCCATATCCCTTATTCATGTACTTGTCCAAATGTTTTTTAAACATTGTAACTGTACCTGCATCCACCACTTCCTTTGGAAGTTCATTCCACTCACAAACCACTGTCTATGTAAAAGAAATTGTCTCCATGCCTTATTCAAATCTTTCTCCTCTCACCTTAAAAATACACCCCCAAGTCTTGAAATCCCCCGGTCGCAGGGAAACGACACCTGTCATTTACTTTATCTATACCCATCATGTTTTTATAAACCTTTATAAGGTCGCTCTTCAACTTCCTACATTCCAGTGAAAAAAGTCCCTGCCTATCCATCCTCTCCAGTAATGTTCTGGGTTTGGAGGTTTGAATCGCACGACGGTAGGTGGTGAAATGTGAACTCAATTTTATTTATTTTTAATCTGGAATTAAAAGAAAGTTGACCTCATGCTGACCATTGTCAATTGTTGTAAAAACCCATTTGGTTCACTACTACCCTTTGAGGGTCCTTACCTGATCTGACCTAAATGTAACTCCAGACCAACAGCAATGTAGTTGACTCACAACTGCTCTCTGAAATAGATCCAGCAAGCCACTTAGGCTGATGGCTAATTACAGACAGGCAATAAAAATGCTTGGCCAACCAGCAATGCCCATTTCCCACGTCTGAATAAATACTGTCTGGGTCTAAATCCTGGAGCTCCCTTCCTAACATAACTGAGGGTGTACCTATCCTGCTGCAGACTGCAACAATTCAAGATGGCAGCTCTCACCACCATTATCTCAGGGTAGTTAAGGTGGGCTAATAACTGTTGACCTCACCAGTGTACCCTCATCCTGCAACTGAATAAAAATACACCCATGTAATCAATCTCAACTTCATGAAAAAGTAAACACACTATTAGTGTATGGTTAACAGTTTTAGCTGTTGAACAGATTTTTTAACAATAACCCTATAATTCACAATAACTCATAAGGAGTAGAATCTTTCCCATCTCATTGAACATCAAATAGAATGATTGTGTCTGCTGTGCTAAATTTCAGCATCAACTGAGGCTAGCACAAGGCCACAGGGAGATAATCTTCTGTGTCAGTTTTCTGCTGGCCTTCCATAAAGTATCTTTGTCCCATCTATATTTGTGAAGGCTTCAAATGCACTCCTGATTTCAAATTAAATATGCTTCCAAAAGGAAACATTGAAAACGAAGGTACAGATATTCATGCGCTACATGTAAATAGATCTGGCAATGAAGCATCTATTCCTGCAAACCCTAAAAGTCACTCATATTTAGACTAATGATTTACCCTCTCTCCTCAAATATCTGTTGCAGACATAACATCTATTCTGGGGCCATTGTGCATCAAAGGAAACTGAGCCATTTTCTGTGTGTGAACCTGCTTTTTAACTCCGTACGGACTGTGGCAGAAAGAAAGGAATCAACTATGTGATACATCATAGTCAAAATGATTTATTTGTATTTCAAAATATGCTACCTAACTTTTATTTTTATTCAAAGCTTAAGAACAAGAAAAGCATATTGTTGACCAAAAAAGACAAGTAGCAAGCAATATGCAGCAAGCTCACTGCACTTTACACTGGAATAAGTAATACATCTTTCACATCAATGTGGTTGTTGCCTTAATTACTTTGCTTTTACTTCTTTCCACACCATCCCTTTTCTCTTCCATGTTCATTGTCCCTATCTTTTCTTCTAATTCTGCATCTGATCCCCTTTCCTTTTCTCTGTATATCTCCTACACCCCGCTTTGCTCTCTTTCTTTCATTTCCTCACTCTACTTCTTCCTTTTCTACCATATGTTATTTCTCTTCTTTTCCTGCATCCCCTACTTCATCTTTTTATCAAAAAGGCAGCTCAATACCAACTTCTCAAGTGCAACTCAGGACAGGCAATAAATGATGATTCTAGATTGGAGTGGTGCTGGAAAAGCACAGCAGTACAGGCAGCATCCAAGGAGCAGGAAAATCGACATTTCGGGCAAAAGCCCAATGGCCGAGCCAGGAAGAGAAATTCTGGCTATTGTCTTGTTTCCTTTCATTTCTATTTCCACGCTTGATGTCTCTCTGTCCATCTATGTTACTCTCAGTCTCATGCAATAGCGGATGTTAAAATGCTTTGGATTTACACATCCAAAAATTAGAAATGTAATCTTGGTCATGAAAACTACTCTTTCAAGGCAACTTTCTAAAGACGTTTCTTTGTGATCGGTAAGGATTGTTTGTGATCTTTCAAAATTCCTTAGAATCTGCAAAGGTAAATGTGGGTTTGGAAGCCGTGAGCATATCATCACTATTCAAAGAAAGACAGAGACAGAAAGCATCAAAGTGACCAGTTGGCTTAACATCTGTTATGGAGAAATGGTAAAATCCATCATTAAGATGGTAGAAGCAAGATACTTAGAAAATCACTTTACAATCATGCATGGTCTGCATGGTTTGTGAAAGGGGATTCATGTTCTGCAAATTTATTCAAGTTCATTGAGGATATAATGAGCAGGGTAGATAAAGGGTAAAACCAAAAGAGTGATTTGGATTTCCAAGTGGTATTATGGTAAGAGGTCACGCAAAGGATACTATACAAAATAAGAGCTCAAGGTGTTGGAAGGAAATATATTAGCATTGACAATAAAATGGCTAACTCTCAGGAAACAGGTTCAGAATAAATGGGTCTCATTCAGGTTGGCTAACTGTGACTAGTGAAGTGTCACACCTGTCAACACTATTGCATCACCAGCAATTTACAATCTACACTCATGGCCTTGTTGAAGGCCAAAATGTAGTGTAGCCAAATTTGGTGAAACAAAAATAGGAAAGGGTAAATTGTGAGGAGGATACAAAGACTTTCCAAAGGGATAGAGAAATGTTATGTAATGCAAAAATAAATGGCAGAGGAATATTATGTTGGAATATGTCAACTCCTGTACTTTGACAGAAGAACAGTATACTACTCAAGTGGAGTGAGGTTGCAGAATGTGACAGTACAGAGGAATTTGGATGTCCTTGTCTATTAATCACAAAATGTTGTCATGCAATTAGGAAGCAAAAACATTTATTTTGAAGGGGATGGATAAGGAAGTAGGGAAGTTTTATTATATCTGTATTTGGCATTAATGAAACCAGGGCTGGTGTACTATGTTGAGTTTTGATTCCCTCATTTAACTCAATTGGAATTACTTCAAAGAAGGTTGATTAGTGTTAACAGCCCTTATAAATTGTTATCACTACTTGAGAACTTAGGCTGAAAAATGAATGAAATTTTTTTTTCTATAAAGACCTGACTTATGTGTTTTAAAGGTCCAAAAGTCACTTTGAACATTGAGTTCAAAACAGCATATACAAGCAGTCAAGTGATTTCAGTTAATTGATCAGTGTGTCACCAAGGGAGATAATTGGAAAGGTATGGAGGACAGGAAAAATTTCTGGCTGTGACAACTGCTTGTTTTTTTTTGAGGTATTTTAGGTGCTGGAGGTGATTTCCTCGAGTTCCAGGAGCAGCAATTACTGTTTTATATGCTGTTGCATTGTTTTGAAACTTTGGAAAAAAAACGTCAAAACAACAGCAGTTTTAAAAGGGAGAAGAACAGACAAAGGAAGCACATGGTGAGGTCAGTGCAGGAGAGAGAGACAGACAGACAGACAGAGAGAGAAAGAAACTGACACTACCTTTGCTGTTTCAATTCATGTGTTGCTGGACATCGGAGTGCATCTGGGAAAATTAACAAACAGTGAAATTCACAACTGATCTTGGAGGAACTGTTGGGCGATATTCACAGCACAGAATCAGATAAGCGATTTGCTGTTTTAAGTCTGGCCTACAGAAAGTCTGCAGGAGTGAGTAGAGTGGGTTCTTTCTTGATTATATGTTTTTGGAGATATATCTCTTGATTAAACTTAAAATATAAGCCATAACTATTAATTTAATCTGAGGCAGTGTTTGTAGAGGAATAAAATGGTGTTATTTTCTGGGTCTGTAGATTGTGAAGGAACAAAAATGGCCTTTAGTAAAGTGATATGTACTTCTTGTCAGATGTGGGAGTTTAAAGAGAGTTTAAGGGTTAGTGTGGATTATATCTTTATATCTGCCATAAATGCCGTTGGTTGTGAATCTTATCAAATTGAATGAATCGGTTGGAGAGACAGTTAGAATCAATGAGGAATTTGCAACAGGAACAGTATGTGATAGATGGCAGGTATAGGAAGGGGGGAAAGTCTCAGATACAGTCACATAGATGGGTTAACTCCAAGAAAGTTAAGAGAGGTAGGCAGCTAGTGGAGGAGTCTTTTGTGGCTATATCCATTTCAAACAGGTATGCTGTTTGGGAAAATGTAGGGGGTGATGGATTCACAGGGGAATATCGCACGAACAGCCAAGTTTCTGGTATTGAGACTGAATCTAATGCAATGAGGGGTACATCGGGTTTCAAGAGATCAATTGTGTTAGGGGATTCTCTAGTCCAAGGACAGACAGACATTTCTGTGGACAGCAGCGAGAAAGCAGAATCGTGTGTTGCTTCCCTGGTGCCAGGATCAAGGATATCTCAAAGAGGGTGCAAAATGTTCTCACGGGGGAGAGGGGCCAGCAAGAGGTCATTGTCCACATTGGAACCAACGACATAAGAAGGGAAAAGGTTGAAATTCTGAAGGGAGATTACAGAGAGTTAGACAGAAGTTTAAAAAGGAGGTCCTTGAGAGTAGTAATATCTGGATTACTCCAGGTGCTACGAGCTGGTGAGGGCAGGAATAGGAGGATAGAGCAGATGAATGCATGGCTGTGGAGCTGGAGTATGGGAGAAGGATTCACATTTTTGGATCATTGGAATCTCTTTTGGTGTAGAAGTGATCTGTACAAGAAGGACGGATTACACCTAAATTGGAAGGGGACTAATATACTGGCAGGGACATTTGCTAGAGCTGCTCAGGAGGATTTAAACTAGTAAGGTGGAGGGGTGGGATCCAGGGAGATAGTGAGAAAGAGATCAATCTGTGACTAGTAGAGTTGAGAACAAAAGCGAGTCAGTCAGGGCAGGCGGGGACAAGGTAGAACTAATAAATTAAACTGCACTTATTTCAATGCAAGGGGCCTAACAGGGAAGGCAGATGAATTCAGGGCATGGTTAGGAACACGGGACTGGGATATCATAGCAATTACAGAAACATGGCTCAGGGATGGACAGGACTGGCAGTTTAATGTTCCAGGATACAAATGCTACAGGAAGGATAGAAAGGGAGGCAAAAGAGGAGGGGAATGGCATTTTTGATAAGGGATAGCATTACAGGCATGCTGAGGGAGGATATTCCTGGATATATATCCAGGGAAGTAATTTGGGTGGAACTGAGAAATAAGAAAGGGATGATCACCTTATTGGTATTATAGACCCCTAATAGTCAGAGGGAAATTGAAAAACAAACTTTTAAGGAGATGTCAGCTTTCTGTAAGAATAATAGGGTGGTTATGGTCGGGGATTTTAACTTTCCAAACATAGACTGGGACTGCCATAGTATTAAGGGTTCAGATGGAGAGGAATCTGTTAAGTGTGTACAAGACAATTTTCTGATTCAGTATGTGGATGTACCTACTAGAGAAGGTGCAAAACTTGACCGACTCATGGGAAATAAGGCAGGGCAGGTGACTGAGGTGTGATAAGAAGGGTGATAAGGACAAGCCAGGGAACTATAGACCGGTGAGCCTGACCTCAGTGGTGGGCAGGTTGTTGGAGGGAATCCTGAGGGACAGGATGTACATGTATTTGGAAAGGCAAGGACTGATTCGGGATAGTCAATATGGCTTTGTGTGTGAGAAATCATGCCTCACAAACTTGATTGAGTTTTTTGAAGAAGTAACAAAGAAGATTGATGAGGGCAGAGCAGTAAATGTGATCTATATGGATTTCAGTAAGGCATTCAACAAGGTTCCCCATGGGAGAATGATTAGCAAGATTAGATCTCACGAAATACAGGGAGAACTAGCCATTTTGATACAGAACTGGCTCAAAGGTAGAATACAGAGGGTGATGGTGGAGGGTTCTTTTTCAGACTGGAGGCCTGTGACCAGTGGAGTGCCACAAGGATCAGTTCTGGGTCCTCTACTTTTTGTCATTTACATAAATGATTTGGATGCGAGCATAAGAGGTACAGTTAGTAAGTTTGCAGATGACACCAAAATTGGAGGCTTAGTGGACAGTGAAGAGGGTTACCTCTGATTACAGCAGGATCTTGGCCAGATGGGCCAATGGGCTGAGAAGTGGTAGATGGAGTTTAATTCAGATAAATGTGAGGTGCTGCATTTTGGGAAAGCAAATCTTAGCAGGATGTATACACTTAATGGTAAGGTCCTAGAGAGAGTTGCTGAATAAAGAGACCTTGGAGTGCAGGTTCATAGCTCCTTGAAAGTGGAGACGCAGGTAGATAGGATAATGAGGAAGGGGTTTGATATGCTTTCTATTATTGGTCAGAGTATTGAGTACAGGAGTTGGGAGGTCATTCTGTTGCTGTACAGGACATTGATTAGGCCACTGTTGGAATATTGCGTGCAATTCTGATCTCCTTCCTATTGGAAAGATGTTGTGAAACTTGAAAGGGTTCAGAAAAGATTTACAAGGATGTTGCTAGGGTTGGAGGATTTGAGCTCCAGGGAGAGGCTGACCAGGCTGGGCCTGCTTTTCCCTGGAGCGTCGGAGGCTGAGGGGTGACCTTATAGAGGTTTACAAATTTATGAGGGGCATCGATAGGGTAAATAGACAAAGTCTTTTCCCTGGGGTCAGGAAGTCCAGAACTAGAGAACATAGGTTTAGGGTGAGAGGGGAAAGATATAAAGGAGACCTACGGGGCAACTTTTTCAAGCAGAGAGTGGTACAAATATGGAATGAGCTGCTAGAGGAA
Organism: Chiloscyllium punctatum; assembly: GCF_047496795.1. Classification (NCBI taxonomy): domain Eukaryota; kingdom Metazoa; phylum Chordata; class Chondrichthyes; order Orectolobiformes; family Hemiscylliidae; genus Chiloscyllium; species Chiloscyllium punctatum. The sequence continues at coordinate 84,204,290 of NC_092760.1, forward strand.
GTGGTGGAGGCTGGTACAATTGCAACATTTAAGAGGCATTTGGATGGGTATATGAATAGGAAGTGTTTGGAGGGATATGGGTCGGGTTCTGGCAGGTGGGACTAGATTGGGTTGGGATATCTGGTCGACATGGATGGGTTAGACTGAAGGGTCTGTTTCCATGCTGTATATCTCTATGACTCTTTAACTCTAATTCCTGGCCCGAGCTTTAGAGTTACCAGAGAAAGAGAGGGAAGGAGGCAGTAGCAGATTCATACAAGGGAAGTGTTTCACAACAACAGTGGTGCTGTTCTTGGCAGTTTCCTAAGAGGCTAAACTGAGGAGAAGTCCAAAGGTGCTTATTAGTGAGTAAACAGAAGCAGAAGATGACAGGGATACCAGAAAGGGAAACATTTCAAGGCTGTTGAAAGCATTAGCTTAGGGAGTCCTTGTTAAGTGATAGTGAGCTGCGTTAGCAGTTTGATCTAAGGTTTGATCTTGGGAGAGAGATTATTTGTAGAAAATAATATCTCACGAATGGGCAAATATTTGCCAAAAGGAAACCAATTACGGAAATGGCAACAGAGCAAAAACCTTTAGTATAGAGATCAGGGTAATTTTTCAATGAAGGTTGAGTGTCTGTAAAGATATTGCTGGGATAAAATCAATTTTATTTAATGTTTATACAGTCATACAGTACAGAAGTTTTTCTTCAACCCATTGAGTCTGCACCAACAAATAAAAAATACCACTTAACTAAACCAATCCCACTTTCCATCACTTGGCCCATAGCCTTGAGTGTTTTTTATTTCATGTGCATAACGAGATTTACAATAGGATTGTCCCAATAATTCTTGTAGAATAGAACATAAGTCATGTCTTCCTTTTGTGTAATTAACTTTTATGTTATTTTGTTAGAAGTAGTCCCTTGTGAATATGTTCAGTGACTGAATTCCAAGAACAAAACGAGAAATAACACTTATAGTTTATGAAGGCAGGATTTACTCTGGCTTGTTCAGTGTTCCCATCAGTTGAGATTATAACGCTCAGCTGATTCCTGGGATGATCAGTTGAGGAAAGGTTGAGCAGTTGAGTCTGTATTTGTTGTAGATTACAAATCTAAGAGGTGATCTCATTAAACATATAACATCCTGACGTGCCTCACAGGAAAAATGTTGGAAGAGTCCATAACTAAGAAGTGTGGTTTAAAATTGATTTATTTTAATTTAAGACAGAGATGAGGAGGAATGTTTTTACTCAGGGGATCAGTAGTCTTCGGAATTATCTTTCAGAGTGTAGTCATCGAATATAGTACATTCAAGGATGAGTTATACAGATTTTAGATTGTCAACTGAGAAGATACAACCCAATCCAAATACAAAGACCACACACTAATAATTGAGGACCTGGCAAATGCTGCTATGAGGGATCTCAGCTCCAAAGTAGAGCTTCGAGAGTTCTGGACTGTGCAGAAATCTTGGATTTCCCATTAACTGCCTCTTTGAATGAGACTAGGAGATGGAACCAGAAAACACACATCATGTGCCCTTGCACATTTCTGAACTTCTAAAACATTGTGGGCCACTTGTCCACATTGGCTGTAAGACGCTAAAACATCTCTCTGCTTTATTCGCCTTCTCCCCACTCTCAGGAAAGGGTTAACTTAGAAGGATGATTTTGCAGGGTGGCAATCATCAGTCTTGTCCCATGGTTTGGGTTGTATGATAAGATAATATAAACTATGGGAATTTATAGACAATGTCATTAGGATGTCAGAAGACATATGTAGAAATGAGACTTGAATGTGTTCCCAAACATGCCCTCTCTTATTCTCACTTGTATGTATTTCAATGTCCACTCATACAGTAAAATTCGCCAGTAAATTAAGCTGCTCTGACTTAGGGATGCTGCTGATAGGGGTACCAAGCCCCTTAGAGACTGGTCTTTTGCCTCTGTGGTGTTAAGTAGTGTTGAATTAGAAATACTCATGAGGGTCGTTTGAGTTGACAGGCAGACAGAGAGGAAACATTCTGACTCATTGTCGGAGTTGAAAACATTTCTAAAATCAAGAGTAGTAAGTTGCTTACGGCAAAGCCTATACCTTGCTCATGCATTTCCTCTGTAGCCTTCCCATGTCAGCTGAATATGCATTTTTTATTCACTTTCAGAAAGCCTGGTCTCTTGCTATGATGTTATATTGATGTTCAGCCAATTACATTCCATATTAGTCATAAATGTCTTGCACACATTATTGTGCAGCTAATGGTAGCCTAGTGGTATTACCACTGGACTGTTAATTCAGACACAGGTACTGTTCTGGGGACCTATTAGAGGCAGCTCATCCTGCCAGGGCAAATGGTGGAATTTGGTTTCAATTTTTAAAGTCTAATGGTGACGATTGTCGATTGTTGGAAAAAACCCATCTGGTTCACTTATGTCCTGCAGGGAAGGAAACTTCCATCCTTACCGTGTGCAGACCCACAGCAATGCCGTTGACTCTTAATTGCCTTCTGGGCAATTAGGGATGGGCATTAAATGCTGGTCTAGCCATCAATACCCTCATCAAGTGAATGACTAAACCAAATTGACCAAATTCAAGTTGTCTGTCAGTACAGTGCATATGCTCCTAATCCTGAGCACATGGTTCTGATGTTCCAGGTTGCCAATCAGAGAAAAGACATCTAATTTCTTGGCAGTTCTGTTTGTTCATTTGGTGCTTTCACCTGATGAGCAAAGATTTCAAGCTTGGTGCACCTACTGAAGCAGATGGATAACGGTTGTCAGCACTTTGTTAATTGGGGTCTGCCTGCATTGAGGTGGATGCTGGGACCTGTGCTGGTCTCTCCCATGATTACGGGCAGCTCATAGCTTCTATTCTCTACATGATGTGGTGGTGCTGGTCTTGGATTGGGGTGGACAAAGTTAAAAATCACACAATAGCAGGTTATAGTCCAACAAGTTTATTTGGAAGCTCCAGCAGTTTCATGAGGAGCACTCCAAAAGCTAGTGCTTCTGAATAAACTTGTTGGACTATAACCTGGTGTTGTGTGATTTTTTAACATTCTCTACATGAAGTGAGTTGGAAGTTACACTTGTAACTGCCGTTTCCCATGTTGAATAAATGCTCTACAGTGAACCTAAAGTGTCCACACCATGATGCATACCTGGATAAAAGTCATGGACACCCTGGGCAACCCAAATTTCAGAGTTCCCGTCTTGACCTTCCCAAAAGAATCCAAGGGAATGCACAGCACATGACGGGCTTTTGCCCGAAACGTCGATTTCGAAGCTCCTTGGATGCTGCTTGAACTGCTGTGCTCTTCCAGCACCACTAATCCAGAACAATGTTTGGTACCAAGTTTGTTGTGGGAGGAGTGGGAAAAATAACATATCTAGATATTATTTAGATTTTAGTCTGCCTGTAGGCTTCACTCCAAATTTCTTGTCAAATTTCCTTCCCTTGGTCTTCAACTTTTCTAGAATAGTGGTGGTCTTAGCCTTTGGCTGAGAATTTGATTCAGGAGTATTTTGGTATGCAAGTGGAACATATACACTGCATGTCGGGGTCTGAAATCTCCTCCAAATTCCCCAAGCTTTAACATTGAACCACAAGGGATTCAGTCTTGGCCAGGAGACTTGTCAATGCTAAGGACATGTTAATGGAGGGACAAAGAGAGGCTGATACACTTGATTCTCTTATTCTCACCTTACTGCTGACTAATGGTGTAGACTAGGTGAAACTGAGTACTGCAGATGCTGGAGATTAGAGCCAAGAGTGTGGTGCTGGAAAAGCACAGTCGGTCAGGCAGCATCTGAGGAGCAGGAAAATCAACGTTTCGGTCAAAAGCTCTTAATCAGGAATGAGGCTGGGAGCCTCGGGGGTGGAGAGATATATGAGAGAGGGTGGGGCTGGGGGGAGGTAGTTGAGAATGCAACAGGTGAATGGAGGTGGCAGTAAAGGTGATAGGTCTAAAGATGGTGCTGAGCTGGAAGGTTGGAACTGGGGTAAGATGGGGTGGGTGGGGAAATGAGGAAACTGATGAAACCCACATTGATGCCCTGGGGTTGGAAGGTTCCAAGGCGGAAGATGAGTTCTTCTTCCAGATGTCGGTTGGTAAGGGAGGGGCGGTGAAGGAGGCCCAGGACCTGCTTGTCCTTGGCAGAGTGGGAGGGGGAGTTAAAGTATTTGGCCACGGGTCAGTGGAGTTGGTTGGTGTTCTCTGAAGTATCTGCGAAAAGGCGACTGGTCTCCCCAATGTAGAAGAGTCTGCATTGGGAGCAACTGATACAGTAAATGACATGTGGAAGTGCAGGATGGATGTGGAAGGCTCCTTTGTGGCCTTGGACAGAGGTGAGGAGGGAGGTGTGGGCACAGGTAACAATGGTTGGCTGCAGTTGAAATGGAGTTAACTTATTTCAAACTTCTTTTCTAAAGTGAAATATTGTACTAAATCAAATCAACATTCCTGAACTTAAGGATTCTAACTTACTCGATTATCCATACATAAGAGTGAAGTTCTACATGTATATCTCTCTTTAATCAAACCCTGTGCTATTAATTATTCTTGGTCCCTCAATGAATTGCTGCCTAATATAACATTTAAGGGTAACTCTACTTGAACCACAGAGAGGCCACGGATAGCTTATGAAACAGATTGATCATCCTACAGTCCCATAATTTCTTGCTTGCGAACATTTTGTCTCTCAGTAAGATATTGTGTGTTAAATGATATAACCTTCGCCATTACCATTTAAAGCACGTTAAACTTTATACTGTGAGGGGACCTTTGTTCTTCGCAGTAGAGCTATATCATAGCAACAAAGGGTATGTTTCTTGGTGAAGAATGAGCTTGGCACTTCATGATTTACTCTGCTCAGGGAGATGATGATATGTTAGGTTTTTTTTATTCACTGGCTGGCCAGCATTTTTTCCCCATTCCCAACTGGCCTTGAACTAGGGGACATAAATTTAAGGTGAAGGGTGGAAGGTATAGGGGGGATGTCAGGGGTAGGTTCTTTACCCAGAGAGTGGTGGGGGCATGGAATGCGCTGCCTGTGGGAGTGGCAGAGTCAGAATCATTGGCGACCTTTAAGTGGCAATTGGATAGGTACATGGATGGGTGCTTAAGCTAGGACAAATGTTCGGCACAACATCGTGGGCCGAAGGGCCTGTTCTGTGCTGCATTATTCTATGTTCTATGTTCTAACTAAGTGGCTGGTGAGGGCATTTCAGAGACAACCATGTTGTTGTAGATCTGGAGTCACATGTAGGCCAGACCAAATGAGAAAGGTAGATTTCTTTTCATAAGGGACATTAGTGCACCAGATTGGCTTTCCAATAATCAGCAATGTTTTCTTAGTCATTCTAGATTCCTAATTCCAGATTTTTTTAATTGAATTCAAATTCCACCATCTGCCCTGGCAGGATTTGAATCTCGGTCCCCAGAACATCAGCTGAGTTTCTGTGTTAATAGTCTAGAGATAATAGGTGGCACGGTGGCTCAGTGGTTAGCACTGCTGCCTCACAGCGCCAGGATCTGAGGTTCGATTCCAGCCTTGGACAACTGTCTGTGTGGAGTTTGCACATTCTCCCCATGTCTGCGTGGGTTTCCTCTGGGTGCTCTGGTTTCCTCCCACAGTCCAAAGATGTGCAGGTTAGGTGAATTACCCATAGTGTTAGCTGCATTAGCCAGAGGGAAATGGGTCTGGGTAGGTTACTCTTCAGAGGGTCAGTGTGGACTGGTTGGGCCAAATGTCCTGTTTCAACACTGTAGGGAATCTAACCTAATCTCATAATACCACTAGGCCATTGCCTCCCGTGTTATTGGAATGGTAATCCAGGTATCCCATGGCAATGCCATGACCAATTGGAATCAAGTTGATTGGTACAATTCTAAGTAAAAGCTTGATACTTAAATGTGTACTGGCTCTATGTCTATAATAACATCTCTAAGAATCCAAGTACCCTTTCCAACCAGTCAGCACCTTCCTCCTAATTGTGCAAATTGTTTTGTTCCCTTTGAGATTTGGCATTCTTGTGTTTCTGTCCTGATAAATACAGGATGATATGCTTCAATAGCACATCTTTGTATCTCAGTAAATGGAAAGCCAATGTATAGATACACGTGTCTGAGGTCTATCTATGGTAAATACTAAGTGAGTTGGTATGGTAGGTATGAAGGCAAAGAGTGGGCATGACTTGGCATAAAATGGCAGGAGGTTTAAAGGTCCATGAAAGTGGATGTGTATGGAGGGGGAGAGTTGCTGAGGATATGAAATGGCATGGATAGAGCATAGTGAGTGTGTAAGGAGAAGAGGGGGAGACCTGGAATGATGCTTCATGCTTCATTCTTTTAAACATCAGCTATAGCGTCAGATTGACAAGGCAACCCTTCTGCCTCTGGAATTGTCAGTCTCCTCAGATCTTGGTTGTCTGACTCAAATGTAATCCAGCTCATTTCCTTCCACTACCCACACACCAGAACCCTCCCACCATCACTGGGACTGAATTCTGAAATCCATTGCTGATTCAGCAAATCTTCCACCTCTGTGCACCAGATCCGGAAGCAAAGATACAGGCCGTGGACTCAAAACTAGTGATAACTGTATACAGTTCTGGTCGCCACATTACCAAAAGGATGGGGATGCTTTGGAGAGGGTGCAGAGAAGGTTTACGAGGATGTTGCCTGGTATGGACGGTGCTAGCTATGAAGAAAGGTTGAGTAGGTTAGGTTTATTTCATGAGCAAAAAGGAGATTGAGGGTGGACCTGATTGAGGTTTATAAAATCATGAAGGGTATAGACAGGGTGGATAGAGACAAGCTTTTTTCCCAGGGTGAAGGATTCAATAACGAGAGGTCATGCTTTCAAGGTGAGAGGTGGAATGTTTAAGGGGGATACACGTGGCAAGTATGTGGGCGGCATGGTGGCACAGTGGTTAGCACTGCTGCCTCACAGCGCCAGAGACCCGGGTTCAATTCCCGCCTCAGGCGACTGATTGTGTGGAGTTTGCACATTCTCCCCGTGTCTGCGTGGGTTTCCTCTGGGTGCTCCGGTTTCCTCCCACAGTCCAAAAATGTGCAGGTCAGGTGGAATTGGCTGTGCTAAATTGCCCATAGTGTTAGGTGAAGGGGTAAACGTAGGGGAATGGGTCTGGGTGGGTTATGCTTCGGCGGGTTGGTGTGGACTTGTTGGGCCGAAGGGCCTGTTTCCACACTGTGAGTAATCTAATCTAAAAAGTACACAGACGGTGGTGGGCGTTTGGAATGCGTTGCCACCAGAGGTAGTAGAGGCAGGCATGGTAGATTCAGTTAAGATGCATCTGGATAAATGCATGAGTAGGTGGGGAGCAGAGGGATACAGATGCTTAGGAATTGACCGACAGGTTTAGACAGTACATTTAGATCAGCTCAGGCTTGGAGGGCCGAAGGGCCTGTTCCTGGGCTGCAAATTTTCTTTGTTCTTTGATATTATCATCAATGATTGTAAGAATCCATCTGATTCTCTAATGTCCTTTAGGAAGGAAATCTACATGTGATACACAGCAATATGATTAACTTTTAATTGCCCTCTGAAATGGATGAGCAAAAGAGCAGCGCACCCCAGGATAAAAACAGAGAATGCTGAAGAATCTCAACCAGTCTGGCAGCATCTGTAGAGAGAGAAAAGGAGTTAATATTTCAAATGCATGTTGAGTCCATTTGGAATTGAAAAGCTAACTCTGTTTCTTTCTACACATATGCTGCCAGACCTGTTGAGTTTCCCCAACACTTGCTATGTTTTTGTTTCAGCTATCCAGCATCTGCAGTACTTTGGCTTTAATAAGCATTCCAGAGATGCCTATATTGCACACATTAAGAAAAAAATGGTTCTTTACTGATAGATGCATGCTGCTCACATCCATGTTCGATATAAATATTAGCTCAGTTGGTTTAAAGGCTAGAGCCTGGTAAACAATAAAGCCAACAGCATGGGTTCAATCACTTTATTGCCCGTGATAACTCATGAAGGCTCTGTCTTGTCACTTTAACCCACGCATATGGAGTGGCTACCCTCAAGTTATACATAATTAATTCTTGCTCTCTAGTGTACAACAGTGCCTGTGGCCCTTCTTGGATTATGGCTCTTTATATTACATCCAGTAAAAAATATAGGCATCTTTTCTCTCTTAACCTGCAGGAATAAGTCACTGCAACATTCCAAACAGTGGATTTCATTCCTGCCTCTCAGAAATGAAGAAAGGCTGTTGGAAAAACTCTGCCCTGTTGGGAGTTACAGATTCACACTGCTTTGGGCCAGGCAAGTACTGGAAATACCGAACAGCAATATTGTTTTTGGACAAAGGATCATAAATTATTGAAAAATATCAAAGTAACATGAGCAGTTGCGTCAATGCTGCTTTAATTTACAGAAAGGGCACTTGTTCTCACAAACTTGCAGCATTCGCCTGTGTTTTTGGTTTTTTGCCGCTGTTTACCATTATTTACTTATCTATGCTATTTAACTCTGTGATCTGCCTGTATTGCTCACAAGACAAAGCTTTTCACTGTGCCTTAGTACACATGACAATAAATTCAATTCAATTCAATTCATTTGCACCTATGACCTTGCAGTGGAGAAATTAGGGCAAATGTTAATATGCGTATTTAGAGTTGTTTGTTTGTTTGCTGTTAATTGTGAAAATTCTGGCATTATTGTTACCTGCATTTTTCAAGGGTTTGGCAGATTAGTTTGCTGGGAGAATGTCTCCAGTGGCTGGGTGCTCTGTAACTAGGAACTGGATTTTACAGTATTCTTCACTGTGTGTATTCGGTAGGCAGAGAGAATATGTCTGGTGGCAGCTCCACAGTTTTCGCTTCCATCTCAGTCTCTATAACACAGCAGATGGCGAGGAAGGGCAAGATGGTAGGCTAGATACTTGGCATAGTTTACACAATGTAAACATAACCCCCACCTCACTGAGTACAGTGAGTGAGTGAAACATTCTAAAGCTAGCTCACCCCCAGTCCTATCGAGATGCCTAAGTGGCCATTTATTGCTCCATTAAAGTCCTCCATCCACCTCCGTTGGACAGTTGCAAGCAGCCACAGATCATAATCCCCTTTTATAAACAAATTTGTAAAGTGGGCAGAAGAGGGAGACCAATCATTCATTCGAGCTGGGGACTTGGCTGTGTCAAGGGTACACTCACTCCCAAGCCATTAACCTCCACTTTGCATCTCCCTATCTAAGCCTCCAAAATCCATCTCCTCACTCTGCCCTCCCCACTGAGGCTCCCCATCTCACCCCTCCAAATTGTTGACCCCTTATCATGTCATCTTCACCTTCAGACAGGCACCCCTTGAGGATGAGACTTCCCCCTTCTGAGAGGCCAAAGACTGACCCTCATTTCACTCAGGTCACACACAGTGTGCTATTCCTGAGGGTGGCTACTGTTTGGAAATGACTTTCCTCCCCAGGGTTAAATGTCCCCTCTCTCCACACCTCTCCTGCTCTGACTTTCTGTTGAATATGTTACATGGGTTGACATATTGAAAACCACAAACACATCAACTGTGTCAGAGATTTTAACACTCGGCAATCAAATTCTATCAACAAAATTAGCTTATATCACACTGTCTATTTAACATGTGATATGTAGAACATCTTCACAGTAAATAGAAGGTTCCAGCACTGTTGTAAGACTTTGGCAATGTAGCTTTTAAAAACAAAAATCACAAAACACACAATTCACATAATTAACAAAAGCTTTAGAGGCCTCAAAAGTTCAAATATTTCTCAGTCATCTGTTAATATAAGCACACAAATTTGATGAGACTAAACTATGGACGAATTCTGACAATTTACTTGTCAGAACTAAGTGCTATTTCCAATGAAGTATGAATGTGCTTGCTGATAAGTTACTTTTAAAAAAAACTAAATGTGCAAAATCATCAGTGGAATACGAATAGGTAATGTGCTTGAAAACAACAACGAAACATTCATTTTATTAACCTATCAAAATGATTCCAAGGCAAATTGATTTCTATTAAAATATAAAAGCACAATTGGCTCAGAGGGAGATATTTAGAAAATCTATCAGTATATTACTGTAGATTGTTCCTTAAAGAAAAGAATATTAAAACAGACTTTGAAACATTATGGTTCAATGATATCTGTCAGGCAGTGATTCTTTTTTCTCTGCAGCAGCATAACAACCTTAGCTTCAGGAATTTAGTTCAGTATAAAAGCAACACATCTTAAACATAAAATAGTTCATTTTAGGTTTGTTTAAAGGAAAGCATGTATGCTTTGTATACATTCAAGTGTTGGCATTTAATGGATAATGCACAAGGTGTCATGTACCAAATCATCAGGAACAATAACAATAAGAATTTATACCTGTATAGAATCTTTAAATTAAGAAGATGTCCCAAGGAGCTTCACAATTGTACTTTAAGGCAAACCCACATCAAGTATTATTAAGGTGATAGGGAAAAGGTTTAGTCAAATAATTCTAAGTTCTGAGGAGTGTCTCAGAGATGGAAAAAGAAGTAGTGAGGTGAAGAAGTTTAGAAAGAAATTTCTCAGCATAGGGCCTAGATAGGTAAAGATTACAACAATTAAATCAAGGGTGTTTAAGAGGTCAAAATTCTAATGAAGGGCTTTTGCCCGAAATGTTGATTTTCCTGCTCCTCGAATGCTGCCTGACCTGCTGTGCTTTTCCAGCACCACTCTAATCTGAGTACATTAATTTCAGAGTTGTACCGATGAAGCAAATCATAGAGAAGGAAGGAGCTAGGTCACAGAAGGTTTGAGAAAAAGGACTAAGATTTGAAACTTGAGGCAATGTCTAACCAGGCACCAGAGTGGGACAATAAGCAGAAAAGTTCAATAACTTAGCAGAAATTGGTTCAAATAAGGACTTGGGCTGCCAAGTTCTAAACGACCTTCCAGAAGAGTGATAACTGTCCAAGGATGATGGCAAGATTGTGTTGGAATAGTCAAAAACTGAGGTAACAAAGGTATGGATGAGTGTTTGAACAACAGTTGAGTTAATGGAGGGTTATTGACCTGATCTCTGATTCTCTCTTCACTGATGCTGCCCAAACTCCTGAGCATTTCTAGCATTTTCCATTTATATACCTGGTTCAGGCAGCTGCCAGCAGAAGGAATGAAATTGATAACTAGGAAATGGACATTGTAATGAAGAAAGCAACTGTGGCTTTCTAATATTTGAACTGGAGGAGACATCTGGATTGTGTACAGGTTGATAACAGTGGTGGGACATACTGCTGGATGTCATCAGTGTACATGAGAAAATCAACACTGCGTTTTCAGATGATGTCGGTGAGGGTAGTTTTAGATTAAAATTAGGAGGGGACCTTGGTTGGACTCTTGATTGTGTAATGAGTCATACTAACAAAGTGATAAGAGGAGCTAAGGAAAACAGGACAACCATTATGTCATATGTACATATGGAGGGAAAGCCTGAACACTTTGAAGTGTAAAGCTCCCTCTAATGGGTTACACAAAACCATCTCACTTTATACAAATTGCAGATTACAATTCCCAAACATCAATGACCGTGTGTGTCATATTATCTTTGTTTTCCCATATTATCTGTTCCTTACCCAAGGCCCTTGATACTGTGGCTGCTACACAACAAGCCTTAACAGTCTTCATGTGTCATTTGTTTTTCATTTCTCTGCATATCTTTGGTTCCCACAAGCTTTGCTAGCTTTCCTTAATACTGACAATATCGTTAAGCTTTAACCCTTACCTAACTGAAACTGATTCAACCCTTTCAGTTGATATAAGAGGTAACAGTGCAGAGGTGGGAAGAAAAACAGTTGCAGGTGATACAGAGTGCATCCAGCTACAAGTCTACACTGTACTGTATGGAGTATTGGTCACATTATTTCAGGAAGGATGTAAATGTGTCTGAAGAAGTTCAGAGAAGGCTTACGGACTAAAACCTGAAATGAGAGCATTGACTTATGAGGAAAGGTTGGACAGACTAGTCTTGTATCCATTGGACTTTAGAAAGTTAATAGGTGACTCAATTGAAACACACAAAATGCTGAGGGGCCTTTATAGAGGTAGACGTGGAAAGGACATTTCCTCAAATGAGGGAATCTAGAACTAAGGATCATTGTTTAAAAATCAGGGGTTATACATTTAAAACTGGGATGGGACCATTCGCCACAACAGATTCGCCGCCGCCAATTAGTCACTGCCCTTTCACCGCCGAGGACGCTTAGCCACCGCCCATTGGCCGCTGAAGACGATTTGCCACCGCAAGTATTGTAACTCATTTTTATATAAACCAATAAAATTATATTTATTTTACCTCTTTTTTTATCAATCTGTAGTATGTTGTTGTATAAATAAAGGGGACTGAGAAGTGTGAAAGAACAGGCGGGAGGGAATATCCGGTGGCGAATAGTCTCCAGAGGTCAAACGACCCCAGTGGAGAAACGCTGGTGGAGAACCGGCAGTGGCTAATCATCGGCGGCGAATCTGCCGTGGTGAATCGTCACCAACCCTTTAAAATAGAGACAAGGGGAATTTCTTCTCTCAGAGTGCAACCAGGCTTTGCAAGTCTCTTCCTAAAAAGGTGGTGAAAGCAAAGTCCTTCAATATTTTCTGATCACGAAGAGTAAGCAGAAATGTAGATTTGAGGTTACGATATGATCAACCATGATCTTATTGAAGGTGTACCTATTCTTCTAATCTGTACGTTCATTGTTGCTGCTGTAATTCTGACTAGATGACTAGAAATCTATCTGCACTGTAGCAGATGGCACTGTAGCACTTCCCACCCCTGTACTGCTACCTCTTAAAGCAACTGAAGGGGTTGAATAAGTTTGTTAGGAAAGTGTTAAAGCTTTAGCCATGTGGACTGGTTGGGCCGAAGGGACTGTTTCCAACTGTAGGGAATCTAATCTAATCTAATCTAATATCATCAGTAATAAGGAAAGCTAGCAAAACTTTTTTTTGTAGAAATAAGCATCCTCACCCAGCTGGACAGTAGTGGAGAGGCACTGGAAAGGAAATCATAAGAATTGCTACAGTGCAGATAGAGGATATTTGGTCCATCAGATCTGCACCAACCCTCTTAAGAGCATCCTATCATCCACATTTACCATAGCTGACCCACCTAAACTGCACTACAGGGCAATTTAGCATGGCCAATCCATCTCACCTGCATATCTTTGGACTATGGAAGGAAACCAGATCACCTGACGGAAACCCATGCAGACACGGGGAGATATGCAAACTCCCACAGACAGTTGCCTGAGGCTGGAATCAAATCCAGGTCCCTGACGCTGTGAGGCAGCAGTGCTAACCACCATGCTACCATACCGTCCCTGGTGTGGTGAATTGTATCAGAGCTACAGTCAAGTCAAGCAGGCAAAGCAGAGATAGAGTATGATGGTTTCAGTCACTTAGGAAGCCATTAATCAGATTTTTATGAAACTAACTAATGGCTTTCCATATGGTCCTGTGGTTAGATTATAAATGGGGATCCAGTAGGCTACATTCTTGTTGCTTTTTTTTGTGTTGAGTCTTGGGACATTAAGGATCCTTTCAAGACCAGATTTATTATCTATTACTTATTGTTCCAATAGACAAACAAATTATTATGGAATCCTATTGTATACAATCATTTTGAAAGGCAAAGTATATTTATCAACGTCATTTCACTGATGACTGAGCACTACATCTGCCAAAACTGCTGTTTTATGAGTTGGTGCTATGGCCAATAGCATTACACCTTGTGCCTCTGCTACCGTGGTTTGAATTCATCTGAGGCTGAGGGGATGACAGTAGACTTTCTGTCCCAGCTGTGTGACTCTTAAAATGCCTTCTGAACCCATCCTTGAGGACAAAACTTCACGGTTCACAGCAAGTCTGTAATTTCACACTAATTAGTGCAAAATTAGCATGTTAGAGATGGAAATGTTCCAGCATAAGGGTTACATTTGAGTGCAGCATCTTTTAAAGCATTGTACAGACAATAAGAATTGGGCTGTTCATTCACTCTGCTAGTTTCATGACACCAATATTTCTGGTAACTATCATCAACTAAGCACAACATTGGACATTTATGAAACTTAGTTTCAAGGCTTTTTAATGAAATACGATATTCGTAGTATGGGTGTTTTTTGTAAGCGGTATAAAATAAAATGACAGTGCTCTGCTGACACCAGCTTTATGAATATATTTATTTTACCACTCGTAACACGACCAACACAATTGCCAGAAGTTTCGGTCTATTTTACTCTTTAAAGCCAGTGAGAGCTAATGTTTTACAGTAAAGTCTAGGCCAATTATATCTCTCTTGCTTTTTTTTCCCTTGCTTATGCTATTTATTCTGATTCATCTGGGACTTCAAGAGGAACAGGGTCAAGGAGTTGTCTGAAATTGTTAATGTCGTTTCCTAATCAACCAGTAGAGCTTAAGATGAGAGGAAAGTGGAAGTTTCAGGGGTGATGTCTGCAGCACTTTTAACACTGACAGAAAGTAAGCGGTTTGTAGAGATAGCTGTTGAGCTTTGCATAATGCTTACAAGAAATGTCAGAATTCCTCCATGTACTTAAAACACATAAACCTGACTACTGAAATTCCCACGTATTCTTGGAAATTAGAGGCCCTTATTTTTTAGGCAGTAGTGAGTCATTACCAAGGAAAAAATTACTTGTTACCTGTCCAATTAGTTTTTAAAATGTGCAATACAGTCTCCATGCCAACACCCCACCTCCGACATGGAGTCTTTTCTCCTGTGTGCCACTTCTGAAAAATGTCAATCAAGAACCACCTGTCCTCCTTATGATAAGTCTTCAAGCATACAAAAGAGTCAAGCTGAGCACTGATTGCAGATGTTTAAGGGCCTCTTTAAAGTACACCACATCCAATAAGACACTTGCAGAGTGGAGTATGTTTTTTTGGATGCATCCTGAGAGCTTGCTTCACATACCATCAAGCACTTTGCCTCCAGCCCATGCGCAAAACTCCACTGTTCATTGTCAGATCTATCTGACCATGACGCTAAGCAAGGGGGAGCTGATTTTTTTTTGTTCACTTATGGGACATGGGCATCACTGACTGGCCAGAATTTTTATTGTCTGTCCCTGGTTGCCCTTGAGAAGGTGCTGGTGAGCTGCTGTCTTGAACCACTGTCGTCCACATGCTGTACGTTGACCCACAGTGCCCATAAGGATGGAATTCTGGGATTTTGAACCAGTGACAATGAAGTAAAGACAATATGTTTCCAAGTCAGGACAGTGAGTGACTTGGAGGGAAATTTGAACATTATGGTATTCCCATATATCTGTTGTCCTTTTTCCTGCTATATGGAAGGATGGGTTTGGAAGGTGCTATCTAAGGATCTTTGGTGAATTTCTGCAGTGGACCTTGTAGGTAGTGTACACTGTTACTACCAATGGTCAAGGAAGTGAATGCTTGGTGAAGTGGTCCCAATCAAGAGGGCTACTTTGTCCTGGATGGTGGCAAGCTTCTTGAGTGTTGTTGAAGTTGCACCCATCCAGGCAGTAGGGAGTATTCCTTCACACTCTTGACTTGTGTCTTGTTGATCGTGGACAGACTTTGGCGAGTCAGGAGGTGAGTAACTTACTGCAGTATTCTGAGCTTCTGAGCAGGTCTTGTAATCACCCTGTTTATGTAATGAGTTCAGTTGTTTTGATGGTAACCACAAGGCTGTTGTCAGTGGAGATTCAGTGATGGTAACACTATTGAATGTCATCAGAGATGGTCATTGCCTGGTATTAGTGTGGTGCCAATGTTACTTGCCACTTGTCAGCCCAAACCTGGATATTGTCCAGATCTTGTTGCATTTGAACATGAACTGCTTCAGTGTCTGAGGAGTCATGAATGGTGCTGAACATTGTGCAATCGTTGGTAAACATCTCCACTTCTGACCTCATGATGGAGGGAAGGTCATTGACAAAGCAGCTGAAGCTGGTTGAGCCTAGGACATTCCCCTGAGGAGGTCCTGTAGAAATGTCCTGGAGCTGAGATGACTGACCTCAACAACCACAACAATCCTCCGATGTGCCAGGTATGACTGTAACCAGTGGAGAGTTTGCCCCCTGAAATACATCGATACCAGTTTTTCTTGGGCTCCTTGATGCCAAACTCATCAAATGTGGCCTTGATGTCAAAGGCTGTTACTCTCAGCTCACCTCTGGAATTCAGCTGTTTTATCTATGTTTGAACAAAGGCTGATTATTGGTGGGATTATTAATCTAGAGACCCAGGCCATGGAAACCTGGGCTCAAATCACATCACGGCAGATGGTGGAATTTGAATTCAATAAAAATGTGGAATGAATAGTCTAATGATGATTACTATCAATTGTTGAGGGAAAAACTCATATGGCCCATTAATGCCATATAGAGAGAGAAACATACTTGCCTCAATGTGACTCCAGACTTTCAACAACGTGGTTGACTATTCGTTGTACTCTGGGGAATTAGGGCAATTAGTGTTGGCCTAATCAGCAATATCTGTCAGAGAGGAAGCAGTTTCCACATTTCCAAACTGGATGATTTTTCTGACAGTCTGTCCCTAATGTTCTCATTGTAAGTAAACAAATGCTGGGAACAAATTTGAATACCCCTAAAGTCTTTCTTTGGAGTTGCCAGCAGAAGTTCATGACTCGAGCAGATTAATCTTTGATTGTCCCAGATTTTTAAGGCAACCCACACTATCTGAGGAACTGGAGAGTCGATGTTTTGGGCATAAGCCCTATGTCAGGAATGACATTCTTGACAAAGGGCTTATGCCCAAAACATCGACTCTCCTGCTCCTTGGATACTGCCTGACCTGCTGTGCTTTTTTTTTGATTCTGATCTCCATCTGCGTCCTCACTTTCTCCAACCCATATTATCTACATGGGTCTTGTAGTGCAGTAGTATTGACCCTTCCTCTGGATAAGAAGGTCCAGGTTCATTTGCTCCAAAGTGTATCTTTCCTCACGATCTCCCTGGGTCCCACCTCCCCCCCACCCCCCACCCCCAACCACCACCACCATCTTACTAGTTTAAATCCACACGAGCAGCTCTAGCACACCTCCCTGCCAGTATGTTAGTCCCCTTCCAATTTAGGTGCAATCCATCCTTCTTGTACAGGTCACTTCTACCCCAAAATAGCTTTTATTGTTCCAACATGAATAATGGCCCCAAGGTCTCACAAATTGTTTACTTTATTGACTTGAAACAGATCGCCATTTCAAAGTTTCTTCATAAGAAAAAGACATAATGCATCTCTGAAAACCAGATGACAGACTGCATACAAACATGTGAATTAGGAACAGAAGTAGCCCATTTGAATCTCTAAGACTTCTTTGCCACTAGAAAAAACTCTAACCCTTTAGTGTTCCAAATTCCAAATTCCTACCTATTGCCAATAACCTATGATTCCCTTGCCTAACAAAAATCTGCCTCCCTCGACTTTAACATATTCAATGACCCTGCCTCCATTGCTTTCTGAGGCAGAAAGTTCCAAAGTTGCAAGCTGCTCTGAGAGAAAAATGATCTCTTGTCTCTGCCTTGAATCATCATTTTATAACAGTGCCCCCTGGTTATAGACTCTCCCACAAGACAGACTTTTCACGCCCAACTTGACCAGACCACTCAAGATCCTATACACCTCAATCAAATCATCCCTCACTTTTCTAAACTACAGTAAACACAAACCCAGCCTGTGCAATCCTTACTCAGAGGTAACCAGCTTATTCCAATATCAATCCATAAACAACCTCAGAAAAATCTCCAATGCATTTGCATCCTTAAAGTAGGAGAGCAAAACTGCTCACAATATTTGAAATGTGGTCTCATCAATGCCCTATATTACTGAACATAATATCCTTAATTGTTTAATTCTTCTGACAATAAAGGGCAGCTTTCCCTTAGCCTTCCTGATTACTTGCTGTATCTGTATACAAACCTCTTGTGACTAATGCACTAGAACAACTAGATCTCTCTTCGCTTTTGGATTCTGCAGTTGCTCTCCATTTAGAGGGTAGAATCATGGAATCATAGAGGCTTACAGCATGGAAACAGACCCTTCGCTCCAACACATCCATGCCGGCCATGTTCCCAAATGAAACTATCTGTCTACGTTTCGCTTCAATCCACCAAACCTTTTCTATTCATATAGTTATCTAAATGTCTTTTAAATATTGTAACAATACCTGCCTCCGTCACTTCCTCTGGAAGTTAATTCCATGCACTAACCATTTATTGTTCTTCCTGCTATAGTGAACAACTTCATGTTTTCCCACACTATACACACTATTTTTGCCCAGTCATTTAGTTTACCCATATCAGTCTGTACCCCCCTTGTCATTTTCTGACCATATGTTCTTACTTATGTTTGTATGATCTGCATATTTAGTTTCAATTCATTCATTCAAGTCATTGATATAAATTTTGAAAAGTTGATGAACCAGGCCAAAACCCTATGGGATACAACCTGTCACTGCCTATTACGATAAAAAAGACCCATTTCTGCATTGTTTTTGAAATAAAAACAGAAAGTGCTGGAGAATCTCAGAAAGTCTGGTAGTATCCATGGAAAGAAGACAAAATTAAAATTTTGAGTCTGGTGACTCTTGGACAGTCACTGGACTCAAAACATTAACTCTGTTTCTCTCACCATAGACGCTGCCAGACCTGCTGAGCTTCTCCAGCACTTTCTGTTTTTATTTCAGGTTTCCAGCTTTTACTTCAAGATAGCTCTGTTTTCTGCCAGCCAGCCAATCTTCTACCCAATATTTCAGTATGTTACCCATGCACCATGACCTTTGTATAAAAATCTCTTACATGGAACCTGGAAGACCCCCTTTACATTGACCCGCACATATGTTTTCATTCTCCTTTGGAAGCAATACCTATTGAATTCTTCTTAATCTGACCTTTATGTTGGAAAGACTTTTGCTTCTGCTCCAAAATGAGGAAAAGATACATGTTCATAAAATTAATAATTTCCATTTGTTGGATAAAAGGTTAGACTCAAAAAGACATGGAAAGGGGGAATCAGATTTATTATATTATCAACCAATATAGTGGGCATTCCCCACTCCGTGTTTGTTGAGGTTAGCTTTGCATTTGTAATGCTTGAGCTCATTCGTGTGTTCAAGATATATAAAGTTAATGTAGTGCTGCAACAGGTTGTGAATACCAATGATAATTATGTTTCTGAATAACTGAGTAACCATTTAGTTCCTTTCTTTGACTAGATGATCTCTCAGTTGAGTCAAATATTACCAACAAAGTCTCAAGCCATCTGTGACTTCATTTTCATGTGTTCTGATTTGCCTTCCTCTTAAGCTATGTTATTTAACAATAAGTGGGTAAATTGGGAATGGTATATTACCCAAATATCATTTTAATTTCTCATTAACTGAATGTTGACTGTTAAAATTGAGTTGCTAAGAAAAGAGACAGCTGTTTTGAACTGAAAACAGTTTGATAGTGTTATCTTTATCACCTTATGTGTTATCGTGGTTATTATTGTAAGAATAAGATATAAAGGTGATTTTTAATCATTGTCAATCTTTCCAATTTGAATGGGAACAATTTATATCAGCTGGGATAATTGCCTCTGCTTAAATGGTGCAGAAACATTGGCTGAATGCATTGAGTGTTCATTGCTGGTACGTCACAGTGCAGTTTCACTCCAAGTATTTATTTATCGTCTGTCAGTTCTCAGACATTGACTGTCAGTATTAAGAACTCAGGAGGTAAAATGCTCTCCCCCAACAAGGTAATTTAATCCAAAGCCACAGGATATGTTTTATTGCACCAGCCTACCATTTCACTTTCACATGTTTTCTATAATCTCAGCTTTTCTTAGTGAATTTTCTAATTTAGTATTGAATGAAAGATATTCCTTTTCAATGTGGATTTGCAGTCAACAGGAAATGCATCAAGACTGACCAAACTCATTTGACATAGATCTCCAGGGCAAACAAACAATGGTAAGTGGACAATATTATGAACAATTGCATTTCCCAGTACTTCCCAAAAAATATATTTTCATCAGAAATGCAGAAGGTAACAAGTCAACACGAAAGAAGTTAACAAAATTTTAAATTGCTTTTCTCCATAATATTCAATAAACAGAATCATGAAATATTTCTATAAATAGGCAAATTTCATCAATGCTATTCCACTTGCATTCATCAGAACAAATCACAAGAAAACAAACAAAGGGAAAAACAACCAAATGTCTACAGTGTATGAGGTAAAGGTAAAGTCACCATATTCTTACAAAACCATAGAGCAACTCGCCCATTAGAGACAGAAGGAAATCAACCTGCAGTGGGTCACCACACCTCAGCAGGTGGGGAATTGACACAGAGGCCTCTTCATGGTAACCTGAACCAGCGGGGCTTTTGAGCCTATGTTGTTGGCATCAATGTGACATCACAAACCAGCTGTCCAGCCAACTGAGCTAACCAACCTCCTAGATAAATAGGGTGCTGATTTGTTGGCAAATGAGAAAAGTCATTACCCTGAAGCATGAACATGTTAGTGATGATTGATAGCCAATAGCTGGGCTTTATTTAGATTTTAAAGCCTGCAGGTTGACTTTGATTGATCAGGGTTTGTCCTGGAAATGAGTCTAAATTTTGTCAGACTCAGCAGCCAGCACTTACAAAATTCCTACATAACTTCTAATATTAGATACAGTTCTACAATTGGACAATATTTGTGAAATAATCCTGTCCATGCTGACATCAAATTTAGGATTAAAATCAACGAGGGCTTTTGCCCGAAACATCGATTTCGAAGCTACTTGGATGCTGCCTGAACTGTTGTGCTCTTCCAGCACCACTAATCCAGAATCAAATTTAGGATTGTCAGTTAGGTTCACCATGTTGAGTAATTGGGTGCAGGAAGCCATATAAATGTATCAAGGGCTCTGTTCTATATCAACAGAAAGAATAGTTGCACACACTGGACCTCCTTCAGCTCAACAAAGTAGATAAGAACCATTCAATTAGAAATGCCCTGACCATTCAGAATCAACCTGCCTGGTTTAAAATCGAAACAAAGCTTGGCAGTTAACTATTAATCATCATTACTTGCTGTATTCTTCATGGCAATGACTCTACCAGAGTGCTTTACCAACCCATCAAATTGTCTGCTCATACAGTATAAACATTCATTTTCAGATGTTTCATCATCATACTCAATAATATCATCAGTGAGCCTCCGCATGAAGCACTGATGGCATGACTCACTTTCTATTTGTTTGTTTAGGTTTTGTTGAGTTAGTGACATCACTTCCTGTGGTAACGTCATTTCCGGTGGTGATGCCATTCCTGGTCCTTTTCTCAAGGGGTGGTAAATGGGATTCAATTCAATGCGTTTGTTGATAGAATTCGATTGGAATGCCATGCTTCTAGGAATACTTGTGTGTGTTTCTGTTTGGCTTGTCCTAGGATGGATGTGTTATCCCAGTCAAAGTGGTGTCCTTCCTCATCTGTATGTAAGGATACTAGTGAGTGTGGGTCATGTCATTTTGTGGCTAGTTGATGTTCATGTCTCCTGGTGACTAGTTTTCTGCCTGTTCGTCCAATGTAGTGTTTGTTACAGCTCCTGCAAGGTATTTTGTAAATGACATTAGTTTTGCTTGTTGTCTGTATAGGGTCATTCAAGTTCATTAGCTGCTGTTTTAGAGTGTTGGTGGGTTTGTGGGTTACCATGATTACCATGTAGTCAAACACTACAGTGGACAAACAGGCAGAAAACTAGCCACTAGGATACGTGAATACCAACTAGCCACAAAAAGACATGACCCACACTCACTAGCATCCTTACATACAGATGAGGAAGGACACCACTTCGACTGGGACAACACATCCATCCTAGGTCAAGCCAAACAGAGACATGCATGACAATTCCTTGAAGCATGGCATTCTAACCAGAACACGATCAACAAATACATTGACTTGGATCCCATTTACCACCCCCCCCCGAGAAAAAGAACAGAAATGACATCACCATTGTAAATGATGTCACCACAGGAAATGATATCACCAACCCAGAAAACCTAAACATATAAATAGAAAGCAGCCTATACCAGAGGCTCACTGATGATGTTGCCTAGTATGGTGATGAAACGTCTGAAAACAAACTTTCCAGCTCAGCGAGCAAACCTACATCCAGAACCTCAACCTGAGCCACACTAGTATAAACATTGTTTTTCCTTTATTCATATTTCTAGCAAATTATTTTGATGAGTGCAAAGCAAAAAGGTCCGTGAAACGTGTTTTGTTTTTCAGCAAAATTCAAGTTCTTTATGAAGTAAAAGTCACGGAGAAGGTCTAATTTCTGAAATTATAACAATGTGGTTAATTCCCTACTTAGGCAAAAGGAAACTAAACTGAACTGATTTATATTTATAATGGCAACTGCTACTTTTCAAGAATAATTATTTTATATGTCATCTGATCAATATTGATTTGTGGTATAATTAGAAAAAGACAGCAAACTCACGTTTAACTCAAAGAAAAGGGAGAATTATTTGCATACCATCAAGAAAGCAAATGTGTTTGTATTCTGTCTTAAAACCATTATATTTTAAATCACTTTAATAATGAAATGTACCATTTCAATCTATTCATCAGATTTGTTTGTTGATTTTTGGATATAACAAACAAACATGAAAATGGTGGACTCATTTCTTATTTCCACAGATCCAATGAAAGAAAATGCAAAATGTATGATAGCATTTACTGCAGATAACAACACATACTAGGGAACAACACCTGTGAGGGAACACATGATGGATGGTAGGACCTGGGAAGCACTGAGGATCAGAGGGACCTTGGTGTGAATATACATCAGTCCCCTAAGGTACCAGGAAGTGGTTACTATGGCATATGGGATACTTGTCTTTATTAACCAAGGCATAGAGCAGGGATGTTATGCTAGAACTGTGTAAAATATTGGTTAGGCCACAGCTGGAGTAATCCACGTTATAGGAGGAAATGTGATAGCATGAGAAAGAGTGCAGAGGAGATTTGCCAGGATGTTGCCTGAGCTGGAGAGTTTCAGTTACAACGAGAGATTGGATAGACTGGGGTTGTTTTCCTTGGAGCAGCGGAGATTGAGAGGGGACATGATTAAGTTGTAACAAATAAAGAGGATAGACTGGGAAAAAAAATGTTTCCCCATGAAGGAGGGACCAATGACCAGGGAGTAAATCTTTAAAGTAAGTGGAAGAAGAGTTAAAGGAGATATTAGTCAAAATCTTTTGTTTTATCCAGAGAGTGGTGGGAGTCTGGAACTCACTGTCTATAAGAGTGGTGGAGGCAAAAACCTTCATAAGATTTAAGAAGTATTTCAATGTGCACTTGCAATACCAAGGGATTCAAGGCTATGGGCAAAGTGTTGGAAAATGGGATTAGAATAGTTGGATGGATGTTTTCAACTGATGTGGACATGATGGGCTGAAGGATGTTTTTCTGTACTATACTATTACTCTATCTAATTTTTTTCCTGTATTATGGCAAGGCAGATGATTTTTAAAGCTAGAAATGCTAGAGTTAAATGTAATGCCAACAAGCTCTGGATCTTAAGATCATGAACAAGGTGACTTTACACTGTGGCGTCTATACCCAAAACCAGAGCTTAACAAACTCAGCACTCTCATCTCCTATGTGATAGTTGCTGTGCCAATCATGTGTCTATGGATATTAGGTGAGGATAAGGTTAGCCTATGTTGCAACTTCTCATGATAAACAATGTGATGGATGCTTCCTGCCAACATTCCGTCCAGTTCATCAACAGCCAAGATCCAGGTTTCTACTTCTCAAACAACTGCACCATACATGGGCTAAACGTAGAAACACAGATATTAGAAACAAGAGTAGACCATTTGGCCCCTTGAACGTGCATAAGACCACCTGGCTCCTCAAGCCTGCCCTGCCATTCAGTAAGAACATGGCTGATCTTAACATGGACTCAGCTCCACTGACCCACCTGCTCTTCATAACACTTCATTCATTCACTGTTCAAAAATCTATTATCTTTCTCATAAAAATATTCAATGGGGCAACCTCAGCCGCTTTATGGGGCAGGGAATTCCACAACCCTTTGGGTGAAGAAGTTTCTCCTTAGCTCAGTCTTAAACTGCTTCCCCTTATTTTGAGGCTAAGCCTCCTAGTTGTTTGATCTTACTCCACCATTCAATATAATCTCGGCTGATCCTTTATCTCAGTGCCATATTCAAACCATCTCCCTAACCACTTGATGACTTTAAGATCTAAAAATTAATTAATCTCTTTCTTGAACATATTCAGTTACTTAGGCGCCATAGCTTCTATAATTGGGGATGAGGTGTAAAATATATATTGATTATTTCCTGGAAAACTTTCTGTGTTCATTATGGCTGCAATCGATCATTCAAGATAAATTAATTTACCCAAAAAGTGCTTGGAATGTGCAATGTGCACAACCAGAGCATGGTTGAAGCAAATTATCCAGAGGAATTTTAAAAGTAGCTCAAAAAGCATATGAAGGAGAAAAGAACAGAGAGTTACGAAGATAGATTTTGATGAGGAAGGATAAGAGACATTGAATAGGAGCATGGACTGGTTGAGGGAAATGGCATTTTCTGCTTTGTATGTGATATATGAGACATCAAGGGACCCTGCCATATTAAGTTTGAAAAAATGTAATGAGCCAGATTTAGTTAGGAGCTTCATGGTGCATGATCATTTATCTAATAGTGTCAATAAATAGTACTGAGTTCAACACTGCAATGTTGAAAGGGAGAAAAGTGAAATAGCTACGCTATTATATTTAGGCAAGGTTGACTTCAATGGGATACGACAGAGATTTCCACAGTCTTCTAAACTAACAAGTGAATGAATAAAGTGACAGAAGAACAGAAATAGTTTAATGTGATATAGAACCCATTAAATTCCCAAAGGAACAACAGCTTTACTTGACAAAGAAAGACAGCCATATAACTAACTAAAGAAATATGAGACAAGATAACACTAATAGAATAAAGGCCACAGGTCCTAACGAGTGAATGAGACACAAACAAAACTACAATGGCAACAAAATAGAGAGAGAGAGACTAATAAAGCAAACATGCAAAAAAAAAATTGGAGAGATATGAAATCAACTGAATTTTCTTTACAATTTTAAAGAAAAGGGGTCAGGAAAATTCAGGCCACTTGAAAACTGGTCATAGACATACTGAAAATGAAAATCATCATCAGCATTCACTTGCTAACAGGTATGATCATATACCTCGGACATTCCATGACACTGGCCATGTTGTCTGTGGGTGCTTGTGTGGCTGATGAGCCTGATCCTAGAGCCACATTTCCCATCAAACATTGGGTCATTGTTCCCAGGAGGTGGAATGTGTCCTTAGCCTTGAGATTGCTGACATTCCTTCTTCCAGTTCCTATATCATCGTTCATCTTGCCAATGGGTGTTCTCGAAAAATTGTATCCTTTCATACAGTATGTTCCTCCAAGTCTTCTTCTGAACGAAAGCCTCCCATGCATTTGCATCCTCATTGCATCTCTTGAGGAAAGCCTTTGGGGAATCATCCTTTGTCTTCCTCTCATTTGAGTGCCTTCCTTGAGCTAGCATGGAAGATTTGCTTTGGCAGTCAGAACTCAGGCACGTGTCTGGTCCAGCAGAGTTGGTTTCAAATGATCATGGCCTCAACGCTGGTGCTGTTAGCTTCGTCATGGACATTGATGTCAGTATGTTCGTCCTCCCAGTTAATGTGGATAATCTTCTAAAACAGCATTGACAGTACTTTTCAAGGGTTTTGAGATGTTTTTATGTAGTCCAGGATTCAGAGCCATGCAGAAGAGTGGGAAGGATGACTGCCTTAAATACAAGGGTGTTGGTATCCACATGGAGATCACAGTCATCAAAGACTCTCATCCTTAGGCATCCAAAGGAGGTACTCGCAGATTGGATGCAATGTTCAATCTCCACATTGACCTCAGCCTAACTTGAGAGGTAGTGTGACAGGTAAGAATAATGTTCCAAGTTTGGCAGGATTTATCCATTGACCTTAATGGAGGCAAGGACTGGAACTTGACCTTGGGTTGCATTGGTGATTGATTTGAATCTTCTTGAGATTGAGGCTGGAACCAATTCTTCAGTATGCTTCCATAAAGACACTAGGCAAGAATTGAAGACTATCTCAAGAGAGAAGAGATGACATTATCATGTGCTTACTGAAGTTTCATAAATGACTTCAGTTTTGTTTCAACTGAGATTTCAACTGGCTGAGATTGCAAGGTTTTCCATCCATCTTAGTGACACTGTCCAGGACATCGCGAAGCTTGGTCTCAACAGAATGAAAATGAAGAAAAAGAAGATGACACATCCCTGCATAACTCCTGTCTTGACCTCAATGGATTCTGTCATATTATCTTCAGTGGCGACCATCACCAACAACGTCTCATAGAGGAAATAGAGAATGTTGATGAATTTCACAGGACAGCCGGCCTTTGACTGGATCTTCCATAACACTTCCTAATAAACTGAATCAAAAGCCTTAGTCAGGTTGATGAAGGCCATGTCAAGTGGTTAGTGTCATTCTGGACATTTCTCTTGGAGTTGCTGAGCAGTGAATATCATTTCTATTGTCCCATAGTTTGATTGGAAACCAGACTGGCTTTCTGGAAGGATTTCCTCAGAAACTGGGAACAGGCTCTGAGCAAGGATTCAGGCGGTGATATTGTCGATGATGGAGAGAAGGGAGATTCCTTGGGAGTTCTCACAGATGACTTTGTCTCTTTTTGGTGGCAATGGCAGCTTCCCTAAGATTGGCAGGGATTTCTTCTTTGTCCCAGATTTTTGGAAACAGTTGATGGAAACAACGGGTAAGCTCTACAGCTCCAAGTTTGAAAAACTCCACTGGAATCCTCATGCAGCTTTTCCATTCATCATGCATCTAATGATGGCTTCAACTTCTGCCTGGCTGGGTAAGAGTCCATGATCATCTTTGATAGGTCGTTGGGAGACTTCCTTAAACACATGCTCGTCAAGGATTATATTGTATTGCGGGAGCTCTTTGAAGAGTGTTCTGTCCATTACAAGCTGACATTTTCTCTGTCTCTGTAAGGTTCCATCCTTACTCCATAACAGTTTGATGACAAGGGTGTTGGATCCATATACTGAGCTGGAGTCACTGAAAAAGCCCCAGGTTTCATACTTGTTAGCAAGGAGTTGCAGCTCTGTGGCTTTTTCAGTCCACCATTGGTTCATGAGTTCCCCAGTTCTTCTTTGTAACTCTGCCTCTGCTGTTTAATGAGCTCTCCTCTTTGCCTCACAGGAGATGTTGTTCGGCCAGACACTGAGAGTTTTCATCTTCTTGTTGATGTGATCTTGGATACTACAGTCATTCTTGTCTAACTCGTCTTGATGTTTCCTACTCTGCAGTCTAGTGTCTGCAATCTAGTGCATTCAACAGGGTCAGTAACATTGCTGCCCTGTAGACATTGAGCTTGGTGTTGGGTCTGAGGTTTAGATCTTCAAACACTTTAATCCACAGGCATCTAAAGGCTGTGCCATCATGCTGGAGGCAATGTTGAATTCCACATTGAATGCTAGCCCTCACTGAGAGTAACTTCTTCTTTCATCACACTGGAATAGTGCATTGAACGTCAAACCCCTCTATCTTCAGAGCTGTCAGAAAGTTACAGATTTTTTTTAAGTATGCAGAATTCCCCAATTTCTCTGTCTTTTAGACCCAAGCTGATTGAAGCATGGACTAAGCTTCTGTACTTAACAAGAATTAAAATAGCTCCAACCGCCAGTAACCAATTATGAGCTGTAAGTGTATGTTTGCTTTTGTTGTTGACATAGTATTACTAGACCATAGGGACTGCTCTCTTATTAGAGAGAATCATAGACTCTAGACTCCCTACAATGTGGAAATAGGCCATTTGGCCCAACAAGTCCACACCAACCTGAGAAGAGTGTCCCACCCAGACCCATTCCCAATACCCTTATTGCTTTTACATTTCCCCTGACAAATGCACCTAACCTACACCTCCCTGAACAATTTGGGGAATTTAGCATGGCCAATTCGCCTAACTTGCACATCTTTGGACTATGGGAGGAAACCGGAGCATCCAGAGGAAACACACACAGACACTGAGAGAATGTGCAGACTCCACACAGACAGTTGCCCGAGACTGGAATTGAACCTAAGCTCTGGGTGCTGTGAAGCAGCAATGCTAACCACTGAGCTACCGTGCCGTTCCCAAGTGTGGACTTGTTGGGCCAAATGGCCTGTTTCCATACTGTAAAGAGTCTATGTTTCCATACAGGGAACATCTGGTGATGATTTAACCTGAGAGCCACCAGATCTCAGGTGAAGTAAGAGGTTGAGAAGGAGAGTCCTTAAGTGTATAACTCTAAAACAAAACAAAAAACCGTGGATGTTGGAGATCTGATGAAAAGTGACTGGACTCAAAATGTCAACTTTGCTTTCTTCCCACAGATACTTCCAGACCTGCTGAGCTTCTCCAGCAATTTCTGTTTTTGTTTCAGGTATATAACTCTTGTTGGTTAAAACTCCCACCCCCTTATAAATGCCTCCTGCCTTTTTTACAATCCTTTCTCAAACTTTAATCACATACATATGTCAGAAGGCAAGTAAGTTGTGCAATGGCACATGGCTAATGTTTTTTATGTACTAACACTAATGTCAGTGTCAGCAAACTGACTGAAACATGTAAAATTCTCACAGGGATAGACAGATTAGATGCAGGGAGAAGGTTTTCTCTCGTTGGAGAGTCTAGAAACAGGGATCGCAGACTGTTTCGGGTCATGATGAGGAAAAATGTCTTCACCCAAAGGGTAGTGATCCTGTGGAATTCTCTACTACAGAAGGCTGTGGAGGCCAAGTCAATGAATATATTCAAGAAAGGGATTGATAGTTTATCAGATTTTAAGGCATTAGGGAAATGGAGAGAAATGGTATTGAGATGGAAGATCAGCCATGATTCATATTGAAGCAAGCTCGGAAGGCCAAACAGCCTAACATGCTCTGAGTTTCAAAGTTTCTAAATGCAAACTTTTGCAATTTCTTCTATCCAGTGTCACTACCAGATTAAGTGAATTATTGGTAATGTTCCCCCAAGACTGCTAATGCAGCCGGCATTAAATCCAGCTTCAGCAAACAGCGACAACTGCAGCACTTTCATTTCCCAGGTCCTCACAGTCTTTCTGAGTCAGAGCGCCAATTTAAGACTGTGTCAGTTAGTGGTGACTAATAGAGGATTTTATTATTTGGCCCTTGCTGAGGTATGAACTGTCTTTAGGCTGTTGAAACTGATTTCACAGAGGGCCTTTATAATTGCCTGGGAGAGATGATAATTGTGTTGGTGGTAACTTCCATAAAAGACAAATTGTCAAAGAAAATTGTGCAGGGTGTACAACTATAATAATGGCTTGAGAATGGGTTGTGGTGACAATGTAAACATCAGAATTTTAATGGTTATATTTTTATCACGTCCCCGCACCAGTATTTTCTCATCCGTTTTGATCTACCGACATTCATAACTACTTAGTTCATGAATTGGGCTGCATCTAAAATTTCCAACATCAAGACACACTGCCCAATTATGTCATCATCGTAAGGAGGTACAATAAACAGAAAATGATTTATCTCAGTTTTCAATGAGTTGCAGAAATTGGGGTTATTTATTCCCTGTATCGATTTACTATTTAATTCATTCAAAGGATGAGGGCCAGGCCAGCATTTATTACCCACCCCTAATTGTCCAGAGGGCAGTTAAGTATAAGCCACATTGCCACAGGTTTGGCATCAAATGTAGGCCAGACCAGGTAAGGATCGAAGATTTCTCTCTCTAAAGAGTATTAGTGAACCAGATGGATTTTCCCAACATCGAGTCATCGGAATGTACAGCCCAGAAACAGAACTTTCGGTCCAACTTGCCCATGCCAACCAGGTATCCTAAATTAATCTAGTCCCATGTGCCAGCATTTGACCCATATCCCTCTAAACCCTTCCTATTCATGTACCCATCCAGATGCCTTTTAAATGCTGCAATTGTGCCAGCCTCCACCATTTTCTCTGGCAGCTCATTCCAAGCACGTACCACCCTCTTTGTGAAAACTTTGCCCTTTAGGTCCTTTTTAAATCTTTTTTCTCTCACCTTAAACCTATACCCTCAAATGTTGAACCCCCAACTCCGGAAAAAGGCCTTGGCTATTCACTTTATCCATGATTCAATCAGCAGTAGATTCATGGTCATCATTAGACTCCTAATTCCTGAAATTTATTAAAATTCAAATTCCACTACGTGCTATGGCATGATTCGAACCTGGGTCCCAGAATATTATGAGCTCTTTGGATTAACAGTCCACCAATAGCGTGCCTTCACCTCCCCAAATCTTGTGTCAGTGACGGGTGCCTCAGCTGCAGGAGTCAAATCAGTTACAGCCTCACATCACCTCTTTGCCGGAATTCCTGCCTTTTTTTGTTCCACTCAAGCTTTTCACAAAATCACAGTCACAGAATTATTACAGTTTAGAGTGTGGTGTTGGAAAAGCACAGCAGGTCAGGCAGCATCTGAGGAGCAGGAGCATCGTGGGCTCGGTGTTAGCACTGCTGCCTCACAGCACCAGGGTCCCAGGTTCGATTCCGGCCTCAGGCGACTGTCTGTGTGGAGTTTGCACATTCTCCCCGTGTCTGCGTGGGTTTCCTCCAGGTGCTCTGGTTTCCTCCCACAGTCCAAAGATGTGCAGTGCAGGTGAATTGGCCACGTTAAATTCCCCATATTGTTGGGTGCATTAGTCAGAAAGAAATACTCTTCAGAGAGCCGGTGTGGACTTGTTGGGCTGAAGGTCCTGTTTCCACACTGTAGAGAAGCTAATCTAATCAATGTTTCGGGCATAAGCCCTTCATAATGAATTAGGCTTGTGGGTCAGGGCTGAGAGATAAATGGGAGGGGGATGGGATTGGAGAAAGGTACTTGGAAAGCGACAGATGGATGAAGGTGAGGGAGAAGGTGATAGGTCAGAGGGGGCAGTGATGGATGGGTCCGGAGAGTGGTGCCGAGTTGGAGGCTTGGGACTGGGAAAATATGGGAAATGAGGAAGCTGTTGAAATCCACATTGATCCCGTGTGGCTGCAGGGTCCCAAAGTGGAATATGAGGCGTTCCTCCTCCAGGCGTCAGGCAGTAACAGTTTAGACGAAGGTCATTTGGCTGATCATACCACCTCAAATTCTCTCAGCGTTTTTACATAGTGCCAATTTCCTGCCTCTTTCCCGTAACCCCACATATTGTTTCTAGTTTGGGAAATCATATGTAATGGCCTTTTGAATACCTCAATGGAACCCACCTCCACTGTATTTCCAGGTGGTGCCTTCCAGACACTGACTACTTGCTGTGTCAAACTGTTCTTTTCTCACTTCATACTGCTTTATTTGCAAAAGAACTTTAGAGGTATGGCATCTGTTTCTTAAATCTACCCACTTTGTTCATATTCCTTACGTGTTTGAAAACTTCTATCAAATCTCCTCTCAGCCTTCTCCTCTTCAAAAGAAAAAACCCAATTTCTCCAATCTTACTGCATATCTGAAGTTCCTCATCCCTGGAACCAATATTGTAAATCTCCTGTGTCCACTCTCTGCTACATTTACATCATTTTTAAAGTGTAGTACTCAGAACATGCACACAATGCTCCAACTTAGATGTAACCAGTGTCTTATAAAATTTCATCATACACTTTACAATCTGCTCCTCTATGCTCTGTTCGTATTTATGGAGCCCAGAGTCCTACATGCTTCTTAACAGCTTTCTTTAACTAGCTTGCCACTTTTAATGGCTATCACTTTCAGGTCTCTCTGCCACTGTATATCATTTAGAATAATATCCTTTATTTTGTACTGTCTCTCCATGTTTGTTGGACCTCACACTTCTCCATGTTGAACTTCACCAGCCACCTCTCTGCCACTCCACCAATGTGTCTACAAACTTTTGAAGTTCTACACATTCTTCCTGGGAGAATATGGTTCTCCCAAGTTTTGTGTCATGCACAAAACTTTGAATTGGTTCCCTGCGCACCAAGATCTGGATAATTTGTATAAATCAGAGAAACGTAAAGGTGCCCATACCATTCCCTGGGGATACTCATGACAAACCGCCTTTGGCAACTGTCCATGTGAAGTTTGCACATTCTCCCTGGGTGTGCATGGGTTTCCTCCGGGTGCTCCAGTTTCTTCCCACAACCCAAAGAAGTGCAGGCTAGGTGAATTGGCCATGCTAAATTGCCCATAGTTAGGGGTAAATATAAGGTAGGGAAATGGGTTGTTTTTCGGAGGGTCAGTGTGAACTTGTTGGGCCGAAGGACCTGTTTCCACACTGTAGGGAATCTAATCCATGGGTGGCACGGTGGCACAGTGGCTAGCACTGCTGCCTCACAGCGCCAGAGACCTGTGTTCAATTCCCGCCTCAGGCGACTCTCTGTGTGGAGTTTGCACATTCTCCCCGTGACTGCGTGGGTTTCCTGCGGGTTCTCTGGTTTCCTCCCACAATCCAAAAATGTGCAGGTTGGGTGTATTGGCCACGCTAAATTGCCCATAGTGTTAGGTGAAGGGGTAAATGTAGGGGAATGGGTCTGGGTGGGTTGCGCTTCGACGGGTCAGTGTGGACACGTTGGGCCGAAGGGCCTGTTTCCACATTGTAAGTAATCTAATCTAATCAAACGTTCTTCCACTCTGAAAAATGCCCATTAACCATTATTCTCTCATTTCCTGTCTCTCAACCAATTTTATATTATGTTTCTATTGTCTTATTTATTCCAGGTCCTACAAGTTACCTTGCGATGTATCGAGCAGCCTTGTTGAAGTCCACACACCACAGTAACAGCTCACTGCTTATCAATCCTCTCTGCTGTGCACAAATCTTACCCCACATTCGAAGGCCCTAGAAATAAAGTGAAACAATGTGAGTTTGTCCTAACAGATGAACAGTCTTTATAATTACTACATGCAGGATTCTTATAAATCTGAAATACTGCAGATACCATAAATCTGAAACATCTGCAGAGAATGCTAGAGAAACTCAGAAAGTCTGACAACATCAGTGGAGCGAGAAACAGATTTAACATTTTGAGTCTGGTATGACTCTTCTCCAGAATTCTTCAGTTCAGAATTTTTCACTTCTGAAGAAGAGTCATTCTGAACTTGAAACCTTAACTCTGTTTCTCTCTCCACAGATGCTGCCAGACCGGTTGAGTTTCTCCAGTATTCTTTGTTAAATTTTCAGGTCTCTTATAATCCATTGATGAAATAATCCCAGCATGCGTGTCAGAGATATTTTTAATTTTGCCACCAGCCATCTGTGAGTTCCCAGTCTTTTGATTTCTGACTAACATGGACACAGAAATATCATATGCATGTTGGTGTTGGACCACTTCCAACCCTTTCTGTCTGCCTTACACCTCCAACAAGGAGCAAGGCAGTAGATTTTTCACAGGCTGAATGTCAAGATGTCACCCAATATATACAACACCTTGGCAACACATTCCATTGCAGATAGATTGGACTGAGTACCAGCAGAGTGAAGAGGGGAGATGGGTTTGGAAACATGTTGAGTTTGAGGTGGGACATGTGGGCGTACCATTGGGAAGAATGAATGAGAAGGGGATTGTATTCCACAGAAAGTGCATAAATCAACAACTGTGATCAGATCATTTGAATGCCAATTTTAACTCATGCAAAACCTATAAAACTGCATTAGAATAATGTAGGGTTCCTGATCTCTAAGTTGTTTGATTAGCTCCCAGGTTCTGGGAACCGGACTTTTTTATGGGATATGATTTGAAATGGCAGTAGACAGGTATTACAAGGCAAAAGAACCTCTATGTTTATTTAAGGTACAAAAGGTAAGTATAATATGAGAAATAGATAATGCAATAAATCAAGGAAATTAACACAATTGATAAACAGGAGATCAGTAGTACTTTAAATTACACTATTATTTAGATTGCCACTATGAGACAGTATCCGAAAGACACACAGATGCACCCTTCATGATTTTGTAAACCTCAATCAGGTCCCCCCTCAATCTCTTTTTTTTCTAATGAAAACAAACTTAACCTACTCAATCTTTCTTCATTGCTAGCACCTTCCATACCAGGCAACATCCTCGTAAACCTTTTCTGCACCCTCTGCAATGCGTATACATCCTTTTGGTAATGTGGCGACTAAAACTGTACACAGTATCCTAAACGTGGCCGAACCAATGTCTTGTACAATTTTAACATGACCTGCCAGCTCTTATACTCAATACCCCGTCCAATGAAGACAAGAATACTATATGCCTTCTTGACCACTCTATCCACCTGTGCAGAAACCTTCAGGGTACAATGGACCTGATCTCCCAGATCTCTCTGCTCATCAACGTTTCCCGAGGCTCTTCCATTTACTGTATAATTCACTCTAGAATTAGACTTCCCAAAATGCATCACCTCTCATTTGCCTGGATTGAACTCTATCTGCCACTTTTCCGTCCAACTCTCCAGTCTATCTATATTCTCCTGTATTCTTTGGCAGTCTCCTATGCTTTCTGCTACTCCACCAATCTTCGTGTCATCTGCAAACTTGCTGATCATGCCAACAGTGCCCTCTTCCAGATCATTTATGTATATCATAAACAACAGTGGTCCCAGTACTTATCCCTGTGGAACACCAATGGTCACCTTTTTCCACTTCGAGTAACTCCCTTCAACTACTATTCTCTGTCTGCTGTTGCTCAACCAGTTCTTTATCCACCTAGCTAGAAAACGTTGCACAACATGTGACTTCATTTTGTCTATTAGTTTACCATGGGGAACTTTATCAAAACAACAGGGTTTAATTCTACAGAATTCCTACCAATAGGTCCCAATGCACTGGCACCACCCACATTCCCATCCCTACTATGTAGGTCAGAATCTTGGGGGTCTTGGGGTTTGTGCTCACCGCTCAGAATGCAGTTTTGCATTGTGCTTGGCTGTTCTGGCTTACCGTACCCAGAGCCTGGTTGAAGACTTCAGACTGCATAGGTTTGATGTCTTGTTCAGATGGTTGGGGTCAGTCGTTAGGATTCTTGCCACCTGTGTTCTCTGATCGGAAGTAGCAGATACTGGCAAGCTCTTGCTGGAGAAGTCCCTTTGTGTTTGTTTGGACAGTTTGATTTTGGATCGCTTGGTTGGCTTCCCCCTCTCGAACGTCTTTTGTTCTGGTGAGGCCCTTGGTTCGGCCGCTGTGGTTCTTGGTTCCGAAGCTTCTTGTGGGGGAAGCCTGTGGGAAAGGTGTTCATGGGGTAAGGCTCTGCCCAGGTGAGATCGGGGCTGGCAGTTATATTGACGGTGCGTACTATTATCTCCGCTCAAATCTGTACTTTTCATTGTGCTCTCGATGTTCTCTTCTGAAGTTAACTGGATTTCCTTGGAGTATGCGTGAATGGGATTTGATCGACGCTGAATGTCCAGTATCTCTGCAGGCGCTCCATTCTGTCTGTGCTGTGTAGCCCAAGGTATAAAAGTTGTCTCGGGCTAAGGTCTGTTGGTTTGAGTCAATTGCTCTTTTACCAAGGAGATGTAAATGTGGATTCCAGGTTGAACAATAGTCCCAGACAGCAATCTCCATTCTGATGGCTGTGTTGTGTATGTCCCACAGAACTTAGTCCAGCAATCCCTTTTCTTTTAAAAGTTTTGGAAGTCCAGAGTTTTGTTGCTATGTTTTAATAATGGGGATTTTCATTCGATCTTACTCAGGTCCACGGCACAGGGAAGCATATGAATGAATAAGTATTCTTTATGTAGAATAAACCAAAAGGTTGAATAAAATATAAAAGTAAAAAGAGAATTTTTATTTTTAAAGTATCTTTCATGTTAGCACTTGCATTAATGCATTTAGTCATTATTAAAAAAACTAGACTTCAAAAAGACTTCCTAATTGGTTCTAAACAGCTCTCGACATCCTGTTGTAATGAATTGCATGACAGAAATTTATGTCTTTTTTTAAAAAGAACACCTATTAAATTCTCAGTCCACTGGAAAAATTCCCTATTCTTCTTAGTCATCCACCAAGAGACTATCTCACTCAATAGACAACTATACAACGCATCACATGATCAAGCAGATTCAGGATTGTTTCATGAAGGGAAAATCAGAACTGACAGACTTACTAGAATTCTACAAAGGAGTAGCAAACAGGATGGATAAAGAGGAAGCAGTGGATGTAATATATTTGGATGTTCAGAAGGTGTTTGATAAGATACCACACATTAGTCTACTTAATAAGATATGAGACCATGGTGTTGAAGTTGAATATTAGCATGGACAGAAGATTGGCAAATAATTAAAAGACTGAGAGTTTGGATTAAGCAGATATTTTCAGGTTGGAACCTTTAAGTAGTGGTGTGCCACAGGGATCACTGCTGTGAGAACAGCACTTTACGATATATGGATGAAGAATGTGAATGCACGAGAGCCAAGTTTGCAGATGACACAAAAATAGGTGGGAAGGTGATTGTATGGATGTCACAAAGAGCTTGCAGGTGGATTTAGAAAAGTTAAGCAGATGGGCAAAATGTTTACTCCACAATCAAAAATTGCCCTGGAGGAAGTGGTGGTGTACTGCACCCTGGAACTGATGAAGTCTTTGAAGTGTAGAGATACTTATTATACTATTGAGGAGGTAGTTCCAAATTTTGATCCAGTGACAATGCAGGAAAGGCAGATTAAATGGAATGGAATTGAATGGAAACTAGACAGCAGTGGTGTTCCCATGTATCTGCTTGAGCAGACTAGGCCTATACTCATTGAAATTAAGGAGAATGGGGGGGAGGGACACTTATAGAAACATATAAAATTATGAAAGGAATAGATAAGGTAGAAGCAAGGGAGTTGTTTCCACTGGTGGGTGAAACTAGAACAAGGGGGCATACCCTCAAAATAAGGGGGAGCAGATTTAGGACTAAGCTGAGGAGGAACTTCTTCACCCAAAGGGTTGTGAATCTGTGGAATTCCCTGCCCCAGTGAAGTGGTTGACTCTACCTCATTGAGTGTTTTTTAAGGCAAAAATAGATAGATTCTTGAATAATAAAGGAATTAAAGGTTATGGTGAGCGGGCGTGTAAGAGAAGCTGAGTCCACGTGAAGATCAACTGCGATCTTACTGAATGGTGGAGCAGGCTCAATGGGGCAGACGGCCTACTCCTGCTCCTACTTCTTATCTTCTTCTGTTCCTATACTCCCTTTTTCTTTTAGCTGGTAAAGGTTGTAGGCTTGCATCTAGTAGATTGTTCACACTGTTACATGTGTTGATGGTCCTTCAAGACCAACTTCCAAGCCCACAATCTCCACCAACGAGAAGAGAAAGGGCAGCAGGAGTATGGGAGCATCACCACCTGCAACTTCCCTTCCAAGCCACACCTCAGCCTGATGTAGAACTACATTAGCCACCCTTTGTTATCACTGAGCCAAAATCCTGGATCTCCCTCCCTAACAGCACTCTGGGGGTATTTACTTCTCATTGTCTGTGATGGCTCAAAACGTAGACATTAACATTACCCTCTCTGTGTGGATAAGGATAAGGCAATGAATGCTGGTCCAACCAGAAACACCCACATTTCAAACATGAATAAATAAATTAAACGGAGATCA
This sequence comes from Chiloscyllium punctatum, assembly GCF_047496795.1. Classification (NCBI taxonomy): domain Eukaryota; kingdom Metazoa; phylum Chordata; class Chondrichthyes; order Orectolobiformes; family Hemiscylliidae; genus Chiloscyllium; species Chiloscyllium punctatum. Next base: position 84,241,966 of record NC_092760.1, read on the forward strand.
TAGAATCCCTACAATGTGGAAGCAGGCCATTTGGCCCTTGAGTCTACACCGACCCTCCAAAGTGCATCCCAGACAGATTCATCACGCACCCGGAACTCTATCCCTGTCACCCTGCATTTCCCATGGACAATCAACCTAACCTGCACTTCTTTGGAGTGCGGGAGGAAACCAGAGCATTCGAAGGAAACCCACACAGACACAGGGAGAAAGTACAAACTCCACACAGACAGGCACCCGAGACTGGAATCAAACCTGGGTCCCTGGTGCTGTGAGGCAGCAGTGCTAACCACTGAGTCACTGTGCCAATGCCTTGAAATTTTCGTAAGATCTTCATTAAGTTGGATCAAAGTTGAAATTGAACTTGTCCCATTGATGATATTCTATATCATGCCTGTGACTGAAAAAAATATAATTGTTTCCCTCCTCTATAGGATGGATGAGTATCAGTCATGTTTGGCCAGCCTGTCATCAATTGACATTTTGTCAATTCTCTCTCTCGCCTTCACTCTCTCTCACACACACACAGACACATAGACACACACACACACACACACACACACACACAGAGACACACACACACAGAGACACGCACACAGATACACACACACAGACACACACACAGACACAAAAGCTTTGTAAGCCAACGCATTATTTACTCTCGTATTTTATTCATCAGTATGAATCATATCTTTACCTTTCTTTAATATTAATGAATGTGAACTGGTTGTGAATGTACTGAGTTTGTATCAGTGAGTGAACATCAATGGGGTAATTGCAGAACTGCATTCTGTGCTTGAGAACGGGAAGGCAAAATTAGAAATTTGCCCAAGACACAGATTTGATGAAATTTGAAAAGTAATTTTTAAATTGGCCTGAAGCTGTGAGAGAAATGTGGCCACACTGTTTGCGTGACCGTAAAAAATATTTCTTTCAATCCAGCATTGTAGATTGATAAGAGAGTGAGAAATAACACTCCAGAAGACTGACTGTGTTTACACTAGCATAACCTTGAGATTGGGGTCCAGACAGTACAGCTTTGAACAGAACAATGATATAATAGAAATCAATTAAACAGGACAAAAACAAGTATTACTTTATGCAGCATGTGGGCAGAGTAAGAAGAGCTATTGAGAAAGATTTTGAAAACAACTCGCTGGATAAGGTAGTTTGATCAGATGTTCCAAAGGTAAACTATCATTTCTGTTGATTGATAAACCAACTGAGACAAATCCTAATTTATGCGGCACATAAGCAATGATGTCATTGTGAGTAAGTACTATTACTCAAGGAGTTCAATAAAAGCTTACCACATTTAGTTCAATAGCGTCCAAGTTTGTAGTGTGCCTTTGACGCTTTAGACCAAATAAGGGGTCTTGAATATCCATTACTGAGACATTACGCCACCAGTCCTTGAGAGTATGTGGCATTCTAATTTGGTAACAAATCAGGTGGAAGGAATATATTTATAAAGTTGGGAAAGGATTTTGTGTCGTGGCCCAACTCTGGTTGGCAGGTGGCCAAAGATCATTATTTGGCCTATTGATGGCCATCATGATCCATTATTTTTTACAAGCATTGAATGGGATTGAACTGCAAAAGGAGTTGCCAGTTGCAGCAAGTTTGGGGCAGCACGATGGCTCCGTGGTTAGCATTACTGCCTCACAGCATCAAGGACATGGGTTGGATTCCCAGCTGGGGTGACTGTGTGACATTTGCACATTCTCCCTGTATCTGTGGGAGTTAGATTAGATTCCCTACAGTGTGGAAACAGGCCCTGCGGCCCAACAAGTCCACACCAACCCTCTGAAGGGTAACCCACCCAGACCCATTCCCCTCTGACTAATGCATCTAACACAATGGCCAATTTAGCATGGCCAATTCACCAAACCTGCACATCTTTGGACTGTGGGAAGAAACCGGAGCACCCGGGGGAAACCCACGCAGACCCGGGGAGAATGTGCAAACTCCACACAGACTGTTGCCCAAGGCTGGAATCGAACCTGGGACCCTGGTGCTGTGAGGCAGCAGTGCTAACCACTGAGCCACCGTGCCGCCCACGTTTCATCCAGGTACTCCGGTTTCCTCCTATAGTCCAAAGTTTCGCAGGTTAGATGAACTGGTCATGGTAAATTGACCATAGCATCCAGGAGAAAGTGAGGACTGCAGATGCTGAAGAGTGAGTCGAAACGTGTGATGCTGGAAAAGCACAGCAGGTTAGGCAGCATCTGACGGGGCAGGAGAGTTGATGTTTTGGGCGTAGGCCCTTCATCAGGAAGGTGCGTGGGGAAGGGGGCTTAGAGATAAATAGGTGGCTGTGGGTGGGGCTTGGGAAGGCAATAGGTAGATCGAGGTGGAGGGTGATGGTGATAGGTCGAAAGGGAGTGCTGAGTGGATAGTCGAAAGGGAGGGCTGAGTGGATAGGTGGGAAGGAAGGTGGACAAGGATGGGTGGATGGATTACCCATTGGGAATGCAGGTTTTCAGAGATAGGGTAGGGGCTGGATTGCTCTTCAAAGGGTCAGTGTGGTCTTGATGGGTTGAATGGCCTGATTCCTCACTTTATGACTCTATGAAGTGGTTTCTGGAGGGAACCTCTTTTTTACCTGATGCTCCATGATCAATGGAGGGGTTAAATAACCAGCGACAATGGTCCTGACAACACCATTGCTAGGGCTTGGATCCTGTTTGCTGCTAGACTTTGAGGGTACTTCAATATAGAAGCGCAGTCTCGTTCATTTTTCAGTGAGTCTTGCTGCTCATTTGAGGACCCAGTGCAGAAAGTTTGGGCCAAAACTTCCGCGCTGTAATGTTTTTCTGATTCTGTGATCTGCTGGCCATCTCCATTGGTGACGTGGGCAAGACTGTAACTCAGATGGACAGGCCACCATTTTTAATCCGAGAGCAGTAAGGATTGGCAATCTCATAATTGGTCATTATCAGTGAAATCGCCTCCTGTGGACTCAACATCCACACTCAGGGCCTGATGACTAGAGTCTTTCCTCAAATCATTCATGGGATGTGAACATTCAGTCTCAGCAAGCAGTTATCGTCCACCCCTAATTGTTCTGGAGAAGTTAGTGCTGACCTGTTTGAGGACTTGACAGTAAATATCTAGCCATGTGTGTTAATTTTTAATGTGTATTAATGGCTGTTAAAACACAAATTGAACAGTGGTGCAAGATGTTGCATTTGACATTTTGTTAAGTGTGAAATCATCATGAAAATGTGATTCACAAAAATCAGGTGACCTTCAGTATAAAGGTCGAGACAACATATGTACGAGCTTGGGAACCAACAGGAGAATGGAATGAAGTGTGACGGTGATTCGTTGTTTTCACTCCAGCAGCATAGTGGTGACAGGTAGTTGGTAGACTTGGGCTCAGGTGTATTTACTAGCTTATAAACCTTACAGAAAACATTGTGATTTTAAGACAAAATTTTGAATACATATATTTGCTCCTTAAATTCCAAAACAAATAGGTAGAATGCAACTTCTTGAAGTGGTGTTTTTCTTTAACTAATTAAAAAAGACAATTAAATCTGAACAACAATGAATATGTTTTTCTTCCTCTTGATCCTTTTTAGCACTGACTGCTTCCATTTCATAGTAAGCAGCTCCATCTACTGTAACAAAACGAAGGTGCGGGTCAGTGGTAGAATAATCATTATGCAGATTGTTGAAGTTTCCGTAATATCTTTTGGCATGCACAAAGAAGAAGCTCACTTGATAATTATAAATTTTACCTGAAACATTTTAATCAAAGGTAATTTTGATTACGTGAAGATTGTAGTAATTTGGAGTTCCATTACATGTCATACAATCTATGCAAAAACAATTATTTAATACATTCAAAAATACATGTGACTGGGGACAGGATTTGTTCTGTGATGACAGCAGGTGGGTGAAGTTAATCTGGTTAAAGTAAAAAAAAATCAGATTCCTGCCATTGAGATAAATGTCTGTGGTTAAGTTTTCTATTTGCAAAGATAAGTTGATTTCTTCACCACTGGGTCAAAAAGCACACGACACCAGGTTATAGTCCAATAGGTTTATTTGAAAATACAAGCTTTCGGAGACTCACTCCTTCATCAGGCACTCCAAAGGTTTGTGTTTTCAAATAAACCTGTTGGACTATAACTTGGTGTCGTGTGATTTTGACCTTGTCCACCTTAGTCCAACACTGGCACCTCCATATCATCTTTACAATAGGTATCAAGGAACTAATCTACTTTCATTAGCATCTCATTAAAAGTACATCTTGCTGGAATGAAGTCAGCTTCCTCAATTAATTTTTGCCACATCAAAAAGTTCAATGTTTCAGATTGCCAACCGCATATAATAGGCAGTTTTTCTGGCAATGCCCCCATTTCCTCCTGACTTGGGGTAACGTTCTCGCTGTTTTGTCCTTCCGGTGATAAGGTTTTCAATCATCACACACAGTTTTTGGGCTCTCTGTTTGGGGAATTTGTAAATGTACCGGAGGCAGTTCAAAGGAAGTTCATTGGAATGACACCGGGAATGGGATGAATAGTATCTGCCGGTGGATTTGGACAAAATCTTGGCAGATGGAATACAATGTGGGAAAATAAGTAGTGATATACTTTGAAAGGAGGACTACAGGAGCTGAATGTTATTTGAATGGAGACAGAGTGCGGTAAATTGCGGACCAGATGGATTTGGGTGTCCTCATTCATGACCACACAAAGCTGGCATCTAATTTCTGCAGTTAATAAGAAAGGCAAATGGAATATTAGCCTTTATTTGAAAGGAAATTGAATATAAAAGTGAGGAGGTTTTCCTAATGTTATACAGGGCATTCTTTCATTCATTGGAAATCCCTCACAGGTGAGGGTGACTCTCTTCACTCTCAGGGTGAGTCTGTAGGTGGCTGTACAGACCAATGTGGATTCTATAGGCTCTGTTACTCTTGTAGCAGAAGGGGGTCATGGGAAGGGGATAGGTGGGGCGTTGGTGTGGCAGCGCATTGCTTTTGTTGTTATCGCTTCACTTCCACGTATTCCATGACAGAAAGTCTCAAGGTGCTTGTCACCTTCCCGGATGCTCCTCCTCCAGTGTGGATGGACTTGATTCCCAGGTGTCTATGGGAATGCCACACTTCCCCTGTGAGACATTAAGGGTATTACTGAAGCTCTTCCTCAGTCCACCTGGGGGTGGCCTGCCATTTCAGAGCTGGGAGTAGAGCATTTGCTTGCTTGGGGAGTCTTGTGTCAGTCATGGGGACAACCTGGCCAGCCCATCCCAGCCGATCAAGGGGGGGAGGCGGTGAGGTGTGCGACAGGTGGGGGACCTCAGTGCCTCACTTTCGGAATGTTGGCCTGGTTGAGGATGCTAGTGTTCAAGTGTCTGTCATGGATTTACAGGGTTTTTGCACACAACATTAGTGGGACTGAGGTGCCTATTGTAGATAGTCCACGTCTCAGAGCCATACAGGAGGGCATATAGTTCTTATATTCCTGCCATCTTATATACATGGCACTAGTCATATAGAACATAGAACATAGAACATTACAGCGCAGTACAGGCCCTTCTGCCCTCGATGTTGCGCCGACCTGTCATACCAATCTGAAGCCCATCTTGAAGAAGGGCTGATGCCCGAAACGTCGATTCTCCTGTTCCTTGGATGCTGCCTGACCTGCTGCGCTTTTCCAGCAACACATTTTCAGCGCTGAAGCCCATCTAACCTACATTATTCCATGTACGTCCATATGCTTGTCCAATGACGACTTAAATGTACTTAAAGTTGGCGAATCTACTACCATTGCAGGCAAAGCATTCCATATCCTTACTACTCTCTGAGTAAAGAAACTACCTCTGACATCTGTCCTATATCTATCACCCCTCAATTTAAAGCTACGCCCCCTTGTGCTTGCCGTCACCATACTTGGAAAAAGGCTCTCCCTATCTAACCCTCTGATTATCTTACATGTCTCTATTAAGTCACCTCTCAACCTTCTTATCTCTAACGAAAACAGCCTCAAGTCCCTCAGCCTTTCCTCGTAAGACCTTCCTTCCATACCAGGCAACATCCTAGTAAATCTTCTCTGCACCCTTTCCAAAGCTTCCACATTCTTCTTATAACGCGGTGACCAGAACTGTACACAATACTCCAAGTGCAGCCGCACCAGAGTTTTGTACAGCTGCAGCATAACCTCATGGTTCCGGAACTTGATCCCTCTATTAATAAAAGCTAAAACACTGTATGCCTTCTTAACGACCCTGTTAATCTGAGTGGCAACTTTCAAGGATCTGTGTACCTGGACACTGAGACCTCTCTGCTCATCTACACTACCAATAATCTTACCATTAGCCCAGTACTTTGCATTCTGGTTACACCAACCAAAGTGAACCACTTCACACTTGTCTGCATTAAACTCCATTTGCCACCTCTCAGCCCAGCTCTGCAGCTTATCTATGTCTCTCTGTAACCTACAACATCCTTCGTCACTATCCACAACTCCACCGGCTTAGTGTCCACTGCAAATTTACTAACCCACCCTTGTACACCCTCATCCTGGTCGTTTATAAAAATGATGAACAGCAGTGGACCCAACACCGACCCTTGCGGTACACTACCAGTAAATGGACTTCAGGATGAACATTTCCCATCAACCACCAAGCTCTATCTTCTTTCAGCAAGCCAATTACTGATCCAAACTGCTATATCTCCCACAATCCCATTCCTCCGCATTTTGTACAATAGCCTACTGTGGGGAACCTTATAGTACGCCTTGCGTTGTTAACAGTTTTGGGCCCCTTATCGAAGGAAAGATATATTGGCATTGAAGACAGTCCGGAAAAAGCTCATTGGTTTGATCCCAGGTATGGAAGGACTGTCCTATGAGGAGACGTTAAGTAAGTTATAAGAGATAGGATATATAATCATCTCAAGAGGAGCAAGTTGATTCGGGATAGTCAACACGGTTTTGTGAAGGGTAGGTTGTGTCTCACAAACCTTAATGAGTTCTTTGAGGTGGTGACCAAAGAAGTGGATGAGGGTAAAGTGGTTAATGTGGCATATGTGGAATTCAGGTAGGCAAACGTGGGTACTGCAGATGCTGGAGATTAGAGTCAAGATTAGAGTGGTGCCGGAAAAGTACAGCAAGTCAGGCAGCATCCAAGGAGCAGCAAAATTGATGTTTCGGGCAAAAGCCTTTCATCAGGAATGGATGGATTTCAGTAAGGCATTTGATAAGATTCCCCATGGTAGGCTATTGCACAAAATACAGAGGCATGGGATTAAGGGGGACTTAGCAGTTTGGATCAGAAATTGGCGAGCTAAAAGAAGATAGAGGATGGTGGTTGATAGGAAATGTTCATCCTGGAGTTTAATTACTAGTGGTATACTGCAAGGATCTGTTTTGGGCCTGTTTGTCATTTTTATAAATGACCTAGATGAGGGCGTAGAAGGATGAATTAGTAAATTTGTGATGACACTAAGGTCAGAGAAGCTGTGGATAGTGTTGAAGGATGTTGCAGGTTACAGAGGCACATCGATAAGCTGCAGAGCTAGCAAATGGATTTTAATGCGGAAAAGTGAGTTTCAGAGCCATGAGGCCATGCTGCAGCTGTACAAAACGCTGGTGCAGCTGCACTTGGAGTATTGCTTACAGGATGTGGAAGCTTCAGAAAGTGTTCAGAGGAGATTTACTAGGATGTTACCTGACATGGAGGGAAGGTCTTATGAGGAAAGGCTGAGGGAGTTGAGGCTGTTATCATTATAAAGAAGAAGGTTGAGAGGCAACTTAATTGAGACATATAAGACAATCAGAAGGTTAGATAGGGTGGACAGGGAGAGCCTTTTACCTTGGATGGTGATGGCTAGCACAAGGGGACATAACTTAAATTGAGGGGTGATAGATATAGGATAGATGTTAGAGGTAGCTTCTTTACTCAGAAAGTAACAGGGATGTGGAACACATTACCTGCAACAGTAGTAGACTTGCCAATTTTAAGGGCATTTAAATGGTCATTGGATAAACATATGGATGAAAATAGAATTGTGTAGGATATATAAGCTTCAGATTGGTTCCATAGCACACACCAGATGGCTTCCTTCTTTAAAGACCGTAATTTCCTTTCCCACGTGGTTGAAGATGCCCTCCAACGCATCTTATCCACGCCCCACCCCTCCAACTGCAACAAGAACAGAACCCCTCTGGTCCTCACCTTCCACCCCACCTTCACATAAGCCACATCGTCTGCCGACATTTCCACCGCCTACAAACGGACTCACCACCAGGGATATATTTCCCTCCCCACCCCTTTCCGCTTTCCACAGAGATCGATCTCTCTGTGACTACCTGGTCAGGTCCACATCCCCCAACATCCCACCCTCCCTTCCTGGCACCCTCCCCTGCCACCGCAGGAATTGCAAAATCTGTGCCCACACCTCCTCCCTCACCTCCATCCAAGACCCCAAAGGAGTCTTCCACATCCATCAGAGTTTCACCTGCACATCCACCAATATCATTTATTGTATCCGTTGCTCCCGATGCAGTTTCCTCTACATTGGGGAGACTGGGCGCCTTCTCACAGAACGCTTTAGGGATCATCTCCAGGACACCCGCACCAATCAAACCCACCACCCTGTGGCTGAACTCCCCCTCCCATTCTGCCGAGGACATACAGGTCCTGGGCCTCCTCCACCGCCACTCCCTCACTTCCCAATGCCTGGAGAAAAAACGCATCATCTTCCACCTCAGACACTTCAACCCCAGGGCATCAATGTGGATTTCACCAGTTTCCTCATTTCCCCTCCCCCCACCTTACCCCAGTTCCAACCTGCCAGCTCAGCACCATCCTCATGACCTGTCTTACCTGCCAATCTTCCTTCCCACCTATCCGCTCCAGCCTCTTCTCCAACCTATCACTTCATCCCCACCTCCATCCACCTATTGTACTCTGGGCTACCTGCTCCCCAGTCCCACCCTCCTCCCATTTATCTCTCCACCCCAGAGGGTCCCTGCCTCATTCCTGATGAAGGGCTTTTGCCTAAAATGTCAATTTTCCTGCTTCTCAGATGCTGCCTGACCTGCTGTGTTCTACTCTAGTCTAGACTCTGATCTCCAGCATCTGCAGTCCTCACTTTCGCCTTCAGATTGGTTCCACAGGTCGGCACAACATCGAGGGTCGATGGGCCTGTACTGTACTGTAATGATCTCACTGAAACAACAAAGATTCTGAGAGGATTTCCCAGGCTAAGTGCAGAGAAACTCAGCAGATCTGGCAGCATCTGTTGACAGAAAACAGAATCAATATCTTGAGTCCAGTCACCCTTCATTAGAATCTTTCTGCTTTCTCTCCACAGGTGCATTCAGACCTGCTGAGTGTCTTCAGTAATTTCTGTTTCAGATTTCCAGCATTGGCAATTCTTTGTTTATTTGCCTGTTTGGGTGCAGAGACTTCGTAACACCCTTGTGGGAGACTCTACAACCAGAGGACATGGTCTCAGAGTAAGGCATCACTCATTTAGATTAGATTCCCTATAGTATGGAAATAGGCCCTTCGGGGGCCACACTAACCCTCCAAGGAGTAACCCACCTAGACCCATTCCCCTACCCTATATTTACCCCTGACTAATGTACCTAACACTACAGGCAATTTAGCATGGCCAATTCACCTAACCTGCACGTCTTTGGACTGTGGGAGGAAACCAGAGCACCTGGAGGAGACCCACACAGACACAGAGAGAATGTGCCTACAGTCGCCAGAAGTGGAAATCCATCCTGGGTCCCTGGCACTGTGTGGACTGAGCCACCGTGCCACCCCATTTAAGATGTGATGAGATGGAATTTCTTCTCTTAGACGGTAGTGAAACTGTGATTCTTTACTGCAGAGGCCTGCCAAGGCTGAACCATTAAGTATATTCAACAGTGAGATAGGCAGATTTTTAATCATTTAGGGAATCAACTGTTCTCAGGTGTGGTTTAGTGGCTAATGGCCAAAACAACTAGACCCAACATAAAACTGGCTCAACAGCTTCTGCATGCAAGGCCTAATGGAATGTAAGAAGGTCAAGGTAACTCCATGTCAAAAGCAAACAGGGATCATCCCAGACCTGCATTGTGTATTGAACAATGGGAGAGTCGTTGTGACCTGAAACTCATTAAGGGAATGACATTATGGTTGTGTATTCCCCAGTTTGATCTGGATCCATTGGCAATGTAGAATGAAAGAGTGATAAAGATGTACAGCATGGAAACAGACCCTTCAGTCCAACTCGTCCATGCTGACCAGTTATCCTAACCTAATCCAGTCCCATTTGCCAGCACCTGACCCATATCCCTCTCAACCTTTTTCTATTCACATACCCATCTAGATCCCTTTTAAATACTGTAATTATACCAGCGTCCACCACTTCCTTTGGCAGCTCATACCATACACGTACCATCCTCTGTGTGAAAAAGTTGCCTCTTAGGTCCCTTTTATATCTTTCCCCTCTCACCCTCAACCTATGTCCTCGGGTTCTGGATTCCCCCATCCCAGGGAAAAGACTTTGTTTATTTCTCTTATCTATGCCCCTCATGATTTTATAAACCTTTATAAGGTCAGCCTCCGATACTCCAGGGAAAACAGGCCCTGTCTATTCAGCCTCTTCCTATAGCTCAAATATTCCAACCCTGGCAACATCCTTGTAAATCTGAAGCCTTTCAAGTTTCACAACGTTAAAAATCACACAACACCAGATTATAGTCCAATAGTTTTATTTGGAAGCACTAGCTTTCAAAGCGCTGCTCCTTCATCAGGTGGTTGTGGAGTATAAGATTGTAAGACATAGAATTTATAGCAAAAGTTTACAGTGTGATGCAACTGAAATAATATATTGAAAAAGACCTGGATTGTTTGTTAAGTTTCTCTTGTTTTAGAATGACCATGTTGGCTTCAGTTCTTCTATATGTAAATCCCAGAACTTTTTTTAAGGTTACATTCTCAAATGAACTTTAACAATAGGTGCCATGACTGCTCAGATAACGCATTGAAGGTGTGAGGTTAAAGTCTGTCTGTCTGTTTGTGTCATTGGCCTCGGACCTTCAGGTGACCATCCTCCAAGGCGGACTTTGGGATAGGCAGCAATGCAAAGTGGCCGAGCAGAGGCTGATAGCGAAGTTCGGTACCCATGGGGATGGCCTCAATCGGGACCTTGGGTTCATGTCACACTACAGGTGACCCCACTGCACTACACACTCTCACACACATGCACACAGCATGCACGTGCACACAGACACTCACACACACTTTCCTACAGACCCATACACTCACGCAGACCCTCTCTCATACACAAGCTCTCTCTCTTATATGCTCACACATACACATCCTCCACACTCACACCCACACATGCACCCTCTCACAGACTTATACCCCTTTACACTCACACACATACACATACACACACATTTCCCACACACATACACCTAAATGCATGCACACACATATAAGCTTGTGGGGTGAAGTTGTACTTGTAGGATTACATTTTATTTTGCTCAAAAACTGCATGAATCCATGTAAGATTCTGTAACTCCCTTTTTTTTAGAAATAGAATCAGTCTAAACATTGGGGTACAGACAGACAGGCTTTAACCTCACACCTTCAATGTATTATCTGAGCTGACATGGCACCTATTGTTAAAGTTCACTTGAGAATGTAACTTTAGAAAAGTTCTGGGATTTACATGTGAAAGAACTGAAACCAACATGGTCATTGTAAAAGTTGGCAGACTTAACAGACAATCCAGATCTTTTTCAATATATCATTTCAGTTGCATCACCATATACTTTTGCGATAAATTCTGTGTCTTATGATCTTATACTTCACACCACCTGATGAAGGAGCAATGTTCCGAAAGCTAGTGCTTCCTGTTGGACTATAACCTGGTGTTGTGTGATTTTTAAGTTTGTAAACTCCAGTCCAACACCAGCACCTCCAAATCAAGTTTCACAACATCCTTCCGATTGGGAGGACACCAGAATTGCATGCAATATTCCAAAAGTGGCCTAACCAATGGCCTTTACAGCCACAACATGACCTCCTAACTCTCCCAGTCAATACTCTTACCAAAAAAGGGAAGCATACCAAATGCCTTCTTCATTACCCTATCTACTTGCAACTCCACTTTCGAGGAGCTACGAACCTGCACTCCAAAGTCTTTCTGTTCGGCAATATTCCCCAGGACCTTACCATTAAGTGTAGAAGTCCTGCTCTGATTTGCTTTTCCATTTATCTGAATTAAACTCCATCTGCCACTCCTCGGCCCATTGGACCATCTGATCAAGATCCCATTGTACTCTGAGGTAACCTTCTTTTCTGTCCATTACACCTCCAAGGTTTGGTGTCATCTGCAAACTTACTAACTATATCTCCTATGTTCACATCCAAATCATTTATGTAAATGACAAAAAGTAGAGAACCCAGCACCGATTCTTGTGGCACTCCACTGGTCACAGGCCTCCAGTCTGAAAAGAAACCCTCCACCACCACCCTCTGTCTTCTACCTTTGAGCCAGTTCTGTACCCAATTGGCTAGTTCTACCTGTATTCCATGAGATCTAACCTTGCTAACTAGTCTCCCATGGGGAACCTTGTCAAATGCCTTACTGAAATCCATATAGATCATGTCCACCACTTTGCCCTCATCAATTCTCTTTGTTACTTCTTCAAAAAAACTCAATCAAGTTTGTGAGACATGATTTGCCATGCACAAAGCCATGTTGACTATCCCTAATCAGTCCTTGCCTTTCCAAATACATATGAAATCCTGTTCCTCAGGATTCCCTTCAACAACTTGGAGTAATCATATCTTCAATAGGGGATGGATACATCTAGGATCAGTGGTGCTGGAAGAGCACAGGAGTTCAGGCAGCATCCAAGTAGCCTCGAAATCGACGTTTTGGGCAAAAGCCCTTCATCAGGAATACATCTAGGATGACCTAATTTTATTGGGTACTGTGACCCCTATCCTGTGACCCCAATGGCTGAAGTCAGAGAATATTCCAGAAGGATAAAGTGAGGACTAGAGATCAGAATTGAGAGTGTGGTGCTGGAAAAGTGCAGTAGATCAGGCAGCATCCAAGGAGCAGGAAAATCGACATTTCAAGCATAAGGTCTTCATCAGTCCTTCCTGAAGAAGGGCTTACGCCTGAAATGTCGATTCTCCTGCTCCTGGGATGCTGCCTGACCTGCTGCACTTTTCCATCACCACACTCTCGACGACAATATTCCAGAAGGGCTCAGAAAGGAGGATAAAAAAGGACACTTCGCTCAGTGAAGACTTGGCCAGTGAAGAATCGACGTGAGACCCACCATTGTACCAAGTAGCTCCCAAGTCCTCCAGTCAATGGAACTCAGTGAATTGGATCCAGCAGCCCAATCAAGTTCACCAGAGTGGGTAGTAATATGTGTATTTATGGTTTGGGGAAAAATTAATTTAACTTGTTGTGTAAGATGAGTTGTTTTTATAACTTGTGAGTGTTTTCATAAAACTAACTTTGAACCGCAGACTTTCGTTTGTCTCATATAATAACAGCACCTGAGTAAATACATTTTAGATGTAAAAAACTGAAGTATCTGTATTGAATATTTCAGCAGCAGCATTCTGGTGTCCCTGCATAGGCTTCGATAAGAAGTGACCCTAAGTTGCTCCAAACCCACCAGTCTTGAATTCTCAAAAAAAACGCCTGAGCCTGTATTAAGAGGGTAGCTGCCCCATGTGACAGCCAGGATTCAAGTGGGTGGATGAGGATAGAGGCAATCCTTGAGTAATTGGGCCATAAACCAAGTGTTTTGAAAAGTCAGATGAACAAATGGCAGAACTTAAAACTTGGTTCATTAAGGGTATGGTAAAGGCCAGGGCTAAGACTTATCTCCCGGAGTTTCCGAGTGCAATCTGTTTTGCTTTTGCTCCTTAGAGTGGGAGCTGAACAGGCCCCAAGCCCAGCCAACTCCCATATCCTTGCGACCAACTCTAATGAGAGAGGGAGAGAGAAAATGAAGAAGCAAGGAAGCTGAATACAGGATCAAAGGATCTATGAGGGCCAGGGAGCCAGAGTTGCAGAGAAGGATAAAAAGAAGTAGCTAATAAAAGGTCAGGGCTCCACAAGACAGAGAGAGAAAGAGAGAACAGTAAATCAAGAGAGAACTACAAGAGAAAATGATACAGTGCCCAGAGTGAGAAGGAGTATTGACTAAGTATCTAAATAAGAAATGGCCCAGTTGGGTTGGTGATTGCAGTGAGCAGATATTGGGTCCAGCATCTGCAAGCATAAACGCTGGGAGGTGACATGGAAGGCTGAATGTAAGTGCGCTTAAGAACATCAGAAAGACTATAGCAATAACCAGCTCCTTGGAGCTGCTGAGAGGTAGAGAATAGTAGAAGGTGAAACCAAGTCAGGAGGAGAGGAAGTGAGGCAGGAACTGGAGAAAGTAAGCGTCAAAGCAGCAGAGCAGGGGAAGTAGGTGAATTTATTATACATGGGCCAGTCGCAGATCCAGTTTGGAAAGAAAGACTGATCAGGAAGCACAGCCTGTGATTAATGACCATGATAAAGCCCAAAACACTGTGGTTGAGGTATCAGAAAAATGCTCTAACGTACAGGTCGCACTCAAAGTCCTGCACCAAGCCGGCAAAGAAAACAAACCCATGCTGTGGATCATTCTAAATGCCCGTGAGAGATTGATAAATTAAAGTCTCAGGATTTGGCACAGAAAGGACTGACATGCATTTGGAGCAGTAGGGTCAGAAGGGCAAACTAATGATGGAGTATACTGGAAGGGGGTGGAGTGGGAATGGAGGAACAGGTTTGCGTCCTCAGAGGTATGCCAAGTGTAGCGATAAGTGGGGACCCTCGTGTCCCATCCAAGGGAAATCAGAGCCCTTCACATACCCAGTGCCTTCCCCAGCCCTGATGAACTCTCTGGTAACAAACTGTCAGGATGGTCAAAATAATGAAAATCCAATCACTCGCACAGAACCCCGTGATCCAGTTGGTCTTATTTGATCACCAGAACGTAAAGGAGGAAGCAGCGACAGGACTTGAAAGCAACAATTTTAGCATCAGTCGGCTACAGGAGAGCTGATCCAGTACAAGGTTTAAATAGATGTGGGCCGCAAAAGGGAGACCATCTGACTGTATTTACCAGGCATCTGTTGGGGACAGGTCACAGGAGCCTTCAATGATCATCACTGGACTACTCAGACACCACAAAACTGGGCAAATTGGACCCAAACACTTGTCTCGTGTATCACTGTTGGAGCGAAGAAATTTGGATCCTATAGATGTCACCCAGGCACAACAATCGGTGATAAGGAGGATGGCCTGGACTTGGGAGAAAGGGATTTGTGAGGCAGTGCACCCCAAATCAGGCAGGGGGAAAATAGCTGACCCTACCCTGTTACTGAAGTCAATACACCCTCAACTAACGGATTCCTGATGAAGGGCTTATACCTGAAACTTCAATTCTCCTGCTCCTCGGATGCTGCCTGATCGGCTGTGCTTTTTCAGCACCACACTCTCAACACCCTCAATTACCCTTCACCTCACACCTGTTTTCTTTCAAACTAGCCCAGAACCTGCAGTCTTTGTTTGTCTTTTATCTGCTCAGTTATATGTACAATACCGAGACCTTGGTCACACGGGAGCACAGATTCCTGCTCTCACAACCCGCCATCATACCACCCAAGTAATTAGGCCATTCAGCCCATTTGACCCTTCCCTGCCATTCAATATTAAAATTAGAATTAGCTTTATTGTCACATGTACTCACAGTAAAAAGTTTACAAGTTGCCATTTAATGTCTCAACTTAGATACAAAAGTACCTAGGTACAGATTCTTCAGGACAAGTTCTCAGGAAAAATATTAGAAAATTAAGAAATAAAAAGTCCACCTTCAACAGTACAGAATCATAGTGATAAATTAGAAAAATAAAGAAGTGAAATGTTCAGAATGACAGACCTTCCACAATAATATAGCAAAAGAAAGAAATTGAAAAACAGAATTCAAGAAAAAGTTCACTTCGTCCATTTCACGGCTCTGGGCCCAATGATCTGACTCCCTCTGTTGGAATCCCAGGCCAGAGCAACAATAATGCCAAAGAAACACCGCATGGAGTCACAGCCTGACTGAGGCCACCATAGGGAGACCTAGACTGACACCACTGAAAACAGCCACCAACACCACCGAGAGGACTTCCTATGACCAGAGCTGATCATTCAACTCCTTATTCCTGCTTTCTCATCATACATCCCTTGATTCCTTTAGTCCTATACTTATCTCCTTGAAAGCATTCAATGTTTTGGTCTCAACTACTTTTTGTGGCAAAGAATTCCACAGGCTCATCACTCCCTGGGGAAAGAAATTTGTCCTCATCTCAGTCCTAAATGGCCTAACCTCTAGTCTTAGACTGAGAGTCCTGGTACTGGACTCTCTGATCATCGGGAACATCCTTCCTGTATGCTTAACCTGTCTTGTCCTGTTAGAATTTTACAAGTTCCCATGAGACCTTTCCCCATCCCCACATTGTTATGAACTCAAGAGAATGTTGTCCTAATCAATCTACTTTCTCCCCACACGCCATTGAAACATAGAAAATAGGAGCATAAGTAGGCCATTCAGCCCTTCGAGCCTGCACCACCATTCAATATGATCGTAGCTGGTCACCTCCAAATCAATAACATGCTTTTGCTTTTCCCCATATCCTTTGATCCCTTTAGTCCCAAGTAGGGTGACACGGTAGCTCAGTGGTCAGCCCTGCTGCCTCACAGTGTAAGGGACCAAGGTTGAATTCCAGCCTCGGGTGACTGTCTGTGTGGAGTTAGCATGTTCTCCCTGTGTCTGTGTGGGCTTGCTCTGGTTTCTTCCCACAGACCAAAGATGTAGAGGTTAGGGTGAATTGGCTATGCTAAATTGCCCGTAGTATTCAGGCAAGTGTTGGTTAGGTGCAGTAGTCAGGGGTAAATGTAGGGGAATGGGTCTGGGTGGGTTACTCTTCAGAGGGTCGGTGTGGACTTATTCTGCTGAAGGGCCTGTTTGCACTCTGTAGTGATTCTAAATGCAATATCCAAATCCTTTTTTGAAATAATACAAGATGTTTGGACTCAACTGCTTTCTGTGGTAGTGAATTCCACAGGCTGACCACTCTCTGGGTGAAATTTCTCTTCATCTCAGTCCTGAATGGTCTACTCTATTTCCTTGAACTACGTCCCCTGGTTTTTGTCTCCCCCATCCTCCATCCTGCACCTCCAGATCTGTTAGAATTTTGTTTCTGTGAGATCCTTCCCCATTCTTCTAATATAGATTCCATACAGTGTGGAAACAGGTCCTTCGGCCCAACCAGTCCACACTGACCCTCCGAAGAGCAGCCCATTTCCCTCTGACTAATGCACCTAACATTACAGGCAATTTAGCATGGCCAATTCACCTAACCTGCACATCTTTGGTCTGTGGGAAGAAACTGGAGCACCCAGAGGAAACCCACACAGACACAGGAAAAGTGTGCAAACTTCACACAGACAGTCGCCTGAGGCTGGAATTGAACCTAGGACCCTGGTGCTGTGAGGCAGCAGTGCTAACCACTGAGCCACAGTGCTGCCTTAAATATGATCCTAACCAATTCAATATCCATTTATGTGTCAGTCCCGTCATCCCAGGAATCTGCCAGCTAAATCTTCATCGCACTCCCTCTATAGCAAGAGCATCCTTCTTCAAGTAAGGAGACCAAAACTGCACAATATTCTTGGTGTGGTTTCGCCAAGGCCACCTGTAACTGTAGTCTAGATTTGAGTGGTGCTGGAAAAGCACAGCAGGTCAGGCAGCATCCGAGGGAAAGGAAAATCGACATTTCGGGCAAAAGCCCAAAGCAGGTGGAAGGTCTTTTGCCCGAAACGTTGATTTTCCTGCTCCTCGGATACTGTCTGACCTGCTATGCTGTTCCAGAACCACTCTAATCTAGACTCTGGTTTCCAGCATCTGTTTTTACCCACCTGTAACTGTAGCAAGACCTCTTGTTCCTGTACTCAATCCTTTCACTATGAAGGCAAATAACATGTTGACTTGTACAGGCATGTTTACCTTGAGCGAATGATGTACAAGAACACCCACGTCTTGCTGAACATCCCCCTCTCTCAATTTGTAGCTATTCAGGTGTTGATCCGCCTTTCTGCTTTTGTTCCCAGAACAGATAAACTCACATCCATCCACATTATACTGCGTCTGCCATGCACTTGTCCATTCACTCAGCTTGTCCAAATCACAGAGAAGCATCTTTCTCAAATCTCACTCTCTTAGTTCCCTCCACAACCACCGTCTGTCTCCTACCTTCGATCCAATTTAGTATCCAGTTGGCTAGCTCTCCCTGAATTCCATGTGATCTCATGCTGCTAACCAGTCTACCATGTACAATCTTACTGAATGCCTCATTAAAGTCCACATAGACAACATCACTCTGCCTTCTTCAATCTTCTTTGTTATGGTTCACATACCCATAGAAATGTTAACAATTAATGTCTGGGTTCCCCACAAGCCTACTAGTGACACCAGACACACAACAATGCTGTTGGCTCATCATTGCCTTTTGGACAAGGCAATAAATACAGGAATAGCCAGTGATGCCCAAATCCTATGAATGAATTAAAGTATCCCTGCGACCTGTAGACCTTCACATGTCATAATAGGGATATAATGTGATCATTTAAATTTTAAAATAGAAGCAAATGGATTTTGATCAGTTACGTCATGGTAACGTTATTAAAGGGTCAGATAGTCATTTGGAACAGTGACCGAAATGCATAATTTCCAACATAACATGTGACTTCTGTCAAGTGCCTGATAGGATACCTGTGATGTTAATGGATAGATTACTTATACTGTTGTGTTTACAACATATGAGAGAACAATAATTTCACATTTGGTTTCAGTTCACAAGAATCAGGAGTTAAAATCAGAAGAGAGAACAAGTCTTCTCTTAATAGAACAATCAAGCCTTCAGTCTCGGGGATCCAATTGCCCGAGTATGTGAAGCTTCCAACCCAGGAGAGATTGCATAGAAGCTTTTTACTTGTTGAAATGAACACATAAGCCATCAGAATTAAGGAAATTTCACTCAGCAAACTCAGGAACAAAACATAAAACTGTCTCAGAAGTCCAAGGGAAAGAAACTGGGACATTAGTGAAATAAGAAATATTAAGTTGAGATAGGAGTGGTAACTTTCATATCGAAGAAATGTGAGAAATTTCACATCTCAACTCTTTAATTCTCCCTTCTGATTTGAAGTCCTCTCATGAGTATTTGTGAAAAGGATAATCTTGGGAAACAGGTTGAAATTTCTGTGTGCTGTTTGTGTTGAGAACTTTCCAAGTGTTTGAAAAACAAACTTAATAAAAGCAAAGTACTGTGGTGTATTCTGAAAAAGTGTCATATCAGACTTGCAACATTAATTTTATTTCCCTCTCCAAATACTGCTACTCCTGCTGAGTTTCTCAGGCACGTTTTGCTTTTAGTATAAATTGCTTTACTTTCTAAAATTTGAAACATCATGTAAGCATGTTTCAGTGACTAACCACCATGAGAACCAACTGCAAACAGCGAACACATGTCATATCAAGGCAGATTTCATTCTGGGATCCAACTTGTCCAATATTACCATCAGCTGGGATCATAACAAACCTGAGAGTGCTAAAAGAGATGGCTACAGAGAGAATGGATGCATTGGTGATCATCTTTCAAAATTCTGCAGTGGTGCCTACAGATTAGATTAGATCCCCTACAGAGTGACCACAGGCCCTTCGGCCAAACAAGACCATACCAATCCTCCGAAGAGCAAACCACCCAGACCCATTTCCCTCTGGCTAATGCAGCTAACACTATGGCAATTTAGCATGGCCAATTCACCTGACCTGCACATCTTTGGGAGGAAACCCACGCAGACACAGGGAGAATGTGCAAACTCCACACAGACAGTCGCCCAAGGCTGGAATTGAACCTGGGAACCTTGGTGCTGGGAGGTAGCAGGGCTACCCACTGAGCCACCGTGCCACCCCAAGGTGGGAAGGTGATAAATGGAAACACACTGTTTAATAGAAGTGTGAGAGAGAAAACAAGGAATTACAGACCTATCAGTAATATGGAAAATACTAGAATATATAACAAATGATACGATTACTGGATATTTAGAAAATAATTGCTGATTGGACAGAGTTAACATGGATTTATGAAGGGGATGTCTTGATAGGCAAACCTGATAGTTTTTTAAGGATGTTACAAGCAAAGTTGATAAGGAGGTAAACAGGTGGTGTCGTGCATTAAGAATTTCACAGATACTTGATAAAGCTCCATTATGAACATCAGTGAATGAACACAAAGCGCATTGGATTGGGAGAAACATGGATGGAGAAATACAGGTTAACAGGTAGGAAACAGAGAGTAGTTAGATTGTTCTGAGGTCTCATAGCTGCGTGCTCAAACAGAAATTTGTTGCTGTCGACCAAGAGGAGTTTGAAAAGAGGTTATCAAATCACCCCTCCCCACTTGGCTATAACAATGCACATCTGAAGTGGAGTTTGTATCATTCATATTTCTGATTATTATTTTGCATGATGAGAGAAATAGAAGCTGTTATCCATTAAAATTATGGTATACTCAAAAATTGTCGGTCAATCAGAATGTGTTGAAGTCAATTGAAGTAAGTACTAAGATAAAATGAAGAACTGCAAATGCTGGAAATCAGAAACAAAAAACAGAAAATTCAAAGGAAAGGTTACCGAATTCGAAATGTTAACTGTTTTCCCTCTATAGATGCTGCCTGACCTGCTGGGTTTCTCCAGCAATTTCTGTTTGTGTTTTACATGAAGTAAGCATGCTTTCACTCGCTGTAAAGGCTTTAAAGTTACATGTAAAGTGAAAAAACTGAAATTTTACCAGAAATCATACGTTGTCCTCATTAGTATACTTAGTGAGGTTGGCTGCCAAATTGATTTCCAGCAGCGATTTGACATGGGATATTGCAACTCAAAATCAATCCCCTCAAAGAGTATTCAACACCTGAAAATGATCCATGATGAAGACAAATTTCTCCTCCGCAGTGGGACATGAAAGGGAAAAAAACAAACACATAAGTTTATACTTGTGGGTCAATCAAGAGGGAAAAACGTTGGGAGTATTGTTAAAAAATCTCAAAACACCATTCAGCAGAAACCAAACGCACCTCAAGGAAAAGACCTAGGTGGATTTCTCTCTCTCTCAAAATACATCAACTAACCATTGTTACTTCACGGGAATAGTTAAAAATGAGATGGAACTTGTTTGCAGCAATAATGAGAGAAAGGGCAGCTCCTGAAAGTACGGATAGCATTGAAAACCAGCTCATACACAGGCTTGTTATTATACAATGGAAAGGAGTATTTTAACAGCTGCTGATTTGGCGATGACCTCTGAATGAAAGGAGACAAATGCTGAGCAACTCTACAGGCAGAGATGTGGCTGCTTCAGGGTGCATCTTAAAAGAAAAATGAACTAGATTAGATTACTTACAGTGTGGAAACAGGCCCTTCGGCCCAACAAGTCCACACCGCCCCGCCGAAGCGCAACCCACCCATACCCCTAACCTAACACTACGGGCAATTTAGCATGGCCAGTTCACCTGACCTGCACATCTTTGGGCTGTGGGAGGAAACCGGAGCACCCAGAGGAAACCCACGCAGACACGGGGAGAACGTGAAAACTCCACACAGTCAGTCGTCTGAGGCGGGAATTGAACCCGGGTCTCTGGTGCTGTGAGGCAGCAGTGCTAACCACTGTGCCACCATGCCGCCCTACATATATTGTTTATGAACATTACTTAAGTACTAATGATAAAGCTAAATGAAAGTTAGGAATATTAATAGACTCAGGCAACACTTTGCGAGCCAAGAAACATCAGCATGGTAATTAACAAATCTTGCTGAAGTGAATCGCCAGTCAATGGAATGTTAGTCAGAAGCGATTATTGTAAAACTGTATAATATCAAATCTTGAAGCATTTCAAAATAAGTGTGTTAGTTAACATCAGCATTGGAAGCTGGGATATGAAAGTGTACGGGATTCGATGAATAAAAGTAATGATATTGATAATTTAGATTATACATTGTATATATATGCACATATATAAGGGTGGCACGGTGACTCAGCGGTTAGTGCTGCAGCCTCACGGTGCCAGGGACCTGGATTTGATTCCATTCTTGTGTGACTGTCCGTGTGGAGATTGCACATTCTCCCTGTGTCGGCGTGTGTTTCCTCCTGGTGCTCCAGTTTCCTCTCACAATCCAAAAACATTAGATTAGATTACTTACAGTGTGGAAACAGGCCCTTCGGCCCAACAAGTCCACACCAATCCGCCGAAGCGCAACCCACCGAGACCCATTCCCCTACACCTAACACTACTGGCAATTTAGCATGGCCAATTCACCTAACCTGCACATTTTTGGACTGTGGGAGGAAACCAGAGCACCCGGAGGAAACCCACGCAGACATGGGGAGAATGTGCAAACTCCACACAGTCAGTCATCTGAGGCAGGAATTGAACCTGGGTCTCTGATGCTGTGAGGCAGCAGTGCTAACCACTGTGCCACCGTGATGCCCAGGTCAGGTACAGGTCAGGTGGATTGGCCATGCTAAAATGCACCACTGTGTTAGGTGCATTAGTCAGGGGGAAATGAATCTGGGTAGGATACTCCTCAGAGGGTTGGTGTGGACTTATTGGGCTAAACGGCCTGTTTCCACACTGTAGGAAATCTAATATATATTAGTTCAGAGATCATAAGAAATAGAAACAGGAGAAGGCTGTTCCACCATTCAGCAGGATTATATTCCTCATGTGCACTTTCCTGCCCTTTCCTCATAACTCATAATTCCCCTGTTGATCAAGAATCTATCTCAGCCTTAAATATACACTAGGATTCTCAGGGACAAGAAGTTCCAGAGATTCACAACCCTATGAGAGAAGAAATTCACCCTCATGTCAGCCTTAAATTGATGCCCCTTTATTCTGAGACTATGCCCTCTGGTCCTACACTCTCCCACAAGGAGAGACATCTTCTTAGCATTTATCCTGTCAAGTACCTTAAGTATCCTAAAAACAAAACTGGTGGAAATCACAGCAGATCAGACAGCATCCATAGAGAGAGAGCAACCTAACTTTTCAAGTCTATATAACTCTTCATCAGAGCTCTGATTTGGGAAGGTTGTGAGGTTTAAGGTGTGGGCTATTAAGAAGGGGATGTCAGTGTTCGGGGTCTCACCAACATATCCAGGCGAAGACTGGAAGCTGGTACAGAAGTGATCATTGTCACCTTCTATTGTGTTGGGAATTGAAGGTGCACAATAGGGAAGAAAATAACTGTGACCACACTCAGAAAGAGCAGGGTGAGTGACTCAATGTGTGCGGGAGGGTCTGCAGGATTCATTCATCTAAGTCTTCAAGTGAAAGATGATTGCATGCAGAGCCACGTACTGTACATGACACAAACCTGCAGGGTCCCTATTGTCTGGCCATCCTATAGCATTGCCCCCCCTTTCTTTGTGCTGCACCTCCCTGCCCCAGACAGTGCTGGACAAGTCATTGACAGCTAGTGAGGCCATGAACCAACAGGGAAGTTACATGAAGAGGGTCAAGATGTTAGCCTGAGCCAATCTTATATCTTCTCTGGCTTCTCTGGCTTCCATGTATGACTCCCAGTGAGACCTGTCTCCAAGCAACATTCTATGTGCCAATGAAGTGGTACATTATGCAATAATGTGTTTTGGGCCTACACAGAGAGACGACCAGCCTATCTATAGCTTACACAGACTTATAGACAGATATCAATTTACATAGATTTATAGCACATAGATTTATCTGAATGGTCACAATTATTTACAAGCCATTGTCACCCATAGCACTAAAATGCCTTCAATCAGTTCTGTTTGTGTGTACTCCCTGGTTCTGCAGCCAGGGGGAGCATGTTGTCCCTGGACATTGGGTCAGGGGACTCTTGAGAGTGCTCAGGCCTTAACATCCCAGACATGTCGAGAGTCTCCTTGCCAGAGAGAAGTCCATCCACCTCAGCTTGAGCTTCTCAGAGTTGGGGGAGTTTTGGGGGTGGTGGTGATGCAGGGTGGAGGTAGAACGAACAATCTCCTTCAGAGTGGAAACCTGTAAGGGGCCTGAGTGTGGTTCCTCCTTCAATTAGTGTGTCTTGGTGCTGCCTTATTTCCTTGTGAGGATGGGTCACTGTCACCATGCTTTCAGTCTTGAGAATCAATAGCTGTGTCAATGGAGTGAAGGTGCATATGCACCTCCAGCAGATACTGAGGGGGCTGGACCTGGCTCTCCATGGCAACACCTAACTTGCCCATGGATGCATATTCATTGTGCTGCTGCCGCTTTGGGCAAAGAAGGCCATTGTGTCTTCCATACCCTGTTCCTCCCTGTGCATCTGGATTAAGTCATTAATATCACCAGGTCCTCTCCTATCCGGTACTGAGCAGGTCACAGGTCTCCGGCAGTTCTCTGAGTGCCAGCGTGGTCTGGAATGTTTCTTCCTCAGTCAGCTGAAACAGAAACAGAAATTGTTGGAAAGGGTGACAGCATCTCTGGAGAGAAGTTCTGAGGCAGGGTCACTGAACCCGAAACTTCTTTCCCCTACTGTGTGGAAACAGGCCCTTTGGCCCAACAAGTGCACACCGACCCTCCGAAGAGCAACCCACCCATCCCATTTCCCTCTGACTAATGCACATAACACTACGGGCAATTTAGCATGGCCAGTTCACCTGACGTGCACATCAGTGGATTGTGTGAGAAAACTGGAGCACTGAGAGGAAGCCCATGCAGACACAGGGAGAACATTCAAACTCCACACAGACAGCTGCCCGAAGCTGAGATTGAACCTGGGACCCTCGTGCTATGAGGTAGCAGTGCTAACCACTGAGCCACCGAAACATTAACTCTGATTTCTCTCCACAAATGCTGCCAGACCTGCTGAGCCTTTCCAGTAATTTCTGTTTTCGTCCCTTTATCTGTTCATTTGACTTCATTCCTGATGAAGGGCTTTTGCCCGAAACGTCGATTTTCTTGCTCCTCGGATGCTGCCTAACCTGCTGTGCTTTTCCAGCACCACTCTAATCTTGACTCTGATCTCCAGCATCTGCAGTGCCCACTTTCGCCTTGTAAGTGGTTTGCCTGGTCAGTTTTTTTTAAGGTGGTGTTGCGCTGGGCTCCCTGAGGAGGTGCAATCTGAGGAGCGTGCAGCTTTTGCAACATTGGGACACTCTTGCCTCCTCAGCCGCCTCCTTGTCAATTGTAGTCCGTGGGCCGGCGGGACTGGTTGCCATGGCGGGTGGACGCACGGCGTCAGGGGGTGGGGCGGGGAAGGTACCAGATGCGGATTGAGAGTCGGACCCGGATCGGGATCACCCTCCCCCCGCCTCGAGCCCAGCGCCTGCTCCGTGTGAGGCTCCGGCTCCGGCGATGGGGTTGTGCCTGCCGTGTCTGGGAGGGGCGGCCCAGGATGTGGTGGAGACACCCGACCCGGTGAGAGGCTGCACCCGAGGGGGGAGTGAGGAAGGGGGCGGGGGGGACGGGGGGGACGGGGGGGACGGGGGGAGTGAGGGAGGGGGCGGGGGGGACGGGGGAGTGAGGGAGGGGACGGGGGAGTGAGGGAGGGGACGGGGGAGTGAGGGAGGGGGCGGGGGAGTGAGGGAGGGGGCGGGGGAGGGAGGGAGGGTCGAGGGGGCGGGGGAGTGAGGGAGGGGGCGGGGAGTGAGGGAGGGTCGAGGGGGCGGGGGAGTGAAGGAGGGGGTGGGGGAGTGAAGGAGGGGGTGGGGGAGTGAGGGAGGGGGCGGGGGAGTGAAGGAGGGTCGAGGGGGCGGGGGAGTGAAGGAGGGGGTGGGGGAGTGAGGGAGGGTCGAGGGGGCGGGGGAGTGAAGGAGGGGGTGGGGGAGTGAGGGAGGGTCGAGGGGGCGGGGGAGTGAAGGAGGGGGTGGGGGAGTGAGGGAGGGTCGAGGGGGCGGGGGAGTGAAGGAGGGGGTGGGGGAGTGAGGAGGGGGCGGGGGAGTGAGGAGGGTCGAGGGGGACGGGGGAGTGAAGGAGGGTCGAGGGGGACGGGGGGAGTGAGGGAGGGTCGAGGGGGACGGGGCGAGTGAAGGAGGGTCGAGGGGGACGGGGCGAGTGAAGGAGGGTCGAGGGGGACGGGGGGAGTGAAGGAGGGTCGAGGGGGACGGGGGAGTGAAGGAGGGGGCGGGGGAGTGAGGGAGGATCGAGGGGACGGGGGGAGTGCGGGAGGGTTGAGAGGGTGGGGTGGGGAAGTGAGGGGGGTGTCGAGGGGTGTGGGGGAAGTGAGCATTGAGTGGGTGGGTGTGGTGAGAGAGTGTTAAGGCATGGGAAGGGGTTGAGGAGAAGGAGGAATGTGGATGGGGAGGGAGGGATGTGGCGTTAGAGGTGTGGTTTCCGGTTGAGTTGTGGGGAGATTGGGGAGGGGTGTGGTTTGGGTTGGAGGGTGAGATGAAGGGTCGTGGGGGTACCCAGGAGTGTAGTATGGCAGAGCTGTTAATTGGCTCCAGGTCTTGCACTGAGTCAAAGGCTTTGCACTGAGTGTTGTCTGAACACAAACAATGTTAATAACAAAACATACACTCCCAAAAGCATTCCTCAGGAAAACACATTCAGTATGGAATAATCATGCTGATATTACCATTGCTGCAGCAATTTATGTTTTACTGTTTATTTTATGTTTATTTTGATTTTATTTATCTATTGATTTAACTTTGTGTCTGTTGGTTTGGTTTGGAGTTTTAAAAATTTTAGATTATATTTAACTTAATATTGACCTCGACACTGCAAACTTCCTGATCCTGTTCTGCAGGTTTATTCCGAAGGCTTTGTGCTGACGTTTGTTAGCTTTCAGGTTCGAAGCTGCCTCATGTGTTGCTCTTTTGGAATGGCTTCAAATAATTTGAATCATTTTGACAATATGGAAACATAGTTGTTTTTCCCCCACTGCAGCAAATGTATATGTTTTTGGTGACTTCTGTTGTAACATATCAAACATGGCAATGTTATTGTAAAATGCATGTTGCAGCAGTGATTTTTTTTTAAAAAGCAGGTCAGTCGCCGCATCAGTGGTTCAGGTTGGTGGCCTTTAGTCAGAATTGTTCTGGTAATGTGAACTCTCTTTCTCTTCAGGCATTCTCTTACCTGCTGTATATTTCCAGCATTTTCTGTTTTTTTTTAAAATTTCAGATTAGGCATTTGGTACCTTTTGTCCTTAATGGTCAGTGCAGTGAGTATAGGAGTTGGGGTGTAATGTTGCAGCTGAACAGGTCATTGATTAGGACACTTTTTGAATACTGCACTCACTTCCAGTCTCCCTGCTGTAGGAAAGATGTTGTTAAACTTGAAAGGGTTTAGAAAACATTTACATTGTTATCGGGTTTGGAGGATTTGAGCTATCGGGCGAAGGTTAATAGCCTGGGGCTATTTTCCCGGAATATCAGAAATGGAGTGGTGACTTTACAGAGGTTTGTAAAATCATGAAAGGCGTGGATAGAGTGAATAGCCAAGGTCTTTTTCCCAGGGTAGGGGAGTCGAGAAGAGGGCATAGGTTTAAGGTAAGAGAGAAAGATTTCGAAGTACCTCAGGGCAACTTTCTTACATTGTATAGAATGAGCTGCCAGAGGATTTTGGTGGAGGCTGGTATAATTTAAAAGGCATCTGGATGGGTACATGAATGGGAAGGGTTTAGAGGGATATGGACCAAATGCTGGCAAATAGGAATAATTCAGGATATCTGATCGACATTCTGTGCTGTACAGCTCTGACTCTGTGATTCTATTTGCAAAATGCACTGTATTCTTTATGTCCTTTTATGGTTTGTAACATATGATGCAGTAATTTGATGAGTTGGTTTCATGCCATTTAGGTGAATGTTTTTTAAATAACAAAAAAACGACCAAGAGTTGAGTATACTATTGTTTTATGCCAATGTAAGGTCAATTGTTTTTTTTCTATAGGTCTCAACAATTCACTTCTGTTGCTTGGCTGCTCAAATTCGTTTTGTGATTTAACGCTCAGTAAAATCATAATTGTCATTCACTCCTTTTACTTACTCCTTGAATCCTACATAGAGAATCTTGAAAGGAAAGTGAGAAAGAAGTTTGGAGTACGCTGGCAGGGCAGTGTTACAAGGGTTAACTACCCATTCACAAGTGACACGTATCATTCTGCTAATTGTGTTGTGTGCTTTGTAGAATGCCTAATCATAATTCATCTAAGCTGCTTAAACTGACATTTTAGGTGCAGCGCGCAACTTGCAACTCCTGCAGAACAGCCAAAGTGGTATATACTGTACTCCTGGCATTCTGTTTTGGGAGATTTGAATGAATTGTCAAAGCAAAGTTAATATATCATGTGATCTAAGATTTAATTGTAGTAACTAATTCACTTTTGGAGCAGTGATATTAGGTATTAAACTTACATGATGTAATATGTTTGCCCTGAGTTCAGGCTAGAATAGGAAAAGTAACTAACTGAATATAGTTCTCCATGTATTTCTTCAAGCTATTTGTCACATCACATGACCATGCCTTGTCTAACTAAATTGTTTGGTGCCAGGGCACTTAGTTAACAAATGCATGCTGTGAACTGTCATACTGTATGATGTAACCTGAACTTTGTTACTAATACAAGTCAGTAATTTATGCATGTGCACTACATTTCCATAATGTGAGCTTCTGCTTTATGAACAAAGGTTTGCATGTTTTAGACAACTGAAAGCTAGTGGAAGGGCAGGAGAGGAAGAATCATGGGGTCTTTTGGGGAGCTAAATGGTGAACATAGTTGAAATCTCCCAATGTTATTTTGTCCTAGGGAAAGGCGATACAATATATCCACAATGTGAGGATCTTAATGCCACCCTCCCCTGTTATTATTGGCTCTGGTATGGGCAATAATCTGGAACAGATAAAATAATTGAAAGCATAAATAAATAAAAGCAATTATCCAAATAGCATCAAAAACAGGAATTGCTGGGAAAGCTCAGCAGGAGTTGCAGCATCTATGCAGAGAAATGAGAGTTAACGTTTCTGGTCTGGTAACCCTGCCTCAGAACAAAGGCTTCAGTCTTCCCTAATTTTAATTGGTGGATGTTTCTGTTCATACATATCAAATAAGCAGTGAGATCATTTAGCAACAGTTGGAGGTTGAGAGAGGTTCTGGTGAGTTGGAACTGGCTGTTGTCAGCATACATTCAAAACCTAGCATGTACCCAATGGGCAGTGTACAGATGAAAAGTTGGAGGGGGAATAGATTCTTAGTGGGGCTGGGAAGGGACCCAAAGTAATGATGCAATTGCAGGAAGAGAAGCCATTGCATGTGTGGCTATAATGATAAATGAGAATGCACCAGCTTAGAACAATCCCACCCAGCGGACAACAGAGAATGGAGTGGGCAACTGGTTCAGAAGCTGCAAACAAGTCAAAGAGGGGCAAGGTTGTCTTTGTTGCTGTCCCTTTGGATACAACTTGTAGCTTTACGAAGAGCTATGGCAGGAACAGAATGCTGAGTGGAAGGATTTATACATGGAGTTCCTGGAAAGATGGAAGTGGATTGGAGAGGCTATGGTATGTTCAGGGACTTTGGAGAGAAAGGGTGATTAGAGATAGAAGCAGTAATTTACAAGAGTTCAAAATGCGTGGATCTAATATATTTGAACCAAAGGTGGATATCTAAAATATATTGCACTTATAAACAAATAAAAACTAGTTGAGATTGGAATGGAGCTATCTGAGGGGTGGACAGGATAAAATCACAATTAAATGGCTGAAATCTTAAATAATTGCTTCGAAATGCCGAGGAGACAGATCAGCTTGACATTGAGATATCAGAAAAGGTATAACTGTGCTTAAAATAAACAGATGTAGGAAATAAATTAATTAAAGTGGCTAAGATTCATGGTGCAGGTGCGTAACTTGTGCACATTTTAAAAGTATTAGTGAAAGGATAGCAGACCCATTATTACACGTAGCCTGATATTTATTTCAGAGAAAAGTTTCTGACAGAGAACTACCAGCTAACATTACACCTATATTTAAGAAGGGGTAGAAATTAGACCTGTCAGGTTAGCATCATTACAAAAAAAGTGTTCCTAGTTGAGGGTATGATAGAAATTAATTTGTAAAATGGAAAATTGAATAGTCAACGTGGATTTCAAAGGAGAGTCTCGCTTCACCAATCTCATTGAACACTCTGCAGAGATAAACAGTAGATAAAACTAACATTCATATTTTATATTGACAATTTAGACTTTGGAATTAAAAATACATTTCTAAATTTATAGGTTAAACTAGGACAGATATATAATGCTAGGAGAATTAGAAGAAGGTATTTGTTATGGACAAAAATGTGTACGAAATTGTAGATTTCAGTAAAATAAACTTAGTCTGACTCAACTGAATGCAAGAGGCTACAAACAATGGGTGCAGCTGTGAGAACGTTGACTGGTGACTAAATGAATGTTTTAAAAAGCGTGGGGCGTTTTGTCATTTTCACCCTTGAATTTTAAAAATTAATTGTTCGTTTATGCAGAAAAGCAAACCAGTAGATTGTGAATATACTGTAGGAACATAGGATTTAGGAGCTGGAGTAGACCATCCTGCATTTTTTGGTCCTGCTCCACCATTAACAACATAAAGATTGGTCTCATTATAGTCTCCTCTCTGCACCCCTCAACCCTTGACTTCCTTGATCAAAAAGTTATCTCATTCTGCCTTCACTAAATTCAGTGACCCAGCCTCCACTGATCTCTGGGGAAAAGAATTCTAAACTTTAAGGTCCCTCTAAGAGAAAAAGATTAGGAGCAAATTACTGCAGATGCTGGAATCTGTTCTGAAAACAAAAAGTGCTGGAGATCAGAGCAGGTGAGACAGCGTTTGTCATGAGGAGTCATCTAGACTCTAAATATTAGCTTGCTTTCTCTCCATGGATGCTGCCTTTTCAAGAGAAAAAAAAAATTCTCCACATTTCAGTCTTCATTCTTAAACTGCACCCTAGTTCCCGTCTTCTCCCAAATGACCAAACTTGCTCTTGGCATTCACCTTATCTCATCCTGTTAGGATCTGAGACAATAACAAAGTGATAACGTTATTGTAAAACCCGAAAGAACTATGGATGCTGTAAATTGGAAACAAAAACAGAAGTTGCTGAGAAAGCTCAGCAGGTTTGACAGCATCTATGCAGAGAAAGTAGAGTTAACATTTTGGGTCTGGTGATCCTTCCTCAGAAGTCCGCAACTTCTGAACTTTTCCAGCAGCTTTTGTTTTTGTTTCTGATAATGTCATCGTACTGGTAATCCAGAATACTCTGGGAAAGTGGGTTCAAATCCCATCACGACTACTGGTATTATTTGAATTTGTTAGTAAATCTGGAATTGAAAGTTCCTGAGCCACAAATTCAGTTACCCCCAGAGGGTTGTAGAATTGCCAAGCTTGAATAAAGATTTTCTATATCAACTTGGTTTCATTATTGAAATCTTTAGGAAAACATGAATAAACCAAGATTAGTTTTTCAGTGTGATTTGATTTTAAATCAGTGCAATCAGAATGATGAAAAACAGCTTCACAATGTTGAACATTTTTTGACTACAAGATGCTGAATTTTGAATTCCTTTTTATCAATGTGTAGGAAACCAGAAGACGACAATTAGCAGAAGCTGCTGAGAAGAGGCAGAAGGAGGTAAGAATGTTATTAATACCCGAAAGAAGGGTCACTTTCTCACCACAGATACTGACGGGCTACTGAGTTTCTCCAGGAATTTCTGTTTTTGTTTAGGATTTCCAGAGGCCATGGTTCTTTGGTTTCTTCTTTGTTCTTTTTAATTAATGTTTTGTTTTCTTGAAATCTGTTAGTGGTTTGGAGCACAGGAAGGACAGCAGTAATTGTAGATGTGGGGGAATATGTCTGAGTTAATTGGTAAATTTGTATTTGTGACAACCCAAAATCAACCTTTCCTGACTTGTTTCATTGTATTCTGCATCTTCCAGTTTTAATCATCTGAAAAACATTGTTAAACTTATTTTTAAGATGCGTATCCAAAACTCTTTGAAAGTTTTTTCAACATAGACCACTGTTTCTGAGCTACGCTTTCCAAATTACCGAGTTTTGATTATTGCCATAACATTCACATGATTTTTAGAGTTTTGTTTCAATGTCCAGTTTAAGTTCTGTTGTAACAATAACTAAACAAAGTAAAACCATTCACAGTCATGTGCTTGATCATTTATCTCTGGAATTTATTCACTAAACCCAGCTCTACATACTTCCCTCTTAAAGCCCAGCTTTCTGAAGTTATTATTTCACTTTCCTGATACGAGTTTGGCTTCGTGCCCATTTGTATCCAGTTATGTCTCTGTGAAGAGCTTTTAGGATGCTTTCCATGTTCAAGGCACTACATCGTTGCACATTGGTGCAATATTTCAATATGGCCCAATCCTTACAGAGTCTTACAGAGTGGAAACAGACCCTTCAGTCCATGCCGAACATAATCCTGAACTCAGTAAAAACTGGAAAAAACTGCAGATGCTGTAAATCAGAAACAAAAACAGAAATTGCTGGAAAAACTCAGCAGATCTTGCAGCATCTGCGGAAAGAAATCCAGAGCTCCATTCCTAGGGAGTGTCACTCAACTGGAAATGTTAACTCTGATTTTTCTCCACAGATACTGCCTGACCTGAATTTTTCTCACAATTTGTTTCTGATCCCAAACTGAACTAGTCCCACCTGCCTGCTCCTGACTGATATCCCTCCAAATGTTGCCTATTTATTTTTAAAAGATATTTGAGTAAGAACATTGTAATTGTATCCATATCCATCACTTCCTCAGGAAGATCATTCCACATGTGAACCACCCACTATGTAAAAGAAGTTGGTCCCCATGTTCTTTTTAAATCTTTCTTCTCACACCTTAAAAATGTGGCCCCAGTCTTGAAATCCCCCACGCTAGGGAAAAGACAACTAACATTAACCCCATCTATACCCTTCATGATTTCATAAACTTCGATCAGGTTGCTTTTCAACCCCATGTGCTCCAGGGGAAAAGGTCTCAGCCTATCCAGCCTTTCTTTATAACTCAAACTTTCCATACCCAGCAGCATCCTGGTAAATCTCTTCTCAGCCCTCTCCAGCTTAATAATATCCCACCTATAATTGGGCAACCAGAACTGGATGCAGTACTCTGTAAGTGGCCTGTACAACCTCAGCATGACGTCCGAACTCCTACACTCAAAGGACTGAGGCACAAAGGCAAATGTGCTAAACACCATTTTAACCACCCTGGCGAAATGTGACGTAAACTTCAAACTATTTACCTGAATCCCTAAGTCCCTCTGTTCTACAACACTTTGCAAACAACTCTGTGCCTTCTTCCAAACAGTAATGAAGTTGACAACGTATTGGTGGTTTTGACTTTTATGAAGACTTGATGACACAGTGAGGTTCTTCATTGCTCAACAAGTTTCTCAAGACATTTTGAAAGTAAACAAATGTTTGACGACCAAATCAACCAATATGGGTTTATCTTCTGCAAAAGTGACATTTTCTTTGGAGATTTGTTTTGCAATTGAGTGGCATCTTCAATGGTGTATTTGAAATTTGAAACATTTCTCCCATTTTTCCTGTAAAGAATGTGCATCGAGGCATTAAGAATCCTGAATCGGTGGAGCGAAAGAAGCAAAAGCAGGAGGCTTTGGAAAAGCAGCAGATGAATTCTACACCTGCAGGAGGCGGTGGTGGCCTCAGGGTGAGAGAATATTAATGCTATGTACGGTGAAGTATACCTCACTCTCACTGTGTTGTAATTCACCAGTTAGTCATTAGGTAACTGACGAGGGTAGGAATATGTTTTAATTCTTACAATGGAAGCAAGCCTGGTTTAAAAGATAACTTTGTTTTAAATCTGTACTACCCAAAGGCTAGCCTATTAAGCCAAGTTTTGCTGTCTCAACAGCAGGGAGGTGCATACATTCATTGTTTTTTTCATTCATTTTGAAATAGAGAGTTTGAATATTGCCAAAATAAAACACTTTGCCAAAGATTTTCATCTTGCACAATTTAGGGCACTTCACAAGAAATAGCAATGTAAAAAGGAAACTGCATTTTTGCAGTTTTTGAGGGGAATGCTCATTGGTTGAGAAGTGGATTTATATGGGTGGAGGAATTATGAATGCACCAGACGATGACTGACAGTCAACTGCCAAGCTTTGTTAAAATTTTAAGCCAGGCATGTTGACTGATTGGTCAGGACATTTCTCTGGGAAATGGACTAGAGAATGGCTGTCACTTATTTGATTACATTGCAGCAGACATCATGTATATAAATATTCTTTCTGCAAAGTCTCCTCCAGTCAAGAGACAACTTGCCAACTGATCAGCATTCTACTGTCATAAATTGTCCTGTTGAGCGCAAGCCAAAAGGCTTTGGAAAAATCTTTTTTCAACAATGCCTATTGTTATTTGTGTAAAGAATATGTTGTACCATTAAATGCCAGTATTGAAAGTCAGTGTCAGGTCATGTTATTCATGAAAACAACATCTTGTTCTCTGCCTCAGCATTAAATGGTGTGAAGTTTTTTTTCGCAGTTGATGTAAACTAAATTCACTACAGAAGGTTGTCACTTCATGTCTAAATACCTGTTTAACACTGAGAGAAGTGTTAATTACTAGCAATCCAGCTCTAGAAACTGAAAATTACCTAGATAAATGTGCAGTCTCATTCCTTCATGTTTTAATTTTGAAAAACGTTGCATTGAAAAGTATTACAAGAAAACTTCATCTTTGTCTCTCTCCCTTTTTCTCTCAATCCAGTCCTTCCTGCTATCTCTGTCTCTGCACTTGTTAACATTAGAGTCATCCATTCTAATTTGCTCTTTTCACTGTCTTTCCTTTACTTATTGGACCAATTGGCTGCCATGTATCCCTTGTCAGCTCACACTTGCCACAGTTTGGCAAAGCAAGGAATTTGGGAACCTAAACATGTCTAATTAATACCAGACACCATTAGATGCCCTGTTTCTGTAAAATCTAGGCCTGTAATTGTATGACAGATGCTTAATTTGAGTGAATGACACACACATTTTACATATTAATTTTTTTGGAAAGTTAATTACATGTTACATTCTTCTAAAAGTAATTAGAATAATCATCTGAATATATCCATTTCTGCTGACTGAAATTGAAGCAAGAAGTAGGGATGCAAAATTGACTGCATAATCTGTGAATAATTATTAAACATGGAGTAGGGGAAAAGGAACAGTCTGATCTGGATCTAACTGAGGAAAGGCCTCAAATGAAAGGGGCTTTTCCAAAGGAAGGAAATACACTTAAATATCTTACATCCTTACAGGATTCTTCCTGCCCTCTTTCGCAAACCTTAGGGAATTTATTTATCTTTACAGACCAAAATTGGAATTCTCACAATCTCCTTTTAAGTACTGAAATACTGTGAGGAATAATATTGTATGAATTCAGGAACATTTGTATGCCTTTGTTTCAGAAGGTTAACTAATTGTTGAAACTGTATTCTTGGCAGTGAAAGCAGAGTTTTTGTGAAGACATTAGTGGCTAAGAACACAGAATGGAGAGTACATGAGGCAGTGTTTACTGGTGGAAGAAGAATGGGGAACCAAAAGAATGCAGTGGAAGATAACCACTTTGCACTCATTTAATTGTTTTTGTGAAATGACTGCAAATAACTTCAACTAGAACAGTTCTTCAAAAGTGTTAAGAATCTGTCTTTGAAACATCAACAGCAGATAATTCAACTAACGTCATTAACTTGTTTTACTCAAGTTTCACTTCACTCTAAACATGTCAGTGTGTGTACAGGTCTTCATGTGGGGTAGGGAAGTACTTTGGTTGAACTGAAGTCTGTGGAGATTGGAGAATAGAAGGATGCTCAGGAAATGTTTGAGTCTAGTGATCATAGCATGAATGAGGGCTAGATGGAATGTTGTGACTGGGGTGAAGGGTATCTTCACCAGCAAGGATGTGGTTTTATGATTTTAACTTTGGATTGAATATAGCATTGGTAGTTGCAAATGGCTTGGTTCACCTGAACTAGTTATTGGGATGATCAAATGGCAGAGCAGACTTGATGGGCTGAATGGCTTAATTCTGTTCTAATAAGGTCTTCTGGGACAGAGACGGATATTGGTGGTGAATTTATGGAATACGTGACAGTGGCTGGAAACTCAGTGTCTTCAGTGTTCCAGTGTCTACATGGAAGAAAACTGAATGTAAGCCCCACTGGCAACACTGGGGCAGTACCACACTTATGCTGGGTATCATCAGCTCAGTGTGTAAGTTGACCCCATGTCTTTTTATGATTTTCTGAAAGGACACTTCACGGAACAGCAGAGAGCCAACCCTGAGAAACATCAATTATATCTCCACAATTCTTGATTCTTCTGCTTCTCAATGTTATTTATCCACTTAAAATTTCAGTTGACCTTAGTCAGTTCTTCATTAGGAAATTTATTTCACAAGTTCATTATCTGTGGCAGTATTTTCTAACCAGTTTGTTCAGAGAAGCAATTACTCCCCTCTGGAGCAGGTGAGACTTGAACTGGGGCTGCCTGGCCTGGAGGTAGGGACACTATCACTGTGCCACTGTTGTATAACTGCAGAACAAAACAGGAATAATATAATTGAACTGGATAGTCGAGGGGTGGTTTCAGAGGAAGATATTATGATTAATTGTAATGAAGGCTGCATAGAGTAGGAGCAATACTGAATACAACATCTAACAGACATGGAGAATACTGTTAGAGCGGTTTCAGTAATGTGGGGATTCAAACACTGGAGAGATTTGAGCATGGAGTCGAAGGAAAGATGGAGGGCATTAAGAACTTTGGAGAGGAAAGGCTGTTTAGACTTTTTGAGTATTATGTGAGGCATAGACTCCAGACAAGTTATGGCACAACAGATATTGCAAGTAAAATATTCAAATGTCATCTTCATTGGATTAAACAAAAGAAGATGACAATTGATTGAACTACTTGAGATATGGTATTTAGCATACGTGTGACCCTCTGAAGGCAGAAGAGAATCATGTGAAGTGTTGTTCATAATATGAAAGTGCAGATTGTATCAAGGCTATCCACTAATTGAGATCACTCTAGCTAGAGTTAAGTAGAATATTATTCTATAATGAGCATTTCCTTGTTCTTGTTATGAATTCCCAGCTTCCACGTGTTGATCTTTTACTGTAAAAATGCCCACTCCATTAGGATTGCTCAACTGAAAAAACATCACATTATATCGCCAAAGTTCTTAATTCTTCTGCTTCTCAATGTAATTTACCCACTTAAGATTTCATTTAACCTTAGTCAGTTCTTCATCCGGAAATTTATTTCATGCATTCATTATCTGTGGCAATAGTTTCTCACCAGTTTGTTCAGAGAAGTAATTACTCCCCTATGGAGCAGGTGGGTCTTGAACTGGGGTGTCCTGGCTTGGAGGTGGGCTCACTGCCACTGTGCTGCAAGAACCTTCAAACATTTATGGATGCTCTCTAATTTCTATTACAGCTTGAGATTTCTGAATTTTTTTGTGCTTTAAATTTTGGATACTTATATGATCCTGTACTGACTATCAGAAACTAAATTGCTGGTTTATTTCAACCATAACTGTCTGTTTGGGGGGGGGGGGGGGGGGCTGAAAATGCTTTAGAAATTTAACAAGTTTGTCAGCACCTGTGCTTAGAGAAAGAGTTAGTGTTTCAAGTTAGAAGATGACTCTTCAGAACTGAAGGGAACTGGAAAATTATGGTTTTATGGTGTTGGCAAAACAGGAGGAAGAGTGAGTGGAACAAATGGTGAGGGTGATCAGAACAAAGTATGAAAGACACGCTAATGATAGCGAAGGAATTAATTGGGTACAAAGTAGGTGTAAATGATAGGTGTGAAACTGAATATTTTGGCATTTTTCTCCTATTTACAACTACCATTGTATACCCATTATATATGTAGAAATGAAGCAGATGTTTCTGTTTATTCCCATTCTTTCTAAAATTGTTGAGCAGGGTTTTATCTGTTTCACCCCACTCCAGATTTAACAACTATAGTGAACAAAATTTCCTTCTGTTGTGCAGTTATGAGTGTCCACTTCTGGGTGCTACATTATGGGAAGGATGAAAACAGGAGGTTGAGGGGAGACCGGATACATCAAAATTGAGTGGGTGGGATAGAATTGATCGGGAGAAACTGTTTTCGCTATAAAGGGAATAAGGAGTGGGCATAGATTTCAAGTGATTTGCAGAATAAGCAAAGGTGACGTGAGGATTTTTTTTCACATAGCAAGTAGTTAGGGTCTGGAATGCTCTGCCTGGAAGTATGGTGACGGTAGGTTCAGTTGCGGCATTCAAGAGGGCATTGACCGATTATTTGGGTAAAATAATGTGCAAGTGTAAGGAGGAAAATGCTGGAAATTGGCCCTAGGGCCAGTGATGCTGATTTGAAGAGCTGGTGCAGGCACAATGGGCTAAGTAGCCTCATTCTTTGTCGTAACAATTCTGTGATTCAGAGTTTCCCTCACTTGAAATAATCCCAATGAGTTTTCCATCATTATTGCTAAACTGAGGAGATTGGTAACAGGAAAGTACACTCTGAATTTGTTGTTTCTTGTGATTTAAAGAATTTCAGAAATTTCATTTTCCACAAGCCCAATTTGTGATGATTTGACTCCTACCTCCTTCCTTGAATAGAAGATAAAGCAAGCTTTCTAAATAAATAATCCTTGTTTTATCTGGTTTCTAAGCAGGTTTTAAGCAAATGACCTTGTGATTGTGTCTTAAGCTTTCTGCTTCCAATGTAAATCTTCCCTGTTACTTAATCAGCTTTCTTCTTTTTTGCCCACCTTACCTATCTTTGCTTTAGATAGTGTAGTGTTGACTACAGAAAGTAAGGAATTAAATTTAACTATTTCTCATTTTTAAAATATACTTGTAATAGTTTGTATTTGAGCATACAAAAACGTAATGAGATCTGAATTGGAATACAGACTCTGATATGGTGTTAAGCAGCCACAATGTTATCTGTTTTGCTGAATTCAGTAAATTGTCTGTTTTATTTTTGTTCCAGTGGCAAGTTGGTTAAAGGAGCTGAAGAACCGATGGAAGATCTTCACTATTGCCAATATAGCGTTGACCTTGCTGGCCCTTGTTACTGAGAGGTTAATGTTCTCTGCGTGGCTTTCGGTGTTTGGTTAGAAAGACCCAGAAATGTGCCATCCTTCGCATTGAATGTTCTGTACAAAGGCTTTCTGTATTCCAACAGAAGTGTACAATGTTTCTTCCAGTAATTTAAAGAGCTGTCCATCAATGTTTAAAACATTAAACCAATCCAGTCACTTTTAAGCAACAATGGAAACTACTCATGGCTTGGATGTTGCTGTCCCAAGGGATCCTTTGTTTTGCTTTTATTTTAGCTGGAGATTGTATTGCTAAATGTTTACTTTCTATAAATTATCATTATTTATAAAACAGTGTAACTACCTTTTGTGGATTTTTGTAGATAATTCAGCTGCAGCTTTACTAGGCAAGGTTTTCTATATTTTATAACCACTTGATTTTCTAAACCTTTGTGCCTTGGAGATAGTGTGGGGAAATGTGTGAAAATATGCTTTCTTTTAATGCTATAGCTATGTTTATTAAAATATTTAGCATCCTTTTTGGGACTTGTTTTAGTTTATTGAATTAACTTTTAGTTGCTGAAATTTGACTCAACTGAACCAGATTGCTAGATTCAACTACCTCTAAATATATGTACTCAATTCATGGAGGAAAAAAATACATTTTTAGGATGAATGAAATTCTTTGTCATATTGATTGCATGTTCCTAACTGACTATAATTTGCT
Source organism: Chiloscyllium punctatum (assembly GCF_047496795.1). Lineage (NCBI taxonomy): Eukaryota > Metazoa > Chordata > Chondrichthyes > Orectolobiformes > Hemiscylliidae > Chiloscyllium > Chiloscyllium punctatum. Next base: position 84,281,889 of record NC_092760.1, read on the forward strand.
AGTTATATACAACTATTTCATATTCCTTGCTTTAGTGAAACAAATCCTGTGTCTTTGTCATCAAGTAATTTAGTGTTTGTCATTAACTCGCATGGCCCCTGTTGATGATAGAATATAGATGGTTCTTACTGCATTCCTTTTATATTGTAAAAATCATATAGCTTACAATCTATTCCAAGGTAACTTAAATTTATTGCCAACTTTGTCCGATTAGGTACTTAACTGATGCATACGCCTGTATGAAACAGACTACCTTTTTTTTGTTAAGACCTCAATCGAATATTGCCAGGATATTTTCTTGTATTCTTTGTTATGAATTATAATGCAGTCCATGCATAATACTTATTGTTGGGTCACAGTACCAATGGAAAGCGTACTTTCTAGCAAACTATACTTTTCCTTGCCCAACATTGAATTGATTTTCTTCTCATCCCAGCTAAAAGAGAACTAGAAAACAAAGCTGAACATAAACTTTGCAACTTGCTGTTTTTACCACCTGCATGAAGTGTACATTTTAACTTTAGATGTCCTGAAGCTTCTCTGAATGCTTGGCATTAACAAAATATCCATAATTAATGCTTAATATTTTGTTAAAAGGTTAGTTGGTAAACTTGTGTCTTTACAATTTTGTCTTTCAGTGAAGCTTTCTCTAATATTCCCATGCATACCTTTTACATATGGTCCGGAAGCTTTCACTTGTATTCTGCAAATGCAAGAGTGGTGCAAGAGACAAATCAAAGCCCAGTGATCCCAAAGCACCTCAGGCTATGATAGAAAAGCCCCATTTTAAAATAACTTGACCTGTTGTGGCATAGCTGTTGAACCTTACATGAAGCATTCTCAGAGAAGTCATACGATCACAATAAATAAGTTTATTGTTTTATTGGGGCACCTGTACTGATGGTCCTTTAAGGAAATGTGATAGCACACAGCTTTTTGTAGTGACTTTTTTCACCCATGGCATATGGGATCAGGTGGTTGTGAGCGCCTCACTTCAAGTAAAGATGTGAAAGCCTTGGAAGATGTTGCAGTTAGGGTTTATTAGAATGGTACGAGGTACATGGGACTTCAGTTTTGTGGAGAGACTAGAGAAATTATGATCCTTCTCCTTAACACAGAGAAGGATGAGAATAATTTAGCTTACATGCTATAATTCAGGTAAGGTGTTTGATCAAGTAAATAGGAGAAAGCTGTTTCTGTGGTAGAATGATGAGCAATTGGAGGGCATTGTGGTGAATGCTGAAGGGACCAGAGCTGATCTGAGGCACAACAGCACCACATAGCAAGTTATGATCTGGAATGGACTGTGTTAAAGGGGGATGAATGCAGGTTTTAGCTTTCAGAAGAAAATTTGATGAATACTTAGAAGAGAAAATCTTTCAGTGCTATGGGGTAGACTTAGGATTTAAGCTAATTTGTTTGGTCTTTGTGGTAGGCCTAGTGGTATTATTGGTAGGCTCCAGACACCCAGAAAATGTTCGGGTGTTAAATCCCTCCATAGCAGACAGTGAAATTTATATTCAATAATAATCTGGAAATGTTAAAAAAAAATCACACAACACTAGGTTATAGTCCAACAGGTTGAATTGGAAGCACTAGCTTTTGGAGTGTTGCTCCTTCATCAGACAACCACCTGATGAAGGAGCGGTGCTCCGAAAGCTAGTGCTTCCAATTCAACCTGTTGAACTATAACCTGGTGTTGTGATTTTTAACTTTGTACACCCCAATCCAATACCGGCATCTCCAAATCAATCTGGAAATGAGAATCTAATGATGACCACAAGCCATTGCAGATTGTCAGAAGTGAAAAATCTGGTTCACAGATGTCTTTTAGGGAAGGAAATCTGCCATCCTTACCTGGTCTGGCTGCAGACGTGCAGTAATGTGCTGCTCTCTTGGCTGACATACACTTGATGGGCTGAACAGCCTTCTGAAGTACCTCAGCCTGATTCTGTTAGTCAGGCATCAGTAATCCATTCAATACCATCACCACTAAAATGCCCATTGGTACTCCCGAAGGTACCCTTTGCTATCCTTTACATTTAATCCCTTGGAAATTAAGTTTAACTTGATTGTAAACTTTTTAAACTTGTTAGCACATTGAAAAATGTCCAACTTTCTTAAGTTTGTAATGTAACACATTAATGGCTATCTCGATGATTACAACTCAAATTTTAACACCCATAAACTAATTTTGCCATGATATTTTAATGTATTGTTAAACGATGGTATTGTTCAAGAATTATAACAACAAGACCCCACTGAACACTGTTGCTTATGTGTCTCTTGTAGACGCCGAACGTTTTGGAGACAAGGCCAATTTGTGTACTGACGTGAAATATATGATGTAGAAAACTGTCAATGTTGAAAGTTATCAATCTATACCTTTGTAGTTCTGCTCTTGTTAAAGAACTAAACTTTTTACAAGTTATCCCTGAGCTGATACTAACGTTTACTGTTAAAGTCTGCAGACTTCCCTCACTAGATGAGAGAGAAAGCAGGGTGCCTCCATTCTCTTGGGTTTTGTCCTAGGCCCGCTTCAGAAGTCAAATGCTTGATTTCTGACTTTTTCATCAGTCAAGTGGCTACATGAATCTCAAATGTTATCACTACAAGTCATCATCCCCTTCCTGGGCACATGTAGAATTAAAGACATGTACTGCTAATCAAACTACTCAATAGCTTCCGTTGCTTTCTAATAAATATACATATGTAATTTGTTTTAATTGTTATTCACACATTAACAACACAATCGACATGTTTAACCATCTGTTTTCAAATCTGCAGCTTGTATTTGCTGTTAAGCAGAAAGGTCTGCTGAAATTCTGGAGATAACTCTTTACAAGCTGAAACACTCTGCATCAGTATCATCAACGTAATCAAAACCAAAAATGCTTTCTTACTCAAATAACCCCATTCTGTTAGGCTATGAGAACTAAAAAGGTAATGTGTGGATGCAGGGAAACCTTAAATTCCCAGCTGAAAATGTTTGAATCACCTTAAAGTTGCCTTTAGAGCAAAGGAAGAGAATTCCAGTAGTTGGATTATCCTTGTCCTACACGGTAATCCTGAAATAGGATTTGGGAGACTGGGGAGAGAGGTGGTACAGAATATGACGGATAAACAGGACAGGTGGGAGAGCTTCAGGTGTTTGAAAGTAAAAGGACATACTCAAAGTGAAATTCTTCCACTTTGTAAGTAATGCTTTTTTTTTGTAGAATAAGTAAGTATTATGACTACGTATGGGCAATGATGCTTTTTGAAGCCCAGTACTTACATTATAATGTGCCATCTTAGAATCCCTACTGTGTAGCAAGAGGCTATTCAGCCCTCCAAGTCTACACCAACAGGTTCAAGAACAGCTTGTTCCCCGCTGTTACCAAACTTCTGAATGGACCTCTCAAATTTCAAATCTAATGTTGATCTTGTTTGTCATGCACCTTCCGTGACAGTCGTAAATTTGTATTCCTCATACTGTTCAATTATCCTATATACTTTGTATGTTGTTATCTGCCTGTACAGAATGCAAAACAAGATTTTTCACTACTTGGGTGCATGTGACAACAAAAAATCAAGACCATCATCCAAAGCTGAATTCAAACGTGGTCCCTGGTCCTGTGAGGCAGCAGTGCTAACTACTGAACCATCTTGTTTCCATAATTGCTTAAAGAATGTTCATTTAATTGCAATTAACATGATGAATTTTGATAAACCATATCAGCTAAGTTGATAGTTGAATTAAATTCAAGATGCTGGTGAAGATGCAGTTTGATAGATTTGCCTCAGGATGGCAGTATTTGCATTTTGATCTTCATTTTCAGAGCTAGTAATTCACTCGGCTGTTCATGTACAAACTACGTATGAAACAGTTCAAAGAGAACATTTTATTAGAATTCTAAGATGAAGCATTTTAACAATGTGCTGAGGATAAGTTGTGTCCAGTCATATTGTGTACAGTTGGAGCTTCTAGCCTCTGCATTACATGTTACATCACTTGAATTGCAAAATTATAATCCATATTCAGTCACCATGATTTAAGACACTTGACTGGGAAGCTGAGCAGTTGTTCTCCTTTCGAATGTCCTCCACCCACTATTCCAATTATAGGGCTTATGAAAACTGCTAGCATCCCAAGTTCCTTCATTTTGTCCATAACACTAACGCATGTATTAAGCTCCTAAAATGCCATTGATGAATATTGACAGTCTATGGTAAGCCAGTGATTTGCATGTTCTTTTTAGCGAATGATTGGTGAATAGTGAAGGCAACTCCCATGACAGCCTAGTTTCTTGCTGAATAAAAATGAGGGAGCTGGCATACAGATGGAGCACTGTCCATTTATTTTCACTTGATAACTATCTTGTTTCGGTATTTGGTATTACACTGGAATTAGCAGGAAAACACTAACTGCAAGATTTTCTTCAAAGTGTTGCCTGTAAAATTGAGGAAGGTCCTCACAAGCACACAAAATATGTTATCAGGAATTTAGAATTATTTCATGAAAGATAACTCTCTTAAAGAGGTAAGGGGTACTCCTCCTGTCCTGAAAGTTAACATGCATGATCGTTCAAGATACTTCCGATCAAATCTTACAAAATATAATGTGTTGCTATTGGAAGTTATGAGAACCATAGAAAATGGAAGCACATAAATGAGAGTGGGGCTGAATGCTTTCTCCGAGCTATTGATTCGAGCCGCAGTCTCCTAATTACAATATTTTTATATTTCTCTGGTAGCAAGCTGTCTTCCTAAAAATTTATGGATTGTTCAAAGAAGTATTTGTGTTATAGCATAGGCAATCCTAAATAGTCTCCAATCTTTTTTGTCTAACCCTCCCCCATTCTATTTTTAACCTTAAGTTTTTGCTCCTTCACATCTTGTTGACTAGTGAAAATAATCGCTATTTAATCTGTTATAATCTTCTATAATAGAGTGCCCAAAGTTGCGCACAATTTTCCAAAGAGACAATTCAACAATGTCTTTGGCTTTTCCATTTTTATGTCTTCAAATAGAATCTTCATGTTAATTATTTCAGTCAATATTGCAAAAAATTGGAAGATAGGACTAGAGATGCTGGAGATAAACTGTGGCTCTGAAAAAAAAGCACAGTAGGTCAGGCTATATCTGAGGAGCAGGAGAGTCAACGTTTTGGACTTAATCTTTCATGAAGTCGACTTTCTTGCTTAGATGCTGCCTGACCTGCTGTGCTTTTCCAACACTATACTTTATCGATTCAGTCTATATTGCAGACTAATGTAGAATACCAGCAATGACAGTGAGAGTAAATTATCTATTACTGTCTCCCCTTTTTTAAAGAAGGGAGTCAGGTTCTCCGTTCTCAAGTCCTCTGGTTCTCCAGTTAGTAAGCTAATGCTTACTTCTAATGCTGGATAATCCTTTCATTATTGAAAAGAGGGCCACATTATGAAATTGTTATAATGCAGTGGTTATAAATATCCAATTCTATCCAACACCAGTAATGTTCATACTTCCACTCAGAACGACAACGTGTTTCCTTGTCACTTGACATGTAAGCCTCTTTGGCATAATAACTAACTGATTGTCATGGTGTAGTGCATTGCTATTACTTATCTTACTGTTTACATTTCACAGTAATTAAAAACTATTTAGGTAGGTTTGTCTTAAAATGTTACAGATACAACTTGTATAAACAGTATTACATTGCAGTCAGCAAAGTTTAAAATTATACACAATATTTGAAATTTGGATTTATAGAAAATAAAGTGGCACAGCTCTGTACAATTTATTGCAAAGCAGAATACTCTGGCTCTTTCAAACAAAGGATGACAGGTGGGGAATTGCAAAAGAACATTATTTACAATGGATATGTACAGCAAAAAATCGAAGCTTTAAAACAAATCTTCTGAGGGTTACAAGAACCTGCAATAGAAACCGAGATTATCAAGATTTGGGTGAGTAAAATAGACCAGAAGGTCATGGTTGGATTAGACCATGTTATAAATTGTTTCCATTCGATTAATCCACAACTAGGATTGTAATGAAGGTATTTACTTTTAAAATCTTTTAAATCAAGGGTGACTATTGTGATGCAGGGAGTGTGATTTACAAAAATTTTAATATTTATTCTTGAATGCGGACCTTTGAATTTTGAACAAGTGTCGTATGAATTTTCTACATGTCAGTAGGGGTTTAATAATAATTTTTGAAGTATTTCTGCAGCCATGATCTCTATTAAAGCAATTTGAGAGTGAGAGCCTCCAAAAATTGATGGTTTCTTGTTTACATTGGGAAAGTTTATGAGTGAATAAAGTACATAGGAGTGTACATTAGACTTTCTGATAGGAAATTCTGAACTTTCTTTTTAAGCTTGGGGAAGCACCCATAACAGTGGGAGAAAAAAAAAAGTTTATGTTCCAATTTTAGTTTGGGATAGTTCTGCAAAAGACTTTGTTAAAGGTGGATGTATAAAGCAGTTCGTTCTGAGAAAAAAAAGAAGTTAGTTTTGATACTTTTGTTAAAAGAAAGTTACCTGAGCATAAGGAGTTTAGTAAATTTTTTCAGACAAGAAGTGTTTGGAAAAAACCCTGAAACTATGATTTTAACCTGAGAGAGTTTTCAGTGTATGACAGCTCCAGGAAGAAGCGACAGAGATTCTTAAAATTGAGAGTTGAAGCCACAGTTAAACTAAGTTCTATGGAGGTGATGGAAGGCAGATCCTTCTGGTATGAGTTCCATAAATGAGTGTCTTTGCGATTAATGGGATTATATTTTTATGTGTTTTAAAATATTTAAACTTGTATTCTGAGTAAATAATTTGGTTTATTCTATTTTATCTTCATTTCATTTATGTAAACTTCTGTCTTATTGCGAAAACCAAATCATCATATTGTGTGCTTATGTTTTAGTGTTAAAGTATGTTATTAAAACCAAAAAGAAAACATGATCTATCAAGCAAGCTTTCCATTTGGGCTTTGACATGTCCAGTAATAACATAGGCTTGGAACTTAACATTATATTTTGTATTAAAAAAATTAACATTGAGTAGTTAAACACCTTCAGTATATTGTGTGAACACTGAATGCCTTTCTGCTTTTTCAAATGCATTTGCAGCAGGAGAGATTAGTATAGAATATAATGGACTGAATTGTACCCACCACCAGATTCCCTGGCTAAAATGTTGAAGGAAGCAGGAATTAAACTGGTAACACGGGGGTCCATGCTAATTAGAAGGTAGAAGCTCTGCAGCATTTTGGATGTATGGTGCTGGATAATGCAGGTAGGCTGAGGGTGGGGTAGAAGGGGTCTGAGTGCGAAGGAGGCAGGCTGGATAGGAAGGTGACAAGATAGCCACACCTGTATTTAATAAGATCCACTCCTCGCTGTCTCCCTCCCAGCAGATTTTAAGTGTTAAAGTCAATTATTGTTAAATTGCTGAATGTGAAATTGCTTTGGAAACACTGTAACCCTTTTGTGTTGCACATGAACTATTCAAATAGGTTTGCAAAGCTGACTAGCCTATTCTGTTCTTACATACTCCAGCTTACATAATCCATTAATCCAATTGTTATTGTGAACTACATTTCATAAGAAATTCTTCTCATCCCAAATCTCCTGTATTCATTCAATCTGGATCACTTAATCTGGAATATTTTTCTGTCAATGCTGTCAAGATGTAAGCATTGAAGATATACTACCAAACATTTTTGTGAGCAAAATATATTTTACGTCTGTCAAATAGCCAGGGATCTGTTATGGACAAAGAACTCCCAGGCCCAGAATGTATTGAATTTAGTTCAAAACTGCATTTCTGTTGTAGTCTTGAGCAGAAAGAATTCACCGACTTTGTGACTTTGAGGTTCCAGCTTGGGTCAATTAGAGCCAGTTTTATGTAATGTTGCTGGATTACTGATATCTGCTATGTGGATGTCTTAATTTGGCATTTTAAAAAAATTACTAGGCAGTACATTTGTATCAAATAAACTGGTATAAAGGAAGCCCAGAGTGAATCTGGCTTTTCTCCATTGTATGTGACTGTCTCAGTGGGAAAAACAATTGTCAAACTCATCAGAATTAATTGATAACTCAGGTTCAGTGATTTTAATTTACTTTTTATCCTGTCCTTTGGTTGGACAAAGTGAAAGAAAAGAAAGTTAGCATAACTCGTGTCAATAAATAAAATGGTTTTTGTTTTCTCTCTGTATGCCACCAAAATATCAATTTGACCCATGCAAAAATTCCCAAAGAGTTCTTCCTTCCCTCTTACAGCATATTTGTGTTTTAGATAATGACACGGGACAGTCATGAACTGCTGCAAAGTGCACTATAAAAGCAAAGTCCCACTTTTATTAAATTTGGTTTTAATGTAGAATGTTAAATATCTAACATGCAACTAAATTTTAAAGAAGCATGTTTATTTAAAATTTAAATATGCTTTTGTATAGTTCTTGAAACAGCGTGGTGTTTGGGATTAAGTTGTTACAATTCAGAAGTTGAACAATGTGCTCCTTAAATAATTTAGCCAGGATTAAAATAGACCAAACATCTAATTCCTCACTATTTTTCTGCTTCTTAGCTCACTGTAGCCTAGTCAACATTCTCAAATAATGCTTTAGTAGTGCAGTGTTTTGCAGTACCTACCATGTGTATTTGACATCTTCTAGTCGTGTGTTTTGTGCATATAGTATTGTAATTGGCAAATCACAGTTGATTACAGATACAGATTTGTAGATATTTCCTATCAAATGCAATCATTGAGTTTTTCAGAGAAAAATATCTTTTGTCTTCCACTTCCATGGCAAAGTCAGATAAATAGCCTACCCCACATATTTCTGTCATTACACTCCTAGTAAACTATTTTGTTTACCACCACTTGATTATTGGTAACTTTTTTTATAATTCTGAGTAAGCATAGAAACATTGTAGAGGTAACTTGCTTCATTTTAAAGTAACTTATTTCCACTCATACCTGACCATCAATTGTTTTGTGTTCAGTATTTCTATTAACTTTTCAGCATCTGCAGTAATTTAGTTTGCTTTGTTTTGGAATGTGGCAACAAATGTGGTCTAGGAAGAAGCATATAAGCCTGTGAAGAAAATCAAATAATTTTAATGTAAATTGCAGTGATCTTTAAGATGTAAAAATACAAATAAACTTTTTGGTTTTATATTTGTTACATTGTTCAATGGGGGCATGAGATGGGACTGTAACCTGTGGAAAGAAAACTTCATAAATTGAACTAATAATTACATTCTGCATGGCGCAACTAATTCAAGTGACCGAGAATAAGGAGATAATATGTTAGTAGCTCCTGCTCAGCCAGCAGCGTTGACTGTCTGCGTTATGTTCATGATTCTTGCTGAACTTATTCAGGAATTCTGCTTATTGCTATGGAAAATACAGATAGCACTTTATGTTAATTCTCAGAAACTGTAATGCATCAAATGGATTACTGCTATTCCTGCACAACAGTTATCTTGTTTGCATATTAGAATCTAGATACGAGTAAGGGAAGTCTCCCTTCTACTTGAACTCAACACATTGTGAATGAGATTAAATGTGCGTGTATGCATGCAGTTGGAGTGAGAGATTTGATGCTCCCAATTATTTTTTAAAATAGCAGCACTTGGCAATGATTATAGGCACATTGATTTTTTTTTCTAATTTGGTGTAGCTGAAGGAAATGAAAGATGGAGGCTCATGAAGCAATAATTCAGCATTTGGGATTCTGTTGTTTTTCTTTCTACTGTACTCAGGCTCGATTGGGCGGCACGGTAGCACAGTGGTTAGCACTGCTGCCTCACAGCGCCAGAGACTCGGGTTCAATTCCTACCTCAGGTGACTGACTGTGTGGAGTTTGCACATTCTCCCCGTGTCTGCGTGGGTTTCCTCCGGGTGCTCTGGTTTCCTCCCACAGTCCAAAGATGTGCAGGTCAGGTGAATTGGCCATGCTAAATTACCCGTAGTGTTAGGTAAGGGGTAGCTGTAGGGGTATGGGTGGGTTGCGCTTCGGCGGGGCGGTGTGGACTTGTTGGGCCGAAGGGCCTGTTTCCACACTGTAAGTAATCTAAGCTAATCTAAAGATAGTCTTGGTAATTTTCTGGTAAAAAGTATTTCTGTAGAAATGCATCTTTGGATTAACAGTTTTTTGATTTGAGAGGATTTGTTTAAATTAATTCTAGTTGGTTGTAACTGGTCTCTTCTACCTTGTTATTATCAAAGCAGAGAAGTAGAAATGATTCTGTATCATACAAAATTTTGCAATTTTACTTTTGAATTGATATAAAACAAAAAATCCAACCAAAGTACTATGGCAATGTTAAAACTTTAGATAGTCTGAGATTATCAAATAGTGCCAAGAAAGAAGCTATTTGACTGGGAATATCTGCTATTGAGAGGTTAGAATGCTCAAAATTTGGAGGCAGGCTGAACTCAAATGGTATAATTATATGGATGGCAGAATAGAGGCAATGAAGTTTATTCTCCCTAGCAATTTGGAAACGTTCCAATCAATATTCGCTGATGATTTGCAATGTACTTGGCTCTTCCTGTTTGGTACATTGTCATTGCTTCACTTATACCACTAGTATTGTGTTTAACACAGTCACTGAATAGCATGGATATAAGAGAAGGATATGCAAAAGCTTAGCAAATTGGAGAGCATCTGTCATCACTACTGCACTGTTACCTCCTTCCAGTCAATGAATTTGCCTAAAGTGAAGTTGAAATAATTGAAGCTCTGCATCAATTTATTGTCAGCATTACTATCCTAGAAATCTACCTTATACCATTCCCTCAGTCTGGCAATAGTCTATAGTTTTCTTTTGTCCCCCACCCTATTTGGGTTCATTAAAAAAAAACCAAAGAGATCTTAGTGACTGAATTAGATTATTGTTGATCTGCTTGAGTTTTGATATATTGGATCACTGGTTCAAAATAAAAGCACATACTGCATGTTCACTTTGTTCCCCAGTTACCACTGTTATTAGTTGTACTCTCTCGTCTGCTTCTGTAATGGGCAGCTACCACAAGGTAGCTATCAGGGCTCAGGTCTTTAATATTCTGGGACTTGTTCGGGACTGGAGAGGTCTTGCCATCCACTCTGGAAATCTGTAGCATCCGGCAGGGATCATGCTTCAGGAGGTAGCCTTCAAATGTCTCCCATCCCCCTCCGACACGAACCATGACATGTTTATTGTGCAGCATCTGCAATGCAAAATAATCGTTTAGTAAAATGGGTTGTACAACAGAATTCTTAAAAAAAAAAGTTAAGATGCTAATTCCCATGTCGATGTGTAAAAAGGGAAATAAACATAAGGATCATGAATTAAGAATAAACAGGCAAATATTCTTGCTAATTTTGCCTGAACAATCAACAATATAGTGATTTAACATTTTATAGGCAGCTGCTATGTGTGCACACAGCCATAACCAGTGTTTATTGATCTAATTTTCAATCCCAATAGGTCATGCTAGTGTAGCTATTACAAGAGAGGTTAAAGCAGAATGAGCTGCCAATAGCAATCTGCAAATATAAGATACTTTTAATTTCTTTTGGTAATCTATTGCATTGAGATTGTTCAAACTTGTGACAAAGAAGTTTCTGACAGCAAATTAGAAGCTCTTTAAATTCCACAGAATTTGGCACCCTATTATTTAATAAAATTGCAGAATTTTCATATTAGTTAATCCTGTTAAATGATCAACATTCAGTGTTTAGCTGCTTGTTTTGTTTCATTGTATCATAAGCTTTTGAGAACCTCGTGGATTTCTTAAAATGTCATCCACTTTAGCTGATTCTACTAAAGAACTAAAAGGAAAGGGTTTGACTATTATCTCATGTTATTATTGAATTTGGACTTGTTAATGCAAATATGTGATGGCTAATCCATTAAACCTAGAAGATAGCACAACATTTTCTTTAAAAAGAAAGATTAAAATAGTCATGTGCAAGCTAAAATTCCTAATTGAAATATAAGTTAAAATGTGGTAAAATTAGAAAATGGTCAGATCATAAGTCGATGCATCCAGAAAAGTAGTTTTCAGCAGACTGCAGTGAGGGAGTGATACAAGTATTCCATAAAAAATTCATCTGTATCTGAAAAAAATCAATTGCACATACATTCCAGTTTGCAATGTTTGCCATCATTGATCCCACTGGAAGAATTTTGAAAGTGACTGGTGATTCCTGATCCACTTCTACTTTACAAGTTAAACATTCTCTCTTTAATATTTCCTTTTCAAGTTCACCCAATCCACTCAAATGAGAATGAAAACCACTTCAAGAATGACGCGTCAGCCTCCTAAAGTGATTTTAAAAAGTCTGAGTGAACCAAGTATTATCATAGTTGTGGGTACGTTCGCTAAGCTGGGAAGCTGATTTGTAGACCCAAAACTACAACAACCAGCACCTGAGTTACAAATCTTTATGCAAACCTTGAAACAAGTGTTAAATTTGATATTTTCAAACATTAAATAATAAGAACATTAAGAATAAATCAAGCCTATGTAAATTAATAGGTGTTTCATTTTTTTTTAAAAAAGAGTACATTGAAATAATATTTTCAAAGTTCAAACCCCAGAATGAATACTTGGTCATAAAATAATTTGTAGATGTGAAGCAACTGAAGAAAACCCTTCAAAATTCATGCCACTTCTTATAAACTGGGTTTAGAAAGCATTAGTTAGAAAATTGATGCATGCAGATTTTTCAAATGGTTATTGGATATTCTGTGGGAAGATTTCAGTGTCACAAAGTCACAGGCCCATCCCTCCACACAGCTAGCACAGACCACAAATTATTCTACTGAATTAATTTTAGAATAAAGTGCTGATGTCAGAATTGCAATTATGAAAAAGAATTCCACATCTTCAGGAATGTGGAGGTAATGTGTATTTAACTGTCCTGACTTTAAAAACATTTGACTCATTTCCCTGAGCTGATGGACTAATCTCAGTCAGTGAAAGGGTTTTTCTTTGAAGACGGAATGTTAGTTTAGTACTGATAGAAGAATGTAAATAAATTAGGAGTAGTTTGTTTGAACAGATGATGAGTTACTTTGAGGATAAGTTGAGGGCTATCATTTATGGCTTTTAAAAAGCAACAGTGTAAAATTGCTGTGGCTGGTGGCTCAGTGTTTAGCACTGCTGCCTCACAGCGTTAGGGACTTGGGTTCAATCTCACCCTTGGGTAACTGTGTGGAGTTTGCATGTTCTTGCCCATGTCTGCATGGTTTTCCTCTGGGTGCTCCAGTTTCTTCCCACAGACCAAACATGTGCAGGTTTGATTGTCCATGCTAAATTGCAATAGTGTCCAGCTGTAAAGGTTAGGTGGATTAGTGATGTGAAATGCAGGGTTACAGGGATAGGATAGGGGGAGTGGGTCTGAATGGGATGCTCTTTCAGAGGGATGAATGCCCTGTTTCCACACTGTAGGAATTTAAAATTCAATCCCTCAAAAATAGTATAATGTCGCAAAAATGCAACTATTGTTACAAAACCTAATTTTGAAAGCAATAGGTATCTTTAAGCAGCTTCTTTCTTGTAAAACATTTCTTGTATCATGTTTAAATTTTGTACAGAACAAGCGCATGCTTGCGATCATAGAATCATAGTGCAGATGAGGCCCTTCAGCCTCTGGAGCTAGAAAATAATAAGTTCACTTTACCAACCAATTTGTATAATTTTTATATCTCTAATAAACTTTGTGTTGCTTTTGGTATAACCTTTTAAATACTTAACAATATTTTTTCCACAAATTGTATGCACTCTTTCTGATGCACACACTGATCATCCACATTGGTGAATTGTGCACATTAAGAGCTGATGTTCTGGGGGTATGGGTTTGGCAATCACACCACAGTAGGTGGGGGTGGGGTAAATATCTGGAATTAAAAGTCTAATGTTGACCAAGACACTGTTGGTCATTGTCAGAATAACCCATCTTGTTTCACTAATGCCCTTTATGGGATGAAGCATACAGCCTTTAATTGCCCTCTGAAATGGCCAAGCAAGCCACTCAGTTGTAAAAATCATGGAAAAGTCTTAAAAGAAAGGAAACCAGATGGAGCACTTGGCATCTGCTTAGACACTGGCAATGAAAACAGTCAATACAGTTCTCCTTATTAGATCTGGGGGCTTGTGCCAAAATGGGCCAGCTCATGAACCACCGGGGCAACAGCCTGACATAGTCATGCTCACTGCAACACACACTACACCCTCTCACCATCATTATCCCTGGATATGCCCTGTCCCACCCGGGAGTCTTCAAGATTGATTTTGGACACAATGCAATCTTGTGGCACCAGGTCAAGAAAGGGGCAAGGAGAGGTCCTAGTTTCAGGACCTCTCTGCAGGAGTTCCTCAGGATAGTGTCCTTGGCTCAACCATATTCAGCTACTACAACAATGATCATTCCTCCCCTCTCCCCCTCCCCACCACCACCATCATAAAGTCAGGAGTGGTGTTATTGGCTGATAATTGTGCAAACTTCAGCATCATTCTTGACTACTTTGATACGGGAGTAGTGCATGTCCAAATGGAGCAAGATCTGGACAATTTCCAAGATTAGGCTGAAAAGTGGCAAGTAAATTTAGTGACATACAAATGCACTGAGGTTACCATTGACCAAAAACTGTGCTGAACGAGCCATATAAATAGTGGCTACAACAGCAGGTCAGAGGCTATAAATCTTGCAGTGAGTAACTTACTTCCTGGCTCCCAAGTGAGTCGATTCTCGATAAGCCACAACCAGGCGTGTGATGGAATGCTCCCCACTCTACTGACTGAGTGCAGCTCCAACAACCCTGGAGAAACTTGACACCATTCAGTATAAAGCAACCCGCTTGATTGACATCATACCCATAAGTGTTTGCTCCCCCCCACCATTGATGTACACACTACTGGTCCTGAGAAATCTACATGACATACTGCAGAAATTCACAACGGCTGTTTATGCAGCATCTTCCAAATACACTACCATTGAGACGAGCAAGATATATCAGGTGCAGCAACAATTGCAAGCTCCTCTCCAAGCCACCCGTTATCCTTAACTTGACAATATGTCACCATTCCTTCACTGTTGCTGGGTCAGAAACCTGGAGCTCCCATGGTTCAAGATGGCAGCTCACTACCACCTTCTCACGGGTACGGAATAACATTCATCACGGTTGGTTTATTGCATGAATTTTTTTAAAATTCACAAGAATATCAATTTAAGGGGAACTGCACAAGAGGATATTCTGCATGAGAAGGTATGCTATGCATGAGAGCAGAATTCTGATTGTTTAACAAGTGGGTACAGCTTATAGAGGCATTTCCATAGAAAACATGCCAGTCAAAGATTGACAGTTTAGTGCCAGGCATTGTTTAAGTTTTAAATCAAACAGTTTGACTGGTCAACACAGTGCCCTGAGAAATGAACAAATGAATGGCTGTCACCTATTTTGTCGAGTTGAAAAAAGCACAGTAAATGTACTTGTGAAATGTCTCATTAAAATTACTAATTTTGGTCTTCATTTTTGGCATTATGCCCCATTTACTTTCACTTGTAAATTTTGCTGTTGAGTTACTTATTTCCACAAACAGAATCATTTATGTAAATGAGGAATAAAATAGTGTCCCCAACAGTGATCCCTGTGGAGCACCACTTTCTATGTTCCTCCACTGAGTAACTACCTTTACTCCTGCTCAGTGCTTTCTATTTTTAAAGCTAAAAGGTTACCCATTCACCCGTAGTTCTCTGACTATACATGCCCTAACCTTTGTTATGAGCTAACTGTGATACCTTATCTCTGTCTTTGTTTGAGACTATCTACTCTTTGTTACCTCTTCAAAGAACTCTTATCAGATCAGTCAAGCATAATAACCTTTCAGAATCCGTGCTTTTCTGTATTAGTCTATGTCTCAGTGCTTTGCTTTCATATATTTTGACAAAGATTTCATTTTCCCAGTTATTTTTATCACAGCCGTTAAGGTAGTCTGTAAGTTCCTGGATTTTGTTCTATATCCCTTTTTGTACATAAGAACAACATTAGCAGTCCACCCGTGCACTGACATCACCTCATTTTGTATGGAACTACTTTTGCATGTAAACCTGTACGTCCGCTTTATTGTCAGTTTTCTTGACTGTTGCTGCTTATCATCTATCATTGGGGTTTTAACCCGTTCTTCAGGTTTATTAGTTTGTCCATTTTTTCCTTTTCTATCCCAGCTGTATTTGTGAACTCTTTAATCTCATCAATTACAGAAGTTTCATTATCTTCAGCGAAAGCTGTGACAAAGAAGTTATTCTATTTTATTTTTGCAGTTACTGGTTTATGATTGAAAGATACCACAGTGATGATTTCCTTGTTGGCTGCCTCATGTAATGAATAATCCTCACAACTTCTTCCTCCCAGTGTTATTGTTGGAGTGGGGGGGGGAGTTGAAATCCATAAATTTGTAATTCAGACTGTATGGCAGCTGTATTTTAATACCAGTGACATCTATCTTTTCCCCACTCACAATGTTCTTAATTAATTAATAATATATTTCATCCACTGTTCCCATATAATTATATCCAGCAATATTTAACTACAAATGCTCTGGGTAGGTTTGTTTCAGTCAACGTCTACAGATTATACATATATATCTGGATATGGATTCCTTCTACCTGTAATTGTTTACAGTTAGCTCTGTTTGCTGACCAGCAGGTTTGTGGGTGATCAGTGTGGGATCAATTCCTGCCCTGGCTGAGGGTACCATTAAAACACTCCTTTTCAACATCTTCCCCATGCCTGAGGCATGGTGACCCACAACCTTCTTTACCAGTTGTCTCTCTGTAGTGAGAGAACAGCTCTGATTGATAAGACTATGGTGACTTTACCGTTTTACTTTATTAATTTATCCAGTTGTTTTGAATATTATGTACACTGCCACAGGGATTCTTGCAAATCCCTTCAATTATTATTCCTTCCTCTGTTTTTGGTTATTTCAGATTTATTCTGTGATTTCATGGAATCTTTGGGCATTCATGTTACCCTCATTTCTTTCTGTAATTAGTATTTTATTGTTAGGTTTTGTCAGTTGTAGCATTCCCCTTTCCCCATGCAATTAGTTTAAAGTGTTATGAAGCACTTTCCCACTAGAATCTTGGTCCCAGCTTGTTTCAGGTGCAGTCCGTCCCAACCAAACACACCCTTCATGTCTCAGTCAGCGGCAGGGACCAAGACTGTGAACTCCATTGAGTCCTAAGCCCAGTTCTCAGATGGAGGCAATGCAATACATTTCCTAAATGTGAATGAACCAGCTTTCATGTCAATGATTGTATTTTATCCATGAAAATGGTAGTAACCCAAAATCGTGCTTTATTGTGGGTTCCCCGATTGCGAGCTCTATCAATGGTTATTTATGAAATAAATTGCATTTAAAGTAGTCAACAAATCAAAATGTTAATGTTATCTTTTCACACGGTACTCCTCTCCCTGGTGACTACTTTTAATTTTGACCAGCCTCCAATATTATAATTCAATCAACCCTTTTTCTTTATTCTCTCATGGGGTGTGGCAAGGTATTCCCCATCCCTAATTATCCATGACTTGTATAGCTTGCTAGGCCAGTTGAGAATCAATCACATTCTTGGGGATCTGGAGTCACGTGCAAATCAAACCAAGTGTGGCAGATTTTACTGATGGACAGCAGTGACGTGGTGGCTCAGTGGTTAGCACTACTGCCTCAGAGTGCCAGGGATCCAGGTTCCACCCTCAGGTGACTATCTGTGTGGAGTTTGAACATTCTTCCTATGTCTGCGTGGGTTTCCTCTGGGTGCTTTGGTTTCCTCCCAGTGTGCAGATTAGGTGTATTGGCTATGCTAAATTGCCCAGTCTCTAGAGATGTGTAGGTTAGGTGGATTACAGGGAATAGGTTGGGGGGGGGAGGGGGGGGGGGGGAATGGATCTGGATGGGATGCACTTCAAAGGGTTGATGAAAACTCGATGGGCTGAATGGCCTGCTTCCACAGTAGGGATTCTATGATGTTGGTGAACCAGATGGTTTCTTAAGAAAACTGGTTATAGTGAGACCATGAAACTATTCCACCAGCTGCCATGATGGGATTTGAGACCAGAGCATTAGCCTGGCCTCTTCATTACTAGTCCAGTGATATTGCTGCTATAACAATAATTTCCTGCCATGCTGTTTGTATGAATAAATGCAAACTCGGATTTGCACACACATTGTTACCCATTATGCTTTTTGTAAACGTTCTTCCATTTTATAACTTTACCTTTTTAGAATTAATTGAAAGGAAGACAAAAGTTGTTTTGTTTTCATGCAGGACTGAAATTTCAAATAAATAAAACGTCAAAAGAAACCTGAATGTATTTGAATACACTACTCATTTCAAATATGAGCATGTGTGCTCCCAATCTCGAGGGATTAACTGTCATGGAAACCAAGCATGGTCTTGTATATCATTATGAAGATTAATATTGGCACAGCCTCTGGGTAACAAATCAAAGTTCATTTAGCACCGAACAATATATTTTACAAGAAACTCAATGCTGTGAAAAGTCTTAATAATCATGTATAAACCTGGATCATTTAAAAAAACTCTAAGTATTACAAACTGTACAATACTGATAAAAATTCATTAGATCGGGTAAATTTATAATGTTTGTTTTTAGAGCAAAAGAATATTGTTGTGTTGTACTATTCGATGATACTCATTCTGGTGTGTTACCATAGCAATGCCTTAAAATGATGCTTGTACTTTATTCCCTACATTCCCCATAGGCTTTGCGTTCTGAGATGGTAGGTGAGTCATCACTTTACTTGACAGCATGTCCTCCAGCTCAGTTTCCCTGCACTATATCATTTATTATGAGGGCATGAAGCCATTGTGAAAATAAGCTGCTTTATAATACTATTAATGATGATGACCTAGCAAAACCTTAGTGCGATAATTTATCACGTGTTTCATTCTTAATGACAGAAAAAGCTACACATTTCTCATTACAGAAGGCTATTGTGTGATAAATAGTATGCCAAAAGCATGTTTCACTCATGATTCTGATTTAAGAACATTTTACATACACATATTTTTCTTCTTGCACACTTGGCTACAGCTGAAAATTTTTGGTGTGAGGTAGTTTTAATCAGCAGTTGTCTTAATGTTTCATTCCTGCTCTCTGGTAAAGGAATACAATTTCAGCAACCAATTGCATTGATATAGCAATTTAACATAGGAACTGTTCAAGTTATTTTACATGTAGTACAAATGTTTGTTAAACTAAGCAGAAATAAGATTTGTTCAGTTAGTTTTGAGAGTAACGCCGAAGCCTTAATTAGCCACTTGAACCACCAGTGATTGATAGCTTTATAAGAAATCATAGGAAGCCACAACCTGTGTGATAGAAAACTAAATAACCAACTGAGAACAAAGATTATATTTTTAAACCATTGATATTAGGAAGCTTGTATTAGGAGAATTGCTCAGTATTCTTACACTCAGTAATTATTTTCACTACAATGGCCGCTAAGATATTCTGTTAATTATTTCATAGGTTTACAGTCATATCCTTGGGTGTCAGAAAGCCAGGACTAATATCTGCTTCATGCTGCTTTAGGCATTATATTGCAATAATAATCAGAACCTGCAGTTATAAGAATATAGTGTGACTAGTAAAATATATCAATTTCTATCAAAGTAAATTTGAAGCTAAATTCATCAGTATATATAACAACTTCAAAAAACAAAATTTGCTGGTCACTGTTGTGCATATGGAAGCTTGATGCATAACACACACCAGCACATTTTACAGCTATCCTCATGTCAGTATCCATCCAGTTTTAACACTTTTGCTTTCTATTCTGTGACTCTATATCTCAAGTTTAAAAGTTGTGGACTTTTTAAAACTTATCTTTTCAAATTCTCTTCCAAAAAACCCTGTAAAAGTACCTGCACGAGATAAAGTGTAACAATTCACGAAGGTAGCTTAAAGAGAACTATAAATGGGAACACACCCACATGAAAATAAAAATGTATGCAGCAAGCTACAATATCATTACACAATGTGAACGTTTTTTTGTGTGCTTTAGTCCATTCTAATCATTGTAGATATTTTGCATGGGTCAGGAGAGTTGAATAAACCACATATTGTGCAAATCAATTCTGCTTTGGAAAAGTATGCTCTTCAAATTGTAAACAAACCAAGAATCTACCTACCTGCATAATAATTGCTATTCTAAAACAAACATGGCCTAAATACAAGTAGGGTAATCATGAGTTTAGTGAATTTCCTCCCAGAGAAGAACAGAGTGAAAATAAGCTGCTTTATAATACTATTAATGACAATGACCCAGCAAAACTTAGTGCGATAATTTATCACGTGTTTCATTCTTAATGACAGAAAAGGCTACACATTTCTAATTATATGAAGCTATTGTGTGATAAATACAGTATGCTTAAATTATGTTCACCCCTGATTCTGACCTAAGAACATTTTACATGCCCCTCTTGCTACCACTGTAACGGAGGAGAAGGAAGTGTAATCACCCACTAATTCAGGCTGAAGAATCATTGCCGCTGGTTTTGTAGTACCTGGAATATCAGACATACACTTGCAAAATTAAATAAATTGATGTATTATTAAAGAAGGAAGCATTGTGATCTATTGGCAATCCTGATGTTTGGATAGCTTCCAAATATCTCATCAGAAGATCACAGAATGAGGACAATCTAGCTATTTCCAACAGGAGCTGCTCCATTTTGTAATGCTAAAGATCCAATTCAAAACATTGCTAGGCAGTAGGTCTGTCTTCTGTCTTCCTCTGTATCTTGTAATGAAATCTAATGACATGACTCAACTCATAGTAAAAAGGAGTTAACAAAGACTTTCACTTATTCAGTACTTTTCATGAGATCTCAAAGCATTTAACACGTTCTTTTGACGTATAGTCATTCTTTTTGAGTAATCCTTTTTATGTGCACAGGTGTTTTGATTTTTGTGAGGTCTTGGTTGCAAGTCTCCTTTTTCATTCTTACATGCGATTTCACTTTTTATTTGTGGAGCTTTGAATATTTGGGTAACAAAATTAATTAACTCATAAGATATAGGATCAGAATTGGGCCATTCAGCCCATCGAGTCTGCTCTACCATTTGATCATGGCTGATTTGTCCCTCACCCCAATTTTCCTGCTTTCTCCCCATATCCCTTCAACCATTACCAATAAAAAATCTGTCAAACTCCTCCTTAAATTTACTCACTATCCCAGCATCCACCACACTTAGAGATAATGAATTCCACAGATTCACAACACTTTGGGAGAAGTAGTTTTTCCTCAACTCTGTTTTAAATTTGGTAACTTTTATCCTAAGAATATGACCTCTCATTCTGGAATGCCCCACAAGAGGAAGCATCTGCTCCATGACTATTTTATCCACACCTTTTATCATCTTGAATACCTCAATTTGATCTCCCCTCATTCTTCTAAATTCCAGACAGTGTCGGACTAAATTGTTCAATCTCTCTTCATTCGACAAACCCCTCATCTCTAGGATCAATCTAGTGAACCTCCTCTGAATTGCCTCCAGTGCCACTACATCTTTCCTCAAAAAAGGGAACAAAAACTGTACACAATATTCCAGATGCAATCTCTCTAATACCTTGTATAATTGCAAAAACACTTCCTTACTTTTCTAGTCTATCCCTTTAGATATAAAAGCCAGCATTCCATTCCCTTTCTTTATTATCTGCTGTACCTGCATCTCGTTTTCTGTGACTCATGAAAGGATACACCTAGATCCCTCTGCACTGGAGCACCCCTAAGTCTCTCCCCATTAAGATAATTCCTATTTTATTTGACACAAATGCAAGAGCTTGTACTTATCCACAGTAAACTCCATCTGCCATATTTTGGCCCACTCTCCCAACCTATCTATATCTATTTTTAAGGTTCTTATTTCCTCTTTACAATTTACTGTCCCATCTATTTTTGTGTAGTTTGCAAATTTGGCAAATAATGTCTACTTCCAGCTACAGGTTTATCCTGTCCTATCTGCACTGACTAGAAACTCAGTTTGGATTTCTGTAAAGAGGCTTCTGACAATTAACATTCTACTCTGTGCCTTGATTTGGACTGGAACAGAATCCTGTCTTCACGGGAGTACAGGTATATAGTTCCTTGAAAGTAGCATCACAGGTAGACAGGGTGGTGAAGAAGTCATTTGGTATCCTTGCCTTCATCAACTATTTTTAAGCTCTGATCTCCAGCATCTGCAGTCCTCACTTTCTCTTACTGAGTACAGGAGTTGGGACATCATTTACAGCTGTAAAAGACATTGGTAAGGCCACATTTGGAGCACTGTGTACAATTCTGGATGCCCTGCCATAGGAAGAATGTTATTAAACTCGAAAGGGGACAAAAATGATTTACAAACATGTTACTGAGACTGGAAGGTTTGAGTTATTAGGAGAGGCTGGATAGGCTGGGAACTTTTTCCCTGGAGAGCAGAAAGCTGAGGGCTGACCCTATACACGTTTATAAAATCATGAGCGCCATAGATAGGGTGAATGAGACAAAAAAAAACCTGCTGATGCTGGATTCTAGGGTAAACAAACAGGAGGCTGAAAGAACACAGCAAACCAGGCAGCATCAGGAGGTGGAGAAGACGACGTTTTAGGTGTAACCTTTCTTCAGGACTAGGGATTGGTGTAAGGGGAGCTGCAGATAAAGGAGGTGGCAGGGGCAGGGTGATGAAGTGGGGATAGGTGAAGACAGGTAGAGGGTAAGACCTACCGCATCTGCTCGGATGAGGAGACATTCCACTCCCAAGCATCCCAGGTGTCCTATTTCGAACAAAGTGCTTATCCCCCCTCTGTCATCCAAACAGCCCTCCACTGTTCCGCCTCAATTCCCAGTTCGACTGCTCTAACCACCCCCAAACACAATAAAGTCAGAGACCCCTTGTCCTCACCGTTCATCCCACCACTCTCCACATCCATCTCCACAACGCATCATCCTTAAACACTTGCGCCAACTCCAACTAGGCCCCACCACCAAGAACATCTTCCCCTTCCCACCCCTCTCTGCCTTCTGCAAGGACCATTTCCTTCGACAGTCCTTGGGTTGCGGCACTTTCCCAACCAACCCCCACGAATCCCCAAGTTTGTTCCCCTGCAACCGTGAAAGATGCAAAACCGGCCAGTACACCATCACCTCCATCCGGGGCCCCAAACCATCCTTCCAAGTGAGACAGAGGTTCACCTGCCTCTCCTCCAACCTAGTTTACTGTATCAGGTGCTCCCAATGTGGGCTTCTCTACATCATGGAGGTCAAACGTAAACTTAGGGAATGGGTCACTGAGCATCTCAGCCGGGCCCACAGGGGCCAACCAGACCTCTCAGTCATCACACATTTCAATTCCGCTTCCCACTCCCTTTCCGACATGACCATCCTTGGCCTCCTCTATTGCCACAACGAACCAAACCGCAAATTGGAGGAACAACACCTCATTTTTCACCTGGGCAGCCTACAAACCAGAGGACTCAACATTGAGTTCTCCTATTTCAAATAACCCTCTTCCTATCCCCCGACCCCCTTCCCAGACCCTCTACCTCCCTTCCACTCTTCTCAACCACTCCTCCCATCGACCAATCAGGTGGTACTCCCTACCTGTCTTCACCTATCACCCTGCCCCCTTCCACTCCCTTTATCCATAGCTCCCTCCACACCCATCCCCAGTCCTGAAGAATGGTTACGTTGACTTCTTCACCTCTTGATGCTGCCTGGCTTGCTGTGTTCTTCCAGCCTCCTACTTGTCTAAATAAGGTGAATAGCCAAGGTTTATCCCCCCAGGGTAGGAGAGTCAAAACTAGAGGGCATTGGCTTAAACTGAGAGGGGAAAAATTGAAAAGGGACCTGAGGGGCAACTTATTCACACAGAGAGTGCTGTGTATATGGAATGAGCTGCCAGAGGAAGACACAGAGGCGAATACAATTACAACACTTAAAAGACATTTGAACAGGTATGTGGGTAGGAGAAGTTTAGATGAATATGGGCCAAACACAGTTTAGAAAACCTGGTCAGCATGGATGTGATGGGCCAAAGGGCCTGTTTCTATGCTGTAGGACTCTATGAATCTAAGTGCTTGGCATGATGTATCGCTCAGTCACCATTTACTCCACATTTTAGCCACTTATTTTCCATACAGGGAAGAACAGATATTGAAGATTCTGTTTGTTGTCCAACCTGGGGTTGTATTTTAAAGATTTTATTTATGGTGCTCTCAACCTTACATTCTTGATATTCATGTTGTCTAAATTTTAATTTAAAAAGAAATGTGTTCATTGCAGGCTGTAGTTTATACTAAATGAGCAGTTTATTTCAAGCTGACAGTAATGTGTTGTCACATGCAGAAGGGAAAAAGATTAAGCAATAACTCTGTTGCTGAGGTATCATACAACGTAAGACTCATTAATCCGCTGGAGGAAAATCCATCAAAAGAACCTTACAGGTCACTGTTCTACCAGGGGAACATTCCCTTTGCTTCTGAATGGTGAAATAATTGCAGCTGGTGGCAATACTTTTTTTCAATCAAGTCAGTCAATGCAATCCTGGCAATTTTCAATAACTGCAAAGGAAAGCTGAAGGATAAGTGTCACTTTTCTTTACAAAAGAAAGGTACAAAGAGGTATTGCCTATAGCAAGCAATTTCCTTTTTCAATACATTGATAATTATTAAGCTTTCTGGAATGCAGTGAAATCCTTGGTGGTGACTTGTAGAGGTGACTTTTATTCCCAACTGAGTAACACTCAGTGAGTAGGAAAACAGTAAAAGAAAAATCTGCTTTAAATTATATGTTTAATAAAATGTTAGTTCAGTTCCAGTTAAAATGCCTTAAAACCATTCAAATAAAAAAAAAGTTGAGAGGAATGTTATGGTCAAAGAAAAAGCAGCCAGATTGCTCATAATTTCCAAAAGCTAGACAGAGCACAGAGCCAAGTGTAGGGCCAACGAACTTGTACAAGCAGCTGGATCAGATGCAAAGAGCATATATCTCTTCTTGCTCTGTATTGTGGGTTAGCTTTAGCTGTTGGTTTGGAGACTGGAGAGTTGGGTAGTTTTCACCATGAATACGAAGTACCAGTTACAACAGTAAGGGAATCCACTATAATGTCGTGTATTGCTTGGTAAATCCTATACATACGACTGTGTGAATTGTGAAGTAATATGGCCACCAAGAGCTGGGACATATTTGACTAGGAGTCTGTTTTCAGTCAATGCAGAGTCAAGTGTTTGGTACTCAGAGTACTTAGCAAGCATTGTGATTTGTTAGCTTGCACAGAATACAACTAGGGGAAAGTGAAGACTGCAGATGCTGGAGTTCAGAGTTGAATAGTTTGATGCTAGAAAAGCACAGCTGGTCAGGCAGCATCCGAAGAACAGTAAAGGTAAGCCTCGGCTGCTGCCTGACCAGATTGCACAGAATACACATGTGCAACATTTCAAGATGTCCAGCCCTTGCCAAGTTTTTCAGCCTGGCAAATTGGTCTCGGGATATAGTAATTGAGGTTTATTTTGCTAAAGTCAGATCGAAGGGAATGTCTACTCCCCAAAACAAAACTTGGGATGTAATGGGTGTGTGCTAGTCTCTGCTGAGGTCAGTGGGTCATGAGCATTGGGCATGTCTTTGATGTTGTTACTGGGATGAGACCAAATCAGGACAATTAGTTAGAAAGGAGAAATTTACCATACTACAAGTGCACGAGGTGCAGATGTGTTTGCATAAAGACCTGGGTGACATTAAGGCTCTGGCCAATAAGGATGAAGTAATATTTGTTGCTGAATGACCATCTCCAACAAGTGGGAATCTAATCTTTTCCCCTTAAAGATCCATAGCATCAGCATCACTGAGTCAGCCATCCATCAACATCCTGGGAATTATCATTGACCAATAACTTGTCTGGACAAACTACAGAAATACTGTGGCAATATAGCAGATCAGAGACTTAAAATTCTGCAGTGAGTAATTCACTTCCTCATTCTCCAAAGTCTGTCTATCATTTGCAAGGCACGAGCCAGGAAAGTGATGGATTCCTGGAACACCGTAGCTCCAAAAACACTGAGGAAGCTCAATATTATCCAAGACAAAGCAGCTTGCTTGGTCAGCCATACGTTAAAACATTGACTCCCTTCATCAGCAGTGCACCATGGCAGCGATATGCACCTTCCACAAAATGCATTGTCGCAACTCACCAAATCTCCTTTGCTTGCACCCACCAAACCTTGGAGGGAGAAGGGCATCAGATGTATGGGAACAACACAGCCTTGAAGATTCCACCCTAGCCACACACCACCTTGATTTGGAACCATATTATTGTATCCTCTACTGTCTCTGGGTCAAACTGCCAGATTTACCTAAATTCAGTGTGGGCGCAATTGAAATTGCAGCATTCACTAGTTGCAGTAAAATACATTAGAGAATCACTCATTTTGTCAGAGTAGTGCTCACTCCTTCCTCTGCAGTTTAACTATTTCAAATGGACCAGCAGTTCAAGAAGGGGTTTTAGCGATATGCAACATATGCTAGTTGACACTCAAATTGCACAAATGAATATATAGTTTTTTAATTTCAAAACAGCACAGATTAAGCATGGATCTGTTCCTTGGTTGAGGAATTTAGCCCCATTATCCTATTCATTTTATTCTTCAAGTATTTATCCCATTCCCTGTTGAAAGTTGCTATTGAATGTCACAAGGCAAGTCAATAATTCTGGAGAAAGGATTTCTTTTATTCATTTGTGGAATGTGGGTGTTGTTGGCTGGGCCAGCATTTATTATTGGTGCCTAGCTGCCCTTGAGAAAGTGGTGGTGAAGTGCCTTGTTGAACCATTGCAGCCCACGTGCTGTGGATTAACTTCACACAGAGGGAATTCCAGGATTTTGACTCAGTGAAGGAATGGTGATGTATTTCCAAGTCAGGATTGTGAGTGGCTTGGAGAGGAACTTGCAGGTGGTGGTTGTGTTCCCATGTATCTCATAGAGTCAGACAGCACGGAAACATAGTCTTCAGTCCAATTTGTCCATGTCACACAGGTTTCCCAAACTAAATTAGCTCTAAATCCTTCCTGTTCACAGACCTGTCCAAATGTCTTTTAAGTGTTGTAGCAATATCTTCATCTACCATTTCCCCAGCAGTTCATTCCACAAACGAACCACCCTCTTTGTGAAAACATTGCACCCCACCTTTTAAATCTTTCTCCTCTAACCTTAAAATTATGCCCTCTAATGTTGAACTCCCCTATCCTGTGGAAAACTCATCTTATCCATGCTCCTCATGATTTTACAATAAGATCACCTCTCAACCTCCTACGCTCCAGTGAAAGAAGTCCCAAATTACCCAGCCTCTCCTAAATCAAACCCTCTAGCACTGGTAAACATCCTTGTAAATCTTTTCTGTACCCTTTCTAAATTAATAATATCCTTCCCATAGCATGGTGATCAGAACTGTAAACAGTAGATTAGATTAGATTACTTACAGTGTGGAAACAGGCCCTACGGCCCAACAAGTCCACACCGCCCCGCCGAAGCACAACCCACCCATACCCCTAACCTAACACTACGGGCAATTTAGCATGGCCAATTCACCTGACCTGCACGTCTTTGGACTGTGGGAGGAAACCGGAGCACCCGGAGGAAACCCACGCAGACACGGGGAGAATGTGCAAACTCCACACAGACAGTCGCCTGAGGCAGGAATTGAACCCGGGTCTCTAGCGCTGTAAGGCAGCAGTGCTAACCACTGTGCCACCGTGCCGCCCAAAAAGTACTCCAAAAGTAGCCTCACCAATGTCTTGTATAACCTCGACATGTTCCACTCCTATACCCAGTGGTCTGAACAATGAAGGTAAGCATGCTAAATGCTTTTTTTTAACTACCCTGCCTACCTGCGATACAAGTTTCAAGAACCTATGTACCTGATCCTCTAGGTCTCTGTTCAACAACACTCCCCAGGGACCTACCATTAAGTCCTGGACTTGTGTCTGCTTTCAGATGGAAGTGGTCATGGGTTTGGAAGGTGCTATATAAGGACCTCTCATGAATTTCTTGTAGAGAGTACACACTGCTGCTACTGAGTATTGGTAGTGGAGGGAGTGGATGTTTGTGAATGTGATGCAAATCAAACATGCTGCTTTGTCCTGTACAGTGTCAAACGTCTTCAGTCGTACAGAGGTTAACACTGGTTAGCACTGCTGCCTCACAGCGCCAGAGATCCGGGTTCACTTCCCGCCTCAGGCGACTGACTGTGTGGAGTTTGCACGTTCTCCCCGTGTCTGCGTGGGTTTCCTCCGGGTGCTCCGGTTTCCTCCCACACTCCAAAGATGTGCAGGTCAGGTGAATTGGCCACGCTAAATTGCCCGTAGTGTTAGGTAAGGGGTAGATCTAGATGTAGATGTAGGGGTATGGGTGGGTTAAGCTTCGGCGGGGCGGTGTGGACTTGTTGGGCCGAAGGGCCTGTTTCCACACTGTAAGTAATCTAATCTAAGTAATCTAATCTAGATAAATAAAAGATACCAAGAAAAACAGATAAACTGCATTAAAAGATGTGAGAATTACCCTGACAAAATGAATGACTCTCAATTCAAGTCAGATGGTATCACTATAAAGTATTCATTTGAAAGTCAGCAATAAAATTGTAAAGGACAAATTAAACAACGTTTGGGCATAACCCTGGAAACCCTGCAAACATTACTTTAGGAAGGTTCGGGTGGGAGGGTTTGGAAGGGGGAATGTTATTCTAATTAATGACTAAGGGCAGAGTCTGACAGGAGCCTGAACGATGTTGGCTATGGTGAGAAAGCTGGGAGATTTGTGTCAAGGCCTTTTTCGATGATGGGAACAAATTGTTGCATTTGCAAACAGAGTTCTGGATAAGACACTCACCAGGTAGCAGTGAGATGTCTACTCATTCGAATTATTGTTTTCATCAGCCTTATTAGCGGAAATCTTGCCTTATTTACATTCAGCCTCCTTGTTTACCACCAGCCATGAGGAAACCAGATAAATAACAATTCCTGACATGAAGGAAGGAGTACCTGTACCTGACAACTCCTGCTCACTGCTGCTCGTCTGGGCTGCTATCTTGGCCACCGACAACAAGATCTTGGGTCTCACTCCAGACCACATACTATGCAAACCCTGTGTCCACGAACCCTGGCATCTGACACTCTTGGTCTCTCAGGACCCTCACAGCACCATTCCGATCCACTGACAGGATGTTACTGCATTTTAAAGCTGCGCTGGCATTGTAATGATGCAACAAGGACACAATGAACAATGTTCATGTGTGTCACATTAATGGAATGCTGTCCTGCAGATGATAAACTGAGGGTCTGCTGGTTGTTGTACTGTTGTACTTGTATCTGAAAAGTTAACATTTGATTGAGTGAAATAAGCACTGCTCATTGTAATGATGTGGGACTTGGTGGGGAAGTAATGTGAGATCTAGTAGAAGATGTCCTCTGTGGAGGTTCTCGCACAGTCTTTGAAGTAATGTAGTTCCAGAGATATTTAGCTGATAAGACACCTCTCCGGAGGCCAGAAGGTGGTTAACCTCACACACATTACACCATATGTGGGGTCGCACAGTGGCTCATGGTTAGCACTGCTGCCTTACAGCACCAGGAACCTGGGTTTGACTCCAACCTTGGGGGACTGTGTGGAGTTTGGACATTCTCCCAGTGTCTGTTCTCCAGTTTCCTCCTATAGTCCAAAGATCTGCAGATTAGGTGGATTGGCCATGGGAGATGCAGGGTAACAGGAATAGGGTAGGGGGCTCGGTCTGGGTGGAAAGCTCTTCAGGGGGGTCAGTGTGGACTCAATAGACTGAATGGCCTGCTCCCAGACTATAGGGATTCTATATAAGCACCTTAAAGACCCCACATACTTTGAAGATACGGATGGCAGCACACTACTTTATAAAGGCGAACTGGTTATTTTTCCCACTCCTGGCTTGATATGCACAAAATTGTGGTTGTGTAACCTAAATGAGAAAGCTAGCTATATTTTAATGTAATTATTTGCATATAGAACGCTAAACTATTTCTGATAATAATATCAGAATACGATAAGTCTTCCTTTCCATTGTAAAATAACATTCAAATATGAGTGGCATTAAAAAATGCTGTGCAGGAAGCTAATATGTTACTGTGAAATATTTGAATTGTGCTTCTATGAACTGAGATTCATGTGTCCATCAGTTGCAAAATCAATAATAATCTGCAGGATCTACGGGTTTAATATTTGGGAGACATTTTCTGCCAGCAGCTTTAGATTTTTCGATCCAGACAATATCATTTCATGCTTTTCTTTTTTTAATAATTTGTTGCACTTTATTATGTTAATATAGGTATCATTTGTCTTTGGGCATCAGCTGGAAGCAGCTTCTTCTAGTGAACTAAAACTATATCGTTGACTAATTTGACTCCAGCTTGGCCCCTATATTAAAAGTTAATGAAAATGTAACATAAACCTCTTTTCCACATTAGTTAAGTATCTTTGTAATTATTCACGTTGCAGGCAATATTAATGCAGTTACCAGGGGACTTTTGTTACTGGACTGCCCTTCACTCCTCCCTTTTGGTTTTATTCATGCTGCTTAATGTGAAACTACAGTGTTCCCCTATCTTGGATATAATGTTTCTCCTGATGAATTGCATTATAACCTCTAATGCCTTAGTGTTGTAAATCTTATTAATGTAGAAAAATGTTGATGCTATAAAGTTGTGCCATACCTATCGATTTGTTCTTTTTTGTTTATCTAAAAGTAAATCAACTCTTAGGCATAGTCAATACGCAAACCCTGATTTCAACACAATGCACAACTCAGCAAGGTGGGGGACAAAGACAAATCCAAGACTATTATCACGAGGAGACTAGGATAGAAGGAATGGCATTCAATCATGTTTGAAGGAAGGATCTATCTGGGAGGCCTGGCAAACAGGATGGAGACATCTGGGCAAGAAAGGCCTCTACCTCCTCTATAGAGATCACAGGAGTAACTTTGATACGCCTCTTTGGCCATGAAGCATTTTTGTTTAGTCATGTAAAATAATTTCCTGCTCTGGCCTTGACTCTTCCTCCTGTGGCTTGATTTGTCCACTCTCAGGATACTGACTGAAATAGCAGTTAGCTCCCAATGATCCAGTCTGCATTGTTAAAGAAGGCTCACAGTGATTTCCAGTGATTGTCTTGGTCTGTATTTAACTTTTCTTCCCCCTGTTCCTATTACCATCACCTCCCATGATTGACTATGGAAAAGGATGGTTGAGGGGTTGAAATGGCTGTGGCATTCTATTGTGACGTATAAGATTATTAAAGGATTGGACACTCTGGAGGCAGGCAACATGTTTCTGCTGATGGGTGAGTCCTGAACCAGAGGACACAGCTTAAAAATAAGGGGTAGGCCATTTAGGACAGAGATGAGGAGAAACTTCTTCACCCAGAGAGTGGTGGGTGTGTGGAATGCTCTGCCCCAGAAGGCAGTGGAGGCCCAGTCTCTGGATTTGTTTAAGAAAGAGTTGGATAGAGCTCTCAAGGATAGTGGAATCAAGGGTTATGGAGATAAGGCAGGAACAGGATACTGATTGAGGATGATCATAATGAATGCTGGCGCAGGCTTGAAGGGCAGAATGGCCTACTCCTGCATCTATTGTCTATTGTCTATTGAATGATGGTGGGCTTGAGCTTGAGAAGAGATTGAAGAGTCAAGATTAGAGGGGTGCTGGAAAAGCACAGCTGGGCAGGCAGCGTTCGAGGAACAGGGAAATCGACGTTTCGGGCAAAAGCCCTTCATCAGGAATAATGACACACAAAAGCACAGGAAAATATGTAAATTGAGGTCCCATGACACAATGCTACCTGAAAAATCCTAGCAGAGTCAGAAACAACTTGAATAGTCTGGTGACCCTTGGTCTGATTAAAGTGACTGAGTCACCATTGGATTTTGTTTCGGTCATAGCTGTACTGTTCAGATTTAGCTTTTGATACTGTGAGAAAGGGCAATTTGATTAGGGCTGCTGCTCTAGTAGAAGCTTATTGGAGAGAACAACAGGAAAAACAGAACTAGCAGCAAAGCTGTCTATGGACCCAAGTGAGCAAAGGTCTCGTCCATTCCGTCTGCTTTTCTTTTTGTTTCTTCTTTTCTATTTTTTTCCTTTCCTAAGTTGTTTAGTGTCTTTTTACTTACCTTCTAGAGAGAGCGTGGTCATGGAGGCAGTAGTGGCGATGAAGCGTGGCAACGCTGGGGTCCAGCATGAGCTCAGACAGTGGTCAGGGGTGAAGCAGCTGGTGAGCCGGGCTGGACTTTGTTCAGTGCAGGGGAGAGCAGGTCCTCATGGCGACAGCCCAGTGTGGAGTGACTACAAGCCCATAGTTTAAGAAAGGACTGGAATGTTTAACATCTGACTTGCATTTCTTCATTTTTCTACTTTATTCTAAAACGAACTGTATTGGTGAACTTTTCAACTTATTTCTTGTAGCTTTGTACCTAAGATGGCGCTGAGAATGTCGATACTATACACTTTTAAACGTACTCCTGTACTTGATTACATGTGACAATAAAGCCTAAACCTAAGTCATAGAATAGAATCCCTAAGTCTGAGAACAGGCCCACACTGACCCTCCAAAGGGTAACCCACCCAGACCCATTCCCCTACCCTACCCCTAACAAATGCATCTCTGAACACTATGGACATTTTAGCATGGCCAATTCACCTAACCTGCATATCTTTGGACTGTGGGAGGAAACCCACTCAGACACAGGGAGAATGTGCAAACTCCACACAGACAGTTGCCCAAGGCAGGAATTGAACCCATATCCCTGGTGCTGTGAGGCAGCAGTGCTAACCACTGAGCCACCTTGCTGCCCTAAATGTAAGGAAGGAATTGCATGTGGACAGACGAGAAGCCACCAACAGTGGGGTGTGCTTGCACAAGGCTATACCCACCTCACATTGTGCGTGAACAGGTTTCTGGACCGTCTGAGTAGTGTTACTTTAGGAAGCTCCAACTGTCAAAGTCAGTTAGTTATGGACGTTTGCAGCCTCCTTGAGGAAGATATCTACTCTAGCAGCCATGCCAGAAGTGCCAATGAAAGTGGTGAATATTCTCAAATAGGATGCCTCTCGATCCTTTCAGATAGTCACAGAATAAGTAACAATGATCTGACAGCCAGCCACAAATACAAATATATCTTAGCAAAGAATTTTAAAAAAGACAATCAAATACTGTTTCAAAGGACTCTGTTTCTTGATTAACAGGTTCTATCACATAATTGAAACAGTTAGGCATCCTGTTGGTGTAATAGGATGTGGATTTAAATTTATTTAAGAGGGTTTTATGTCAGCCAGTGTTCTCCATTTATCTTAGTTCTGGATTACCTATAGGGACAGAGTTACTAACCGTTGCCAACAATTAACAGGTTAAAGTTACAGGAGAAATGAGGGCATTGCCAAAGGGAAAAGTAAATACACAAAAAGAATATTACAGTACTAATTGAAATCTTAACATTAAAAAAATGGATCGAGTTTTGGTGTCTGAGATACAGCTAATCTCCTGCTGTCATCTTTCAAATGACTGAAAGTGTGCCACAAAAATAAATGTACCGATTAGCTGTCAGGAAGTTATACTATCCTGGGATTTGATTTATTCCAAATCCTGTCAAGTCCTGTTTTTATTGTATTCAAGGAATTTATGCTTCAGGCTCTGAATTAAAAAGTTATCCTTGGTTACTAAGCAACATTGAAACAATAGGTGATAGAACAGGTCTATTGTCCAGTCTCATCAAAATTTTGAGTTATATACCAAGTGATCCTTTTTAGAAATCTAACTTTGAGAATAGCAGTTCAGTTCTACCTAAAGCCTAGAAGATAATGATTGTGAATATATGCAAAAGTAACTCAGGGGTTGAATTCCTGTGGTGTTTTCCTGATCATCAACTTTATTTCACATTTCCCTACCTAAGTTACAGAAGACAATGAGGAAAGTCTCTTTGGAAATCTATTCATTGATAGTTATCAAGTTGACATATGTTGGTTTAAAATGAATATTGCAAAAAATGTGTTTATTTGGATAGAATTATTACCAACACAGTTGAATATATACATTTGGTTGGAATTTGCTCTAAGGCTAACAGCACATACTGTAGTTTATATCTGCAAAGCATACAGCAAATTAATAAGCATTCATGTGCAATTAATTGCAAAGATTAGGTAGTAGCTGTTTGGTATGCACTGTCCCTCTGTAAGTTTGATGAAAACAGCATCTTAGAAGCCCGATAGTATGGAAACAGGGTCTTCAGCCCATCAAGTCCACAACGACCCTCTGAAGAGTAACCATCAAAGAGGGTGCAAAAAAGGTTTACCGGGATGTTGCCTGGTC
This sequence comes from Chiloscyllium punctatum, assembly GCF_047496795.1. Classification (NCBI taxonomy): domain Eukaryota; kingdom Metazoa; phylum Chordata; class Chondrichthyes; order Orectolobiformes; family Hemiscylliidae; genus Chiloscyllium; species Chiloscyllium punctatum. The sequence goes on from NC_092760.1 coordinate 84,316,291, forward strand.
TGGAGGGCTTGTCTTACAAAGAGAGGTTGACTAAGCTTGGACTTTTCTTTCTGGAGAGAAGGAGGAAGGTAGGTGAACTGATTGAGGTGTACAAGGTAATGAGAGGCATGGATACAGTCAACAGCCAGAGACTTTTCCCCAGGGCAGGATTGACTGCCACAAGGGGTTACAGTTTTAAGGTGCTAGAGGAAGGTATAGAGGAGACGTCAGAGGAAGGTTCTTTACACAGAGAGTTGTGAACACATGGAATACGTTGCCAATGATGGTGGTGGAAGCAGAATCATTAGGGACATTCAAGTGACTGCTGGACATGCACATGGATAGCACTGAATTGAGGTGTGCATCGGTTAGGTTATTTTATTTTAGATTATGATTAATCCTTGACACAACATCGTGGGCCAAAGGGCCTGTTCTGTTCTGTACTTTTCTATGAAATATAATAACCCAGATGCATGCCCATATCCTATATTTACCCCTGACTAATACAACTAACCTACACATCCCTCAATACTATGGACAATTTAGCATGGTCAATTCACCTAACCTGCACATCTTTGGACTGTGGGAGGTAACCAGAGCACCTGGAGGAAACCCACACGGACACGGGGAGAATGTGCAAAACTCCGCAGTTGCCTGAGTCTGGAATCGAACCTGGGTCCTTGGCACTGTGAGGCAGCAGTCACCCCACATCTTAATATCTGGCTCCCCATTCAAATCTTATAAATGGTGTGAAGTTTTTTTATTGGCGTCGCAGATCAGACAAAGGTTCAAGATTGTCTATTCCAGTCCACATTCCTTTAACTTAATTCTTAATTACTTTCATATGTCAGTGGTACTGAAAGCTAACTTTTACAGATGTGAAGTCCTGTTCCACAAAATTCCAAAACAAATTCAGGGTGACCTTGCCAATTGGATACAAAATTGGCTCATCAGCAGAAGTCAGAGAGTGATGGTGGAGGGTTGTTTTTCGGACTGGAGGCCTGTGACCAGGAATGTTCCAAGGGGATCAGTGCTAGGTCCACTTTTGTTTGTCATTTATTTTAATGATTTAGATGATAATAAAGAAGGAATGGTTAGTAAGTTTACAGGTGACACCAAAATTGGTGGGATAATGGACAATGAAGAAGGGTATCCAAGATTACAAAGAGATCTTGATTAATTGGGTCAATGGGTTGAAGAGTGGCAGATGGAGTTTAATTTGAATAATTGTGAGGTATTGCATTTTGGTAAAACAAATAAAGGCAAGACAATTAAAAGTGGGGCCTTGGATAGTGTTGTAAAACTGAGAGACCTAGGAGGTCAGGAACATGATTCTTTGAAGCTCGTGGTTAAGATGATGTTTAGATTGCATTCATTGTTCAGACCTTTGAGTATAGGAGTTGGGATGTTATATTGAGGTCATACAAGACATTCCTTAGGTGTCTTCATATTACTGTGTCCAGTTCTAACCATCCTATTATAGGAGGGATATTATTAAGCTGGAGAGGTTTCAGAAGAAATTTACCAGGACATTGACAGGAATGGAGGATTTGAATTATAAGGAGAGGCTGGATATCCGAGGACTCTTTTCACTGGAGCATAGGAGGTTGAGGGGTGACCTTATAGACATTTATAAATCATGAGGAATATGGATAAGGTGAATGGCAGGTGTCTTTTTCTTTGGGTGGGGAATTTCAAGATTGGGGACGTATCTTGAAGGTGAGGAGAGAAAGATTTTTAAAAGACTTTTTTTTTAGACAGGGAGTGGTTCATATGTGGAATGACTTCCAGAGAAAGTGGTGGATATGGCTAAAGTTACAACATTTAAATGAAATTTAGATAAATGAGAAATGTTTAGAGGGATATGTGCCAAATGCAGGCAGGTAGAACTAGTTTAGTTTGGGATTATGGGCAGCATAGACTGGTTGGACCAAAGGGTCTGTTTTCTTGCTGTATGACCCTATGCCTCTATAATTAGAGTCATAGAGATATACAGCATGGAAACAGACCATTCTGTCCAACTCATCTATGCCAACCAGATATCCCACCCCAATCTTCCAGCATCTGGTCCATATCCCTCCAAACCCTTCCTATTCATATACCCATCCGGATGCCTTTTAAATGTTCCAATTGTACTAGCCTCTATCACCTCCTCTGGCAGTCCATTCTACCACCACCCTCTGCGTGAAAAGGTTGCTCCTTAGGTCTCTTTTATATCTTTCTCCTCTGCCCTCTTGTTTTGGACTCCCCCAACCCAGGGGAAGGACCTTGCCTATCTACCCTGTCCATGCCCCTCATGATTTTATAAATCTCTATAAGGTCACCCCTCAGCCTCCAACGCTCCAGGGAAAACAGCCCCAGCCTGTTCAGCCTCTCCCTATAGCTCAAATCATCCAATCCTGGCAACCTCCTTGTAAATCTTTTCTGAACCCTTTCAAGTTTCACAACATCTTTCCAATAGGAAGGAGAGCAGAATTGCACGCAATATTCCAAAAGTAGCCTAACAAATGTCCTGTACAGCCTCAGTACAGGACCTCCCAACTCCAGTACTCAACACTCTGACCAAGAAAAGAAAGCACACCAAAGGCCGCCTTCACTATCACATCCACCTGAGACTTCACTTTCAAGGAGCTAACAGTTTCTTTACATTTCTGGCCGGTTTATATCTGTTACACCAACCTTTATTTTCTTTCGCTGCCTAATTTGACATTGAATTCACTGATTTAACTTATTTTTTTTGCAGTTCACGACCTGCTCTGGTCACTAATGATTCTTCAGTGCAATTTGTTGTGGAGCAACATAGTGCGTCACCCTTATTCTTGCAGGTACGAGATATCCATAAAGATCGGGGCGGCACGGTGGCACAGTGGTTAGCACTGCTGCCTCTCAGCGCCAGAGACCTGGGTTCAATTCCCCCCCTCAGGCGACTGACTGCGTGGAGTTTGCACGTTCTCCCTGTGTCTGCGTGGGTTTCCTCCGGGTGCTCCGGTTTCCTCCCACAGTACAAAGATGTGCAGGTCAGGTGAATTGGCTATGCTAAATTGCCCGTAGTGTTAGGTAAGGGGTGGATATAGGGGTATGGGTGGGTTGCGCTTCGGCGGGGCGGTGTGGACTTGTTGGGCCGAAGGGCCTGTTTCCACACTGTAAGTAATCTAATCTAATCTAATCACTACACTGTGAAATGGACTATGCAGAAACCCACACAAAGATTCTGGTCAAGTACAGGTCTATCCACTAATGTTCATCTGGCTTATTCAGCTTTGGCCCCAGAGGTACCTATCATTTTCAGCAAATTACTACGTGCAAAAAAGTAGATTTTTCCATCTTCAATAATAATTGTCTTCAATTTTAAAGTAACACTGAATGAATCTGTGATATTCATGGACATGACCACATATTTAGTAACAACATGTGCAATTTAGTACATTTCATTAATTTTAACATTAGACCATCTCAATCATTCAGATGGTTCCAAACATGCACCTAAGATGAAAATTATTAATGTTGCTATAACTCCTCTTCTTCCCCCACACTGATCACAGATTGGCCAAGTATTTCCATGCTTCAGCTGGTATTCTGGTTTGACAGGCAAGAGACTGGAAACGTAAAATTATAAAATCCATCTCCTCTTGGTCGTCAAGGATACATCTACCACTGACTCATTCAGCTGCACATGTTTAGACATAAGGATCAGTCTATAAAATCTGAAAATAACTTCAAAATTCACTTAGCAAACATAATCTCACTATCTAAGAAAGGCAAGAGGGAGAAAACAGGAAATGTATAGACCTGTTGCCTAATCTGTAAGACACAGAAAATATCTGAACGACGACAAAGTAGCAGTAATGGGATGGTTAGATAATAGACAGATGAGACAGAGTCAACGTGGATCTTTTGGAAGGGAAATCATATTTGTCAAACCTGTTGGAGCTTTTTGAGGGGTATGACTAGTAGAATATATAAGATAGAACTGGTGGATGTGGTTTCTTCAGATTTTCAAAAGGTTTTTGATAAAGTCCCACAGATACTGTTATTAAACAACACACACATGAGATGGGATGGGATGAATATACTGTCATTGATTCAGAACTGATTAATATGCAGAAAACAAAGATCAGAAATAAATGGGTCATTTTCAGGTTGGCAGGCTGTGACGTACCTCAGCTATTCATAATCTACATCAATGATTTGAATGTGAGGTTACATGTAATATTTTCAAGTTTGCAGATGACACAAAAATAAGTGGGAATGACGGTTGTGAGGGGAATGTAAAGACACTTTCAGGGTATTTGGAGATGGGAAGTGAATGGATAAAAAATTGAATGATGGAATACAAATATGGAGGAGTACGAGATTCCCCACTTTGGTAGGAAAAACAGAAATATAGAGTAAACTTTAAATGATGAGAGGCTGGTAACTTTTGAACTTCAAAATGGTATGGGTATCTATGTTCATAAGAAGGAGGAACAGGAGTAGGCCATTTAGCCCTTCGACCCTGCTCCATCATTTAATAACATCATGGCTGATCTTTTTGTGGACTCAGCTCCACTCACCCACCCTCTCACTGTATCCCTTAATTCCTTTATTGTTTTCAAAAAACATCTATCTTAGCTTTAAAAGCATTTTCTGAAGTAGCAGCAACTATTTCACTGGGCAGGGAATTCCATAGATTTACAACGCTCTGAGTAAAGAAGTTCCTCTCATGAATCACTGAAAGTTAATTTCCAGATACAGCAGGCAAATCTGAAGACAAATGGTATGTTTGCCTTTATTAGGAGAGGACTTGAGTATAGCAATAGAGAAAGATGTCTTATTGCACTTATACTGAGCCTCAGTGAGACTACATTTAGAGCACTGTCTGCAGTTTTGATCTCTTTATCTAAAGAAAGATATGCTTGCCACAGAGCGAGTACGACAAAGGTTCCCTATGCTAATTCCAGGGTTGGAAAGATTATCGTATGAAGAAGATTAAACAAGACTGGGCCTATATTATTTGGAGTTTAAAAGAAGTTGTCTCATTGCAGTACAAAACTTCTTACAGGACTTGAAAGGGTAGTTGCAGGAAAAAAGTTTCATCTCCCTTTTGAACCTGAGACGTGGTCTTAGAATAAGGGGCACACCATTTAGGAAGGATAGGAGGAATAATTTATGAAGGTAGTCAGTCTTTGGAACATAGAACATTACAGTGCAGTATAGGCCCTTTGACCCTTGATGTTGCGCCAACCTGTGGAACCAATCTGAAGCTCATCTAACTTAACTATTCCATTCTTGTCCATATGCCTATCCAATGCCCTAACATTGGCGAATCTATTGCTGTTGCAGGCAGTGTGTTCCATGCCCCTATTACTCTGAGTAAAGAAACTACCTCTGACATCTGTCCTATATCTAAACCCCTCAATTTAAAGCTATGTCCCCTTGTGCTAGCCATTGCCATCCGAGGAAAAAGGCTCTCGCTGTCCACCCTATCTAACCCTCTGATTATCTTATATGTCTTAATTAAGTCACCTCTCAACCTTCTTCTTTCTAACGAAAACAGCCTCAAGTCCCTCAGCCTTTCCTCATAAGACCTTCCCTCCATACCAGACAACATCCTAGTAAATCTTCTCTGAGCCCTTTCCAAAGTTTTCACATCCTTTTTATAATGCAGTGACCAGAACTGTACACAATAATCCAAGTGCAGCCGTACCAGAGTTTTGTACAGCTGCAGCATGACCTCAAGTTTCCAAAACTCAATCTTTCTACCAATAAAAGCTAACAAACAATATGCCTTCTTAACAACCCTATCAACCTGGGTAGCAACTTTCAGGAATGTAGGTACATGGACACCAAGATCTCTCTGTTTATCTACACTACCAAGAATCTTATCATTAACCCAGTACTCTGCATTCCTGTTACTCCTTCCAAAAGGAGTACTCTTTGGAATTACCTGCATCAGAGGGCTGTGCATGAACACTTGTTGAGTATGTTCAAGATTGAGATTAATAGATTTGTACATTAAAAATATCAAGGAGTATGCAAGAAAAATGTTGAAGTGGAGGATTGATTTGGAGATGCTGGTGTTGGACTGATGTGTACAAAGTTAAAAATCACACAACACCAGGTTATAATCCAACAGGTTTATTTGGAAGCATTTGCTTTCGGAGCGCTGCTCCTTCATCAGGTGGTTGTGGAGTGTAAGATTGTAAGACAGAATTTATAGCATAAGCTTACAGTGTGATGTAACTGAATTTATATACAGGTATTGGATTGTTTGTTAAGTCTCTCATCTTTTAGAATGAACATGTTGATTTCAGTTCTTTCATATGTAAATCCCAGAATTTTTAAAAAAGTTACATTCTCAAGTGAGCTTTAGATAAAGCATTTAAGGTGTGAGGTGCCCTGTATGAGACAGTCTGTGCCATAATGTTCAGACTGATTCTAATCTATAAAACGGATTTACAGAATCTCACAACTAAGTAGAGGATTAACTATGATCTCAGGCCCAAAGTGCTGAATGACCTATTCTTGCTGCTATTTATGCTCTTATGAGAAGTCTCTGTTTACCTTTGTGCTTGTTATTCCTTTCCTCTTTTCAAGTCATCACCAGAGTTGCATTTGATACAAAAACTATTTTTAAAAAATCATATCACATCATATGAACAAACTGGAAAATGTGAACGTATTTATGAAGGAAATAGAACAGTCTATCATTCAGTTGTTTCTCGATATGATACTGAAGAACTAAGTCAAATGAGAACTGTGGATGAATGAGTGGATGAATAACTCACTTTAATTAGAAAAATTAAAACAATTATTAGTTCCCATCTAAAATTCTAGATTATGAATTGCACAGATGACCTTTGCTCAATACTGGATGGACCTGGAAAATCATTGAGAGAACTCAATCTTCCCTGCTCGTAATATTTATGCGCTAGATCCTCTCTACTGTTAAGAGATCAGTGTCTAAGAGTAGAGAAATTTGCAACAGAAATAACTCTAAGCTTATTCCTTTCCTAAAGTATTGTGGATGGCTCAACATCAGTTGGACTGCAGCAGTTCAACGAGTCAGCTAAGCATTGTATTCTTAAGGGCAACTAGGGATCGTCTATAAATGCTGATCCAGCCAATGATGCCCATATCCCAGAAGTGAATTTAAAAAATGTAAAAAGTTAGCGGAAACTGTCACTTCAATGGAATAGGGAGGCCACAGTTTTATCTACAGGTTGTTAGTTATTTTGGCTGTATTTTCCAATATGCAGTAAACTTCACTTTCATCATTGTGAGACTGATAATATTTTATTGATTTGAATCAATCTGTTCAGGCATGCCAGTGACACACCTATGGGGCAAATGGGACTTGAACCTGGACCTTCTGGTCCAAGCAATATTGTGAATTGTTACATTTTAGACAGGTTTAAAGGATAATTGACATTTAAAACTGCTCATCAGCTGGGAAGAATTATAATTGGTGCGCTGATCAATGCTATCAGCTAATGCTTCGTACAGACATCATTTTCCTGCAGGAATGAATCCCACATCTAGAGTTAACTGAAGGGTAACTGGAATCAAAGAATAATATAGAAGGAAACCATTCACCTATTGTGAATGTGCTGATTCTTTGAGACAGATCTATCAACATTCTTTGTTATGATTTAATCACAATGTAATTGATGATGTAAACTTGCCAAAGCATTTTCATATCAGTTTTCAGTTTGTCTTCGAGATGTTATAGCAAAGCAATATCTAATACGAAGGAATAAACTCACCTCTCACCCTCGAGTCTGTGATCTTGGAGTGATCAATCATGTCAATTGAGCATCAAAGAAAATAATAATATTCATCAAAGCAGGTACTGTTGAAACAACCTTGGAGAGTCAGAATCACAACGTACTACAGCACAAAAGGAAGCTCTTTGGTTGATCATGCCTCTGCTGATTCTTTCAAACAGCTAACCAATTAGTCCACGTAACAGATCCCTCTCCTCCCTCCCTTTCCAAAGCTGCCCTTTCCCTATAGCTCTATTAATTCTTTAGCTTGATTAAACATGTACTGTGCTCTAAATATGGTCACATTGGACACTTTTAAAGACGAACTTGCAAGTTATCTGATCACTTCTTATGGATCTGCAAGGAAATACACCAGGAACAGAGAGAGGATAGAGTAGGGCTTGGGATCTACACTTAATTAGGAGAGAACAGAACATGAACCTACAAGGAAACATACTGAAGACAGAGAAAGGGTGTAACCAAAGAATGAGGCTTGGGGACACATGAATAAAAGTAGAGAGATTCTGCTATTGCTGCAGCTTTAGAATGCTGGGTTTGAAACAGTGAAATTATAAGCTGATTGATATTTGAGTATTCAGAGAGAGTGTTCACAACAGCTGGATCATTGGAGCTGATTGCAAAGTAATTTTTATTTCTGTGTTCTAGTCTCCAACTTACATTAAACAATTTGAAAGTGAAGTTAAAATATGATAGGACAGCTCAGTTGCATGGGAAGTTATGTAGGGTTCACATGGCCGAGATGATCACATGGGATGTGTGTCAAGCTGAGGTTCTGAAAGTAGAATTTAGGGAGCTAGGCTAATGATCAACAAAGCAGGACCTCTAAGGCATTAATCTCAGGATTGCTTCCAGCACCATATGCTGGTTGGTGTAGAAATAGGTAAAATAGGCAAATGAGCATATGACTGAAAAAAAATGAATGGAGGACTTTAGATTTCTGAGGCATTTGGACCTGTTCTGGGACAGGTGAGACATTTACAAATGGACAAATTACACATTAGCAGGATCAGGATTAATGTACTGATGGAGAGATATGGTAGTGCCAGAGGGATGGGTTAAATTAACTTGGCAGGGGACTTCAGATAGAATACAAACACTGTTGGATATGAGAAATAGAAAAACTGAAGTAAAAGTACATGCCCACAGCATTCACACCAAGGAAGGTGAATTTCTGGTGGTATAGAGCAAACAATATGATTTAATTGCCTTTACATAGATTTGGATGCAGGGTGACCAGGTCTGGGAGCTATTAAAGAGGTTTGAGCAAAATAGAAACTGCTGGAAAAGCTCAGCAGGTCTAGCAGCTGGACAGAAATCAGAGTTAATGTTTCAGGTTGAATGATCCTTCCTCAAAACTGATGTTCTTCTGAGGGACGGTCACTAGATCAGAAACGTTAACTCTAATTTCTCTCCACAGATGCTGCCAGACCTGCTGAGATTTTCCGGCAATTACTATTTTTTTGTCTCTGATTTACAGCATCCGCAGTTTTTTTGATTTTTATAAAGGATGTTGACATTCAGGAAGGACAGGCAGAAAAGATGGGGTGCTGCTTATAGTAAGGGATAGGATCAGAATAATATTGAGAGGACCTCTGACTGGAAGATCAGGAATCTGTTTGGGGAGCTAGAATACAGTAGGGATAGCAGAGTGATCTATCGGCCAAAAAACAGTAATGGTAATGCAGGGGGCATGGTTGAAATCAGGAAATTGGAGGTGCGACCAGCAAAGGGAAAGTAGTATCATGGGTGACTTCCATCGATATATAGACTGGCTCAATGTAATGACTACCAGTGCTCTGCAGGAAGAATTTCTGGAATGTATTCAAGACGGTTTTAGAGAGCAAATTATTGAAGAACCAAGAGGGTGCAGGTTATTTTTTTTATCTAGTATTACATAATAAGAAAGGATTAAATAATAATCATGTCAAAGTACCTTTAGATAACAGTGACCATAGCACTATAGGGCTTTCCTTTAACTTTGAAAAATATGAAGTTCAATCCGAACTTAGGACCTTCAATCTAAACAAAGGCAATTGTGAAGGTTTGAGGCGGAAGTGAATTGTGATGCAAAAATGCTTGTCAGTAGATAGTCCATTCATAGCACTAAAAGTAGTAATAGAAACAGAAATTGCTAAAAATAAAAGTCAGCAAGACTGGCAGCATCTGTGGAGAAAAAGCACGGTTAACATTTCAGTTCCAGTGATCTTCCTTCAGAACTGACAGTAGAAAGGTTATTGGATCTGAAATGTTAAGTCTGATTTCCATCCACAGAAATTGCCTGACCCCCACCCCATGCCCCTCCCTGAGTTTTTAAAGCAATTTCTGTTTTTGTTTTGGATTTCCAACATCTGCAGTTCTTTGCTTTTCTTTTTGAGAAGTCATATTTGGTTTATCAAAACACATTCCTATGAGGCAGAAATGCCCAGCAGAAAAAGTGACACAGCCATTGTTAACAAGGTACATTATAGACAGCATTTGATAAAAGGCTTAGAATGTAGCCAAAGAAGTTGCAGGCCTGAAGAATGGGAGAATTTTAGAATTCAGCCAACAATGGTGAAGAACTTGATATGGAGGGAGTAAAATATGGATGCAAAATAGGAAGAAATATAAAAATGGATTGTAAAAGTTTCTACAGGTATGTAAAAACAAAGAACAGAGACAAATGTGGGTCAAGATTAGAGTGGTGCTGGAAAAGCACAGCAGGTTGGACAGCATCCGAGCAGTAGGAAAAATCAATGTTTTGGGAAAAGGCACTTCATCAGGAATGATGTTCCTGATGAAGGGCTTTTGCCTGAAATATTGATTTTTTCCTGCTCCTCGGATGCTGCCCGACCTGCTGTGCTTTTCCAGCACCACACTAATCTTGACTCTAACCTCCAGTATCTACACTACCCACTTCTGCCCTGAGACAAGTGTGGGTCCATTACAGGTAGAGATAGGAAAGAGAAATGGTAGAGAAGCTAATGTAGTACTTTGCATCTGTCTGCACAGAGGAAGATACAAGAATTGTCCCTCTGTTTTTTTTAAGATTCATAAGATTTGTGACCTTTAAGCGGCAACTGGATAGGTACATGGATAGGTGCTTAAGCTAGTACAAATGTTCGGCACAACATCGTGGGCCGAAGGGCCTGTTCTGTGCTGTATTGTTCTATGTTCTATGTTCTATAACTCAAGTAACACTGTGGATAAAGTCAGATTCATACAGCAGGGAAACAGACCCTTCGGTCCAACTAGTCCATGCTGACCATGTTCCCAACTTAACTAGTCCCACTTGCCTACATTTGGCCTACATCCCTCCAAACCTTTCCTATTCATGTCCTTATTTAAGTGTCTTTTAAATGTTGTAATTTACATCCACTACTTCCTCTGGCAGTTCACTCTACACACGAATTATTCTCTGTATAAGGTTGCCCCATGTCCTTTTTAAAATCTTTTCCTCTCTCCTTAAAAATATCCCCTAGTTATTTACTCCCCCATCCAAGGGAAAATACCCTTGCCATTCACCTTATCTATACCCCTTATAATTTCATAAATCCTTCAACTTGCTATACTCCAATTCACACCCTCCATTCCCGTCAACATCCTGGTAAGTCTTTTCTGAACCCTCTCCAATTTAATAATATCCTTCCTATTGCAGGGTGACCAGAACTGCACACAATACTCCAGATGAGGCCTCACCCTGTGGTCCTGGACAACCTCCAGATGACATTCCAATGCCTATACTCAAAGGTTGGAGCAATAGAGGTAAGTGTGCTAAATTCCTTCTTAACCACCCTGTCAGCCTGTGATGCAAATTTCAAAGAATTATGTACCTGAACCCCTGCTCTATAACACCACCGAGGACTCTACCATTAATTGCATAAGTACTGACTTTGTTTGTTTTACCAAAATGCAATACCTTGGATTTCTCCAAATTAAACTCCATCTGCCACTCCTCAGCCTATTGACCCAACTGATCAAGATTTCTTTGTAATCTTAGATAACCTTCTTCACTGTCCACAATACCACCATTTTTAGTGTCATCTGCAAACTTACCAACCATGTCATGAAATAAATTAGTATTCATTAAAAAGAGAATAGCATTGTCTAAATTAACAGGACTGAAAGTTGACAAATCACCTGGAACGGACGACCTCCATCTGGCTACAAAGGTAGTGAATGGATTGGCGATAAACTCTTAAAAGTATCATTATCTGCAATGCTGCATGTAGATGGGGAGGGTACAAATATAACACACTGCTTAAGAAAGAAGGGTGAGAGAAAAATGTTACTGCAGACCTGCTAACCTGACATCAGTAGTAAGAAAAATGCCACAATCTATGATAAAGGATGTGATCACTGTATATTTAGAAAATAACCATCTGATTGGACAGTCACAAAGGATTAATGAAAGGAAAGTCAAATATGATAAACCCGATTAAGTTTTCTTAGAACGTTACCAGCAGAGACAATGATGGGTAACCAGTAGATATAGCCTATTTGGATTTTGAAAAGGATTTTGATAAGATCCCAAAGAGAAGTTTAGTTACCAAACTTATGCCTGAAATGTTGACCCTCCTGCTCCTCAGATGCTGCCTGACCTGCTGTGTTTTTTCCAGTACCACACTTTTCAACTCTGACTCTCCAACATTTGCATTCTGGATTAGTAGTGCTGGAAGAGCACAGCAGTTCAGGCAGCATCCAAGTGGCTTTGAAATCGACGTTTCGGGCAAAAGCCCTTCATCAGGAATTCCTGATGAAGGGCTTTTGCCCGAAACGTCGGTTTCGAAGCTACTTGGATGCTGCCTGAAGTGCTGTGCTCTTCCAGCACCACTAATCCAGAATCTGGTTTCCAGCATCTGCAGTCATTGTTTTTACCTCTCCAACATTTGCAGTCCTCACTTTCTATCCGTTATGTTTGTCAAGAGACTTTGAGGTTACAAGTTTCAATGCCTCCAATTACAACTACAATATTGTTAGAAATAGATCTAAGTCCAGAACATTTTTGTGAATCAATGTGTTTAATAGTTGTACCAATTAGAACAGGTTAAGTTTTAAAATACTCCAGATAAATAGGTTCCTACAAGAATCAGAAAGATTTAGAGGCAAATGGGAAAGCAGCAGGCAGATGGGACTAGTTTGGTTTGGGATTCTGTTTGGCATGGACTGGTTGGACCGAAGGGTCTGTTTCCGTGCTGTCTGATTCTCTGACTCTATAAGTTGCTTTACAAATTAGGAATATCCACTGTCATCTTTTAAACCTTAGATATGTGCTCGGTGGTTAGTACTGTTGCCTCACAGCACCAGGGACCCAGGTTCAATTCCCGCCTCGGGTAACTGTCTGTTTGGAGCTTGCACATTCTCCCCGTGACTGCGTGGGTTTCCTCCGTTTGCTCCAGTTTCCTCCCACAGTCCAAAAATGTGCAGGTCAGGTGAACTGGCCATGCTAATTAATGTTAGGTGCATTAGTCAGGGGTAAATGTAGGGAACTAGGTCTGGGTGGGTTACTCTTTGGAGGGTCGGTGTGGACTTGTTGGGCCAAAGGGCTTGTTTCCATAGTGTAAGGAATCTAATCTAATCTATGTGGATTGCTTGCTTTGTTAAGCAGCACAATGGCATGATATACAAAGTCCAAAAATTCCCCATAACTTTGTCCTGGGTATATACCCACTTCCATCATCCATGCAGTAGTATTGTTCAGCTGGAATACTGAATACATCAAAACAGATCAGCTACGACATGGAACTGATTAAGTGTTCTTGTTTCTTTATCTGCTACATTGTCTCACATGCTATATCTGCCTGACCTGCCTGAAATAATTCGCTGAATGCAATTTCACAAGTCCCAAGTTATACTGAGTTTTGAATGTTTACAAGTACAGGCCAGACTTTGCTCGAGATGAATCATGTTGGCTTCAATTATTTTATGAAAACTGTAATTCCTAGCCTCTTTGTATCATCCTAGCTAGCTGATCCCAGAATGTGCCTTGGTTTGGTTGCCATGGTAATGATTTTACACCACTTACTCTTGACAATTGTCTTTCACAGGGAATATGACTGGTGCAAAAATTAAATGCTCGGAACATGCTATGCAACGTGTTACCATAATACACAGCTCTGACCTTAACACTGCAATGAAATTCACAGAATTAAGGCTAGGGCTCTTGAAGGTTTTCAGATACAATCACAAAGGGGACAATTCATATCATTTTTCAGCATGTTACTATTTGTCAAAGCTTTTCAGTATCATGATTGGTAACAAAGATTTAAACCCGAAATATAGAATACAGAACTTAAATACAAACCTCTCCCTTCTTCAGAATGATTAGATTAGATTAGATTCCCTAGAGTGTGGAAACAGGCCCTTCGGCCCAACAAGTCCACACTGACCCTCTGAAGAGTAACCCACCCAGAATCATTCCCCTGCATTTCCCCTGACTAATGTACTTAACCCTACGCGCAATTTAGCATGGCCAATTCACTTGACCTACACATTGTTTGGAATGTGGGAGGAAACCGGGAGCAATTCTTTGAATTGTCAAGCAATATCAAGTTACAATATTCATTAACTATCCATTTTATTCACAATTTTTTTTAAGTATAATATGTATTTCAGGAATTTCCGTACTGAGATCTAACTGCCTCATCCAAATGTAACCTCTGTGTGCAAATCATGTTGCTTAATGAACTAACTTCAGTAACAAGAAACAATCCTCTGTTGGTGACACTGACACATTAGAAAATAAGTAACAAAAATGCAGTTCTTTTAATAACAAAAGGGAAATCACTTAATTAAGTTTGTGACAGGGGTCATTTAGCTCAGTTGCTGGACAGTCAGTTTGTGATGGAGAGATACCAATCGCATGAGCTCAATTCCTGCACTGATTAAGGTTACCATGAAGGACTGTCCTTCACAACCTCTTTCCTTGCCTGCGGCATGGTGACCCTCAGGTTAAACCACTACCAGTGCCCCTCCAATGAGACAGTAGCCCTATAGTCTGGTAGGACAATGGTGACTTTAATATTAAAAGTGGGATAATTTGAAACAATATTCTTGAAAAATTGAGATCCCATAAAATGAATCTTCAAAGTGGAAATTAGCCAAATATTCTAAAGAGGAATTTAGGAAGAATAGAGAACTAATCAAGATACTGATCAGATTTACTTTTGAATGAATGCAAAGCTGATAAATGACAGGTTGTAATTTAATAGTTAATTTAAAGCATATTCTAATCATACAGATTAATGATGTGCTCTGACAATACATATTTTTTCAGTTTTAGACATTGTTCTGGAAATAGATGTGAGAATCCGGGCAGCTTCTCAAGGCGAAGGTTGACAGGGTGGAATTGAATCACTTGCATTCTGAACGATTTGTATTTAATTTAAAATTAATCAAATAAATACAATCATTTCTGTTTTTCAATCAGCATAATTGGCCATTACTTTGGTCACAAGGAATGTTCCCCCCTTCTATGAATTATCATTCTCACAGTTAATGACTAATGTGTCAGCACTCCAGAATTAGCTTTTATGTTGAAGATTATATCAGATGCTGCGATTCCTTAGGATAAATAGAAAGTTAATTAGGGTGGTCCCTAGACTTAAAATGTTAACTTTGTTTTCTTTCCACAGATGCTGCCAGATCTGCTGAATTTCTCCAGCAATTTCTGTTTTGCTTCAGATTTCCAGCATTTACAGTTCTTTGTGTTATTTAAATTAATCAGGATGACTGTGTTTCAATCATTATACATATGTCTGTAATGTTTATGTATATATGGGCCCATATGTACAAAATATCTAAGCACTGGGGACGAAATTATATTAAATTATATTAAATGTAGCAGCCTTTAGTTTTACTTGACTAGAGAAATAGTTAGTTATTAATGCAATCAGGATTGATATCTGCTCATTTAATAATATGTGAAATCAGCTTGCAGCTGTTCCTGAGTAATCTGTCATTCCAGCTGATTGGATGAGCTCTCACATGTTTTAGTTGGGTCTTTGTGTTGACATCACTGTAACAAAGAAGGAAGTTAATTTAGACAAAGGTTTACTCTTGCAATCATGCTGACTTTTCTCTGTTTGTGATCATTGATATAAACGTGGAGATGAGTGAAAGAGAATAGCATTGCCAAATAGATAAATAGCAGAGGAATAAATATGGCAAAAAATATCCATTTGTAATGGCACTCAAATGCTTTTGCTTATCTTCTCAGGTATTGCAGAAGTAGCAAGAAACAAAAGTACTTTAAGAATGGAAAATTTTAACCCTAAAAGGGCAGTATTGGCACAACTGGAAAATAAACATTTCAATGAAAGCAGGAAGAAACTGATGGCAAACCAACTTGAAAGTTATATCTCATAAACAGCTGAAAGAACTACCTTCAATATAACTCTGGATGGTTCAGATTCCCATGCGTTTTGGAGGCTCATCAACTGAGACAAGGCGAGGAATATCAGATCGTGGTAAGTATCTTTCCACATACTTGATGCACTCTGTGTATGTGATCAGAGATCACTCCTCTCCAGAATCTGGAACCCTTATGTCCCTCAACCCTTCCCAACTCTCACCGACAATTTTTATGAGAGCCTGAAACATGAGCCCCCTGAAATCAATGACCTGCCCACCTAGTGAGTTTTGGTCCTTTATAGAGTGAGCGTGGGAGCTAATAGAAAAATAAACAAATATTCTGCCTTTGTCTCCTTCACTATACAGGGTACAAAAGCCATTCCAGTAACAGCTATAAATCAGATGGGAGGGGAAAGAGGAACTTACAAACTGAAATTACAAACAGCCAGGGAAGTAGTATGGTGCAAACCTATGGAGCCGTGGGTTGACAACTTTCTAGGTATACCTGGATTTCTTCCTAGAATTTTAAGAGGTTGCTACAGGACGGTCATGATTTGGAGATGCCGGTGTTGGACAGGGGGGTACAAAATTGAAAATCACACAACACCAGGTTATACTCCAATAGGTTTAATTGGAAGCACCAGCTTTCAGAGCGCTGCTCCTTCATCAGGTAGTTGTAGGAACAGCGTGCCAAAAGCTAGTGCTTCCAATTAAACCTGTTGGACTATAACCTGGTGTTGTGTGATTATCAACATTGCTACAGGACAGATTAGTGTTAATTTTCTAACATTTCAGAAATTCAAGAAAGGTTCCATCTATCAATCATGAAAGAGATTATAGCTGCACAGTTAGAAAAACGTAAGGCAATTGAGAGTTAGAAAAGTTTTTCATCAAGGGAAATCACAGTTAATCAATTTGTTGAAGTTCTTTGAAGAAGTAGCATATGTGGTAGATGAATGAGAGGCTGTGGATGGACAATACTTGGATTTCTAGATTTGAGCTGAAAAATGTGTTGCTGGAAAAGCGCAGCAGGTCAGGAATGGGGAGGGTGTGCCAAGCAGGCTAAGATAAAAGGTAGGGAGGAGGGACTTAGGGGAGGGGCGTTTGGAATGCGATAGGCGGAAGGAGGTTAAGGTGAAGGTGATAAGCCGGAGAGGGGTTGGGGGCGGAGAGATCAGGAAGAAGATTGCAGGTCAAGAAGGCCAAGAACCCTCCAACCACAAGGGATGAATGCGGATTTCTCCAGCTTCCTCATTTCCCCTCCCCCCCACCTTTTCTCAGTCCCAAACCTCGGACTCAGCACCGCCTTCTTGACCTGCAATCTTCTTCCCAGTATCAAAGGAACAGGAGAATCGACGTTTCGGGCATAAGCCCTTCTTCAGGAATGAGGAGGGTGTGCCAAGCAGGCTAAGATAAAAGATAGGGAGGAGGGACTTGGGGGAGGGGCGTTGGGAATACGATAGGTGGAAGGAGGTTAAGGTGAAGGTGATAAGCCGGAGAGGGGGTGGGGGCGGAGAGGTCGGGAAGAAGATTGCAGGTCAAGAAGGCGGTGCTGAGTCCGAGGGTAGGGACTGAGAAAAGGTGGGGGGGAGGGGAAATGAGGAAGCTGGAGAAATCCGCATTCATCCCTTGTGGTTGGAGGGTTCTTGGCCTTCTTGACCTGCAATCTTCTTCCTGATCTCTCCGCCCCCAACCCCTCTCCGGCTTATCACCTTCACCTTAACCTCCTTCTGCCTATCGCATTCCAAACGCCCCTCCCCTAAGTCCCTCCTCCCTACCTTTTATCTTAGCCTGCTTGGCACACCCTCCCCATTCCTGAAGAAGGGCTTATGCCCGAAACGTCAATTCTCCTGCTCCTTTGATGCTGCCTGACCTGCTGCGCTTTTCCAGCAATACATTTTTCAGCTCTGATCTCCAGCATCTGCAGTCCTCACTTTTTTCTAGATTTGAGTTGATAAGGTACCACATTAGAAATTATTCTGGAAAAGAAAGCTCAAGTTGGCTAGCTGGCAAAATAACAGTTTACATGAATGGATTTTTGTCTGATTTGGTAGGGTGTGAGAAGTAGAATCTGACAAGGGTCTGTGCTGGGTCCTCGACATTTTAAAATTACATCAGTCAAGGCATATTTGCATAGGCAGGAAAGTGTGCTGTGAAGAAGGGTTGAAAAAAGCTTCAGATGGATATAGATTCAGTGAATGGGAAATAAAATCTGGCAATGGAGTATAAATCAGGAATATATGTAGTTGTTCACTTTGGCATGAGGAACAAAAGAGAATGGAATTATTTAAATACAGAACAGCTGGCAGGTGAGACTATATTGGGTTGGGATTTCTGGTCGGCATGGACGGGTTGGACAGAAGGGTCTGTTTCCATGCTGTACATCTCTATGACTCTATCTGCAGAATTCCAAGATACAGAAGGATTTAGATATTATGGTAAATGACTCTCGCATATTAGTATGCAGGTAAAGCAGATAGTTAAAAGGCCAATGGGATGCTCTCCTTTGTTGCGAGGATTTAACATAAAATTGAGGAAGTTTTGCTTTAGTTACGTGGGACATGGGTGAGGCCACTTCTAGAATACACTGTGCAGATTTCCTTTCCTCATTTAAGGAAGGATATAAATGCATTGGTAGCAATTCAGAGAAGGTTTAATAGATTCATTCATTGAAGAGTGGGTTCTGAGGTTAGGTCTGACAGACTGGACTTGTTTCATTTGAGAGTAAGGGCTGACTTGATTGAAGTTATAAGATCTGAATAGTTGTGACAAGATGGACATGGGAAAGATATTTCCTCAAGTGGAAATTCCAGAAGTATTGGGCACTATTTTAAAATTAGGGATTGCCCTAATTTGATGAGAATTTTTTTCTCTCTCTGGATTACATGACTTTGGAACTGTCTGTCTCAGAGGGCAGTAGAGGCGGGATGATTGAATATTTTCAAGACAGAGGTGGATAGATTTTTGTTCGGCAGGGGAATTGAGGGTTAACAGGGATATGCAGAATCCAAAACACAAAGACATCAGTCATGATCGTATTGAATAGGGGAGCAGACCTGAGGGACTGAACAGACGATTGCTGTTCATTTCGTATGCTCACCTTTTCTTCAGACTTGCAATTTTTTCCTACTCTTTGATGGGATGTTAGCAATACCTATCCCTAATTGCCCATGAACTAAGTTGCTTGCCAGGTCATTTCAGAGGTTAGTTAAGAGTCAACCACATTTCTGTGGGTCTGGCATCACATCCAAGTCAGACTGGGTAAGGACAGCAAATTTCTTAATGGATATAAGTGGATCAGATGAGTTTTAATGGCAGTTGATGATATTTTCATGATGGTCACCATTACTGAGAGTATCTTTAAATTGCAGATTTCATTAACTGAATTTAAATGCCACCAGCTGCGAGGGTTGGATTTGGTCTCTGTTCCCAGAAATATAGCTGGGCTTCTAGATTGCCACTGTGTCACCATACCTTGAAATCTTCAATGGATCATACTGACCTGAGGCCTTTGGTTTCCAACAGTGACAAGACACCACCACCACCCCACCCCACACCCCCAAATGAGGCTTCTGACCCCAAACCTCATGTTGCTATTTCATTTCATGAGCTGGAAGGAGCAGATCATGGTAGACAAGTAGTGGCCATTTATAGATGCATGCAAACTATTGGTGGCAGATATTTGGAAACCTCATTGAATATGATGTAGATTAATCACATTGAACATCAATTAGGCAAGATCCCTAGAATTCAAAACATTTGGAAAACTGAAAACACTGATTTCTACGAATAATGAACTGCAAATTTAACAGTTAGAAGACAGAGCTATTTCTTTCTCCACAATGTATAAGTTCTATTAAACTAGGAGTCTGTCTTTATATTTTTTTTTAAAAATGAACCGTCAATCTGTTTTCTAATTTACTTGTTAAAAATGCAGTCAAATGTTTCTCCCAACACAGATATAGAACTCTCCTGAACAAAGTACAGCTTTTAAAAAAAATAAGTTTCTAAACTAACTAGTCTTATCTGTGTGTAGACGTCAATCAGTTCCACCAATTGTCTTTCCCATTCAACATCCAATACAGCAGGAAGCTTCTGTGATTTCATCATTCCTTTTTTGGTGTAAGCACCATCTAGTGTTTGAAACTTGCTATTACAGGTTTTTATTTTTTTTTAAATGTCCAGCTGACTAAAACCCAGTAAAGGAGCAGCAACAGTAAAAACTCAACAGAAACAGAAAAGGGAAAAATAAAGTCAAAAGTAAAAAAAAACCTTCAACAAAAATTAGAAAGAACGTAGTCAGTTAAGATTTGGGTGACCACTGATATCTTTACTGAATACCAGCTATTCAAGAAACGTGATAAGGTCCTACAGATGGTTGCTGAACAAAGAGACCTTGGAGCGCAGGTTCATAGCTCCTTGAAAGTGGAGTTGCAGGTAGATAGGATAGTGAAGAAGGCGTTTGGTATGCTTTCCTTTATTGGTCAGAGTATTGAGTACAGGAGTTGGCAGGTCATGTTGCGGCTATACAGGACATTGGTTAGACCACTGTTGGAATATTGCATGCAATTCTGGTCTCCTTCCTATCGGAAAGATGTTGTGAAATTTGAAAGAGTTCAGAAAAGATTTACAAGGATGTTGCCAGAGTTGGAGGATTTGAGCCATGGGAAGAGGCTGAACAGGCTGGGCCTGTTTTCCCTGGAGCATCGGAGGCTGAGGGGTGACCTTATAGAGGTTTACAAAATTATGAGAGGCATGGATAGGATAAATTGACAAAGTCTTTTCCCTGGGGTCAAGGAGTCTAGAACTAGAGGGCATAGGTTTAGGGTGAGAGGGGAAAGATATAAAAGAGACCTAAGGGGCAACTTTTTCATGCAGAGGGTGGTATGTGTATGGAATGAGCTGCCAGAAGAAGTGGTGGAGGCTGATACAATTGCAACAATTAAGAGGCATTTGGATGGGTATATAAATAGGAAGGGTTTGGAGGGATAAGGGCCAGGTGCTGGCAGGTGGGACTAGATTGGGTTCGGATATCTGGTTGGCATGGATGGGTTGGACTGAAGGGTCTGTTTCCATGCTGTACATCTCTATGACTCTATGACTCTATATGCAGCTATATTTTGCAGATCAAGCCCTAGAAGAGGTCTCTGAAAATCTTGCTTAGCATCATCAAAAAGGGTGTTCACTAAGTAAATACATCCAATCTTTTACTGAAAGATCAGCAAAATCCAAAAGAGATCTGGAAGGTCTAAAGTTCACTCAATGTAAGAATTAATTTCAGGACAGAATCACAGAAGTGTACGGTGTAGAGGATCCAATTTGGCCATCATGTCTGCACTGTCTCTGAGCATTTTGACTTAGTGACAATTTCCTGCCTTTTCTTCTATTACTGTACTGTAGTACTGAGCCTTGGAGAGGTCCACCACAAACCTTCCTCCAGCCTAAAAAATACCCATTAACTATTACTGTCTGTTTCCTGTCCCTCAGCCAATTCTGTATCCTTGATGCTACTGTGATTTTATTCTGTGATGTGTAACTTTCCTCTCAAGTCTGTTTTGTGGCACTGTATCCAAGGCTTTTTTTTAAATTAGATTGACAGATTCCATACGGACAGCACCCAAAGGGTCAATTGACCAGTTTGATGGAAAATTTTGCAGTAAAGACCATGACTTTGATTTCTTGGAAGAACTCAGGATCTTTGCTTTAGTAATCGCCTCGACACCAACTGAAACCTTCAGAAAGGATCTTCAGGGTAAAGAAAAGGGCCATACCATTGATGTATTTCTTGAAGATGGATATAAGCATGAGGCCATAACAATTACACACTGTTTGTACAGTCAACGCTACTGTTACAGTTAGCTGAGTGCACAAAATCAGCAAAATCTATGTCAGATGCTGTTTATCCAACCTGCCCAAGTGTCGTTCAGTGTTTCTTCACACCTGTAAACAATATGGCATCAAAAAACATTAGGCATGCAGTTGCAGGTTCCAAAGGCTAAGCCAAACCCAACAATAAAATACAGGTGAGCAACAAGATAGTGCACTGCTGGCAGCATAGAAACATGTAGGAAATGTGCACAAATGAAGACACAGCAATGAAATGCATAGATAAGCAAGCGAAAGGTAACTTTTTAAGTTAAACTGTTTTAGATGACCAAAGTTTAGACATCACTAACAGCACACCATGTTGACCACGTAAGAACATAAAACTTAGGGGCAGGAATAGGCAATTCAACCCCACAAGCCTGCTCCAAAGGTCAGAAACTTTTACACCCATTAACATCATATGTCCTGAAAAGACAGGTCAATATACATTAAAAGCAAAAATCAGCATAGAAGCTAGTGCTAACATATTGTCACTACACATTCTGAAAGACGTACCTCAGTAAGCGACATGTCTGGTACCATCTCTCAGCAAATCACAGATCACAAAGTCTGTGCATTAAGTACAGAAACGTGGTCCGTGCTTTAAATCAGTTTGGGTCTGAAAAGTGGGTAGTTTGGGGATTATACATATTTCTTTTAAAAGTTTATCATTTGTGATGAATCTGGAATAGTGTGACTTGATTTCCAGTATGCGACTCCAGTGAGTCATGATTAGAGCAAGATTCTTTTCTTAAGTTGAATATGAAGCATGGATCGCTACTAGCCTGTTCATTTCACAGAATGATCCTAGGATTTAGAATGCCATTTTGACAGTAGTGTTTCTGATGGCTACCATTAGGGCTATCAGTTCACCAAGACCTATTCCAGCAGAACATGGATAACATTATTGAAAACGTACCTTATTTTGTTTGCAAAGCTGATGATACTGTGGTCAGGGACAAAACAAAGATGGAGTATGATCATAACCTTTACTTTTACCTTCACAGTCAGATTAGCATGACTGGTTAGACATCATGCAAACTCCAAAGTTAAACTCCAAAGCATTATATTGAAGTTTGAATTGTTAATCTTGTAGAAACTGTCTTTACTTGTTTATATTATGACCAAGTTGAAAACCTATGGGTCTGTACAACCATGAATTTGTTGTTAGGATTTTTTTTTTATCTTTGGAGACGGGTGTTAAGTCTCACAGTTAATATGCAATGTAAATGTAAGAGATATTTTCATGATGTCATTACTATACCATAGCACATGACCTGAGTACAAACAAGGTCTCAGACATTACTTTCTCAGAAACATGACATGCTACTGCTTGTAACTGAACAGCTTAATATTAGCTCCAACACAAAAGCGCCTGTGACTGTAATACATGCGCATATTAGGAGCTGCAGTAAATGTTGATCAAATCTTTCATTACCACATCTAAGCTTGTATTCTACAGGAGCTAAATTAAGCATCACCACAGCAGGTATAAATACCTTGCTGCAGGCAGAGTCTAGACCATAGTAGCAGGTCAAAACTCCCTACCTCGCAGCAGCATGAAAGTACCTCATGACAGATCCTGCAATGGTTCATGGACGTGGCCCAACACCACCACCTCATGGGAAATTGAGAATGGAAATAAGTTGTAGCCTGATGAATAATCCTGAGAATTAATGTTAGAAAACAGGGTCCAAAACTGGAAAACCAGATGATTCTCCCTATTTCTATTTGTCTTAAATTTCTTTGAATGCCTCACTTGAGCCAGCAATCTGTGGCTTCTGTGTATCAAGCAGTCATCAATGTATAAGCTATTACTATCGATACAATTAAACAAACTTAGGGAGAATCAAAATGAGACTGAAGCAATTTGAGAAATTCATAAATGACAATTAGACTTTTATTCTGATCCATCCAAATGTTGGCGGCTATCTTAAGAATGACAATGAAACATTATTTGTCTGAACTGGAGTTAGTAACAAGAATAACAGTTTTAGCAAAGTTATGCTATATCAGTGAGTGTTACATGCATTAACTTTTGATAGTTTTACCATTCCTTTGAGCACACCGTTGGTCTTTGCACTGCTGACTCATCATGAGTCATGTCTGTTATACCAGACGCAAAATGAATATGGAAACCAAGATTAAGATGTGTTGCTATCTTACAAAAGATGTTGAAAATGCTTCAATCCCTTCTGTTATAAATTATGTACAGGGTGTTCAAGTTTGATATTGATACAAACAAGATTGGCTGAACTGTGCTGTTCCCACAGGAAAACCATCTTTTTCTGTACATGGTCGAATCGTAGTTGTTAGCAGATTATTAAATCACCAGGCTCATCTTACTAATAAAATATATGACAAATTCAGCTGATTCTGAAGGGTCAATATTTGTAAAACTAATTGAAATAATTAAGCCACACTATATAATTCGAATTTATCAG
Source organism: Chiloscyllium punctatum (assembly GCF_047496795.1). Classification (NCBI taxonomy): domain Eukaryota; kingdom Metazoa; phylum Chordata; class Chondrichthyes; order Orectolobiformes; family Hemiscylliidae; genus Chiloscyllium; species Chiloscyllium punctatum. Next base: position 84,340,676 of record NC_092760.1, read on the forward strand.
AATAATTATGCAACCTGTCACGTTGTAAAATATGTTCAAAGCTGCAGAATGTTTCAGCTGATGATGTACAAATTAGTTTTAACTAAGTTTGGATCAGTTGTGACTGGTGTTACTAAACTTCATATCCATGTCTGATTTAATACTAAAATATATTTCAAAATGTATGCTGTCATGATATTCACAGCTGGTTGCTACAGAAATAGTTTGAGTAAGAACTTTAGCTAGTACTATATTGCGATTCTTGTCTCTTCATTTTCAAAAAGTGGACAAAATAAATTGAAGAGTTAATTGGTCTGTGGTTATTTAAAACAAAACATGTTAATAACTTGCCATTATTTGTTAATGGTATTGCATCTTCCGTTTGAAGCCAATAAAAGGTTTAACCTAAAACTAAAGCTTTGAATAGTAGAAAATATTACAAGTCAAAAAACAGTTAATCACAGAATTGTAAAGGGAGGCCATTTGGCCCAGGGTACCTGTACCAGATCTTCAAATGAATATCATTACAGAGTACAAATCTGCTTCTTTTTCACTATACTCTGCACATTATTTCTATCTGATTTTGACCCAAATAATAATTATTTTCAATACCTATCTCATCAGCTTGTAAGTAAGCAACCAAGTCTCTTCCAGTTTTTTCTCAGTCTTAGGATTGTTTAATCTAGTATTATTTGCTTCCCAGTAGTTAGAAAGGGAGTTAATGGACTTGTTAAGGGAAAAAGAAGGGAATGTTTTTACTTTCAAGAAGTTCAGCTTGGTGGGTTTTGGAAAAGGAGTATAAATCAGAGATAGTTGATAAAATGGTTTCAATCCATTTGATGAAGAAATCCATGGATTCATTGTTCTTATTAGAGGAGGGGGTGGAGGAGATGGCGATGTTTACAGTAGATGGTTGGTAGGATAATGTCTATTTCAGACATCCACAGTTTATATTAATCACTCTTGTTGTGCACTTATTCATCAGTTGGAAGGTAAAACTCCTTTGAATCATGACAAAATTTTAAAACCTCAACTTAAGAAGACTTATATCATTTACTATTTTATAAATCTAGTGACTTTTATAGTCACTATATGTATTGATTAATGACTTTACATATACAGTACCTTTTTTGAGTTAAATTTAAAAAGTGTGGTATTGTGGGCAACATTTAACATTGCATGATGGGAAAAAAATTGGTCGATTCTCGAGTTATAATTTAGCAAGTTAAAAGACAAAAAGTCAGAAACAACTTTCAGGACCAGGCTGAATGTAAACAAATTCCATAAGTTTGATAAACCTTCAGTAATCTTTTTCATGGCTCCTTGTATATTTCGAACTGCAGATCTCAGCCCAAACAAAAGGTCTATATAATAGAAACAGAGTTATGGAATGACGCAAATAATTAATGTGTTTTTTAGACTAAGGTTTAGTGTTACAGATGACACATTTCATGATAATCTGTAATTGTTTAGCATATTTTAATGTATATAATGTGTTCCTTTTCTTTTTAAAGGGAAACTTGGAAGGGAAACAGAGAACAAACTGGATCTCTCCTCTTTCCAAACTGCTGCAGTATTTACAATAAAGGCTGATTATTGTCAGTTTAATTGATTTTTGATTATTGTTAATTTTTTTTTGCTCTCACAGATCCCTTCTAATTAAATTCTGCTACACCATTTGGCACTGCGAGCGAAAACCAAATAACCTGGGTGAATTCTGTCAGGGACTGCAGGAGCGATTGGGCCCCAGCCAAGAGATAAGAGACAGAGGGCGCCACAAGGTGAGCTTTTTTAACCTTGGTTCACAACAGAACTGATTTGAGTATGGCAATAATTATTTTACAGATAATCCTTGATCTCACACAAATAAGATTTGAATCCTTTAAGGCTGCCTTGAAACAAAATCAATAGACAAGAAATAAAGCGTTAGCATCAACCATACTTTATCAACTAGCCCTACGCATTGGTCTATTTTAGTACATAAATCCTCATGAAACCACAGAATAATTAGTTCATAAAACAAAGTTCATGTTACTGTAATATATTTTCCTGCATGTACAGAGATTATGCAAATTGTCAAATTAGTGTAGGAAATTTTCAGCTCTGATTGCTAGCCATTTATAAAATAACAATTAACTCTGGATATCATCCTTTGTAAACTGTGTAGCTTGTAATCCTATATAGCATTCCTTCATACTGTCTGCCTTTACCTTATTAATATGCACACGTTAAAGATAACACACAAAAACAAATCATTCAAATATTTTACCCGAATGAATAGGATCTTTTCTCCAACACGATATCGTCCTTGCGAGAGACGTTCCACCGAAAACTTATTTGGACATTTGCAAGGTGGATCTTCCGAAATTTGTTTCACCTAAAATGACACATGGAAAATATCAAAGTTCGCACCTTAAAGAACAGGAACACTTAATGTGCTAATAATTTCATCAAATTTAAGCTAGGTAGAGGGGGAGAGAGAGGAAACATAAGCATTTGAATAAAAAAAAACAGCAACATTGTCAGGAAGCTATTTAGAGAATGCGACCCAGAGTGGGACAGGAAGTCCAGAATGTATAAGCAAATAAAAACAACAGTAAAGAATGTTTTTGATGAATTAGCAGAGAATGAATGAAAGGGAATCAGAAGACATAGTACTTCTGAATTTCCAAAATGTATTTGATAAGGTATAGCACATGAATCTATCAAATGGGATAAGAGCCCATGGTGATAGTCTGTTAGCATGTATGTAGGATTGGCTAACTAACAAAAGAGAAAGAGTTGGGATAAACGGGACAGCATTTTCAGGATGGCAACCTGTAACTCAGACTGCCATAGGGATCAATGCTGGTGCCACAATTATTTATAATATATTAATGACTTGGATGAGGGATGTGAATGTACTATAGACAAGTTTACACATAACACAAAAGTACCTATGTGCAGGACATTTTCCTGACACAGGATGTTGACAGGCCAACAAGGGGGCAGGCCACACTGGATTTGGTACTGGGCAATGAACCAGGCCAGGTGTTAGATTTGGAGGTAGGTGAGCACTTTGGTGATAGTGACCACAATTTGGTTACGTTTACTTTAGTGATGGAAAGGGATAGGTATATAAATGCAGTTCAAGAGTTATTGCTGGGGGAAAGGCAATTATGATGCGATCAGGCAAGATTTAGGATACATAGGATGGGGAAGGAAACTGCGGGAGATAGGACAATTAAAATGTGGAGCTTATTCAAGGAACAGCTACTGTGTGTCCTTGATAAGTGTGTACCTGTCAGGCAGGAAGTGGTTGAGCAAGGGAGCTGTGGTTTACTAAGGAAGTTGAATTCCTTGTAAAGAGGAAGAAGAAGGCTTATGTTAGGATGAGATGTGAAGGCTCAGTTAGGGCATGTGAGAGTTAAGAGTTAGCGAGGAAAGACATAAAGACAGAGCTAAGAAGAGCCAGGAGGGGACATGAGAAGTCATTGGCAGGTAGGATCAAGGAAAATACTAAAGCTTTCTATAGCTCTTCAGAAATAAAAGAATGATTAAAGAAAGATTCGGGCCAATCAAAGATAGTAGTGGGAAGTTGTGCGTGAAGTCTGAGGAGATAGGGGAAGCACTAAATGAATATTTTTTGTCAGTACTTACAATGGAAAAAGACAATGTTGTTGAGGAGAATACTGAGACAGGCTACTAGACTAGACAAGACTGAGGTTCACAATTCTGGACAGTGTGAAAATAGATAAGTCCCCTGAGCTGGATGGAATTTATCCTAAGAGATTCTCTTGGAAGCCAGGGAGAAAATTGCAGAGCCTTTGGCTTTGATCTTTGTGTCATCATTGTCTACACGAATAGTGTCAGAAGACTGGAGAATAGCAAATGCTGTCCCCTTTTTCAAGGGGAGTAGATACAACCTTGGTCATTATAGACCAGTGAGCCTTACTTTGGTTGTCGGTAAAGTGTTGGAAAAGGTTATAAGAGATAGGGTTTATAATAATCTAGAAAGGAATAATTTGATGAGGGATAGTCAACACTGCTTTGTGAGGAGCAGGTCATACCTCACAAACCGTTTTGAGTTATTTGAGAAGGTGACCAAGCAGGTACTTGAGGGTAAAGTGGTTGATGTGATTTATATGGATTTCAGTAAGACGTTTGCTAAGTTTCCTCATGATAGGCTATTGCACAAAATACAGAGGCATAGGATTGAGGGTGAATTAGCAGTTTGGATCAGAAATTGGCTCGCTGAAAGAAGACAGTGTATGGTTAATGGGAAATGTTCATCCTGGAGTTCAGTTACTAGTGATGTACCGCAAGGATCTGTTTTGGGGCCACTGCTGTTTGTTATTTTTGTAATTGACCTAGATGAGGGCATAGAAGGATTGGTTAGAAAATTTGCAGATGACATTAAGGTCAGTGGAGTTGTGAATAGTACTGAAGGATGCTGCAGGTTACAGAGGGACATAAATAAGCTGAAGAGCTGGGATGAGAGCTGGCAAATGGAATTTTATGCGGAAAAGTGCGAGGTGATTCACTTTGGAAGGAACTACAGGAATAGAGAGTACTGGGCTAATGGTATGAGATGAGCACAGAGATCTTTGTGTCCATGTATATAGATCCATGAAAGTTGCCACCCAGATTGTTATGGTTGTTAAGGCGGCATACTGTTTGATAGTTTTTATTTGTAGAGGGATTGAGTTTCAGAGCCACGTGGTCATGCTGCAGCTGTCCAAAACTCTGGTGCAGCTGCACTCGGAGTATTGCATACAGTTCTGGTCACCGCATTATAGGATGTGGAAGCTTTGGAAAGGGGTTCAGAGGAGATTTACGAGGATGCTGCCTGGTATGGAGGGAAGGTTCTATGAGGAAAGGCTGAGAGACTCAAGGCTGGTTTTGTTAGAGAGAAGAAGGTTGAGAGATGACTTAATTGAGACATATAAGATAATCAGAAGGTTACATCGGGTGGACAGTGAGAGCCTTCTTCCTCGGATGGTGATGGCTCGCACAGGGGGACATAGTTTTAAATTGAGGGCTGATAGACATAGGACAGATGTCAGAGGGGGTTTCTTTACTCAGAGAGTAGTTGGGACATGGAACATACTGCCTGCAACAGTAGTAGACTTGTCAACTTTAAGGGCATTTAAATGGTCACTGGATAAACATATGGATGAAAATGGAATAGTGTAGGATAGATAGGCTTCAGATTGGTTCCACAGTTCGGCTCAACATTGAGGTCCAAAGGGCATGTACTGCACTGTAATGTTCTATGTGCTATGTACCTGTAGAGGCAACCGTTTAGGATAATACTAAAAGTCTGCAGAGAGATATAGAGAGGTTAAGTGGAGTGTCAGAAACTTGGTAGATGGATTACAATATGGGAAGATGTGAAGTTATGCACTTTGGTAAAGGAGCTGAAAATTATTTAAATGGAGAAAGATTGCCGAAAGCTGAAGTACAGCGGGTTTTGATTGGTCCTCCTGCGTGAATCACAAAAAGCCAGCATACAAGTTTGATGGGATAATAGTAATGGCAAATGGATGATTGGCCTTTATTTCAAAGGAATGGAGGATAAAATAGGGAGGTCCTACTAAAAGTATACAAGGCACTAGTCAGATCACAGCTGGAATATTGTGAACAGTTCTGAATCACACAATCATACATTAGAGAAGAGGCCCATTGAGTCTGTTCCCTTATCTAAAGAAAAGATATATTGATATTGGAGGCAGTCCAGACAAGGTTCACTGAGTTGATCATAAGTATGGATTTTCTTATGTGATAGAGATTGATAAATTGGGCTTATTTGGGATTAAAAGAATGAGAAGAGACATTATTAAAATATATATGATTCTTTGGGGGCTTGAGATGGCAGTTGCTAAGTGGTTGATTCCCCTTGTGGGAGGGTCTAGGACCAGAGGGTCTTAATTTTAAAGAAAGAGTTCACCAATTTAAGGAAGAAATGAGGGAATTTCTTGAACTATCCGGTCATTAGTTTACAGAATTATTTACCCCAGAGAGCTGTCAAGGCAGGTAAATGGAGTCAAGGATTGATCTTCTAGGAATGAATCACTGACAAACTCAAATATTTATTTGCTACAAATAAATATATTAACAAAAATACTCTTGAATATTTTATTGGAAGTATCGGCTTAACTATTCTGTAATTACCTTACCAATGCTCATTCCTACTGAGAATTTTGCAAACCACATTCAGTCTCTACACCTTCCCAAGTATGTAAAACGCTGATCCTTTTAAATTCGTAAAATGTGAAACAGATCTTGAATGTTGCTTTCTTCAACTTCTTGAGAATTCTGAGGTAAAATATATCTGGCCCAAGGACCCTGATTCAAATTATCCATAATTAACACTTGCAAGCAAATCTTTTAAAGATATACCGGCAAGAGAGAAAAAGCAGATTTTTCCAACTTTGTTGGACAGAAATTTTATCGGAAAAAGCTCTGTTTATGCATGCAACGATAAATGTGAGTATCTGTTAGAAAGTCATTCAATGGAAATTAAAAGTAGGAATATTAGCCAGTTCTTTAAAAAAACTACTCCAGGGATGTTCTGACCAGCTGTAAAGCTTTGACCCATTCCTGCTTGAAATCAGCTAACACAATGCAAACCATATGAAGCATTTAGCCACTGATCACCTGGGGATATTGATTCTGGCCCTTTTGCAAGGAAATACTTGAAAGTTATCTGTGATATTCGAGTAATTTTCAAGAGTTTGTGAGCATTCTAATCCATTTTTAACGAATTTTAGCATCCAATATTATTCTTAAAATAACATTTCTACACATGCCATTAATTTTCTGGCTTTTTCTAAACTTTATTGCACCGTGTTGACTGATCCTGAACTATGAACTAATTTTAAACATTCCAAGATCAACATGAAACTCTAGATTTTGACATCCATTTGGCTTCAAACTAAACAATACGGAAGCAAGTGAATTTTGAGCCTTTACGTCGATAAAAGAGGAAACACTGCCTTCCAAAAATCACACAGCTCAGTCATCAATTTCTGGCATTTGATTCTGTCACATAAATAATTGTAAAACAATGTTGAATTACATCATCTAATTTTCCAGTTCTAACAGTAAACGAACAAATTGAACCTAGTAATTTTGTAAGGCACAGACCAAAATCAGTCAATTAGGTGACAATTTAGCTCCTAGAGCATTAGTCAACCTCCATTAACTACATGTACTAGATTTCAAAGGCACTTAGATAATCTGTGAGCCTCTGGCTGATTTTGCTATTTTTGATTTTGCTGATTTTGGCTTTTTTAATCTTCTTACTCGTTCACAGAATGTGGATGTCTCTGGCTTGGCCATCATTTATTGTCTGTTTTTAATTACTTGGAGAAGGATATGATGAGATGCTGTTTTGAAATGCTGCAGTCCATGTGGTGAAGTTACATACACAGGGCTTTTAGGGAGAGAATTCCAAGATTGTGAGCCAGTGATACTGAAGGAATGGTTACATGGTTTCAAGTCAAGATGGGGTGTGCCTTGCAGGGTAACTTGTAGGTGGTAATGTTCCCGTACATTTGTTTCCCATATTCTTCTAGATGGTACGTCTTTGGACAGTGCTGTCTAAAGAACCTTGGTGAGTCGTTGCAGTGCATCTTATGGATGGTACTGAGTGCTGCCACTGTATGTAAATGGTGGATGGAGTGAATATTGAAGTTATTAGATGGGGTGTAATCAAGCAGGCTACTTAATGAATTTAAGTGTTGTTGGATCCACACTCATCCAGGCAAGTGGGGAATATTTCATGACACTCTTGACTTAAGCACTGTAGATAGTAAATAGGCTTCGGGTGAGTTACTAAATGCAGAATTCCCAGCTTCGGACCTGTTTTTATTGCCACGGTATTTATACAGCTAGTCCAGTTCAGTTTCTAGTCACTGGTAACCCCCAGAATGTTGATATTAGAGGAATCATTGATGGTGATGCCCCTGGACGCAAGGGATAATTCTTGGATTCTTTCCTGTTAGAGAGTCTGGTTCATCCCAGGAATGTAAAAAATAGTGAACCTTACAGTAAGACTTGGATATTAACAGAGGAGGGGTTAGTGGAAAGGGGAGAGTTTGGAATAGGCAACCTGGAATTTTGGATTTCTTTGACCGCTGTGAAATTTATTGCATCTGGTTGTGCCTTTCGGTCCTGGTAGGTTTTCTTCCAGAATTCAAGCTGATTGGTTGTCTTGTTTTCTGTATAATGCATAGCAAGCTGGAGAAAGCCACAGATCCAGGCAGAGCTGTTTTACTACCTTGGGTGGAGAGGATCACATGACCAGTGGGGACATTTGGAAGGTGAGAGGGGAATGGAGGGATTGATCCCTGATAGAACATAGAACAGTACAGCACAGAACAGGCCCTTCAGCCCACGATGTTGTGCCGACCATTGATCCTCATGTGAGGTAAATCTAATGTAAGAACCCTCAAATTTCTGTGACCATATGCATGTCCAACAGTCTCTTAAATATCCCCAGTGACCTCGCTTCCACAACTGCTACTGGCAACACACTCCATGCTCTCACAACTCTCTGCATAAAGAACCCGCCTCTGACATCCCCTCTATATTTTCCGCCAAACAGCTTAAAAATATGATCCCTCGTGTTAACAATTTCTGCCCTGGGAAAAAGTCTCTGGCTATCAACTCTATCTATGCCTCTCATTATCTTGTACACCTCAATTAGGTCCACTCTCTTCCTTCTTTTTTCCAAAAAAAAGTCCGAGCTCAGTCAACCTCTCTAAGCCCTCCATTCTAGGCAGCATCCTGGTAAACCTCCTCTGAACCCTCTCCAAAGCATCCACATCTTTCCTATAATAGGGCGACCAGAACTGGACACAGTATTCCAAGTGCGGTCTAACCAAAGTTTTATAGAGCTGCAACAAGATCTCAGGGCTCTTAAACTCAATCCCCCTGATAATGAAAGCCAAAATACTATATGCATTCTTAACAACCCTGTCCACCTGGGTGGCAAATTTAAGGGATCTATGTACCTGCACACCAAGATCCCGCTGTTCCTCCACACTGCCAAGAATCCTGTCTTTAATCCTGTACTCAGCTTTCAAGTTCGATCTTCCAAAATGCATCACTTCACATTTATCCAGGTTGAACTCCATCTGCCACCTCTCAGCCCATCTCTGCATCCTGTCAATGTTACGCTGCAGCCTATAAAGATCCTCTATACTGTCAATGACACCTCCAACCTTTGTGTCATCTGCAAACTTGCTAACCCATCTCTCAATATCCTCATCCAAGTCATTAATAAAAATTACAAAGAGTAGAGGCCAAAGAACAGACTGTGGAACACCACTCGCCACTGACTTCCAGGCAGAATACTTTCCTTACACTACCATTCGCTGTCTTCTGTTGACCAGCTAATTCTGTATCCAGACAGCTAAATTTCCCAGTATCCCATTCCTCCTGACCTTCTGAACGAGCCTACCATGGGGAACCTTATCAAATGCCTTGCTGAAGTCCACATCCACCACTCAACCCTCATCAACTTGTCTAGTAACATCCTCAAAGAACTCAATAAGATTTGTGAGGCATGACCTGCCCCTCACAAAGCCGCGCTGACTGCGTTTAATCAAGCCATGCTTGAGGTGATACTAGTGAGGTGGTCCATCCTGTGAGTATCCAACCTCAGATTGTGAGATGGCTTCAATCCCTAAAACAAGGAGCTTTTTGAAAGGGGTTCTAATGGAGGCAATGGGATGCTTAGGGGGTGTGATGGGTCCACTTCTGCTCCTCCTGGCTAACAAGTAAGCCAGAAAAGGCACCTTCACTTCAAAGGTATCCTCACCTCATTTCAGCTGTCAGGTTTTCAAAGGAGCCTCCATGGTCTATTGTAAGATCTGCATATTAGGTTAGGTCAGAGGATGACAGCCTCATTTTAATACTTATAACCCACTTCCTGGAAACAGTTCAGCTGCCACCCTTCCATTATTATGTCTGGAAGTGGGCAGATTTTGAAAATCTTAACATCTTATCTGAACCCAACAGCTTATTTGTCATGGCATTACAGTAGAGCCTCCGTATCCACAGATTCAGTTTCCACTGTTTCAGTTATCCATGGTTTACCGCGGTCCGAAAATATTACATGGAACATTCCATAAATAACTCGGGTGCTGTCGGGGAGGTAAATTTTCCATTTAAATGATAGGTTTTGCGACTATCCGCAGGTTCGGGCATCCACGGTAAGTTTTGGATGTATCACCTGCGGATATGGGGGGACACCCATAGTTTCTCTTTGGCATTTACCTGTGGGACAGAATAAGGGCAAGAAATTGCAACTCGACAGACTGCATAGGTTGTACGACACAGCTTAAAGCTCACACAGCTGCTATAAGCATTGGGTTACTAGTTTAGTGGATACTTTTTTTTTAAATCATGTTACATTGTAAAGGCCATCTGAGCCTATATAATGTGACCTCTGAACTCCTATTTAAATGGACTCCATTCACATTCCCTCTTTGTTCCAACTTTGTGACAATTCACACTAAATTTACTACAATGTCCATCAAAAAAGCCTTTGAATTACTTTAACAGCATGAACATGATGCCTGACATTTCTTCAATCATTCCTGACACTTAAAATCTTTGATGATAATTTCATCCCAAATTTGTGTACTAAACATCTATATAGTAAAATCTGATACAGTAAACATTTTCTAGTGGTGAAATACTGTTTTCTCATTTTTTGTAATACCTTTGTTTAAAAACGTATCCAGGTTTTAGTAGAAATTAAGTAGAAAAGCAAACTGTGCAGAGGATGTGGGGGCTCTGCGGAAAGATTTAGATAGGTTAGTGAGTGGGCAAGGGTCTGGCAGGTGAAGGACAATGTTGGTAAATGTTAGGTTATCCACTTTGGAAATGAAAATAGTAGGTCAGAGTATTATTTAAAAGGTGAAAGATTGCAGCATGCTGTTATGCAAAGGGATTTAAGAGCGCTCGTACATGAATCCATAAAGTTGATTTGCAGGTGCAACAGGTAACCAGGAAGGCCAATGTAATATTGGTTTTCATTTCTAGATGGATTGTACATGAAATAGTGTAGGTTAGATGGGCTTCAGATTAGTATGACAGGGCGGCGCAACATCGAGGGCCGAAGGGCCTGTACTGCACTGTAATGTTCTATGTTCTATGCTCTATGAACTTAAAAGCAAGAAGGTTCTGCTGCAATTGCACAAAGTGTTGGTGAGGTCGCACCTGGAATATTGTGCGCAGTTCTGGTTTCCTTACTTGAGGAAGTTATAAATCACAACACCACATTATAGTCCAACAGATTTATTTGAAAGTAGTAGCTTTTAGAGTTACTTGATGAAGGAGCAGCGCTCTGAAAGCTAGTACTTCCAAATAAACCTGTTGGACTATAACCTGGTGTTGTGCGATTTTTAACTTTGTCCACTCCAGTCTAATAGCAGCACCTCCACATCATGGCTACTTGAGGAAGGATATACAGGCTTTGGAGGCAGTGCAGAGGAGGTTCACCAAGTTGATTCCAGAGATGAGGGTGTTACCTATGAGAAGAGGTTGAGTCACCTGGGACTGTACTCACTAGAATTTGAAAGAATGAGAGACGACCTGATAGCAACACACAAAATTATAGATAGATAAGATAGAGTCAGGCAAGTTGTTTCCACTGGTGGGTGAGGGCTAGGACTAGGGGATTAGGGGGGTAGATTTAGGACGGAGATGAGGAGGAATTGCTTTTCCCAGAGAGTAGTGAGTCGATGGAATTCTCTGCCCAAGGACGCAGTAGAGGTAGCTTCATTAAATATATTCAGGACACAGTTGGATGTGTTTTGCATGGTAGAGGAGCTAAGGGTTATGGGGAAAATGCAGGTAGGAGGAGCTGAGACAATGGATAGATCAGCCAAGATCCTAATGAATGGCAGAGCAGGTTGGATGGGTCAAATGGCCTACTCCTGCTTCTATTACTATGAAACTATGAAAACATCTAGCTAAGTACTATTTATTCAGTGAACATGAAATATAAAGCATGGATCTGGCTTGTGACGGTTAAACTCATAGCCTTTCATTAATATGCTATCCAGAGAATTCTCGTGGAACTGGCAGCTGTATGGTACCTCACTTAGATCAATGTTTTCAACTTTAGTTTGAAAACAGAAAGGTGAAAAAGGATAAAAGTCAGACCAAAACCATTTTATGAAATATTCATCCAGCAAAATTCCATGTCAGTTAAAAGTTTGAATTCATGTGTCATTCAAATGATTTTATCTTTTTGTCTGGTTGGTAGTTAAATAGAATTTTTCTATTTCATTTAAGCCAAGTCAAAGGATGATAAAACTTAAATATTTTGTAAAAGGAGTATGTTGTCAAAGCTACTAGCACACTTAGAATTGTTCAGCAAGTCAATTACAGATACAGTAGATGCTTTGATTTGGGTCTTGCAAATGGGTGCTAATTAAGTACAGTCGACACTTTGCTATGAACACTTGGAGGAACATATACAAAGTCAAAGAGCCCTACAGCATGGAGACAGGCCCTTTGGCCCAAACTGGTCCATACTGACTAAAATATCTGTCCATACTAACCCCTGAGGCACTCCATTAGTCACAGGCCTCCAGTCTGATAAGTATCCTTCCACTATTACCCTTTGCTTCCAACCATCAAACCAATTTTGTAACAAATTTGCCAGCTCGCCTTGGATTCCATGCGATCCAACCTTCCACAGCAGCCTCCCATGTGGCACCTTACTGAAATCCATATAGACTACAACTACCACCCTGCCTCATCAAGCTTCATGATCCCTTCATCAAAGAACTCTAACAAATTTGTGAGGCATGATCTCCTACTCATAAAGGTATGCTGATTACCCCTAATCAAACCCTGTCTTTGCAAATGATTTACAAATGATTTGATTTGATTAGCCATTTGTCAGGACATACAGGCTATGTACCTGCATTGTGTTGGTACTGAAACTCATTAACAATGCTACTTAGTTGTGTGACAGGCAGAACATCTTTTGAACTGATGGAAACACCCTGTTCGTAAAAAAAATCAATCTCATTGCCATTGCACAATAGTGTAGCTTGTTTACACCTGCAGTTCAAATGATCAAATAGCTTCAGCAACATCAAACTTTTTCTCATCAATATTCAAACAACTATATTGTTTAACTCAATGTTTTCTGTAAAGGCTGCAACTATTACAATTTAATATTGTGTGTTTCCCAGAATTTATTAAAGTATTGTTGGTTGCCAATGAAAAAAGCAAAAGAAAAAGTGCTGAAGATCAGAATTCATTTGGAGGTTGCTATTGAGAAAGATAGGTTCATGAAGCAAAAGCAAATAAAGATGCAGCAACTCCTTTTATGTCATGTCCATACTGTCCTTATCCCAGGACTCAGATATATAGAACCGGACACCTGCGAATGATATTTGAGATTCTTTCACAAGAAAAAAAGATTATCACTGAGATATGTCAGAGCCTGCAGATGGCCCAAATTTTGTCGTCAGTAACAACAAATGCAAGTTCTTTGGTATGATTACAGCTCCCAAAAGACCTTTTGTGTGTCTTTGAATAGAAACTTGCTTAGAGTCAGATATCCAAACCAACGTGTCACCCTTAAAAGGGATCAAGGAATTGTGTGAACTGAGCAAGTAACAATGTGTTGCTTCAACTAATCAGGTTGAATAATCCTTACTGACGTATGCAATGTCTAAATAAGGAAGACTTATTTGTTGTGGTTCTGTTCGCCGAGCTGGGAATTTGTGTTGCATACGTTTCGTTCCTCTGTCTAGGTGACATCCTCAGTGCTTGGGAGCCTCCTGTGAAGCGCTTCTGTGATCTTTCCTCCGGCATTTGTAATGGTTTGAATCTGCCGCTTCCGGTTTTCAGTTCCAGCTGGAGGAAAGATCACAGAAGCGCTTCACAGGAGGCTCCCAAGCACTGAGGATGTCACCTAGACAGGGGACGAAACGTCTACAACACAAATTCCCAGCTCGGCGAACAGAACCACAACAACGAGCACCCGAGCTACAAATCTTCACACAGACTTTGAACACCTACGGGCAAGAGATTCTAAGACAAGCCAGGAAATGGGAATCCTGTGCCAAGCGCCAAGCGCCACATACGAACAAACTCCGGTTCCTGCAAAAAGCTGGAACTGACAACCGGAAGCGGCAGACTCAATCCACTACAAATGCTGGAGGAAAGATCACAGAAGCACTTCACAGGAGGCTCCCAAGCACTGAGGATGTCTCCTAGACAGGGGATGAAACGTCTGCAACACAAATTTCCAGCTCGGCGAACAGAAACACAACGAGCACCCGAGCTACAAATCTTCCCACAAACTTTGAAGGAAGACTTAATTTAGAATATTATAATCACGAACTGAAAGTTAAAGAAATATCATGAAAAAAGAGATGGAGAGAAAGAGATAAAGAGGCAGACAGTAAACAATGTTTTACTTTATTCAAGAAAGGACAGCAGCAATTGGAATTTCTCATTTAAGGAATTTCTCATTCCTTGAAATCCGAAGGAATGAGGCTTCACATTTGTAAAAATCAATTCTCCATGTGAAAAGGGTTACTTAAGAATAACCATGTTGTTAAAAATTCATTTGCATTTGAATGGGGAAGCAGTAGTCTTTTCTACTATAACTGAGTAATTAATGACTGAAGATAGCAATATTTATTGCAATGTCATGTCAGGCAATGGCATGTCAAAGCATGTAGAAGAGCATGACATTCAACAGAAACTTTCAGAAAATTCAGATTTTACTGTGCATGAGTGGACATTAAATACTGCTATCTGATTTAATACTCATATCCTCAGCACAGTTATTCTTAGCACAAAATGTGTTAGAATATCTCAGATTGCAACAGCTAGTTCTGCAGTTGGGATGATTAGTAGGGCCTTATGTTTTAATGCTGTTGGATCCTTCTGACATTCTTTCATTTTAATTGTTTCTTAAGCAAACAAAGACTCCTAACTCTCAAAAGATCCTCAGGAAGAGTCCATTTAGATAAAGTTATCAATTTGAAGAATTCAGTATGATAGAAGGTAAAGACAGCTCAAAAATGCTCATAAACAATGTATTGTCTTCCCTATCCTTTAGTTTATTCAGAATTCAGGCTTTAGTCAGAATTACCAGACTTGTGAGACATTCTGTGGATTCGTCTGACATTCAAGAACAGTTTTGAGATAATGTGTTATTGTTGGAGAAGCTATCCTTATGAAACATTAAACTAAGACCCTATCTGTGTGTATTCAAATAGTTGTGGTGGCTATTGAGCATCCCATGATGAAATTCCAAGAAAAGCATGTTTCCTGAACAAATTTGTTGTTGAATATCATGAGTAGAAATATATTAATTGGATATCTGTTATATTTCTGTCATTGAGTTTTGTGTCATTTAAAACCACTGTCAAATTTTCCTATGAACTTCTAAAGAACATGCTAGTGCAGTAAGAGCTAAAGCCATATCCAAGAAGTATTAAAGGAAGAACTGCCATTAATATATATTAACTAGTTAACATACGTTGAGTCAAGTGAGACAGGTGGTGAAGGGCATTTGAATCCAAGCTAATTTTAAACAGCTGACAAACGTGAAAGTCCTTTTGCAGGAGGATTGAAGCAATTATAAATTCAAGATAAATGTTAACCTTGGAAAAATTCATGCAAAACAGCAGATCTAAAAATCAAAAGGGTGCGCATGTCAGGAGTAAGATGAGGAGGAGTACCAGAACTTTGATATGTGAACTTTATTCGTCAGGCGTACCAACCACTTAATCCAACCAATTATGCACTTTACAGAGCTGTAGAGCTGGACATGCTAATGGCAATGTATAGATGTCCAGGGGACAATGATACTTCATTGGCTTTAAAGTGTTTGCTGTAGGACCCCCAAACACTGAGCCACCATGCCACCCAAGAGATTCCCCCTTTTAAGAGATGTGTGGCTAGCATTGAAATCAGAGTACAGAGCTACAACAGAATATTTCAAAGGTCACACAGATCAGATCTTACTAGATTTGCTGAGTCCTGAAACATTAATCTTATTATTCAAGCTTTTCTGCTTACAAACTTTTACTTTTTAGTCAACAAATTTCACAAGGAAATTGCCTTCTCAGGCATTCCAAAGCTCACAGACAATGCAAATTTTACTTTAAAGAGCACATTGACCCCACCAACATTTCGGAGCCCACCACTACTAACCCTTAGCTAAAAGGTCTTTGTAATTCTGCCATCAACTTACATCTCTAAGCAGTCAGAGAATGTTTCTAACTCAACTTATGCAATAGTTATTTTTGAGTCATTAGAAGTGATATACTTGTTTATTAATATGTTTTTCTGTGAAGATAAATTCAGATTAGATTCCCCACAGTATGAAAATATGCCCTTTGGCCCAACAAGTTCACACTGACCCTCCGAAGAGTAACCCACCCAGACCCATTCCCCTACCTCACCCTATATTTACCCATGACTAATGCACCTAACACTATGTGCAATTTAGCATGGCTGATTCACCTGACCTGCATATCTTTGGATTGTGTTTTGAAACCGGAGCACTCGGAGGAAACCTACGCAGACACGGGGAGAATGTGCAAACTCCACACAGACAGTTGCCCAAGGTGAGAATCAAACCTGGGTCCCTGGCGCTGAGGCAGCAGTGCTAACCACTGAGCTACCATATCGCCAAAAGCCCAAAAAACCCAACTTTCTTGAGGAAGAGAATTTCAGTCTCCTTGGCTGCATAGAAACACAATACAAAATATTTTTCAAATTCAGAAGCATAATAATACCAAAAAGACACTGGGACCTTTTCTAAAAAAACTTTGTAGCCAAAACAAAATATCCCTTACTAATGAAATGGCCAATTGGTAATAGCTGTTAAGCTGTCAACAACTGACAGTTAAAGTGTTACAAATTTAGGTACACACTTCTTTTAAATTTCATTTAAAAAATAATCAAAGACCCAACCTCCCAAAGAAGCTACTATATTCTCTGGCCTCAGGCTCCTACCAGTCTTCATTGAGAGTACATTTATCAAACTTACAGACAAAACTGAGTGGCCAATTTTCTCCCTTTCCCCTTCAGAATGTAGTGACTCCTCAGTGCAGCACAATTCCGTGGTTGCTGGCTTTCAAACATACTTCATCCATTGTCCCTTATTTGTGAATGATCCTTGACAATGAGTGTCATCAGACCATTCAACAGGGTCAGAGTGGAGCCTATCCTATTCTCACTGACATTTCTGCATGTCCACTTCGAGCAGAGATTGCTCAATAGCACTATGCAGAATAAACCCAGACTAATTTTGCTTCTAGTTGAATAGAGACACTCAGGCCAACTGTAATTATCTCTAAATTTCACTTTTACTGATAAGAGCTAACAGCACAGAAAAGGGATCAAAACAGAGATTTCCAAAGTATATACCATACAGGTATTCAGTGGATAGACCGTGGGCGGCACGGTGGCACGGTGGCACAGTGGTTAGCACTGCTGCCTCACAGCGCCTGAGACCCGGGTTCATTTCCCGCCTCAGGCGACTGACTGTGTGGAGTTTGCACGTTCTCCCCGTGTCTGCGTGGGTTTCCTCCGGGTGCTCCGGTTTCCTCCCACAGTCCAAAGATGTGCAGGTCAGGTGAATTGGCCATGCTAAATTGCCCATAGTGTTAGGTAAGGGGTAAATGTAGATGTAGGGGTATGGGTGGGTTACGCTTCGGCGGGGCGGTGTGGACTTGTTGGGCCGAAGGGCCTGTTTCCACACTGTAAGTAATCTAATCTAATCTAATCTAATCTAATCTAATCATAAACTGTAGGAGCAGAAGGAGGCCATTCAGCCCATCAAGTCTGCTCCATCATTCAATGAGCATACTGGCTGGTCTGATAATTCTCAACTTCACTTTCCCACTTTTCCCCATTGCCCTTGATTCCCTTACTGACCAAAAATCTGTCTATTTCAACCCTGAATATACTTAATGACCCAGCTCAACATCCTCTGTGGTAAAGAATTCCAGATTCACTATCTCTGAGAGAAGAAACCCATCGTCATCTCTGTCTCAAATGTGCAGCCCCTTGTTCTGAGATTATGATCTCTGGCCCTAGACTCTCCCACAAGGAAAAACAACTTCTTTGCATACACCATGTCAAGACTGCTAAGAATCTTGTATCTTCCAATATGGTCATGGATACTGTAACGGGTGTTTCAACTCTCTAAAACTGGACTTGGACCTATGATCTTCTAACTCTGAGACTATAATGTCACTCAGGCATTGTTAAAATCTGAATATTGTCCGATGTGTGAAGCTCATTCAAATAAGAGATATGAGGATCATTCTATGACCATACAAGCAACCAGCCCCAACACCTAATTTTATCAGTCTGTATGGAGGCACAATCCTTTTAGTAAAACACTTATTTGCTGTACTTCATACTGATCGAGTCACTGTGCAGATGCATTGGCATTGCAATGTTTCCTGTTAAACATCGGTGTGCTTTTAAATTGCATGAAAATTTTCCAGAATGTTGAGCACATGTTCTCTGTGGTCACCAAATAACAGTGACAGGCTGATTAAATGTATAGTAATGCAAGATTCCAAAATTAAGCAAAGCAGGAGCATATTTACCATAGCAGAATTTCAGACAGTTATGTATTTATTCCACGTATTCTCACAAAGGGTGCACAGATTAAACGGCATTGCCTGAGTCACTCCCATCTATTTTATTATGGTCAAAAAATGTGGCGCTGGAATGCAACAGCCAGTCAGGCAGCTTCTGAGGAGCAGGAGAGTCAACGTTTCAGGCATAACATTCCTGATAAAGGGTTTATGTCTGAAACGTCGACTCTCCTGCTCCTCGGATGCTGCCTGACCTGATGTGCTTATCCAGCGCTACACCTTTTGAATCAAACCCTGCTGTTCCCAGCTATTACAAGGGGGCATAGCTTTAAATTAAGGGGGGGTAGATATAGGACTGATGTTAGGGGTAGGTTCTTCACTCAGCGAGTCGTAAGTTCATGGAATGCCCTGCCAGTAGCAGTAGTGGACTCTCCCTCTTTATGGGTATTTAAGCGGGCATTGGATAGGTATATGGAGGATAGTGGGTTAGTGTAGGTTAGGTGGGCTTTGATTGGCGCAACATCGAGGGCTGAAGGGCCTGTACTGCGCTGTATTCTTCTATGTTCTATGTTCTATGTTCTATGTTCCACTAACCACACCATTTAGAGTCATCCAGCATGGAAACAAACTCTTTAATTCAACTCATCCATGTCGACCAGGCATTCTAAACTGAACCAGTCCCATTTGCCTGCATCTAAGTCTTTCCTACTCATGTCTAAATGTCTTTTAAAGGTTGTAATTGTTCTAAGGAAATGGGTGACATGATGGCAGAGTGGTTAGCAGCACCAGAGACCCAGGTTCAATTCCCGTCTCAGGCGACTGACTGTGTGGAGTTTGCACATTCTCCCTGTGTCTGCGTGGGTTTCCTCCGGGTGCTCCGGTTTCCTCCCACAGTCCAAAAATGTGCAGGTTAGGTGAATTGACCATGCTAAATTGCCCGTAGTGTTAGGTGAAGGGGTAAATGTAGGGGAATGGTTCTGGGTGGGTTGCGCTTCAGCGAGTTGGTGTGAACTTGTTGGGCCGAAGGGCCTGTTTCCACACTGTAAGTAATCTATCTAAGAAATGATGCTGGCTACTCACCTCATCTATGCCCCTCATGATTTTATACACATCTGTAAGGTCATCCTTCAGCCTCCTACGCTCCAGGGAAAAAGATCCCAGCTTATCCAGCCTCTCCTTATAACTTAAACCCTCCGTAAGACCATAAGACATAGGAGTGGAAGTAAGGCTATTCGGCCCATCGAGTCCACTCCGCCATTCAATCATGGCTGATGCGCATTTCAGCTCCACTTACCAGCTTTCTCCCCGTAGCCCTTAATTCCTCTAGACAACAAGAATCTATCAATCTCGGCCTTGAAGACATTTAGCGTCCCGGCTTCCACTGCACTCCGTGGCAATGAATTCCACAGGCCCACCACTCTCTGGCTGAAGAAATGTCTCCGCATTTCTACTCCAGTCTCAGTAACGTCCTTGTAAATCATTTTTGCACCCTTTCCAGTTTGAAAACATCCTTCCTACAGCAGGATGATCAGAATTGTATGCAATACTCCAAATGTGGCCCTACCAATCTCTTTTACAGCCATAACATGAAGTCCCATCTCATATACTCAGTTCTCTGACTGATGAAAGTATGTCAAACACATTCTTCACCAGCCTATCTACCTGTGATGCCACTTTCAAGGATCAATGTACCTGCACACCCAGGTCTCTCTGTTCGACAACACTCCCCAGGACTACTGTTAACCGTGTGAGTCTGGCCCTGATTTGTCTTATTAAAATATAACAAGTCACATTTATCTAAATTCAATTCCATCTGCCTTTCCTCGGCCCACTGACCGAGTTGATCAAGTTCCCATGATATTCTTAGATATCCTTCTTCACTGTCCACTATCCCACCAATTTTGGTGTCATCCACAAACTTACGAACCATGCCTTGTACATTCTTATCCAGATCATTTATATAAATGTGAATAATAGTGGACCAATCCTTGCGGAAAAGTGCTGGTCACAGTCTGAACAATAACCCTCTACCCCCACCCTCTGTCTCCTACCATCAAGCCAATTTTGTATCCAATTGGCTAGCTCTTTCTGGATCCCAAGTGATCTAACCTTATCAACCAGTCAAGAGGGTGGTGCCAAGTTACAGGGTTGGATCTGGAATAAGCTGCGTGGAGGGGAGATCGGAATACTGGTGAAATTGACATTGATGCTGTGTGGTTGGAGGGTCCCAAGGCAGAAGATGAGGTATTCTTCTTCCAGGTGTTGGGTGGCTAGAATTTAGCGGTGGAGGAGACCCAGGACTTGCATGTCCTTGGTGGAGTGGGGGGGGAATAGAAGTGTTTGGCCACAGGTCAGTGGGGTTGTTTAGTGTGTGTCGCCTGGAAGTGTCCTCTGAAATGTTCTGCAAGTTGGCGTCCTGTGACCCCAATGTAGAGAAGACCGCATCAAGAGCAAGGACACAGTAGATGAGGTATTTGGAGGTGCAGGAAAATTTCTGCCAGATGAGGAAGGATCCACTGGGGCTTTGGACAGAGGTGAGGGGGGAGATACCAGCGCAGGTTTTACCCCTCTTGCTGTGGCAGGGGAAGGTGCCGGGAATGGAGGGTGGGTTGGTGAGGGGCGTGGACATAACAATGGAGTCGTGGAGGGAATGGTCTCTGCGAAATGCTGAAAGGGGTGGAGAGGAAAATATATCTCTGGTGGTGGGGTCTGACTGTACTTGGTGGAAATAGTGGAGAATGATGCATTGTATCCAGAGGTTGGTGCGCTCCACAGTTTCTGCTCCCTGGAGGAGCAATTCCACTCCAGAATATCCCTGATGGCCCCCTGCTTCAAGGACTGCAATTTCCCCTCCCACATGGTCAATAATGCCCTCCAGCGCATCTCCTCTCCTCAAACTGCAACAAGGACAGAAACCCCAGTCCTCACTTTCCATCCTACTAACCTCCAGATACGCATCATACTCCACCATTTCCACCACCTACAATCAGACCCCACCACCAGAGATATATTTCCCTCACCACCCCTATCTGTGTTCCGGCGAGACCATTCCCTCCGCAGCTCTCTTGGTAGGTCCACGCCTCTCACCAACCAACGCTTCACCCCCAGCACCTTGCTTGCCACTGCAAGGGGTGGAACACCTGTGCCCACACCTCCCACATCATCTCCATCCAAGGCCCCAAACGATCCTTCCACACCGGGCAGAGATTTTCCTGCAGCTCCAAACACCTTATCGACTGAGGCCAGTGCTCTCAATGTGGTCTCCACTGCATTGAGGAGACAGGACGCTAACGTGCGGAACATTTCAGAGAACATCTCTGGGACAAGCGTACCAATCAACCCCACCACCCACTTCAACTCCCCGGCCCCCTCTCCACCAAGGACATGCAAGTCCTGGGCCACCTTCACCGCCAAATTCTAGCCACCCAGCGCCTGAGAAAGAATACCTTATCTTCCACCTTGGGAACCATACGGGATCAATGTTGATTTCACCAGTTCTTTGATATCCTCTTCCCCCACCTTATCCCAGATCCAACCGTCCAACTCAGCACTGCCCTCTTGAACTGCCCTACCTGTCCATCTTCCTTCGCACGTATCCACTTCACTGTCCACTCCGACCTATCACCATCACCCCACACCTTCATCTACCTATCGCATTCCCAGCTACCTTGCCGCCTCCCATTTATCTCTCAGTCCCCTTTGGCCCTCCCCCACATTCCTGATTAAGAAGTTATGCTTGAAATGTCAACTCTCCTGCTCCTCGGATGCTGCCTGACTGGCTGTGCTTTTCCAGCACCACATGTTTTGACTCTGATCCCCAGTATCTGCAGTCCTCACTTTCTCCTATTTCATTATGGTGCTGACCTCCACAAATCCAAAAGGACCAGGTTCCTCTGCAAGACCTGACTTGTTCTAACTATTTCTCCTCCTTAGTAACAGGAGAGGTTTAAGGCTGACCATAATAGGTTAAAAGCTGCTAATTCTTGTTAATTCACCTTGAGACCAGTCTACTCCCAATACGTCATACATTCTACAGTGGGAGTGTTACAATATCAGTAAGCCAGTTGGCTCTGCTTTGCAGTGTCAGTTGTTTACAACCTTTAAGATGTGTACAGTCACTGAACATCAGCTGTTCAACCACAATGAAGGGGGTTAGTTGTTAGTTGTTCCCATAAGAATGTTCAAAGTTGAAAAAGAAAGCATCTGGATAGACTAATGGGCTATTTTATTATTTCACTTTCTTCATTTCTTCATCTAGCTGCTTTTATATTTCTGTGTTTTGTTTTTTTTTTCTGTGTTTTAAGATGACACCAGGCAGTGGCAACACTATACAATACTTCTTACTGTATTTTGTAACAAGATGCATGTAACAATAAATACATCAAATCAAATTTTCCACTTAATGCTTGTTGCTGAATCTATGGCGGAGACTTTACCCTAGAGGCAGTCACAGAGCACTTGGTCTTGTTTATTAAAGACATTTTCCATTCCAACTTTACTGGAATAAGACCATAAGACCATAAGACCATAAGACACAGGAGTGGAAGTAAGGCCATTCAGCCCATCGAGTCCACTCCACCATTCAATCGTGGCTCATGGGCACTTCAACTCCACTTACCCGCATTCTCCCCGTAGCCCTTAATTCCTTGTGACATCAAGAATTTATCAATCTCTGCCTTGAAGACATTTAGCGTCCCGGCCTCCACTGCACTCTGTGGCAATGAATTCCACAGGCCCATCACTCTCTGGCTGAAGAAATGTCTCCGTATTTCTGTTCTGAATTTACCCCCTCTAATTCTAAGGCTGTGTCCACGGGTCCTAGTCTCCTCGCCTAACGGAAACAATTTCCTAGTGTCCACCCTTTCCAAGCCATGTATTATCTTGTAAGTTTCTATTAGATCTCCCCTTAATCTTCTAAACTCCAATGAATACAATCCCAGGATCCTCAGCCGTTCCTCGTATGTTAGACCTACCATTCCAGGGATCATCCGTGTGAATCTGCACTGGACACGCTCCAGTGCCAGTATGACCTTCCTGAGGTGTGGGGACCAAAACTGGACACAGTACTCCAAATGGGGCCTAACCAGAGCTTTATAAAGTCTCAGTAGTACAACGGTGCTTTTATATTCCAACCCTCTTGAGATAATTGACAACATTGCATTCGCTTTCTTAACCACGGACTCAACCTACATGTTTACCTTTAGAGAATCCTCGACTAGCACTCCTAGATCCCTTTGTACTTTGGCTTTATGAATTTTCTCACTGTTTAGAAAGTAGTCCATGCTTGTATTCTTTTTTCCAAAGTGCAAGATCTCGCATTTGCTCACATTGAATTCCATCAGCCATTTCCTGGACCACTCTCCCAAACTGTCTAGATTCTTCTGCGGCCTCCCCACTTCCTCAGTACTACCTGCCTGTCCACCTAACTTCGTATCATCGGCAAACTTCGCTAGAATGCCCCCAGTCCCTTCATCCAGATCATTAATATATAACGTGAACAGCTGCAGCCCCAACACTGATGGTTTACTTTCATAAGTAGGAAATCAGAAAAAAACCCATTAAGAGAGCATGTGCCTCTGTTACACTGTATCAACTAATCCTCACCCAAACCCATTTCACTGAGGAGGCCTCAGTCCAGTCAACAATCAATAACTTGTTTTGAAAACTCTATTAACATAATAATAGCTGTAACAAATTCTCCCTCAACAGTTGAGAAAATCCTCAACACACTAAAACATTCAACAATACTAAATAAGAATTCCCTGTATCCCAATATTTATTAATCATTTTTAAAAATCCAGAACCTGGATTTGGATATGCATCTTTACCAAAAACTGATTGTTTCTTCCTTGGATCACATCTGATATGCGTATTAGGATTTGTTGAAATCTGTCCATTGGTTTTTGAAATTCTTTACAGAAAACCAAACTTAAAAAACAGGGACAAAGACATGACCTGCTCCCATCTTTAGTGGCAGAGATTAGAACTAGATTATTTCGCCATGATACATTTATTCTAATGCAGAAATCTAATCTCTTTATGGAGTATGGCCATTACTGACAGGATAATTTATTGTTGGTCACTAGGTCTGGGAAAGGTCTTTCCAATAAGAAGACCTTTTTACAACTGCCTCTCACAGAAGATTGACCACACAAGATCACTGCTGAGAACAAATTAGACCAATCAAATTAGTGTGGTTCTTGAATAAGGTACCACCCAAACTAAGTAAAGATGGTAGTTGTCTTGCTCAAAGGATAGGAGTTAGGTTATTATAACAATACCACAGTTTCATGTCTTAGCAAATTAAAAACAGAAAAGTCTAGTAGCACCTGTGATTCTTCTTCAGAACAAACGGGTTTCATTTTATTTAAAATTCTCAAACTGTCATACATAATAATGACTTGATTAAATAAATAAGGAATTGTTTGGTTAGGTCTGCAGATGACACCAAGTTAGGAGATATATTGAGCATTCGGAATGGGGAAAGGAGTTGAAGAATGACAGAGGCAGGAGAAGGGAGGAGGAAGAACATGTGGTAAAATGCATTCAGTCTGGAAAAGTGCAATTCTTCAGATTTGTGAAATTAGAAATCAGAATATTTTGTTTAAGCTGAGAGATGAATAGCTTTAGAGGGACAATGGAATTTGGCATCCAGGTACACACATCAATCAAAGCTAACAAGATAGTATGAAAAATATAAAAATGACTAAGAAGTCACCAAGGCTCCTTAACCAAGCACCTTCCAAGCCCACAACTTCAACCACATAAGAAAAAAGAGCAGCAAATTCATGGGAACACCACCATTTGCAAGTCTGCCACCAAAACACACACCATTCTGACTTGGAAATATATTGTTATTCCTTCGCTTTTGCTGGGTCAAGATCTTGGAACTGCTGCCCTATTAGCACTGTACTGTCCTTACAGTACAAGGACTGCAGCAACTTCAAAGAAGGAAGCACATCTCCTAACCAGCAGTACCCAAATTCTGTGAAAACATTAAAAAAAGAGAGAGGCTGAACAGTAAGAGAGTTCGACTTCAATTGTATAGAATCTTAAACAATATCTGGAGTACTGTGTACAGTTGTTTTACCAAGGATAATCGTCATAGATTCACCAGAATTACTTTTTAAAATCCATTCATGGAATGTGGATGTCACTGGCCAGAGCAGTATTGATTGATCATCCCTAATTGCCCAAAGTGTAGTTAAGGGTCAACCACTGTAGGTCTGGAGTCACAAGCCAGGCGAGGATGGCATACTTCCTTCCCTAAAGTACATTAGTGAACCAGATGGGCTTTTAATGACATTCAACAGTAATTACATGGTTGTTATTCAACAAGCTTTTAATTTCAGATTTTAATTGAAATCAAACTTGCCCATCTGCTATGGTAGGATTTGAATCAAACCCTCACAACATTAGCTGACATTCTGAATAGTCATGCAGTATTATGCCACCACCTTCACTTAAACCAAGTTTTAAAGGGTTGAATTATGAGGGTGTGTTGTATAATCTTGGTTCGCAATCGCACTGTGTTTAGAAAGTTGAGGATGAACTAATCCAGGTGCTTGAAATGATAAAGTTATTTAAAATTATCTATTATCTATTGTGGTGGGGAAATCCAGATCAAGGAAACATAATTTTAAAATTAGAGTGAGCTCACTAATAAACAATATCAAGATACTTTTCTTGCACAAAGTTGGAAAATTGGAACTCACTTCTCTAAAAGACTGAAGATGTTTCAATTGAAAGGATCCAGACTGAGCTGAATATATGTTTCCATAAGGATGGATACAGTGGACAGAGATTTCCTACTCTTCTTAGAAACAGCAATTATGAAGGGATATAGATTTAAGATGATTGGCAAAAGGATTAAAGAGGGCACAATATAAACTCTGTTTCACCCAGAGGGTTGCGAGCACCTGGAATTTGCTGCCCAGTTAGTAATTGAAGTAAAAACCCTCAACTCATTAAACAGAAGCTTGAATCTGCACCTGGAGGGCTATAATCCACAAGATTACAGTTTCAGGTGCTGGTAAATAAGATTAAAATGGGCAGATAGTTTATTCAGCCAGTGCAGAAGTGATGGGATGATTGGCTTCTTTCTGCGCTGTTACTTTTTTAAGGTTCTAGCTTTTAAGTCCAAGGATCTGGATTAAAGGTAATAAGAATATCAGCCATAACTTAATTAAATGACAGACAAGGTTCAAGCGGCTGACTACTTCCATTTCTCTATTCCGGTTCCTAGATTCCATCATGGGATTAGAACTCGTATTCACGTCCTCTGGATTACTAATTCAGTAACAGAGAACACCTCTGGTACACCCACACCAACCAACCCAACCACCCCGTGACCGAACATTTTAACTCCCCCTCCCACTCTGCCAAGCACATGCAGGTCCTTGGCCTCTTCCATCGCCAGACCTTGTCAACATGACGCCTGGAGGAAGAGTGCCTCATCTTCCGCCTAGGAACCCTCCAACCACAAGGGATGAATGCAGATTTCTACAGCTTCCTCGTTTCCCCTCCCCCCACCTTATCTCAGTCCTAACCCTCGGACTCAGCACCGCCTTCTTGACCTGCAATCTTCTTTCCGACCTCTCCGCCCCCACCCCCTCTCTGGCCTATCACCCTCACCTAAACCTCCTTCCACCTATCGTATTCCCAACGCCCCTCCCCCAAGTCCCTCCTCCCTATCTTTTATCTTAGCCTGCTTGGCACACCCTCCTCATTCCTGAAGAAGGGCTTATGCCCGAAACGTCGATTCTCCTGTTCCTTTGATGCTGCCTGACCTGCTGCGCTTTTCCAGCAACACATTTTTAAACTATCTGAGTACTGTTCAATGTAAAGTGTACATTCCAAGAAAAAACAGTCTGAGCCAAGTGCTGCCTCAGATTCTAACAGTGATCATTTTGTTAGTGTTAATAACTTCCAGGTTTTCAAGATCCATTTTATTCCAAGCATATGTGCAGCACGCTTAATTTTATAAAATATTAGATTAACCTTTCTTTTCTGAGAATATCAGCAAGAATTCAATTATAAATAACAATCTCCAGTACTTATTGCTGATTTATCGGAACCAGACTTTGGTGTAAGTACTTACAGGTAAAACTTATTAACATTCTGAATCCACATGCCAAACTTCAAAAGATTTCAAAATTAATTTCTGGCTTCACTGAGGTCAGAATTTGATACAATTGAAGGATTTAGGTTTGAAATCTGGCGATAACATTAGCAGAATTCTGTCCAGACGACTTATGGGATCAGAGCTGAGAGTGAAGACCTAAAGACAGTTTTCACTGCAGATGCAATTTCCAAACATCTGGATTCGTGCTATTTTTATAATTGAAGGTTACTTTTACACAGAATGGAAGTTAGAGATTAATTCTTCACAGAATATACTGGGGAAAAAAACACAGCAGTCCAGAAATTGTTTTGCAAGTCCGTTGTTTAGCTAAAGCTCGTACTAAAGGATCCAGTGCAGAATGCTGTGAATGAGTACTCAGTGTGGGATGAAAGTGCATTATATGTGCTATTGGTTAAACTGAACTGTACTCAATCATGAAGCACACTTAAAGTCAGTACAAGTTCCATTTCCAACACAAATCAGTGTGTGAACTTCTTTTTCAGACCACTTACTCAAAATAATTCATGACTAACCAGCAAAATAAAATGGAAGCAGAGCTTCATTGGTACACTGCAGCAGGCCAACAACAGAAAGGTGAAAGTGGGAGCAAGGTAGAGGATTAAAATGATAAGCATTAGGATGCTCAGGAATATGCTTACAGACTGAGTGGAGGTGTTCCACAAAGTGGTCACCCCATCTGCATTTGGCTTACTCAGTGTACAGGAGACCATATTGTGAGGATTGAATACAGTAGACTAGATTGAAGGAAGCACAAGTATCAGTGCTTTATTTGGAAGAAATCTTTGGTCCTTTGGACTATAAGATGGAAGGAGGTTTACAGGCAGGTCCTCATTGCAAGGGAGGTCAAGTATTAAGGGAGTGAAGACTTCTTCCAACTATACAAGAAATTGTGATACTATCCACAGTTTCAGTCTCCTTCCTGAAGGAAGGATGTAGTTGCATTGGAAGCAGTTCAGGGAAAGACCCATGTCAGACCCTGGGCAACAGAGGAGGTTTTCTTTTACCCTTTAAATTTTATTTATTCATGGAATATGGCTTTGCTGGCTGAGCCAACATTTGTTGCCTAGTTCTAGCTGGCCTTGAGAAGATGACCTGCCTGATTGAACTGGTGCTGCCCATTTATTGCAGATGGACCTATAATTCTGTAAGGGAGGGCATGGTGAAGGAATGATGATGTAGGGCAGCATAGTGGCTCAGTGGTTAGCACTGCTGCCTCACAGTGTCACGGACCTGGGTTCCATTCCAACCTTGGGTGACTGTCTGTGTGGGGTTTGCACATTCTCCCTGTGTCTGCATGGGTTCCCTCTGGGTATACTGGTTTCATCCCACAGTCCAAGGATGTGCAAGTTAGGTGGATTGGCCCTGCTAAATTGTCCATCATGTAAAGGGTTGTGTAAGTTGTCTGGATTAGCCATGGAAAATGCAGGGTTATAAGGTAGGGGGATCAATCTGGGTGGGATGTTTTTTGGAGGGCCGGTGTGGATTTGTTGGACTGAATGGCCCTGCTTCCAGAAATACTCTATGATTGTATGATATTTCAAATCAGGATGCAGACACACTTGCGGTGGTCTGGGGGTCTGGGGGTTCTGGGGTGGGGGGCTTGAAGATTGTTATATTCCTATATATCTGCACATCTTATCTTTCCAGATGAAAGTGGTCGCGAGTCTGGAAAGTGCTGTCTCAGGAGCCTTGGTGAATTTCTGTAGTACATCTTGTAGGTAGCACACACTGTTGCTACTGTATATTGGAGGGGTGGAGGGGGTGAACATTTGTGGATGTAGTGCCAATCTAACAGACTGCTTTATCCTGGATGGTGTTAAGCTTCTTGAGTACTGTTTGAGTTGCACAGCATTATATAAGTTAGTCCAGTTCAATTTCCAGTCAATAGTAACCCCTCAGCGCTGGTTATACCATTGATGTCAAGAGACAATGGATAGATTCTTCCCTTTTGGAGATAGTCATTGCCTGAAACTTATGGCGGCTGTCACTTGTCACTTCTTAGCTCAAGCCTTGCTGCGCTTGAACATAGACTGTTTCAGTACCTGAGGAGTTGTGAAAGGTGCTGAACATTTCAATAGACAATAGACAATAGACAATAGATGCAGGAGTAGGCCATTCTGCCCTTCGAGCCTGATTTCATAATCATCTGCACAACATCCCACTTCTAACTTTATGATATAGAATCTGTTGCATCTTATGTTTTGTGTGCATCTGTGTTTTGGATTAAGGGACCATACTTCTAATTCTTGATTATAGTTCAAAGGTTAGACAGTCTTTTCCACCTCTTTCAAAAGATAATATTTTACAAAGAACAGATTACTTTTGAGTTCATTAAACATGCCTGGTAAAAGTCTATTTTCTTCTAGATAGTAGTACAAAAGGGAATCAATTGGCTATTTTGTTACTGAACAAAGAGTTATACAAATGTGGCGAGTATTGCCCCACTATTTAAAAAAGGTTACAGGAAACTACATTCTGGATTAGTGGTGCTGGATGAAGGACTTTTGCCCGAAACGTCGATTTCGCTGCTCCTTGGATACTGCCTGAACTGCTGTGCTCTTCCAGCACCACTAATCCAGAATCTGGTTTCCAGCATCTGCAGTCATTGTTTTTACCTACAGGAAACTACAGACTGGTGAACCTGACATCAGTGGTGGGTAAGTTGTTGAAGAGGATTCTGAGAGACGATCTACATGCATTCGGAAAGGCAAGGGCTGATCAGGGATAGTCAGCATGGCTTTATGTGTGGGGATGTCATGTCTCACAAAGTTGATTGAGTTTTTTGAAAAGGCGAGCAGGAAGATAGATGAAGGCAGAGTGGTAGCGTCTTCAACAAAGTTCAGTATAGTAGACTGGTTAGTAAGGTTAGATCACTTGGGATCCAGAGAGAGCTAGCCAATTGGATACAAAATTGGCTTGATGGTAGGAGACAGAGGGTAGGGGTAGAAGTTGGTGTTCAGACTGTGACCAGCATTTTTCCACAAGGATTGGTTCTGGGTCGACTGTTATTCATCATTTATTTAAATGATCTGGATAAGAATATAGAAGGCATGGTTCGTACATTTGTGGATAACACCAAAATTGGTGGGATAGTGGACAGTGAAGAAGGATATCTAAGAGTATCATGGCATCTTGATCAACTGGGTCAGTGGGCTGAGAAAAGGCAGATGGAACTGAATTTAGATAAATGTGATATGTTGCATTTTAATAAGACAAACCAGAGCAGGGATGACATGGTTAACAGTAGTTCTGGGGAGTGTTGTCGAACAGAGAGACATAGTTCCTTGAAAGTGGCACCACAGGTAGACAGGATGATGAAGAAGTTGTTTGACACTCTTGTTTTCATCAGTGAGAGCATTGAGTACATGAGTTGGAACGTCACGTTACATCTATAGAAGAGATTGGTAGAGCCACATTTGGAGTATTGCACACAATTCTGATCATCCTGCTGTAGGAAGGATATTTTCAAATTGGAAAGGGTGCAAAAAAGATTTGGAAGGACATTACCGAGACTGGAGGGTTTAAGTTAGAAGGAGAGGCTGGATAGGCTGGGACATTTTTCCCTGGAGGGTAGGAGGCTTAAGGGTGACCTTATGGATGTGTATAAAATCAAGAGAGGCATAGATGAGGTGAATAGCCAACATCATTTCCTCAGGGTAGGGGAGTCCAAAATGAGAAAACATAGGTTTAAGGTTAAAAATCACACAACACCAGGTTATAATCCAACAGGTTTAATTGGAAGCACACTAGTTTAAGGTAAGAGAGTAAAGATTTAAAAGAGACTTAAGGGGCAACTTTTTTACATAGAGGATGGTGCATAAATGGAACGAGTGCCAGAGGAAGTAGTATAGAAGAGTACAATTGCAACCTTTAATAGGCTTGAATAGGAAAGGTTTAGAGGGATATGGGCCAATTGCAGGCAAATAGGACTAGTTCAGTTTAGGATGCCTGGTCGACATGGATGAGTTGGACTGAAGAGTCTGTTTCCATGCTGGATGATTCTAAATGGTGTGGCTAGTAGAACAGCCAGGTTTGATTCAAAAGGTGTAGCACTGGAAAAGCACAGCCAGTAGGCAGCATCCGAGCAGCAGGAGAGTCGACGTTTCAGGCATAAGCCCTTCATCAGGAACGTTATGTTCAAAATGTCGACTCTCCTGCTTCTTGGATGCTGCCTGAATGGCTGTGCTTTTCCAGTGCCACAACTTTGACTCATCTCCAGCATGTGCCGTCCTCACTTTCTCCCAGTGGGATTTGATGACCACTATACTCCATCTGCCATTTTTTGGACACTCACATAATCTATCTATATCTTTACAGACTCTCTACCTCTCCACGATAACTTAATTTCCTCCCTATTTTGGTGTCACTGGCAAAATTAGCAATCATACAGTCACTTCATTGATCTAAATCGTTGATGGAGATTTTAAATATTGCAGGACATAATGCTGATTCCTGTGGCACTCTTACTCATGATAGTTTGGCAACCTGAGAATGAGCTATATATTCCCACTCTCTATTTTCTGAAAGCTAACCAAACTTTTATCCATGTTAATATGTTACTACTGACTTGATGTTCTCATAACTTGTGGAACAATCTATAATGTGGCACCTTGTATAATGTTTTGGAAATCCATGTAACTACATCTACATCTACTAGTAACTACATCTACTAGTAACTACATCTACTAGTTCCCCTCTGTCCAGCATGGTTGCTACCTTATCAAATACTCAAATAGAATAGTTAAACGCAAACAAATAAATTGCTGGAAAATTTCAGTCAGTCTGGCAGTGTCTGTGGAGAAAAATCAAAGTTAATGTTTTGGGTCCAATGATCTTTCCTCAGAACTTTTTCAGTTTTTAGTTAATAGTGTCACAGTACCAGTTCTTTTTACATAGTTTTACAACTCAATGCCCTTGGGTATTTTTCCAGAGAGGGGCTAAGTGGCCAGGTTCCAACTAGGCTGGGTTTGGAAGATTTATTGGGGCCCTTTGTTTATCTCTAATTGATAGTGCTTCAGGCTAAAAGCTTTCATGTCTTTAAAAAAATCCAGTATAATCAAAGGGGAGCAGCCAGCTAGCTGCGTAGCTAGCCTTTGAGAGTTTTTTTTATTCAGAACAGTTACAGTAGGGGATGTGTGAAACAGGCTGCTGACCTCTCTTTCTCTAACCTCAAGCCTGTAACCCCTAGTTAGTTTCATTTTTATTGTTTGTGCTAAGGGATCTGTGTACTGGGGCTGTTGCAAGTATTTGTGGAACAGCATCATGAAGTCTGGTTTGGATAGGGTAAGTTATCCGTTATTTTGTTTTTGGTTCTTTTCATTCCGTAACTTTGTAAATAAATTTTGTTTGTTTAAAACTTGGCAGTTGAACCAGCTAATTTACTCCAGGAATATCCACTATACACATAGCTAAAACAAAAGGCAAAGTTACAGTCTTGTCTACCTGCTCAAAAATGTTTTGAGGGGTCTGGCCTAGTCCATAACAATAGTTAAACACCAGTTTCCTTTGATAAAGCTATACTGGGTCTGCCTGATAAATCATGATATGCTCAGTATCCTGCAACAGCTTCCTTTTTAATAGATTACAGATGTTAGGGCAATTGGCTTAGAATTTCCTTCTATCTGTTTCCCTCCTTTCTTGAATACATGTGTTACATTTGCTGTTTTCCTAGCTGTTGGGACCACTGCAAAATCTAAGGAATTTAGTGAGTTTGTAACTGAAATGATTATAATGAGGTCAGCCAGGTGGACCTCATAAAATATGATTCCCTGATTGGGGATGTTAATCCAGTCCAATCAGGGAGCCTTGGCTGATAGATAAGAACAGGAGTGTTGGGCATCCTGTTCACTCTAAGAGTTGGGTCTGAGGAAGCTGGATCATTGTCAAGGACTCTCCACGTGTCAATAAAGGGTGACTTGGTGACAGGATACTGGCCTCTGTGGAGTTATTTCAGTAACTAATGCATCACGATCGCACCACCATTTCCTTTCTGACCCTAAAATGCAGGCCGTTTGGTTCTGGAACTTGGCGAGTTTTAGCTTCCTTAGTTTTTCTAATGTATTTGCTTTGATAAAGGTGATTGTTCTATATTTATACCTCTTCATCACATCTTTATCTTCGATTATCTTTAGGGAATTATCCATTTTCCATGATTTCAGTCATAAACCCCCTTCAAAACTGCCACCATCTTTTGCTTTTTACTATCAATTCCCCAGATTCAATCTCTAGACAGCAAATTAACTTTAGTTATTTTCTTTCTATTGAAATACTTTTCGAAATTCTTTTTGTCTGTTTTGGTATTATGAGCTAACTTTGTCTCTACTTACCTCCCCTTCTTTACCTCATTGGCTATTCTTTGTTGGTTCTAAAGTATGTCGTGCCAAATTAAAGCACAGGTGTACAGGTAAATGTACTGGCTTACATAGACATTTGGCTGGATGGCATCAAACAGAGACTGTGCATAAAAGAATCTTTATCTGTTTAGCAGGATGTGACAATTGGAGTCCAACAGGGACTGTTCTGGGGCCTCAACTTTTTATAATTTACATCAATGACTTGGAAGTTAAATTTACAGATGACACAAGACAGGGTAGAAAGCATGTTGTGAAGAGAACATAAGAAGGTTGTAAATAGGTAAAGATAGGATGTATGAGTGGGCACAAGTCTGAAAGGTAAATTACATTGTGAGAAAATATGAAACCTTTCACTTTGGCAGGAAGAATAAAAATGCAGAATTCCAAAATGTAGAGGGATCTAAGTATTTGAGAGTGTAAGTCATAAGAAGTTAGTATGCCGGTACAGGATTAATATGACTAATGGCATGCTACCCATTATTACTGGGAGAGTTGAACATAAAAAGCAATGATAACAGAAATCGCTGAAAAATTCCAGCAGGTTTGGCAGCATCTGAGGAGAGAAATCAGAGTTAACGATTCAGGTCCAGTC
This sequence comes from Chiloscyllium punctatum, assembly GCF_047496795.1. NCBI lineage: Eukaryota > Metazoa > Chordata > Chondrichthyes > Orectolobiformes > Hemiscylliidae > Chiloscyllium > Chiloscyllium punctatum. The sequence continues at coordinate 84,375,341 of NC_092760.1, forward strand.
CTGCTGGCAAACCTGCTGAGATTTTCCAGCGATTTCTGTTTTTGTTTCAGATATCCAGCATCTGCAGTTCTTTCGGTTTCTATAAAAGCAGCAATGTTATGCTTCAGTTCTGCAAGCCACTGGTGAAACTACATTTTGAATATGGTTTTGGTCTCCTTATTTAAGGAAAGACGTAAATACTTTGGAGGCAGTGCAGAGGTGGTTTACTAGATTGATGTCTATAATTAAATGGGTTATTTTATGAGGAAAGGCTGTGCTTGTTTCTATTTGAGCTTGGAAGAGTGAGGCATGACCTGATTGATGAATGTATGATCATGAACAGTCTGGACCAGGCGGGAATGGAAATTTCATTTCCCCTTGTGGGTGAGTCCAGAACTAGGGGACTCTGTTTTAAAATTTGTGGTTGTCTTTTTAGGACGGGGTTTCAGAGAGTTTTTTTTCTCACAATATTCTGGTACTGAAGGCTCTGGAGATGGGTTCATTGAGTATCTTTAAGATGGAGGTAGACAGGTTCTTGTTTGATGGGGAATCAAAGATTATCAGGGATAGATGGGAAGATGGAATTCAAACACAAACAGATCAACCATAATCTGATTAAATGATGGAGCAAACAGAAGGTCCAAATGGTCTACTTCTGCTCCTACTTCTGTCCAATCCTCTGACCCACCACCAGTCTTAGTGCATATGTACAGTGTTTCTTTCAATTTAATACTATCTTTAATCTCTTTAGCCATGTATGATGTATCCCTTTGAAGGAACCTTTCTTCAACTTTTTTGCAAATTTTAAATATCTCCTTTGAAACAAAATCCAGTGCAACTTACTTTCCTCCCCTTTAAGCTAGGTTCCTAGTTCAGCCTAACAGAATCTGTCTCTATATCCCTAGAGTTACTTTTATAGAACATAGAACAATACAATACAAAACAGGCCCTTCAGCCCTCGATGTTGCACCGACCTGTGAACTATTCTCAGCTCGTCCCCCTACATTATCCCAAAATCATCCATGTGCTTATCTAAGGATTGTTTAAATCTCCCTAACGTGGCTGAGTTGACTACATTAGCAGGTAGGGCATTCCACGCCCTTACCACTCTCTGCATAAAGAACCTGCCTCTGACATCTGTCTTAAATCTATCACCCCTCAATTTGTAATTATGGCCCCTCATACAAGCTGACGTCATCATCCTAGGAAAAAGACTTTCACTGTCTACCCTATCTAATCCTTTGATCATCTTGTATGTCTCTATCAAATTCCCTCTTAGCCTTCTTCTTTTCAATGAGAACAGACCCAAGTCTCTCAGCCTTTCCTCATAAGACCTTCCCTCCAGACCAGGCAAGATCCTGGTGGAAACCTAATAGGTTTAAAAAAAAGTCATAGATTCTCACTTCTTTCTTTCAAACTGAACATGAAATTCTTTCATGCATGGTCACTGAAATCTAGAAGCTCATTTGTCACAAGGTTATTGATTAATCTTGTCTCATCATTGCATATGATCAACACAGAGGTTGATAGATTTTCACATATGAAAAACACCAAGGAATATGGGGATAATGCAAGAAAATAGTGTTGAAATAAAAGATCACCCACTATCTCAATGAATGATTGAGGGGTTTGAAGGCCTGAATAGCCTTCTCCTGCTCTAATTTCTTATTGTTTTTTGGCACATTATCTGATCATAACTGATGCTGTAGTTCTTTTAAAAAACCCTGACCCCATTTGGTGTACAATACGAGATGTGGGTACCACACCTTAGGAAAAACATATTGGCCTTGGAGGGAGTACAACATGGAGTCATAGAGATGTACAGCATGGAAACAGACCCTTCAGTCCAACCCGTCCATGCCGACCAGATATCCCAACCCAATCTAGTCTCACCTGCTAGCACCCAGCCCATGTCCCTCCAAACCCTTCCTATTCATATACCCATTCAAATGTCTCTTAAATGTTGCAATTGTACCAGCCTCCACCACATCCTCTGGCAGCTCATTCCATACACGTATCACCCTGTGTGTGAAAAGGTTGCCCCATAGGTCTCTTTCATATCTTTCCTCTCTCACCCTAAACCTATGCCCTCTAGTTCTGGACTCCCCCACCCCAGGGAAAAGACTTTGCCTATTTACCCTATCCATGCCCCTCAAAAGTTTGTAAATCTCTATAAGGTCACCCCTCAGCCTCACCCTCCAGGAAAACAGCCCCAGCCTGTTCAGCCTCTCCCTGGAGCTCAAATCCTACAATCCTAGCAACATTCTTGTAAATCTTTTATGAACCCTTTCAAGTTTCACAACATCTTTCTGATAGGAAGGAGTCCAGAATTGCACACAATATTCCAACAGTGGCCTAAGCAATGTCCTGTACAGCCGCAACATGACCTCCCAACTCCTGTACTCAATACACTGACCAATAAAGGAAAGCATACCAAACGCCTTCTTCACTATCCTATCTACCTGCGACTCCACTTTCAAGGAGCTATGAACCTGTACTCCAAGGTCTCTTTGTTCAGCAACACTCCCTAGGACTTTACCATTAAGTGTATAAGTCCTGCTAAGATTTGCTTTCCCAAAATGCAGCACCTTGCATTTATTTGAATTAAACTACATCTGCCACTTCTCAGCCCATTGGCTCATCTCGTCAAGATCCTGTTGTAATCTGAGGCTGTAATCTCTTTGCTGTCTACTACACCTCCAATTTTGATGTCATCTGCAAACTTACTAACTGTACATCTTATGCTTGCATCCAAATCATTTATGTAAATGACAAAAAGTAGAAGTCCCAGCACCGCTGCTTGTGGCACTCCACTGGTCACAGGCCTCCAGTCTGAAAAACAATCCTCCACCACCACCCTCTGTCTTCTACCTTTGAGCCAGTTCTGTATCCAAATGGTTAGTTTTCCCTGTATTCCGTGAGACCTAACCTTGCTAATCAATCTCCCATGGGGAACCTTGTCAAACACCTTACTGAAATCCATATAGATCACATATACCGCTTTCCCCTCATCAATCTTCTTTGTTACTTCTTCAAAAAAATCAATCAAGTTTTGAGACATGATTTCCCACACACAAAGCCATGTTCAATATCCCTAATCAGTCCTCGCCTTTCCAAATACACATCCATCCTGTCCCTCAGGGTTCCCTCCAACCACTTGCCCACCACCGACGTCAGGCTCACCGGTCTGTAGTTCCCTGACTTACAAGAATGATACCTGGACTTCAGGGGTTAAGTTATGATGAGAGATTATACAAATTAGCCCTATTTTCTCTAGAATTTAGATCGATAAAGGGCTATCTCATCAAAGTCTTCAAGATAGTAACAGGAAAAGACAGGGTCGATAAAGATAAACTAGTTCCCTTTTGGAGATTCTAGAAATGGAGCAGCATGGTGGCTCAGTGGTTCGCACTGCTGCCTCACGGCACTAGGGACCCAGATTTGATTCCAGTCTTGGACAACTGTCTGTGTGGAGTTTGCACATTCTCCCCATGTCTGAGAACCAGGTTCTCCGGTTTCCTCCCACAGTCCAAAGATGTGCCAGTCAGGAAAATTGGCCATGCTAAATTGCCATAGTGTTATGTGCATTAGTCAGAGGGAAACAGGTCTTGGGTGGGTTTCCACACTGTCGGGAATCTAATCTAATCAAAAATAAATGTGGGCATCGTCTGAGAATTAGGGCCAGATCATTCAGAAGAGATGTTAGAAGGTACGGTGGCTCTGCGGTTCAAAATGCTGCCTCACAGTGCCAGGGACCCCGGTTCAATTCCTGCCTCGGGCAACTGTCTGTGTAGAGTTTGCACATTCTCCCCGTGTCTGCATGGGTTTCCTCTGGGTGCTCCGGTTTCCTCCCACAGTCCAAAGATCTACGGGTTAGTTGAATTGGCCATGCAAAATTTCCTGTAGTGTTAGGTGGATTAGTCAGGGGTAAATGTAGGGGAATGGGTCTGGGTTACTCTTCTTTGGGTCAGTGTGGACCTGTTGGGCTGAAGGGTCTGTTTCCACACCGTGGGGAATCTAATCTAATCTAAATCAAGGGTGGTCGAGGTTTGGAATTCTCTTCCACAAATGACAGTTGATGCTAGGTCAGCTGTTAGTTTTAATTCTGAGGTAGATAAAGGTTTTTTTAAGCAAAGGTATTATGGGATATGGGCCAAAAGCAAGCATGTGGATTTAGGCCATGGATCAGCCATGATATCATTAAATGATGGTACAGGCTCAAGGGGTTGAATGGCCTACTCTTATTCCTCTGTTCTTATGTGAACAATAGACTGCTTCCTGGCTGACTCTAAAAATACCCTAGCACTCACTTTCCATCTCTAAATTTTCCAACCTGATTCTCCTAATCCTCATGTCTATTATCATCATAATACAGTTCTTGCCCCATTTATTTCTTACTGCATACTCTGTCCTACAAAATATCAACTGTTGGAGACCTGCAAACCACTCCAACTTCGTTTTACTTTTGCTATTTGTGATCTAAACCTAAACTGATTCCACATCTTGATCTTTCTAGTAACCTCCCAAAGCTACACTAATGACTTCCTTAATTAACAGAGTTACCCCTGTAATTTCTCCCAGCCTTTAGTCATTTGGATTTGTCAAATACCCTTCTACATTCAGGTCCCAGCTTTGTTCACCTTGAAATGGCTGTAATGTCTGTCAGGACGTACATATTTATCTCTTGTTACAAATGTTGTGTGCACACAGATAGCACTTTTTAAAACAATTCTTGCAACCTTTGGCCTTATCTGTTGATGCATTTTTATATGTGTATGTTCAATCCCTTCCTATAATCATTATATAAATTGCTGCCTAATTCTATCAGCTTGTTGTTTCCCTTTACTTGTTCCCTTTACTTTCCCTCACTTGTTTTGTCCTGAAACTAGATAGTTTAAGCCCTCTGTATCACCATTATAAGAATTACAGCGTAATACTGGTGTAGGCCATCCCAACAGCTCCCACCTTCCCATGTTCTGGTGCTAGTGTCCCATGAATTGAAAGTTATTCTTCTGACATCAATCTTTGAGCAATGCATTCATCTCTCTAATCACTTTTTACCATATACCAATGTGCTTGGCTCAGGTAACAACTCAGAGATAATTGCCCTGGTCATTCTGATTTTTAAGACAGCCCATGACTGCTCATACTCCTGCAGCAGGATCTCTCTCTAGTTCTACCTATGTCATTACTATAAACTTCAGCCATGACCACTGGATCTTTCTCCTCCCACCACAAATTCCTCTCCAGCCTACAGCAGATGTTCCAAATGCAACACAACCATTTGGATTCTTGCTCAGGACCACACAGAACTATATCTATTCCCCTGACTAACTATTTCCTACACCACTCAGTTGCTTTTATTTTCCAAGCTCGAATGGCTTTATGTATCGCAGTCCCCCGGTCAGTTAGCTCAGAACCCCATCCAAACAACCTGAACAAACCTCAAACCAGGATTGAAGTTCCTGCACTCCTCCCTTCCAGGTCCCCTTACTTTACTCATTTGCAGTCACCCCCTCTTCTCCCTAATCACTAGCCAAAGGAAAAGACCCTATCGTAAGAGGTGTCATTTAATCAGGATTTGTTAGTTTTCAGCACTTGCACTTTATAACGTCAAATTTCTAGCATTTGTGCAGATAGTCTTGGTTTCATCAGGTAAAATGCAGCTTAGCTAAGGTAAAAGAGAGCAGCGGGAGCTGGGCGGAAGTGAGGTCAGAGCACAGAGGCTGTTGGGAAGGTTCATGAGTACTATTTAAGTAGGTGTGTTCTAGGCCCCAGGTCTTACACAGTAGGGCCTCCCTCCCAACCTCCTCCTTTAACCTAATTAAGAGTTCACAGACTCACAGCAAAAAAAAGGGGGTCAAGGGAAGTGTCTGGTGAGAAAAGTGCGAGATTTGGCTCAGGAGTCTTCGTTGAAGAGGCTGAGTGAGGAGATTACGCCACATTTGAAGATGGTGAAGACATGACTGCCAAGCTGATTCAGTGTGCTGCGTGCATAATGTGGGAGGTCAGGGACACTGATGGCTGTGGAAAGTGTGTACACATTCAGCTTCTGAAGGAGCATGTTGCAGCACTGAAGAAAGAACTAGATGACCTCAGGCTCATCCGAGAGAACGAGAATTTTCTGGACAAGATCTTCAGCAAGGTCATTACACTGAGCATACCAGAAGAGAGAAGGGAGATGACGATGAGGAAGGAAGAGATTATTCAAGTATAAGAGACCCCAGGGGAAGTACCTATCGTGAACAGGTTGAATCTCTTGGAAACTGTCGAGACAGACGACACTGCTAGTCCAAGAGGTGGACAGGTCTGCCAATCGAAAATTGGTGTGGAGGCAGAGCTGAGGAGTCAGTCATCATGCAGAGCTGTGGTAATAGGGGACTCCATAATGAGAGGGACTGAAAGGGGTTTGTGCGGCAACAGGTGGGATTTGAGGATGGTGTGTTGCCTTCCTGGTGCCAAATTCCAGGACATCACCGACAGAGTGCAGGAAATCCTCAAGGGTGAAGGTGAAGAGCCAGAGGTGGTGGTGCATGTCGGCACAAATAATGTCGGGAAGAAGAGGAGGGACATTCTACAGTGGGACTTCAGAGAACTCGGAAGAAGGCTGAAAGACAGGACTTCCAAGGTGGTTATCTCCGGTTTGCTTCCACTTCCTCGTGCTGGAGAGGGCAGGAACAGGGGGATAATGGACTTGAATGTGTGGCTGAGGAACTGGTGCAGGAAGCAAGGATTTAAATTCTTGGATCACTGGGGTATGTTTTGCAGTACGGATAAATTATACAAGGTGGGGGACCAGCATTTTGGCAGGCAGGTTTGCCACTGCAACACAGGTGTAAGTAGTGGGGGGAGGGGACAAACTGGAAATTTAAGAAGGACATTAAAGGGCAAGTGAGAATAAGAGAAGTTATGAAAGGCAATAGAATCAATGGAGCAGAAAACTCAAGAAGGGATCATACAGTATGGTCAAGTGAAATAGGGATTGATCGGAAGGTTGAGGGGAGTAACAAATTTAAAATATTATATATGAATACACGAAACATAAGAAATAAGGTGGATGAGTTTGAGGCTCAGTTGGAAATTGGCAGGTACGATGTGGGGATAACTGAGATGTGGCTTCGAGTGGACAGACCCTAGGAAATGAATATTCAAGGCTATACATGCTATTGAAAGGACAGACAGACGGGCACAGGGGATGGGTTGGGACTGTTGGTGAGGAATGATATTCAGTCCCTTGCGAGGGGGACATACAATCAGAAGATGTAGAGTCAGTATGGATAGAGCTGAGAAATTCTAAGGGTAGAAAGACCCTAATGGGAGTCACCTGGATTACATCCAAATAGTAATCTGGATGTAGGGTGTAAGTTGAATAAGGAGTTGAAATTGGCCTGTTGCAAAGGTATTATACTACAGTTGTTATGGGGGATTTCAACATGCAGGTAGTTGGTACTGGGTGGTACTGGCCCCCAAGAAAGGGAGTTTGTGGAGTGTCACCGAGATGGATTCTTAGAACAGCTTGTACTGGAACCTACCAGGAAGAAAGCAATTCTGGATCTGGTATTGTGCAACGAACCGGATTTGATCAGGGACCTCGAAGTAAAGGAGTCATTTGGAGGTAATGACCATAATATGATAAGTTTTAATCTGCAACTTGAGAGGGAGAAGGGAGAATCGGAAGTGTCAGCATTGCAGTTGAACAAAGGGAACTATGGAGCTATGAGGGAGGAGCTGGCCAAAGTTCAATGGTTCAATACCCTAGCAGGGATGGCAGTGGAACAACAATGGCAGGTATTTCTGGGTATAATGCAGAAGGTGCAGGAGTGGTTCATTCCAAAAAGGAAGAAAGATCCTAAGGGAAGACAGGGACGGGCATGGCTGATGACGGAAGTTAAGGACTGTATAAACATAAAAGTGAAGTATAACATAGCAAAGATGAGCAGGAAGTTGGAGGACTGGGAAACTTTTAAAGAGCAACAGAGGATAACTAAAAAGGCAATACGCTGAGAAAAAATGAGGTATGAAGGCAAACTGGCCAAAAATATGAAGGAGGATAGTAAAAGTTTTTTTAGGTATGTGAAAAGAAAAAAAATGGTTAAGACTAAAATTGGGCCCTTGAAGACAGAAACAGATGAATTTATTATGGGGAACAAGAAAATGGCAGAAGAGTTGAATAGGTACTTTGGAACTGTCTTCACTGGGGAAGACACAAGCAATCTCCCAGATGTAATAGTGGCTGAAGGACCTAGGGTAATGAATGAACTGCAGGGAATTTATATTAGGCAGGAAATGACGTTGGATAGGGCTGAAGGCTGATAAGTCCCCAGGACCTGATGGTCAGCATCCCAGGGTACTTAAGGAGGTGGCTCGAGAAATCATGGATGCATTGGTAATCATTTTCCAATGTTCTATAGATTCGGGATCAATTCCTGTGAATTGGAGGGTGGCTAATGTTGTCCCACTTTTCAAGAAAGGAGGGAGAGAGAAAACAGGGAATTATAGACCAGTTAGCCTGACATCAGTGGTGGGAAAGATGCTGGAGTCAATTATAAAAGATTAAATTACGACTTATTTGGATAGCAGTAACAGGATAGGTCAGGGTCAGCATGGATTTATGAAGAGGAAATTGTGCTTGACTAATCTTCTGGAATGTTTTGAGGATGTAACTATGAAGATGGACAAGTGGATGTGGTGTACCGGGACTTTCAGAAAGCCTTTGGTAAAGTCCCACATTGGACATTAATGAGCAAAATTAGGGCACATGTTTTAAGGGCAAAATACTGACTTGGATTGAAAATTGGCTGGCTGACAGGAAGCAAAGAGTAGTGATAAACGGGTCCCTTATGGAATGGCAGGCGGTGACCAGTGGTGTGCTGCAGGGATCAGTGCTGGGACTGCAGCTGTTTACAATATACATTAATAATATAGTTGAAGGCATTAAAAGTAATATTAGCAATTTGCTGATGACACAAAGCTGGGTGGCAGGATGCAATATGAGGAGAATGTTATGAGAATACAGGGTGACTTGGACAGGCTAGGTGAGTGGATAGATGCATGGCAAATGCAGTTTAATGTGGATAAATGTGTGGTTATCCACTTTGGTGGCAAGAACAGGAAGGCAGATTACTACCTAAATGGAGTCAATTTAGGTATAGGGAAAGTAGAACAAGATCTAGGTGTTCTTGTACATCGGTCAATGAAAGCAAGCATGAGGGTACAGCAGGGAGTGAAGAAAGCTAATAGCATGCTGGCCTTCATAACAAGAGGAATTGAGTATAGAAGCAAAGATGTCCTTTTGCAGCTGTACAGGGCCCTGGTGAGACCGCACCTGGAGTATTGTGTGCAGTTTTGGTCTCCAAATGTGAGGAAGGACATTCTAGCTATTGAGGGAGTGCAGCGTAGGTTCGTGAGGTCAATTCCTGGAATGGTGGGACTGTCCTATATTGAAAGATTGGAGAGACTGGGCTTGTATACACTTGTCTTTAGAAGGATGAGAAGGGATCTTATTGAGACATATAAGATTATTAAAGGATTGGACACTCTGGAGGCAGGAAGCATGTTTCTGCTGATGGGTGAGACCAGAACCAGAAGACACAGTTTAAAAATAAGGGGTAGGCCATTGGATAGAGCTCTTAAAGATAGTGGAATCAAGGGTTACAGGGATAAGGCAGGAACAGGATACTGACTGTGGATGATTAGCCATGATCGTAATGATTGGTGGTGCTGAGTCAAAGGGCCAAATGACCTACTCCCGCACCTATTGTCTATTGTCTAAATCATGCTATAGAGAGATCTGGAAAGTCCAACTCTGGAAAACTGGTGTTAGATCAAGCTGTAAATCAATATTTTTCTGGTTCTGGATAACACATCAGCTTTCAAAGCCAAATCGAGAGCTCACTACTGGCTGGACTTGTCACTTTTCACAGACAGAAACACAGAATTGTTCTGATACAGAAGGAGGGAAATACGCTCATTGTATGTGTACTTTTAAATGACAGGATGAGCATCCAAACGAGACAGGATGCCAATCATTGTTTGGACTAAGGTAGGAAAGGTGTTTCTACCTACTTGTTACTTTAATTGAAATTCATGGTTTTACTTACTGCATCATCCAATAACTTTCCTGCACTCTTCTTTCCAGGCGATTTAGTTGGAGTTGGAGATGGGGGAGGTGCCGAATGGGACTCTTCCTGTTCGATTTCTTTTTCCAGTTTGACCAATCCTGATGGCTCTACTCCAAATCTGGATTTCAAAGAAAAACAGTTCAGATATCATGAATTGTTAAATGAATCAACATGCACAAATTCGCCAGCTGAGTCTTGACTTGATTATGTGGAGTGGTGTAAGTTATCTGTGTTGAAGTGTACAATTTTAATTTAATTGTTTCCATTCATGTATAATGCCTGCCAAAATTAGCTTTACCTTTTGAAACACCAGTGATACTGATATGAAAGACATTACACAGGAATGGAAGCAATTATACAGAAATGTTCAGGCTGGGGAAGGAAAAACTATTTCACATATTTTAATCTTCATTGTCAGATTAGGGATGACTGCAACAAAGTCTTTTCAATGGCAAGGTTAAACTAACTCGTAAGCTCACGATGCATCCCACCCTGCACCATATGCAACAAAAAGCAGTATATACATCAAACTGCAGCACAGAAAAAAATCACAAATCGTACTCCAGAGTTTGGGGCTGATAATGAGATGTTTACAGTGTCAGCATTATTTGATACATCTGCTGGTATTGCATCTTATTACTAAGTTCTGAGGTGATTTTTATTCAGAATCCATTGTGCATTGTGCTTAATACTGCACTTAGAGAAATCTGCTTAACATTTATTACAAAGATAAAAGAAGCAGTAATGTAAAAGAAGCAGTAATGTAAAAGAAGCAGTAATGTAAGCAACATCTATATGAAATATTTGCTCCACAGCTGACAATGGATCTCCGATAGGTCCAGGGCAGGGGATGGGAGTGATCAGACTGAAGGAAGATGATCTTAACAGAGAGATAGGAAGGAAGGGTGCTATTAGGAGTTAAAGGATTGGGGCAGTGATGAAATGATCAGGAAGAAGAGTCGAGCACAGAGTGCAGCTATAATCTCCAGTTTTACGGTGGGGCTGGGAGAAACACATCTGGCTCTTCATTCAGGTAAACCTTTCTTTTTAAATCAACTTACCTTTTTCATAGTGAACTTCAGCAGGCTCTTTAAGGACTGCTAGTTAAGTAGCACATAAACCATATTTTCCTGTTTGGTGTCTGTAAACTGGGCACCATGACAATGAATTCCTCAATGAATCTGTTTTTGCTGACTTTTAAAAATGATGGGAGAAACACCTGCTACCCCCTGTGGTAGGTCACCACAAGTTAAATATTAAGCTTACATTTTTCTCAATCATAAGAAAGTCTGAAGTAGAATAAATCTAGTAATTCTTAACCAGTGTGCATGCACTGCCATTACTTGTTGTATTTGTGTACCAGACTTGAAAATAAATGATTTATTGTTTGTACAGTGTAAGGAAAACAATTTATTGCACTTCCTGATCAACACTTCTCCACTCTGAATAAATGATTATTCAACCCATTTCTGAAATGAACTTTAACATCTGCCTGATGACTCACTCCAATTCAAACTGCAAACAAAAATGGGCATGGACCGGTGGCACTGACTCAAACATTTCAATGCTTTTGCCAGTTCTACAGTAGTAGAAATTTAGAATCAATATCTTTTTATCCACGAGAATGGCAGAATCAGGAAGACACAACTCAAGGGTACTTCATACTTTGCTCTGCAATTTCTTCACAGTGAATTTCTAACCTCAGAAATGCCTCTTGGTAGACTTGAGCCAGGGATTTCAGAATGAAAGACAAGAAAACAGAACAATAGATAAGACGTATTCCTTTGAAAATGGCATACCATTTTCATGTTGCCACTTTCATTATCATTTCCAAGTCAGGAAGAACCAAAGGACATTACCTGGTGATTTATGTATCATTATAGTGTATCTAAATAACACTTAACAGCTGTCATTATAATTGACATATTCAGTTTTAAGTAATAACCTAGTGCAGAAATTGCTGAAGAAACTCAGCAGCTCTGGCAGCAGCTGTGGAGACAACACAGCCTCAACTTTTTGATTCCAGTGAGCTTTCTTCAAAACACAACATTGTGTTCTGAAGAAGGGTGACTAGACTTGAAACCATAATGCTGTTTTCTCTTCACAGATGCTGTCAGATCTGCTGAGTTTCTCTCACAATTTGTGTACTCAGTTGTTTCTTATCACTGAACGTGTGAATTATGATGACAGCCATATTATTCAAACAGACCTCCAGAGGAAAAAACACAATAAAAAACACAAGAAATGAACATACTGGTCATACTGGACCTCCTTTTAGAGTTAAACAAGATGAGTCAAATCAGTATCTGTCATTTGCAAGTTTTACTGTTTTGTTCCCTTCTTGGTTCCACAATACATTACTGTATGTCCCTATCTCTTTGCAGGAAAAGATGGCACTCAACCAGAACCAGAAGGAACAAACCAGAGAGGAACAGGTATGTCCAAATTTCCATGGCCACAGCTCAGGGCATAAACAGAAGAGTAAGAGAAACAACTGAAGGTGATCGCATCTTCCAACCTAAGCCTCCGTCTACCATTCCAGCTTCTCCTCCCTTCACAATCTTTTCAGATGTACAGGCTGCATTAATTACGTACCTCTCTAGAACACAATCTTACCTGTGTGCCTTTTTCCTTTCCAAAACCAAAGGTGCAACTATGGCAGTGGAGGAGGCAGTAATGTTGCAGACACCATCAATTAAAATCACACTCCAAGCCACCCAACTCAATACTGACTCAACATGTCTCTTAGAAGGTAACCAAGAGCAGGACTGCACATGACAAAACCCTGGGCTTGAAAGAGCTACAGTTAGATTGGGGACATGACAGAGCAGGTACCAACTCACCAAAATTGGAGGTGTAGTGGACAGCGAAGAGGGTTACCTCAGATTACAACAGGATCTGGACTAGATGGGCCAATCGGCTGAGAAGCAGCAGGTGGAGTTTAATTCAGATAAATGCAAGGTGCTGCATTTTGGGAAAGCAAATCTTAGCAGGATGTATACACTTAATGGTAAGGTCGTAGGGAATGTTGCTGAACAAAGAGACCTTGGAGTGCAGGTTCATAGCCCCTTGAAAGTGGAGTCGCAGGTAAATAGGATAGTGAAGAAGGTGTTTGGTATGCTCTCCTTTATTGGTCAGAGTATTGAGTACAGGAGCTGGGAGGTCATATTGCAGCTGTACAGGACACTGGTTAGGCCACTGTTGGAATATTGCATGTAATTCTGGTCTCCTTCCTATCGGAAAGATGTTGTGAAACTTGAAAGGGTTCAGAAAAGATTTTCAAGGATGTTGTCAGGGTTGGAGGATCTGAGCTACAGGGAGAGGCTGAACAGGCTGGGGCTGTTTTCCCTGGAGCGTCGGAGGCTGAGGGTTGACCTTATAGAGGTTTACAAAATTATGAGGGGCATGGATAGGATAAATAGACAAAGTCTTTTCCCTGGGGTCAGGGAATCCAGAACTAGAGGGCATAGATTTAGGGTGAGAGCAGAAAGATATAAAAGACATCTAAGGGGCAACTTTTTCACACAGAGGGTGGTACATGTATGGAATAAGCTGCCAGAGGATGTGGTGGAGGCTAGTACAATTGCAACATTTAAGAGACATTTGGATGGGTATATGAATAGGAAGGGTTTGGAGGGATATGGGCCAGGTGCTGGCAGGTGGGACTAGATTGGGTTGGGATATCTGTTCGGCATTGGACCAAAGGGTCTGTTTCCATGCTGGACATCTCTATGACTCTATGACTTGAGGACAAAACCAGCCTGTGATTGGCCGCAATCAAAGTTTGATGAGCCAACCTATAGAAGAAGATTGAAAACAATACACAATTAAATGCTTACTGCCTAGGAGAGTCTGCCAGAAAGCTTGTGGACAGAACTAAGGATCATTTGAGTCAAAAGTGTGGTGTTGGAAAGAAACAGCAGGTCAGGCAGCATCCACGGAGCAGGAGAATTGTTGTTTAGGACTTAAGCCCTTCATCAGGAAAGGTCTTGATGAAGGGCTTATGCCTGAAACATTGATTCTCCTGCTCCTCAGATGCTGCCTGACCTCCTGTTTCTTTCTCGCACCACACCCTCGGCTCTGATCTCCAGCATCTGCAGTCCTCACTTTCTCCTCAAGATCATTTGAGTCTAGCTTCAAACTTGATACAAAGCTTGGAGCATGGAAGTGGTGGGCAAGCTTGTCACTTAGGAGGGCCAGACATTGATGAAGTATTTATGGTCAATGTTGCACATCCACTGGAACATAAGCAGCAGCTGCCCAATGTCTATGTACTGCAGTAGAAGCTAAGGTTACAAGCATGCAAACTCAAATGGTTTCCATCATGGTTGTGGATTTCAACATGCAAAGAATGTCACAGCAGGCCAGAAATTTGTCCCCTAGCAAATTATTTGAGTCTGTGGCAACATCCCAAGAAGTGGCACTGTCTTCATGGTGCTCAAACCTGATGTCTTTCATAACAATATCAATGATTATTCACTCATCTCTGCTACTCTGCCAGTCTCCTTGCTGTTGCTGGCCAGCTATCTAATTTAGGCTTCCACCACCCATGGTGGGATGGTGCAGTCTAGGTCCATGCTATTTAAGATCACTCTGAAAGGCTGTTTCTAATATTTGCTACTGAATTTCAGCATTGTCACAGCAGTCAGTCTCTAGGCCAGGAACAAAAGGGAATGTTCAGCATATAACGTGACAGCATGGATTTCACAGTTTCTGTTCTTTGTTTCAAAACTTCATGGGATGTAGGTGTTATTGGCTAGGCCAGCATTTTATTGCCCATAGCTATTTGTCCTGTGGGCAGTTAAGAGTCGATCACATAGCTGTGCGTGTGTGTGCAGTCACATGTAGACCAGACAAAGTAAGGTGAGCAGATTACCTTCCATAAAGGGCATCATTGAGCAAGTGGATATTTACAATAATTGACAGTAGTTACATGGCGACCAATAGTCCAGCTATTAATTTTAGATTTTTCTTTAATTAAAATTTTACCATCTGTCAAGGTGGGATTTGAACTCATTTCTTTAGAAAGTTAACCTGTGGTCCCAGAACTATACTGTAGTGACATTACTGCTATACTGCCACCTTTCCTGGTTATACATTAGAGTTAGTGACTAGCCTTCATTGAACAGCAGCCACCCTGTCATTTGTTCTGGTGACTCAATTGTACCTGACATGCAATAATAGAGCATAGAATGTTACAGCGCAGTACAGGCCCTTTGGCCTCAATGTTGCACCGACCTGTGAAATGAATCTGATGCACATCTAACCTACCCCGTTCCATTATTATCCATATGTCTATCCAATGCTTATTTAAATGGCCTTAACATCTGCGAGTCTACCACTCTTGCAGGCAGGCCGTTCCAAGCCCTTACTACTCTCTGAGTAAAGAAACTACCCCTGATATCTGTCCTAAATCTATCACCCATCAATTTAAAGCTGTGTCCCCTCGTGTTAGCCTTCACCATCTGAGGAAAAAGGCTCTCACTGTCCACCTTATCTAACCCTTTGATTATCTTATATGTCTCGATTAAGTCACCTCTCAACCTTTTTCTCTCCAATGAAAACAGCCTTAGTTCACTCAGCCTTTCCTTGTAAGACCTTTCTTCCATATCAGGCAACATTCTCGCATAAGAATGTAGGGAGGCTGTGGAGAAGGTAGCACTGACAGGGAATACTTGCGGACATAGAGATGGGTTCAAGTGTGTATACTTCAACGCAAGGAGTATCAGAAATAAGGTGGGTGAACTTAAGGCGTGGGTCGGTACTTGGGACTACGATGTTGTGGCCATCACGGAAACGTGGATAGAAGAGGGACAGGAATGGTTGTTGGAGGTTCCTGGTTACAGATGTTTCAGTAAGATTAGGGAGGGTGGTAAAAAAGGAGGGGGTGTGGTGTTGCTAATTAAAAATGGTATAACGGCTGCAGAAAGGCAGTTCGAGGGGGATCTGCCTTTGGAGGTAGTCCTTGATCTGATAAGGTAGTCCTTGGGCTGAAGTCAGAAATAGGAAAGGAGCAGTCACCTTGTTGGGTGTTGACTATAGGACCCCCCCCCCCAGGGGTGGATGGAAATTGAAGTTGGCAGAGGGAGGCAGTCAGACTGGGAAACAGATGATCAGAAGGTGGAAATGAGTGGGTACGGGGATAATGAGGGTGGAAATGAGTGGGTACGGGGATAATGAGGGTGGAAATGAGTGGGTACGGGGATAATGAGGGTGGAAATGAGTGGGTACGGGGATAATGAGGGTGGAAATGAGTGGGTACGGGGATAATGAGGGTGGAAATGAGTGGGTACGGGGATAATGAGGGTGGAAATGAGTGGGGTATGGGGATAATGAGGGTGGGAAATCAAACTGGGAAAGTAGGAAACAGAAGGGGAGAGAGATAGGGGAGTGGTACAATGGAGCTGATCAGGGAGAGGAAAATTATTAAGCTAAGAGATTCGGAGAGAGAGTAATACACAGCGGAGTAAGTGAGGGGAGAAAGAGAGTCACTAATCCAGATCTGGTTTCCAGCATCTGTTTTTACCTCGTTGACTTTAACCCTACTGCGAATCCTCTTGCAAGGATGCCTACCTTGAAGAAGTTTTCCTCCTCTCTCGACAAGAACCTCAGGGAGTCCCTCTCCCACTGCAACTCCCAGGCTATGTTACTTTCTCCCCACTCCCACCCTCCTCTAGCTTATCTCTCCACGCTTCAGGCTCACTGATGAAGGGCTTTGGCCCGAAACGTTGATTTCGCTGCTCGTTGGATGCTGCCTGAAGTGCTGTGCTCTTCCAGCACCACTAATCCAGATCTGGTTTCCAGCATCTGCAGTCATTGCTCTCCACATAGCAGCAGAGATGTGGAGAAACAGATTGGGATACAGATTTTGGAAAGGTGCAGAAGCCACAGGGTAGTAGTCATGGGCAATTTCAACTTCCCAAATATTGATTGGAAGCTCTTTAGATCAAGTAGATTGGACGGGGCGGTTTTTGTGCAGTGTGTCCAGGAAGCTTTTCTAATTCAGTATGTAGATTGTCTGACCAGAGGGGAGGCCATATTGGATTTGGTACTCGGTAACGAACCAGGACAAGTGATGGGCTTGTTAGTGGGTGAGCATTTTGGTGATGGTGACCACAATTCTGTGACTTTCACCTTGGTTTTGGAGAAAGATAGGTGCATGCAACAGGGTAGGTTTTACAATTGGGGGAAGGGTAAATACGATGCTGCAAGACAGGATCTGAGGAGCATAAGTTGGGAGCATAGGATGTCAGGGAAGGATGTCATTGAAATGTGGAACTTTTTCAAGGAACAGATACGACTTGTCCTTGATATGTATGTACCTGTCAGGCAGGAAAGAGATGGTCGTGTGAGGGAACCTTGGTTGACGAGGGAGGTTGAATGTCTAGTAAAGAGGAAGAAGGAGGCTGAGGAAACAAGGTTCAGACAGAGCGTTGGAGGGATACGGGATAGCCAGGAGGGAGCTGAAGAAAGGGATTAGGAGAGCTAAGAGAGGGCATGAAAAATCTTTGGCGGGTAGGATCAAGGATAACCCCAAGGCATTTTATGCGTATGTGAGAAACATGAGAATGACGAGAACGAGGGTAGGTCCAATCAAGGACAGTAGTGGGAGACTGTGTATTGAGTCGGAAGAGATAGGAGAGGTCTTGAATGAGTACTTTTCTTCAGTATTTACAAATGAGAGGGACCGTATTGTTGAAGAGGAGAGTATGAAATGGACTGGTAAGCTAGAGGAGATACTTGTTAGGAAGGAAGATGTGTTGGGCATTTTGAAAAACTTGAGGATATACAAGTCCCCCGGGCCTGACAGGATATATCCTAGGATTATGTGGGAAGCAAGAGAGGAAATTGCAGACCGTTGGCAATGATCTTTTCGTCTTCACTGTCAACGAGGGTGGTACCAGGGGACTGGAGAGTGGCGAATGTTGTGCCCCTGTTCAAAAAAGGGAATAGGGATAACCCCGGGAATTACAGGCCAGCTAGTCTTACTTCGGTGGTAGGCAAAGTAATGGAAAGGGTACTGAGGGATAGGATTTATGAGTATCTGGAAAGACACTGCTTGATTAGGGACAGCCAGCACGGATTTGTGAGGGGTAGGTCTTGCCTTACAAGTCTTATTGAATTCTTTGAGGAGGTGACCAAGCATGTGGATGACAGTAGAGCAGTGGATGTAGTGTACATGGATTTTAGTAAGGCATTTGATAAGGTTCCCCATGGTAGGCTTATGCGGAAAGTCAGGAGGCATGGGATAGTGGGAAATTTGGCCAGTTGGATAGAGAACTGGCTAACCGGTTGAAGTTAGAGAGTGGTGGTAGATGGTAAATATTCAGCCTGGAGCCCAGTTACAAGTGGAGTTCCGCAGGGATCAGTTCTGGGTCCTCTGCTGTTTGTAATTTTTATTAATGACTTGGAAGAGGGAGATGAAGGGTGGGTCAGTAAACTTGCAGATGATACGAAGATTGATGGAGTTGTGGATAGTGAGGAGGGCTGTTGTCGGCTGCAAAGGGACTTAGATATGATGCAGAGCTGGGCTGAGGAGTGGCAGATGGAGTTCAACTCTGTCAAATGTGAGGTTGTCCATTTTGGAAGGACAAATAAGAATGCGGAATACAGGGTTAACGGTAGGGTTCTTAGTAAGGTGGAGGAGCAGAGGCATCTTGGGGTCTATGTTCATAGATCTTTGGAAGTTGCCACTCAGGTGGATAGAGCTTGTAAGAAGGCCTATGGTGTATTAGCGTTCATCAGCAGAGGGATTGAATTCAAGAGTCGTGAGGTGATATTGCAGCTGTACAGGACATTGGTAAGGCCACATTTGGAGTACTGTGTGCAGTTCTGGTCGCCTCACTTTAGGAAAGATGTGGAAGCTTTGGAGAGGGTGCAGAGGAGATTTACCAGGATGTTGCCTGGAATGGAGAATAGGTCGTACGAGGATAGGTTGAGAGTGCTTGACCTTTTCTTATTGGAATGGCGAACGATGAGGGGTGACTTGATAGAGGTTTATAAAATGATCAGGGGAATAGATAGAGTAGACAGTCAGAGACTTTTTCCCCAGGTACAACAGAGTGTTACAAGGGGACATAAATTTAAGGTGAAGGGTGGAAGGTATAGGGGGGATATCAGGGGTAGGTTCTTTACCCAGAGAGTGGTGGGGGCATGGAATGCGCTGCCTGTGGGAGTGGCAGAGTCAGAATCATTGATGACCTTTAAGCGGCAATTGGATAGGTATATGGATAGGTGCTTAAGCAAGGACAAATGTTCAGCACAACATTGTGGGCCGAAGGGCCTGTTCTGAGCTGTATTGTTCTATTTTCTTTGTTCTATGTTCCTCTGAACCTTTCCAAAGCTTCCATATCCTTCCTATAATGTAGTGATCAGAGCTGTACTCAACACTCCAGATGCAGCCTTACCAGTGTCTTGTACAGTTGAAGCATGACATGGTGGCTCCAAAACTCAATCCCTCTATCAATAAATACCAACACACCATATGCCTTCTTAACAACCCTATCAACCTGGGCGGCAACTTTCAGGGATTTATGCACCTGGACACCGAGATCTCTCTGTTCATCTACACTGCCAAGAATTTTACTATTATCCCAGTAATCTCTATTCCTGTTACTTTTTCCGAAGTGAACTACCTCACACTTTTCCACATTACACTCCATTTGCCACTTCTCAGCCCAGTTCTGCATCTTATCAATGTCCCTCTGTAACCCATAATAACCTTCGGCACTGTCTGCAAATCTGCCTACCTTAGTGTTATCCACAAATTTACTAACTCATTCTTCTATGCCCACCTCCAGATCATTTATAAAAATGACAAACAGCAATGACCCACTGCATATTGAAGATATTTTAGACTGGAGGATTTGCTGTCCTGGTAAGACATCAGCTGAACATTGAGAGAGTGGAACCCTTTTCAGTTTTGGTCCATGACAAAGTTGACATGAGGTGCTCACAAAGCCATGTGCATGTAATCCATGGCACCTATCCATATAGGGAATCATGAAATCCTAGCAAAGTCACATTCTCAATCTGTCTCTGGTAACATAGAATGAAATGTACAGAGCTCTCTGAATAGAGAACCTTAGCATCCTCCCTGATGCAAAAGTGAATGGTGAACTGTAAGAGGATGCAACTATCTCCAGCTCCAGTTGGGAAGAAGCCAGATGCAGAGATTCATTATTACATTGTCACTGCCAATAGTCTTTACCGTGCTTTGAGGTTGCAGCTGTGACTGAGCAGTTGGAAGGTTTTAATGGGATATCTTTACTCAGCATATATTTCGTACAAAATGTTTCTATGGAGGTTCAGTTGGAGAATTTTTCCATAAGCACCCTGGGCTAACATGGCCTTCTGCTGACAGCCTTTCTCCATTGAATCTTCCTCCATCTTTTAGCAGCTTCTCCTGCTATGTGTGAGTCTCTATTCATTCTCCTTGTGATTATGTATTCAATGAAGGCTAGTCACTAAGTCTAATGTATAACCAGGGAAGGTGGCAGTATAGCAGTAATGTCACTACAGTATCGTTCTAGGACCACAGGTTAACATTCTAAAGAGATTGCCTATATCTGGGAGTATTGCATGGAAACTTAGAAATCTGCAAAGCATTTTTCAGTGCTGACCACACACTCCCTGTAGACCTTTGCAATTTAAAACAATGATAACATTCCAGAAACTCACAGAAAATACAGCAAGACAAAGTCTACCAAAAATCTTGGTATTGCCATATAATAGTGTTGCCAGGGGTTCCTCCTGCCAATGAGCACATTCAGCCATGCAAAGTTAACAGAGGCTTTGGCCAGAACACTGAACCCCAAAATGACATTGCTGCTGCTTGAAATCATGATCTGCATGTTTCCATTAGTCAGTCACTGTGCACAAAAATGTCTACATCAAAACACAGTCTGGGCGCAATGTGTTTCCCATCACCAAGTCTGTATGTGAATTGTGGAAACTATTTGAAACTCTAAGGACACTCATAGCACCCACAGAACAGATAAGTCAAATTTCTGACTTTTTTCATTGGTCTGACACAATAGGTCTGAATTACCAGGTTACTTAGCTCTCTAAACAGAGCAGCTCAACATTGTGAGAAGTTTAATTTGTTTTTCATGTTATTCTGAAATCCTATTCCCAATATCTTTTCCACAATAACTGCAAGCAGCTCATGACCCTCTTTACCATTACGGTTAAGAAAATCTGATCAGCTATCCTTGCTGCTTCCTTTGTTTCCACTAGCCCACAAGCCAAACTTCCTCTAACCTCCCCCCCCCCCCCCCACCCCACACCTTGCTTTTACATTGGCCTTTTGGCTTTCTGCAATGTCTCTCTATCAAAGCTGTCTCCAAGTTCATTTTGTCTATGAGACTCACTTCCTGTTCACTCGGCCCTATTTCCACTACACTGCTGGCCAACACAAGTATCCTCTCCGACACCCATTTTAGTGATACTGTCAACAGTGTTATTTCACCACCTGAGCCAATTGATGAAGTAAGAAATCAGCCACTAAAGCTTGGAGACTCAGGGCACCTTCCAAAATGGCAGATGGGACCTGGATCCAGATGTGTTAACCCTATTTCAGACAAACCCTATTTTCACCAGGGTGAAAGAAAGAAGCATAGAACCTGACTCCCCCATATTGCATACCTGAACTCAGCAGGGCCAATTGAACCCAGTGCTGAATTCAAATAGATTGAACTTTCATTGGAGCAAGGACCTCATTCCACAATTTAAAATTAAAAATCTTTATTAATCTCCAGCCATCAATACTTGTGTGCAGGCAGATACAAGAAAATAGAAAATGATATGCACTCATAAGAAACAAAAAAAGATCAGTAATTGCAAAGAATATACCTGTATTGATTTTCCATTCCACAACTTCTGACCTGACTAAAGCACAAAACTGTATTTAAGAACTGTTTCATTTTTAGTCAGAACTATCTGAAGCACAGGACTCATCACTTTAAACTGACAAGCAGGGATTGAATACAAGCAGATGTTTGGAGTTCTGTAACTTCCGACTGTGAATATAAACCGATTATTAGATTTTCTATCAATTTATCTGTGATATGAAAGCTGCACTAACAAGAAAAGACAAAGAAAAAAGAAACAATTCTCAATGCCATTTCACATTTGGACTCAAATACAAAGTAGAATGTTGTAAATTGGAAAAAGCTGGAAATGTGTTAACATACACAGATGATAAAAGGCAGGTTTCAGAGATTCTTGTCATGGTTATTGATTCACACCATAGGTATGTACAGCAGCAGTTAGGAAATAAAAACAGAAGTTTGGCTCATTGTAAATGGTAGCTAAGGTACCCAAGTAAATAGCGATAAAACAGTAACTGATTCAAATTGTATCGATCCAAATGAATTCCATTCTGCATACATGCAACTCTAGCCACTAATTGATTGCTTTTTTTGGCTAATAGCTCATGTGGCCTATTTAGTGAAAAGTTAGCCTCACCACTGTGACTACATACACTGAATATATCCTTTTCCTGTATGTCTGGAGGGGTTGACAAGTTGTAAATCTTTTTACTCTCACTGGGCCTCTTCCCATACCTGGCTTCGCACTCACTCTCAACACAAACAGTCTGCTTCTGTGCAAGTCTCTCCTCAATCTTCCTCTTTATGATTTAATTAATCCAGCAATTTTTCATACTTCCTTGTGCAGAAAATCTCACCAAGTAATTGATGATAAAGGAAGATTTGTGTATCCTTCAACTCTTGTTTGTGATAAATATTAAACACAATATAGATCCTCCCTCACAGGTCAAGTGAACATAAATTATGTTGTGGGACTAAAAATTATCTAAATATATGATGTGATTAACCAGAGAGAACATAACATAAAAACACTTCATTTCTTTTTGGTTGGTTATTCTAAATTCAGTAGTTCTGAAATGCAACAGTAAACACCAAACTAGCAACGTTGTCATTAAAGATGAAATGTATGCACTACTTAGTATGGAATTGCAGCCAATTGTGGAATTCCAACACAAGGAGCATGAGAAGTCCAAAGGGAATGAATACTGTTATGGTCCCTGTTGATGGTAATAGTCAGATCCCAGAATGAAACCTGGCTTGATAGATCATGAGTTTTACTTTTTGCTGACTCTGCAGGTCATTCATTGAACATTTTCACACGAGGTTGCCAATGTACTTGCAAAAGAACATAAGTGTCATAACAGAAAAGAAAAACACAATGTATGTTACATGAGACAAGAACAATTAGAATGGTCTCATTACAAAGAGGTAGTAATATTCCTCATTTTGTCCCCAGCAACATGCAAACCTCTATGAAGAGTCAATCATATCTTCATGTAAAACCTTGCTCAGCTGGCATGGCCACACTCAGTTTCATTTGATAAATGTTTACACACTAAAATTTTGCTATTGTCTTTATTCAATGTACCTCTCCGTCATCTAACTGAGCTCACTTGTCCTTGAACATGGATCTTTCAGAACAAACAATAAAAAAGAAAGAACAATACAGGATAGGAACAGGTCCTTCACCCTTCAAGCTTGCGTCGCTACATTTTGCCTTTCCATATTAAAACTGTCTTCACTTACAGGATCTGTATCTCTCTATTCCCTTCCTATTCATGTGTTCATCCATGCGTTTCTTGAGTGCTGCTATTGTGTCTGCTTCCATCATCTCCTCTGGCAGCCTGTTCCAGGCATTCATCTCCTTTTGCATGAAAAACATGCCTCGCACATCTCTTTTAAATTTCATCTCTCACACCTTGAACCTATGTCCCCTAGTAATTGACCCTTCTATCCTGGGAAAAAGCATCATACTTTCTACTCTATCCATGCTATTCACAATCTTATAAACTTCTGTCAAGTCGCCCCACAACCTCCTGTGTTCCAGTGAAAACAAACCCAGTCTATGCAACCTTTCTTCATAGGTAAAATCCCGAATAACAGGCAACATCCTGGTAAACTTTTTCTGTACCCTCTCCGAAGCATCCACATCACTCTGGTAGTGTGGTAATGAGAACTGTAGGCAATATTCCAAGTGTGGCCTAACTAAGTTCTATAAAGCTTCAGCACAGTTTGTCTATCCTTACACTCAAAGCCCTTTCCAATGAAATCAAGTATGCCATAGGCTTTTTAAAAATTACCTTATCTACCTGTGCTGCCACCTTCAGTGATCTGTGGACTTACACGCCAAGATCTCTCTGCATATCAATACTCCTAAGGATTCTGCTACTCACGGTAATATTTCCACCTGTATTGACCTGTATTTCACCTCACATTTGTCCAGATTAATCTCCATCTGCCACTTTTGTGCTCATGCCTCCAACTGATCTATATCCTGCTGTATCCTTCAACAATCCTCCTCATCATCCATAACTCCAACAATCTTTGTATCATCCACAAACTTACTAATTAGACCAGTTACATTTTCCTCCAAATCATTTATGTAGATAATGAACAGCAGAGGTCCCAGCACTGGTCCCCACGGAACATCACTAGTCACAGGTCTCCATTTCCAAAATGCATCCTTCCACCGCTACCCTCTATCTCCTAAGACTAAGTCAGTTCTGTATACATCTTGCCAGTTCACCCCATAACCATATGACTTCACCGTTTGTATTAGTCTGCCATGAGGGACCTTGTTAAAGGCTTAAATTCATGTCTTCAACAGCTTTGTTGAGGATATGTTGACAGTTTCTTTCCTGAAGCTTTCTTTACATTGACTTTCAAGCAACTCAAGACTTCTTCTCAGCCCTAACTGCTTAAAGACTGCTAATAACAACACCCTAGCTGTTACACCTCTACTCATTGAGTCATAGAGATGTACAGCATAGAAACAGACCCTTCAGTCCAACTCGTCCATGCTTACCAGATATTCTAGCCTAATCTAGTGCTATTTGCCAGCATTTAGCACATATCCCTCGAAACCCTTTCTATTCATACACCCATCCAGATGCCTTTTAAATGATGTAATTGTATCAATCTTCACCACTTCCTCTGGTAGCTCATTCCATACACGCACCACCCTGTGTGAAAAAGTTACCCCTCAGGTCCCTTTTATGTTTTTCCCCTCTCACCCTGAACCTAATTCTGGACCCCCCCATCCCAGGGAAAAAACCTTGTCTCATTACCCTATCCATGCCCCTCATGATTTTATAAACCTTTATAAGGTCACCACTCAGCATCCGATGCTACTGAAAAAACAGCCCCAGCCTATTCAGCCTCTCTGTACAGCTCAAATCCTCCAACACTGGCAACATCCTTGTAAATCTTTTCCAAAAGCGGCCTAACAAATGTCTTGTACAGCCGCAACATGGCATTATAACTCCAATACTCACAGCTGTGACCAACAAAGGAAAGCATACCAAATGCGTTCTTCATTATCCTATCTACCTGCGACTCTACTTTCAAGAAACTATGAACCTACATTCCTAGGTCTCTTTGTTCAGCAACACTCCCCAGGTCCTTATAATTAGGTGTATAAGTCCTGCTCTGATTTGCTTTTCCAAAATGCAGCAGCTTATATTTATTTAAATTAAACTCCACCTGCAACTCCTCAGCCCATTGGCCCAACTGATCAAGATCCCATTGTAATCTGAGGAAACCTTCTTCGCTGACCAGTACCTCTCTAATTTTGGTGTCATCTTCAAACTCACCAACTATACCTCCTATGTTCACATCCAAATCATTTATGCAAATTACGAAAAGCATTGGACCCTGCACCGATCCTTGTGGTACACCACTGGTCACAGGCCTCCAGTCTGAAAGTAATCCTCCACCACCACCCTCTGTCTTCTATCTTTGAGCAGTTCTGTATCCAAATTTCTCACTGCATAAACCTGTGTATAGCTATTCTCTCCAACCAGGCACCAAAAATCTCAAGTCAGCAAATACCTTTGTAATTATCTCCCCACATTTCCCAGTAATTTAACTAATATCACATGACTTATTGGAATTTTTTTTAACTCACTGATCAAAATACCTTTCTGACCATAAAAGTAACAAGTTAGACTTTTACAGTACTGCAAATTAAAATCTATTTTTCTTCCACTTTAGAATTCTAGATCCCAAATAGTAATAATGTATTGACATTATTCTTAATTGATATTGAATTATATCTTAAACATACTCACTTCCTTCTGTGACAATCTCTAGATCTTCACATTGTACACCTCAGAACTCCACTACTGAAAGTTTTTGGTTTTCTGATATCTTGCAACTTGTCCCTTTTAGGTAGTTTTTGTTTTGTTTGCAGCTGGTTGCTTGAATTCACTTCCTGTAACTTCTTTGGTGCACAATTCTAACAGCAGCATTCGTACTCCTTCAAATTTTAAAGCCTATTTATATGCACCTTCTATTAGACCTGTCAATAGCTATCCCTATTTGGTTTACAGAATGCCTATGAATGAAGGAAGTTGTGCAATTAACTCAGATGTCTGGCACCAATGCATTGAAGCACAGGGATTACAATATTCAACTAAGGCTTAATTATTGGCTAACGTGGTGCCACCATTTAAGAAAGGTAGTAAGGAAAAGCCAACGAACTATAGACTAGTGAGCCTGATATCAGTGGCAGGCAAGTTGCTGGAGGGAATTCTGAAGGACAGGGTTTACATGTATTTGGAAAGGCAAAGACTGATTAGGGATAGTCAGCATGGCTTTGTGCAAGGGAAATCATGTTTTATGAACTTGATTCAATTCTTTGAAGAAGTAATGAAGAGGACTGATGAGGGGAGAGCAGTGCACTTGATCTATATGGACTTCAGTAAGGCATTCGACAAGGTCCCTCAAGGTAGACTGGTTAGCAAGGTTAGATCTCATGGAATAAAGGGAGAGCTAGGCATTGGGATACAGAACTGGTCAAAGGTAGAAGACAGAGGACGGTGGTGGAGGGTTGCTTTTCGGACTGGAGGCCGGTGACCAGTGGTGCGTCACAAGGATCGGTGCTGGGTCCAATGCTTTTCATCATTTATGTAAATGATTTGGAAGTGAACATAGTGGGTGTGGTTATTAAGTTTGCGGATGACATCAAAATTGGAGGTTTAGTGGACAGCGAAGAAGTTTGCCTCAGAGTACAACAGGATCTTGATCAGATGGGCAAATGGGCAGAGGAGTGGTAGATGGAGTTTAATTTAGATAAATGTGATGTGCTGCATTTTGGAAAGGCAAATCAGAGCAGGACTTATACACTTAATTGTAAGGTCCTGAGGAGGGTTGCTGAACAAAGAGACCTTGTAGTGCAGGTTCATCATTCCTTGAATGTGGAGTCACATGCTGATAGGATAGTGAAGAAGGTGTTTAGTATGCTTTCCTTTCTTGGTCAGCGTATTGAGTACAGAAGTTGGGAGGTCTGTTGCGGCTGTACAAGACATTGGGTAGGCCACTTTTGGAATATTGTGTGCAATTCTGGTCTCCTTCCTATTGGAGGAATTGGGAATCTTGAGGATGTTGCCAGGGTTGGAAGATTTGAGCTATAGGAAGAGGCTGAATAGGCTGGGGCTGTTTTCACAGGAGCATCAGAGGCTAAAGGTTGACTTTATAGAGTAATATAAATCACGAGGGCACAAATAGGAGAAATAGACAAGGTCTTTTCCCTGGGGTGGGGAGGTTCAGAACTAGAGGGCATAAGTTTAGGGTGAGAGGGAAAAATTTAAAAGGGACCTAAGGGACAACGTTTGCATACAAAGAGTGGTGCATGTATGGATTGAGCTGCCAGAGGAAGTGGCGGAAGCTGGGACAATTATAACATTTAAAAAGCATCTGGATGAGTATATGATTTAGGAAGGGTTTAGAGGGATATGGGCCAAGTGCTGGCAAATGGGCCTAGATTAGGTTAGGATATCTGGTAGGCATGGACAAGTTGGACAGAAGGGTCTGTTTCCATGATTTACATCTCCGTAACTCTAATTGCATCTGCCTTAAGTAAACTATTTAATTATCACTGCTAATGCAGGTGGGCAGAGCTAAGATTTTTGCCTCTATTCAGTCCTTCTCTGCAAAAAATATATCACAAAAACAAATGGATGGATTCAATGAATTCTGGGACATGGGGCATGATCCAAGGGAGACATTATTAGTTTTGACAAAGATATTCATCCAAATCAGGAACTTGGAAGCTTTTAAAGGAACATTAGGGGATATTGCAAATTGACATTATTGCAGAATGTTGTATATTGTTTCCTTTGAAATATTGTTGATTGCTTTAGATTGTTGTGGCTGTCTCATCTGCTGTGGGAGGATTTGACACAGCTAGCAAAATTTGATTTGAATTTTCAGAGAATGCTGGTGGATGTGGATTGGCCTGAAGCTTCCTCAGTAATAAAATAAAAGATAAAAACTCTCTTATGAAAATATTTCTTTTTCAGTTTTGCAGATACAGAGTATCAACAAGCAGGGAAAAGACTCAAAGATCTACAGTATATTACACAAATGTTGAGTTGAGCCAGATCTATTTGAATTTCCAAAAGGTCTTTGACAAATGCCACATAGGAGGCTGCTAATTAATAAGAGCCCATGATGTTAGGGGCAAGGCACTAACTTGGGTGGAGGATAGGCTGATTGGCAGAAGGCAGAGTGTGGGTCTTTTTCAGATGGCAGCCAGTGACTTGTGGAGTTCCGTGGGGGTCAGTGTTAAGACCACAATTATTCATGTTATACATTAAGGCCATGGATGAAGGATCTGAGAGCACTGTTGCTTAGTTTGTAGATGACATAAAGATAAATGGAGAGACAGATGGTGTTGAGGAGTAAAAGAAGCTGCAGCAGGATTTGGACCCGTGAGGAGCTAAAGGCTTCAGAAATCTAAACTCAAAGGTACTGAGGATTCGTAGTTCAGAATTTTCTCATGGTTAACATGCAGGTTCAGTTGGTAGATACAAAAGCAAATGCAATGATAACGTTCATTTCAAGAGGGCTACAATACAAGAACAGGGATGCACTGCTATGGCTGTATACAGGCTTTGGTCAGACCGGATTTGGAAATTTGAAAGCAGTTTTGAGCCCTGCATCAAAGGAAGGATGTACTGGTGTTGGATGCAGTATAGAGAAAGTTCACAAGAATGGTCCCAGGGATGAAGTGTTTGCCAACGAAGAGTTTTTGAGGACTCTGTGTTTGTACTCAATGGAGTTTAGAAGGATGAGGGGGGATGTCATAGAACATAGAACATAGAACACATTACAGCGCAGTACAGGCCCTTCGGCCCTCGATGTTGCGATGACCTGTCATACGAATCTGAAGTCCATCTAACCTACACTATTCCATGTAAGTCCATATACTTGTCCAATGCTGACTTAAATGTACTTAAAGTTGGCGAATGCAGGCAAAGCATTCCATACCCTTACTACTCTCTGAGTAAAGAAACTACCTCTGACATCTGTCCTATATCTATCACCCCTCAATTTAAAGCTATGCCCTCTCGTGCTTGCCATCACCATTCTTGGAAAAAGGCTCTCCCTGTCCACCCTATCTAACCCTCTGATTATCTTATATGTCTCTATTAAGTCACCTCTCAACCTTCTTCTCTCTAACGAAAACAACCTCAAGTCCCTCAGCCTTTCCTCGTAAGACCATCCCTCCACACCGGGTAACATGCTAGTAAATCTCATCTGCACCCTTTCCAAAGCTTCCACATCCTTCTTATAATGTGGTGACCAGAACTGTACACAATACTCCAAGTGCGGCCACACTAGAGTTTTGTACAGGTGCAGCATAACCTCATGGTTCCGGAACTCGATCCCTCTATTAATAAAAGCTAAAACACTGTATGCCTTCTTAACAACTCTAACAATCTGGGTGGCAACTTTCAAGGATCTATGTACCTGGACACCGAGATCTCTCTGCTCATCGACACTACCAAGAATCTTACCATTAGCCCAGTACTTTGCATTCCGGTTACTCCGACCAAAGTGAATCACCTCACACTTGTCCGCATTAAACTCCATTTGCCACCTCTCAGCCCAGCTCTGCAGCTTATCTATGTCTCTCTGTAACCTACTACATCCTTCGTCACTATCCACAACTCCACTGACTTTAGTGTCGTCTGCAAATTTACTAACCCACCCTTCTACACCCTCATTCAGGCCATTTATAATTGTCATTGTAACTTAAAGCACACTGAGAGGCCTGGATAGAGACAACTAGTTTCCACTAGTAGAAGAGACTAGGATCCGAGAGCACAGCCTCAGAGTGAAGGGACGATCCTTTAGAACTGATCCTTCGCATTGTTGCCTGAGAGTGCCTGGGACACAGGTTCGATTCCAGCTTTGGTCAACTGCCTGTGTGGAGTTTGCACGTTCTCCCTGTGTCTGTGTGGGTTTGCTCCGGTTTTCTCCCACAGTTCAAAGGTGTGCAGGTTAGGTCGATTGACCATGCTGAATTGTCGTGTAGTGACTGAGGGTGTGCAGGCTAGGTGGACTAGCCATGCAAAATACAGAGATAGGTTAGGGGCCTGGATGGGATACTCTGTGAAGGGTCGGTAGCCTTTTTCTGCACTGGGGATTCTATGAAATTTCTTCAGTCAGAAGTTGACGAATCTGTGAAAATCATTGCTACAGAAGGCTGTGGAGGCGAAGTCGTTGGGTGTATTTATGGCGGAGATAGATAGGTTCTTGATTAGTAAAAGAATCAAAGGTTACAGGAAGAAGATAGGAGAATGGGTCTGAGAAACATATCAGCCATGATAGAATTCATAGATTTGTACAGTGCAGAAAAGGCCCTTCGGCCCATCAAGTCTACACTGACATAACATCGACTTTACCACTAAAGTTGCGCTAATCCCAATTTCCTCATTTGTCCCATATCCTTGAATGTTATGATATTTGAAGTGCTCACCCAAATATTTTTTTTAAAGTTGTAAGGTTTCTGACCTCCACTACCTTTTCAGGAGTGCATTCTGGATTCCCACCATCACTGAGTGAAGAAGTTTTTGTTCCTAAATCCCCTCTGAACCTCCTGCACCTTACCCTAAAACAATGCCCTTTCATGTTTGACCCCTCAACCAAGGGGAACAGCTGCTCTCTATTCACCCTGTCCATGCCACTCATAATCTTATATACCTTAATTATGTTCCCTCTCAGTCTTCTCTGCCCTAGCAAAAACAATCCAAGCCTACCTTGTCTCTCCTTATAGCTCAATTTATCCAAACCAGAGAAAATCTTAGTGAATTGCCTCTATAGCCCCTCCAGTGCTATCACATCCTTTCTATACTGAGATGATCAGAACTGCACATAATACTCAAGCTGTGGCCTGACCAAAGATCTGTATAACATTACCTCCTTGCTCTTATACTCTGTGCCATGACTGATGAAAGCAAATATTCCACATGCCTTCTTTATTATCCTACTCATGTGCTGTGCTGACTTCAGGGATCTGTGAATAATTATCCCAGGTTCTCTCTGTTCCTCTAAGCTACCCAGTGAATGCCATTCATTAAATACTCCCTCATTAGATTAAATTACTTACAGTGTGGAAACAGGCCCTTCGGCTCAACAAGTCCACGCCGAAGCACAACCCACCCAGACCCATTCCCCCACATTTACCCCTTCACCTAACACTATGGGCAATTTAGCATGGCCAATTCACCTAACCTGCATATTTTTGGACCGTGGGAGGAAACCAGAGCACCTGTGGGAGTAAACCCACGCAAACCCCACACAGAGAGTCGCCCGAGATGGGAATTGAACCCGGGTCTCTGGCGCCATGAGGCAGCAGTGCTAACCACTCATCTTGAGTCTTCTTCCAAAGTGCACCACCATGATACAATCTGCCACATCTATA
The DNA here is from genome assembly GCF_047496795.1 of Chiloscyllium punctatum. Classification (NCBI taxonomy): domain Eukaryota; kingdom Metazoa; phylum Chordata; class Chondrichthyes; order Orectolobiformes; family Hemiscylliidae; genus Chiloscyllium; species Chiloscyllium punctatum. Next base: position 84,407,203 of record NC_092760.1, read on the forward strand.
TTTTCCTGTAACCTACAACCATCTTCTTCACTATTAACCACTCTATCAATCTTGGTGTCATCTGCAAATTTGCTTAATGTTCCCCACACATTTTCAACCATATAATTTATGTACTTAACAAACAGTAAGGGTTCCAGTACTGATTCTTGAGATACACCGCTGGACACCAGCCTCCAATCACTCAAAACGTTTCTGATCCATCTCACCAAGTTTTCTTGAATTCCATTTGTTTTATCCTTCTCAATCAGTTTCCCATGTGGGACCTTGTCGAAAGCTTTCCTAAAATCCATTAAAATGACATCAACTGAACGTCCCTCGTTTACATACTTGATCAAGTTTTCAAAAATGCTAACAAATTTATTAGGCATATTCATTTCTTTGACAAAGACATGCTGACTATTCCTTATTAACCCTTGCCTTTCCAAGCGGGTAATAATTTGCACTTTCAACCTTCTCTCCAATAGTTTCCCTACCACTGACTTGAGACTCACTGGTTTCTGGTTCATCTCTATTACCTTTCTTCAAAAGTGGAACCACACTAGCCATCCTCCAGTCCCTGGCACATCCCCCCAGCCAGAAAGGGATTAAAAATTTGTGTCAGAGTCCCTGCCTTACCTCCTACAGCAGCCTGGGTGCAGTGCATCTGGACCAGGGTATTCATCTGTTTTTAACCCTGACAGATACTCCAAAACCTCCCATTTCCTTTGTCAAACTGCACAAGTTCCTCACAGTCCCCTTTCCTGAATTTCATACCTATGTTCTCCTTTTCCAGTGTGAAACCCAAAGAGAAGTAATCATTCAACACCTTTTAAATGTCCTGTGGCTTCAAACACAGGTTGCCCCCTTGGTCCCAAATGGGTCCTGTTCTTTCTCATGTTAACGTGTTAGTTTTAATGTACTTATAAAACATCTTGGGATTCTCCATAATCCTATTCACTAGTCCTTTCTCATGTCCCATTTTTACTCTTCTATTTGCATTATTAAGTTCCCTCTTGCACTTCCTGTATCCCTCTAGGGCAGCGGCTGAGTAGATTTGATGGGCTGACTGGCTTAATTCTGCTCTTGTATCTATGGTCTTACATCCCTTCCATTCTCATTTCTTTTCTCTCTTGCTTGAGTGACCTAAGTCACTCATCCATCAGCAATTCCTTTTCCCTTGCAAATTCTACAAATGTTTTCAGGTTTTTCTCTTGAAGTCCTAAGATTCAATTGAGAAGCTTCAGGCACAAGCTTATAAGCATTCAGTATTGCCTCTTTGACAGTTTTATACACCACATATTATTCTTCTGCCAAACTGGCATAAATGGCCATAGCTGTACCAGCCAAAATACTGCAATATTAAGGACCAAACCTCTTCTGGTGATATAATTTGTCTGACTACCTTTTCAAATGATGTAAGATACCAATCAACATTAAATTTAGGCACTGTGTAGGTTCTTGGTTAAATCAAACCTCTCATTGGAATTAGAATCATTACATGAGCTAGATCTCTTTCTTCCTTCTTTTTTTCAAAGATTCTCTTTTGCTAAATCATGTTCTTTAATTTCCTTATCACTTCAGAGTTCATGTTTTCTCAACTCCATTTCTCTTTTCTGTTTAAAGTTTTTAAATTACTCTTTCGATCTCAAAGTCCTTTTTTGTCATTTCTAACAGTATTCTATGAATTCCTGTTGTGACATTCCAACTTCAGGTTTCCTATCACTAGCCAAATAGAAAATCCACTGACTACTAACTCAACCCAAATTCACAAAAAATAACATTAGAAATTATCCATATAAATTCAACAGTTTGCATCACACCATAAAACAGACAGCAGAAAGGACAGGTAACTGCCATTGCCTGAAACCCATTTAGGAGATCCCTCCATTAAGATCAATTAAATTGATGTGAAGAGAGTCAATTGATTGCATCATTTTGCAAATTGAAATAAGGAAAATACAAATACTATTGTCATAAGTAATCATGGGGAGAGGGGAATGAAGGCACAGAGAAACTGGACTATAGTATGAATAAACTATGAAAAGGATAATAGGAATATTCTTTATTGGGAAGGGGAGGTACTAGACCTTGTATGGGGAATAAACCTGGCTAGGTAATCAAAGTTTCACTGGGGGAGCATTTTGGGATAGTTTTAAGATAGTTATGGATGAAGTTAAGACTGGTCTTTAGGTGGAAATGTTAAATTGGGGGAAGGCTAATTACAACAGTATTAGGCAGGAAATTGAGAAATTGGGTTGAATTATAGAATCTCTACAGCATGGAAGCAGGTTATTTGGCCCAACGAGTCCACACCAATCTTCTGAAGGTTATCCCACTCAGATCCAAACCCCTACACAATCTCCGTAATCCTGCATTTCCCATGGTGAATCCATCTAACCTATACATCCCTGAACATTATAGGCAATTTAGTATGGCCAGTTCACCTAACCTGCACATCTCTGGACTCAGGGAGGAAACTGGAGCAACTGGAGGAAACCCACAAAGACATGGGGAGAATGTGCAAAGTCCACACAGACAGTCACCCAGGAATGGAATCGAAACTGGACCTCTGAGGCTGTGAGACAGCAGTGCTAACCATGCTACTCTGAAGCACAGAGGTCCTTTGTTCCTGAGTGGTTATGCATCACTCCGATTAATAGCCAAACGTGCTAACAGATTGCGCCACAGAAAGGGGCAGATTGGAGCAGCTATTTCAAGGTAAATCCACATCTGACATACATGAGTCTTTTAAAAGCCAGTTGATCAGAGTTTAGGACGAACATGTTCCCGTGAGAAGGAAAGATAAGGATGGCAAGATAAAGGAATCCTGGATTACAAGAGAGATCCCAGAAGACTAAGAATAGCCAAAGTTGTTCCTTTGTTTAAGGAGGGATAATCGAAGAAATTATAGACTGGTGACCCTTATGGAAATTATTGTAGAAGGTTCTTAGAGAAAGGGTTTACTCGCATTTGGAAAAGAATGAACTTATTAGGGATGGTCAGCATAGCTTTGGCGGGGAGGTCTTATCTCACAACTTTGATTGAGTTTTTTGAGGAAGTGATGAAGATGATTAAGGATACTATGGCCGATATAGTCTGCACGGACTTTACTAAAGCATTTGATGAGGGGCGTCATGGTAGGTTGGTCCAGAAGATTAAGTGCTGAAAATGTGTTGCTGGAAAAGCGCAGCAGGTCAGGCAGCATCCAAGGAACAGGAGAATCGACGTTTCGGGTATAAGCCCTTCTTCAGGAAGGCTTATGCCCGAAATGTTGATTCTCCTGCTCCTTTGACACTGCCTGACCTGCTGCGCTTTTCCAGCAACACATTTTTAAGCTCTGATCTCCAGCATCTACAGTCCCCACTTTCTCCTAATAGAGGAATGCTGACCATGTTCAGGCAGATGTGGTTCACTTAGAAAGGCATCATGGTCAGTGCACACATGGTGAGCTGAATGGCCTGTTTCTGTGTGGTATGCTCTATATTGTATGAGGTCCTCTGGAATAGGCAGGTGCATTTTCAACTTGAGAGTTCAAGCCCTGGTTTACCCCACCTTTTGTGGATAGTCAAGGATCTATCCTAAACCATACCCTTTGCCACAACTGAAGCTTGCCATCAAGATGGACTCAGATTCTTGCCAAGGGAGACAAAATTTAAGGTCACAAAATCAGCAGATTGTGTTGGTACAACAAATATCTCAATGCTGCATGTACTGTCAGCATAGGTATTGTTGAACATCATCACTCACACATCAGTCCATCGACACCCCTGAAAGGCAATGCATGGTTACCAAAACTCAACGTGGATTTCACTACCATTAACGCCATCAATATAATTGCTGTACCAGTCACCCAGATGTATCTTCCAGGTTGTGTTACCATTCAGACCTCGACGTTAGAAATGAGCAGATGAAACTAGCAGCACACACTGGATTGAGTAAAGAGTTGACTGAAAATGATCCACGTATATCTTTATGAAGAGAAATGTAAATTTACCTGGAAGCAATTCTTCCCAATTCCAGCAAACACAGACATACTTCTCTGGGTTGTTTATGAAGGACTGTAAACATAAGGCATGAAGAATAATTAGTGCTTTAATGCTGACTATTAAACAGCACTGCTGTGCAAAATATTTTTATAATGTTTATGCTTCAATTAATTATAGTAGTTTTCACTTTATGACTTTGTTTTAATTTGTGTTCATGCCACACATTCCTTTTAACGTTTCACTGCAGGCTGTGTTGTCCTTGGACAAGTTTTCAAACTTTAATTTGCAATTTTACAAGAAGTATTTTAAAAATCATGGATTTAATCCATTTTCTCATGTAAGTCTACTTTTTGTGAAGAAATTAATGCTACACAGCAAAGCAGAATATTTGTAAAACTAAAATACTTTAGTGTCGTGCAATTAACTGCTCATTTCAAGGTCACAAACTGAGTTCAGTAAGAACTGAAGTCATGCACTTTCTTAGTTCCAGTCCTCAGTTGTTGGAGTTGTGCTCATCTAGACAAAGGGAGAATACTCCATCACACTACTCTTTTTTGTCTTGTAGATGTTGGACATTTGGGACTCCTCAGGTGAATTACACACTAGAGAATACTCAGATGTAAGTTCTTCTCCAACCACAGCATTTTTACGCCCCTCTGCTTAGATTTCTGATTGATTGCATAGCCCAGATTTGATCAAGATTAATGCAATTAAATATTTAAGTCAGGCAGCAAGACTCTCCCTTAAATGGACATGATCATCTCCAGGCACTTACATGGCACAAAAGTATACTTGACACATATTAGTCCGAACTTCATTAAATGTAGGTCTTGTATACGGCACTGTGTTTGAATATCTGAAGAACAGATATTGTTATCTGCAACAACCCTGGTTCTGATAACCTATATTTGCCCTTGGAAAAATAATATCTTGATTTTTAAATTATCTTCCTTGTCTTTAAACATGTCCACGGTTTTGTCGTTCCTAACTCTACAATGTCCTCTTGCCCAAGAACACCCTATGCTATCTGCACTCCTCTAATTCTGGGCTCTTGATTATCCACAATTCTACCATGACGGCCACACATCTCATTGCCTAGGATTTAAGCTCTGTTATTGTGCCCCTCCACCTTTGTATGACCCTACTTTGCTACTGTCCTTTAAGATCCTTTGGATCCGATTGAATATTGACTGAAAAACAATTGTGCAATTCTCATTAGATTGCTAAATGCTCCACCCAAAGTGGGATGAGTAAACTTTTATGGCTGGGTTGGGGACTTGCAGCTTAGATTTTGGGCTGACTGGAGGGCTGCCCCTCACTCATTCTGAGTCCAATGGATAGGCAATCAAGACTGGCTGATTTCAATTCCCACATAACCAGTAAATTAACATAACTCATGGCATTACATTCAAATGAGTTTTGGAGCCAAAGTATGCTATGACCTGATTGCACCTTGTGCTGGCTCAGGTTTGCACAAAATAGTGGAGCAAAGGAGATACATTCAGTCCTTAATCTGCATCCTTGGTGTAGGCCAACTCTCACATGAACTGCAAACTCCAGCATCCCAGTTGGAAGCTCCTGCCAGACAAGGGAAGAGTAGGGAGGGAAGTAGAAGTGCTAAATGGTTTGACTGTAACCTCCTTAAAAAGGAAGTTGATGATTGTGTGGGGAATTGTGGAGGGTCCACTAACATCCTTTAATTATCCTGGACAATGTGCACTGCCTCATGCACCTGAAATTTTGGTCACAAGGACCTGGCCTCTGAAACCATGCAGCAAGTAGCTTTTTATGGTGCAACATTTCTAAGTATAGAATTTACCAAGAGCATCATGGAGTAGGCTTGCAGAGCAAGGATCAAAGTGAACAATGACTGCATGCATTAAATTGTTATCTTCAAAGATCTGCTAAAATTACTGGCCACTCTCCTGGGCATCTTGCAGCACACAAGGAACCAGAGGTGAAAGATCCCCCTGCTGCTGTCCAGCCAGCAAAGGTATAACATCAATGGCAACCAGCAGCAAGCTGCCCACTGACACCCAGTTTGTGTTCCACCAGGGCTACTCAACTCTTGACCTCATTACAGCCTTGTTTGAAACACAGACAAAAAAGCTGAATTCCAGAGGTGGGGTGAGAGTGACAGCCCTTGATGTCAAGGTCAAATTTGACTGAGTATAGCATCAAGGAGCCCTAACCAAACTGGAGTCAATGGGAATCAGTGGGAAAACTCTTTGCTGGTTGGAGTCATATTGCATATAGGAAGATGACTGTTGCAAATTAGTTATCTCAGCTCCAGAACATCTCTGCAGGACCTCCTCACAGTAGTGTCCTAGCCCAACCATCATGAATTGCTTCATCAACGATCTTCCCTCTATCTTTAGATCAGAAGTGGGGATGTTCGCCGAAGCTTATACAATGTTAACCATCATTTGAGACTCCTCAGATATTGAAGCAATCTATGTCCAAATGTAGTAAGACCTGAACAATATCCAGGCTTGGACTGAAAAGTGGCAAGTAATGCATGCGCCACACAAGTGCTAGGCAATGATCATCTAAACATCACCCCTTGACAATCAGTGGCATTACCATTACTGAATTCCCCACTATCAATAACATATCAATAATTAACTCACCATATAAATATAGCCTCCTATACCAGTTCAGAGGCTAGGAATACTATCGCAAGTAATTCACCTCCTGACTCCCCAAATTCTGTCAACTATCTACAAAGTACAAGTCAGGAGTGTGATGGAATACTCCTCACTTGCCTGATGAGTGCAGCTCTGACAACACTCAAGAAACTTGACACCATCCAGGATAAAGCAGTCTGCTTGATTGACACCACAATCTACCCCCCGCCCCCCCACAACTTCTGATGCACAGTAGCAGCAGTATGTACTGTCTATAAGGTGCACTGCAGAAATTCATCAAAGATCCTTAGACTGTAGCTTCCAACCCCAAGACCACCACCATCTGGTAGGGTAAAGGCAGCAGATACATTGAAACATCTCCATTTGCAAGTTCTCCTCCAAGCCACTCACCATCCTGATTTAGAGATAAATCAGCATTCCTTCATTGTCACTGATTCACAATCCTGAAATTCCCTCCCTAATGGCATTGCAGGTCTATCTACAATATAGGGACAGCAGTGTTTCAAGAAGGCAGCTTATTACTATCGTTTCAAGGGTAACTTGGGATGGGGTGCAAATGCTGATTCAGTTAATGACGTCAATATCTCACGAGTGAATACAAAACAAGGCAATAGTGAGCACTGGCCAGAAACTACATCTGTCTGACAGGCAATGATGAAGGCAATTCGGGATGGTCTAGGAGGCAATCCCATGTTGGTTCCTTGAACATGATGGTGGCCTTTAATTTTTATTGGTGCATCATTTCAAGGAATAACTGAAGAACTCCGCAGAAGTTTGCGAGCATCCGCTCATTAATGTTTCTGGGCAGTGACTGATGTTCTCTTTGCTAAAACAGACTCATTTATTTCCTTCGCCTTGGATACAGGGAGCTAGGGTTATTAGCTTTATTGCTAGATCAGATTTTCCAAAAGTGTAGCATGGTATCAATCTCTACGATAGAGTGCCCTAACAGCAACCATCAGTATTCATCAATAGAAAAGTTTTTCATTCTATGAATGTGCAGATTATCAGAGGGCACACCGCTGTATGCAGTATCCAGGATCTGTCATGGCTCTTAAATTCTGGAGCACTCACATTAGCCTGCATTTTCTTCCAAAATCCCTCGAGTATTTACATGACTGGTTGCTCAGTGACAAAGGCTATGTCCTCATGAGCTGACTAATGACACCTATTCAGAATCCTCAAATAGGTGCTGAGGAGAAGTACGACACTGCACGCCTCTACAAAGGCCAGGTCCTGGACGTTTGAAAATGAGAAGTACGACACTGCACGCCTCTCCAAAGGCCAGGTCATGGACGTTTGAAAATGAGAAGTACGACACTGCACGCCTCTCCAAAGGCCAGGTCATGGACGTTTGAAAATGAGAAGTACGACACTGCACGCCTCTACAAAGGCCAGGTCATGGACGTTTGAAAATGAGAAGTACGACACTGCACGCCTCTACAAAGGCCAGGTCATGGACGTTTGAAAATGAGAAGTACGACACTGCACGCCTCTACAAAGGCCAGGTCATGGACGTTTGAAAATGAGAAGTACGACACTGCACGCCTCTACAAAGGCCAGGTCATGGACGTTTGAAAATGAGAAGTACGACACTGCACGCCTCTCCAAAGGCCAGGTCATGGACGTTTGAAAATGAGAAGTACGACACTGCACGCCTCTACAAAGGCCAGGTCATGGACGTTTGAAAATGAGAAGTACGACACTGCACGCCTCTACAAAGGCCAGGTCATGGACGTTTGAAAATGAGAAGTACGACACTGCACGCCTCTACAAAGGCCAGGTCATGGACGTTTGAAAATGAGAAGTACGACACTGCACGCCTCTACAAAGGCCAGGTCATGGACGTTTGAAAATGAGATTCTGAAGCTTCATCCACTCAGGTGGTGCACTGCTGTATAACACAGACAGAGCGTCCTTCATCTTTGCAGTTTGTTGCATTCTCCACAATCTCCCTCAAATAGAGGTGGGACAGCATCACTTGGCAATGCCCACATCCCATGAATGAATGAAAAAAAGATGTCATAGGTTAATACCTAACTTTTAACTGTGCCTTTTATCTTAACCAAGAAGAATAATTTGCATGAAAAGAAAATACCAATAAAATTTGCCAAAATATGAGCTACAGATTCAGGTGCTGTATCATCAACAGCACTTTCACAGTTTCAGACCAAGAATAGTAGCTAAAATTGAGGTCGCAGCCATATTCTTCTGAACTGACGTCAAGTAGCTACTGCCACTATTGTTCTGTGAATTGGTGATATAAATTGGTGGTATCAATTCTGAAAGCTCTTGTCAGAACAAGATTAATCCAGCCTCCAGCAGAATAGATTTTTAGTTTGGGTGTCAGTGGGTTAGCACTGCTGCCTCACAGTGCTGATTTGATTCCACCTTCGGGTGACTGTCTGTTTGGAGTTTGCACATTCTCCCTGTGCCTGGGTGGGTTTCCTCCCACAGCCCAAACATGTGTAGGTTAGATGGATTGGCTTAAATGTTCTTTAGACGGTCTGTATTGGATTCGATTGGCCCAATGGCTTGTTTCCACACTGTAGGGATTCTATGATTCTATGATTCTATTTCAGCTGAGGTGCAAAAGGACACAAGTTTACTTGTTTGAGCAAATTGTTGCTAAGACAGCCATAACGGAAAATTGAATTACCATCAATGTATTTAATTTAACTACCAGAAGCTTGACAAACTCTGTCACTCTCTTAATAGAAAACATTTAGAACTGCTTTGCTTTGAATAATAAACTTAACAAAAATAAATATCATACAAAATATACTGAGTACTTTAAATGTCTAACTCATTGGCTATGCTTGGCCTATAAACCCCTCTTAGGTAATGTCTGTTAGGACTAAATATTTGGATTGGTTAAAATTGATGCTAGCTCATTTACTATGCACCTTAAAACAGAATCCAAAGATTCACTTAATGTATTCACTAAACTGGTAAGCCTGTGCCATAGACTAATGTTTTTGGGACATGGGTTCATACCACATAGAATGTGGTGAAATTTGAATTTAATTTTAAAAAATGGAATTAAAAGCTAACTTAACAATCATGCAAATGAGGTTGATTGTCGTTACTGGTCTGGCCATATGCAACTCCCCCCCATAGCAATGTGGTTCGCCTTTAACCCCTGAAGTGGCTTAGAGATCCAATCAATTCAAGGGACAATCACAAATGGACAATACATCTGGTGTGTGTGTGTGTTTTTCTTTGCAAATGCAACATAGCCCATATCCAAAACTAAGAAAGCCTGACAGAAATAGTACTATGACTGCTTCACTCAATTCAACCTAATTTCTCTAAGCAATTCCAAGGCTACTTATTAACAGTGCCTAATCCTATTTTGGGCAACCATATGAGAAAACATCAAATCAAATTTTAGATCGGACACTTTTCAGATGCTCCTTAAGCACAGAATGTCAGTCTCCAATACTGGATATTGTGCCCTAGATTCTGAATAGATACAATGGTTTACTGAGCAATTGATCCAGTAGCGTTCATTGTAAAAGAAAAATGACCAAATTTTTGTTGATACAATTTTCCTCAAGTAACAGAATTATAACAAGCTCACTATATTTTGTTTTACTTTTAGAGTTTATATGAATAAAGATGTGCAATATGATTTAGTATAGTTTTTATGAATAATAGTACTGAGGTTCTCTGCATAACCTAAACAAACACATTAGTGAAATACCATAATGATCTTTAATCTTCTTAAACCTGAGACTCGAGAAACGAAACAACTAGCCAGTTTTCCTGCTATCCAAAGCTACTGGTATTGCATATTTTAAAATCCTGTACATAGTAAAATCTGCAAATATATTTCGATGTTCAAGGAGTTTAGTACATCTCTATGACGATTTCTAACTGGTTTTGAATTTGAATTCTAAATAAACAAAAAGTGAGGAGTTTAATCTTTTCAGTCATCCCTTAAAGTGCTACTTCAAATAAATGCCTGAAGTTAAAACATAACTGAAGGATATTGAAAAGAATTAGGTGAAGCGGAAACATAAGTTTACTGTTACTAAAATCTTTCTAATTAATGGTATCTGTTTAGTCAAACTGCAAGTCCTGTTAGGGTACTGTATGTCAAATATTAGAGGCTCGGCTAACACATAGATTGTTTTCACATGCATAAATGAAAAACAAAGTGGAAATGAATGTGGTTTTTATGCACAGTAACTGGGAAAGGGCTGTGGTTGATGAAAGAAATCAGTAGGTAAGGTCAGTCAAAAGACGCAAATTACAACACTGATCATACAAATCATATAATACACAGCATTCCAACACCAACTGAGGTGGAACCTTTGTCAGAATCTCTGCTTCAGCTCTTCTTTGTCTCACAATGAAGAAGGCTCCTTCCATTGGCGGTATGTCCTAAAAAAGCAATATTTGAGCCAACAGTGTCAAAGCACAGATAGTCACCTTTGAGGCCATTTCTCTTGAGATCACTGACAGTTTCATGTTGCATTACAGTATGTCAGAAAAAAGAAGTGATAAGTATATCAAGCTGTCAGTTGGAAACAATAGTGCAAAATAGTTCCATTAATACATAGAGAAAAGCGTATCAGTTACTCGAACGATAAGCACTGCAGTCAGTTTTTGTCAAGTGAACTTTTATCTTTTTTGAGAAAAGAGGTTTCTCAGATACACAAAGGCTCATTTATTCTCCAGGCAATATAGACAATGCATTCATCAAACTAAATCGGGCTTTTCACATCGAATTCAGTGCACCAGTGCAGATCACAGAAAATATTTGACCTATCACAGTAAAATCTTCAAGATATTCTATATTGCAGTTAATCCTAATATAGCATGTCATGATGTATATATAACTGACTACGTACCTAAACCTTCCGACTCAAAAAGAAAAGTATCATCCACCCCTACTTCTCTACACCAGGCGAGGAAATTCGCAGTATTGTCACGGGCAAAGAAAGAACCCGAAGCGGCATTCGCTTTGCAAGGAATTTTCTTTGGAAGCAGATGCTGTGAATATAAAGAAAAGTATTGATTCATTGAAGAAAATATCTCAGGCTAATGAAGTATGTGGCAAACTGTACAGTCATCCAGTAAACATATATTAAATGTTTTACATCTGCTCTTACCTCCCATGTGTGCCACTTAAATTCTGTACTTCTGGCATACTTATTCATGTCTTAACCCAGAATTTATGATCGGTTTGTCTTCAAATACACATATTGGTCAATGAATTACTCTCATTTTCTTTCATTTTCGCAAAACATTTTATGAAAAGAATTTTAGTCAAAGATTTCAATCCTTGTTAACTCAAACCCTTACAATGCCCAAAATAAGTGTTGAAACAAAATTTGAGAAAATATGAATTTCACAAAAACATGATTATACACACATTGGAGAGTACTTTGTGTAATCTGATCTATTCTTTAAAGCTTTCAATTGAGGGCCTCAGCCACTCTAAAAAGCTTAGATTTAGAATTGAGATTTGAGCTCACACCTGTGACTCTGTGAACTGAATTTTGATTACACAATGTAATGTTCCAGAATGTATCAACATTGGTCAGCTGCACTAAACAATATGCTTATTCAGTATCTTCAATTTTATGCTCAGAACATCATTTTCAGATGATTTTGAAAAATAAGAGAGTAAATTTAACTTGTTTATCTCAGTTGTAATTTATACTGAGTGTCTTCAGAAAATGTGTCTAGTGACAAAGTGAGACAAATCACAGCAAAATTATTACATACTTAATTGTGTTTTTAACGTTGTATGAACTTCAAAAAATGTAGTAAGATAGGCATCCAATTAGCCTAATGTGTAATTCCTCTTTATCTGAAAAGTGCATTCAGTCTTGAATCTGCTTTTGCATATGAGAGATTACTTGTAGTATTGTAAAAATTACATTTGACGGCATTTCCTGATAATTTCTTCCATTAAACAATGTTTAGTTTGCAATGTAATAGAGATCTGTCACATCATGATTACATTTTCCCTCCAGCTGCTCTAATCAGAGGAGAGTGTAAATACGATGTGATAAGTTGCCATAAGCAATTTCTGTCATAAGAATCATATAATCCCTACAGTGTGAAAACAGGCCATTTGGCCCAACAAGTCCTCATTTATCCTGCGAAGGGTAACCCAGCCACACCCATTCTCCTATCCTATTACTCTACATTTCCCATGAGTAATGCACCTCCCTATATATCCCTGAAAACAATGGGTACTTTAGCAAGGCCAATTCACCTAACCTGCACATCTTTGGATTGTGGATGAAACCAGAGCACACAGAGACTGGGTGAATCTACAGATGTCACACAGACAGTCGCCTGAGGCTAGAATCGAACTCAGGTCCCTAGCGCTGTGAGGCAGCAGTACTAACCACTGAGCCACCGTGCCATCACAAATGAGGACAAATTACCTTTGAATATAATAATATGTAGGACCTTAAAATGGTGATTTTTGTGCAATTCGTTTCAACTTCCCAACCCACTTTATCTGAAAATATTATACTCTTATAAAACTATGTCCCAGCTTTTGAGGTTATACTGATAACAACACCGTCAGAATTTGGCACCACGACCACTGTGAAACACAGAGCAACTCTGATATCTGAACATCATCATTAAACAAGGAAATGCAAAGGTTATTGTCAATGATTCTCACTCCTCAGTAAGATGTATCGTTTAAGTTATTGTCGATGGATATCCCAAAAGTCATTTGATTTGACATGGACTTCCACATTTTACTAGTCTTCCTGTGAAATTCCTGTAAAAAAGTGCAAGTCTTGTTGAATGAGTAGGATCTGTGTTAACAGTGTACTAAGTTATAATTATTACTGAAGTATTTCTCTGGTCTAGAGAAACCTACATGTGGGTATCTTCATCACAATATAAGCATTAGATGGGTTCCTTGCAGTTTCTACAGCAATGCCTGTACCAATCACAGCCCACTCGACAACTATCAGCACTCTCTTCTCACACTGCATCAATGTTGTTTCCCTTTAGCATTTCTTGCAATTGTCCGAATGAATGAAAGACAAAAATGTCATCAACATTCCACAGATTATAGAAAATTAATTTTTAAAATGAGTTATTAAATTCTGATGATCATATTCAAATGCATATGTCCTTATCTCTTGTTCTCTGTATGAAATGGTTAAAAAGTGAAGGATAATCAGTATTTTTTTCATTCTTGGTTTGCTATCTATGGAAATTATTTAATGTGATTTGATGACATACCATTGCAAATTACCCATCGTTGATGCTGGAATTAAATTAACATTTAAACTGATATTATCATTTTTTAAAAATACTGCCAGATCTTGGTGGGAAATTGTCTTCGTGGTCAGCATTGAGTATTGCCACTTCATAGCTGACCACAAGGTCTGGGAGCATCTGCTTCCCAATACAGGCTCACACAATCAGAGCAGTTTATACTTAATTACGTGAAGCATGTTCAGGGTAGTTTGAACACCATACACTGGCAGCAAGCTTTCTGTGAAATTTTAAGCATTAAGAAGGGTGAAGTCCTGGAGAATTTAAGCCACGTTTTCAAATTTCCATGGATATTCTAAAATCATGATGGACTTGTTGAACAATCTCTGCTGAAATTTACCTCCCACACTTGTGGATAACATTGAATGTTGTAATTCTGCTTGAGGTGACATTGTTTAATGTACACACATGTACACAAAAAGTGATCAATTTCTTTCAAAAGCACTCATATGTTGAAGCAAGATGTAACCTTATTGGAATGCAGTAGTAATATAACAGAATCCTAACCTTTCACCTAGCATAATCTCACACAGTTTATCTTTTTTATGAAGTGCTAAGCCTTTGTAAACTATTTGGAACAAATGATCTGCTGTTTCACATAGCAACTAAAGGATTCTTGTGGCTCGGCGGGGGGGAATTTAAAAAATAATTCTAGCTAGTTTTAAGTAATCAATTACAATGCTGCCACATTGACTCCAGTGTTAGGAGTACAATCTTGACTGATGAAAAATGGAAACACTAAGCATGATTTATTTCTGCACAATAAGAAGAGCAAAAGGGTAATAGATCCATTTAAACCTCCAGGGATTAGCTGACCGTACCCTTTTGTGATTCGCTGCAGGCTCAGGTATGAGTCACATGCTTAGGCTTATGAGCCATAACCAAAGGCAATAGCATAAAATGTGCAATGGCAGGAGAGGCAGAACCTTGAAGGACAATGGCGGCTTGCAGACAAACGATCTTTCAGGCAAATGACTTACATTTCCTTTAAGCACTCAAGGGGAAGGTAGAAGGAAAACATAGGAAACTACCTTGTGTATGTTTTCCTTCATCATAGTGCTTCTTAAAGTTGAAAAGGGGAGGTTGCTTCAGACCACTGAAGAGAAAAGCATGAAATGGAGAAATGAGCAGGTGACCTACTCTCAGGAAGATCATTGCTATGATTGCAGTCCTCCCAAGTTATATACAGCACAAAACTGAAATGTAAATTTAGTGCACCTTGTAGAAAACCATACACAAAAGGAGTATGAGTTCAGGCTAAGCCAGCAATGTTCAGCATTGAATTTACTGTTAAATTTAATTTGTAATAACCCAGGAAGCCCAACTGGAAAGGAACATAGAGTCTTGAGGTCTACAGCACGAAAACAGAGCCTTCGGTCCAACATGTCCATGCCAAGCAGATATCCTAAACTAATCTAGTCCCATTTGCTAGCATTTGGTCCACTTTCCTCTAAACTTTTCCTATTCATATATCCTTCCCGATGCCTTTTAAAAGTTGTAATTGTACTAGACCACACCACTTGCTCTGGCAGCTTATTCCATACATGCACGACCCACTGCATGAACAAGTTGTCCCTGAGGTCCCTTTTGAATTTTTCTCTTCTCATGTTAAACCAATGCCCTCTAGTTTTGGACTCCACCAGCTCGGGTAAAAGACTTGTCTATTCACTCTGTCCATGTCCCTCATGGTTTTATAAACCTCTATAAGGTTACACCTCAGCCTCTGACGTGCCAGGGAAAACAGCCCCAGTCTATTCAGCCTCTCCCTGTAGCTCAACCCCTCCAACCCTGGCAACATCTTTGTAAATCTTTTCTGCACCCTTTCAAGTTTCACAACATCCTTCCTATAGCAAAAAGACATCATCACTTATTGTTGAGCACGAGTCATTGCTAGTTCCAGCCAGTTCTGCATACCCATCCCTGGTTCTACTTTATTTTTATTGAACCTATTTTGCTGATCAATTTGTTCAGAGATGTAGTTACACACCTCTGGAGCAGGTGAGACTGGAACACAGGCCTCCCAGCTCAGGGGAAGAGATTCTACCACTGTACCACAAGAGAGCCATTAAGAAGTTGTGATACATCTGCATGGCAGGTGGGACTTGAACCTGGATCCACTGACCCAGAGGTAATGAGTCTGCCACTGTGTTGCAATAGAGGGCCCAGTGACGAGTTCCAGCTGGGCAGCCGTTGCCTGTTACCAAGGGAACTCATACTTTATCAGCTCCAACAGGAGATTAATTAATGATTTCCATATGGGCCTTGTAGGGGTATCACAAATATATCGTTCAATTCGGTCAGAGGTTCAACATGCAGCTTAAAACAAAGGTTTACCAAAAATTTAGATGATTTGATACCAAGATCTGGTAACCTAACACAAAATTGTCAGAGTTGGCCTTTTTTTAGTGATATGAAAATTTTCCAAAGGGATTGACAGTTGCAAAATATCTTATAACTTTCAAAGCAGAGCATTTTGCAATATCAGTGGAAATGTTACAACCTCATCCAGTCGATAATCAGGAATGCTACACCAGGTAAAAGTGAACATCAGCATCAAAGGAAATACTCTGAAAATAGTTATTCTATAAAACATGTTGGATCATCTTTGTAGCAATAGCAACAAATTCAGTTGGACTTTAGAAATCTCACAAAATACCACAATGCAATGACAGCAACCATAATAATCCATTATTAACATACTATATTTTATTTTTATCCATATTATCCATTCATAGTCAATGACATGATGTCAATATTAATCAACCTGTTTCTTACCTTCTAGTCTCTCATGCAATCACAACAGACTGAAGGAAGTCATGTTGTGGAATGGATTAAAAATTAAAAATCACAAAATGGAAAAGTAATCTGCTGTGTTGCAGTGTCGGTATCCCACTGGAAAGGGAGTTTAATTTATTATAATAATTAAATCAGGTTGACAGAGCAGATGGGAAACCTGATTTAATTGAAAGCTAACTGGTCAGATTTCCCAGGGCTCAGGAAGCACAGTAGCAAAATGGAAATGGAAGCAGACTGATCAAGCAAAATGAGGTTATCCAGCACTGTTTGTAGGGCAGAAGGTGTCATGCTCCTCAAGTACGTATTATGCTAATTATTCCGCTCCACATTGTTATTTGGAACCCTTCTCCAACTACAATCTGAAGCTTTTAGCCCTACATTTTTTGTAACTCTCACTACCAATTTTGCCCCATGATTTGCCAACATCCCACTTTTTCTGGCTTGCCATCTACTAACACACTTTCTACCTTTTGCAGTGTGGCCTGCCAAAATTGCCAAGGATTATCCCAAGACTCCCTGACAGGGCTCTTCTATAGTCAGCTTCCAATCAAATGCATTGAGTAGCATGAAGTTCATATATTAATATGGTTGAAAGGAAGTAAACTTACCACAAGTCATTTCATACCTAACAATGTGGTTTATGTTACAATCTGCAATCAATCTTGTGCACTGAAAATTAACAATCACAAGTGTGGATATCTTACCTTCTTATTTTAGTTTTTGTAGATTTACGGATCCCTTTCCTTGACATCTTAATTGTTGAAGATTTAAAAGTAAAAATAAGGATTTTATTTTACTTCACTTTCATCTTTTTTCTCCCTCTCTCGTCTCTTAATCCATTTCTTTCTTTGTCTTTATTTATCTTGTTGTCAAAAGGCAGTTGGACATCTATTTAATTTGTAGACTTTTGCTACAAAAGTTGGGAAATGGAACTTAACTAGTCAGCTCTTTAAAAGCTAGCAAAGACATAATGGACTGAAAAGCCTCTGTGCTGTGTGGTTCTTACACAGTTGCATCCCCTGCTCAGTCAGGTCCGAGATGCCCTGTAGATGACACCATACTATTTGAATCTTGCACTTTCAGAAATTTGCAGGGCAAAATATCAATGACATTAAATGAGTAAGGTCAATTCTAGATAACAAAGAGTGCCATTTGTTGGACTGCTATAGAAATCTTTGGAACTAGTTTGAAAAGATTTCATTGTTACTGACATACTGAAGAGACTGTTTCAGTAAACCTCCACCACAGACTATAACTACTTACTGCAGTATCCACTGCTGAATTTGGAAAGCTAATAACGAAAAACTAGATTAATGTATTTTCAAACCTTGACAGAACTAATCCTCGTACGCTACATATTTTAGATTTAGTCTTCTTATACAGGAGTTGATAAAATTCAGGGGAAAGATTGATTACTGGAGTTAAAGAAAGATTTTGTAATGAATTCAAAAATAAACTAATGGATCCTTTAATATTTTGAAATGTGAACGATGAGTGCAAATATGTGCCCATTTTGCACATATCGGTAGTTCTTACGTACTGTATTGATGATAATTTTGTCAAGTAAATCTTTGGAAGAACTATCTTCACCTCTACACACTGTTGTGCCGCATGGTAACATAGATAATTTTCAGTTGTCATCTCTTATATTGCAGTAAATTGAAATAATTATTGTTGAAATTTGGCTAGCACCCAGACAATGATGCTAAAACGTCACTCCCAGTAATTCCAGTATTCCTGCCTTCCCAAATTCAGGTTGGTTATAAGCTAAAAACCAGGTTGATTATTATTTAACCAGGAAATATCCAATGCTAGGAGGAATCATTGTCTGCTCCGTCCTCACTTCTATTTTTGAGCTGAAATATGGTCAACATAATTCTTCCATGATTGTTAATAAAGCTTTTCTCTCAGATTAATGACATTATTCATAACTACACTACTATTGGGAACCTGGGTTTGAATCCTGCCATGGTAGATGGTGGAATTTGAATTCAATGAAATTTCGGAAATAAGAGTCCAATGATGGCTATGAAATTATTGCTGATTGTTGGAAAAACCCATCCATTTCATTCATGTCCTTCAGGGAAGGAAACTGCCAAACTTACCTGTGCTAGTTTATGTGTGACTCCAGAGCCACAGGAACGTGGTTGTCTCTTAACTGCCCTTTGGGCAATTAGGGATGGGCAATAAATGCTGGTCTAGTCAGAGATGCCCTTGTCTCGTGAATGAATTTAAAAAATCACTTATCTATGTCAGTTGTAACAATCTATGTCAAATGCAACACAGGAGAATAAGCATGTTATTTAAAGATTGTTAGATGATCTTTCCTTGTGTTCGAGTAAAAAGAGAAAAGCTATTCGGAGCTTGATATTTATGTTTAATTATTTTAAAAATCTAACTGTACTAGCAGTTAAGATTGAACTTGTTTATTAATATGCAATTTTAAGTATGTTTTATAGCAGAAAAGAGAGGACTGACACTTATCCTATGCCATCCAAGCAGCATTTCCACCCAACAGCAAAGATGCATATTGATCAATACAATTGGGCTCACCAGTAAGTTTAAGTATTAACATTCCAATGTGCCGGAAATATCACACGCCAGGAAAACCAACATACAAATTACATCAGTATCCAACTTCGCACAAATATGTACCTCTTCTGGGAAAAGGCAAATCAATGCTATTATGTTTTCAATTGTCGAGAGATCAGAGTTGAATTTCACTACCCCAGGTAAGAAAACGACATCTCCAGATGGTAAATGCAAATTGAGAAAGTAATGTCTTCACCATATGGAGATTGTTGCCTGACTTAGGAGAGCCGAGTTAAAAGAAGACTGAATGAGCTGGCGGAACACTGGCTACAAAGTTCGTTGGTAGATTATCAACACATTGTGCAATGAAATAGCACTGTGAAGTAATAAGTCAATGCTTTAAGCATCGCGACAAAGTGCTAGAGCATAGATTTTGATCTTTCATTCCTCACTTAACATGCTTCTAACTTCTACCATGTCACTGGGGAGAAAGACAAAGCAGAGACAGGGGTATCCCTGCAGAAAGGAAAGTAAGAGGAAGAATCAACTGCTTTTGCACCTTTCATCGGAGCTAACTGAGGAGATGCAGAATTTTAAAATGGTCACAACGCAGAAGGAGGTCATTTGGTCCATCATGTCCAATGCCTGCATCTATTGAAATCTCAAAATATATCACTGGCCATCCTACCTGTATGAAAATGAGAAAGCAAATATAATATGGCTATCCTTTGTCTAGAGCTCTTCCAAAATGGCAATTTTTGAAAAAGCTAAAAATCATTTTCTTAAATAAATGATGCAATAATTTTGAGTTCTTAATCTGATTTATTTTACATTTACAAACCTATTGACTGTGTTTTTCTGAATTGGCCCCAACATACTATTCTTACTAATTAACCTTCATAATTTACTACTCTTCATTACTTACTACTCTTTCTGCTGGCTTTTGTTCATTGTTTCCCTCTCCATATTCCTCTTTGTTTCCTTCTGCATTCCCACTGCTTGCTGCCCTCTTTAGATCCACTTCTTGCTGTCCCTCTCTTGAGTCCTCACTTGGAAGAGCCAGGATGAACAAGTCAGGAGAAAGGAAGTACTAAGAGGTGAGAGAAGAACTTGGGAAGCAGGAGGGAGTGAGGGGTCTGTGAGATAGAAGTGGTGAGTTATATAGTGTGAAGGGGTCAGGAGATGGAAGTGGGAAGTGGTAGGGAGGTAGAGGGGTGGATGGCAGCGAAGGTTTCGACAGATGAAAGCAGGGATCAAGAAGCAATGATGGGATCAGAAACAGGAAGCAACTGAAAACGGGATTAGTGAAAGAGACAGGAACGAAACAGGCAGTTGGGATGGAGTGATGAGGATTGGGAAAGGTCAATGGCATCAGAGGGTCATGAAGAGAAAAAGAACTGAGATGATGTAAAAAGCAAGAGGGAACGGGAGGGCGATGAAGGGGTGGGTAACAGCAAGTAAAGGAGAAAGAGAAGCAACAAGTGAGATCCAGTGGCGGCTGAAGGAGGGAAGTGGCCAGGGAAGTAAGGGGCTGAGGAGCAAGCTGAGCAACAATACATTTAATAAAACTTGCTGAATATGCTTTATTCCAAAACAGTTCTTGATATATACAAAATCACATCACAAAGCAAAAGTGGAGACAAGTTGTTCTGTTATTTACAAATCACAGTAAAATTAAGACATGCTATTAGAACGCTCTTTAGAAGAGGGACACCTGTGAATGAGATGGATTATTACATTAAATCAAAATGTAAATTAAGTTTTTTCTTTGCCACTGAATAATGAATTAATCTCCTTTTCACTGCATTTGTCTCTTAATGCTATGATGCAAGTTCACAGGCCACAGGACATTTGCCAGAATTTTAAAATGGCAAATGTCAGAATCAATAATGCTCTTCATAACCATCGCAAGCATTGAAAAATGGATCCTTTTAGTAATGTTAGGAGGGAGTAATTTGGTTGGGAGTAATTAAGTAATTTCTGTGTGTTATTACAGCTGGCATTTTTTTCAATCTGGCCAGGTAGAAATTAAAGAAGACAAGCAGTAGATTTTTGCATTATATCTCAGTATTGGAACATCTAAAAACAACTGCTAAGTTTGTCTTACTAAGAATAATTTATTAGTAGTTTATTATTTTTTAAATTCATATGTTCATTCAGATGGTAAGGGTATTAGCTAGAAATAAAACGCAGTACTGTGAAAATGTATGAGGACAGGTACATAGACTTAAAGTATTCTGAAAAGTGTTCTGTATAGGTACTTTGTGTCAGTCTTCATGGTGAAAGATACCAGCAGCATCTCAGAACTTCAAGAGAATCGTAGGGCAGAGGTAAGTGCAGTGGGCATTACTAAAGAAAAGTTGCAGGGGAAGCTAAAAGGCAGGAGGTGCATAAATCAACCAGACTGACTGGACTACACCCAGCTTTCTGAAGGAGATAGCTGAGGAGATTGTGGAGGCATTGGTGGCAACCTCTTAGGAATCACTGGAATCAGGAAGGTCCCAGAGGACTGGGAAACGGCTAGTGTATCACCCTGATTATGAAGGAACAGAGGCAGAAGAAGGAAAATTATAGGCCAGTTAGCCTGAATTAGGTTGTTGATAAAATTGCAGTGTCTATTATTAAGGATGAGATTGCTGAGTACTTGGAAGTACAAGATAAAATAGAATTGAGTCAGCATGACTTCATCAAGGAGAGGACATGCCTGACAAAGCTGTTAGAATTCTTTGAGAAAGTAACAAGCAAGTTAGACAAAAGAGAGCCATAGGCATAATTTATTTGGATTTCCAGAAGGCCTTTGACAAGGTGCTGCACTGAAGGATGTTAAATAAGATGAGAGATTTGGTGTTGGGGGTTGGGTTTAGGCATAGACAGGGGATTGGCTGACTGGAATAAGATGAGAGTGTGGATAAAAGGGTCTTTTTCAGGATGGCTGCCAGTAATTAGTGGAGTTCTGCTGGGGTCATTGTTGGGACCACAACTATTCACATTATACATTAACGATCTGCATGGAAGAACTGAGGACATTGTTGCTAAGTTAACTGATGAAACAAAGACAGATGGAGGGACAGGTAGCGTTGCGGAGGTGGGGAGGCTACATAAGGACTCCAACATGCTAGAAGAGTGTGCAAAGAAGTGGCAGATGGAATACAATGTAAGAAAGTGTGAGGTCATGAACTCTGGTAGGAAGAACCGATTCATAGATTATTTTCTAAAAGGGGAAAGGCTTTTAGTCTAACTTTCAGTAGCTGCTTGAATCTTGAAACTGGATGTTGAAGCCGTTATTCTTCTCTCTGTTACAGCTAAGAGCTTGGGTTATCTTACTGCTACTAGAATAGCATGAGAGTATTGAATTTACCTTTGCGAAGCATGTGTTTATGGGATGTTATATTGGAACAGTTGCTTTTTAGTAGGTAAATAATCTATTTTTCTGGTAAGCTTTCCAATAGAGTAAAGTTATTTCAATTCTTCTTTCTTTTGTTTGTATTTTCACTATAGTAAAAGAATAATGTGTGCTTTGCTTCAAGCCTGGCAGTTTGACCAATCGAATTGCATCCAGAACACAACACCTCACACTTTAAAAATAAGTAAAGGTTGAGGTCTAGGCTATCTTTTTAATATATTTTGAGGGGATTTAGACTGGTTCATAACAAGGGGTCTGGGGACATTTACAAAATTGATCTTGGTTTGTCATGTGAAGAGCAGTTGAGGATATTGGGTCTGTACTCAACGGAGCTTGGAAGGATATGGGGGTGGGAGGTAACATTGAAGCTTATAGAATTTGGAGAGGTCTGGATAGAGTGGACATGGAAAGGATGCTTCCACTAGTAGGAGAGATTAGGACCCAAAAGTACAGTCTCAGAGTGAAGGGATGATCCTTTAGATGAGGAGAATTTTCTTCAGCCAGGGGATGGTGAATCTGTGGAATTCAATGCCATAGAACACTGTAGAGGCCAAGTCATTGACTGTATTTAAGACTGAGATAGATACATTCTTGATCAGTGATTACAAGGAGAAGGCAAAAGAATGAGGTTGAAAAACCAGTCATGATTGAATGGTGGAGCAGATTTGATGGACCGAATAGCTTAATTCTGCTCTGATACCTTATTCTCTTCTGGTCTAATGTTGAATTTGATTCAAATTGATTTCCTGAAGAAGGGCTGATGCCTGAAACGTCGATTCTCCTGTTCCTTGGATGCTGCCTGACCTGCTGCACTTTTCCAGCAACACATTTTCAGCTCTGATCTCCAGCATCTGCAGTCCTCACTTTCTCCTCCGCAGTGAAGGTTAAGCAGAGAACACAAAATTTGCATTGCCTGGTTATTATCGTGTCAGCATGATGCAGCCTAGAAGGAAACACACTACTAAAGCTGCACAATCAGTGTGGTCATGGTTTGCATGAGGACCAGCACATCTGCATTTGGCAATGCTAGCTGTGTCGTTTACATGTGAGATTCATTCAGGCTACAGCAGTTCATGGACTTATTTAAGACAGTCTTTCAGGGAAGGAAATGTAGTATTGCATAATGAGAAAGGGCTAACGATTAACTTTGCCATAAAGGAGCCTTTGGGTAACAGTGGCTACAATATGGATTTTCAGTGGGCTTTTGGTAAGGTCCCACTTTCCAAAATTAGAGCACATGGGATTGGGGTTAACATATTACAATGGACTGAGAATTGACTGAATGACAGGGAACAGGCAGTAGGAATAAACTGGTCATTCCCACATTTCCAGGCTATTCCCAGTGGAGTGTTTAATAGACTGATATCAATATATTGAATTAAGCAGTAAAAGATCATTAGAGATTTGCAAGGGTTTTATGTTAATCTATAACTCAGCACAAACACCAGTTTTCATTGTTTTGTATTCTGGATCCTTTTCCCTTTCCAGTGGCTATGATCCCACCGAAGAAGAACCCTGTTCCTTTTTTTTGTTTTAACGAACCCACCATCAAATTTTCTAATCATTCAGTCAATACTGAACAAATGCTGCCAATTATGGGCAATGCAACAATAACAAAAATCAAAAAGATGGGGAAATAAAGCAAATGACTAAATCAAAAAGGAGTTAGTGGAGGATATAATGGTCCCCAG
This sequence comes from Chiloscyllium punctatum, assembly GCF_047496795.1. Lineage (NCBI taxonomy): Eukaryota > Metazoa > Chordata > Chondrichthyes > Orectolobiformes > Hemiscylliidae > Chiloscyllium > Chiloscyllium punctatum. Next base: position 84,431,504 of record NC_092760.1, read on the forward strand.
CATCCACAGTACCATCTCCTTATGAACGTTTCAAGGATCTTAGCGGACAATGTTTAGGTCTGGCAATCAGGAATAATGATCCCTCCATGACCCTGCTGCTTGGACCTGTCGATGGTTACTTTAGACAGACCAAGGCCCAAGGGGAGATTCTCTGACCTGCTTGTCTGTCCCTGTACCAAGTGCACAAACATCAGGAACATGGGGCTGAAGTACACTCAATAGAATAATGACAAATTCTCTAAGTGACTAAATGCCAATAAAATGACATTGAAGAAAGGAAACAGGAGCAGGCCATTTAAACCTTGAGTCTGCTGAGCCATTCAACATGATCATGGCTGGTCTGACATTCTTTATTGCCCATGACCAAAATACACATGGTGCATGGACTCCACGGCACAATAAACGGTACAGGAGGGAACCAGTTTGGGAACCATCTCAATCTACAAAAGGATGGAATTGCTGCATGTTGTGCACTCCACTCCAAATCCTCAATAAGAACATAGCTCTCTTTTTGAAAAACCAATGACTGAATAAACAAATTTATTAATGATAAAAAAACAATAATTAACAAGCACCACCCACCAATAACAACAAAAATGTCAGAAATGTAGGGAAAGAGAGAGGGTTAAATCAAAACAAAATTGAAGGGGGGATATCAGAGATATCAATTAGTGTTGGGCTGTTCAAAATCTATAAAAATTATTTTGATGATGTGGTGGCTAAATGTAATATTCTCAGATATTGCGTAAGTACATAAGAATGTAAATTCTGAGGAGTCTGCAAGTGGATTTGGACAGGTTCAGTGAATGAAAAGGAACAATGCAGATGAAATATAATGCAAATCATTGGAAATGAGAAATACTGGTCTGACTCGCAATCACCAGTCTGCAAGACAAAGTTCAGAAAAGAAACAGGAGAAAGGAATGCCAATGATCTCAAGGCCAGGAAATATTTCCATCTCCCAGAAACATCTATCAAATGTGTGGTTGGAGATAAGGCGCTAGAACTGGGCTCATCAGCCAAGCAAGAACCCACAGCAACAATGAGAAGGAATTTCCTAGGTGGACAATCATACCAGTGAGTGTGTAATGATGATGACTTCAACATGGAGCTCTGTCATGTCCAGTATGTTCAGTTCCAAATATTTGTTCTTTCACCGCTTTTCCCTTGAGTAGAAAAGTAGTTTTCTACTGAGAACCCCGTTCCACCTCTCTTTCTGTACATTATGCCCTCTTTGTTCCCTAGCCTCCATTTCTATGCCTTTTCAGATACTGAGGGGAACCAGTTGTATTAAATTAGGACAAGAAAGGAAATTTTGTGGGATATGGATTTGAAATTTGTACCTGTACAACGTCAGGAATTCCAAATCCAATTCGAAATTGAAGACTATGTTAATGGTTGGTACTATTTATTCTGAATTCTCAAAAATAAGAACTTAAAGAGATTTTCAACTACAGTTCCCATTGGTAATTCCGGGTTTCTGGCACAGAAGCCTTCAAGCTCTTCAGAACTCATTGGAAAAGTCAAATATCATTCATTTAGAATGGATAGGTGGTACGGTGGCTCAGTGGTTAGCACTGCTGCCTCACAGTGCTAGGGACCCTGGCTCGATTCCAACCTCGGTTGACTGTATGTGTGAAGTTTACACATTCTACCTGTGCCTGTGTGGGTTTCCTCCAGGTGCTCTGGTTTCCTCCCACAATCCAAAGAGGTGCAAGTTAGGTGAATTTGGTCATACTAAATTGCCCATGGTGTTCAGGGATGTGTAGGTTCAGTGCATTAGTCAGGGGTAAATGTAGAGTATTGGGCAGTGGAATGAATCTGGTTGGGTTACTCTTTGGAGGTTCATTGTGGACCTGTTGGGCTGAATGGTCTGTCTCCACACTGTCTCCACGGGATTCTAAAAAAAGGCTATACAATCTTAAGAAATAGGAATAGGAGTAGCCAGTCTGCCTATCCAGTCTCCTGTGCCATTCAACAGGATCATGGCCCATCCAACATTCTTCATGGCCATTTTCCCACCCTTTCCCCATTACCCTTGATTCCTCTATTGATCAAGAATCTATATATTAAATATACACAGGATTCTGGCTCCACAAGTCTGTGGCCCTTAACTCCACTTGTTGTTTCCTGACAATTAGCTAATTCTCCATTTATGCCAATATACTATCTCCAATACCATGAGTTCTTACCACTTAACCTTGCCAAAAATGCCTTCCAGAAGTCAAAGTACAACAAATCTACTATTTCTCCTCTATGCATCTGGTTGAGCCCTCCTTGAAAAACAAATTGAACAAAGTGATGTTGGAGTGCAGTTTCATAGTTTCTTGAAAGTGAAGTCTCAGGCAGATAGGATCATGAAAAAGGTGTTTAGTATGTTTGCCTTTATTGGTCATAGCATTGAATATAGGAGTTAGGAGGCCATGTTGTGGCTATATAGGACATTGGATTCTGGTCTCCTTCCTGTCGGAAAGATGTTGTGAAACTTAAAAGGGTTCAGAAAAGATTTACAAGGATGTTGCCAGGGTTGGAGGATTTGAGCTATAGGAAGAGGTTGAATAGGCTAGGGTTGTTTTCCTTAGAGCATCGGAAGCTGAGGGGTGACCTTATAGAGGTTTATAAAATCAGAAGGGGCATGGATAGGATAAATAGACGAAGTCTTTTCCCTGGGGTGGAGGAATCTATAACTAGAAGGCATAGGTATAGGGTGAGAGGGGAAAGATATAAAAGAGACCTAAAGGGCAACTTTTTCACGCAGAGGGTGATAGGTGTATGGAATAAACTGGATTAGTGGTGCTGGAAGAGCAGAGCAGTTCAGGCAGCATCCAAGGAGCTTTGAAATCGACATTTCGGGCAAAAGCCCTTCATCATTCCTGATGAAGGGCTTTTGCCCGAAACGTCGATTTCAAAGCTCCTAGGATGCTGCCTGAACTGCTGTGCTCTTCCAGCACCACTAATCCAGAATCTGGTTTCCAGCATCTGCAGTCATTAGATTACTTACAGTGTGGAAACAGGCCCTTCGGCCCAACAAGTCCACACCGCCCCGCCGAAGCGTAACCCACCCATACCCCTACATCTACATTTACCCCTTACCTAACACTATGGGCAATGTAGCATGGCCAATTCACCTGGCCTGCACATCTTTGGACTGTGGGAGGAAACCAGAGCACCCGGAGGAAACCCACGCAGACACGGGGAGAACGTGCAAACTCCACACAGTCAGTCGCCTGAGGCGGGAATTGAACCCGGGTCTCAGGCGCTGTGAGGCAGCAGTGCTAACCACTGTGCCACCGTGCCGCCCACCAATTGTTTTTACCGTATGGAATAAACTGCCAGAGGAAGTGTTGGAGGCTAATATAATTGCAACATTTAAAAGGCATCTGGATCAGTATATGAATACAAAGGGTTTGGAGGAATATGGACCACGTGCTGGCAGGTGGGACTAGATTGGGTTGGGATATTTCGTCAGCATGGACAAGGGGACCGTTTCTATGCTATACATCTCTATGACTCGAATAAATTAGTCAGACGTGATTTCCCTTTCATGAAGCCAACCTGACTCTGCTTAATCAGATTATCATTATGCACTTTTTGCCTCTTTTTGAAATCAGGTGCTAGTTTTCCAATCCTCTGGTTCTTCTCCAGAATCCACAACCATTTACAATCACTATCTCTGTAGCTACTTTCTTTTAATATCTAAGACACCAACAACTCTTCTGAACTCTTCCAACACTTAACACAGTATCTCCAATCACTCTGCGGCAGCCAAAGAGAGGAGAAAGATCTTCATTTGAAAGTTCTCTGGTGATCATTGAAATGACACTAATGTAACATGGGGGCCTTCATGCAGCTACAAGCGTCTAAGTGAAGTTCAATATGGCAGTTCAAAAACCACATCTGTATTAGGGTCTGAGTGAGTAATCTGTCCATTCCACATGCTCGTATTACATGCATGACATATCTGTGGTGGCATGCTCACAAACATGCTGCTATGGAGGCCATCCTTGGAAATGGCTCAGCCACCATTTTACAATCTCCAGTCTTTCATTGTGCCCACAACTTTGTGTAGCCTTTCTATTGTAGCAGTTTTCTCTGGATGAAATATACATACATTATATGCAATTGATATAAGAATGCATTTAATGAGCTATTAATTGCCAGCTTAATGGCAATACGTTTTAAAGGCATCATTTGTAGTATCTAATTGTCGTGGAAAATCAAAAAGGAACTCTTGATCTGCGGAAATGAAAGGTGAAGTATCCCTTGGGAACTCTGAAAATGTACTCTTAAAAATTGAGAATAACCAGTTACAAACTTTAACACAGTTTCTGATACATTGGTTTGGAATTCCTGGCATTTTATACATTTGAAGGTCTGATGTGTTGTAGATCACAAGTATATATTAAATTTTCTTTATTTTTTATTATTTACTGATTCAAGTTCTTCACAAACAATCTGCAAATGCTAAAATACAGCAATAGTAGTTTGGTTGTGAATTACCTATTTCAATGTCATATACCTGAAACAACATAGAAATCCAGATTTAAACAATCACTTAACTTGATACACAATCCCAGCTTAACAGTAACTATCTATAGCACCAAAACAGCCTTTTGCTATGGGTGAAATTTAAATATTTTTTAAAAAGTCACCATCTTAATGTCTTCCAGTATTGATTGAACTATGGTAAATTTCTTACCTTGGCGGCTTTGTTTTCACTGCTGTTTTCTTTGAATTTCTCCTGTAATGTTTGTGCCAGCTGACAGAGAAGTGCTCCATTATCCAGCTTTTCCATAAAACTTTCTGCTGTGATCTCTTTCCCTTAAAATAAGAAAAGTAAAAATTAAAACTGATGATTGTTATGTTCTGTTACTTCCCAGTAGTCTCGCAAACAGGCAGGTGCATAAAAGACACAACGAGTTGCTTTTGTCAAGATAATTCTCACATACATTTCACATGATTCTGCCACAATCTTACCATAGTCCATGTCATATAGTCATTGAGCAATGAAGTCATATATCATGGAAACAGACCCTTCAGTCCAAACAGTTCATGCCTACCATAATCAATTAGGCCCCTATTAGATTCTGCTTGGATTGTTCCCTTTGTCACTGGAATAATAACTATGTACCTCCTAAATCTTATTTAAAATTTAAATATCACCAATTTATATATTTTTTATTTGCATAACTGTTTTGTGGTACTTTTTTAAAATTTGCTCTATGTTATGATGGTAATGCAACAAACTATCAAACTTCTTACAGGAAATGTATCCTTCTAAAATGAGGAACAATATCTCATTTTCAGATGAGGCACTTTACAGCCTTCTAGGCTTAATATTGAGATCAACACCTTCAAATTGTGAATTCCCACCACCCCACCCTCCACCCCCCCCCCCCCCCCCCCCCACCCCCACCACCACCCCGATCTATAGTATAAATACTGTCCATCCACACTTCAGATCTGATAAAGAGGAATCAAAACTTGAAACATAAGTTTGCTTTCTCTCCATGGATGTTGCCTGACCAGCTGTGATCTCCAGTATCTGTTGTTTTCAGTTCAAATGACTATCAAACTTTCTCCCTTGCTGCAGAGGTTTCATCTTTCTGTGCGGGAGATTTTAATCTAATTTTGCAGCGGGATGAGGCACAGATTTAATATTATGTCGGGAACAATCAGATGTAAAAGGAATGCTATTAGGCAGAGAAGACATGGCAGGATAAGACACATGGCAGGATAAGTAAATTCTATCTATTTTAATGCAAGGAGGTTGACTGGAAAGGTGGATGAACTTATAACACTGACCAGCATGAGAGAATATGATATTGTTGCATTCACTGAAACATGGTTGAAGGAATGCTAGAATTGGCAACTCAGTACTCCAGGGTATAGAAGATGATGATGGGATATAAGAGAAGTGAAGGCACTGCATTATTAATAAAGGAAACCATTATTGCAATAATGAGGCAATATGGTCTAGAAGAGTTTTCAAATGAGGCCATCTGGGTAGAGTTTAGGAATAAAAAAGGGACAACTACATTAGTTGGATTAGACTACAGGCCTCCCAACAGTCAGTGAGAGAAAGAGGAGCAGATATATAGTAAAACACAGAAATGTATGAAGAGATAAGGTTATAGTTGTAGGCGATTTTAACTTTGCTAACATTAACTGGGATCACTTTAGTGTGAAACCAATTCAACTGGGCAATTTTTAAAATGCATTCAGAAGAGTGTTTTGTGCCAGTTTACAGACAGTCCTATGAGAGATGAGGCACTCCTAGACCTAATCCTGGAGAATGATAGTGGTCAAGTGGTTAAAGTTTCAGTGGGTGAATATTTTGGGAAGAGTGACCATAACTCAGTAAGGTTGGAAATCATTATGGAAATGGATAATAATGATGCAGACACAATGTAATCTAAATTAGGGGAAGGACAATTTCAACATAATTAAACAGGACCTGGTATAGACTGGGAGCAGCCACTTGCTGGTAAATCTACATTTGGAAAGTGGGAATCTTTTAAAAGCAGTATAGTGAGAATTCAAGGCCAGCATCTTCTTCTAAGAATGAAGGGCAAGGGCAGCAACTCCAGGGAACACTAGATGTCAAGGAATTTAGAGAGTTTGATAAAGTAAAAGGAGGAAACATCTGTTAGGCATAGTGCATTAAAAACAGGGGGGATCCTTCAAGAGTAAAAAGAATGTAGGGGTTTGCCCAAAAAATAAATTAGGAGGGAAAACAGGGACTACAAAATAACTTTGGCAAATAAGATTATGGAAAACTGTGAGGTATTTTATCAGTTATATTAAGAGGGAAAGATTACCAGGGAAAGAGTGGGGGCCTGTTTAGAGACCAAAGGGGCAATCTGGCATGGAGCCAGTGAAAACAAAAAATGCTAGAGATCATCTAGATTTAAAATGTTAACTTGCTTTCTCTACACGATTGCTGGCTGACCCACTATGATCTTCAGCATTTTTTATTTTCACTACAGATTCCAGCATCTGCAGTAATTTGCTCCTACATGGAGCATGGTTGAGGGTGTAAATGAATATGTCTCATCTGTATTCACAGAGTTGGGATGGTGAGGTTCTAGAACATATTAAGATTAGTAAGGAGGAGATATTAGATGCTTTAGCAGGCATGAAGGTGCATAAATTCCCAGTGCCTGATCCCAGGCTGCTATGGAAGTCAAAGGTAGGAGGTTGTTGGGGCACTGATGGAGTTGCTTAATACTTTGTTGGCCACAAGTAAAGTACCAGATGACTGGAGGATAGCTCATGTGAATCTTTTGTCAATGAAGGGCAGCAGAAAAAAGCAAGGTAATTACAGACCAGTTAGTCTGACATCAATGGTAGGGAGATTATTGAAAAACATTTCTGAAAGACAGAATTAATCAGCACTTGGAAAGGCAGGGACTAATCGGGTATAGTCAGCATGGAGCCGTTAGAGGGAGATCCTGTCTGACTAGTTTAACTGAAATTTTTTAAAATGTGACTAAATGTTTGCTGTGGTTTAATGGATTTTAATAAAGCCTTTGACGAGGTCACATGGAAGGCTGGTCCAAAAGTTAAGATCCCATGGGATACATGGAAGTTGGCAAACTGATGCGAAAAGTAGCTTATAAATAGAAGGCAAAGGGTAATTTTCAGTGTTATCTTTGTGATTGAAAGCAATGTACCACAGTGATTAGTGCTGGAAGCCTTGTGGAAGACCCCAAACACCTCTCACTCAATCATTTCTCCCTCCTATCATCATGCAGAAGATACCGGAGCATTCGTTCTCTCACGACTAGACTGTGCAACAGTTTCTTCCCCCAAGCCATCAGGCTTCTTAACACTGTCTGATCGGACTTTTTTCCATCTGAATTTATTTGCACGACTTTGAATCGCTGCTCGAATAATGTCTATTAATTATCATTCTTTTATTACACTGTAATTTGTGTGGCTTGCACTTCTTATGCACTTTATGCTACCATTTGGACAATCATGTAGTTTGTGCTGTCCATGTAGCAACTTAGTCCTGGAGGAATGCTGTCTCATTTTTTACTGTATCAGTTGTACAATAGAACTGATAGAAATTGGAGAGGGTGCAGAGAAGATTCACCAGATGTTGCCTGGGATGGAATGTCTCAGTTATGAGGATAGGCTGGATAGACTGGGGCAAAGAAGGCTGTGAGGGGTATCTGAATGAGATGTATAAAATTATTTGATGGGGTAGATTGTGAGAATCTTTACTAAAAACCAAAAGAACTGCAGAAGCTGTAAATCAGAAAAAAAAACACAAGTTGCTGGAAAGCTCAGCATGTCAGGCAGCATCCGTGAAGAGAAATCAAAGCTAACTTTTTGTGTCTAATGACCCTTTCTCAGAACTGATGGTAGCTAGGAAAATGTTGGTTTATATCCAGAAAATAGTTTTTTTTGGGGGGGAGAGCAGGGGTAAGATGTAAATGATAGGTAGGCATAGAGCAGAAATAAAAAGAGAAGACAGTTGGACAGAAACATAAATTGATAACAATTGGGCTGGAGGGTGAATAGAGTCATAGAGACGTACAGCATGGAAACAGACCCTTTCGTTCAACTTGTCGATGCTGACCAGATATCCCAAATGAATCTAATCCCATTTGCCAGCACTTGGCCCATATCCCTCTAAACCCTTCCTATTCATGTACCCATCCAGTTGCCTTTTAAATGTTGTAATTGTACCAGCCTCCACCATGTCCTCTGGCAGCTCTTTCCATATATGCACCACTCTCTGTGTGAAAGAAATACCCCATAGGTCCCTTTTAAATCTTTCCCCTCATCCTAAACTCATGCCCTCTAGTTTTGGACTCCCCCAACCCAGGGAAAAGACTTTGTCTATTTATCCTATCCTTGCCCTTCATGATTTTATAAATTTCTATAATGTCACCCCTCAGCCTCCAACACTACAGGAAAACAACCCTAGCCTATTCAGCCTCTCCCTATAGCTCAGACCTTCCAACTCTGGCAACATCCTTGTAAATGTTTTCTGATCCTTTCAAATTTCACAACGTCCTTCCGATAGGAGGGAGAAGAGAATTACATACAACAGTCCAAAACTGGCCAAACCAATGTCCTGTATAACCGCAACATGACTTCCAAACTCCTGTACTCAATGCTCTGACCAATAAAGGAAAGTATATTAAACACCTTTTCATGATCCTATCTACCTGAGACTGTACTTTCAAGAAACTATGATCCTGCACTCCAAGGTCTCTTTGTTCAGCAACACTCCCCAGGATCTTACCGTTAAGTATGTAAGTCCTGTCCTGATTTGCCTTTCCAAAGTACAGCACCTCACATTTATCTAAATTAAACTCCATCTGCCATCTCTCTGCCCATTGTCCCATCTGATCAAGATCCTGTTGTACTCTGAGGTAACCTTCTTTGCTGTCCACTACACCTCCAATTTTGGTGTCATCTGCAAACTTACTAAATATACCTCCTATGTTCACATCCAAATCATTTATATAAATGACGAAAAGCAGTGGACCCAACACCGATCCTTGTGGCACACCACTGGACACAGGCCTCCAGTCTGAAAAGCAACCCTCCACCATTGCCCTCTGTCTTCTACCTTTGAGCCAGTTCTATATCCAAGTTGCTAGTTCTCCCTGTATTCAATGTGATCTAATTTTGCTAACCAGTCTACCATGAGGAACCTTGTTGAATGCCTTACTGAATATAGCTCGCGTCCACTGCTCTGCCCTCATCAATTGTCTTCCTTATTTCTTTAAAATTTGTGAGATATGATTTCCCATGCACAAAGTCATGTTGAGTATCCTTAATCAGTCCTTGCTTTTCCAAATACATGTAAATCCTATGCCTCAGGATTGCTCCCAACAACTTGCCCACCACCGATGTCAGGCTGCCCAGTCTATACGTCTCTGGTTTTTCCTTCCTACATTTCTTAAATAGTTCACCACTTTAGCCAACCTTCAGTCTTCCGGCACCTCATCAGTGGCTATTGATGATGCAAATATCTCAGTAAGGGGCCCAACAATTACTTCCCTAGTTTCCCACAGAGTTCTAGGGTACACCTAATCAGGTCACATGGATTTATCCACTTTTATGTGCTTTAAGATGTCCAACAACTCCTCCTCCCTAATATGGACATGTGCAAGATATCAATATTTATTTCATCACATTCTCTATCGTCCATATCCTTCTCCACAGTGAACACTAATGCAAAATACTCATTTAGTATCTCCCCCATCTCCTGCGGTTCCACGCACAGGCTGTCTTGCTGATCTTTAGGACACCCTATTCTTTCCCTAGTTACCCTTGTGCCCTTAATGTATTTGTAGAATCATTTCAGATTCTCCTTAACCCTATTTGCCAAAGCCATCTCATGTCCCCTTTTTGCCCTCCTGACTTTCCTCTTAAGTATACTCCTACTGTCTTTATCCTCTTCTGGGGATTCACTAGATCTCTGCTGTCTATACCTGACATATGCTTCCTTCGTATTCTTGACCAAAACCTCAATTTCTCGAGTCATCCAGCATTCCTTACACCTATCGCCTTGTCCTCCATATCCACCACAAATTCACCTGCACCTCCACACTCATCATTTACTGCATCTGCTGCACCCGATGTGGCCTCCTCTATATTGGAGAGACAGGCTGCCTACTTGCGGAACATTTCAGAGACCACATCTGGGACACCCGGACCAACCAACCCAACCACCCCGTGGCTCAACACTTCAACTCCCCCTCCCACTCCACCAAGGACATGCAGGTCCTTGGACTCCTCCATCTCCAGACCATAACAACACGATGGCTGGAGGAAGAGCGCCTCACCTTCCGCCTAGGAACCCTCCAACCACAAGGGATGAACTCAGATTTCTCCAGTTTCCTCATTTCCCCTTCCCCCACCTTGTCTCAGTCCCAATCCTCGAATTTAGCACCACCTTCCTAACCTGCAATCTTCTTCTTGACCTCTCCACCACCACCCCCACTCCAGCCTATCACCCTCACCTTAACCTCCTTCTACCTATCGCATTTCCAATGCCCCTCCCCCAAGTCCCTCCTCCCTACATTTTATCTTAGCCTGCTTGGCACACTCTCCTCATTCCTGAAGAAGGGCTCATGCCCGAAACGTTGATTCTCCTGCTCTTTGGATGCTGCCTAACCTGCTGCGCTTTTCCAGCAATACATTTTCAGCTCTTCACCCAATCAGGAACATATTGTCTCCGGATTCTTGTTATCTCATTTTTGAAGGCTTCCCATTTTCCAGCCAACCCTTTACCTGTGATAATCCACCACCAATCATTTCTGTTGAATAATACTTCATTTCATTTTCTAATGATCTTCATGATTACGCAATACATGAATACCCTTCACATTAATTTTCAATTTTTTTTTTCAGCTCATCACAATTTCCTTACCATTCATTACCTCAGTGCAAAGGAGCATTCAATGCTTAATAAACTTAACAGGTTTGGCAGCATCTGTGAAGAAAACAGAGTTCATGTTTCGAGTTTGGTGACCCTTCTCTAGAAGGTCCATAAACTCTATTTTCTCTATTATCTATATCGAGAGATATTAAGATTGATAGATAGATATCTAAATCTACATATTTTCTCTATTATCAGAGATACTGCTAGATTTGTTGAGTTTCTCCAGCAATTCTGTTTTTGCTTCCTTCTGATCTCCAGCATTTACTGCTCTTTATTTTTGTCAATATTTGAGGACTTCCTGAGGCTTGGCTTATGTACATTCTATCAGACTCTTCTCCCAAGTATTTGTTGGGGTGGTCTAGCTATCAATACAAGTCCATCTTAGCCTATTTCCCAATTTGCCTGATTCTTTCTCAGCCTTGAATGGATGCTGCTCATTTTCATTCAGCCTTTACATCTCTTGAATTCCCTTCCCAAAATCTCTTTGCATTGCATCCTCCCTATCAGTCTTCAGAAGCTTTCTGAACACTTACTTATGCTGCTGGTTTAGCCCTGTATAGAAATTCCACTTTTACAAATACTTTTAGTTTTATTAGTGTTTCATTTCATGCTCAGACATATAAAGCATTCTGATACATTTTTCCAACATCAGGAGTTGTGTATAATTGCAAACTGTTATCCTAATTTTCCAATTACTCTGGGGAGAATATAAAAAATATATTTTGAATGCTCTGCATTCAGTTTGAAATGAGGGCATGATATTTTACAATGTCATCACAAGACACTGTAACACAAGCAGGCATTCAGCAAAGGCCTTCTACAGAATTAAAATATTCTGGGTTTTTCTCATCAGAAAGGATAAAGAATACTTGGCTTGAACTATTCTGCAGCTTTTCAACAATGATATCAAGATAGGCAGTTATATTGAAACCAATATAAAGCATACCAGAAAAAAAGGCTCAGTTGCAACTTGGCATCAAATCAAAACAAATCAAAAATAGGCCTAGTCCAATTATCCTTGAAAAGTCCTTGTCACTTCTATCTTGTATAAGTGTCCATTTAAAGAAATCTGGCCATACTGAGGAATTTTAAAGTTAATGTGGTGCTTATAACAAAGTCAGCCAACTGAACATCAAAGAATACGAGTTCCCTGATTGGGGCTGTTAATGTGGTCCAATCAGAGAGACCTGGTGGATATAAAAGGATGATTGTCAAGGGGTATTGACTCAGTGAGAGGCAATTGTCAAAGGCTATGCATTTGTAAATGAAAGGTGATTGGTGATGGGATGTCAGCCTCTGAAGAATTATTTCAGTTAATGTCAGGTCTTTTTCCTGAAAGAAAGAAATCTTAAGCTCTTTAAAAGGCTTAATACTGTCTATACTGCATAGCCATGAGCCCTTGCATGAAAGGATTTGCCTATTCCTACAGCCAAAAGAAACTCCCGAACAAGATGGATCCAAATGCAAATTCACAGAGCAAATCATTTTGCCACCAGGATGGCTACTGCAGTCCAGCAATTAATAAGATTATCTTGTGCTAATATTATTTTATACTGGTCTAAAGCAGAATCAACAGAAACTTTACAATGTTATTCTAACTCAAAAACTGTATTATAATCTCAAAAGAAAGCCAGCTTTTTAAAAATTCGTTCATGGGACATGAGGATCACTAGCTGGGCCAGCATTTATTGCCCATCCCCGGTGCTTTTGAGAAGGTGGTATTACTGACCAATATAGTGGAGGGTGCTCTCAATGTGAAGATAGGACTTCATGTCCACAGAAACTGTGCAGTGCTCACTCTCAGCAACACTGCCATTAACAAATGCCTCTATGGCAGGCAGATTGGTGGGATGAGGTCAAGTGCATTTTTCCTTCTTGTTGGTTCTCACATCATCTGTCATATATCCAGTTTACTAGCAATATTCTTTAGGATTCAGTTACATTGTTTAGTAATGTGCTGCTAAGCCATTCTTGGTGAGTACATTCTGCACTGTTGCCATTTTCAACATTTTCTCTCTGTGGTATTCAACCTGGAGGAGTACTGGATCATTGGCTGAGAGACATTGTAACACAGAAGTCAGCAGGTTTCTTTACCCATGCCTGAACTGATGTTAGGAGAATTCATAGAGTCTAGAGTCTATGTTGAGAACTTCTAGATTTCCCTGCAACTGTATATCGCTGAAATCACCTCTGCTGAGTCTGTGCTGCTGAATAGACAGGAATATCCAGGGATGGTGATGGTGTTATTGAGACTGTGTCAGGCTGTTGCTTGGCTAACCTATGAAACAGTTCTCCCAATTTTGGCTCTCGTCTCCAAATTTTGGCAAGGGGGACTTCACAGGGTTGACAGGGCTGAGGTTACTTTCATAGTTTCTGGTGCCCAGGTCCTCACCTTCTGGTTAGTGGTTGATATGACTGAATAATTTGTTAGCCCACTACAGAAGATAGTTAGAAGTCAACCACATTGTTGGGAGTCTGGAGTCACATGTCAGTCAGATCAGTTAAGGATGTCAGCTTTCCTTCCCAATAAGGCATGAGTAGACTTTATGGTAATCAACAATGGTTTCACAGTCATCATTAGACTTTTAATTCAAGATGTTATTGAATTTGAATTCCACTATCTACCACGTTGGGCTTTGAACCTGGGCTTCCAGAACATTACCTGGGTGACTGAACCAGCAAATACCACTTCCCATCATCTCCCAGCTAATTAAGTAAAATTTGGGCATCATGAACCCTCAGAGTCTGAACTCTTTAAAATCATTGATGGATAGGTTTTACATGGAAATAAAAGTTTCTTAGAAATCAAAGAAAGACAAATCTATCTGGAAATTAATACTGATATTCACCCTACTTGGTACATAATGAGGCTGAATTTAATTACAGTTAAGTTGCCATCTCTATATGTAAGAAATTAGTGATTCAACCTTAAGAAAGAAAATAAACTTTGAAAGCATCATTGGAATTTTCAATTTGCTGAAACTCAGCAGCTCTCACAGTAAAGTTACAATTATTGGTGTTCAGTGACAATAATTCTCTCCCGATCTGGGTCACTAATTCTATAAGTCTTCACCCAGGAATTAAGGTAAATGCTACTTTAATAATTGGTGGATATCTTATTTAAAACGTTTTGCTGTAACAATAATTGACTTAAAACTAGACAGTCTAAGAAAAATAAGTGTTTTTTGTAGTATTTTTTCATGTTCTTATTGACTATTTTCATTATATAGTGAATCACATTTTTAGTTCTTTAATAAACAGCTATGAAATTTACAATTTAAATTATCAAAAATGGTCTTCTGGATCATTAATCCATGTACATTACTCTTTAGTCTCTTTGGTACAGGGTTAAATTACTGAAGAGTTATTCCCAGGTCCAAGATATTGTAATCTGTCTGAAACTTTTTAAGAGAGCTATCTATATGTTGACAATTCTGACAGCCAACTACAAATATTTAAGGAGTTCAAACTTTCAGTCTTATTTAGTATCTTTGTGATTCTCAATACTCTACCAATTGTTGAGGCAATCATCCTAGAAGTATATCAGATCTAGGATTGTCCCAGAAAGGGGATCCGATTATAATGTGCAAAAACACCAAAATTCAAAGTGCTTTTCATTCATGTTATTTTATTATTTCAGATACTGAAGCATTCCTAGCCTGCATGACTTGGACAACATTCTGGCAATAATTCATAAGTGACAAGTTACACTCTTTGGACATAAGTACCAACGAATGAACATCTCCATCACAAGAGAATTTCATGAACTCTCGTCAATATTCCACATCACCATCAACAACATTCTAGGCATCACCAACAATGCAAATACTGTTGCTGCAAGTGCCAAACAGTAATTTGTAATTCTGTAGCAATTATCCCATTGTTTGTCATCCCAAAGACTGCCCACCACCTACAAGTCACAAGTTAAGAAGGGGAACGGCTATTCTCTGTTTACCTGGATAAGTGCAATCCCAATAATGCTCAAAACGTTCACATCATTCAAACGAAGCAACTTTCTGAACAGTATCATCTGAGTGTTTAATTTTGTACCACTGTCAAAATGTGGCAACACGGTATACCAGCTACAAGATGCACTGCAACAAGTGGCCAAGATTCCTTTGATGATGTCTTCCAGAAGCATGAGCTCTACCATAAGCATGAGCTCTACCATAAGGGCAGTAGATACATTTAGACACCACAACCTGCAGGTTCTCCTCCAAGCCACACACAATCCTGACACGGAACTAAATTGCCATTCATTCACTGAGTCAAAATACTGGAACCCCCTTCCTTAATTGTGCTGTTGGGAATAATTACATCATCATCATCTTCTCAAACACAATTAGGAATGGGAAATAAATGTTGGGCCTGCCAGCAGAGTTTAGATCCTCAAAACAACATTGAAAAACGGCTAGCCTTTCTAAACATAGCTGATGAGTGAGTAGCATTATTCTTAAAGAAGTAAAAGAAAAATAACCGTAGGATTTACCCCTTAGAGGATTCCATTCCTCACTTCTAATGATACGCTTTGCGGTTATATATTTTGCATATACAACTGAAGTTATATTTAGTTTATTGGTGCAAATCTCAGTGCAAATCCAAATTTTGAACAGTTCAAAATATATTGCAATTAATATGTTGGAAATTCAAGTAAGTATGACACTCATATCAAAATGTCCAACCTGACCAGTGACATTTCTTTGTAACCTAATAATTGTCTTTTGGCAGGAAGTAACTTCACTTGCCTTTTGCAAAGCTATAATGTGTTGATGTTGATACAGAAATCAATAGCACTCAACACAATATTTCTTTTACCATATCAAAGGAACATATTTAGAATATTATCTCTAACTGCTTAGAAATATAAATTCATTGGAGTATCAACAACTAGTTTCAAATATGGATTTTTGACTTTAACAGGATAATTCTTCCTCAGGAAAAATAATAGAAAACCAGATAATGCAATTTTCTGTTTTTGGGCTTTGCTGAAAATGAATACAATTGATTTCCTGTAGTTGTGAAAAATTCACCTTGAGACTGCACAGCAAGAATAAAATTCTCATCCTGAATAATTGCATTCCACATTGCAGATTTTTGGATTCTCTTTCAGGACGAATGCCAGTACAAATACTGCCGGGAACTTGAGGTAATAAATTTTAACATTTTAATCTATTAAAGTGTCATTCATATTAAATGCTATTTCATGCTCCTTGTTTGTTCAACAGTTCAAGAATAATAATAGCACATTTTCTATCTTTGAAGTTATATTTTCTATTTGTTCCATAATACTCTAAAGTCCTATTTATTTATCTGTGTTTAACTGACCAGTCTTTAGCTGGCTTGCTGCCTATCCCATCTGCAGCCAAAGAAAAATTTATAAAGTGTCAACTTCCAGCTGCCTGCATTTCATTCCTGCAAAAGGTAATATCATTCTTTACCAAAATATACATTATCATCAAACAGAACAGAAGGATAGCCAGTTTAATTAAAAAATAAACAAATGTATATCGGTTCAAGTATTGTTATCTAGAATTCTATGAAAAGCATTCTCAGCAGTGATATTACTGAAAGTGATTTATAATAACCTGTAGTAAAAATAATTGGGATATTAAAAATTTTCCATCTTTCTTCAGCTGATCCCCAGTTAAGAGCCTCTTCCTCCTCTTAAATGAAATCCTTTCACCCAGCTATATTCTGTTTCCTCAGATATTCAATGAAGTGCGATCCATTTCCAGGTCCTGAGAACTAGTTTAACACAAGACTTAAATGTTCTCATTCAGTGGACATTGTGGAGTGGTTCTTGGATACAAAGACAGTTTCTCTTTACACATAAAGTTTTTAGTTACAAAAATGTGCCAAATACAAATACTTGTGTTTATCATATCCAATAAATTCTCTTTAACAGCTTATTTGGAATTATACATTAAAAGGTGTTAACATGAGAGGCATGTTGAAGAATTTTATATGAGTTCTGTGATAATAGGTACTGTAATACCTATCAAATGCAACAGTAAGAGACTGCCACGTTTTACTATATTGAAATGCTGGGCAATAGGAAATATGGTGAGAATCCTTCAAAATGTTAAACAGAGTTGAAGTTCCTTTTAATTTGCAGGCGCTTGATATTGATAATGTGAAAATACACAATGTACCATGTATTTTTCCCTACCTCTGGACTAGGAGGTCTGGGTTCAAGTACTACCTGCTCCAAATGTATGTCATGCATTTCCAAATAGGTTGATTAGAAAATACTTTACCTGTACCATGTGCGAGTACAAATATCACTCTCTTTGATGAATATAACATTCAGTGAAACAAATCATGTACAAAAATGTGGACTCCAGATTCATGATCTCCGGGGAAAAATGGGAAGTTAAGATTCAATCAGTTTCTTTAAGAGTTTGGAAGAAACCTCCATTAAACCACCATTTCAGAAAGTATTCATCATGAAAAGCAAGTGTTTGGTTATACATCAGTCTATACATCAGTAAAATCATTCTTGAAATTGAATGTTTTGTGAATTTCTTCAAGAGTTTTTCTGTTAATCAAGCACGTAAACAAAATGGCTCCATACTAAGAATTATTTTAAAAACAAATGGATTCAACTTTTTGTAAAGATTGGAAGCTACACAGAATAAGAGATCAATTAGCAAAGAAATATACTAGAAGATAAAAAAATCTCAAATATATAAGGTCTGATCAACAGAATAAGAATTGAAAGAAATGTGTTTAGCTCCTCACAGTTAAAAAGAGCGTAAGAGTGCTACTCTTTATTCCATCATTCAAGTTATTACAAAGAGTCACAGAAATATGTTTAATATAGGATTTAGAAATATCCTAATGATATCAAACTATGTTTTCAGGTGACAAAAAGACAAATTGCTGGAAAGTCAGCAGATCTGGCAGCATCTGTGAAGAGAAATCAGAATTAACATAATATAACTCAATAATCCTCAGTTCTGAGGAAGGGTCACTTGATTTGAAATGTTTATTACGTTATGTTTAGTTAATTCTAATTTCTCTCCACAGATGCTGCCAGACCTGCTGAGTTTTTCTGGCAATTTCTATTTTTGCTTCTGATTTACAGCATCTGCATTTCATTCGGTTTTTATGTTGTCAGGTGAGTTCTCTGCCCAAAGGGAGGTCCAGTTCACAGCATCACAACATCTACCAAGGGTAGAGCAAGGGGACATGTACTGAATCTACACTGGCTGCTACAAGGGTCAAACCCAATACTGCTGGCAGCCATCTGATCCATATTGGCCATCCAATCAACTAAGTCCAATCAGCGTCCAGGGAATCTGGGTTGCTGTGGTAGCATTTAGTTTTGTATGTAAGTTGAAGCCTGGATCTCTGGATAATCATGACGTAGGCTCCAATTCCTTCTCCATCACCTGGCTGATCAAGAGTCTCTCCCACTCTTACCTGGCATTACAAGTTGACACTCAATCTGGCCAGGTTATGAGCTCACTTTCAACTTCTGGAGTGGAACTTTAAGAGAATTCAGAGGCAGAAATGCAACTACTGTGCCACAAAACTTCCTTCTGTCACTATGATTGTGAAAAATTATAGCATTTAAATATGATCTCAACAAATTAATTACTGAATGCTGCCATTTAGTGTGGTGCTGTTATCACAAATCTAATCAATGACTGGAATTTATCTGTATGTTTCGTCACAAGCAGAAACAATTTATTTCAGCCTAATGAGAAGTCTTGTCCTGTTGATTAAACACTTAGATAATTATACCCTATAAATTGAAGGTGAGATTTGAGCTAAATTCAACTTAAATTCAGAACTTGTAATTGTTAAATAGATTAAAATTTATATAACCTAAAGTTATTTAGTTGAGATTTTAATGTTTAGATTAGAATATACAATAACCATCACTTCTGCATGACTAAAGATTAAAATATGTTTTCCAAACAGTAGAAATTGATGCAGGTAATAGATTTCTAATAAGAGCAGTTAATATGTTGATTTATGCTTGCGTAAAGATATTGAATGAGTATTTGAATTAGAGATCCAGGAAAATATTAGCTAAATAGATATACAGAAATGATCAATTAACACATTGAAATTTCTTCATTGAGTTATAAGGTGCAGAATGTATCTAGGTTGGGTTAAATATTATAATATTAAACCATCATATAACCATGTATACATGGGAAATTCACTTGTATATGTCACATATTCAGGGTGAGCTTGCCAATTGGATACAAAGTTGTCTTAATGGGAGTAGACAGAGAGTGATGGTGGAGGGTTGTTTCTTGTACGGGAGGCCTGTGACCAGCAGTGTCCCACAGTGATCGGTGTTGGGTCCACTTTTGTTTGTCACTTATATAAATAATTTCAATGAGAATACAGAAGGCATGGTTAATAAATGTGAGGATGACATCAAAATTGGTGGTATAGTGGATAGTGAAATAGGTTATAGTTGATAAAATGTGGAGCTGGAAAAGCACAGCAGGCCAAGTAGCCTCAGAAGAGCAGGAGATGAAGGGTCCTGTCTGAAATATCGACTCTCCTGCTCTTCTGATGCTGCTTGACCTGCTGTGCTTTTTCCAGCTCCACATTTTAACAACTTTACATTCCAGCATCTGCAGTCCTTAATATCTCCAAGTGAAAAAGGTTATCTAAGATCACAAAGAGATCTTGATCAATTGGGCCATTGGGCTGAAGAATGGCAAATGGATTTAATTTGTATAAATGCAAAGTAATTGCATTTTGGCAAAACAAACAAGGGTAGGACTTATACAATTAAAAGTAGAGTCTTGATTAGTGTTTAGAGAGACCTGGGGTTCAGGTACATAATTCTTTGATGTTTGCACCACATATAGATAAGGTGGTTAAGAGGATGTTGAATTATAGGAGTTGGAACACTATGTTGAGGTTGTAAAGGATGTTGGTGAGGCCATTTCTGGAGTACTGTGTCCAGTTCTGACCACAGTTATAGGAAGAATATTATTAAGGTGGAGAGGTTTCAGAAGGGATTTATCATGATGTTGCTGGGACTGGAGGATTTGTGTTATAAGGACAGGTTGGATAGGCAGGAACAGTTTTCACTACAGCGTAGGAAGTTAAGGGGTGACCTTATAGAGGTTTGTAAAATCATGATGGGTATATACAAGATAAATTGTGGCTGCCTTTTACCTATGGTGTAGGATTTTAAGACTAGGGCACCAATTTTTAAGGTGAGAGAAGAAAGATTTTAAAAAGACATGAAGGGCAATTCTTTGCAGAGAGTGGCAGATAGTGAAGACGTTTACCTCAAAGTACAACAGGAGCTGATCAAATTGGCTAATGGGCCAAGAAGTGGCAGATGGAATGTAATTTAGATAAATGCGAGGTGCTGCATTTTGGAAAGATAAATCAGGGCAGGACTTAAGCATATAATGGTAAAGTCCTGGGGGGTTTTGATGAACAAAGAGATCTTGGAGTGCAGGTTCATAGTTCCCTGAAAGCGGAGTTGCAGTTAGATAGGACAGTGAAGAAGATGTTTGATACGCTTGCCTTTATTGGTCAGTGCATTGAGTACAGGAGGTGGAAAGACATTTGCAGCTGTACAGGACATTGGTTCGGCCACTTTTGGAATACTATGTAATATTCTTTCCTCCCTGCTCTCAGAAGGATGTTGTGAAACTTGAAAGGCTTCAGAAAAAATTTATAAGAATGTTGCAAAAGTTGGAGGGTTTGAGCTATAGAGAGAGGCTGAATATGCTGAGGCTGTTTTCCCTGGAGCGTCGGAGGCTGAGGGATGACCTTATAGAGGTTTATAAAATCATGAGGGGCATGGATAGGGTAAATAGCCAAGGTCTTTCTCTGGGGTGGGGGAGTCCAAAACTAGAGGGCTTAGGTTTAAGTTATGAGGAAAAAGAATTAAAAGGGGCCAAAGGGGCAACTTTTTCACGCAGAATGGAATGAGCTGCCAGAGGAAATGATGGAGGCTGGTACAACTGCAACATTTAAAGAACTAGAGAGCATAGGTTTAAGGTGAAAGGGGTAGGATTTAAGTGGGACCTAAGGGGCAACTTTTTCATGCAGAGGGTGCTGTGTGGATGGAATGAGCTGCCAGAGGAAATGGTGGAGGTTGGTACAATAACAACATTTAAAAGGAATCTTGATTGGTATCTGAATAGGAAGGGTTTAGAGCGATGTGGGCCAAATACTGGCAAATGGGACTAGATTAATTTAGGCTATCTGGTCGGTATGAAGAAATTGGACTGAAGGGTCTGTTTCTGTGCTATACAACCTTATGACTCTATATGTGGTCTGAACAGGTGGAGGAGGTGGATGCAGGTACAGGTGAAACATCTAAAAGACATTTGGATGGACACATGAATAAGAAATGTTTGGAGGGATATGGATCAAGCTTAGGCAGGTGGGACTAGTTTGGGATTATGGTTGGTGTGCGCTGGTTGGATCAAAGGGTATTTTTCTGTTCTGTATGACTCTATGATTCTGTAACATGACACACAAATTATCCACTTGGTATGCTTTCAAATAGCTCCATTGATTGTTGTTACTCAATATCTAAAGTTTAAATAGATACTTTGTGACTGATACTCCTGTTTTCTGGTAAGACATTCAGGCATTATATACAAGGTCAAAGTTAAATTTATAGAAAGCAGCCACATGTTCTTGGAATCACATTGGGAATTCCATAACTTCATAAGCCACTACACAAGAAGTCAACTTAGCATGCCTGCTCAAATAACGCAGTTCAGTTTCAAATCTCAACTCAAAACCCATAACTTTCTTTATCGAAAACAGAAATTACAACGCAACCAACATTCTAATGTGTTCTTTTTTGGTTTATGCATTTCACATTCTGAGGTACAGAGGTCTTTAATAACACAAAG
This sequence comes from Chiloscyllium punctatum, assembly GCF_047496795.1. Lineage (NCBI taxonomy): Eukaryota > Metazoa > Chordata > Chondrichthyes > Orectolobiformes > Hemiscylliidae > Chiloscyllium > Chiloscyllium punctatum. Next base: position 84,453,779 of record NC_092760.1, read on the forward strand.
ATTTTTACCACATATTGTATTCACTTGGACTGCCTGTCACAAACAGCAAGAAAGGTAGACTTAGCCTACGGGATATATCAAATGTCCAAACATCTAGAATACCTGAATCACTGAGCATGAGAAAGAAGAAGCACTTGAGAACAATAATGGAAAAGCTGCTGGTCAGGGGGTCAGGCCTTATCTTTCCTCGATTGTAGAACCTACAGCTGAAGACATCACAGGCCCACCTCATAAAACAAACTTTTTTTTTCTAGTGCAGTTGTCTATTGGTATCACTTCAGTCTATTCACAGTATCCTCCAACATATTACCATGAGTATGCAGGAGTCACTAACCACATCTGGAAAGCAAAGACTTCCTAGCAATGCAATGTACAGTGTAGTGTATACCGTATACATTGACACTTCTATTGGAAACTATGGTAGCACAATTGCTATCCAACTGAAGTATACCTCACCATTGTTCAAATGGTGCAATAGAACCCCTGTACCCTAACATAAAACAAGTCCTTATTCAGCTCACTTACAGGATGTCCCAGTCAACATTTATTATCGATCTCAAATTGTGCTTGATGTACAACTGAGTAGTTTGCTGGATAATTTCAGCTACCACATTTATCTCAGCCAAACCAGGTAAGGACAATCCTAAAGGGTATCCACAAATCACATTGATTTAACAACAATACAGTAGATTGATGATCACTTGTTATTGTTACTATAGAAACATTTTACTCCAAATATCAATAGGGTTTCTAGTTGGGATTTTGATTGGTCACTTGGATCTTTTGCAGAGGCAATTGGGGAAATATTATTGTGCGGGAATCTAAAATTCATTTTCATGTTGATGAGTTAAAGTCCTTAGAAACTTTCAAATGTTGGCTTTTCTAACCTTTTTTGCATTCGTTAGCATGTTATGAATAATCATTAACACCACAACTGACTGTAATTATATTTACAAATGTAAGCTCATCAAAAATGGGAAACACGTATTCACAAACCTGACTATACATATGAGGCGTCAACCCACTGAGGTAGATGTTTTTCTTCAAGCTCCAGTGACTACAAATTATTTCAATTTCTTAACTATTTCATGAACAAAGCATTTCTTTGCTCAAATGCTTACAATGTAAGCAGTCTCCATGGTAATTGGCTCATAAAAAGTATCCACCTGGTTTAATGTTGTTAAACACATACAGTGTTATGGCTGAAGCCTGACCAGTTAATGAGCCTGTTCATGTGAGACAGACACACTGACCAGGGAAGGTATAAGCGGCTGAGCTCAGAGGGCGACTCAACTCAAAAAGCCAGTTTTGAGTTGTGTCTTTGTCCCATGCAACCCTTTATGAAAATCTATCAGATACATTCTCCTAGTTGTGATGAAAGGCCAATGACATGATGGTAGGCAAACTCATAGGTTCATTGCCTATTAAAGTATAGAAGGAGGCCATTCAGCACATCATGTCGGCACCAATCCACAAAGACCTGACTACATTAATCCAATTTTCCAGTGTTTGGCCTAAGGCCCTGGAAGCTATGTGCTTACGTATTATGAGAATTTCTGAATTAACCACCTTTCCAGGCAATGAGTTCAAGACTCTCATCACTCACTTAGTAAAAAAGATTTCTCCTAAACTTTCCATGTAACTTTCTACCTTTTACCTTAAATGTATGCCTTTGCTTAATGATTTCCCTACGAATGGAAGAAGTGCCTTCCTATGCACTATTTAAACTCTTTACAATTTTAAAAACATTTATCAAGCTCCCTCTCAACCTTCGCTGCTCCAAGGAAAGCAACCCTAGTCTATTCAATCTTTCCTTGAAGTTCAGATCCTCCAGCCCTGGCAGTATCTTGGTAAATCTCCTTTGCACCCTCTTAAGGTTTTATCCGTATATAAAAAAAGGTGCCATCTCAGCTCAGACAATGCATTAAAGGAGTAAGGTTAGAATCTATCTGTGTCCCAACCTGGAGGTTGCCTTTGTTATATATATACCGATAAAATCTTAAGTTATCTCAGGGCAATGACTTAAAAGAATTTCTGGGATTTACATATTAATCAATCAAGACCTGCATCTCCATTCTCAGTGATTAAAGACTTAACAGCCACCTAGGTTTGTCTAATACATCACATCAGTTGTATGACACTCTGATCCTTTACTTATAAATTGTGTCCGATGTATCCTGTCCCACTAGCTACCTGATGAAGCAGCAGTTCTTCAAAAACTTGTACTTTCAAATAAACCTGCTGGACTATAATCTGGTGTCACGTGATTTTTAACTTTGTTCACCTCAGTCCAGCACTGGCACCTCCACATCATGGGAACATTCCGTGGCAGAGCAAAGCAGATCATTCACCCTCTTGCAGCATGTAAGCCAGGTTTTTTTGAGCCACCCAAGGGCAGTTATCTTTGCAAGCCACCTGCATCCAGGCTGTTTTAATCAGTTAGGTTGATACCTTATTGCAATTCATTGGCAAAGGAATTTCTCCTGCCTCCTGGATAGCTTTGAGAAAAATTAGTGAGGCGCCACTAAATCCTGGTGCCAATGTTTGTCGGTCACTGAAATTTCAACAGGTCAGGCAGCATCCAAGGAACAGGAGAATCGACGTTTCGGATATCTCCTGTAGCTTGGATGCAGCCTGACCTGCTGCGCTTTTCCAGCAACACATTTTCAGCTCTGATCTCCAGCATCTGCAGTTCTCACTTTCTCCACTGAAATTTCAAGTTTGAATGGAGGTGATGAGCAGGAATTGAGTGATGCTCCTGGCTTGCAGAGGGTAAAGTGTTAGCTACGAGACTTTTAAAACATGCCATCTGGATCTTGGAACTTAGAAGGTCCTGGGGGCTGAATAGCATCCTGCCCATAAAATTTGGCATTTTACCATTGCAGCCATATAAACTGAGAAGAATGAAAACTCAACCCAGGCCCATGCTTGCTTCCTGTATTAGGTCTGCCTTCAAAATTCATCTCAAGAAAAGAAAATTCCATCCTCATACTTCTTCAACGTATTGGTAGACCACTAGGAGAAGATGATGACTCAGGGCTTCACTAACTTTACTGCACAAATATCTTCTCCCACACACATGATGAGGGAATATCTAGAAACAGGTGCATAGCTGACAAATACATGGCTGAAACCGTCAGCTCCAAAGGTGATAACCATCTACACCCACACACAAATGGATTTGGAAATAGGCAGGACAAATCGGGCTACTGCAGCAACAGATGTTACATAACTAACACTATGTAATGAAAAAGCATAAGGTGATGTAAAGCTGTCTGAATGTCATATTGTTTGCACTGACACTCAGCAGCCAGCCACCATACTTAAAAGGTCATAGAATGTTAAAGCACATAAGGAAACCATCTGTGCCAGCTCTCTACATCCTCTTAATATAGAAATTTGAACTATTTTTGATGGGAAGTGTAACAAAATATGACCCACCAAGACTCTTCCTTCTGAACAGCACACAGTAAAATTATTGATTGCCAAGTTGAACAAAGCAATTAACTTTTATTGTTTTGATTACAATTGCAGGGTGACAAGCGCAATTCTTCAATTTCCCAATTTTACCAATTTTCTCAAACTTATTTTATCTGATAGGAAAGAGGTGATAAATAACTCTAAAAATAAAAACCTTTGCAAGATTTATCTATCCCGTAATTACAACCAAATCAAATAAAACCTCAGTTGTGACGAGATCACTTTATAGATAGGATTTGGGCGGCACGGTGGCACAGTGTTTAGCACTGCTGCCTCAAGCGCCAGAGACCCGGGTTCAATTTCCGCCTCAGGCGACTGACTGTGTGGAGTTTGCACATTCTCCCTGTGTCTGCGTGGGTTTCCTCCGGGTGCTTCGGTTTCCTCCCACAGTCCAAAGATGTGCAGGTCAGGTGAATTGGCCATGCTAAATTGCCCGTAGTGTTAGGTAAGGGGTAGATGTAGGGGTATGGGTGGGTTGCACTTCGGCGGGGCGGTGTGGACTTGTTGGGCCGAAGGGCCTGTTTCCACACTGTAAGTAATCTAATCTAATCTAATCTAATCAATTGCATGGTCACACAGATGTGAAATTATTTGGCCTTAATTTCTCAGGTTATTATCCCAACCAGGATTATGCTGATGTTGTCCGAAAGTATTCATGCAGCCAGAGTTTGCTGAGCTACAAGTAGGGTCTCCCTCAGTTAGCTGCAACAAGTAGATGAAAATGTAATTTCAAATACATCCTTAGAATCCTTTTCCTCCCTGAAGGAATGGCAACAAGTGTTTAAATGACTGACTTTCCTGTATGCAAATAGTGAATAGCCTTGGCATTGTCCTGGATTTAGAAAAGTAAGAGGCGATTTAAATGAAAAATATATAATTCTTCAAGGACTTGACAGGATAGATGCTGAGAAAATATTTCTTCTGGTTGGGAATCTCGAACACAGGTTCCAACTCAGAATAAGACATCAGCCATTTATGAGTCAGATGAGGAGGAATTTATTCATTTAAAGAGTTGCAAATCTTAGAGATTCTCTACTACCTAGAGATCTGGATGCTGATGTATTGAATATATTCAGGTCAGAAGAAGATAGATTTTTGGATATTAGGATATTAAAAAGGGGACGGTGCAGGAAGGTAGAGACAAGAAATCAGCCTTGATCCTGTTGATTGCTACAGCAGATTCAAAGGCCAAAGGCCTACTTCGGTTAACATATTTAGGTCAGTTGAGAACTTCTGACGGACCATCACCTCACTAGGGCAAGTTGCTGAGACATCTCCTCATCCTATACTCCACACTCTGCAACTGCCCCAAAATCTAACTGTTATATCTTCAGCTCCTGGATGATGTGACCAACCTAGGATTTGGTTGAACATGTTATTCTGGTGTTCAGGGTTCTGTTTTTTGCATATTCCAGTATACTGCCATTCTCTTGGCCCACTAGCCTCTATTCATGGTGTGGGGACTATTCAGAGCAAGAGGAACTCTTGGTATGGGAGTCTGTTATCCTGACCATTCCTTACCTTCACATCTGACTTCTAAGGGACGGTTGAAGGTTTTATTTCTCAGGACGCAACCAGGAAATTACTGCCACCCAAAAAAAGTAAAGACCTGACACATCTGGAACTCTACCATTGTCTAAGAAGGTGTATGTCTCCCATCAGATTCACAGTGGGAGACAGAGCAAATCTGCAAGGAATTTCCTACATTAAAAGGTAATTAGCCAATCATAGAAATCTGTAATACAACATAAAATATAACATTAAAGAATACAATTATACATGTGGAAATGCAAAGCATCTCTGAAGAGAAGGCAGGTTGTAATATTTGTACATATGTCTTTCCTTCAGTCGACCCTGGAATTCTGATTTTATCTGGAACCATTTTTCTCAGGACTTTCACTTATGATTTTAAAAGTTATACTGCATGTGGTCAAGTCATTTTTATGGGAAATAAGGTTTAAAGTGCATAGTTTTAAGGACAAATTTTCTGAAAAATATATATGAGCTGGTAAATGACATGGGGATGCCACCTCAGGAGGATCAACTGTGCTAAATCAACCAATTATTTGAAATGAGAATTTGCAAGTAATAAGCTTGTCCAGAGGCCTGCAGCCTTCATTTTAAGCACCAAAGAGTTTGCTTTGGGCTTTCTTACAGGGCGTAGACCATAGATCATAGACTATAAGATATAGGAGCAGAATTAGGCCATTTAGCCCATTGAGTCTGCTCCAAAATTTGATTATGGCTGATATATTTCTCAACCCCCATTCTCCTGCCTTTTTCCTGCAACCTTTGATTCCCTTACCAATCAAGAACCTATCTATCTCTGTCTTAAATACACTCAAAGTCTTAGCCCTCATTGCTTTCTGTGATAATGAGTTTCACAGATTTGCCACCCTCTGGTTGAAGAAATTCCTCTTCACCTCAATTCTAAGAGTTTTCCCTTCAATCTGAGGCTGTGGCCTCAGTCCTCGTCTCTCCTATTAGTGGAAACATCCTCTCCACATCCACTCTATCCAGACCTCTCAGTAGTCTGTAGGTTTCAATGAGATCACTCCTCATCCTTCTAAACTCCATTGAGTACAGATCCAGAGTCCTCAACTGCTCCTAATATATAAAGCCCTTTATCCTCAGGATCATTCTTGCAAATCTTCTCTGCACATCCTCCAACACCAGCATTCCTTGCTTAGATTAAGCACCCAGAACTGCTCACAATATTTGAAATGCAGTCTGACCACAGCCTTATACAGCCTCAGCCGTACATTTCTGCTCTTGCATTATAGCCCTCCTGAAATGCAACAATCTGAAGCCTTAAATGTAGCACTGGCGAATTGCTCAGAATTTAACTGCAAAATCTCCGATGTACTGGAGAAATTTGTAATTGGCTTAGGAGTGTATTTCATCAGCTGCCTTCAGGCAGGTCCTATCTGGAGCCAGTAAGTGTCCAATGTTAGGGCACTGTTGTGGATCAGACTGAACCGCCTCAAAACATTCAGAAGATTGTCTAGACCCTAACATTGTCTTACTTTAAGGTAAATGTAAGGTGTTGCATTCCAGATGCAATTTCTTGGTCACATTACCAGATTTAAAGCAAAACACACTTTGTTCATCCACTATTGTTAAAATGCAACAAATGAAAGAAGGAATTGAAATAATATAACTCTATTGGAATACTTAACAGAATACTAGATACAGCAACTATTGCTAATTAACTATTCCCATAAACACAACTTTGGCAAAAATCTAATTCAGAAAACAGGAAGTCTCAAATGCAGCTGTCTCAAACTGCAGAAAGAAAACCCCCAGCTTTTGACTGTAACCAAGAAAGAGAAAAAAAATGCTTCCACTTCTTCAAAACTCCAACAGCAGCTGCCAAAAGCTAAAACTGAAAATCCTGGTTCTATGGGAGTTTGATCATATCCATTCAGGCTGCTTCTATTGTTCCAACTTTAAAAAGGAACATGATCTCACAAACTGTTTACTCTAGTGGCTCTGGTAGACTGCTCATTACCTCTGCCTTGAAACCTCTTTTTTAAAAAAAGGACAAAATACACCTCTTAAAGCAACAGTATCATCACAGATACCAAACAGATAGTAGGCTGGATTGGACCCTGTATTAACCAATGAGATAGAACGAATTACTAACCACTTGTGCAAATGTCCCGGGGTTACAGTGACCATAACATGAATGAGTTTTACATACAGTTTAAAGAAAAGAAATGTGGGAATTAATTTAAACAACAGCAATTATGGGGGCAGTGAACTGGCATTGTAGCTTAAGGGATTGGACAATAGAGATTTAATGGGAAACATTAAAGGGATATTTCAGATAGCACAGAACAGAGATATATATATACTCCACCAAATATGAAAAAGTCAAATATACTTTCAATCTCAAAGAAAAGACATTAATTGTGAAGATATGCTGCAGGTCAGAATGTTAGGGTGAATACAAAATACAACAATGAATTAAAATATAAGTAAGAGAAGAAAAATGAGAATACAAGAGAAATGTTGCCCAAAAAACCAAGAAAACAGCTAAGAGACATTTCTTCCAATATTTAAAAAAGAGTTAACAAATTAAGTTTTGGTCTTATAGAAAATAAATTGAGGGAATTAATAATAGAGGATGAAGAAATGGCAGAGGAATTGAATATATATTTTGCAATAGTATCCTTTCTAAAGGATACAATGATGTCCTAGAAATAGATGTAAATCAGGAATTGAAAGCAAGGGAGAAACTCAATAAAATTACAATTTATTAAGGAGTACTGAGTCAGCTGTCAGAAATTTGACAAGTCCCCAGGTCTTGATGGATTTCATTCGAGGATCTTAAAAGAAGTAGCCAGTGAAATAGTTGATGCATTGATTTTAATTTTCTAAAACACATTGCTTTTGGGGAAGGTTCCATTAGATTGAAAAATAGCTAATAAACTCCTTTATTCAAAAAAAGGAGGGAGCCAGAAAGCAGAAAGCTACAGGCCAGTTATGTAAATGTCTGTGATAGGGTAAATGTTGGAAGATATTATTTTTAAAATTGTAACAGAATGCTTGAAAAAGTTTTGGTAATTGGACAGCCAACACGGTTATGTCAAAGGGAATTCATATTGAGTGAATTTATTGGAGTTATTTGAAAATGGAACTTATGCTGTAAATAAAGGGAAAATCAATGGATGTATTATATTTAGATTCTCAGAAGATATTGAATAAGGTGCCACATCAAAGGATACTGCAGAAAATAAATTGTCATGGCTTTAGGGGTGACATGTTGGCAAATGTAGAAGGTTAGCTGACAAACAGGAAGCAGAGAATTGAAATAAATGGGTATTTTCTCGGCTGGCTGGATGTCACAGTGGTGTGTTACAGAGATTGGTGATGGGACCTCAACTTTACAATTTATACAAATGACGTGGTGATGTGTCCATTGGCCTGGTAGCTACATTTGCTGATAATACAAAGATAAATAGGAGAGTCTGTGAATAGTACATAAGGAGCATGCAAATGGATACTGAAGTTTAAGCAAGTTGGCAAAGATCTAGCAAATGGAGTATAATGAGGGAATGTGAGAAATCCTTAATTTTGGGAGAAGAATAAGAAAAGATCTTGAGTGAGAGATTGCAGGGATCTGAGATGCAGTGAGATCTGAAACACTAACAGAGATTACATAAAAGAAACTGAGAAGGAGCTAACGTTTTGAGTCCGGTGATTCTTCATCAGAACTGAATCTGAAGAAGGGTCACTGGACTCAAAGCATTAATTCAAAACTTTGCTTTCTTTTCACAGATGCTGCCAGACCTGCTAAGTTTCTCCAGCAATTTATGCTTTGTTTCAGATCTCCAGTAGCAGCAGTTCTTTGTTTTATTGCAGAGAAACTTGTGGGTCTTCGTGCATGAATTGCAGAGGTTTAACTTGCAGATGCAGTGAGTACTCAGGAAATGTTAATAGAAAGGTACATTGGAGAATTGACTTCAAGAATGGGGAGGTAATACTTCAGTTAGACAGGGCATTCGTGCAATCACATGTGGAGTACTGTGTACAGTACTGGTCACTACACTTGTGGGAGGATATTAATGCATTGGAAGCAGTTCAGTGAAGGTTTACTAGACTAATGCCTGGAATTAGCAGATTGGCTAATAAGGTGAGGCAAGACAGGCTGGGCCTGTATCCTCTGGCTTTTAGAAGAGTCAGTTGCAATTTAATTTCAATACATAAAATTACATATAATTGAGTTATATAAGTTATTAAGTGACTGACTGGGTAGAGGAGGAAAAGACGTTTCCTTTTCTGGGAGGACCTAGAACTAGGGGTATTTTAAAAACAAAGGGTCACTCTTTTAAGACAGAGATGAAGAAAAAAATTCACTAAGTGTCATGAGTGTTTGGAATTCCCTTCCTCTTAAGGCTGTGGATGCAGAACCTTTACATATTTTTCAGGCAGCGGTAGGTAGGTTCTTGATAACCAAGGGATAAAAGATTATTGAGGCGAATGTAGGAATGTAAAGTTGCAGTCAAAATCAGATCAGCCATGATATCATTGAATAGAAAAACAGACACAAACGGCTAAGTGGCCTACTTTTGTTCCCTATTTCTATACTTGTTTAAATCTGTACATGGCAAAATAAAAGAGAAAAGTAAAAGCATCCTTCGTCATTTTCCAAAGCCAATGGTCAGTCTGTCATAGAGTCATAGAGATGTACAGCACAGAAACAGACCCTTTGGTCCAACTCAGATATCCTAACTTAATCCAGTCCCATTTGGCAGCACTTGGCCCATATTCCTCTAAACCTTTCCTATTCAAACACTCATCCAGGTGCCTTTTAAAATCTGTAATTGTACCAGTCTCCACCACTTCCACTGGCAGCTCATTCTATACATGCACCACCCACTACGTGAAAACATTCCTCTTTACATCCCATTTATATCTTTTATATCTTTTCCTTTGCACCTTAAACCTATGCCCTCTAGTTCTGGACTCCACCCCCCATGGAAAAGACCTTATTAATTTATCATATCCATGCCCCTCATGATTTTATAAACCTCTATAAGGTCACCCTTCAACCTCTGATGCTCTCAGGAGAACAGCTCCAGCCTATGCAGCATCCCTTGGTAGCTCTCCAATCTTGGCAACATCCTTGTAAATCTTTTCTGCACCCTTTCAAGTTTCACACTATCTTTCTGAAAGGAAGGAGTCCAGAATTGCATGCAATATTCCAAAAGTGGCCTAACCAATGTCCTGTACAGCTGCAACATGATCTCCCACTCCAAGAATCAATGCTCTGACCAATAAATGAAAGCACACCAAATGTCATCTTCACTATCCTATCTACCTGTGCTCTGCTTTCAAAGAACTATGGACCTACTACAGGTGGAGATTAATTTAAGAATACTGTAACAAAAAGCCTGGAGATCCTGGGTATACTGCAGGCAGAAAGCTCACAAAACAAGTCTTCACTGCTTTCTAATCTTCACCTGTAATGAAGGATGCTGGTGGCCAAATGCAAGGCAGAGAAAAATCTGCTTTCCAGTCTTCCCCACCAACTCAATGGTTGACCTTAGACCTTTAAAAGCACATGCATCATAATGACTTGTGCATGGATGCTTCTTCAAGATGGAAACCATTGTCCAAAACTCTGAAACTTGCAAGTTAACTACACTGTAAATGTTAATAAAACAAGTAGACTTGCCAATGACATTCTTCACACATAAACAAGAATTTAGAGTGTATAACTTTACTCAGTTTTTCAAGACAAAAAGACTTGGTGATTTTACCGATAATGTGTAAGACCTATAGATATACAAATTGAACTCCATAAAAAATGAATGAGGCACGGGATCTGGTGTAGCACAAATCTAAACTACAATATTCAATTTAATGACTCAGGCTTGCTACCAAAATAATTCTACAAAAGTAAGTTAAAAATTCTAACTAATTATGTGATATGTGTATATTTAGAATTAAAAATCAAACTATACATTGGAAATATAGAACGATGTAAAGATTCAACTACCACCAAGACTATTGTAAAAATAGAATCCATTTCTGGAACAAACCAGATGAATGACTAGGATATTTCCTCTGCAATATTTTAGTATGTTTACACTGTACTTCACATAAGCAGATATTATTCTGGGAGAGTTCTGCTCAATTACTGGACTGTTTTTAACAAGGTTAAAATAGTTCAATCTTCAACAATTATCTGAATTAACATTAAAAGTGTAATCTTACCTAGTAAATTTGTCAACCATAGAGCCAAGTCTTCCTTCATTGGTAATAAACTAGCTTCATGCCTGCTCGCCAGCCACTGACTATATTGATGCACATCAGACAGGCTTGGCCCCGGCTCCTTTGGGCTGAATGTGCTGCACATCTTTTCTTATCCACTTGTTCTTATCTAGTAGGAAAGAAAAATAAAGTGTCCATGATGCTGTAGAAAGGACAACAGGTGATGATGTGCCATGCACAAACTTTATTTTTGTTCAGAAATATTCTACTCCTTATTTCTCAATAGTTGAAATGAATGCAAAAACAAAGAAGCAAAAAAAGGCATATTGATTCCAACGTAACATAGCATAAATTACGATTAGACTCACTCATAGTAAAGAATCGTGCATCTGATTTCAGCATTAACTTGACAATCAAAAAAGGTTTACATCATTTTTTTAAAAAGAATCAAACTACTTATTTTAAGTGGATACAATATTTTTAAGTTTTTAATGCAGTATTTTAAGTTTTACCGTGTTCCCAAACAGCAGGATTTGGCTACATATAACACTAACAATGTCGCTTGCAAAAGAAACTTCCAGTTAGGCTGTTTTTCCTGTTCCAGAACAGTCTTTTTTGTACCTGAATGTGAGCTTACATCTCAAGTTCGAAGCAGCATTATCAAAAACAGTGACCTGGTTTAGTACAGTTTACAGCATGCCTAATGGCATGCAGCAGTCTGTTCCTTTTTCAACAGGATTGTAAGACATAATCACTCCCCTCGAAACGAACAGTGGGTTTTTACATAAGACTGCACAGTACAGCATTCATTCCATCTTCTCAGGAAGGAGCAGTGTTACAATGTTTGGTCTCATCAGTAATTTAAGCTATCAAACTGATATTTACAAAAGCGTTACACATGAAAGAAGCAAGCAATCATAGAGGCATCTGCAATTGCTTCAGCACTTCTTTCAATAATTCGTCTATCTTTGACATTAGAACCGTCTGTATACACAGAATAAATCCAAGTTAAGCTTCCCCAGAGTAATTGGGTGATGATTAGCAACACAATGCACTGAAATTACTGTTATATTACAATTGGTATGATGTTGAAATAATAATCTGACATTTTGGAGGATTCATTGGGCAAAATGAATACAACGTTTTGTTTTAATCTCTCGCTCGACCTTTCCTCATAAGCGCAACAACGTTGCAGCACTTTCAATTTGACGTTTCACGCAAACAAAAAAAATTACAAAACAATTCAGTGTTTAAGAATTAACATCCAAATAAAATACAGTGTGAAGGATTCCCAAAGCGATATCAAAACATCGACTGTAGTTACACAGTAGGATACCTCGTACGTTTTCATTTACTTGGGGCTAAAATTATACATTCTCAATTGTTTCGAATTATAAATTCGCACTGTGATTAGCTTCATGATACGCAAAAATGCCGCCTTTTATCGTGTTTTATTACTGTAGTGCCGTGGAAGCTCATCATTGCAGGCGAAACACTGCAGTGCTCCTCACCCGGTACAAGCGGCTCTGTTCTGGATCTTTCAGTCTCTTTCTCCTGCAATGCTACACTCTGCCGTTCGATCTTCTCGTGTGCACGTGTGAATCAAGCAACACTTTTCACAATCGGTCTCCTGCATGACGAATCCTTCAATTCGTTAAGTGTGCGTCTTATTTTGAAGCATCCCAGTCGCGCGGATGAGAATTGGAGCACAAGACATTTCTTATACAATCACATCGTCCTGTCAAACAAGAACGGTCATCAGTGACTAGAAACACATATCCGCTACCAAACACACTATCAAAGATTTATCCCTGAAACGCGAATTGATTTCAACATCTGGCAAAATCAGGTTATTCGAACATTGCTTTCATATATTGCTTTTCCTTTGTTGACGGTAGACAGATATATAATATTTTATTCATGTAAGTTGCATGATACTGGGTTTTATACTAACTGACACTTAATTTGGCCGTGCATAAAACAAAGACATTAACAACGAAATCGCTGTCCTGGTTTCAATTCTTGTGCTAAATTTTATCTTACTTTATTTTGATTTTGTTTCCAAAAAAAAAGATCTCAAGGTCTGGTACAGAATTTTGATTTAGTTATCTTGGAACAATAGATCAAGTAATTGACAACGTGCCTGTAATTCGTGGTTATGTGTTTAACACTGGTGTCTGGGGTTACATAGCTGCCTGGCACGATGAGTGATTCAGATGGTCCGGAAAGAGCTTTCAGTCACATTTTGAGGACCAGCAGTGGTGGCCTCAAAACATTCTTCCCTCACCAATTTGTGGTATTTGTGGGCTCATATATTGCACAAAATGGCTGCTACTTCCTGACATAAAAATAATTGACAAATTTTGAAAGCAGTTGCTTGGAATAGAGGGCTTTGAGAGAAAGCACAGCTCCAGATCATTCTTTTTTTAAAAAGATTTCACTGAAACTACGGTGTTTATTCATATCATAGAGGTTTAAGAAATAAATGCTTCACTGTCATCCAATCAACATTCCATCACACTTTTACCCATGTGACATTATATTACAGTGACCAATTTAACTGTGGAAATGTTTCCTGAGCAGTCATAGTCACAGGGTCGTACAGTGTGGAAACAGAACCTTCGATCCAACCAGTCCATACCAACAATAATCTCAAACTAAAGTAGTCCCACCTGCATGCCCATATCCCTCCAAACAGTTCTTGTTCATGTACTTATCCAAAAGTCTTTCAAACGTTGTAACTGTACCTGCATCCACTACTGCCTCTGGAAGTTCACAAATCACAAAGTCTTTTAGAACAGTGGGTACTACTAATGGAGTCGTGACCATTTAAATAACATGTATCTCTACCAGGGTTGGTAGCCATCATGTTCTGAGTATTTAGAGACATACAGCCATAGAGTCATACAGATGTACAGCATGAAAATAGATCCTTTGGTCCAACTCGTCCATGCTGACCATATATCTTAAATTAATGTAGTCCCATTTGTCAGCATTTGGCCCATTTCCCTCTAAACCCTTCCTATTTATATACCCACCCAGATGTATTTTAACTTGTACCAGCCTCCACCACTTTCTCTGGCAGCTCATTCCACACACACACCATCCTCTGCGTGAAAGAGTTGCCTCTTAGGTCCCCTTTAAATCTTTCTCCTCTTACCCTAAATCTATGCCCTCCAGTTTTGGACTCCCACCCACCCCCCCCCCCCCTCCGCAGGGAGAAGACTTTGTCTATTTACCCCATCCACGCCTTTCATGATTTTATGAATCTCTATAAGGTCACCCGTCAGCCTCCAATGCTCCAGGGAAAACAGCCCAGCCTATTCAGTCTTTCCCTATAGCCCAAACCGTCCAACCCTGGCAACATCCTTATAAATCTTTTCTTTCAAGTTTCACAATATCCTTCCGAAAGCAGGGAAACAAGAATTGCAGGCAGTATTCCAAAGGTTGCCTAACCAATATCATATAGAGCAGCAACATGACCTCCCAAATCCTATACTCAATGCACTGACCAATAAAGGAAAGCATACCAAATGCCTTCCTCACTATCTTATAAAAAAAGGATAGACCAGGTCTAAAAGTTGAAGTTCTAAATTGGAGAAAGGCCAATTTTGACGGTATTAGGCAAGAACTTTCGAAAGCTGATTGGAGGCAAATGTTCACAGGTAAAGGGACGGCTGGAAAATGGGAAGCCTTCAGAAATGAGATAACAAGAATCCAGGGAAAGTATATTCCTGTCAGGGTGAAAGGGAAGGCTTGTAGGTATAGGGAATGCTGGATGTCTAAAGAAATTGAGGGTTTGGTTAAGAAAAAGAAGGAAGCATATGTCAGGTATAGACAGGATAGATCGAGTGAATCCTTAGAAGAGTATAAAGAAAGTAGGAGTATACTTAAGAGGGAAATCAGGAGGGCAAAACGGGCACATGAGATAACTCTGGCAAATAGAATTAAGGAGAATCCACAGGGTTTTTACAAATATATTAAGGACAAAAGGGTAACTAAGGAGAGAATAGGGCCCCTCAAAGATCAGCAAGGCGGCTTTTGTGAGGAGCCGCAGAAAATGGGGGAGATACTAAATGAATATTTTGCATCAATATTTACTGTGGAAAAGGATATGGAAGATATAGACTGTAGGGAAATAGATGGTGACATCTTGCAAAAAGTCCAGATTACAGAGTAGGAAGTGCTGGATGTCTTGAAATGGTTAAAGGTGGATAAATCCTGAGGATGTGATCAGGTGTACCCAGAATTCTGTGGGAAGCTAAAGAAGTGATTGCTGGGCCTCTTGCTGAGATATTTGTATCATCGATAGTCACAGGTGAGGTGCCAGAGGATTTGGAGGTTGGCAAACGTGGTGCCACTGTTTCAGATGGGCAGTAAAGACAAGTCAGGGGACTATATACCAGTGAGCCTGACCTTGGTGGTGGGCAAGTTGTTGGAGGGAATCCTGAGGGACAGGATGTACATGTATTTGGAAAGGCAAGGACGGCTTTGTGCATGGGAAATCATGTCTCACAAACTTGATTGAGCTTTCTGAAGAAGTAACAAAGAAAATTGATGAGGGCAGAGCAGTAGATGTGATCTAGATGGACTTCAGTAAGGCGTTCAAGAAGATTCCCCATGGGAGACTGGTTAGCAAGGTTACATCTCATGGAATACAGGGAGAACTAGCCATTTGGATATAGAACTGGCTCAAAGGTAGAAGACAGAGGGTGGTGGTGGAGGGTTCTTTTTCAGACTGGAGGCCTGTGACCAGTGGAGTGCCACAATAATCGGTGCTGGGTCCTCTACTTTTTGTCATTTACATAAATGATTTGGATGCAAGCATAAGAGGTACAGTTAGTAAGTTTGCAGATGACACCAAAATTGGAGGTGTAGTGGACAGCGAAGAGAGTTACCTCAGATTACAACAGGATCTTGACCAGATGGGCTAATGGGCTGAGAAGTGGCAGATGGAGTTTAATTCAGATAAATGCGAGGTGCTGCATTTTGGGAAAGCAAATCTTAGCAGCACTTATACACTTAATGGTAAGGTCCTAGGGAGTGTTGCTGAACAAAGAGACCTTGAAGTGCAGGTTTATAGCTCCTTGAAAGTGGAGTCACAGGTAGTTAGGATAGTGAAGAAGGTGTTTGGTATGCTTTCCTTTATTGGTCAGTGTACTGAGTACAGGAGTTGGGAGGTCATGTTGCAGCTGTACAGGATATTGGTTAGACCACTGTTGGAATATTGCGTGCAATTCTGGTCTCCTTCCTATCGGAAAGATGTTGTGAAACTTGAAAGGGTCCAGAAAAGATTTACAAGGATGTTGCCAGGTTTGGAGGATTTGAGCTATAGGTAGAGGCTGAACAGGCTGGGGCTGTTTTCCCTGGAGCATCAGAGGCTGAGGGGTGACTTTATAGAGGTTTACAAAATTATGAGGGACATGGATAGGATAAATAGACAAAGTCTTTTCCCCGCGGTGGGGAAGTCCAGAACTAGAGGGCATAGGTATAGGGTGAGAGGGGAAATATATAAAAGAGACCTAAGGGGCGACGTTTTCACGCAGAGGGTGGTACGTGTATGGAACGAGCTGCCAGAGGATGTGGTGGAGACTGGTACAATTGTAACATTTAAGAGGCATTTGGATGGGTATATGAATATGAAGGGTTTGGAGGGATATGGGTCGGGTGCTGGCAGGTGGGACTAGATTGGGTTGGGATATCTGGTCAGCATGGACAGGTTGGACCAAACGGTCTCTTTCCATGCTGTACATCTCTATGACTCTATACCTACAACTCAACTTTCAAGAGCAATGAATGTGCACTGCAAGGTCTCTTTGTTCAGTGACACTCTCCAGGACTCTCCAGTGACACTCTCCATTAAGTGTATAAATCCTGCCCTGATTTGCTTTCCCAAAATGCATCACCTCACATTTATCAAAATTAAACGTCATCTGTCACTCTTCGGCCTATTGGTCCATCTGATCAAGATCCCATTCTATTCTGAGGTAACCTTCTTCGCTGTCCGCCAAGTAGTAACTGGTCTATTGTTGGCAGGAAAAAGAGTTCAGCTTTGCTTCAGGGCTTACATGTCTCAAACAATTAGGAAAGTGACAGAAGTAACATGGATCACAGATCTGGTAGA
The DNA here is from genome assembly GCF_047496795.1 of Chiloscyllium punctatum. Taxonomy (NCBI): domain Eukaryota; kingdom Metazoa; phylum Chordata; class Chondrichthyes; order Orectolobiformes; family Hemiscylliidae; genus Chiloscyllium; species Chiloscyllium punctatum. The sequence continues at coordinate 84,471,105 of NC_092760.1, forward strand.
CTATAGCCCATCAACCAGGATCACTTATTAATTTTCTTCATGGTATTAGCACATGGTTAAAATTAGGTTTTAGAGATTTGACTGAACACCTCAGTGAATCCACAACTGGGGGTCATACTTTTTAAATTATTGGCAAAAGAACCAGTCGAAAAATTAGGAGATTGTTTTGCTTGCAATGGGTTGTTCAAATCTGGAATGCATACCTGCACACGAAAGAGTATAAAAATCAGATGTCATGTGGACTTTCAAAAGGAGTTGGACATGAACTTGAAGAGATTTAAATTGTAGTGTTATGGAGCAAAATAACTATAAGTTATGATTGTGCAATCAAATTAGACTGCACTTTGAAGAGCTGGCACATACACAATAGGCTGAATAGACTCTTTCTGTGCTGTAAGATTCTATGATTCTGTCGTTAAAAAATCACAGGATAGATTCAAATGAAGGATAAGGGATGAAGTGAATTCAGACAGTTGAAACTGTGATGATGGTGATGACATTTTGGATTTCCTTGGTTGGATGGAAGGGAAGATTTTAAAATAAATCCAGCCCTGGTAGTTTAGATTATGTTGGCTAAGATTTTTAGTTTACTTTGTTGTTATTTCATCACTGAGTCTTAGGTTGGAATCTGTACAAACTGCTGAAATGGAAATCCCCTTCTTTTCTCTTTTAGCTCTTAGAATCCTAAATGAAATCAATTTCAATTAGGAATAGTTTCATGAGCTGAAACTGATCAAAATGTGATCAAATTCAGGATCAAATGTAATGACATAGTGGAGGGAACTTTACTGTGTATCTAAGCTGTGGCAGACTTACAACTGACCAGGAACACTCAGTCATTGCGGTTGAAGGCAAATGTTTCCGTTACACCTACACTGACGTGTTTCACCAAGAATAGCTTAACATTCAAAAATAAAATACAACTAGGACTACATTGTGGATGGATCCAAAATAATGGTGGTAGAGGCAAGTACAGTTACAACATTTAAAAGACATTTGGGTGGGTACATGAATAGGAAAGGTTTAGAGGCATATGGGCCAAACACAGGCAAATAGGAAAATTGGTTAGCACTGTTGCCTCATGACACCAGAGACATAGGTTCAATTCAAGCCAAGGGTGACTGGCTGAATGGAGTTTGCACATTCTCCCCATGTCTGCATGGGTTTCCTCTGGTTGCTCCAGTTTACTTCCACAGTCGAAAGATGTGCAGGTTAAGTAGATTCACCATGTTAAAATTGCCATGTGCAGGCTAGGTGGGCTAACTATCGTAAATATGGGGTACAGGAATAGTATAGGGGGCTCGGTCGAATGCTTTTTAGAGGGAGAGTCGATGTGTACTTGATGGACCAAATGGTCTCTTTAAGCAACGTATGCATTCTATGATTTAATTTGGGAAACTGGTTTGGCATAGACGGGTTAGACCAAAAGGTCTGTTTCCATGCTGTATGACTCTACAAATACACAAAATACTGTGGATGCTGGAAATCTAAAACCAAAACAGAAAATGCTGAAGAAATTGAATAAATGGAGTAAGTTTAATAAAAAAAGTAGCACATTAACGATATATTCTACAATTGTTGTTTTGATATTGCTAGATAAAGCAGCTGAAAATGGTTGGGCTTAAGACACTACCCTCGGACACTTGCAGATACGTCCTGGAACTTAGATGCTTCATCTCCTTTTCTATCAGGCATGACCGCAATCAGCAGAGCTTTCCACCTGATTCCCATTGACTCCAGTTTTACGAAGGCTCCTTGATACCACACTTGGGCAAGTGTGGCCTTAATATCAAGAGCAATGATTTCAAAACTACACTGGAGTTCAGCTGTTTTGTCCATGTTTCAACCAAGGCTATAATAACGCCAGGAGTTGAGTGGCCCTGTTCACGAATGTTTAATGTTCAGCAGGGTTATAAAGCATGAAGAGAAAGGATAACTTTAAAATAAAGTTTGCATGTCTAGCTAGTGAAATTTTGATGATACAAACTGGTGAATATAGCACAGAAAGGAGGTGCCAATGAGTTGATTTTGGTGGAAATGTGTGGGAGTGGATGAACCTATTTAAAAACAGCTGTATAAGTGACAGTGTAATATTGCCATTTGGCTAGTTGAATAAATAAAGGCTTGTCTATTATGGAGTTATTCAACTGAAAGTTGAATAAAATCTATGAAAATAATTGTCAATTGCAAACTAAATGTGCATGTTAAAGTGATGAGAAGAAAAAAAGACATTTGGTGAGCTGTTTGAATATTTATCTAAGCGTGGAATTGAGCGTTTCAGTTGACAACTGACATGCTGCCCGATTGGCAAGATAACAAACCGATATCATTCACCAATCAGCTCATGAAGTGCTAATAGGCAAGTCAAGCTGAGTACCACACCCTATCGCAGACCTCCAATGCCAGCCAATCAGGGGATGGAAGATTCTGTGTCCTAAAGCCTGGCAGTGGGATCCTGCTCCTCATGGTATCTCGAGGTGAGAAGGTAAATCTTTATGCCTTCTTCTTGCGAGGTATGTGTCACAGGAAGAAGGCAATTGCATCATTGGCAAATGAACCACCATTCTTGCCCATAGAGAGGCAGCTGACTGGGGAGGTGGTGAGTTGAGGCCCTAAGATGCCATTAATTGACTACTTAAGGGCCTCAATTATTGTGTTAAAAAGTACCTCTGAACCAGGAATACTGGGTTCAGATCCCACCCATTCCAGAGGTGTTTAATAACATTTCTTAACAGGTGAATGTAATATATGTAAAAATAAAAATATGTAAAAATTGTCATCTGTTGAAATAACTGCAAAGGTGGCAAGAAACAATGAGTAGCTCTTCTGGGAGAACTCATACCTGATGAGTTACTTATTTCCCGATGTTGCCTCCTCCAAGAATGGATAACTCCACCCTTTATTAAACAAATAATTAGCAGGCATTGTAAGTCTAATGGAGAGTCTCAAAAATCCAGCAGTGTGTCCCGCATGATTATCTAATCATTTTTCATCCAACACTAACCGATGTGAACTTCGTTAACCATGGTGGCATTTATGGAGTTAAAGCAGCTTTGCTAACAAAGGAATGTTCCACTCAATTTTGACATGGCAATTTGCAACAATTAGATGGTTTGTCTGAAGGGAAAACAAAGGGAGGGGGTTAAGCCATTTCATTTCAATGATAGGCATTCCATTTGAGTTGTTGAAAAATGTATTTGGCAGTTTCTTCTGAGCAGACAATTATTTAAATTGTTAGTGTTCAATACTGTGTCTAAGGTATTTAACAGCCTGCAGGCTATTCTTTTCTATTCAGTGAGTCTGGCTAAAGCCTGTGCAGAGAGCAAGTGCAAATGAAAAGGGGAAGAATATAATTGGAATCACAAGATGAAACCAGGATTAGGCTACTCAATTCCTGCAGCCTGCTCCACCATTCAATTAGATAATAGCTCCATTCCATTTATACATCTCTGCTTCATTTTCTTGATACCCTTGCATCGCAAATATCTATCCAGCCCATCCTTGAAAGCTCTAGGTACCGAGCATCCACAACCCTTTGGGGAAATTGGTTCTGGGTTTCTACCTAGCATGTAAAAAGGTATTCCTGATTTTACTGCTGAATAATATAGCTTTAATTTTGATATGATATGTTCTCGATTCCTCTATCAGAGGCATGAGTTTCTCTGCATCTACCCCTTTGAATTTATAAATTGAAACACAAGGGTAAAGTTTTGGCTGCGTCAATTTCAGGGAGCTTTCTGAGTGTTCCCTTTGTGAGTACTGGCAACTTTTCTGATGCAATTCTTCACTGCTCACCTTATTAAGGATGCATCCAAGCTCAATGCCACCACCCAAGCGCTGTTTTGTATTCAGCAGAGGTGGAAATATTCTCCAGTGTTAGGACCTTGCAACGTTCTAAGGGGCATCATAATCAACTATGCAATAGTTCAAAGGCTGCAAGTGTGTTGTTCAGTTGGAAAGGAAATGGCTGAGAGACAAGCTGCACACTGCTTCACCAACGGAACCTGAAGAGGTCCAGGTGGATAGGGCGGTGGAGAGAAAGGCCATCCACTTTTCCTCAACTGCCAGAGGAGACCATGGCACCAAACTACGGCAAACTGATTGGTGATGGCTGTGGGGGTCAATGTTGTGTTCACAACCTAGAGGAATGCACAGCAGGACAGGAAGAGAATTAATGATTTCCTGTAATCTGCAAGGATATGAGCCACTATGTTTTCTTTGCTACCTCACACTCAGGATAACTCTGCTACTCTCCTCCAATCAAGGATAATGGTCTAGCATTCTCAATATTGATAATGTGGAGATGATGTTGGACCCAGGTAGACAAAGTCATAACTCACATGACACCAGGTTATAGTTTAATAGGTTTATTTAAATTCACAAACTTTCAAAGTGCTGCTGCTTCATCAGGTGAAGTCACTTCACCTGACAAAGGAACAGTGCTCTGAAAGCTTTTGATTAAAAAAAACTGTTGGATTATAACCTGGTGTGGTGTGACTTCCGATATTCTCAATATTTTGTGGAGTATCTTCCATCAACGGCTCTTAACTACTTCAGTCTTCCAAACTACTGTCCCTTCTTATAATAAAACAAAGAACTGCAGATGCCGAAGATCTGAAACAGCAAACAGAAATTGCTGGAGGAATTCAGCAAGTCTGGCAGCATCTGTGGGAAAAAAGGAAGCAGAGTTAATGTTTCAAGTCTGGTGACTCTTCATCAGAACTATTCGTTCCTGTCCTCTGCACTTCCTACTCACTCATTTGATGTACTTTACAGTTTTTCCAGCACTTGTATCAACACTAACAGCTGTGCCAGCCACTTTCATTACACTCAATTGTTTCCTTTGTCTCATAGCAGAGAAAATGTCTCATAAAAGCACCGAAAGGTCCATGATGGGTGATGAGGTGGCTAACATTCATTTCCTCACCCCTTGAAGAGAGAATCCTTGAGCTTGCAAGCAAGGACCATGACTGCTTATATGGAAATACCAAGAAATCAAGTTGTGGCAACAAACTAAGATTCAGGAGGCTGAATTTTCCCACATTTTGGCTAAGCCTAAGAGTCAATATCAAGACATTTTAACAAAGAATAGTATAGTACAGGAACAGGCCCTTCAGCACATCAAGACTGCACTATTTTCTGTGCTCTCTCCAAAGCTTCCACATTCTTCTGTTAGTGTGGTGACCAAAACTGTACACAATAGTCCTAATGTGGTCTAACTAAAGTTCTATACAGCTGCAACATGACTGGTCAATGTTTTGTACTCTATACCCTGACTGATGAAGGCAAGCATGCACATGCCTTCTTGACCACCTTATATATTCGTGTTGCCACTTTCAAGTAACAGGGGACCTGCACACCTGGTCCCTCTGTATGCTGGTGCTATTAACGGTTCTGCCACTTACTCTGTACCTCCTTCTTATATTAGGTCTCCCAAAATACATCATCTTGTATTTGTCTGGATTTAGCTCCATCTGCCATTTCTCCACCAAAGTCTCCAGCTTATCTGTATCCTGCTGTATCCTCGAGCAATCCTGCTCACTATCTGCTTCTCCCCAATCTTTGTGTCATCCATGAATTTACTTATCAGGCCACCTACATTCTCCTTCAAATCATTTTTATATAGTACAAACAACAAGAGTCCCAGCACTGATCCCTGTCTAACACCACTGGTCATAGATCTCTAATCTGAAAAACAACCTTCCACCGCTATTTTCTGTCCTCTTTTCTAAGCCAGTCCTATATCTTACCAGCTCACCACAGATCCCACATCACTTCATCTTTTGTATCAGTCTACCATTAGGGACCTTGTCAAAAGTCTTGCTAAAGTCCAGCTAGACAGCATCTACTGTCCTACCCTCATCAATCATCTTTGTCACTTTCTCAAAAACTCAATCAAGTTTGTGACAGACGACCATTCCAACACAAAGCCATGCTGTCTAATAAGTCCATATTTTCCCACATGTGAGTACACCTTATTCCTAAGAATATTCTCCAATAATTTCCTAATACTGACATATCACTGGCCTGTACTTTCCCACATTATCACTGTTGGCCTTCTTAAATAAAGGAATAACATATTCTCTAGAAAGGGTAGGTGCACTCAAGGACAAAGGAGGGAATTTATGCGTTGAGCCAGAGGAAGTGGGTGAGATCTTTAATGATATAGTGGATGGTGAGTCTCTGGAGGGGTACTTTGATATTCTAAGGCATGGCAACATAAAAAAGGTGTTGGATACAACGATTTTGTACCAGGCCCCAGGGATTTCCCCACCTGCCCCCTGCAGCTTTCTGGGATAGGGCCCATTAGGTCCTGGGGACTAGTTTACCTTAATGCTTTTCAAAACATCCAACACCATTTTTATATTGCCATGCCTTAGAATATCAAAGTACCCCTCCAGAGACTCACCATCCACTATATCATTAAAGATCTCACCCACTTCCTCTGGCTCAACGCATAAATTCCCTCCTTTGTCCTTGAGTGCACCTACCCTTTCTCTAGCTACCCTCTAGTTCCTTTATACATTTTATATATGTATAAAATACCTTGGGACTTTCCTTATCCTGTTTGGCAAAGACATTTCATAGCCCCTTTTAGCCCTCCTAATTCTTTGTTTGAGTTCTTTCCCACTATCTTTGTGTTCTTCAATGGCTCTGTCTTCAGTTTGCTAAAGCTTATGTTTGTCTCCTTTTTCTTTTTGATTAAGCTCTCAATTTCTCTTGTTATCCAAGGTTCCAGAATTTGTGTATGGTGAAGTGTTTGTAGAGGGTTTCCCACTGTGAGCCCTGGTTGCTCTGCCCATGCAATTCTACACTCATTATTAAAAATCACACAACATCAGATTATAGTCCAACAGGTTTAATTGGAAGCACTAGCTTTCGGAGCGCTGCTCCTTCGTCAGGTGGTTGTGGAGTACACGATTGTAAGACACAACAAGTTTACAGTGTGATGTAACTGAAATTATATGTTGAAAAATACCTTGATTGTTTGTTAAGTCTCTCATCTGTTAGAATGATCATGTTAGTTTCACTTCTTTCATATGTAAATCGCAAAACGTTTTTTAAAAGTTACATTCTCAAGTGAACTTTAACAATTGGTGTCAGCCTAGATAATGTATTGAAGGTGTTAGCCCCCTGTGTGCTGCTGTCTGTGCCATAATGTTTAGACTGATTCTAATCTAAAAAATGAATTAACAGAATCTTACATGGATTCATGCAGTTTTTGAGCAAAGTACAACGTAACTCTGCAAGTACAAATTCACCCCACAAATGTATTTGTGTGTGTGCATGTGGGTTTTTCTGTGTGTGCGTTTGTGTGTGTGTGTGAGAGAGAGAGAGAGTATGTGTGTGTGTAAAGGGGTCTAAGTCTGTTAAAGGGTGCATTTGTCAGTGTGGAAGTGTGCGTATAGGAGTGTGTGTGTGTGTCTGTGTGTGTGTATATAATGCAATGGGGTCACCTGTAGTGTGACATGAACCAAAGGTCTCAGTTGAGGCCCTCCCTGTGGGTACCGAACTTAGCTATCAGCCTTTGCTCGGCCAGTTTTTGCTGCTGCCTGTCCTGAATTCTGCCTTGGGGGTTTGTCACCCGAACGTCCGAGGTCAAATATCTGGACCGCCGAAGTGTTCTCCATCTGGGAGGGAACACTCCTGTCTGTTGATTGTTGTGTGGTGCCCATTCATCTGTTGCCATAGCCTCTGCTTGGTTTCCCCAATGTACCATGCTTCAGGGCATCCTTGCCTGCAACGTATGAGATAGACAACGTTGACTGAGTCGCACGAGTACCTGCCACAGACATGGTGGGCTGAAAGCTAGTGCTTCCAATTAAACCTGTTGGACTATAACCTGGTGTTGAGTGATTTTTAACTTTGTCCACCCCAGTCCAACACCGGCATCTCCAAATCATCACCTCATTCTTGGCATTGTTTGTACACAATTTTGTGCTGAGCTGTGGAAGTCTTTTCTATTGCTGGGACCTTACAGCATTCATGCCACAGGCAACACTCTTAAACACTAGCTATACACGATTTCAAATTCTGCCAGACAGATCTGAAGTTGCCACCCACACGAATGTGCTGCTGATAGTCTGGAGGAACGTTAGAACATAAGAACTAGGAGCAGGAGTAGGCCATCCAACCCTTCCAGCCTGCTCCATCATTCAATAAGATCATGGCTAATCTTTTCATGGACTCAGCTCCACTTACCCACGCTCTCACATATGCCTTAATTCCTTTATTTTTCAAAATAAAACTACCTTAGCTTTAAAAGCATTTACTGAAGTAGCGTCAACTACTCTCCTGCAACATGTAGCAACGCTGCAAAAAGATTATTGATCTTCTGCACTCTACAAAAGAAAATACCACCATCCTCTCTGTGACCTCACACTCCAACTTGCCACCTCCCCCAAGGCTCATGTTCTATCGCTCTTAATAGTTTATAACATACAATCGTACTCAGCATCTTCCCTCAGTGGTTTTCACAAAACTCCAATCCCCTCAAAATACAAATCTTTCCTGCCCTGTATGCTTCCTATTAACTCATTTGTGATACTTCACCATCTTCCTAACTGAGGATAGGTCAACTCTCTGACTGACCAGAATCATCCATCAGTTTACAGGTTTGGTTGCATGTAATGGAATCAGTTTAGCTCAGTTGGCTGGATTGTTGGTTTTTAGAGCAGTGCGATGCCAACAGTGTGGGTTCAAATCCCATTACCAGTTTGAGGTTACCATGCAGCACTCTCAACCTCTTCCCTCGCCTGAGGTCTGGTAGCCCTCAGGTTAAATCACCACCAGTTGCTCCTCTCTAATGAAAGAGCAGCCCCAATGATCTGATAAGACTATGGTGACATAACACAAGTATATCAGGTAGGCTGATGCCACAAGCTGTAGCTGTCAAATTGACACACACAATGATTCCTGATGAAGGGTTTATGCCAGCAACATCGATTCTCCTGCTCCTCTGGTGCTGCCTGACCTACTGTTCTTATCCAGTACCACACTCTCGACTCTGACTCCAGCATCTACAATCATCGGTTTCTCCACAATGCAGTTTACCAACATTTCCAACACCTTGACTGTTCAATGCTAGCAAAGTTGTTTAGCTTTGTCTGCATAAAAGATGACAAAGCAAAGCAACGCAGAGATGCTGTGAGCCTCCAAGTAACAACAAAATAAGTGAATGCTTAAAAAGCAGCCTGACAGCAGCATTCCAAAAGAATGTATTGTTGAGCTCCAAAGTACTGTATAGAAATGCAAACTTTTATTATAAGTTAGTCCAAGATATGCCTCGATGATGTGGAGAAGCTGGTGCTTTGAATATGAGGACCAAGGGTGTCGGCATAGAGCACTCCCTGACATGTTGGGGAAAGCTGGCCAGGACGAAGGCCTGGAGAAGACACTGGTGACCTTTAGAAAGGTTACCACACTGAATTTCAATTTACGAGTTGGCACCATTTAGTTTCTCACTGCTTCTTGGGAAAATTGAATATAAATTGGGTGAGATTAGCTAATAATGAGATGTTAATGCTTACCAGTGAGATTCTCATCCAGCTGTTGAAACCTTAAAGGGAATATCAGACATTTTCTTCTCAATGGACTGCACTGAGAAAGTGAGGACTACAGTTGCTGGAGGTCAGAGTCGAGAATGTGGTGCTGGAAAAGCACAGCAGGTCAGGCAGCATCTGAGGAGCAGGAGAATCGATGTTTTGGGCATAAGTCCTTCATCAGGGCTTTTCTTCTCAATGTTAAGAATATTATTTTTATATTTTTCACAATACTCTCTCAACTTTCTCACCGTGGTCCACATTGTTCCAATGCTATAAAAACTCTACGTATTGTGATGTGCTATGCTACTTTCCCATTACCATCTCTGTGGACTCAATGTTAATTTGCTCAAGTGTCCACCCCCTATTGCACAAATTATTCCCTCTTTTGTCTTATACACTTACTTACTGATTAGATTAGATTAGATTACTTACAGTGTGGAAACAGGCCCTTCGGCCCAACAAGTCCACTCCGCCCCGCCGAAGCGCAACCCACCCATACCCCTACATCTACCCCTTACCTAACACTACGGGCAATTTAGCATGGCCAATTCACCTGACCTGCACATCTTTGGACTGTGGGAGGAAACCGGAGCACCCGGAGGAAACCCACACAGACACGGGGAGAACGTGCAAACTCCACACAGTCAGTCGCCTGAGGCAGAAATTAAACCCGGGTCTCTGGTGCTGTGAGGCAGCAGTGCTAACCACTGTGCCACCGTGCCGCCCTACTCTGTGGACTCAATGTTAATTTGCTCAAGCGTCCACCCCCTATTGCACAAACCATTCCCTCTCTTGTCTTATACTGTGAATACACTTTTGTTTATTGGACTGTAGTATAAAATATGAGAAAATAAACTAAGAACACTGAGGAAGAAGAAACTGCAGTTTAAAAACAAGGTTACAGAATTTATTGTGCATTGTATCTAGTGTTGCCTATACAAGCATACTATAACAGCTTAAGATATAGTGGCAGAGATAGGCCACTTGGCCCATTGAATCCAATCTGCTATTCAATAAGATCATAGTTGATCTCCACTTTCAGCTCCACTTTCCTGCCTTATTCCCACAACATTTGAGTTCCTTATTGATTAAAAAGCCGCAAATAAACTTAACCCAACCTCGAAAGCCCTCTGCAAAAAATCATTCTACAGGTTAACTATCCCCTGCAAGAAGACACTCTTTCTCATCTCTGTTTGCAATGTGTGACTCCTTCCTTTGCAATTATTCCCTCTGGTTCTAGACTCTCACACAAGGAGAAACAACCCCTCTTCATCTACCCTGTAAAATCCCCTAATGATATTATAAATTTCAATGCGTCTCTAATAATTCTTCTAAACTTTAATAAATAGCAGAGAAGAATACTACTCATATTGCCAACATGTGTGAGTGCTTAGGTCAGATTTTGATTGGATTTTCGATTGATCATTGTTGTGGGCTCAGGAGAGAACAACATTGTACCAACCACCTAATTGATTCCTGGGCAGACAGAAAGTACATATGTCTCTCTATTTCTCTCTCACCCCTCTGTTCAGAAGTAGTTATTCTCATTCAGCATTTCCCTACAAATTGCTCTCTGTAAATTTTATTGTTGAAAGGCAAAGGGGAAAACCACCTTCAGGGACTTGAAAGAGAAAATCCTCAAACAGTGAATGAAATGCTGATAATCAGCATACTCACAACCTCATGTCCAGATCAAGGACTTGAAAGGAGTCTAAAGGATCTGAAAGAAAACAATTCATCGGTGCCTGTGATCCAAACTGGTGCTAATACTGTGCATCTTCAAGTTTTGTTTCTTTTCCTGCCCATGATATTTGTGTTTTGTCTTATTTCTTTTTGTGTCTGTTTGTAAGGGTATGTAACTTTTCAGAAAGGCATAGAGTTTAAGTTATAGAATGGGAAGTTAATAATTCATATTTCTTTCTTGTCATTGATCAAGAAATGTTTAATTACAATAAACAGTTATTTTCCTGTTAATGAAAAATTAGGGTGCATATTCTTTTATCCTGAATTAGACAGTAAGGTAAATTTGCATAAATCTTTGGTTTCATCAAATTTTCACATTTTTGACAATTCTGGGAATATTTGGGCTTGATTTCCAGTGCACACCCCCAATGGATCATGTCATTATGCAGGTACCAGCAGTCAGAGCATCCTTCATGGCTTCCACCCATAAGAGACTAGCATCTCCAGATATAAGCTCCTTCTCTGTTTCTGAAAAAGAAGACACTGATCCCTCAGAGGATGCACGAGCAAGACCGTCTCCTGCACCCTCCACTGGCTCAGAAACTTTGAACTTTGAGGATTATAAAGACTGTGCCCTTTTTTTTGAAATGTGGAATCTGAAATGAGAAAAAGCTCTTTTAAAAAACAGTATTTGAAAGAGTACCGGAAATTTTGAAGGACAAGTAACTTAAGACCTCTGCCAGATATCATGGAAACAACTGCTTGAACAAGCAATAATTGTAGAATTGCAGATTTGGAGCTGAAGATGTGTACAGATGCAGCTTTTGCTTGCAACAAAAAGTTGATTGGTCTATGGACTAGTGACAAGTTACCAATGGCAATGACCTTGTTGTCTGCCAACAACTGTGCAATTAGTTCTCAGATAAATTGGAAAGCTTGAAGCTGGGAATTAGCTACAGAGAGAGAGTGAAGTGCGCAATTCTTCTCAGTTTAGGAGTGGTCTCTCAGTTGTCTGCAGTCAAAACCCACAGTAAACTTTCCTGCAATGGTTGTAAGCTATGACTTTTAACTAATAAGTCAGAGATGTTTTATAAATATACAAGCCACACTGTCTCTCTCACCAACCAAAGTTAGATAACTGAAGCAATGTGCTAGCCAACAGAAGAATCATAAAGATCATCTCAACCAAAGACGATTGAACTGTCTTTCCCACTTTTCTGCTCTGTCCACAACCTATTTCACTCTATCTGTTTGTCTATGCATATATGTACATGTAATAGGGAGTTTATAATGGGATCACAGTTTTAATTAGCAGAATTGTATGCCCACAGTTTGTAACTGCTTACCTGTACCTAGAATCTAATTACTTGTTATAAATAGTAATTTTTATTCAATATAGAAAACCTGGTCTGTGCTATTTATCAATGTGGGTCTGAAAGTTAGGTAAATCGGGACCTTTACATACTTCTTAAAATCTTTAACTTTTATGATGACCCTGCCAGACACTGCCCATGGAGCATACCCTGAGGTATACCTGAGGCTGGCCAAGCTGAATGCTTAGAGAGAATGCCAAGAAAATGCAGCTGTCTGGTTTCAGACTGACTTTCAGTTTGTGAATTGGTGCCATCTAATTTCTTAGCAGTAACTTGGAGAATAGCAGTCTGCATTTAAATGAGGCAAGATAAGCTAACAATTAGATTTTCTTAAAAATTCATTTATGGATTCAGGGATCACTGGCAAGGTCAGCATTTATTCCAATTCCTAATTACCCAAAGAGCAGCTAAGAGTCCATAAAATATAGGAGCAGAAGTAGGCTATTCATTGTGTTCCATCATTCAATGAGGTCATGGCTGATCTTATACTCCTCAAGTCCACTTCCCTACCTTTCCCTGCATAATCACGTTGATGTGGATCTGCAATTCACATAGGCCAGATCAGGTAAGAACAGCAGATTTCTTTCTGTAACGAACATTAGTGATCCAGATGGCATCAATCAACAGTACTTAATGGCCACTAGCTCTTCATCAAATTTCATCATTTACTATGGGATTCAAATCTATATCCCCAGGACACTGGCCTGGGGTCATGCATTGCTATTCAGTGACATGACCCCTATACTACCATGTTCATGAGATGGTAATGCATGCTAACAGGCTCCTCATTATTCACCAGTGAGATTCTCAAGGTGTTGAACCTTAAGGGGAAAACAAGACCCTCAGAGAATCTCATTTAAACTGTATTCTCCCAACTTTTGCACATTGTTCATATTGTTCAAACACTGGGAAAATTCTGCTGACAATGATTCAATCACACTTCAACCTTACAAATGCAAATATAAGACAAGTTTATGCAACCTCAAAATTTAACACATTAAACTCTGGTATCAATCCAGAAATGTGCTCTGTACTTCTGAACATTTTCTTCCTTTGGTTCATGTCTGAAATTGCAGCACTCAAATGGGACACAAACTTTACTGCTGTGACTATCTTACTTTTGAACTCTAACTCGTTGAGATAAAGGTCAACATTCTATTCACATTCATGATCAATTTTTTCACTTGTGCACTAGCTTCCAGCTAGTGTGTACTAGTATTCATAAATCACTTGGCACCTCCACAGTTGTTTATTCCTTACGATTAAGAAAATACAGTGACTCGTCTTTCTTGAATCCAAAGTACATGACCTCATAACTGACTATATCAAGATCTAAATACCAATTGTGTCCACTTTCTCTGTCCCTTTCAAACATGTTGTTCCCTTCCGTACTGCGCCTCCAAAATTAATATCATCAGCAAATGTGGATATGTAACTTTCTATTATTTCTTCCTAGTCATTAATAGATGTCTATGGTGAAAAGTTGGCAGCTAAACAAATGTGAGAAGAACATGACTTCTTACATTGTGCCAATGTTACTGTATTTACTGTATGTTACTGATCTTTGGGCTGAAGATCACAATCAGATAGAGAACTGAATTTTACCAATAATAAGTTAAATATCAATTTCACAAAGTTTCATGAAGGGCTTCCAGTCATGTACCCTAGTAAGTTTTCTGTTGCCGTTTTATGCTGCTCACCTCATTATGTATGCACCATGTCAGATGACATTGCACTCATGCTAGGTAAAAACAATGACTGCAGATGCTGGAAACCAGATTCTGGATTAGTGGTGCTGGAAGAGCACAGCAGTTCAGGTAGCATCCGAGGAGCAGTAAAATCGATGTTTCAGGCAAAAGCCCTTCATCAGGAATAAAGGCAGAGAGCCTCTAGTGTGGAGAGATAAGCTAGAGGAGGGTGGGGGTGGGGAGAAAGTAGCATAGAGTACAATGGGTGAGTGGGGGAGGGGATGAAGGTGATAGGTCGGGAGCGTGGGGAGGGTGGATAGATAGGCGTTCTTCCTCTGCTAGGAGGCGTCCAGTCTCCCCAACCGTAACAAGGACAGAACGCCCCTGGTGCTCACCTTCCACCACACCAACCTTCGCACAAACCAAATCATCCGCCGACATTTCTGCCACCTCCAAAAAGACCCCACCAGCAGGGATATATTTCCCTCCCCACCCCTTTCCACCTTCCAAAAAGACCGTTCCCTCTGTGACTACCTGGTCAGGTCCACGCCCCCCTTCAACCCACCCTCCCATCCTGGCACCTTCCCCTGCCACTGCAGGAACTGCAAAACCTGCGCCCACACCTCCTCCCTCACCTCCCATCCAAGACCCTAAAGGAGCCTTCCATATCCATCAAAGTTTTACCTGCACATCCACTAATATCATTTATTGTATCTGTTGCTCCCGATGCGGTCTCCTCCACATTGGGGAGACTGGACGCCTCCTAGCAGAGCGTTTTAGGGAACATCTCCGGGACACGCGCACCAATCAACCACACCACCCTGTGGCCCAACATTTCAACTCCCCCTCCCACTCTGCCGAGGACATGGAGGTCCTGGACCTCCTTCACCGCCGCTCCCTCACCACCAGACGCCTGGAGGAAGAATGCCTCATCTTCCACCTCGGAACACTTCATCCCCAGGGCATCAATGTGGACTTCAACAGTTTCCTCATTTCCCCTTCCCCCACCTCACCCTAGTTCCAAACTTCCAGCTCAGCACTGTCCCCATGACTTGTCCTACCTGCCTATTTTCTTTTCCACCTATCCACTCCACCCTCCCCCGCCCCTGACCTATCACCTTCATCCCCTCCCCCACTCACCTATTGTACTCTATGCTACTTTCTCCCCACCCCCACCCTTCTCTAGCTTATCTCTCCACGCTACAGGCTCTCTACCTTTATTCCCGATGAAGGGCTTTTGCCCAAAACGTCGATTTTACTGCTCCTCGGATGCTGCCTGAACTGCTGTGCTCATCCAGCACCACTAATCCAAAATTGCACTCATGCTAGCGTGTTCTCACCAGTGTCAAAACCATTCAGGATTTCCCCATTATTTTTAACGCATACAGTACATTGGTTAACTTTGGCAACTGAGAATACCCCTTTTTCAGTACCTCACGTAGTGGGAGGGTAAAACATAAAAACATAGAAAATTGTGACAGTAGACCATTTGGCCCTTTGAGCCTGCTTCATCATTTAATACAATCATTGCTGATCATGCAACTCAGTATCTTGATCCACTTTCTTCCAATACCTTGTGACCCCTTTAGCCTGAAGAATTATATCTGAGTCAGTCTTGACAATATTCCATGTTTTGGCATCAACTACTTTCTGTGGCAGAGAATTCCACAAGCTCACCTCTCTCTGGGTGAAGAAATCTTTCCTTATTTCATTGTGAATGGTCAGGCCTTAAGGAGTATAGGGGAACAGAGGGATTTTGGAGTTCAGGTTCACAGTTCCCTGAAAGTGGAGTCACACGTAGACAGGGCAGTGAAGGCGACTTTTGGCACACTGGCCTTCATCAGTCAGAGCATTGAGTCCAGAAGTTGGGAAGTTATATTGCAGTTGTACAGGACATTGGTGAGGCCACACTTGGAGTATTGTGTTCAGTTTTGGTCATCTTGTTATTGGAAGGATATTATTAAACTGGAAAGATGCAGAAGAAATTTACAAGGATGTTGCCCAGACTCAATAGTCTGAGTTATAGGGAGAGGTTGGACAAGCGAGGACTTTTTTCTTTAGAGCATAGGAGACTGAGGGGGGACCATTTGGAAGTGTATAAGATCATGAGAGGCATGGATAGAGTGAATGCACTCGGGCATTTTCATAGGGTTGGGGAATCAAGGTCTACAGGGTATCAGTTTAAGGTTAGAGGGGAAAGAATAAAAGGGAACCTGAGGGGCAACGTTTTTACACAGAGGGTGGTACGCATATGAAATGAGCTAACATAATTTGTAGTTGTTGTCGGTGATTTCAACTTTCCCAATGTCGACTGGAACCTCCTAAGTGCAGATGGTTTGGATGGAGTCGTTTTTGTAAGGGTTTCCTTACTCAGTACGTAGGCAGACCGACAAGGGGAGAGGCCATTTTGGATTTGGTGCTCTACAACGAGCCAGGACAGGTGTTGGATCTCCTGGTGGGACAGCACTTTGGCGAAAGTGATCACAACTGCCTCACACTTAGCATAGCCTTGGAGAGTGAAAGGAGCAGTTACTGAGGGAAGATATTTAATTGGGGATAAGGAAATTATGATGCTATCAGACAAGAGTTAGGAAGTACAGACTGGGAGCAATTGTTCCACAGAAAGGGTACAGCAGCCATGTGGAGACTATTTAAGGAGCAGTTGTTGCGAGTGATGCACAAATTTGTTCCTCTGAGACAGGTAAGAAGAGGTAAGATTAAGGAACCTTGGATGACGAGAACAGAGGAACTTCTCGTCAAAAGGAAGAAGGCAGTTAACGTAAGGTGGAGGAAGCAAGGATCTAGCACAGCTTTAGAGGCTTACAAGAAATAAGCCTCTAAAGCTCAGAATTAGATTAGATTACTTACAGTGTGGAAACAGGCCCTTCGGCCCAATAAGTCCACACCGACCCACCAAAGCGCAACCCACCCAGACCCATTCCCCTACATTTACCCCTTCACCTAACACTATGGGCAATTTAGCATGGCCAATCCACCCAACCTGTACAATTTTGGATTTTGGGAGGAAACCGGAGCACCCGGAGGAAATCCACGCAGTCACGGGGAGAATGTGCAAACTCCACACAGCGAGTCACCTGAGGCAGGAATTGAATCCAGGTCTCTGGCGCCGTGAGGCAGCAGTGCTAACCACTGTGCCACCACGCCGCCCATTGGACTGAGGAGAGCCAGGAGGGGGCATGAAAAAGGCTTGGCAATAAGGATTAGGGAGAACCCAAAGGTATTTTACTCATACGTGAGGAATAAGAGAATGATCAGGGAGAAGGTAGGGCCGATCAGGATAGCATAGGGAACTTGTGCATGGCGTCTGAGCAGATAGGGGAAGCTCTAAATGAGTTTTTTTGCTTTGGTTTTCACCAAGGAAAAGGAACTTGTTGTAAATGAAAACTTAGAGGAGCTGGGATGCAATCTTGACCAGATCAAGATTGATGAAGTTGATGTGCTAGAAATTTTGGAAAACATTAAGATTGATAAGTCTCCAGGACCAGACCAGATTTATACCAGGCTGCTCCGGGAAGCAAGAAAGGAGGTTGCTAAGCTGCTGGCGAGAATATTTGACTCCTCACTCTCCACAGGAGTCATACCAGATGATTGGAAGGAGGCGAATATTGTTCCTCTTTTCAAGAAGGGTAATAGGGAAATCCCTGGCAATTACAGACCAGTCAGTCTTACATCTGTGGTCAGCAAAGTTTTGGAAAGAATTTTGAGGGATAGGATTTATGACTATTTGCAAAGCATAGTGTGATTAAACGCAGTCAACATGGCTTTGTGAGGGGCAGGTCATGCCTCACAAATCTTATTGAGTTCTTTGAAGAGATGTCAAGACAGGTCAACAATGATTGAGCTGTGGATGTGGTGTATGTGGACTTCAGCAAGGCATTTGATAGGGTTCCCCATGGTAGGCTCATTCATAAAATCAGGAGGTATGGGATACAGGGAGATTTGGCTATCTGGATTCAGAATTGGCTGGCTGCCAGAAGGCAGAGAGTGGTTGTGGATGGAAAGTATTCTGCCTGGAGGTCAGTGTTGAGTGGGGTTCCTTGGGCCTCTGCTCTTTGTAGTTTTTATAAATGACTTGGATGAGGAGGTTGAGGGGTGAGTTAGTAAATTTGCAGATGACACAAAGGTTGGAGGTGTCGTCGATAGTATAGAGGGCTACTGCAGGCTGCAGAGTGATATAGACAGGATGCAGAGCTGGGCTGAGAAATGGCAGATGGAGTTCAACCTGGATAAATGCGAAGTGATGCATTTTGGAAGGTCAAACTTGAATGCTGATTATAAGATTAAAGACAGGATTCTTGGCAGTGTGAAGGAACAGAGGGATCTGGGTGTGCAAGTACACAGATCCCTCAAAGTTGCCCCCCAAGTGGATAGGGTTGTTCATAAAGCATATGGTGTTTTGGCTTTCATTAACAGAGGGATCAAGTTTAAGAGCCGCGAGGTTTTGCTGCAGCTCTACAAGTCCCTGGTGAGACCATACTTAGAATATTGTGTCCAGTTCTGGTTGCCCTACTATAGGAAAGATACAGAGGTTTTGGAGAGGGTGCAAATAAGGTTTACCAGGATCTGCCTGGACTGGAGGGCTTGCCTTATGAAGAAAGGTTGAATAAGCTCAGACTTATCACTCTGGAGAGAAGGAGGAAGAGGGGAGACCTGATCGAGGTGTACAAAATTATGAGAGGAATAGATAGAATCAATAGCCAGAGACTTTTCCCCGGGGCAGGGTTGACTTGTACAAGAAGTCATAGTTTGAAGATATTAGGAGGAAGGTATAAAGGAGATGTCAGAGGTAGGTTCTTTCCACAGAGAGTTGTGAATGCATGGAATGCGGTGGTGGAAGCAGAGTCATTGGGGACATTTAAGTGACTGCTGGACATGCACATGGATAGCAGTGAGTTGAGGGGTGCGTAGGTTAAGTTACTATATTTTGCATTAAGATTAAATCTCAGCACAACATCGTGGGCCAAAGGGTCTGTTCTGTGCTGTGCTTTTCTATGTTCTATGTTCTAAAAGTGGTTGAGGCAGGTACATTAACAACATTTAAAAGACATTTGGATAAATGAATGAATAGGAAATGATTAGAAGGAAATGGGCCAAATGCAGGGAAATGAAGTTAGTGTGGACGGACATTTTGGTCGGCATGGAACAGTTTGGGCCAAAGGGCCTGTTTCTACTGTAGGACTCTATGGCTCTATAACTCAGTCTTAAATGGTCTACCCTGCATCCTTAAACTGTGTGCCCAGGTTCTGGACTCTTCAGTCAGCAGAAACAAGCCTTTTGCCTTTATTCTGTTTAGTCCTGTTGGAATTTTAAAGGTTTCTATGAGATCCTCCCTCATTCTTCTAAATGTCCTAACTGATCTAGTTTCTCTTATATGGTAGTCCTGCCATTGCAAGAATAAATTTGGCAAATCTTGATGGGACTCCGTCCACAGCCAGAATATCCTTCCTCAGTTAAGAAGACCAAAACTGCAGGCAATCCTCCAGGAATGGTCTCACCATAGTCTGATACAATTGCAGCAAGACATCCCTGCTTCTGTACTCAATCCTTTCACCATAAAGGCCAATATACCATTTGCCTTCTTCAAAGACTAGTGTAATTGCAATGACTGGTTACAAGATCTTATTGAATCTGCCCCTTTTGCCATTCAGATATTAATCAGCCTTCCTGTTTTTGCTGCTAAAGTGGATAACCTCACATCTATCTACATTGTACTCAACATTGAATTCAGACACCATGAAGTCTCATTGAAAGAAACAAAGAGTTGCAAATGCTGGAAATCAGAAACAAAAGCAAGTTGGTATATATATTGAAGATGGGGTAAGGGTGGGGGCAGAATAAATGATAGGTGGAGATGGAGTCAAGAGAGAGCGAGAAAATCAGTTGGGCAATCAAAGGAATAGGTAAAGATCAGCCTGGGGGAATCAATAGCTCCTACTGGAAACAATGACTGAAAATGTGGTAGCAGCCCACGTGATGGAAGAATTGCGGGGGCCCTCACTAGAGACTGCATCAACATCCAAATCCGAAGGATCATTAGCCACCGTTTCCACCACCTCCAGCCAACCTTTTCCTCATGAGAATCAGTTTAAAGAAGTGTCACTGAATTCTTTGTTTTCACTCCACAGTCACTGTCAGACCTGCTGGTGGGAATATCAATATCGACCACCAAGATAGCTTGGTAGCCACACTCCAAATCAAGATCTTCAAGTCCTAAAGTGCTCTGCGGCTAAGCTGGGTCTATAGCAGGTGTGAGGGAACCAACAAGAGGGAAAAGCATTCTTGACCTCATCGTCACCATTCTGCCTGCCACACAAATGCCAAGCAATGACCACGTCCAGTAAGAGACAATTTAACCACAGAACTTGACATTCACTGGTGGCGTTACCATCAGTAGATCTCTCACTAACAATATCCTGGGAGTTCTCATTAACCAGAAACTGAATGGGACAAGCCATATATATAAAATGGCTACAAGAGCAGGTCAGAGGCTCAGAACAACATCTCACCACCAGCTTCACAGCAACCAAGTATAAGCAATAAATGTTGGCCCAGCCAGTGATTTCCACTTCCCATGAGTGAATTAAAAAAATACTTTATCTGCCTTGTATTTGTCTCCTCCTTCAACTTGTCCTGAAACATCTCTGCATCCTTCTCGCAACTCAAAGAGGTGACCATTATAACTCTGCAATGATCAATAACATGGACAAGGTTGCTTGTGACCAGGATTTGTAACCCATACTGTGGGACGCTGCATGCATTTTCAATGCCGATTACTATGATTACAGATGTCTTCAACCAATATTGATAGGTGCCTGATTAATTCAATTGGCCATTGAAGGTCCTCACATCACTTACAAGCACAGCCTGTTCCCTCAGATAGGAAAAAAATATATCCTACTCACTCCTGGTGAATTTATAGCCATCTTTCACTTGCATTGTGCATTCATGATTCACACAAATATGGAAGGCAATAAAGGTCACACTTGGCAGAATGATGCACAGGCCTCTCCTTCAGTTACCTTTTTTCCATGCACTCTCTGCAAATCCCATCAGTTCTGAGTTTCCCCAAGTTCTCACCCAATTCTTTAATATATGTTTTGATCTCCCAATATTTAAAATGAGCTTCTTATAGATTATTCATGCTAACCATTCTACTGCACCCTGCCCCTGTCAAAGAAAGGCTGGTGTTGATCATCATTGATCCTGTTTCTCACAGTAACCTTTCTCCTCCAATGTACTATTACATGTTTGGTTGTCTCCCTTCACGTATATTGTCTTCACTGTATCCCAGCATGATTCCTCCAATCCTCACAATTGACTTTCCAGACTTCCATATCACAGCAGTGGCCCTTGATTACCCTTCTTGGTTTTCAGTGAGCAGACCACCATGACTGATCGTAATACAGATTGACTTGGAAGGACACAGGACTGATGAATGAACAGATCCCTGACTGATCTCCATGCAGCTCCCTGACTGACTTATTGCAAATCTCCAGATTGGTTGCACTACACCCTTGACTGACTATGGTGGGATTTCCTGATTGACATTTCCTCTTGACCTGACTGAGGAATACTCCCTTGAGCATTAAGTCATAGAGTCATGGAGTCATAGAGATGTACAGCATGGAAACAGGCCTTCGGTCCGTCTCGTCCATGCCAACGAGATATCCTAACCTAATCTAGTCCCATTTGCCAAAATCTCCTATTCACATATCCATCCAGATGCTTTTAAAATGCTATAATTGTACCAACCTGTATCATTTCCTCTGGCAGCTCATTTTATACATGCACCACACTCTGCGTGAAAAAGTTGTCCCTGAGGTCCCTTCTATATCTTTCCCCTCTCACCCTAAACCTATGCCCTCTAGTTCTGGACTATCCACCCCAGGGAAAACACCTTGTCTATTTATCCTATCCATACCCCTCATGATTTTATAAACCTCTATAAGGTCGCCCCTCAGCCTCCAATGCTCCAGGGAAAAAGCCACAGCCTATTCAGCCTCTCCCTATTGCTCAAACCGTCAAACCCTGGCAACATCCTTGTAAATCTTTTCTGAACCCTTTCAAGTTTCACAACATCCTTCCGATAGGAAGGAGACCAGAACTGCACGCAATATTCCAAAAGTAGCCTAAACAATATCCTATACAGCTGCAATATGACCTCCCAACTCCTATACTTAGTGCTCTGCCCAATAAAGGAAAGCATACCAATCACCTTCTTCACTATCCTATCTTCCTGTAACTCTTCTTTCAAAGAACTATGAACCTGCACTCTAAGGTCTCTTTGTTCAGCACATTCCCCAGGACCTTACCATTAAGTGGATAAGTCCTGCTCTGATTTGCTTTTCCAAAATGCAGCACCTCACATTTATCTAAATTAAACTCCATATGCCACTCCTCAGCCCATTGGCCCATCTGATCAAGATCCCATTGTACTGTGAGGTAATGTTCTTCGCTGTCCACTGCACCTCCAATTTTGTTGTCATCTGCAAACTTACTAACTATACCTCCTATGTTCTCATCCAAATCATTTACATAACTAATGAAAAGTAGAGGACCCAGCACCAATCCTTGTGGCACAGGACTAGTCATAGGCCTCCAGTCTGAAAAGTAACCCCCCCCACCACCACCCTCTGTCTTCTACCTGTCATGCCAGTTAGCTGAAGGACAGGCAGCGTGCTTACTGAGCAAGGCATATGCTGTGGATGTGACAATAATGTAGCAGAGTGCAACACATCTGCCCTGATGACCATGTCAAGCTGCCTGCCTTTGTGTCACAATAAAAGGCAAGGCAGGACAGAAATTCTGTGAGCATCCAAGTTGGCATGAAATGATTAAATGTTAAGAAAGAAAGCCAAGAATTTCATGGTATACCCTGTTTCAATGAATGAACTGGGTGCCAGTCACTTCAGGGAAAGTGGTCTGGCAGTGGCATTACAATGAAAGGTGTTGGTGTGCTCCAAAGAACAGCACTGATGTGAAAAACTGTACTCGAAATGTGTTTGAGTTGTTTATATCTGATGCCAACCTCCACAAATGGGGTTGCAGGCAGTTCCTGCCCAAGGGTTATACCAGGAGATGTTGGGCACTGCTGTTCAACATGGAGGCCAACTGGAGCAAGTGGTGAGCTAGAACCTTCAGGTACCTAATCTGACTTTCATATCAGTAATTGTGCAAATCTAGTTTCGCTCCACCATGTGGGAGAATCGGAAACTGCATACAAATGAGGTAAGATCCAGTACTAACCAGATGTAATGCAACAAAAATAGGTCTCTTGCTATTTACGAATGAGATTCTCATCTCAAACTTTGGATAGAAAATTGGACTTTCTTTCCTTGACATCTCATTTTTCCAATCTCGCCTTTTTTTTCTCAAATGACTCACCATTGTCCATATTATTCAGGGACTGAGAAAATACAGCTCAGTGCTTTTTTTTAAAGGTGTGAAATAATAGTTAAAGGTTTTACTTTCATTTGTCTGTATGAGTCTATCCTAAATGATTTGGGGTTAGCTCAACCAGCTTGAAAGGTTAAGTTTGAAAAACAGTAAATATTTGAGTCCAGCTTTACATGCATACTTGTTAATAGCATTTTGGGTAGGTTCATATGGGTTTATAAAGTCAACAAGTGCTGAGATAAAATTACATAAAAATGATATTTAAAGGCACACAGTTGAATAATGTGTCACAATAGAAGCAGAAATTTCAGAAAGCCTTCAAAAGATTCAAAAAGAATCTCAGTCTCAATCTAATCTGAATCTCAATCACTTTGGCAGAAGAAACTGAGATTTAGGAAGTAGTTTATTTAAGGAAAGAAAATAAAACAAGCCGGCATGAGTTTGCAGGTGTTGGTGCTGCTGGCACATAATTCCTAGTTTGATTGAGATTGAAGAGTTGCTGTGTGAGTTACAATGAGAGTTTCCTCTGGCAATTATACCTATCACAAGATGCTTTTCTTAGCAGATATTCAATAGGATCAGCCATGATCCTATTGAATGGCTGAGCTGGCTGGAAGGGTTGAATGATATAGAGTCATAACTATTTCTTATGATCTTAAAATCATTTCAATTTTCTTGTGGAAGGTAACTCAATAAGTTATCCCAATTTTTGACAACTTTCTCATTGTCCAATTTGATTTTAGGAATACCCAATTCAGAATCCTCTGAACTTGTTTCTTCCTTCTGTGCTGTAATCATTAACACCTTCTCCTCTTGCTTTCCTTCCCTATCAAAATACCTTTTGAGCAGATTCACATGATACACTCTGTGAGATTTCTTCCTGTCCCGAGTCCTTATCAAGTAGTTCACCTCACTCAATTTCCTCTCGATTTTATAAGGTCCACTAAACCCTACTTTTAAAGGCTCACTTGTTACTGGAAGTATCTCCAGTTGCAAAATTGCGAATTTGTGATTTCTTATCCAGTTCCTGTTTCATTGTATGCTGTGATACTTTTAAAAGCTGTCTCGCCAACTCTCCAGCTCTATTTAATCATTCTCTAAAATTTGACACATAGTCCAATTGGGTGGTCTCTGAATTCTGACTTACTCATTTTTCCTTAATCAATTTTAATGGTCCTCTTACTTCTTGCCCAAAGATTAATTCAATTGGACAGAATTTGGTAGATTCATTCAGTGCATTTCTGATTGCAAAAAGTACAAATGGAACTCCCTTATCCCAAGCATCTGGATAATCCTGCCCATAAGCCCTGAACATGGTCTTTAGTGTTTGATGTCATCTCTCTAGTTCTCCCTGTGATTCTGGATGGTACACAAGAGATTTGAATTGCTTTATTCCCAAGTCAACCATAACATCCTTGAATAGTTTAGATGTGAAGTTTGATCCTTGATCTGAATGGATCTCTATTGGTAGTCTGTATCTAGTTAAAAAAATAAGTAATTCTTCTACAACCCTTTTTTGCTCTGATGTTACATAATGGGATTGCCTCTGGAAATCTAGTCGACACATCCATTATTGTTAATAAACAGTTATTCCAACTTTTTGTTTGAGGTAGAGGACCTATGCAATCAATCAAGATGCTTATAAAAGGTTCCTCAAATGCTGGAATAGGTATTAAAGGTGCAGGTTTTATTACTGCCTATGGTTTTCCGATTAACTAACATGTATGACACGTCTGGTAAAATTCAACTCCATCCTTGTGTAATCCAGGCCAGTAAAAATGCCTTTGTATTTTAGCCTGTGTTTTCCTCACCCCTAAATGACCTCCAAGTGGTAACTCATGCGCCACTTGCAGCACCTCCTTTCTATATCATACTGGCAAAAAGTTTGATGAATCT
Organism: Chiloscyllium punctatum; assembly: GCF_047496795.1. NCBI lineage: Eukaryota > Metazoa > Chordata > Chondrichthyes > Orectolobiformes > Hemiscylliidae > Chiloscyllium > Chiloscyllium punctatum. Next base: position 84,496,707 of record NC_092760.1, read on the forward strand.
CTGCCCATTTATCATCTGCTTCAATGCGTGATGGTCTCCATTTTCTCATTAAGACATCATTTATTATGTAATAACACACAGGGATGCATTCACTCTCCTCTGCATACGCCTTTTGATACAACTGTTTTAACTTCTCATCTTTCTGCAGTAACTCAATAAGTATAGCAGAGCTAAAGATACTTGCATGTTTACCTCGTTGCTCCTGATCTGTCCCACTTACCTGGTCAAAAAAAGTCCCTGATAAAGCTATATCAACTTCCTTATTTGTGCCTTTTGATCTCTCCTGCTTCAGCTTGTGCCTCTGTGATCTTGTGATCACACAATCTGGGAAAATTCCTAAATAAACATCCTCCATTTCTTCAGTTGTCTGCTTCTCCACTGGCTTTTCAACTTGCAACATGCCTACTGATGAATCAGCTATATCATTTTCAAGGACAAATTGTATTTCTGGAGCTGAGAGTTTGTCCAGTACTCCTACCACATATACTCCACTCTTCTCTGGTCTCTCCAGCCTCATGTTACATAATTGAGCATTTTTGTCTCACGATAAATTCCTGTTACTAGCATGTTTTTTGGCAATAGTCCCTCAGGAGTACATATCTCCTCATCCTTCAGCAATACAGACTGAGAGGATCCTGTATCCCTTAATATTGTGACCTCTTCACCTGCTACTCCTGGTTAATGTGGATAAACTTGACCCTAGCATGTATATTTTTAAGCAGATCTGGCACTTCCTCCTTAATCAACATCTGATCATCTTGTACACTCTGAGGCAGTTGTCTAATTCCCTTGTGCTTTTAGTTACTAGTCCAACAAAACTCCCAGGCTTGTCCAGTTTTCCTACATCTGGCTTTCTCCTAACCCCCTAACACTGTGATTTTGTGTGGCCCACTTTATTACAATGAAAACATCGAAGCTTTTTAGCTTCTTTGTCCCCCTCAAAGGTTTCCTTTTGACCCAGTGGTAAGCTATCCTTGTGATCTTCACTGAAATCTACCTTTCCCTTTCCATGTGAGGATTTCTCTTTGCCCCAGTTTCTATCCCTCATGGACTGAAATTGATTCTGGAAGCCAAACTATGTTTTATGGACCAGCTCATAATCATCAGCCACTCCAGCTGCTAACCATGTTGTTTTATCTCTCTACTCTTCCACATGAATTCATACTGCTTTCTCGCTAATGTTACCTTCAGCCTTTACCACCAGCCTTTTAAGCTGACCTTCCTTTTAAGTGTCAGTTTTTGAAGTTCAAAAGCTCCTTTTTTTCTTTCTGTTCTGCCGCCATCTCTTTTTCCCTCTCTTCTGCTTTTAATCATAACTGAAACTGTTTCATTTCTGCTGCCCTTTTCGTCTTTGTCATCTCAAACTCAAGCTGCTTCATTTGCAATTGAATTCTTGCCATCTCTATATATTCTGATGGTTTCTCCAGCAAGTTTAAATGCTGAGCTACTGTTGTAATTATCTCTCCTTTCCTCACAGAAGCAGGCAGGCCCAATCCCAGCTTGTCTGCTAATTCCTGCAGCTTGGTCTTATTCACCTTTTGCAAAACTTCCAAAGTCAACACATCCATTTCCAGAAAATTTTTGGCAAGTGAAAGAGCCATTACTATCTCAAGCTTTGCCTACCCAAACAAACCAACACCCAAAATAAAGACACTAGCACCTACCACTCACTGTTTAAAATCCCGCAAAGAGCCCCCAGTCCATTATGGACTAGGCCGGACCACTCAAAACATTCTTAAGCAGGCAGCCCAGACCATAACTTGCAATTTGTTTCAGTAAGTATACAGTGACAATTACCTGGAGTAAGTTAGCTAGGTTGACTATCAGGTTTTAAAACAGACAAAAATTTATTCACAAAATTACACAATGAAACACAAAGAACAGAACAAAAAACTCCTACAGAACTTAGTCTATCCAAACTAGTCTTAAATATGCTGTTCCAAATATGCATAACAGTTTCAATAAGCAAACCCTCTTAAAAACAGTAAAAATGGAACAAATGCTTACAGGTTGAAGTTAGAATGGCAGAAGAAGAGACAGAGTTTAGCAGCCTGTTTTGACAGAGCTGAACTCCTCACTAGTTCTGGACTGAACTGATCAGCTAGAGAGCTGACCACACCCCTTTCATTATACAGGTCACTTCTAAAACATGACCACTTTGGCCTGAACTCTCATCTGCTTATGTATAAACAAAAGGCCTCTCAAAATCCCTTTTCATCTCTGTACCAAACTAGCCACCTCAGAGCTGGGAGGGTTTTATGACCTATCTAAGAAAAAACCAAGGACACAGTATCCTTGAGAAAAGGAACAACCTTTAGAAAAAAGGGACAACCTTTGTGACAACACCCATGTAATGATATGCTCCAAAGTCTACCAGAAAGTAATTTTTTTCAGCAGTCTGCTTGGCAGTTGTGGGAATTAACTGTATTTTAAGAAGTGATTTGTTTTTACCAGTGTGTTTGAAGTTACTTAATACCATACCCTGCTCCCATTCACATGTATGTCGCAAGCAAAATAGGATAATTTTAAGCCTATGTGGTACTCATCAGTATTGCAGTACACATTTCTCTGGGTGGTATCCTCCCAGCCCCTGAATAACATGGAAATTGATGAGTCAGTTTGAAAAATAGTGTGAGACTGGGAGAAATTAAATTCTCAATATCGAGCCTGGATCGCACAAGCGACAAGCCAATTTTCATCAGTGATTTCAATGCCAGAATTAGGAAAGACACAAATTTAGGGAAGGATGGGATAAGTAATAAATAAAGCAAACTTTTTATGATGAAATGTCTACAATGGGATGGCATACCACACTCAGTTTCTTCAGTGAGACGAGCATAAGGCTTCTTGACAACACCGAGAGTTAAAACACTGGCTGCACCACTGATGTTTATTCAGAATATGCAACCAGCAGCTCACCCTAACATTACAACTGAGCAAATGAGGCGGAGGTAACAAATATGTGTGCTATATACCACCAGGTCAGCTTCAGTAACAATACCTATGCCTCAAAACGGCATAGACTAATGTTTATCTGCACATATTCCATGCAGTCTGAAGTTCAGTCAGGCAGTTTTGAGGTATGTTGATTTCTTAATATACACTACCAAACTGTAAAGGCTACTCATAATTCTCTTAAATGCTTGGAAAACTGTTTATGTTAAATCATCACAATTGTATTTCCACGTAGGCCTTGTGAAGTCTGATGCACTGCGATCGGCAGCCCTCAAGAATATTCCCTCGTCATCGTAATGTATGTCCTCTAATTTGATTCAGTAGTAAGGTGCTTTCTGTAATAAGCTCAACTAGTAGCTACATTCTGAACTTTATGGTATGATTCTGCCTTCCAAAAAAAGGGTGACGAGTGCACAGTAGACAGCTGCTAATATTTTCTGGATTAATGGTGCTGGAAGAGCACAGCAGTTCAGGCAGCATCCAAGGAGCTTCGAAATCGACGTTTCGGGCAAAAGCGATTCCTGATGAAGGGCTTTTGCCTGAAACGTTGATTTTGAAGCTCCTTGGATGCTGCCTGAACTGCTGTGCTCTTCCAGCACCACTAATCCAGAATCTGGTTTCCAGCATCTGCAGTCATTGTTTTTACCTAGCCGCCAATATTTTGTATGCCAAAGATGAATTGTTAACTGAGCCAAATTAAGTGCAGTTACTTCACACAAGGTTATGTATCAGTTCACAGGAGTAGTGGGTCTGATTTCATGGTTAACTTCTCTATGTTTCAACGCAATGGAGGGAAATACCTGTCACCTCTTCAGGAGTCCATAGAGTCAGAGAGTCATAGAGCTGCACACCATGGAAACAGACCCTTTGGTCCAACCTATCCATGCCGACCTGATATCCCAACCCAATCTAGTCCCACCTGCCAGCACCTGACCCATATCCCTCCAAACCCAACCACTTCATAGACCCATCCAGATGCCTTTTAAATGTTGCAATTGTACCAGCCTCCACCACTTCCTCTGGTAGCCCATTCCATACACGCACCACCCTCGGTGTGAAAACGTTTCCCCTCAGGTCTTTCTTATATCTTACCCCGCTCAGCCTAAACCTATGCCCTCTTGTTCTGGACTCCCCCACCCCAGGGAAAAGATTTTGTTTATTTATCCTATCCATGACCCTCATGATTTCAGCCTCCAATGCTCCAGGGAAAACAGCCCCAGCCTATTCAATCTCTGCCTCTAACGCAAATTATCCAACCCTGATAATATGCTTGTAAATCTTTCAAGTTTCACAACATCTTTCCAATAGGAAGGAGACCAAAATTGCACGCAATATTCCAAAAATGGTCGAACTAATGTTCTGTACAGCTGCAACATGATATCCCAATTCCTGTACTCAATACTCTGACCAATAAAGGAAAGCATACCAAGTGCCTTCTGCACTACCAGATCTACCTGCAACTCTACTTTCAAGGAGGTATGAACCTGCACTCCAAGATCTCTTTGCTCGGCAACACTTCCCAGGACCTTACCATTAAGTGTATAAGTCCTGCTAAGATTTGCTTTCCCAAAATGCAGCACCTTGCATTTATCTAAATTAAACTCCGTCTGCCGCTTCTCAGCCCATTAGCTCATCTGATCAAGATTCCATTGTAAACTGAGGTAACTTTCTTTGCTGTCCACTACACCTCCAATTTTTGTATCATCTGCAAATATATTAACTATACCTCTTTTGCTCACATCCAAAGCATTTCTATAAATGATGAAAAGTAGTGGACCCAGCACCGATCCTTGTGGCAGTCCACTGGTCAAAGGCCTCCAGTCTGAAAACCAACCCTCCACCACAACCTCTGTCTCCTACCTTCAAGCCAGTTTCATATCCAAATGGCTTGTTCTCCCTGTATTCCATGAGATCTAACCTTGCACACCAGTCTACCATTGGGAAATTGGTCAAACGATTTACTGACATCCATATAGATCACGTCTACCACTCTGCCCTCATCAATCTTCTTTGTTACTTATTCAAAAAACTCAATCAAGTTTGTGAGACATGTTTTCCCACACACAAAGCCATGTTGACTATCCCTAATCAGTCCTTGCCTTTCCAAATACATGTACATCCTGTCCCTCAGGATTCCCTCCAACAACTTGCCCACCCCTGATGTCAGGCTCGCAAGTCTATCGTTCCCTGGCTTGTCCTTAACACCTTTCTGAAATTGTGTCACCACGTTAGCCAACCTCCAGTCGTCGAGCACCTCACCTGTGACTATCGATGATACACAGACCACAGCAAGGGGCCTAGCAATCACTTCCCTAGCTTCCCACAGAGTTCTAGGATACACCTGATCAGGTCCTGAGGATTTATCCACTTTTATGCATTTTAAAACATCCAACACTTCCTCCTCTGTAATTTGGACATTTTTTCAGAGATGTCACCATCTATTTCCCTACATTCTATATCATTCATGTTCTTTTCCACAGTAAATACTGATGCAAAATATTCATTTAGTATCTCCCCCATCTCCTGCGGCTTCACACAAAGGCCGCCTTACCGATCTTTGAGGGGCTCTATTCTCTCCCCGGTTACTCTTTTGTCGTTAATGTATTTGTAAAAACCCATTGGATTCTCCTTAACTCTATTTGTCAAAATGATGGGGTCATGGTCCTGGGTGAATAGGAGGAAGTATCTGAGAGCTGGCACTTGGCCTCTGCAACATGGAGGTTGGTCCCCCAGACTCTAGCAGCACCACCCCTGATGTCAGGCTCGCAAGTCTATCGTTCCCTGGCTTGTCCTTAACACCTTTCTGAAATTGTGTCACCACGTTAGCCAACCTCCAGTCGTCGAGCACCTCACCTGTGACTATCGATGATACACAGACTATTTGTCAAAGCTATCTCAAGTCCCCTTTTTGCCTTCCAGATTTCCCTCTTTAAATATAATCTGACTGTTTTTATACTCTTCTAAGGATTCACTCGATCTATCCTGTCTATACCTGACATATGCTTCCTTTTTTTTAAACAAACCCTCAATTTCTTTAGTCATCCAACATTCCCTACACCTACCAGCCTTTCCTTTCAGCCGAATAGGAATATACTTTCTCTGGATTCTTGTTACCTCATTTCTGAAGGCTTCCCATTTTCCAGCCATCCCTTTACCTGTGAACATCTGCTCCCAATCAGCTTTTGAAAGTTCTTGCCTAATACCGTCAAAATTGGCCTTTGTCCAATTTAGAATTTCAACGTTAGATCTGGTCTATCTTTTTCCATCACTATTTTAAAACTAATAGAATTATGGTCGCTGGCCACAAAGTGCTCCCCCACTGACACCTCAGTCACCTGCCCTGTCTTATTTCCCAAGAGTAGGTCAAGTTTTGCACCTTCTCAAGTAGGTATATCCACATTCTGAATCAGAAAATCTTCTTGTAAACACTTAACAAATTCCTCTCCATCTAAACACTTAACGCTATGGCAGTCCCAGTCTATGTTTGGAAAGTTAAAATCCCCTACCATAACCACCCTATTATTGTTACAGATAACTGAGATCTCCTTACAAATTTCTTATGCATCCGTCATTAATTTTCTCCGATTAATCCTGCTGGTCACCAGCCAGGGCCCATGTCCTTCCTCTGAATAATTGAAGAAAGAAATTATTTCACACATAATAGGTTATAGTTGTAATGTCTTTTTGTATCTATTTATTCTATTTCTCACATTATACCCTTTAAATGTAAAATACTGGAATTCTTTATTACTACTGTATATTGTGCTTTTTCTCATATCTCTGTCTTTCTAAGCAGCTGTGCAATGTAATTCTGCATGACCAGCTACTTAGTGTCATAGTCATACAGTCATAAAGTCCTATATCACAGAGACAGGTCCTGTGGCCCAAACTGGTCCATGCCGTCTAAAACGTCTGTCCACGCTAACCCCATTTCCCTGCGTTAGGTCCATATCCTTCTAATCCTTTCAAATCGATGTATTTTCCCAAATGCCTTTTAAATGTTGTTAATGTACCTGCCTCAACCACTTCTGCTGGCAGCTCATTCTACATACAGGCAGCACGGTAGCTCAATGGGTAGCACTGTTGCCTCATAGCACCAGCGACCTGGGTTCGATTCCAGCCTTGGGTGACTGTCTGTGTAGAGCTTGCACGTTCTCCCTGCGTTTTCTCCCACAACCCAAAGATGTGCTGGTTAGGTGAATTGGCTATGGTGTTCAGGGATGTGTAGGTTAGGTGCATTAGTCAGGGGTAAATGTAGAGTAATAGTTTTGGGTGGGATACTCATTGGAGGGTTGATGTGGAGTTGTTGGACTGAAGGGTCTGTTTCCACACTGTAGGGATTCTATGACCGTAAGACTGTTGTGTACCATCCTGTGTGTAAGAAAGTTGCCTGTCAGGTTCCCTCTTATTCTTTCCACTCTAACCTTGAACTGTTGCCCTCTGGTCTTCAATTCCCCAACCCTGGGAAAAAGACTGAGTCCATTCACCCTATCCATGCCTCTCATGATCTGTAAAGCTCCCCCCCCCCCACCCCTCCACCTCAGTCTATGAAAAAATTCCTAGTTTGCCCAACCTCTCACTATAACTCAGACCATTGAGTCTAGGCAACATCCTTGTAAATTTCTTCTGCACTCTTTCCAGTTTAATAACAACCTTCCTATAACAAGATGACCAAAACTGAACACAATACTCCAGTGCAACCTCACCAACATCCTGAATATTTGCAACATAACTTCCTAACTTCTATAATCAATGCCCTGACTTATGAAGGCCAGTGTGCCAAAAGCCTTTTTCACTACCCTGTCTACCTGTGACTCCAAGATCCCTCTGTTCTACTACACTCCTTAAGGCCCTACCATTCACCGTGAAACTCCTACTTTGATGTGACTTTCCAAAATGCAAGAACTCACACTTATCTCTATTAAACTCCATTTGCTATTTCTCGGCCCACTCCCCCAGCTGATCAAGGCCCTGCTACAATTTCTGATAACCTTCTTCACTATCCATGATACCACCTATTTGTGTGTCATCAGCAAACTTACTTATATACATAACAAACAGTAATGGGCTCAGCACCAATCCCAAAGGCATTCCACTAGTTACAGGCCTCCAGTCCAACAAGCATCCTTCCACTATTACCCTCTACTTCCAAAGATCAAGCTAATTTTGGGTCCAATTTGCCAATTCACCCGGGATTCTATGTGATCTAACCTTCCAGAGCAGCCTACTATGTGGAACCTTATCAAAGGCCTTACTGAAATCCATATAGACTACATCGACCATCCTGCCCTTGTCAACCTTCCTGGTCACTTCATCAAAGAACTGTAACAAATGTGTGAGGCATGGTCTCCCATGCACAAAGCCATGCTGACTACTCCTAATCAAACCCTGCCCTGCTAAATGCATGTATATCTTCAAAGTTTGTGAGAAGATTTGTAGCTCGGGTGCTCGTTGTTGTGGTTCTGTTCGCCGAGCTGGGAATTTGTGTTGCAGACGTTTCATCCCCTGTCTAGGTGATATCCTCAGTGCTTGGGAGCCTCCTGTGAAGCGCTTCTGTGTTGTTTCCTCCAGCAGTTATAGTGGTTTGTCTCTGCTGCTTCCAGTTGTCAGTTCCAGCTGTCCGCTGCAGTGGCCGGTATATTGGGTCCAGGTTGATGTGTTTGGCCAATATACCGGCCACTGCAGCAGACCGCTGGAACTGACAACCGGAAGCGGCAGAGACAAACCACTATAAATGCCGGAGGAAACAACACAGAATAAATAAATCATAAATCTCTGACTTGCTCATTGATACACCAGTGCATTGCTTTCCACCTCTTCTTTGCGATCAGCCACCAGCTAAACCAAATTACAGATTCATTTTCTAGAAGTACAAATAATTTTAAAAAGATACCTACATGTCTTATCTAGTAAGTGATTCAAAATCTCTGATCTAAATATATACTTGATAAAAAGGTAGTAAGGGATTATGTTTGCTTCAGGATAAGAAATAGGATCTATGCATGGGCATTGAGATTGAGTTTTTGAGACAGCAATTGATTACTTTGCAAAGACTAAGGATGCTGCAAAGGTCATGCTGTAAATGGAGGCAGTTGAAATGCTGAATGCTCTGAAATTGATAAAGAAGTATTAGAAAAGTTCACTAGCTGTACATAAGGTTGATAACCCACCAGTATAGGATGAAACAAAGGGAAATATGGGAGAAAATTATGGCTCTACTGGCTGCAGTCTTCCAATCATATCATCCACCTGAGAAAGTGCCAGAGGACTAAACAATTAAAAATGCTTTAAAATAAGGTTTAAGGATAAAACTGGCATTACCGGCCAATCAACTGGATCTCAGCAGTGAGAAAGCTTTAAAAGACAATACTCAGGACAAACGTAATAGACAAGTTTGAATTAATTGGAAATGTAGCACAGATTTGTTAAAGGAAAATTGTGTTTAACTTACTTCAGTTTTTTTTTTGGCGAGGTAACAAACTGTTGGTGACATTAATACAGTTGATGTGGGTTATTTGATTTCCAAGGGATTTGAGAATGTACCATGCAACTGACATTTAGTCCAATTGAATGGAAGAGACAACGTCAGCAGAGATACACAACTGGTAGAGTGGCAGAGAACAAACAGTAATGCTGAGTGTTTTTATTCTGACAAGAGAACAATGCGGTCAGGTTTTCCAGGGGTTGAAACTAGGACTACTGCTTTTCTGATATATATTAGCATCCAAGAATACATAGCACAATTTTAAAATTGCAGGTGAAGCAACCTTTGGAAGTATTGTGAATTCGGAATAAGATCTTGATATGTTGCAGGTGGAAACAAACAAGATGATTGAATGGGAGGCCATATGACAGATGAAGTTTAGAGCAAAGAAGTATAAAATGGTAAACTTTGGTAGAATGAAGAAAGGCAACACAAAATAAGGGCACAGTTGTAAAGGAATGCAGGAACATTTAAACAAATGTTTACAAACTGTTGACCAGTGGTACAGCAGGCCGAGAACATTGTTACAATGCTCTGGATCCCGAATACTTTTTTTAAGCAGAAGCATACAGCACAAAAGCAAATAAGTTATGATGTACACCGATAACATTCTACAATGGGAGTATTGTATCTGATTCTGGCTATCAAAAAAATGATCAAAAGTGATGTGTAGTCTTTAGAAAGGGTGCAGAAAGGATTTAAAACTGATTCTTAGATTGGAGAAACTGAGCTGTTTTCCCCGGAGAACTGAAAACCAGGGGACGTGATAGCGTTGTAACTTCGGATCCCTTTAAAACTGATTTTTTTCTAGTGTTTTCTGTGCAGCAGGGCTCTGATAGATTGTACTACAAATGCAGTAACGTGTGTCCCCTAAACATAAACAAATTTCTAGTAAATAAAAAGGAAAGTAAAGGAGAAATCAGAAGATTAAAAAGGCTTCCCAAGGCCACAATGTTCCATTTCATTTAAATATCTGGTACTACATGTACCCTATTATCAAGGCAGTATTTGGGAAAATAAAGACATTTCTTTTAGATAGAGGTAGGCAAATTGGAAATTAAAAGTACCAGTCTCATACCTATTGGTTGGAAGGATTAAAATGAGAGATTAATACAGCATAAACTACCAGCTCCTAGAAATATGGTATATCAACCATTGCATAGAATCAGAGACTAATCCTCATCAGGTTGTCCTTGGGGGTCCTAGAGAGCTGACTTCTTTAGATGACTTCACAAGAGATTGAGAGAATACCCAGGGAAAAGTTCCCCAATACTTTGGCTGGAAAGCAGAGTGCTGTCTTCATATTAATGAGAACAACACACTCCATACCAACTCCCTGCACACCCTCTGTGATCAGTGAACCATCCTCAATTGTCGTGAGTTGTATTCTCTTCTTTGTCTAATTCACTAATTCTTAACAAACTATCTGAAAATTCCTTACAAATGGTCAACTGCTTATATTAGGTAACTGTGATCATGAACCTGCAAAATCTAACAACATAGATGTTCAAAATCACAAAGGTAAACATTAACTCTTCCCATTGGTTAAATGGATGATATGTAAGGGGACATCTTTCATGGTGGTGGCAAAGTAAAACTATGTCATGTTCAAAGAATATTTTATATCCTCACAAATTGGAGACTTTTCCCCAAATTAAGTGATTAACTTTGCTGACTTTCTCAAACTTTATGATTCCTCTGGAGATTATACAGTGCTACAACCCATCAGGGTGCATTGATTCTCCAGGCCCATCACAAAAGTTAATAGAAGTAGAATCCCCACAGTGTGGAAATAGGACCTTCGGCCCAACAAGTCCACACCAACCCTCTAAAGAGTAACCCGCCCAGACCCATTTCCCTATTTTATATTTGCCCCTGACTAATAACATAGACTATGAGTAAATTAGCATGGCCAATTCATTTAACCTGCACATCATTGGATTGTGGGAGGAAACCCAAGCAGACACATGGAGAACGTGCAAATTCCACACAAACAGTTGCCCGAGGCTAGGATCGAACCTGGGTCACTGACACTGTGGGGCAGCAATGCTAACACCTGAGCTACCATGCCACCCAATATGTTAATGAAAGTACTCAGTTTACCTGTTTCATGGACTCAAGGTAACAGAGAACACTGTTGAAGTTCCTGAACTTAAATAGAATTCCTACAATGTGGAAACAGACCATTCAGCCCAGCAAGTCCACACTAACCCTCCGAAGAGCATTCCATCAGACCCACCCCAGTCCTGTAACCTTGTACTTCCCATAGCTGGTCCACCTAGCTTGCACATCCCTGGGCACTATTGGCAATTTAGCATGGCCAATCCACCTAACCTACACATCTTTGGACTGTTCAAGAAAATAAGAGCGCCTGGAGAAAGCACACACAGACACAGAAAGAATGTGCAACTTCACACAGACAGTTGCCCAAGGCTGGAATTGAACCTGGGTTCCTGGCATTGTAAGGCAGTAGTGCAAACCACTGAGCCACTTTGCTGCCCCAATAACACTAACTATATTTTATGTATACAACAAATAAGTTCTGGATATAGGTAAATAAAACAATTATCTAACAACATATAATTGTACTATTTAAACTTTGACCCGCTATAGACAAGCAAACGAACATTGGCGTTATGGATAGAGGATAAACTGTCACTGAAATACAGTTCAATAGCACTAGCACACAGTATTTGCTTTTTTTCCATCCCAAGGTTTTTGCTTTCTGATTTCTTTTATGGATTCTTTGACTTCTTCACAGGATGCACAGCCTGAGTAGTATGCAAATTGTAAAGTATTTAGATATGAGTGAAAGGCAACAGCTTCTCACAACTGACGGGCTGGAGTTATTTTGCTGAGAGGTAGAGACACAGCCTGCTTTTTCCAGTCTGGTGACCTTCTGCCTCTTTACCATTGACACACATCAGGAACTGTGCAGCTGCCCAGAAACCAATGAGAGAATTGTTGTCAGGTTGATGACCTTTGACATCCACGACTGGTCAGAATGGCACAAACTATCAGCACCCTGTTGCTAGTCAAATTCTACTCTGCACACACTCTTACCTCAATTCTGTCATGAATTGTAAAGTAACAATGTAAATGCAACTTACAATGAATTCCAGTGAATGGTTTTTAAATGTTCAGCTATGTCTTCGCTAGTTCTTGATTTTAAAAAAGTCCGTTTTTCCATTTTAGGCCACAATCAAGAATAAAGGAAAATAAAAAGATGCAGTCATTACATCCTTATAAGAGATTTCACAAAATTTCAAACATCCACCCAATACATCCTCCATCAGTATCTAATATTGTCTTTTTTTAACAGCACCATTTAAGCCTATAAACATGTTCTCCTGCTGTCTCTTTCCTTTTCTGATCTCCTAAACTTTTTTTGTTTCTCTTCCTTCCATTTCCCTTAAAAGTTGCTTTTTTCTTCTTTCTATTCAAGGTGCTTTAACTGGAACTCAACACTACCAGAGTCTGATGTTTCACTGCCCAGAATACCTGGCTTTCTTGCATTTCTACTTTGACTACAAGAAATAGGAACAGAAATAGGCTATTCAGCCCCTTGAGCCTGTTCCACCGTTCAATAGGATCATAGCTGATCTGACATTCCTCATGTCCATTTTCCTGCAGTTTCCCTGTAATCCTTGACAACCTAACTGATCAGGAATCTACCTATCTCAGCCTGAAATATACACAAATCCTTGAGAAGGCAAAGCCACTCCCACCTCACTTTCCAACTCAAGGAGCTTGACCTTTGTAGTTTCAGTTTGTCAGAGACAACCATACCACGTGTAGGAATTTTTCTGCAATTTCTGGTGTTCTTTGAGGCAAGCAATTCCAAAGACTCACAACCCTCTGAGAGATGAAATTCCTCCTCATCTCAGCCTTAAATTAGCACCCCATTTTTCTGAGACTATGCCCACTGGTCCAGACTCTCCCATGGCAGGAAATATTCTCTTTCTCACATGCCTTAAGAATCCTATATATTTCAATGAGATTGTCTCTGATTCTTCTAAATTTTAATCAATGAGTCCCAACCTGTTTAGCTTTTATTAATAAGACAATCTCCATAGCAGGGATCACCTAGTGAACCTTCTCTGTACTGCCTCCAGTGAAGCAGTATCTTTCCATAAATAAGCGAACCAAAACTGCTCACAACACTCCAGACATGGTCTCACCAGCCCTTCAATTATGTATTCCCCCTTAGCTTATGCAGGCAAAGCCACCCCACTGCACTTGCCAACTCAAGTAACTTGGCCTTTGTATTTTCACTTAAGACTGTCTATCAGGTGCAGGAATCTTTCTGCAATTTCATGTGTTATTTCATTTTTGCAGTATAAAGCCTTGTGTTACCTTTACCTTTCTCATTCACTAATACCATGCCCAAATCTTCATTGTCTTTGTTTCAAAATAATCCCAATAACAGCTTCCAATTTCTGGTTCTAACCCACTTGGGGAAGGGCTTGGATTCCTGAACGTACTTCTCCCAGGTTTGCCACAAAACTTAAAGACTTAAGTCCCCAATATACCTGTCTTATGGACTGAATGGATCAGGTTCCTGCACTTAACAATAACTATTGTTTACTGGAATCAAATAAGTTCTGGACATAGGTAAATTAAACTATTAGCTGTCAAAATATGACCCTATTGGTTGAAACTCTTACAATATCGCCACACCACTCCCCTCCTCCTCATCCATCCAACCCCTGCTAACATGCTCTTTTAAAAACTCCAAACACACAATCAAGATAATCTTGATGTTCTGGATGGAGGAGAAAAATGGTTGGGATACAAAGTTCAATACCTCTAATCCACAAGATTGGATGAGATATTCATTTTCCTTCCCAAGATTTCCTGTTCCCTGATTTCCTTTCAGAATTCTTCAGGTACATATTTCATTGAAAGTTGTGTCACAGGTAGAAAGAATGGTAAAGAAAGCACTTGGCTTGCTTGCCTTCATTGCTCAAACGATTGAGTATAGGAGTTGGGACATCATGTTGTGGTTGTACACAACATTGGTGAGGCTACTTTTGCAGTACTTTGTGCAGTTCTGGTGGCCTTGCTATAAGAAGAATATTATTAAATTGAAAAGGGTGCAGAAAAGATTTACAAGGGCAACACCGGGACTGAAGAGTTTGAGTTATGAGGACAGGCTGGACACATTGGTGCTTTTTTGACTACCGAATAGAAACTTGAGGGGTGACCTTGTAGAAATTTATAAAATCATGAGGAGTAAATAGCAAAGGTCTTTTCCTTATGGTGAGGGAATTCAAAACTAAAGACATAATTTTAAGGTTCGTGGAGAAGATTTAAAAGGAACCTGAAGGGCAGAGGGTGGTTTGTATACGGAATGAACATCCAGAGGAAGTGGTAGATGCAGATACAGTTACAACATTTAAAGGATATTCAAATAGATACCATGAATAGGAAAGGTTTAGAGGGACATGGACCAAATGCAGGCAGGTGGGACTAGTTTAGTTTGGGAAACGTGGTCAACATGGACGAGTGGGACCTCAGGGTCTGTTCCCATGCTGTACGACTTCTTATAAGGAGGTATAATGTGACTGGTATACTAATTGAAAAGCCTTTCAGTTACTGATCAAAGGCAACAATTTATAGCAACTGGTGGGAGAAAATAACTATCTCCAGGCTTGAATTACTTTTCTGCAGACAGATAGAAACAAAGCCTTTTTCTTCCAGTCTGGTGACCGGAATAACTGTATATTGACACTCAGAAGGAACTGTGCAGCTGCAAGGAACCAGCCAGAGTTGTCAGGCTGATGACCTCTGGCATCCATGATCAGTCAATCTAATTGGCCCTGTGCTGCTGGCCAAATCCCACTCTGCACACACAATTCAATACCGTGTCGTCTGACCTCAAATCTCCCATTGCAAAGCAACAAAGTCAATATGACTCCCAATGAATTCCAGTAACTTGTGTTCAAATATGGAACAATTCTTTCCAGTCCTTAGTTCTAAAACTTTTCTTTTCCACTTTAATCCACAATCAAGAATAAAGGAAAATATAAACATGCAGTTTTAACAACAGAGGTAAATTTTAAAATTGATCAACTGTGACTATCACATCCTTCATTTTGTTAAAATAAGACCAAATTATTGCAGATGCTGGAAATCTGAACGCAGGAAATCCTGGAGGAACTCAGCAGGTCTGGCAGCATTTAGAGAGAGAGAGAGACAGAGTTAATGTTTCAAATCCGATATGACTCTCCTTCATAATAGAAGCTCCATGCTCTGGTTTCTGACATAGCCTGGTTCTTAACTCCTGGTCTGGCCTCACTCCACACTGACTACCACTTGTTCTGGCCTCCCCAATAACCAATGGCTCAGACTTCAAACTTGCTCCACTCAAATCACAGCCATCTCAATTTTCTCCACAATTTAACTGTGATACTTCCTCTCTGCTTTCTCTACTCTCCCTGGCTCTCGACTCTGACCTTCCTCCCTGACGTTCTTAAACCCTTACCTCTGACTCTTCACTGCTCCAGTTTCCAGTTGTGATACAATTCCAAAGGCCAACCTGCTCAAAAATCAAAAACCTATCAATTAGGCTGACTGCAACTCTGAAATGGATGCAAAACATTGGTAAGCAATTCCTGATATCAAATCCATCTTTGCCTCAAAGTTGATATTGCATCTGTTGTTTTTAATTCTTTTTTGACTAGACAAGTCAAAGCAAAAGCCATGATAGCCAAAGAATTTATAAAGATGGTCTGTTTATGTAATTTATATAAACTTTGGAAATAAATTGTCTGAATTTCCTTCATTGCGAGACTGAATAATCAAGGTGCTGTTTTGTCTCGGGTCAGCTAACTCAAAGGGATTGTTGGACCCTTCTTGCTCTGCTTAGTCCAGCTATTTGCTAACTATCCACCATTGGCTAGATTTCCAAAATTGTTTATATCCATCTGACAATCTTTCAATGTTGAAGAACCAAGAAACTAACTTGTGGGAAACAATGAGCTGAACATTTAAATATTCCCTAAACCCCTCTTAATCAACCTCCTGCTTGCTCATTTCCTTCCTCCTACACATCTACCAGCTGTGTTTTATAATCCTATTCAATTGCTATACTTCATTTGAAACAAATTGGTTTTTTTTCCACTGCAGAGGTTGATAGCTCTAAAGATCTGTGCTTGCAATATAGTTGTAGCAATTCTGTTGCACCTTATGTTCCCTCAATGGGATTCATACAAACTAATGAAGAGCATGGCAGCCTTTACTTTACTCCCTCTGCTGGATATTGGAATAGATACAAGCCAATTAAATGGACAATTTCAAACTTTAGCTTATGCTCTTTCAGAAAATAAAATCAAAATCTGACACATGGGTAGGATATCATCTCAGGTCCTAAACAATGTGAGCAATGGTAAGACTGTTGGGAAAATGAAATATGAATGGAAAAAATGAGATTTTCGGCATCTGGGGAAAAAGTCAGATTTTCTGCATAAAGCTTCCACAGCTAGATGAGAATCTCGCTGGTAAGTGGTGAGAGGCTGATTTGCATGTATTAACATCTCCTCATTACCTAATCTTGCTTTATTTTATGCTGCTATTGCCTCAGGCAGCAGAGAAAAATTAGATGACACCAATTTTTTATTTCAAAAAATATACTTTATTAATAAAAAAACTTTGTATATATACATTGTCACAATTATTAGTGTCCATTCGGTTCTGTACAGTTGTATATCAGGCAAGCAAACAAAACATTGGACTTTGACTCTATCCAAGAAAACCAAAGACCACTCTTATATATACCCTGTTAATATTTACATGTATTTGAGACACTGGAATGGTCTGATAACTGAATGGAGCGCCATTTATTTTCAGCAGGAAGATCTCAGGCAGTGGTCTTTCACCAGTGCACCTTGATAACAGCTGCCCCAAGTTTTAGTGCATCCCTTAGCACATAGTCTGAAACAGTCGAGGTCAACTCCTTGTTCTGGAAGACCAAGCTTTAGGCAGACTAAATAGCATCTTTCATTGAATTGATTGTCGTCCAGGTGCCAATTCCTAACATGAAAGTTGGGGCTGTTTTGTGGCATCTACTCCTCACCAGAATCTTCCTCAGACATCTATCTGGGCCAGCATATCCTTACACGTCAGAGCACCCACATTTGGGCAATGACAACCCGTACCGTCAATCCACAGAGTTTGGCATGGGCAAAGTATCAGCCTCAAAATCTCATCATGACACATCTTAGACTAATTTGTAATACAGCGTATCACTTCATACTACACAGAGAAACTCATAAACACCTTAACTTCCTGTGCTACTGCCATGCAGAGACATGCACCTATTTCATGCATTGTAACAGGTGTATCTCAGAGGTATTAGCTTGCTTTCTTAGCAGTCAGTAATCTTGTGCCCACTTGATTGCACGCTGCAGATCTGTCTTGCCTTTGTGTGAGTTGCCACTTCATTCAGAATCTAGAGGCTCACAGTACTTCAGTCTTGTCTTAACATTTAATACAGACACAGCTAGGCAGCTTGTTATGTTTGCCTGCAAAGATCAGTGAAAGAGACAGACAGCAAATGGACTAGTAAGCCACTCAGTTTCAGGACAATCTGTATGTCAAGCTCATGTAGCAATCAACTATGCTGACTAAAAATCTCCTGACAGTACCCTTCCACCGACTCTCTCATTCGTTTGGCTGAACTGGTCCTCACCCTTAACAATTTCTCCTTTGAATCCTCCCACTTCCTCCAGATCAAAGGGGTAGCCATGGGCACACGTATGGGCCCCAGCTATGCCTGTCTCTTTGTTGGCTACGTAGAGCAGTTGATCTTCCGTATCTAATGAACAATTCTTCCGTCGCCTCCGCCTCCAAGCTTACTTTCACAATCAGGATTCCTGCCCACCTTCCGAGGACCCCTTCACCCACCTCCAACACACTGCATCCACCTGGACACCCCGCGCTGGCCTATTTACTGCCCTGGACCACTCCATTTCCAACTGCCGCCGAGACATTAACCGCCTCAACCTGTCTACCCCCCTGCCCCCCTGCCCCACTCCAACCTCTCACCCTCACAACGCGCAGCCCTCCAATCCCTCTGCTTCGATCCCAACCTCACCATCAAGCCAGCGGATAAAGGGGGCGCAGTGGTAGTCTGGCGCACTAACCTCTACACCGCTGAAGCCAAACGCCAACTCGAGGATACCTCCTCCTACTGCCCCATCGACCATGACCCCACCCGCCCCCATCACCAAACCATCATCTCCCAGACCATAGAGAACCTCATCACCTCAGGTGATCTCCCACCCACAGCTTCCAACCTCATAGTCCGGGAACCCCGCACTGCCCGGTTCTACCTCCTTCCCAAGATCCACAAGCCTGACCACCCTGGCCGACCCATTGTCTCAGCATGCTCCTGCCCCACTGAACTCATCTCTACCTACCTCAACACTGTCCTATCCCCCCTAGTTCAGGAACTCCCCACATATGTTCGAGACACCACCGACGCCCTCCACCTCCTCCAAGACTTCCGTTTCCCCGGCCCCCAACGCCTCATCCTCACCATGGATATCCAATCCCTCTACACCTCCATTCGCCATGACCAGGGCCTCCAAGCCCTCCGTTTCTTTCCTCTCCCGACATCCCCAACAGTACCCTTCCACCGACACTCTCATTCGTTTGGCCGAACTGGTCCTCACCCTTAACAATTTCTCCTTTGAATCCTCCCACTTCCTCCAGACCAAAGAGGTAGCCATGAGCACACGTATGGGCCCCAGCTATACCTGTCTCTTTGTTGGCTATGTAGAGCAGTTGATCTTCCGTATTTAACCCAACCCCCCTGACTAAAAATCTAGGCAATTGTGAGGTTATCATTGATCATTACAAATTAATCCTGGAAACTGCTGTAAAGGAGGAGAAAGTGAGGACTGCAAATGCTGGAGATCAGAGCTGAAAAATGTGTTGCTGGAAAAGCGCAGCAGGTCAGGTAGCATCAAAGGAGCAGGAGAATCGACGTTTCAGGCATAAGCCCTTCTTCAGGAATTGCTGTAAAGCACAAGTAATGTCAGGCAAGCTGTAACGTTTCACGCTATTATCTGACGTGCTATGTGCCTTTCTTGGGGAATGAGAGGGTGGACAGAGGAGGTCTCATTCTACTTATCACACCTATAATCTCAGGTTATGTGCCTTGTGGCTTGTGCAGCATATACCTGAATCAGGTCCATTATGTAAATTATCCATCCCATTGCCCACCTTGTCAGAGACCTCTATGTCTCAATGGATAGAGAATGGTGGTTAAATGCTATTTAAATATGCTGACTGATTACATTAGTGAGGAGCTGCTTTACTTCTGATATTGCCCACAGAGGCTCATTGGAACAATCCCATGGAGCCATCTGTCCGTGACCAAGGATATGGCCTAGGAACTTGGCTTGGGCTTTTGCAAACTCACTCTCAGGCAGGTATATCACCAAGTCCATCTCCTAAAGTGATTGAATAATTCTGCTAGATGCTTTAAATGTTCCTCCCATCTGTGACTAATAAAATACCAGATCGTCTACATACGCTACACAATTGGATAATCCCAAAATGACATTATTGGTTATCTTTGAAATGTAGTTGGGGCATTTTGTATACTAAATGGTATAATTTTAAACTGATAAAGTCCATTCAGTGTCACCAAACTGAAATTTCCTTCACTCTCTCAGATAACGGTATTTGCCAGTACCTTTGAGTAAGTCCAGTTTAGGAATATTAGTTGTTGTTCCACCTCCTCAATACAGTCGTTCAACCATGGAATGGGATATGAGTCAGATTTTGAAACCGCATTGACTCTTCTGTAATCAACACATAAACATTGGGTATCAACTAGTTTTGGCACAACTACTGTGGGTGAGCTCTATGTGCTGCAACAAACTTCAGTTATAGTTTTTGAGCATGTTTTCAACCCATTTTTAAACTTGTCCCACATTAGGAGGGTCAAGTCTATAAGGATGTTGCTTAAGTGGAGCAGCATTTCCTATATCTAAATCATGCATAATCATGTTAGTACTTCCCAGCTTATTGGAGAAAGTGAGGACTGCAGATGCTGGAGATCAGAGCTGAAAATGTTTTTTAGATTAGATTACTTACAGTGTGGAAACAGGCCCTCCGGCCCAACAAGTCCACACCGCCCCGCCGAAGCGCAACCCACCCATACCCCTACATCTACATCCACATCTACGTCTACCCCTTACCTAACACTACGGGCAATTTAGCATGGCCAATTCACCTGACCTGCACATCTTTGGACTGTGGGAGGAAACCGGAGCACCCGGAGGAAACCCACGCAGACACGGGGAGAACGTGCAAACTCCACACAGTCAGTCGCCTGAGGCGGGAATTGAACCCGGGTCTCCGGCGCTGCGAGGCAGCAGTGCTAACCACTGTGCCACCGTGCCGCCCACTGAGATATGGGAAAGAGATATGGGAATAAGCTGGGAAGCTGAAAATGTGTTGCTGGAAAAGTGCAGCAGGTCAGGCAGCATCCAAGAAGCTGAAAATGTGTTGCTGGAAAAGCGCAGCAGGTCAGTCTGCATCCAAGGAGCTGAAAATGTGTTGCTGGAAAGGCACAGCAGGTCCTTGGATGCTGCCTGTTGCGCTTTTCCAGCAACACATTTTCAGCTTCCCAGCTTATTCCCATATCTCTTTGTGTGATTGTAATATCTCTTTCAGGTCATTTTGATTTTCCTCTGGAAGGCAAGTCAATAATGTATCCCACTTTTAAGAACTTCCCCATTATTCAATTTAATTTGAAGAATATTAAATTCAAATTTATCTGAAGTTAGTTCTTCACTCCAAGTTGTAAGAAGTACCACATTCTCCTTTTGCTTTATTTCCCTATCTAAGTACCATTTGAGCATATTTACATGACATACTCCGAATTTTACTTCCATCTGGTGTTCTTATCAAACAAATCACCTCAGTCAACTTCCTTTCGATTTTATAAGGCCCACTAAATCTTGTTTTTCAAAGTTTACCTACCACTGATAGTAGTACTAACATTTTATCTACACTAGCAAAACAATGTTTTTTTATTTCTTGTCTGCTTCCTGTTTCATAATATGCTGTGCTACTTTCAAATGTCTCACCAACTCATGCACTCTAATTAATCTTTCCTTAAAATTTGAGGGTGGAGCAGATAGGTGGGAAGGAAGATTGACAGGTGGAACAGGTCATGATGACGGTGCTGAGCTGGAAAGTTGGAACTGGGGTATGGTGGGGAGGGGGAGGGGAAATGAGTAAACTGGTGAAGTTTACATTGATGCCATGGGGTTGAAGGGTTCCGAGGCAGAAGATGAGGCATTCTTCCTCAAGGCTTCAGGTGGTAAGGGAGTGGCAACTGAGGAGGCCCAGGACCTGCATGTCCTTGGCAGAGTGAGAGGGGGCATTGAAAAGTTCAGCCACGGGGCAGTAGGGCTGATTGGTGCAGGTGTCCCAGAGATGTTCCCTGAAGCGCTCTGCGAGTAGGTGTCCAGTCTCCTCACGGACAGGAGACCATATCAGCAGCAACGGACAAGGTAAATGACATGTGTGGAAGTGCAGGTAAAGCTTTGAAGGACGTGGAAGGCTCCTTTGGGGTCTTGAATGGAGGCGAGGGGGAGAGGAGCAGGTGCAGGCCTTGCAATTCCTGCCGTGGCAAGGGAAAGTGCCAGGAGGGGAGGTTGGGCTGCTAGCGGGCATGGACCCAACCAGGTAGTTGCGGAGAAAACAGTCTTTACGGAAAGCGGATAGAGGTAGGGAGGTAAACGTATCTCTGATGGTGTAGTCTGTTGTAGATGATGGAAATGTCGGCGGATGGTATGATGCATACAAAAGTTGACAGGGTGGAAGATGAGGACAAGGGGGGCCCTGTCCCCATGCGGTCGGAAGTGTGTGGCTCAAGGGCAGAGGTGTGGGACGTGAATGAGATGTGTAGGAGGCCATCTTCAACCACGTGGGAGGGGAAATTGTAGCCTCCTTTTTTGAGGACTATCTGGTGTGATCCAAGGCAGAACCAGTCTTCCTGGGAGCAGATGCGGTGGAGGCAGAAAAACTGGGAATAGGGGACAGCAGCCCTGCAGGAGGCAGGGTGGGAGGTGGTGCAATCCAGGCAGCTGTGGGAGTCGGTGGGTTTGTACAAAATGTCAGTGTTGAGTCAGTCACCGTTGATTGAGATGGAGAGGTCCAGGAAGGGGAGGGAGGTGTCAGAGATGGTCCAAGTGAATTTAGGTTCGGGGTGGAATGTGATGGTGAAGTTGATGAACTGTTCAACCCCCTTGTGGCAGTACGAGATGGCGCCGATACAGTCATCAACGTAACGGAGGAAAATGTGGAGAGTGATGCCGGTGTAACTCCAGAAGATAGACTGTTCTACGTAGCCGACAAAGAGACAGGCATAACTGGGGCCCATGCGGGTGCTCATGGCTACCCCTTTCGTCTGGAGGAAGTGGGAGGATTCGAAGGAGAAATTGTTGAGGGTGAGGACCAGTTCAGCCAAATGAATGAGTATCAGTGGAAAGGGTCCGGTGGGGGACATCAGGAGAGAAAGAAGTGGAGAGCTTGGAGGCCCTGGTCATGGTGGATGGAGGTGCAGAGGGACTGAATGTCTATTGTGAGGATGAGGCATCAGGGGCTGGGGAAACAGAAGTCTTGGAGAAGGTGGAGGGCGTGGGTGGCGTCCCGAACATATGTGGGGAGCTCCTGGACTAGGAGGGAATAGGACAGTATCGAAGTAGGAGGAGATAAATTCGATTGGGTAGGAGCAGGCTGAGATGATGGGTCAGCCGGGGTAGACAGGCTTGTGGATCTTGGGTAGGAGGTAGAATCGGACGGTGCAGGGTTCCTGAACTATGAGGTTGGAAGGTGTGGATGTGAGTTCCCTGAGGTGATGAGGTTGTGTATGATCTGGGAGATGATGGTTTAGTGATGGGGGGGTGAGGTCATAGTCAAGAGGGTGGTAGGAGGAGGTGTCTTCAAGTTTGCGCCTGGCTTCAGCGGTGTAGAGGCCAGTGCGCCAAACTACCACTGCACCCCCCTTGTCCGCTGGTTTGAGGTGAGGTTGGGTTTGGAGGAGAGGGAGTGGAGGGCTGCGCATTTTGAGGGTTAGAAGTTGGAGTGGGGGAGGGGGTTTGGACAGGTTGAGGTGGTTAATGTCTCGGCAGCAGTTGGAAATAAAGAGGTCAAGGGCAAAGCGGCACGGGGTGTCCAGGTGGATGGGGTGTGTTGGAGGTGGGTGAAGGGGTCCTCGGAAGGCGGGCGAGAGTCTTGATTCAAAAACTAAGCTCAGACGCAGAGGCGGCGAAAGAAGTGTTCAATGTCACAATGTGTATTGAATTTGTTGATGTGTAGATGGAGGGAAATGAAGGTAAGGCCTTTGCGGAGGACTGATTGTTCATCCTCAGTGAGGGGGTAGACTGGGAGGATAGTGAAAACTCAGCAGGGCTGGGAGCCAGGACCAGGTATAGGGCTGGAGCTGGGAGTGGGGGTGGAGACTGTGACTGGAGTGGGCTTGGTGGGGGGATCGGGGGTGATGCTCACCTTGGGGTTCTGGGGGGGCGGGGATGGTGACAGTAGGATCCATGGGGGGGGGGGCATGTCAGCAGTGTGCATGGGAGTGGCATCAGTGGGGGAGGAAGTGATTGTGATGATGGCAACTGTGGGGGCGGATATGGCGGAACGCGTGACGTCAGTGATGACATAGGGGTCGGTTCTTTATTCTCTCTGTTCTTTATTCCCAAATGACCTATTGGTACCGCATGTGCTATCTGTAACACCTCCTTTCTATAACCTACTGGTGATATAACTTGATGCAACTCTGCCCATAATGGTCTTCATTTCCGCATTGAGACTTCTTTTTAAGATAGTAGCATTCTGGGATACACTCAGGTTCTTCCTCTGTGTATCCTTTTTGATTCAACTGTTTTAGTTTTTCATCGTCTTGTTGTAACTCAACTAATTTCTTAACTAAAAATATCCACTTTGTCCTCCCAATTGTCCTTGTTTTTTTTTTCTCAACCATTTGATCAAGTATAGTTTCTGAAAACTGAACTGCAACTTTCTTATCATTATTCATTGATTTCTCCTCCTGTTTCAAATTATGGCTTTGTGTCTTTGTTACCACATGGTCAGAAAAAAAATCCCAGGATATACTTCCTGTAACATCTCACCTGCCTGATTTTCCATTGGTTTTTGAACCACAGTCGGATCACTCCCTTCTGTGATCCAACTGTATCTTCCAAAGGATAAACTGTATCTTCAGAACACTGAATCTTTCTATTACTCCTACTGCCACTCCAGCATTTTTCACTGCATTTTCTAACCACACCTTATACAAAAGAATACTATTCTTCTCATCAAGAATTCCACATATTACCACATTTTCTGGCAATAGTCCTTCCAAATTACATTCCTCCTCATCTCTCACCAAAGACTGACTTGCTCCCATGTCTCTTAAAATGTTAATTCTTTACCTGTGTGGGTAAGGTTTACTCCTGTACCAGAAGGAGTAGGTAAATTATTTAAAAACATTTGGCACTTCCTTATTCTTTTGCAGCTCCATAGTTTCCATTGGGATTTCCTATTCTACTTCAATAAACCCCACTGGCCTATCCCATTTTACCACATCTTCCCAGTGTTTTGCTTAAACACCAACACTGCAATTTCATGTGTTCTAATTTATTACAGTGAAAACACCTGAAGTTATTTTACTTCTCCTTCCCCCTCATGGGTTTCTTTTTTAACCTGAGGTAAACTGTCTTTACTATCTTCAATGAGATCGCCTTTTCCTTTACTACCTGGAGGACTTTTACCGAATTTTTACCCCTTATAGATTGAAATTGACGTTGGAAGCCAAACTTTGATTTATGAACGAACACATAATCATTTGCCAATTCAGCTGCCAGTCTTGCAGTTTTAGTTCTCTGCTCTTCCACGAGTTATCATTGTTTCAGTAAATGAATTTTTGAACTCCTCCAAAATAGCAGCCTTTTTAAGAGCATGTTATGTCTGATCTATTTTCAATGCCCTTATCCACCTATCAAATTCACTTTGTTTGATCCTTTTAAACACTGTCGAAAGTGTGGCACTGGAAAAGTACATCAGGTCAAGCAGCATCGGAGGAGCAGCAGAGTCGACATTTCGGGCATAAGCCCTTCATCATGAATGACTATGTGTTTGACCAGGTTCCCTTCTTAGATTGATAAAACATTATCTGTCTCTTGTGGCACTAGTTCATATGTAGTTAAAGAAGACTTTTTTCACTCATGTACTCCCCCGATACCTCATCTGATAGTAATGCAAATATCTCACCAGCTCTACCTACCAATTTTGTTTGAATCATCAATGGTTACTAGCCATTTGATTTGTTCAGCCTCTTTCTGAAATGAAATAAAAAAGGCTTCTATATCCTTCTCATCTAACTTTGGTGACACTTGGACATATTTAAATAGATCCCACCAGCCTTTTGGCTACAATGGCTTTGTTCTTTATCACCATCTCCATATCTCCTTCTACCTTCACCTCCGC
The DNA here is from genome assembly GCF_047496795.1 of Chiloscyllium punctatum. NCBI lineage: Eukaryota > Metazoa > Chordata > Chondrichthyes > Orectolobiformes > Hemiscylliidae > Chiloscyllium > Chiloscyllium punctatum. The sequence continues at coordinate 84,522,667 of NC_092760.1, forward strand.
CATTTTAAATCAGCTTTCCTCTTTTATTCCTGATGAAGGGCTTATATCTGAAATGTCGATTTTCCTGCTCCTCCAGCACCATACTCTCGGCTCCCGTTCTTCTTTCATCGTCAACCTCTGAAGTTCAAAAACTCTTGCTTTATCCTTTTCCTCTCTTTCACCTTTCTTTGCTAAGGCCATCCTTTCTTTTTCTTTTAGTTCTGCCAGAGCTATTCTTTCCTTTTCTTATTCCTCTATTTTTAATCGTAATTCAAACGGTTTCATTTTCAATTTTCTTTCTTTATGCCTCACCATTGCCTCAAATTCAAACTGTTTAATTTGCAATTTTAACTATTTCCAGTGATTCTAAATGCATTCCTGGCAATTGTAAGTGTTGAGCTATTGCTGCAATTATCTCCCCTTTCCTCAGTGACACAGGCAACTCCAACTTCAGTTTGCTCGCCAGTTATGAAAGTTTTGCTTTTCTCATTTTCCGTAAACTATCTGAAGTGACTTCTTCCAACTCCCAGGAAACTCTTAGCAACTGAAAGAACCATTATTGTGCAAGACACCCCTAAATATACTAAGTGAATGCAACACCCCAAAAAAAGCTAACACTCACTGTCTTTTGAGTCCAATGATTCTAAACCACTGTTCTTAGTGATTTTGACCAGAGAAGAGCTGACAATTTTTTATGTACCAGACCAAAGCCCAAAAAGACATATCAGGGATATAGCCTAGATGCTAACTTTTATCTTAGTTAAATACAGTATAAGGTACTGTGTTCCAGATGTAATTTGATTGTTCACAATAATCAGCTTTAAGCAAAACACACTTTATTCTTACATTTAGTTAAAATGCAAACAAAAAAACTGATGATAACTTTAATTCTATTATAAAACTTGACAAAAAAATTATTTACTACTAAAGAGCAACTGTTCCAAATTAGTAACATTCATAAATCCCTTGGCAAAGGCAAATTCAGTAAAATTGATTATCTTACATGTCCCCTTGTGAGGTGGGGCACTTAATGTGGTATTTCCAATCACTAAAACCACCAGGCCATTGTCAGTAAAGCAAGGTGCCAACTAGGTTCTATTGGTCATCTCCTTATCAATTCTTCACACAGCGGAACTGTGAGTTCCAATTCCTGACTTGCAGAATTTGAACTGATGCACAGTTAGGCTTTAAATAAGGTATTGGTGGTGGGAAACATGGACTGTCCCCTTTGCAGCAAATACTTTTGCTGCTGGTGAGTACAAGATTGTGGAGAGAGGTGTCATGGAAGGTGTGGTGCATACTGTTATGTACCAGACCAAACCCCCTCAAAATATATCAAGGAGATAGCCTAGACCTTTTTTTTCTTATTTTAAAGCATTGCATTCCAGATGAATTTGATTGGTCAAACGATCAACTTTTAGCAAAACACACTTTATTCTTACACTGTAGTTAAAATACAGACAAAATAAAAACAAAAGAATTGGCTTAACTCTGATTCTATCGAAATGCTTAACAAAATAATATATATAAAACTACTACTAATTAAGTGTTCCAATATAGTAACATCCCATAAATACACCTTTGGTAAAGGCAAATTCAGTAAAATAGATTTGCCCCACATTCAGTTCTAGCAGGAGGAAGAGAAATCGAGATTTTAGTTGTTACAGAGAGAGAAAAAACAGCTTTCACACCCAGTTTCAAGATCCGAACAATCGCAGAAAGCTAAAATGAAAAGCCCTGGGTCTGTGGGAGCTTGACCCCACACATTCAGGCTGCTTCTATTGTTTCAACTTTAAAGATAACCCCAAGGTCTCACAAACTGTTTATTGGCTTTGAGCATACCGCTTATCATCTCTGTCTCAACCTTCCTTCATAAAGAAAGGACCTCTTAAAGTCATAGTATCTCCACAATACCTAAATGTGTTAGCATCATAAAATTCCATGAGAAAACCTGCTACAGTTCATAGAGAGAAACCTTCCATGAAACACCTAGAAATTAATACTGCCAAGTTTTGGAAAATTTCGTCTTGGGTTTCTGTACTGGCATCTGAAAAATTCACAACAGTTTAGAATAAATTAGATTCCACAGTGTGGAAACAGGCCCTTCGGCCCAACAAGTCCATGCCGACCTGCCGAAGCGGAACCCACCCAGACCCATTCCTCTACATTTACCCTTCACCTAGCACTACAGGCAATTTAACATAGCCAATTCACCTAACCTGCACATTTTTGGACTGTGGGAGGAAACCAAAGCACTTGGAGGAAACCCACGCAGACACGGGGAGAATGTGCAAACTCTACACAGTTAGTCGCCTGAGGGTGGAATTGAACCGGGTCTCTGGAGCTGTGAGGCAGCAGTGCTAACCACTGTGCCACCGTGCTGCCCACAAAGTTTAACAAACAAAAATCATATCTACAAAAAGATCTTTTCAATGCATATCATTTTCTAGAGACATCAACTGTTTTAGAATTTTCAAATAGGATGATATAAGCTTATGTTCTATTTTTATGGCAACACAGAATTATACCCTTCCAGCATTATTTTGCAAATAGGAAAGACTACAATTGGGAAAATAGATATTTCCATCTATGCTCCAAATCCATTTTGAGAAAAAAACACAACTACCTATTGCAACAGATTGGAATAACTCATATTTGCTCAATCTACAGAGCATGTCAAATCAAATCACATGGGTGAGCACTAAAGTTCAAAAGCCACACACTGGATACATTAAAAGTAACTATCAACTGAAAAAGTTGAACCGTGTAGTGAACTTACATTTTCATTTTCGACAGTGTTATATATGAACTGTGTGCAGAACTCTTACTTCAGCCTTATCATATCTTACTATAAACTCATCATTGCTTCTTTATATTGTAAACTTTGCTCCTAATTATAAAACAGATCCTCTATTGGATTTTTATGGCTTTACTTCCTCTATCTTGCTCTTCTGGAGATTCTCCAGAATTCATCTGTACAACACTCCTCAGACCAGCACTCTGCAGTTCCATTCATTCCCCTCTCAAGACATTCTCAACTAAATAACTAATACTGTCATTTACCTTCATTTTGTTTCCATCTCATAACAATCGTAGAATGGTTACAACATAAGAGATCACTTAGCCTGGTATGTCGGTGCTGATCATCTGCATGAGCAATTCAAGCTCTATCTTTTCCACGTAACTCTGAACATTTTTTGGGGGGTAATTTCCTTTGGAAAGCCTCAATTTAATCTGGCTCCATCACACTCTCAGACAGTGCATTTCTAAACCTAATGACTTTAATTTTTAAAAATGTTTTTCCTCATGTCAATATTGCTTTTTTTTGCCAAATATCTTGATATTGTGCCTCCTGATTCTTGATTCTTCCACTATTAGGAGCAATTTTTCCCTTTCTATTTTGTCCGCTCTGTTTACGATTTGAAATCTTCATGAAATCTCCTCACAACATTCTCTCTTCCAATAAGAATAGTCATAGTTTCTCCAATCTATCCATGTAACTGAAGTTAATCATCCCTAAAACCACTCATGAATCTTTTCTGCACTCTTTCTAATGCCTTCACATCCTTCCTAAAGTGTAGTGCCCAGAAGTAGATGCAAAAGTCCAGTTCTGGGCTATACAAATTCAACATAAATGGTTTTGCATTCTCTCCATAAAAATCTTTAGTCCATCCTCTCCGTACACTCGATTTCTTCTATTCTTGCTTTACTCCCAGGATGGACGAGTCCAGTACTCCTTCCAAGTTATTCAAATTGTTCAATCTTCTTGGACAACTAGGTGAGCGCTACAAGGCTCAAGACCATATTAGGTTCCACTTCAGTCTGCTCCTCACAAGAATACAGACTGGTCATTGTTTTCTTCCTCCTGCAGCTCCATTCCTCTCTGCAGTGGGTATATTGTGCAACATATAGCAAACTATACCAGTCTGAATACCAGTAACAATTTCTAATTACGAGATACTGTTGGGCATTCCTAAATACATCCACGCATCTGTACTACATTCTCTAGCAACATATTGGCTGTCTTATGTCCATTGCATCAATAATTAAACATCATGACTTAAACTTGCATGGGATTTAGAGGGAGATGAAAATATATAGATTTCAATGAGACAGTTGTCAAGATTCAGATTACTTCATCTGAAAAGGTGCTGGAAGCTAATTCCATAAATAATTTTTTAAAAGATTTGGGCAGTCACAAGAGGATGAGAAACTTAAGAGGCTAATAGTCAAAATGCAAGTGTGGAACTCAAAAAGACAGTTCAAGCTATTTGAGCCAAATGGCCTTCATCTAAACTATAATTAAACATGATTCCATTTTCTTCTAAAACTTCTTAATCAATCTACTTTTCTACATCTCTCTCTAAATGCCTTCTCAAAATATAGCTCTCCAATCATACTTTAAGCTGTCTCCCTTATTTGTTTTCTAACTTCCAATTCATATCCTTTAATGACCTTGTAAGTCACATCTTTGATTTTTCCTTTACAGAAAATGCAAACTGTTGTAAGAAATAATGCATCACATCATTTGTAGCCACAATGTTTCAATCTGTACCAGCTGGTTGTACCTTCCATCACTGTGCCATCAAGTTGAAACAGATGCTGGCTGCTTAATGACAAGAACTAAGTACCTATCATATGATTCATATTCCCCATCCAACCATGAATGGATAATATGTTCTAATGAGAGCCAAGTTACTGCCAGGAACTTAGAGGAGCAAACAATCAGTGCTCCAAAACATTTTTTAACTTGTACCACTCACAGGAAGCTTTCCACTACTTGCTGGATCAATTTCTCCAAATCTGTGGTGGTCTCCTGTGCATTCCAGAATCTACCCCCATAATGGCACCATAAAGCCCTTTCTCGAGACCTTTACTAGAGGAGGAACAAGCGCAAGGATCTTGTAAAAAGTGGAATCAAGGTAGAACTGTGATCTATTCAGTTTGGATGTGCTATCTATGACCACCACATAGATTGCAGTTCTTCTACAATTTAAGCTCCATCACTCTTCATTATTCTCCAACTTACCATCTTCCACTGGGGACAAGCACTGCATTTTCTTGACCATAATCCTGAAATTAAAAGGCACAACTAAAGTACAATTCATCATAGCTTCATTAAATAATACTTCCAATGATACCCTTGAGTAGCTTTGCACCTTGAAGGTCCGAATTCAGACTGCATCACCGGCAACAGTTTGGTCTGACTAGCTGAAAGGCTGCAGCCAAAAAAGTGACAGAACCACTGTAAACAAAGGTTTTAAAAAATTGTTTCACAGAATGACATCATCACTGGCAAAGTCAGTATTTGTTGCTGTCCCTAATTGACACTGAGAGGGTGTAATTGACTGCATTTTGAAACCACCAAAGTTCATCAGATATGGGTACACACATAGAACTGTTAGAGAGTTCCACAATCTTAATCCTGCAACAATGGTGGTGGCTCCAAATTAGGATGGTGTGCACCTTGGAAAATCTGTCACCCATCTGAGAACGCTTGTAGCCTACATGTTACATATTTGGTAAGGAAATGTGGGAAAGCGCTTGACCACGGGGGTGGGGTGGGAGAGGGGCACTTGTTCAGAAGAATTGGGGACATCTGTTCTTGTGTCAATGGATGAGTGTAAATAAGATGATAACATTTGTTCACTTGTGGAATGTGTGGCAGTACTTCCTTCTCATGCTGGGGGCTAGAGGATTGCATATATTTCACAGTGGGATGTTGCATAACTAAAAATTTTGTTTATATTGAAGACTCTTAATAAAATTCATACTCAGTAGGAAAACGACTTGTAATTTAATAAGCAGAGAAGAATGTGCACGCAATACAACTATCTGATATGTTTTCATGTATACCACACTGAGCAGATTTGAATTTATGAAGCTCTGCTCCCTCATCTTGACTGTTCTGAAATGTGAATGTCTCATTACCCTTACAGTCTGGGAAAATACAAAGGCTGAAACTGACATAGTAAGAAAGTTTGAAGATGGTCATGTGTGAATGAGAGACAAAAAACATTCCTCTATAAATTACATTCACTGACTGAAGGGTTCAAGGGACAGAGAGAGAGAGAGAGAGAGAGACAGACAGACACACAGACAGACAGGATGGAAGCTGGTGGAAAGATTAATTCTTTGTGATCTGAGTAAACACTGGCTTGTCGTGGATTGAATGTTCGTATGTTGCTCCCTGGAGCTCAAGATCTGGGAAGGTTATGAATTTAATTTGTATTCTGGGAATCTCAGATGATTTTAAAAGAAAAAAATCATTTTGTAGGACAATGATACTAAACATGTTAGCCGAGCAAGATTACCTCATGACCTTTCCCACATAGTTTAGACTAGTCCCTCGTTATGATGGACTGTTAAAAGGGAAGGTTATCTAGCCAAAGCAATCGGCCATTTGGGCCTGGCTGGATCAAGGTTTCCCACTTTGATGTACATGTCGTTTAATTAGTCATTGAGTTGCACTTCCTCCGTAAACTTTTGCCATTTTATTACTGCTTATCTGATTCAGGATATGTGGCGTTTTTGCAATTTTAATACCAAATTCTGTATAAAGACAGTTTGTTTGTAGCAATAAGGAGAGTAGCCTGTGAGAACTCTTAGAGGTAAGAGCTGGCACCGCTACTCTGCTAATGATTTTAGAACCTTAGCTCAAGCCTGGCTTGTAGGTATCTATGCTGTAGTGTAACATTGATGACATTGGTAACTAAAGGTAATAATTTAAACTAAACTGGCTGTAACAGAGTTTTATATTCCAGACTACCACAGAGTATGATCTGCGGGACGAACCAAGAGAGACTTATAGGTCGAGTCCATTAGGGATTTTCTGAGCTATCTCGAATAAGTACTCAAATAAGTTGGCACTGTGAGCAAGGTTCCAACAAAGGATATGTGTGAGTGAAACTGGAAAAAAGGAGCCTTATCTAAAGGTCGGACTCAAGACAAGTGGGCCCACAAGGTAAGGTTATACCTTGGTTGCTCTCTATCTGCATTTTTGTGTGCTGCTTCCCCCATTTCACTCACACATACCCTGACGGAACCCCAAATGAGATTGTTTAAATAGGTACTAAAAATAAATAACTTGCAAAGGTAAGAGACAACAGTAAGAATTTTATGAAGGTGTACAATAAATAGGATAAATATGGGTACTGCACTAGATAAGGTAGAGGGCAAATGTCTCTTAACAGAGACAGTAAGTACGTATCCTAATTATGAGAAACAATTAAGAGGAATATTGGTGCAGCTGTCCAACAGAATAAGGACTGGCCTCTGGGAGGCACACATGATCTAAATCTACTTATGTAAGTTGAACAAGAGATATGGAAAAAAGGTTGTGGGAGTAAAATGAAAGAAGCCATATCAGTGTGGAAAAATGTAGCAAAAGAAAAATGGGAAAAACTCATGCAATCATCATGGAGACAAAACCATATTAAAAGGGGTCTCAGTCCATTAACTGAGGAAGGATTTGTATTAGATTGGACAAAATTAAAAAACAAGTGTGAAGCACAATTTAAAAACTGAATTGATGTTGGCTAGAGAGAAAAAAAGAAAAAAAAGAAGGCAGAACACCACAACATAATCTGAAATTTCAGGGGGTCCAAAGAAAAGGGAAACTGGTAAATAAAAAGCAGACTGCAGCTGGAGCCATGCAGGACCAGATGGACAACAAGGACAACTCCTTACACCCCACCTATCCCAAAGACCAATTATTAAAGAACATTAATTTACCTGAAAGCGAAGAGTTTGAATCAGATTCGGAGGAGGAGCTCTTTTATTATGGCCCCTCTCCAACCGACCTTTTCCGGTTCCCCAAAAGAGACTTCCTCAAAATCCCACCCGTAGTACAACCAAAGCGAGCACGCGCTACGAAACAAAAGCACCTGAAACCCCCCCCTCCCCTTCCTATTCTGAGAACAAATGTGCCAAGGCCCATACCCTTTTTTCCTCATTTACTTCTGTCCAGCATAATGAGAATTCGGATGATCAAGGTTACCATAATCTCATTGCCACCTGCACTAGGAATCAACTAAGACATGAAGGGAACCCTGAGAAGGCACCTTTGAGTGTCACTGCCCCACCACAAATGACTCCTGATGACATTGATGAATTACAATCAATGTTTAGGAACCTTAATGTTAATCCTCGCACTCACCCTGATGTAAAATGGCCAAGGGGAAATTTCCCAGCCAGAAGAGACCCTAACCCACTTGCCTAGAATCAGGGACAAAATCCATTTGTTAATCTTTAGGAACCTTGGAAGCCTCATGAACTCTCTAGCATTATCAATAAGGCTCCAGACTATGGAAAGAATCCTGTAGGATTTATTAATTTTATACTAATAGGACTAGGACCATTTACAATTCAGGCTCCTAAGACTTATTTAACCTCATATAATATGCTCTTTCCCCTGAAATATTAACTAAGTTCTTGTAAATTTTACAATGTAATAACCATACCCAACTCATGATTATGCATCCATAATCATTAGGTGAACCTAATCGGTCAGATTGGATTACGACCTGCCTCTGTCAAGCAGTGCACTGTGCAATTGACTTGAGAATGCAAACCTCACTCAAGCGAAGGAGCTAAGGATTTCCTTATCTAGTTTAAGGACTGCTATGGAGCTTACTCTGGTGACGCTCAGTACCCACAAGGACACTCACCCCAAATGTATGCCCGTCCTTCCCGAACAGGTACAGAAAGCTACTAAAACCCATAACATGCACCGGCAAGATGCCAATGTTGAATAATTCAGCTGAGAAGTATATTACTTCTGGGAACTAAAGGATCCTGACAGTTATGCCTCAACAGTTAAGGTCAAGACCAAATTTGCCCAAACTGCAGGGGCGAGACCTAAAACCAGAATTCCAAATAGATCTTCACATCTGCAACGCCAGCTAGGCTATCGAATAGAACCCTCATACTGTCATTCAGAATGGCAAGACAACAGAACTAGTACCGTATATCAACAACATCCCTATGGACCTTGGGGTCCTCCTATGTACCCTCCCCCATAGTTCATGATGCCCCTGACTCTCTAGTCATCCTCTTACTATTCCTCTCCACCTCTCCCACCCCCAGAGCCCCCAAACGACCAGACATTTGCTTCAACCATAATCAATCAGAACATTGGTGCAAGAACTGCCCTTTCCGAAGGCAGCCCGCTATTGATCACCGGAATGGAAGAAGCCAGTAACCTTCTGATCCCCCTCCCCAGGGACCCAAGCATGTTGCCCCTTTTACTGCACGGAACGCTTTCCGAACCTGACTCCCTGATGTAGGTTATCATCCTCCCTTGAATCTTCCCATGGTTACTGCTAGCCCTGTGGGTGAACTTATGCTAACCCTTAACGTTAATGGTCATGATATTGAATTCATGGTCGACATGGGAGCCACTGCGTCACCGCTTCCCACTAATCTTGTACATACCTTTGACTTCCAAATCTCGGACGACGTTGAAGCCCTACAAGGGTTTGGATGGTTCCTCTAATTGTTACGCATACACTGTCCCTCTCAGAGTGGTTTGGAAAAATTGTATCTTACTCTCTTTTCGCTTTGTTGTTATTGATAGGTTACATATCCCTCTACCCGCTGGAGATCTCCTCTATATATTACTACTGAATGTCACGACGAAGGTATCCTAATTCAGGATCTACCTCATTTTGTTCAATGCGTCAACATCAAACCAAAGCCACCTCAAACTGGTGGTCTCTTGATTTGGATCCTCACACTTTTAATCCTACTTTAGATAATGTCCCTCACCCCCCACGTTACTTTTGCTTATGACCCCTCCGAGACTGACCACAGCATTGAACAATACTTTGATCGCTTGCTGCACACATTTCAACATGCTTGGTGATTGGTGAGATCACTTCACCTGCTGGCAGTGCCCTCTTTGTTTCAGTTCCTCCTCATATTTGGAAAGCTGGCCCTTTCATTTTCCCTCATGTCACCACTCACATGAATCCAGAACACCAAGCCAAAGAACTAGGCTTTGTCACTAAGATTCTTTTTGAACAGGCTGATCAAACCTCCCATAATATTCAGACACTTGCTCAGGGTTCGATCTTACTTTATGCTCAGCCTTATTCAATTCATTGCAACCTTCATCATCATCACGCCCACCCCCACCCGCAGGGTATATCCTGAAGTCTGGGCGGCTTCTAAAACAGAAGTGGGCCTTGCTAGAATCTCATCCCTCTCGATTCCTGTTAAACCTAATTCCACTCTTCTCTCCATACCCCAAATACCCACTGAAGCCAGAAGCTGAAGCTGGCGTTCAACCTGTTATTGTCTCTTTCTTACAGCAAGGCATCCTAGTCCCATGCCATTCTTCCATCAATACCCCCATCTTTCTGATTCCTAAATCTGGACATCCTGAATGGTGACCTGTTCAAGATCTTCAAGAAGTAAATAAAATTGTTGAGCCCCTTCACCCTCTCGTTGCCAATTCTGCTACTATCCTCAGCCAAGTCCCAGCAATTGCCAAGAATTTTACTATTGTTGATTTTTGTTTTGCATTCCGTTGCATCAAGATAGCCAGTACCTATTTGCATTCACTTTTAAGGGCTATCAATACATGTGGACCTGCCTAACTCAAGGGTTCGTTCACTTTTTTCAGAGACCCTTCACACCCAATTTGAAACACTTGAATTTCCTGGAGGCTTTATCCTAATTCAATAAGTTGATAACCTCCTCGCTAGCCCTGACAAATCTTCCAATAACACTAACTCCACTACCTTACTGAACCATCTTCATCAATGTGGCTATGTTGTATCCCCAATAAGGTTAAAACGAATCAGAAAGAAGTCAAATTCCGAGGTACTCTCATCTCTGAATCTGATCAACACTTGACACCTTAAGATATTGATCCTATTCTTTATTTTGCTTCTCAAACCACTCCCAAATGGATGAGATCATTTCTAGGTCTTGTCAATTATTGCCGACAATGGATTCCCAATTTTGCCCTCAAAAATTATCTCCCTTGTCCTCATCTAACACCCCTCAACAGTACGATCTCACTCCTGAACAACAGCTAGCCTTTACGGAACTTAAAACTATCCTCTCTTCAGCTCCTGCATTAGGCTGACCTTTGTATGATGGCTACTTCCACCTCTATGTTGCCAGCCTTGAAAACTGTGCTACTCATGGCACCCTGTTGCTATTACTCCACTAATCTTGACCCTGTTACTCAAGGTATGCCTTTATGCACAAAGATTCTCCCAGCCATCCATACCATGGTATTGGCTGCCTCTAATATAACTTTACATCAAACCATGGAAGTCTGTACTTCCTATTCTGCAGTGTCTTTGCTTACCTCTAAACGTAGTCAACACCTCACTGTGGTCTGACTTCTTGTTGCTTCAGAATCCGCTTCTCTCTTTTAAATATTGTCCTAATGATAACCCCACCTCACTCTTGCAGAAGGAACCTCTTGAATTGCCCGATCCTCCCCATGACTCAATTGTTATAAATGACATTATTACTAGGCGACATCCTGGTCTTACGGATCAGGCTCTTAACCCAGATTTTACACTTTTTGTTGATGACTCTTCTTCTATCTCTCCAGAGGGCAAATGCATGTCAGGATATGCAATTGTCACTTTGTCTCAAATGGTAGAAACTTATTCCATCGATCCACCCTGTTCTGCCCAACAAGCCGAGCTCCTTGCTCTCAACCATGCCTGCATTCTGACCCCTGCTATGCCTTTGGATCTGCCCATGATTTTGGTCAACTCTGGCAACAGCACAACTTTCTTACCTCATCAGGAACCCCTATCCTCAATGCTGCCTACGTTGCTAACCTCCTCCGCGCTATTCAACTTCCCTCTCAATTCGCAATTACCAAATGTTCCGCTCACTCTTCCAATGCATCTGATGACACTAAAGGTAACCATGCTGCTGACACGGCTGCTAAGAAGGCACCTTTTGAACAAAAAGATATGGTCGCTCAAATGACAAACAGGAGACCAAAGGAAGATCCTCCTTTTTCCTCTTCTGATACCCCAATCATGCCTGACCTAGCGCAAATACGGACCCATCGGGGGATGCCTCTGATGAGGAAAAACAAAGGTAGATGAACCATGGTAATTACATAAATAGTTCTACTGAACTTTGGGTTACAGCAGTAGGTCAGACATATCTGCCCGATTCGCTTTTGCCTTTTCTAGTTGGCTATGTTCATACGCATATGCATGTAGGTTAGGAGAGAATGGTGGACAGAATTCTCCAAACTTGGTGGAATCCCCACCTGCAAGAAAAAGCAAAACAAAAAGATGCAATTTGCCTAATTTGTCAAAAGCATAATTCCGGGAGAGGAGTAAAGTGTTCACCAAGTGAAACTCCCTTGCCAAATGCACCTTTTGATACTATTCAGTTAGATTTTATAGAATTACCTGGATGTCATTGTTACAAGTATTGCTTAGTGATTATTGATGTATTTAGCAGATGGATTGAAGCTTATCCCTGTACAGACTGCACAACAAAAACTACCTGTAAAATTCTACTAAGGAAATCATACCCAGGTTTGGAATACCAGCAACCATCTCTTCCAAAAATGGCCCCACTTCTGCATGGAGCTAAACAAGGAACTATGTAAAAGTCTAAATATGAATCAGAGATTCAATTGTGCCAACTGTCCCCAAGCTGCGGGAATTGTTGAAAGAACCAATGGTACTTTAAAAGGCCAGCTAAGCAAGTTGGTAGAGGAAACGGGCCTTAATTGGCTGCAAGTACTTCCAATTGCCCTTTTTAATATGAGAACCATGACCCAGAAAAAGATGGGATTCTCGGCGACTGAATTAGTATATGAAAAGCCCCTGAGGACTACCTGATCTGCACTATTGATGGCCCAACACCCTGTTGATGCACAGGTACCTGATTGCAGCCTTATCATCAACAGGTCAAAGAAGCCTATTGGGTACCAGGGAAAGAAGAAGAAAGAGGTCCAATGTTTAAAAACATCAACCCTGGTGACTACGTACTATTGAAAGACTTTAATTGAGCAAATTGGGAAAGGTCCTTATCAAGTCCTTCTGACAACTGAAAACTGCAGTAAAAGTAGAAGGACGTTCAACGTGGGTCGACAAAGGACATTGCAGGCTTGTATCACCCTCACAATCCAAGTACGAGTATGAGTGCAATCATCCGATGAGAACCCAACTCAAGTATAAAGATCCAGTTGTAATCTGCCCATCTGTAATATCTCTGACTGGCTAAACCTCCAATGCAACTGTATGAACAGAATTTGTGTCAATGCTAATAAATCAAATGGAGAAGTGACTAAGGTGGTATGTACATTTGTTGGTAGGAACAATGTCACAGGAATTGATTTTATCAATCTAAACGATACCTCGGAGGATGCCACATGCTGAAACAATGAGACCATGAGATGTCCATCAATGGCTCTTCCCCCTACACCATATCATCACCTACCACTATCACTATCACTGACGTCGTCACTCATGACAAGACAACCCCAAAGACCACGAAACAGCAGAAACTAACAACAACATTAACTCTGCTAACCACTACCCGTTTTGCTACCCCTATTGCGATACTACCCTTGATACTGTGAGAACACTAACATGTCCCACTTGTCAACCCAATGTCACTTGCAAAAACAAAACCAACAATTTAGGTGTAGAATGCCAACGTAATCACAGCTACATTGGCAATGGCTTTGATGCTTCAGAATGTATTATTTTCCCCACTGCCCCACAAAGATAGAATTTGTCAGTTTCATGAAAGTTGTACCAATACTGTTGGAAGCTATGAATGCAGCTACCCAGCTGAAACTCATTTAAGCTATTCACATTGCATATCCAAACATCACTTTTGACATCATTGTCACCCTCACAACACATCTATGCCAGTTGTCATAAGATGGCATGATTCCATAACTTCACCCACTCCATTAGCTGAAAACTGTTACTTTGAAATGTTTGCCTGTTCCTCTCTCAAAATGAACCATATGAATTGCAGTATTGAACACATAGTACTGAAATCACAGAATCCTAGGGCATCTATTGCTCTGAAACCATCAACCTATACCTTCTTGACGGAACTTTCTGTGATCCGACCTACCACTACTGGCAGAAATACCTTTATACAGCTTCTGCAATCACTAGCTACTGTAGTTACAAGACAAGCTGGAAAGGTGAAGAAGGGCCAACAATACTATGCATCCCTAATCCCCCTTCTCTTGCCAATGGTTTCTTTATTCAAGCTAACACCCCGATCCAAGTATTGTCTGCTCACTCTTCCATCATTCTGATATACAATATATGAATAAGACTCACCCACCACTCACTCACCTGTGATGACAAAACTCATTCAGTAGAAGTAGCACATCACTGTGTGAAGTATACTTTCGGTACCCACGACATGGGGCAAGTGAAGCATGTACTATGTAAAAATGTTATAAAAGATCTTGGTCATACTCCTACTCTCCATCCACTAATACACTTGGAAAACTGAATTTTTGATAACACCCAATGTTTACAAGTTTCATCCCTCGCTCTGAGTGGACTCATCATTCACTCACAGAAGTGCAACTTTGGAACTCTGTTTAGCCTTCACTGGCTATGCAAAAACAAGGCTACCCATACTTACCCAATGACTGGTATGGATGTTGTGCTTCAGTGCACACCTCACCACTTTTTACCCTCCACCATAACATACCTAAGGTAGATGACGAATGGAAAGCCCACCATATTCTGAATCGCTATGGGACAAAAATGAGAGGAAAGACAAAACAAGACATGCATGACTTCTTCCATCAACAAACCTGGTGGTCTAGGTTGATGGGAGGCCTATTCCTGGCCGGGGTATTGTGATGGCCCGAGATCAGATAGGCGACCTTACGTACGATGTTGAAAGACTGGCCAACTCAACTGACCACGTGTTGAAACTAATGAACAAAGAACTACAGAAGACCGGGATAATGACGCTTCAGAATACATTAGTGCTAGAATTCGGCATTTGTTCTGTCATTGGCCCACAATGTTGCACCTACATAGACAACTTCTCTAAAGACATTGTATATGACACAGATGTCATCAACAAAACACGTCAAGACACAGAGAAGGCACCTGCCCCACCATCGTCTGACTCATGTGGATGGAGTCCTACCTGCTGGCTATGGTCATTGCGCGGATGGTTCAGGTGGAACCCACTTGTGGGATAATCCTTGGTCTCATTCTAGGAATATAAATTGGTTTCCGCTTATACATGAAAGGGATCATGCATTGTTTTTCACCTAAGCCAATGAAGAATATTGTTAATTGACTTTTGTTCACTCCTGTACCTACATGTCCAAACTTTTATGCGGAAATCAGGTACCTTTGTGACTCTGGTCCTCCAGATGACGATTCACCAGAAGAGGCACTTGACTTGTTGAAAATGCAAACGGATTTAATGGACTCATTGTATTTGCATACTCTGTATTGTTATCATGAAATGATAAAAGCAGGGAATAAGAAAGCTTGCAGCCTTAGATGTTACACATCTCCTAAGGAAATGTGGGAAAGTGCTAAACCACTGGTAGGGGAGGGTATTTATTCAGAAGAATTGGGGACATCTGTTCTTAGTGTCAATGGATCGGTGTAAATAAGGTGATAACATTTGTTCACTTGTGGAATGTGTGGCAGTACTTCCTTCCCATGCCAGGGGCTGGAGGATTGTGCATATTTCACAGTGGGATGTTGCGTAACTAAAAATTCTGGTTATATCGAAGACTTGTAATAAAATTCATACTGAATAGGAAAACAACTCGTAATTTAATAAGCTGAGTGGAATATGCATGCAATAGAACTATGGATTAGTGGTGCTGGAAGAGCTCAGCAGTTCAGGCAGCATCCAAGCAGCTTCGAAATCGACGTTTCGGGCAAAAGCCCTTCATCAGGAATAAAGGGTCGTCATTAATGGAGATGGAGAGGTCCAGGAAGGGGAGGGAGGTGTCAGAGATGGTCCAGGTAAAGTTAAGGTCAGGGTGGAATGTGTTGGTGAAGTTGATGAATTGCTCAACCTCCTCGCGGGAGCACGAGGTGGCGCCAATGCAGTCATCAATGTAGCGGAGGAAGAGGTGGGGAGTGATGCCGGTGTAATTACGGAAGATCAACTGCTCTACGTAGCCAACAAAGAGACAGGCATAGCTGGGGCCCATACATGTGCCCATGGCTACCCCTTTGGTCTGGAGGAAGTGGGAGGATTCAAAGGCGAAATTGATAAGGGTGAGGACCAGTTCGGCCAAACGAATAAGAGTGTCGGTGGAAGGGTACTGTTGGGGACGTCTGGAGAGTACAAAATGGAGGGCTTGGAGGCCCCTGGTCATGGCGGATGGAGGTGTAGAGGGATTGGATATCCATGGTGAAGACGAGGCATTGGGGGCCAGGGAAACGGAAGTCTTGGAGGAGGTGGAGGACGTGGGTGGTGTCTCGAACGTATGTGGGGAGTTCCTGAACTAGGGGGGATAGGACAGTGTCGAGGTAGGTAGAGATGAGTTCAGTGGGGCAGGAGCATGCTGAGACAATGGGTCGGCCAGGGTGGTCAGGCTTGTGGATCTTGGGAAGGAGGTAGAACCGGGCAGTGTGGGGTTCCCGGACTATGAGATTGGAAGCTGTGGGTGGGAGATCACCTGAGGTGATGAGGTTCTCTATGGTCTGGGAGATGATGGTTTGGTGATGGGGGGTGGGGTCATGGTCGAGTTGACGTTTGGCTTCAGCAGTGTAGAGGTCAGTGCGCCAGACTACCACTGCGCCCCCTTTATCCGCTGGCTTGATGGTGAGGTTGGGATTGGAGCAGAGGGATTGGAGGGCTGCGCGTTGTGAGGGTGAGAGGTTGGAGTGGGGGAGGGATGTAGACAGGTTGAGGCGGTTAATGTCCCGGCGGCAGTTGGAAATGAAGAGGTCGAGGGCAGGTAATAGGCCAGCGCGGGGTGTCCAGGTGGATGCAGTGTGTTGGAGGTGGGCGAAGGGGTCCTCGGAAGGTGGGCGGGAGTCCTGATTGTGAAAGTAAGCTCAGAGGCGGAGGCGACGGAAGAATTGTTCGACGTCACGGCGTGTATTAAATTCATTGATGCGTGGACGGAGGGGGATGAAGGTGAGTCCTTTGCTGAGGACAGATCGTTCGTCCTCAGTGAGGGGGAGGTCTGGAGGGATGGTGAAAACTCGGCAGGGCTGGGAGCTGGGATCTGGTGTGGGTGTAGAGCTGGGAGTGGGGGTGGAACCTGTAACTGGAGTGGGTGTGATGGTGTGGGGAATGGGGGTGGAGTCATGAGCAGGGGTAGTGTTCCCCTTGGGGTTCTGGGGGGTGGGGATAGTGACAGTGGGGTCTGTGAGGGGCATGTCAGCAGAATGCAGGTGAGTGGCGCTGGTGGGGGCGGAAGTGGTGGTGACCACGGCAGTAGGGGTGGCGGAAGTCACTGAGCATGTGGCATCAGCAATGATGTGAAGGGCAGAAGTGATGTCAGGTGTGATGCATGAGGAATTGTGAGGGGTGGAAGTGGTTGTGGGAGTGGCCATGATGGGGGCAGAAGTGACATCATCAATCAGCATGGGGGTGGTAGCTGCATCAGCCACATGGCTAATGGTGGAATAGGTTCCGAGGCCAGGGGAATCTTCTGGAATGTTTGAGGAGCGCTGGTTACTATCCTGATATGTTTTCATGTATACCACACTGAGCCGATTTGAATTTATGAAGCTCCACTCTCTCATCTGTGAATGTCTCATTACCCTTACAGGCTTGGAAAACACGAAGGATGAAACTGACATAGTAAGGAAGTTGGAAGATGTTCATGTGTGAATGAGAGACAGAAAATATTCTTCTGTAAATTACATTTACTGACTGAAGGGTTCAAGGGACACTGCGAGAGAGAGACAGACAGACAGGATGGAAGCTGGTGGAAAGTCAAATTCTTTGTGATCTGATTTGAGTGAACACTGGCTTGTCATGGATTGAAAGTTTGTGTGCTGTTCCCTGGAGCTCGAGATCTGGGAAGGTTATGAATTAATTTGTATTCTGGGAATCTCAGGTGATTTTAAAAGAAAAAAAACATTTTGTAGGACAATGATACTAAACATGTTAGCTGAGCAAGATTACCTCATGACCTTTCCCACATAGTTTAGACTAGTCCCTCGTTATGATGGACTGTTAAAAGGGAAGGTTATCTAGCCAAAGCAATCGGCCATTTGAGCCTGGCTGGATCAAGGTTTCCTACTTTGATGTGCATGTAGCTTAATTAGTCAAGTGTACACAGACCTGTCAATGAGTTTCTCATCCCTTAGAGAATCCCTGAGCCGTCTTGAATAAGAATGTAAACACATCAAAGTAAACCTACCAATCTTCTATGTTATAGATTGCATGATTACAGCAAGAGCTTGTATGCCCTGGGATCCATACTCATGATGGCAGCACTTTGAGCCTGAAGGTTAGCAGGTCAAGCAGCATCTGTACAGAAAAGCAGAGTTAATGTTTTTCAGGCTGATATGTTAACTCTGTCTCCCTCTCCACAGTTGTTGCATGAAATGCTGGGCACTTTGAACATTGTCTGTTGTCATCATTAATACTTAACAAATTTGTAATTAGAATTACCAAAAATCTATTATAACATCAAAATCATAAGCAAGAACTGGACTTACCAAGAATGGGAAACAGAAGTAAAAAGGAAATAGGAGTAGGAACAAATGGCCCATCATGCTACAAATTTAATACAATCATGGGTGACCTTGTGTATAAATTCCACTTCTCACCACTCCCCATATTGTTTGACACCCTGGAAGAGTCTATCTCAATCTTAAATATATTTAATGATGGCATATCTATTGTGAATTCCAATGTTTCACAACCCTTTGAATAAAGGAATATCCTGTCATCACACCTCTAAATGAGCAGTGGTATTAACAGATATTAACTGAGAGAAGCATAAGGACAGCAAATTCATGTGAACACCACCAAGTTTCTTTCTCTCTCTCTCCCTACTTCCCTCTCCCTTTTAATGGTTTACATGTAAATATTGAATTGTCTATAGTATTTTTACAGGTGGTGGATAGTAGATTTTTAAAACAGTCATAGTGATTTTACAGGAGGTGGAAAGATGTATGTGATAATACCTCTGGGTAGAATAAGAAGCAGACGCAAGGATGAGTCTGCAGAAGCTTCTGTCCCAAGATGGGACTAGCTGAATTAAGCCACCAGTAATGAGTCTGTTTTGGCATTGAACAATAAAAGATATTCCTTCTCAATTAGGTTTCCAGAGGTCTCACAGGTCAGCTAAATCAGTTGGCTCGACGGCTGGCTTGTGAAATGGAGAGATGCCAACAGCATGGATTTGCATGGGAGTCCTTTGTTGAAAAGTCCTTTTCAACTTTTTCCTTCCTTTGGGTTATGTCCACCACCAAACTCTCTCATGAGACAGCACTCCCATCGTTATTTGGTATTATGGTGACTTTAATACCATACCACCATCCATCAAGCTAAACTCCCTTCTTGTGAATGGGTTGGGACAGGACCGGAAGTGACGCTTTGAATGGCTGGGTGGGCGGGAAGCGCGCGCGGTTTGAAAGTCCAGGCGGGCAGCAGGATAACGGTCACGGCAGCCGGCCAGAGCCATGGAGACGGTGCTGGAGAACCTGAGCCGGTTCGCTGAGGTGCTGGCGGTGGCGCACAGCCCGTGGGCCGCCGACTGGGACGATGCGGAGGTAAGCCGGGCTTTCCAGTGGGCCCGCTACCTGGAGCAGCTGAGCCGGCGCTTGGAAGGGGCGGGCTGCGCGGGGGCCCGGGCCGCCGTTCGGCAGCGGCTGCAGGAGCAGCGGCGCCTGAGGCCGAGGGCTCCCCCCGAGCTGCCGCGGTACCGGGCCCTGCTCTTCGAGGAGCTGGGCCGCGGCGGCGAGCTGCTGTGCGGGGCGCTGCTGCGCAACCCGGCCGCCTCCGCGCCCGCTTTCCACCGGGCCGCCGCCTGGTACCGATCGGCGGGCTCAGGTGGAGGCTCGGCGGCCCTGTCCGCGTCGCTGGGGCGGGCCGTCCGGGTGAAGGCGGCTACTCGCCTGTTGCGGTGCGCCTGGGGTTCGGAGCCCGCCGGCGGCGTCGTTTCGGAGACGGGCGGCCAGATATTGCGCGAGCGGCTGGAGGAGCGCCTGAGGGCGGCGGGGGATGAGTTACCGGAGCGGCAGGCGGCGGCCTGCGAGGAACTTCTGAGACGGGCCTTCCCCGGCGGCGGTGAGGAGGAGGAGGGGGGCGGCGAGGCTCTCCAGCCGCTTGCCGCCTTGTTGCTGGCTGAAGGGGCTGATGGCGGCGGCGAGGCCCGGGCCCGGACCCTGGACTGGTTGCTAGGAGACGGCCGCGCGCTCGCCGCCCTGGGCCGCGCGCTCCCGTGCAGCCAGCTCGCCGCCCTGAGCGCCCGCAGCCCGCCCTTCGCCCGGCGCTACCTGCGCCTGCTGCAGCGCTGGGGCCGGGCCCTGCGCTATGACGCGGCCCGGGCCGAGTGGGCGCCGACTTCCGCCGAGGGGCCGAGCTGGCGCCGGCTGCTGGAGCATTTCGCCGCCCTGTGGCGGGGCCCGCCGCCCGCCCGGGAGGCCGCTGAGAGCGCGCTGCGCGGCCTGAAGGCCGAGGACGGCGACTTTGAGGTGCCTGGTGTCAGCGTCTGGACCGACCTGCTGCTGGCGTTGACCAGGTGAGGGGCAGCGTCTGGAATCTCCTGCTGGATAGGAATCTGAAATTTAACATTGGAAACGCACAGCCCGTCTGGCAGCACCCATAAGGGACACTCAATATATACTAACAAGGCCACTCGGCCCCTTTGGAACCTTCTGCCGTTCACTAATATCATGGCTAATCTAACTTTAAGTTCAACTCTACATTACTCCATATCCCCGATCATCATCCATCCCCTTGTGCAACAAGAAATCAACAGCATCATTAAAAGTGAACCCATCTTCTACATTTGGCATTTGCACTTTTTTTGAATTATACATGGACGTCAGTTTGGCGGGTGATGCCATACCTTTGTAACGGCAACAAGGGACAAGAGCTACTCCACACATCTGGTGTTTGCACAGGGAGAAACAAAGATGCTTTCTCCCGTCCAATGTGACAGCTCCGGTCTCTCTCTCTCTCTCCTTGAAATGTTTGCTATTCTAGGTCAAAATGTGGAGGTGGACCAAGTGTAAAAGTATACAATACCAGGTTATAGTGCAACAGGTTTATTTGGAAGCACTAGCTTTCGAAGCGCTGCTCTGCATGTGGTTTGAATTTGAACACGATTGGGATGTCAAGGCTTTGCGACTTGCTGTGCCTCCCTCTTCTGGAAATGTATGAAGTGACTCGTGCTTTTTTTTTCTATGTACACTGACCAAGTTAGTTTACTCTCTATCACATACAACAACGAGTCTTGTGCATGTTCTAAAGTCGGACTTTTGAATGTTGGTTTTGTCTTTGGCTGTTTGGTTTTACCAAGATAAAGGTGATATTTCCATTCAAAACATTGTCTCCATAAATTGCAGTTAAACCTTGAACACTGACAATGTACCCAAAGGTATTGTGGACTAAAACAGTGTCTCGCTTACGACATAAATGATGAGCTCCAGTTTTGCAATCTTGAAAATACCTACCTGAAAAGGAGGCCTCATAGGATTAAGTAGAACTGTAATTGCACTTTCAATTCATCAAAAAGTACAAGCCAGACTTGAGATTTAAGTGGAAAGTTTGATATTTGGCTTGCTGTGATACCTCTGAAAGAGCCAATAAAATGGCTGGAAGGTTTTTAGTTCATAATTTGTAAAGAATATTACTGCCATATAAAAGTTCCCTTGTGAAATTGGCATCTTTTGATGTATCCTAAGTTACAGGTAAGATCACCAAAGACCCAGAGGACATAAGGATGTTTTCAGAGATGGGAATAGTGGTGAATCTAATTAGTGTATTCATTATATGCATACTGAATTCTTTTTCAAATTAATTGTTTTAAAATAGATTACTTTTCAAGATGAGTTTCACTGGCTGACTCAGCATTTATCATTGCGCCTGTAGTCCATGACAATATAATGTCTCTCTTTTTTTGGCAGCCTGTGGCAAATGAAATATCTCTTCCAGGTCTCTCAACACGTCTTTGGAATGTTCTATACCATTGCAGTGAACTTCAGTTGTATTTAGTGGCATTTAAATTCTCAATAGTGAGAACTGCAGATGCTGTAGAGTCAGTGGATAACAAGTGGAACTGGGAAAAGCACAGCAGGTCAAGCTGCTTTAGAGAAGGGGACTGGATGTTTCAGGTTGGAAACCTTCAGGACTGGGGGATGGTAAGAGGCCTGTGAAATAAATACAAGGAGGGGGTGGGTAGAATGAGTTTGGCCATAAGTGGATGCAGGTAGGAGATGGCTGCGATTGGTCAGTAGGAAGGGTGGAGTGGATAGTTGGGGAGGGTTGTACAGGGAGGCAATGGGCTTGGGATGAGTTGGGGTGGGGAGACTTGGATGCTAGTAAATTCTGTATTAAGGCTGTATGGTTGTAAGCTGAGGTGTTCTTCCTCCAGTTCGTGTGTGGCCTTGTGTTGAAGGTGGAGGAGGCCTAGGATGGACACGTAGGGAGAATGAGATGAAATAGGTGGTAACCAGAAAGTGGGGTTGATTGGAGCATATGGCCCATAAATTTCCCTGTATAATTGTCACTGCCAGGATACTAATCCAACCAACTCCCCAAGATCAATTTTACATTTTGTCTGATTCCACGTGTGTCTTTATAGCAAGAATCGAATTGGGAGCGTAGGCTCCTCATCCTGTATTTCTAGTCTAAGTTTATTTGTTAGCCATTCCTAATCTGTGTATTCTCCATAGTACAAACACTGGAGAGGTTCTTGCATATATTTATTTTATAAACCTTTTTGAAAGCTATAGTGCTTAAGGTTTTCCTCTAACGTTTTGAAACTTCATCCTCAAATTTGATGTATTGAAAGGGATCAAACTAACCAGGCAGCATCCGATGAATCAACACTGCATGGTTTGCAGCTGTTAAAGACAGCTGGTCATTGACACCTTATTGACAATGGGGAGGAACAATTGCTGGCAGGACCAACAATACCTGGTGTCTGAAATAATATTTGTAAAATGCAGATTTTTAGCTTTGCCATCATTTAGATTCCAAAGGTGCTTTTATGTCTTGGTTTGAATTTTTAATTTCCACATTTAAACCAGAGTTTGGTTTTTTTCTATCTTTTTTTGAGAAGCCCTGGATGTAGGTTTGCTTGCTGACCTTCCAGCTCAGTGAGCAAGCCTACATCCAAAACCTTAACCTGAGCATCAAATCTTCTGAAAATTTCACTTTTGGAAGTCCTACTCAAACAATATAACTCATGACAAAACGCTATTCAGACTGTTGCAGCCTTTTTTGTGTAGCATTTTGCAGCTCAACGACCTTCTGATCCAACTGGTCTATGGTTGATGCTGTGTTAAATTGTTTTCCACTCCATTTAAATCCACAAACATTTCCTAGTGTTTGCCTATCTTGGCTCCCTTGGATCCATCTATGTATACCCATTAATACTCAACATTGTAGCACACTCCAATTTCTAACTAATATCTGGATTCCTTATTAGATTTCATGATGAATCTAGTTATGATGCCTTGTTTTGGGTTCAGGCACTAGGAAAAATATTTTATGTAAAGTGCATTGTCAAAATGTTTTATGATTTCAGATGTACGAGATCATTTTTTTGGTACAGAAAAGTTCTCCAGCTTGTTCAATCGTTCCAAATGGCTATAATTCTTGTCATCCTTTTTGGCAGATTTTTTTTAGTGCCTGTTTCAGCTAAAATTTTCACTTAAGGAATGTTTTCACTTGGAGTAAACTATAAACTCAGCTTTCATTGCTAGTTTTTGATTAGGTGTCAGTTTTGGCTCCATTATACTAGTCATGACACTGAATTGGATGATTGTGTACTCAATTCTGACTCCCAGAACAATGCCACAAATTTTGTTTTATCTCTGATCTTTGTTTAACTCAAGATTTCTAAAGTTGATCCAAATGTGACCTCAGAAATAGTCTATACTAACAAAATATTAATTTATTTTTCTGGTGAAATATTGGATTTCAAAGTTTGGTAGAATATTGGATTTGTTTAGTAACTTATACAATTATCTATTTATATTCATTTCCTTGTATCTTGTGATTTTTGTTACATGTTGAAACAGTGTTTGTATTTGTAAATTGTATGGAAAATAATTGAAATCTTTGTAAAGTAGGATGAATTTGTAAAATAAACAAATATTGGAAACCCATCTAGTGGCATCTGTGAAGAGAGCAACTTTAATGTTTCCTATATGGCCAATTTTCATGAAAGCTGAAATGCAATTGCTTTTACATGGGTAAAATGAAGGAGCGTAAAAGCACATCTGATGGAGCAGTAGCTAAAAATGGTTTACAAAAACTGGTGGGGCAGCCAAAAAGTAATATGGGTCAAGAAACAAGATGATGTGAATAGCTGAAGAATGAATAACTTCCATCTGAAAGTTAAGCAAGGGGGAAAAAAAACTTGGAAGTCTAACTAGTGCAAAGGAGGGAAAAAACAAGAACAGACATTAGGGCATGAAATTAGCATTACAATGCTGCCTTTGTATGAAGTCACAGTGAATGATTTTAAACCTGTGGCTAATGGTCTAAGAAATTAGTCCATCATGGCACATGATTAAATGTGAGTTGCTAGGAAAGCACAGCAGGTCAGGCAGCATCTGAGGAGCAGGAGAACAAACGTTTTGGGCATAAGCCCTTCGTCAGGAATGAGGTTTGGGGGGGGGGGGGGGGGCGGTGAAGGGAAGGTAGCTGAGAAAGTGATAGGTGGATGAAGGTGAGGGAGAAGTGATGGACAGCTTGTGGGGATGGTACTGACTTTGAGGCTTGGGGCTGAATAATGTGGGGAAGGGGAAATAAGGAAGCTGTTGAAATCCACATTTATCCTAGGTGGTTGCAGGGTCCAAAAGCAAATATGAGGCGGTCTTCCTCCAGGCATTTGGTGGTAATTTGGCGGTGGATGAGGCCATGTCTTTGCGTGTCCTTGACTGAGGGGGAGTTGGAGTTTTCAGTCCCAGGACGCTGGTGTTGATTGGTGCGGGCATCCCAGAGATGTTCTCCGAAATGATCCGCAAGAAGATGTCCTGCCTTCCGAATGTAGAGGAGACCACAACTGGTGCAGTAGATGACGTTGGATGTACAGCTGTGATGTACTGATGTGGCCTTGGATGGAGGTGAGGGAAGTAGTGGGGGTGCAGGTTTTGCACTTAGTGCGATGGCAGGGAAAGGTGCCAAGAGTGGGGTGTAGGCTGATGGGCGTGGACCTGACAAGGGAGTCGGAGAGGGAATGGTCTCTCTGTAATGCCGATATGGGTGGGGAAGGAAATATAGCTTTGGGTCTGTTTTGGATGTGGCAGAGGGTGATGTGATGTATGCAGAGGTTGGTGGGGTAGAAGGTAAAGGCGGTGGGGTTTCTGTCCTTGTGTTGAGAGGGGTGGGGTTCAAGGGTGGTGGTGCATGAAGTAGAGGGGATACACTGGAGGGCATTGTCAAGCACATGGGAAGAGAAGTTGCAATCTTGGCAGAAGGAGGCTATCTGGAACTTTAAGGTGGAATTATCTGTCCTGGGAACAGATACGGTGAAGGTGGAGGAATTGGGAATAAAGGATAGTGTTTTTACAGGACATAGTGGGAGATGGTGTAGTCTGTAGCTGTGGGAGCCTGTGGGCTTGTAAGATGTCTGTGGTTAGTTGGTTGCTGGCGATGGTGAGGTCCAGGGGAGGGAGGTGTGTGAGATGTTCCAGGTGAATTTGAGGTCAGGGTGGAAGGTGTAGGTAAAGTTGAACAATCTTGTGGGAGCACAAAGTGGCACCGAATTCAGTGAAAAGCTAGCTGACCTACGACTTCTGACAATTGTAGAAGTGCATCAAGTTCAGTGAAAATCTGAGATTCCTACCGGGTTTGGCCAAATAGAACTCCAGACCTATAGCTGTGTGGTTGACTGATTTCAATTTGACTTGGGCATTAAATGTTGTTCTGTCCCATGAATAAATTCAACTTTGAGTCCATTGGTTATAAAAGCCTAGTTTTAAAAAGTTGCTGTTTCTCAAGCTTGCATTGAACTTTGTTATTACACTGCAATTGGCCAAGGATAGATAAGTGAAAATTAAAAAGTGAGGGTATATTTTTAGATTCCAGAGATGTTCCACAAAGTAAGTAACTACAGATAAATGGTGAGAGGCTGTTTGTCAGAGGGATGTAGGTGCTTGTTTACAGTACAGTAAAAGTCCGATTCAGAACAAGAACTAAGACTTTTTTTTTTGAACAGGCAACAAGCAGTTACTTAAATCTCTTGCCTGAATGATTAGCTTTACTTCCTATTATTTCACAAAGCTTTCAATAAAGATGTTTAAGTTGCACTGTCATTAAGGAGCATTGACGGTGTGGGTAGTCCACATCCAAGTAAGATAGATACTGAGTGAAGCCATCAGGGAGTTTGGTGCAAGGTTAGGAGGGTTGCAGGGAAAGAGGTACTAAACTCGAGCTTACCACAAGAAATAAATTCTTTAAATAAACACCTGGACAAATACAGGAACAGGAAGGGATTATAGAACGCTACAGTGCAGTACAGGCCCTTCGGCCCTCAGTTGCACCACCCTGTCATACTAATCTGAAGCCTATCCCACCTACACTATTCCAGGTACGTCCATCTGCCTGTCCAATGACTACTTAAACTTGGCAAATTTACTACCGTTGCAGGCAAAGCATTCCATACCCTTACTACTCTTTGAGTAAAGAAGCTACTTCTGCCATCTGTCTTATACCTATCTCCCCTCCCTTTTA
The DNA here is from genome assembly GCF_047496795.1 of Chiloscyllium punctatum. NCBI lineage: Eukaryota > Metazoa > Chordata > Chondrichthyes > Orectolobiformes > Hemiscylliidae > Chiloscyllium > Chiloscyllium punctatum. The sequence goes on from NC_092760.1 coordinate 84,549,490, forward strand.
AAGTTGTGTCCTCTCGTGTTTGCCATCCCCATACTTGGGAAAAAGGCTCTCCCTGTCCACCCTATCTAACCCTATGATTATCTTGTATGCCTCTGTTAAGTCACCTCTGTTAAGTTAACAACAGCCTCAAGGCCTTCAGCCTTTCCTCGTAAGACATTCCTTCCATACTAGGCAACATCCGAGTAAATCTCACCTGCACCCTTTCCAAAGCATCCACATCCTCCTTGTAATTCGGTGACCAGAACCGTACACAATACTTCAAGCTTTGTACAGCTGCAGCATAATCTCCTGGTTCTGGAACTCAATCTCTCTATTAATAAAGACCAAAACACTGTATGCCTTCTTAACAACCCTGTCAATCTGGGTGGCAGCTTTCAGGGGTCTGTGTACATGGACACAGATCTCTCTGCACTCCCAAGAATTTTACCATTAGCCCAGTACTTTGCATTCCGATTACGTCGTCCACAGTGTATCACCTCACACTTGTCCACATTAAACTCCATTTGCCACCTCTCAGCCCAGCTCTGCATCCTTTGGATCCAAAGAAAGGGAATTCATGGAATGCTTACAGGATGGCTTTTTGGAACAGCTTGTCATGGAGCCCACAAGGGAGCAGGCTATTCTGGACCTAGTGTTTTGCAATGAACCAGACTTTTATAAAAGATCTTAAAGTAAGGGAACCCTTAAGAAGCAGCGATCATAATATGGTAGAGTTCAGTCTGGAGTTTGAAAGACAGAAGGCAAAATTGGATGTAATGGTGTTACAGTTAAATAAAGGTAATTATGAGGGCATGAGAGAGGAACTGATGAAAATCAACTGGAAGCAGAGCCTAGCGGGGAAGACAGTAGAGCAAAAATGGCAGGAATTTGTGGGTATAATTGAGGACACTGTACAGAGGTTCATCCCCAAGAAAAGAAAGATTATCCGGGGAGGGATTAGACAGCCATGGCTGACAAAGGAAGTCAGGAAGTGTATTAAAGAAAAAGAGAGATCCTATAAAGTGGCTAAGAGCAGTGGGAAATCAGAAGATTGGGAAGGCTACAAAAACAAACAGAGGATAACAAAGAGTAATAAGAAAGGAGAGGATCAAATATGAAGGGAGGCTAGCCAGTAATATTAGAAATGATAGTAAAAGTTTATTTCAATACATAAACAAACGACAGGCAAAATTAGACATTGGGCCATTTCAAACTGATGTTGGAAGCCTAGTGATGGGAGATAAGGAAATAGCAGGAGAACTTAACAAGTACTTTGCGTCAGTTTTCACAGTGGAAGACATGAGTAATATCCCAATAATTAAAGGGAGTCAGGGGGCTGAGTTGAGTATGGTTGCCATTACAAAAGAGAGAGTGCTAGAAAAGCTAAAAGGTCTTCAAATTGGTAAATCTCCTGTCCCCGATGGAATACATCCTAGAGTTCTGAGAGAGGTGGCTGAGGAAATAGCTGAGGCATTGGTTGAGATCTTTCAAGAGTCACTGGAGTCAGGGAAAGTCCCGGATGATTGGAAGATCGCTGTTGTAACCCCCTTGTTCAAGAAAGGATCAAGACAAAAGATGGAAAATTATAGGCCAATTAGCCTAACCTCGGTTATTGGTAAAATTCTTAGAATCCATCATTAAGGATGAGGTTTCTAAATTCTTAGAGCAGAGTCTGATTAGAACAAGTCAACATAGATTTCGTAAGAGGAGGTCATGCCTGACAAACCTGTTGGTATTCTTCGAAGAGGTGACAAGTAGGTTAGACCAGGGAAACCCAGTGGATGTGGTCTATCTAGACTTCCAAAAGGCCTTTGATAAGGTGCCACATGGGAGGCTGCTGAGCAAGGTGAGGGCCCATGGTGTTCAAGGTGAGCTACTGGGATGGATTGAGGATTGGCTGTCTGACAGAAGGCAGAGAGTTGGGATAAAAGGTTATTTTTCGGAATGGCAGCTGGTGACGAGCGGTGTCCCGCAGGGTTCAGTGTTGGGGCCACAGCTGTTCGCATTATATATTAATGATCTGGATGAAGCGACTGGGGGAATTCTAGCGAAGTTTGCAGATGATACGAAGTTAGGTGGACAGGCAGGTAGTACTGAGGAAGTGGGGAGGCTACAGAAGGATCTAGACAGTTTGGGAGAGTGGTCCAGGAAATGGCTGATGGAATTCAACGTGAACAAATCCGAGGTCTTGCACTTTGGCAAAAAGAATAAAAGCACAGACTACTTTCTAAATGGTGAGAAAATTCGTAAAGCTAAAGTACAAAGGGATCTGGGAGTGTTAGTCGAGGATTCTGTAAAGGTCAACATGCAGGTTGAGTCTGTGATTAAGAAAGCGAATGCAATGTTGTCACTTATCTCAAGAGGGTTGGAATATAAAAGCACCGTTGTGCTACTGAGACTTTATAAAGCTCTGGTTAGGCCCCATTTGGAGTACTGTGTCCATTTTTGGTCCCCACACCTCAGGAAGGACATACTGGCACTGGAACGTGTCCAGCGGAGATTCACACGGATGATCCCTGGAATGGTTGGTCTAACATATGAGTAACGGCTGAGGATCCTGGGATTGTATTCATTGGAGTTTAAGGGGAGACTTAATAGAGACGTACAAGATAATACATGGCTTGGAAAGGGCGGATGCTAGCAAATTGTTTCCGTTAGATGAGGAGACTAGGATCCGTGGACACAGCCTTAGAATTAGAGGGGGTAAATTCAGAACAGAAATGCGGAGACGTTTCTTCAGCCAGAGAGTGGTGGGCCTGTGGAATTCATTGCCACAGAGTGCAGTGGAGGCCTGGACGCTAAATGTCTTCAAGGCAGAGATTGATAGATTCTTGTTGTCTCGAGTAATTAAGGGCTACGGGGGGAATGCGGGTAAGTGGAGTTGAAATGCCCATCAGCCATGATTGAATGGCGGAGTGGACTCTATGGGCCGAATGGCCTTACTTCCACTCCTATGTCTTATGGTCTATCTATGTCTCTGCAATCTACGACATCCTTCGTCACTATCTACAACTCCACTGACCTTAGTGTCGTCCGCAAATTTACTAACCCACCTTTCTAAGCCCGCATCCAGGTCATTTATAAAAATGACAAACAGCAGTGGACCAACACCGACCCTTGCCTATGCCACTAGTAACTAGACACCAAGATGAACATGTTCCATCAACTACAACCCTCTGTTTTCTTTCAGCAAGCCAATTACTGATCCAAACTGCTATGTCTCCCACAATCCCATTCCTCCGCATTTTGTATAATAGCCTACTGTGGGGAACCTTCTCAAATGCCTTGCTGAAATCCATATACACCACATCAACAGGTTTACTCTCATCTACCTGTTTGGTCACTTTGTCAAAAAACTTAAGACAGGCACGACCTACCCTTCACGAAACCGTGCTAACTGTCCATGATCACATTATTCTTTTCTAGATGGTTATGAATCCTATCTGTTATAACCTTTTCCAACACTTTACAGACCAGTGAGTCTCACTTCAGTTGTTAGTAATTACCAGGGTTGTCTCTACTACCCTTTTTTGAACAAGGGAACCACATTTGCTATCCTCCAGTCCTCAGGCACTATTCCTATAGACAATGATGATTTGAAGATCAATACTAGACGCTTGGCAATCTCTTCCCTTGCTTCCCAGAGGATCCCAGGATAGATCCCATCTGGTCCAGGGAACTTATCTATTTTCACAGTCTGCAGTATTTCTAATACCTCTTCCTTGTGAACCTCAATCTCTTCTTGTCCAGATGCAAGTATCTCTGTATCTTCCTCGGCAACATTTTCATTTTCTATAGTGAACACAGTCAAAAAATATTTATTTAGTGATTCCCCTATCTCTTCTGACTCCACACACAACTTCCCACTATTATCTTTGATTGGCCCTAATTTAACACTCGTCATTCTTTTATTCCTGACATACCCATGGAAAGCCTTAGGGTTAACCCTGATCCTATCTGCCAACAACTTCTCATGTCTCCTCCTGGCTCTTCTGAGCTCTCTTTTTAGGTCTTTCCTGACTTCCTTGTAACCCTCAAGCGCCCTGAGTTTTCACATTTTGTCCTAACATAAGCCGCCGCCTTGACCAGGGATTCCACTTCCTTAGTAAACCATGGCTCACGCGTTCTATATCTTCCTCCCCGCCTGACAGGTGCATACATTTCCAGGACACAGGAGCTTTTCCTTGAATAAGCTCCACATTTTTAATGTGCTCATCCCCTGCAGTTTCCTTCCCCATTGTACGCTTCCTAAATCTTTCCTAATTGCATCGTAATTTCCCTTTCCCCCAGCTGTAACTCTTGCTCAGTGGAGTACACCTATCCCTTTCCATCACTAAAATAAACCTGACAAAATTGTGATCGCTGTCTCCAAAGTGCTCACCTACTTCCAAATCTAACACCTGGCCAGGCTCGTTATCCAGTACTAAATCTAAAGTGGCTTCGCCCCTTGTAGGCCTGTCTACATACTGTGTCAGGAAGCCCTCCTGCACACACTGGACAAAAACTGACCCATCTATAGTACTCGTACTGTAGTGATCCCAATCAATATTTGTATAGTTGAAGTCCCCCATGACAACTACCTGCCTCTCTCACTCCTATCGAGAATCATCTTTGCTATCCTTTCCTCTACATCTCTGGGACTATTTGGAGGCCTATAGAAAACTCCCAGCATAGTGACTTCTCCTTTCTTGTTTCTAACCTCAGCCCTTACTACCTCAGTTTACGAGTCCCCAAACATCCTTTCTACAACTATAATATTGTCCCTGATCAACAATGCCACATCTTCCCCCTCTTTTACCATCTTCAGGGATTAGAGGGATAGGGATCCTGTAAGTGACGATAGTTTTAATACGGAAGGGCAAAATGTGTTGCCACATGGTTGGAGGGCTGAAAGCTCTTTGAGCTGTATTGTTCTTTGTTTTTTTTTAAGAGTCAACTCTTTACCTGTTGCCCTTATGCCTAACGTGCCAAATCATCTGGTATTAACCATGGAACCATGCACTTCAGGACAAAAGCAGAGATGAGAAAATGAAGCTCATTAAGTAAAATTTTTAAATATTTCGGACATTTTTTTTTAAAATGCATGCATAAAAGAACAATTGACTATATTTAAATTAATTCAAAGTGTTTTATAACATTTGAATTCATAGTCCCATATCAGAATTTAAACTAATTGTAGTTGTCAATCAAATTACAGGTGACCTACTATGATACTGATGATATCAGCCATGCAGTAGTTATCTACTAATGGAAATCCGCAAGCTTATAGTAACCAATTGAAACAGTAAACATTGCATTTTTTTTTAACACACCTGATGTTCCTTCAGAGATTATAACAATTTGAGTGCCTTGAAGATCCCTTTTTGACATGTGTTTTGATATCAACTAAGAGAAAGTGAGGACTGCAGATGCTGGAGATCAGAGTCATGAGTGGAGTGTTGGAATAGCACAGCAAGTCAGGCAGCATCTGAGGAGCAGGAGAATTGATGTTTTGGCCATAAGCCCTTCTCTTTCACAGTGGCTCTTGGTGTTACTCCTAGGCCCCTTTTGACAAGTTCTTTTCAGATGCTTCTAATTAGTTTTGACAGTTGTTTTTGATGGTTGTATTGATGGGTACCGTTAGCTTGAGTAATATATTTACACAGGCCTAAATTAGAATATAGAATAGTACAGGCCCTTCGCCCCTTGATGTTGAACTAGCCTTTTATCTGACGTACCTTCAATAGTACTATCTTCCATGTGCCTATCCAAGAGTCGCATAAATATCCCTAATATATCTGACTTTACTATTGATGGCAGTGTTTACACAGTGGTGGGTGTGTGAAATGCAATCTACCTCTGACATCTCCCCTAAACCTTCTTCTAATTACCTTAAAATTATGCCCTCTCATGATAGACATTTCTGCCATGGGAAAAAGTCTCCAGCTATGCAAGCTATCTATGCCTCTCAACATCTTGTACACCTCTATGAAATCACCTCTCATCCTTCACTCCAATAAGAAAAGCCCTAGCTCCCTCAACCTTTCTTCATAAGACATGCCCTCCAGTCCAGGCAGCATCTTGGTAAATCCCTTCTGCACCCTCTTTAAAGCTTCCACATCTTTCCTATAATGAGGCAACTGGAATTGAACACTATTCCAAGTATGGTCTGACCAGGGTTTCTAGGAATAAAGTATTGAGCAAGTGCTCAGTCAAGACAGTCATGGTAAAGTGGTAGTGCTATATGGGCAACTGTTGTCTTCAAATGCAAGATTAGCCAGAAAAAGTGGAAGACCCAGTGAGATAATCACCAACATTACTGGTGGAGAGCAGGATGCTACTGTGTCTAACTATTGATAGCAGTGTAGATATGCCAATTATCCTGTGGCACCAATTAAACTGCCATCAACTATCTAATAGCCTATGCTAATGACAACCTGATTCTGGCAGATTCATTTGGGTGGAGATGATATAAAATGACTAAGGAAACAGCACCCCCCTCCCCACCCCACCCCACCCCATTGTAGCTATGTAATAGGACAGAATAAATAAGAAGGAAATTACAGCATGAAAAAAGGCAACATTGAGATAGTTAGATTAGTAGAGGTAACCACGAGGAAGAATTCAAATAGTGTACAAGTCAGTTTCCTGGAACAATGTGTTGTAGATTCAACCAAGAATCAAGCTATTTTGGATCCGATGACATATAATGCAACAGATCTAATAAAGATATAAAAATGACTTTCAGAATCGGTGGCCTTGAACATGTAGAATTAGCACTCTGGTTGAATGAGGAACTTGGGTCAGAAACAAATTTGTTAAACTTACAAAAAAAATGAAGGCAGTGTCAGTTGGATTGGATTGGGAATGGAATTTAGCAGCAAAGACCTGTGGTAGAAAAATGCCAGACTTTGAAGAAAATACTTCATAGATCGTAACAGAGATATTCTGGAATGAGACAAGATAACCATGGTTAACCAAGGAAATTAAGGGCTAGTATTAGATTGGAGGGGAAAATGTGATGTAGCAAGGAAAACCAATAAAAATGACCAAAAAGCTAGTAGAGAGGGAAAAGATAAAGTGAGGGCAAACTTGCAAGTAACATGAAGGTGGACAGGAATAGCAAAAAAAAATAGAGAGGCCAAAGTTAACATAGGCCTTTTATAGATCAAGGTCAGAGAAATAAAGGGGAACCAGGAAAGTGAGAAGTGTGGAATAAAAAATTTGTGTTAGTCTTCACATTTAAGCCAGACATGAGGCGGAACTTCTTCTCTGAAGTAGTGAATCTATGTGAAATAATGCTGTCACCAAGTCATGCTTTATGTGTACATGCAGAGTACTAGATACTGGCCTGACTACCTCTGAGCCAGTTGTGAATGAGCAGAACCTCTGACACTTGTGTTTATATCTGTCAGTCAAGGCTACCTCTTTAAGGATTGTAATCTGGTCAAATAGGGAACTTGTATTCTGTGAGGTCCACCTGGCTGAATTTGTTAAAACATTACATCTCTATTTCTAAGTCTGGGAATGTAGGCTAGTTCTTTTCCTTGTAGTCTTTCCTGAGGCGTGTTCGCACTGGGTTCGGTTCCTTGGCACTTTGGGTACTGCCCTATTAATGTGGCTATGTGTGCATCCAATCCTGCCTACCAAACATACTACTTGCTAACATCTTCATTTTAGAAACCCCTTGATGACCCTGGAGGAGTTCAGCCAGTATCTGGCAGCGACATTTGCGTGGGACGATCACTCTTGGTCCCCATAATAAAATGCCATCCTGTACGGTGAATAGTCTCACCAAGTCCAGGAAGGTTTGAAAACACTTTTTTTCCCTCCTTCACCAGCTGTTTTTGTTTTTCCAAGGCTAGATCTTTTTGCGCCCACAGTCTGATATTGTCAGTAATGATCAGCAGGGTGTCCAGAAAGTTTAAAACCAGAACAGACTCTAGTGGGAGGTGGCTAAAAGCGTCTGCATTTGCAATTTGGCCTTCCAGATGGTATTCTAACTTGTAAATTGTACACAATTAGTATGACAGCCTACTGCTGAATTCTACCTGAAACTGCGGGCAGTATAACCATGTCCTCTGAGTAGTCCTAGCATGGGTTGTGGTCTGTAATTATTACAAATTTACATCCTTAAAAGGTATTATGGAACATTCTTGCACCAAAGATGACCACCAAACTTCAGGAAGCATATGTTCCTCTCTGAACCCAAGTAAGATCTGATTATAAGCCCTCTTATAAGTCTGATTATAAGTCTTGATTATAAGCCCTCAACATGGTCTTTAACGTCTGATGCCAACTTTCTAGCACTCCCTGCGAATGGATGGAATGGAGTAGATTTAAATTGTTTTATTCCTAAGCTGTCCATAACTTACTTGAAGAATTTTGATGTAAAGTCTGACCCTTGATCTGATTGTATCTTTGTGGGTAGTCTGTATCTAGTGAAAAATTTGAGTAACTCCTCCACAATCCTTTGAGCTGTGACATTGCATAATGGAATGCTCTCTGGAAATCTAGTGGACACATTTGTTATTGTTAACAAATACTGATTTTCACTTTTTGTTTTAGGTAGGGGTCCTACGCAATCAATTAAGACTGTTGTAAAAGGTTCCTGAAATGCAGGAATAGGTATTAAAGGTGCGGGTTTTCCAATTTACCTGACATGTCTGGCAAAATCAAATGTGTCCCTGTGCAGTCCAGGCCAGTAAAATTGTTTTTTTATTTTAGCTTGGGTTGTTCTTACCCCTTACTGGCAGTTCATATGCCACCCCCAACACCACTTTTCTGTAAACTACTGGCAATATAACTTGAACTTCTGCCCATTTCTCATTTGCCTGCATGTGAGTTGGTCATAATTTTAAGACATAATTTTTAAGGGAGTAACATTCAGGGTTGCATTCAGATTTGTGTTCCGTGTATAGCTTTTGGTACAATTGCTTTAAATTTTCATCTTTCTGCTGTAACTCAGTTAATTTATATGAGCTAAAGATTTCTTCTTTGTCAGTCATTTGCTCCTGTTTTGTGTCAACCATTTGATCAAACATGGTCTCTGCTAATTCCACTTCAAATTTCTTTTCAATATCCTTCAATCTCACCTGTTTCATCTGGTGACTTTGGGATCTCGTTACCACACAGTTAGGGGAAACAATTCCAGGATATGTGTCCTGCAATAGTTCAGTTGCCTGAATTTCTACTGGCTTTTCAACCACAGTAGGCAGCACTCTGACCTGTGAACCAGCTATATCATTATCAAGGACACATTGTAGTCCTGGATCTGAGAATTTATCCAGTATTCTTACCACAACTTGTCCACTCTTCACTGGACGCTCTAACTTTACCCGACATAATTGAGCACTTCTTGCCTCATGGTGAATTCCTGTTACTAGCACCTTTTTTCTGGCAATAGTCCTTCAGTGGAACATACTTCCTCATCTTTAAACATCACAGATTGAGAGAATCCTGTATGCCTTAAGATTGTAACCTCCTTACCTGTTGATCCTGGCCTCTGCAAGTAAGCTTTACCTTTACAAGTATACGGTTTAAGAAGATCTGACACTTCCTCCTTAACCAACCTCTAACGAGGTTTTACATTCTGATGCAAATTTTTAGCTTCCACTGTGTTTTCCTTTACCACTCAAACAAAATTTCCTAACCAACCAGTATTGTGATTTCATGTGTCCTAATTTATTGCAATGAAAACACTGGAGCTTTCTAACTTCTCTTTCCCCTTCAAAGGATTCCTTTTTACCTAGTGGTAAGATATCCTTATGATCTTCACCAAGATCTACCTTTCCTTTAGCATGTGAGGATTTCTCTTTCCTTCAATTTCTATCCCTCTCCGATCGAAATTGATGTTAGAAGCCAAGCTTTGATTGCTGGATCATCTCCTAATCATCAGCCATTTCAGCTGCTAATCTAGCTGTTTTAACTCTTTGCTCTTCCACATGATTTCTCACTACTTCAGGAAGTGAGTTTTTGAACTCCTCCAAATTAATTCTGTCTAAGAGCTTCGTAGGTTTGCTCTATTTTTAATGTGTAAATTGCTTTGTTTGATCCTTTCAAACTCAATGTAAGTTTGACCACGGCCCCTCCTTAGATTCCTGAAATGTTGCCTGTAGGCTGCTGGCACAAGCTCATATGCAGTTAAGATGACTTCCTTCACCACCTTGTACATTCCACATAGCTCCTCTGACAGTGATACAAATACCTCAGTGGTTTTACCTACAGGTTTTGTTTGGACCAACAAAACCCAGATGGTCACTGATACTGCATTTGTTTAGCCACCTTTCTAAATGAGATGAAAAAAGCCTCTGCATCCTTATCAAATTTAGGCAATACTTGAATATATTTAAACAGCAGAAGTGGGTACTGCAGATGCTGGAGATTAGAGTCAAGATTAGAGTCGTGCTGGAAAAGCACAGCAGGTCAGGCAACATCCGAGGACCAGGAAAATCGACATTTAAGGCCGGAGCCCTTCATCAGGAATGGGTCTGGGAGCCTCGTGGGTGGAGAAATAAATGGGGGGAGGGGGTGTGGGGCTGGGGAGAAAGTAGCTGAGAATGCAGTAGGTGGATGGAGGTGGGATGAAGGTGATAGGTGGGAAGGAAGATTGACAGATGGGACAGGTCATGAGGATGGTGCTGAGCTGGCAAGTTGAAATTGGTGTAAAGTGGGGAGAGGGGAAATGAGGAAACTGGTGAAGTCCACTGATGCCATGGGGTTGAAGGGTCGCGAGGCGGAAGATGAGGTGCTATTCCTCTAGGCATCGGGTGGTGAGGGAGTAGCAGTAGAGGAGGCCCAGAACCTGCATGTCCTCGGCAGGATGGGAATGGGAGTTGAAATGTTCAGCCATGAGGTTGATTGGTGCGAGTGTCCTGGAGATGTTCTCTGAAGTGCTGTGCGAGAAGGTGGCCGGTCTCCCCAATGTACAGGAGACCATATTGGGAGCAACAGATACAATAAATGACATGTGGAAGTGCAGGTGAAACTTTGATGGATGTGGAAGGCTCCTTTGGGGCCTTGGATGGAGGTGTTCTGCCCTCAAACTCCACCCCTCCAACCGCAACAAGGACAGAACTGCCTCCACCACCACATCCTCACCACATGTTGCCTGGAGGAAGATCGCCTCATCTTCTGCCTTGGGACCCTTCCACTCCATGGCATCAATGTGGACTTCACCAGGTTCCTCATTTCCCCTACCCCCACCTTATCCCAGTTCCAACCTTCCACCTCAGCACTGTCCTCATGACCTGTCCCATTTGTCCATCTTCCTTCCCACCTATCTGCTCCACCCTCCATTCTGACCTATCACCTTCACCCCCACCTCCATCCACCTATTGCACTCTCAGCAACCTTCTCCCCAGCCCCACCCCCCTCCCATTTATCTCTTCACCCCCAAGGCTGCCAGCCTCATCCCTGATTAAGGACTTTTGCCCAAAACATCAATTTTCCTGCTCCTTGGATGCTGCCTGACCTGCTGTGCTTTTTCCAGCACCACTCTAATCTTGACTTATACTTAAACAGATTCTCAACAGACATTTGGCTACCATAGGTTTGCTCATCCTCATTCTGTTCCTCACTAAGCTTACCATCAGCCTTCATCTCAATCTTTTTAAGCTGACTTTCCTGTCTAAGTGCCAATTTCTGAAGTTCAAACTCACACTGTTTTTTCCTTTCCCCTCTCTCCTTTTTCTTTTGTTCTGCAAAAGTGATTTGTTCTTTTTCTCATCTCTGTTTTTATTCATAGCTCAGTTTCATCTCTTTTGTCCTTTCTTTGTCTTTTGCCTTTGACTCAAGCTTCCTCATTTTCATTTGAATTTTACCCACCTCTAAAGATTCTAATGGCATTTCCAGAAATTTTAAATGCTGAGCTATCACTGTAATTATCTTTTCTTTCCTTACAGAAAGAGGCAGCTCCAACTCCAGATTGTCTGCTAATTCCAGCAGGTTTTCCTTATTCACCTTTTGTAAAGTTCACAAAGTCACTTCTTCGACCTCCAGAAAACTTTTAATGACTGAAGGAGCCATTGCTATCCCAAGCACTGTTTAACCAATGGAGCAGGAAAATCCACATTTTGGGCACAAGCCCTTCATCAGGAATAGAGGCAGGGTGCATGCAGAGTGTAGAGATAAATGAGAGGGGAGTGTTGGTGGGGAGAGAGTAGCATAGAGTACAATAGGTGAATGGGGGTGGGGATGGAAATGGAGGTGATAGGTCAGAGAGGAGGGTGGGGGAAGGTAGCAAAGAGTACAGTGGGTGAATGGGGGTGGGGATGAAAGTGATAGGTCAGAGAGGAGGGTGGAGTGGATAGGTGGAAAGGAAGAGAGGCATGTAGGACAGGTCATGAGGGCGGTGCTGAGCTGGAAGGTTGGAGCTGGGGTGAGGCGGGGGAAGGGGAAATGAGGAAACTGGTGAAATCCACATTGATGCCATGGGGTTGAAGTGTTCTGAGACGGAAATGAGGCGTTCTTCCTCTAGGCGTCAGGTGGTAAGGGAGCGGCGGTGGAGGAGGCCCAGGACCTGCATGTCCTTGGCAGAGTGGGAGGGGGAGTTGAAATGTTGGGCCACAGGGCGGTGGGGTTGATTGGTACAGGCGTCCCGGAGATGTTCCCTAACGCTCTCTGCTAGGAGGCGTCCAGTCTACCCAGTGTAGAGAAGATCTCATCGGGAGCAACAGCTACAATAAATGACATTGGTGGATGTGTAGGTAAAACTTTGATGGATGTGGAAGACTTCTTTGGGGCCTTGGATGGAGGTGAGGGAGGGGGTGTGGGTGCAGGTTTTGCAATTCCTGCAGTGGCAGGGAAGGGTGGGTTATTGGGGGCATGGACCTGACCAGGTAGTCACAGAGGGAACGGTCTTTGCGGAAAGCGGAAATGGGTGAGGAGGGAAATATATCCCTGGTGGTGGGGTCCGTTTGGAGGTGGCGGAAATGACATTGGATGATGTGGTTTATGTGAAGATTGGTAGAATGGAAGGTGAACACCGGGGGGTTCTGTCCTTGTTACGGTTGGAGGGATGGGGTTTGAAGGCGGAGGGGTGGGATGTGGGTGAGATGCGTTGGAGGGTATCTTTAACCATGTCGGAAAGGAAATTGCGGTCTCTAAAGAAGGAGGCCATCTGGTGTGTTGTGTGGTGGAACTGGTCCTCCTGGGAGCAGATATGGTGGAGGCGGAGGAATTGGGAATACGGGATGGCATTTTTGCAGGAGGCAGGAAAAGGTGTAGTCCAGGTAGCTGTGGGAGTTGGTGGGTTTGTAAAAATGTCAGTGTCAAGTCGGTCATTATTATTGGAGATGGAGAGGTCCAGGAAGGGGAGGGAGGTGTCAGAGATGGTCCAGGTGAATTTAAGGTCGGGGTAGAATGTGTTGGTGAAGTTGATGAATTGCTCAACCTCCTCACGGGAGCACGAGGTGGCGCCAATGCAGTCATCAATGTAGCGGAGAAAGAGGTGTGGAGTGCTGCCGGTGTAATTTGGAAGATGGACTGTTCTACATAGCCAACAAAGAGACAGGCATAGCTGGGGCCCATATTGGTGCCCATGGCTATCCCTTTGGTCTGGAGGAAGTGGGAGGATTCAAAGGAGAAATTGTTAAGGGTGAGGACCAGTTCAACCAAACGAATGAGAGTGTCGGTGGAAGAATACTGTTGGGGACTTCGGAAGAGGAAGAAACGGAGGGCTTGGAGACACTGGTCATGGCGGATGAGATGTAGAGGGATTGGATATCCACGGTGAAGATGAGGCGTTGGGGGCCGGGGAAACGGAAGTCTTGGAGGAGGTGGAGGGTGTGGGTGGTGTCTCAAATGTATGTGGGGAGTTCCTGGACTAGGAGGGATAGGACAGTGTCAAGGTAGGTGGAGATGAGTTTGGTGGGGCAGGAGCATGCTGAGATAATGGGTCGGCCAGGGTGGTCAGGCTTGTGGATCTTGGGAAGGAGGTAGAATCGTGCGGTGCGTGGTTCCCAGACTATGAGGTTGGAAGCTGTGGGTGGGAGATCTCCTGAGGTGATGAGGTTCTGTACGGTCTGGGAGATGACAGTTTGGTGATGGGGAGTGGGGTACTGGTCGATGGGGAAGTAGGAGGAAGTGTCTTCGAGTTGGTGTCTGGCTTCAGCGGTGTAGAGGTCAGTGCGCCAAACTACCACAGCACCCCCTTTACCTGCTGGTTTCATGGTGAGGTTGGGATTGGAGCAGAGGGAGTGGAGGGTTGTGAGGGTGACATCTCTCCCACTACCTCCTGCAAAAATGCCATCCCGTATTCCCAATTTCTCCGCCTCCGCCGTATCTGCTTTTCTGCACCACTCTATTCCAGACTCTGGTTTCCAGCATCTGCAGTCCTTTTTTTTTACCTACTGTTTAACCAATACCTAGAACAAAAGACACTACCACCTACCACTTGCTTCCTTGTAGTACAGCAACCCGAATCCCAAATCAGAACTATAGAGCAAATCCCAGGTGAGCCCCAAATCTGTTCAAGAAAGTAGCCTGGACTAGTTGTTTTAAGCAGGTGTAAAAGGATATTCCAGAGTGGTACAGCTGACCCAACCACTTACTTTTAGACAAAACAGAACTTATTTTCAAGATTACTAAATGAAACACAAACAAAAGAGAACAGAATACAAAATAACTTATAATAACTCTATTCCTGATGAAGGGCTTTTGCCCGAAATGTCGATTTTCCTGCTCCTTGTATGCTGCTTGACCTGCTGTGCTTTTCCAGCACCACTCTAATCTAGAGTCTGGTTTCCAGCATCTGCAGTCCTTGTTTTTACCTAAAAAAATAACAACGTATCTGAAAACCCAACAGATTATCCTAACTTAATGATGCTGCTTCAAATTCCTACAACCCCCATAAATACCCTTTGGCAAAAGAAGTAAAATCAAACTCAGGGTCTGACAGGAAAAATGTCAAAGAGAGCGAGAGATGCAGCATGGAGCACTGCTCACTCTGAACAGCCGGACTGCTAAATCCAAGCCACACCAAACCAAACCAGAGAAAAGCTGAGCTTGGAGAACTAGCCAGTCCTCTTTCATTGTACGTGTTTGTATTTAAACTTAAAAGCTTCTTCAAATAAATCAAGCCAGTCATTTGGAGAACTCTGCCTCATACAAGACTTTTGAAAAAGAAACCAAAGACAGCACAAGCTTGTTAAAGGAGCAACATCATCACGAGTGTCATATACTTTTTATGTCCAATTAGCTAATGTGTCCAATATAAAGTGCTGCTTCTTAATAAACTTAAATAACCTCTCTGAAAATTCCTAACATACCTAAGTTAGGCAGTCGAATATAACTGACTTCAAATTCAAAATCTTACACACAGTTCAAAGTCAGATTGTATTGTGAATTGGAGGGGGCTATGCATTTATTATCCCTGTTCTAAGTGACAAAGGTCACAGATTTAGAAGGTGCAAAGCATCACACTTGAGACATAAAGTCAGAGATGTACAGCACAAATACAGACTCTTTGGTCCAACACATCCATGCTGACAAGATATTCTAACTTTTATTCTAGTCCTATTTGCCAACACTTGGCCCACATTCCTCAAAACCCTTCCTATTCATAGCCCAGATGCCTTTTAAATGTTGTAATTGTACCAGTTTCCACCATTTCCTCTGGCAGTTCATTCCATCCGCACACCACCCTCTGCATGAAAATGTTGCCCCTTAGGTCCCGCTTAAATCTTTCCCCTCACACCTTAAACCAATGGCCTCTAGTTCTGGACTCCCCCACCCAGGCAAAAGACCCTGTCTATTTATTCTATCCATGCCCCTCATGATTTTATAAACTTCTATAAGGTGACCCCTCTGCCTCTGACACTCTAGGGAAAACAGCCCCGCCTATTCATTGAATTCCACACAAGTTCATTTCTGGACAGAGCTCAAGCAGGAAATCCATGCCTCAAGGTGTACTTACATTACCATGCTAACGTGGATAAGAAAGATTTCACATTGTATTAAATTTTGGAATATGTGCATAATAAACCCTGAGTTAGCTTTCAAAGTGGATGAATGAATCTCTGTTTTGCGTCGTGTGTCTGACGTTCCAATCATTTGCATCAATGCTACTGTGTGAATGTTCTATAAATTAAGAAAAAATGTCAGGCACCATATGCCAAGACTTATACAGAAAATGTCTGATGTATCCGTAAGTTCAAAATAACACCAAGCAATTATTAGTGATCCATTATTTTGAAGTACATGATTCCAAAAAGGTGATAAAATGTGCCATGGTTGTAATCCAAAATTCAATGTTCCATGTTAGCGTTAATTGTTAAGTTCACAAAGGCTTACCTGTGAATTCAATTTTTTTTTAGAGTCACAGAGTTGTGAAGCATTGAAACAGACCCTTTGGTCTCGTTCATGTTGACCACATATCCTAAATTAATCTGGTCCCATTTGCCAGCATTGCGTCCATATCCCCCTCAACCCTTCTTATGCATATACCCATCCAGATGCCTTTTAAATATTGTAAATGTACATGTCTCCGTCACTTCCTGTGGTAACTCACTCCATACACACATCCCCAGTGTCAAAACGTTGCCTCTTAGGTCCCTTTTAAAACTTTCCCCTCTCACATTAAACCTATGCCATCTAGTTTTGAACACCTTTAGCCTGGGGAGAAGACCTTGACTGTTCACCCTTTCATTGCCTCTCATGATTTTAACCTCTATAATGTCATCCCTCAGCCTCCAATGCTCCAGGGAAAATAGCCGCAGCCTATTCAGACTCTCGCTATAGCTCAAACACTCCGACCCCAGCAACATCCTTGTAAATCTTCAACCTTTCAATTTTCACAGGGTCTTTCCTATGTCAGGGATACCAGAATTGAACTCCGTATTCCAAAAGTGGCCTAGCCAATGTCCTATCTTAGCTTTCAGAATTTAATATGACAAATAAAACCTGGAAGATTTGTGTGAATCGTGGCAAAAGGTTTGTGCTCATGTAAAATGTTTTTTTCTGGGAACTAACTTCAGTGCCTCATAAACTGCTAAAACTAATTAGAACAGATTTTGCTGGAAGGGCAGTTTATAACTTTTAATGCATGCTGAAAATTTTTACTTTTTTGACAACAAGTTTTTGGAAGTGCAAACCAATCATAGTGTAGTTTCTAGGGACCTTGATGAACAATTGGACAATGAAAAATTTTAAGGTTGAGAGATAGACATCATGGACTGAGTGGACGTGAATCATCTTGTTTTATTTATGTTGTGTCTGCTCAATGTCTCCCCCAGGTGGCCTATCTTAAATTAGGAAGGCATATGGAGGTTTGCTTTTCAAAGCATTCTTAGTTGTTATAGAAGATGTTTATCAATGTAAATAAAGTATTTTATTTGCAAATATAATTCAACCAATTTATTTATTTTTCTAAGAAATTTGTGATCAAAAGCACTTCACAATTTAATAATTTATTTTCAAGTTTCCCTAAACAATAAATATATGACCAGTTAACTATTTAACTGTTGTTATTTGAGGCATAGGTATTGGGAGCTTACTTGTGGAACACAGTGGTTTTCTTTGAATAATGCCATGAGATATTTCATACTATGAATATAAATGAGTTGGGGGGGTGGAGATATATGCAAGAGAAATAGCAAATGCGCTCGTGGTAATTTACCAAAATTCACTGGACTCTTTCAAAGGCTGGTGGTCCAGAGAAGTTGATCAACAATCTCCATCTCCTCCACAACAAAATGTTGGCAATGGTCTTCCCTGATGGTAATATGACAGAATCCTTTTGTGGTCAAGAGAGGAGTAAAGTGGGGTCGTGCAGTGCCAGAGAAGCACAGCTGGTCAGGCAGCATCCGAGGAGCAGGAGAATCGACATTTAAAGCATTAGCTCTTCCATCAGGTTCCTGCTTCTCAGCTAAGGCTGACATCAATGTCGAGTTTCAATACCACATCCAATTTATGAGCACAGCCTCAAACAGCCAAGGATGAGAGTCTTTAACTGTGACATCTATACTAACATCAACATCCTTGTGTATAAAGAAATCATCCTTTGGACTTCTCTATATAGCTCCAAAACTTGGACTGTATGTAGATGTTAAGGTCCTTGAAAAGTCTTATCATAGCTGATGAAGACAGATGCTCTGCATTAGGTGTACTAACATCAATGTCTCTGAAGGAGCCAATAGCAGCATTGTTGAGAATATGATTATTCAAACCCAGGTCAATCAGCCACATGCTGAGGATGCCTGGGTTCTTACTGCTAAAGCAGATCTTCCCCTAGCTCAACCAAGAGGAGGACAATGAAAGTGTTTTAAGGACCTCCTGAAAGCTTCTTTCAAGAAATGCAACTTAGCTTTAAATGCTTAAGATACTCTCATTCTGGAGAAACAGACTTCAGGAACTTCCTGTATGAAGAGTCTTAATTTTTTGAGAGCACACATTGGCAAGGGGAAGTATGAGAAAAGGACCAGAGAAAAAATACCAACAAATTTCTAGGGGAAAGCTCAATTCCACCTCTCAGAAACACCCACTAATTGTGCGGATGGCGATGCAGCTCTATGATCGGGCTCATTATCCACACAAAGACCCGCAGAAACAAGACCAGTGACACAGAATTTTCTCGGTGGATAATCATACTCCAGTGATTGCTGCTGATGACCAACATTTAGGAGACTATTTAAAGTAACCATGGCTGTGTGCACAAACACAAGAGTCTAATTATAGTGATTGATTAAGCCACTAGCCCAAACAAGCATAATAAGTGACCTTATTTTTCTTGCCAACTCCTACTCTTTGCTTAATAATACCAGTCAGCTTAAACAACTACCAAATTCAATGCTTCCTCTCCTTTATTTAAATGGCAAGTTTTTCAGTGTTTTTGAATAAGAATGGAAGGAATAAGGATATGTTTCACCTCAGAAAATGTAAATCTCACACTTCTTTGAATTATACACACTAACATAAAGCACTTCTGATTGTACCCTGTGTATTGGTATTATAATTGGATGCATTTCTGAAACTATAACAGACACCCTTTGAGACATAATGAACTAGAATACAAGACAGAATGTTCCAAAGTTACATGCTCAGTATGGAATACAGTGTGCTGAATATTGCTTAAATCAGTTAACTATCTTCGCTGAAAACTTGGAAAATTCATATCCTAACAACACAGTTCTTATTCTCTCCATTTTGTTTTTTTTTGGAAAAAATTATAAAACAAAATGCATTATAACTTGTTTTTAAAAGTACCTAGCTACAACACTACACAGTAAACGCAGAAAAAAATCTATTATTTTTTCACATTAGTCACAGGAACTGTCAAATGGCTGCAAGGTAAATGTTTGTGGTATTCTGCAAGCAGCCACTGGAAATTGTGTGAATGCAGTCACTAGAGTTTAAGACCTCTAATGTTTTATTCGACTTTCTGCAGCAAAGTGCTTGGCCCTGGCATTCATCTCTTTCTATCAACATGGCTGACCAATAATTCAACATGTGGACTGGACAGGAGTGAAGTCATGTTTTAAAAACATGAATTTCCCTTAGAATATTTATTATATGTTTTCTCAACCAAAACCCTTCTGCTATCCTCCACAATGTTATTAAAAGGTACTGAAAAGTCTGGCTTTTTAACATATAAACAAATATCACGAGAATTTCACTATGATAGCCAAGATAAAAAAAAGGACGATGATGTTTAAAAGCTTTGTTATCAATGGGGTAGAAGGGGGCCATAGAGGGATGTATTTTTCCACTTTGGAATATCTCTTTGGTGCTGATTTAGCTTTTTTGAAAAGTATCCTATTGGCTTCTCTATGCCTGGCTTATCTCATAATTGTACTGCACCCACACCTCCAAGTAACTAGCATCAGTTATTAAAGGGATTAAAGAAAATTTGGAGCACTAGCACTGGTTTATTGATCAAGATTGCTTTAAATTTCTCAAAAGATCTTTGCATTCCACTAATCACACTACCTTGGCTTCCTTTTGGAGCAAATTGGTTAGTGAAATGAACAAAGTCACAAAATGCTGGAGAAACTCAGCAGGTCTGGCAGCATTTGTGGAGAAAAAAACGGTTCATGTTTCAAGTCCAATGATTTCTTCAGAACTGATTTAAACTGGCAGAGTGAAAAATGCCATTGACCTCCCTTACAGTGCTGTGATTCCTCCAGACATCTAAGACTGCTTTAACTTTCCTTTATAATTCAAACCGTCCAGTACAAGTAATATCCTTTTAAATCTTTTTTTCATCTTCAATTTAATAATATCCTTTCTATAACAGGGTGGCCAAAACTATGCACAATGCTCCAAAAGTAGCCTCACCAATGTCCTGTACAACCGCAATATGGCATTCTAACTCCTTTACTCAATGGCTTGAGCTATGAAGGCAAGCATGCCAAATATCTTCTTTACCACCCTATCTGTGATGCAACTTTAAAAGAACTATGTATGTGAACCCCTAGGTCTATCTGTTTGACAACACTCCTCAGGAGAAAGTGAGGACTGCTGATGCTGGAGATAAGAGTGTGGTACTGGAAAACCACAACCAGTCAGGCAGCACCTGAGGAGCAAGAGAATCGATGCTGTGAGCATAAGCTCTTCATCAGGAATGAGGGTGTGGTCCAAGGGGGCTGAGAAATAAATGGGAGGTGGGGGTGGGACTGGGGGAAAGGTAGCTGGGAATATGATTCCTGTTGAAGAGCTTATGCTCGAAACTTTGATTCTCCTGCTCCTCATGCTGCCTGACCGGCTGTGCCTTTCCAGCACAACAATCCTCAGGCTCCTACCAGTAACTGTATAAGTCTTGCTCTTGTTCGTGGTTGTGTTCCAATGTATCTGCTGCCTTTGACTTTCTAGGTGGTAGTGGTGTTGGGTTTTGTAGATGCTGTCTTGGGAGACTTGGTGAATTTCTGCGATGCTTCTTATAGACGCTGTTGCTGAGCTTCAGTAATTCAGAGAGTAAATACCTGGGGATGAGGTGCCAGACAATTAAGTCTCCTTGTCCTGGATGGTGTCAAGTTTCTTGAGTGTTAGTGGAACTGCACTCAACCATGCAAGGGGGATGTACTTCACATACTCCCCAGCTTGGGCCTTTGACGGGCTTTCAGGAGTCAGGAGGTGAGTTATCTCCTTGCAAAATGCCTAGCTCTGACCCTGCTCTTAAAGCCTCAATATTTATAATCCCAGTTTATTGATTTGTGCAATAAATCACAAATAACTGTCAAATTTATCAATGATGAGTAAACAATTCCACAATTTTCATAATAAATTATTAATGAGACATAATTAATAATTATTAATTGTGCCTCACCATAAATTAATAATAAATTTCAATTATTTATCTTCATTTTAGCTTCTACATTAACCCAATCATAATAATTTATTTTGCTTCCTAAAAATTTAAATTGAATTTCTTTTAACATCCTTAAAAATCAGACAACACCAGGTTATCGTCCAACAGGAAGCATACTAGCTTTCGGAGCGCTGCTCCTTCATCAGGTGACAGTGGAGGAGTGGCGCTCCGAAAGCTAGTGTGCTTCCAATTAAACCTGTTGGACTATAACCTGGTGTTGTGTGATTTTTAACTTTGTACACCCCAATCCAACACCGGCGTCTCCAAATCATTTTAACATCCTGGTTGACTGTATATGAATAGTTCAGTGTAGGTGGCTGCTGATTTTCTTCCAGACACATCTGATGCTCGATACCAAGAGATTTTCTTGACTTGGCACCAAATTTAAGCTGCTGTCAGGAAAGAGGACAACAATGGTATTGAGACTGAAGTTTTTTTTAAAAGAACAACCTATTATGATACACCTCCATGGTCATAACACCCTAACCTTGGACCAACATTATTTGGTTTGGCTAGAAGGTAACTAGGGGTAGGGATATTACCACTAGACCACACAAACTTTCTCAGGAATTGAATGCCAGTCTCTGGCATGTCATGTAGGGATACCAATTGCTAAGCTATCAAGAACCTTCACTTGCTTTTCATCAGTAGTTTTGAGGTTAGCAGCAGATGCCTGAATGTGAAAACCAGCCCATCGTGAAAACTCATATAAATGCATGTCAAAATTATAACTAAAACGAAATGTCTTTAAGTTACCTCATTAAAGCATTAATATGTTACGTCAAGTGTCATTCTCTGTCACGTGACTGGGTTAATGCAGAATTTGTTTTTAATTATTTTATCAGCAATGCTTGTAAATGAGTTGGTTTGAAACTGTTGATTACTGTCAGGAACTAACAGTATGTGATCAATCATAGAATAGACTGTGCAGTACCAAGGGCATCTATCAGCAGCTTAATGTCATGAGGTACAGCTTGTTCCAAACAGTGAATTGACACTGCAACAACATTTCAAGTGTTAATTGGTGAAAATGAACACATTCTGCGATTTGTCTGTCAGACAGCTCAGGTATTTACACTTGGCTGAATTCTGTATTAGCTGGTGCACTGACATTCTTGTTAAACAGATGACTGGGTTCATTCTGAAATATCCACTCCTTAATATCTTGGACATAGCTCTGGGCACTGTCATCATCATCCTGATTAAAAAGGTTTTTAAACACATTGACCTGGGCTTTGCAGTAGGGATGAATCAACTTGTTTGGGCTCATTGACATAACCTCCACCCAGACCCTACAAAACTGCACCAACTGATAATGTTCGGCTTGTGCAGATTAGTGCAAAAATCCTGAAATGGAGAAACAGACCTTGCCTGCAAAAGTGATGGTACATATTTGATTTTAAATGATTAATCAGAAGATGTTTTTCAACAAACATTTTTGATAATTAAATCAACTTTTGTTTTCAAAATGCTTTAGCTTAAATCCTCACACCTTGGCTGGCAGCACCATACTGTCAGAGCGCCAATGGCCGAGATTGGGACTACAGGCAGCCCCTGGATTCTAAGAGCTGAATCTTATATATTTTTAGATTAGATTACTTACAGTGTGGAAACGGGCCCTTTGGCCCAACAAGTCCACTCCGACCTGCCGAAGCACAATCCACCCATACCCCTACATTTACCCCTTCACCTAACACACTACGGGCAACTTAGCATGGCCAATTCACCTGATCTGCACATCTTTGGACTGTGGGAAGAAACCAGAGCACCCGCCCACACAGACACGGGGAGAATGTGCAAACTCCACACAGTCAGTCGCCTGAGGCAGGAATTGAACCCGAGTCTCTGGCGCTGTGAGGCAGCAGTGCTAACCACTGTGCCACCGTGCCGCCCACCAGTTAAGTCCAAGTTACATTGAGTTTGTTTGGAAGGTTTTTTTGCTGAAGAGGCCTCGTGAGCTTTTCTGATCTATTTTACCAAGCTCATCTTAGTAATTATCTATCATAACCTATGGTATATTGGGAGAGGAAATGTCCTAGTGGTAGTCTTGCTGGACTGATAAGCCAGAGACCCAGGTAATGTTCTGGAGACCTGGGTTTGAATCTCACTATGACAGATGGTGGAGTTTGAATTCAATAAAAATCCAGAAATAAGAATCTAAAGGTGACTATGAATTGATTGTAGGGAAAACCCATCTGGTTCACTAATGCCCTTTACCTGGTCTGGCTTACATGTGACTCCAGACCCACAGCAATGTTAACTCTATGCAATTAGTGATGAGTAATAAATGCTGGCTTAGCCAGCAATGTCCTCATTCTGTGAGTGAATTTTTAAAAACTCACATCCGATTTCCTCCCCATCTTACCTCACACCATTCCTGGAACAACTCACCATTCAATCGATATCCATTGAAATACCAACATCCCTTGTGTCTGTGCTATCTTTAAAATGCTGTAGAGCACCCAGATGAGCACTGGCATTTTCAAGCTACCCGGCTGGGTCACAGATAGAATCAGAACGTGGTGACAATGCTTTTCTGATTGGTCCAATTCCTTACATTGGTATAGGAGGCTAATGTTTGTGTAGGGACAGGAGAATCAACGTTTCGGGCATTTGCCTGAAACATCAATTCTCCTGCTCCTCGGATGCTGCCTGACCTGCTGTGCTTTTCCAGCACCACACTTTCGACTCTGATCTCCAGTATCTGCATTCCCCATTTTCTCCTTACTGTGTAGGGATCCTTTGATTAACAGGTGCCTCTATAGAAGACTATGTCCCTAACAGTATGATACATGGCTACACCTTTGCTGCATATGCAGTGTATTTACCGTGGACACCGCTGGCTCAGGGAGCAGCTGTGGTGTTGTCATAGCACATTGCCGCAATGTAAGATATGCCCCTGAGGACTGTTTGGAAGTAAGGCAAGCTGCTTGTTTCCATGACAGTACTATTTGGCACCGCAAGGCATGTCAGGGATGATATGGGCATGCAGGTAGGTGCTAAGTGAGTGAGCACTAAGACAGCAACTGAGAATCTCTGAGATGCAGTCTGGTCCAGCCTACAAATTGTGTGCCTGTCCCTGTTGATTTGGTTTTTTGACTTGATTTATTGTTATCACATGTACTTAAATACAGTGAAACGTTTTGTTTTTTGAGCAGTACAGGCAGATTATAACATACAAGGTCATACCAATTACAGGCAATTAGACAGAGTGAGGCATACAGGTTACAGCTGCACAGGAGGTGCACAAAGCAAGATCAAAATTAGATTGCAATTAGAGAAGTCTATTCAGCAATCTAATAGCAGTAGGAAAGACACTATTTTTGAACTTGTTGGTATATGTGTTCAAGCTTCTGTGTTTTCTGCCTGACCGAAGAGGTTGGAAGAGAGCATTACCGGGGTAGGTGGGGTCTTCGATGATGTTGGCAACCTTTCCGCGGCAATGAGAAGTGTAGATGAAGCCCATAGGTGGGAGGTTGGCTTGCGTGATTCTGGGCTGTATATACAACTTTCTGTAGATGCTTATGGTCCTGGACAGAGCAGTTGCTGTACCAAGCTGTTATGCCTCCAGATAGAATGCTTTCTATGGTGCATCTGTAAAAGTTGGTGAGGTTCCTTATGGACATGCAGAACTTCCTAAATCTCCTTCGGAAGAAAAGGCATTGTTGTAACTTCTTGACCATTGTATTTATGTGGGAGGTTCAGGACAGATTGTTAGTCATCATTACTCCTCAGAACTTGCCACTTCTGACCCATTACACCTCAGTTCCATCAAAGTAGGTAGAGGTGTGTTCTCCTTTCTTCCTGAAGTCTTTTGTTTAGTTTTTTTGTTTAGCTGACATTGAGAGAGAGATTGCTATCGTTGCATCATGACACCAAACATTCAATCTCCTTCGTATATTCTGACTCATCATTGTTTGATATCTGGCCTACAACTGTGTCGTCAGCACATGTGTAGATGGCATTCGTAGAAATTTGGCCACACAGTCGTGAGTGTATAGAGTAGAGTAGGGGACTGAGTATGCGTCCTTGAGGGATGACAGTGTGTGCGAAATGTTCTCAGAGCTGCCTTTCAATGGAAGTTGCAGGTACACCCTATAATGCAAGTCTGTGTTTCCAGCGCACACTGCCAATAAACAATAGGAGTGCCAGGATGATTATGATGGTGGCCTGATTCTGGATGCCAATGTCCATGGAACAGGCTTGTGTTCCACGGGGGTCCATGGAGAGACCTCTGAGATTTTGTTGCTTTGCATCCTACATGGTGTTCTTCAGAGCAAAACACTAAGCTGAATCCATCAGGTACATACTCTTGTTGTGTTTTCCCAACATCTTGTTCGTTTGATGAATTTGACAAGATGGGAGTCTGAATATTAATTAATGAGGCATGTTGTGATGTTAAAACGTCATTGTCTTAACAATCAATAATGAGTATCAATTGACATCTCACAGTAGGCCTAGCAAGAATTTCACCATGCCACTTCTGAAAAGCATTGAAGATGGAACAAGATCATCTTGACATTGAAATGGATCTCACCACATTATTACCTGATTCTGCCACAAAATTCACTGTAAACCATATTGTTCAGATTCCTTCTTGGAAGTTAACCAGCTAAGCGCAGATAGGAAGCTAAGGCCTGAGAGATGCAGGGACAGGGTGTCTTGGTTGATAGGCCAGTTGGGGGGAGTAACCTACAGGAGCAGAAAATGGAATGGAAGTCATTGAAGGAGGTGCATCTTTCTTCCCTGACATATTTCATCTCCATTTCCCCCACTTCCCTCCCTCCCTTCCCCTAACATTTTATGCCTCTTCCTGTTACCCCTTCCTGTACTTATCATGTCCTCCAACTCCCAGAGGTCAAACTCAAGTCAAAATAAAAATCATACTGAGAAATAAATGTGCTATCATTCTGGAGCTACATTTTGAAGTATAGAACATGAGTTGTACCAGTATTTGGTCAACCCACAATTGAGAAGTCAGCTCACCACCACCTTCTCAAGGGCAACAAATGCTGGCCCAGGCAGCGACATTTCACAAATGAATTTTAAAAATTGGCATTTTTTTTCCTTTTGGACCAACTTTCCGTCTTCACCTTCCCCCTTCCCACATATTAAGTTCCCACCTACCCCCCCCCCCCCCCCAACCGCTTTTGTATTTACCCTCTCCCACTATCTTCTGTTCTCCCTGGCCTCTTTTATCATCCTCTTTTCCCTCTTGCCCTCCTTCTTTCTCCCCCAATATACCTCTGAACTGAGCCTCACCTGTTTCTCACTATGAAATTGTAGTGAGGGTAATAGAGGCAGGAGAATGATAGGAAGGCAAACTGGGGAGTTTTAATAGGATCTCCCAGTCTGCAAATCCGCTGGTGGGGAACAGAAAATTCTACCCCTAAAGATGTGTTTAAGAAGACCAGATTGTTAATTCTCACTTAATAAAAATGATTAAAGAGGGAATCAATAAAAAGACTAATAGCTTTTTGCGCCACTAAAATATAAAATGGAATGCCATCCTACACTATTTTTAGTCAAATTATGATCGAAAAATTACATAAATAACGTCTTGTGTCTGACAGAATCACAAAATTGTTACAGTGCAGAAGAGACCGTTCAGCCCCTCGTGTCTGTACTGGCTCTCTAAATGACTTGTTGCCAATTTCCTACCTTTTCCTTACATCTCACAGATTGTTTCTGCTTAGATACTCATCTAGTGTTTTTATGAATGCCTGAATTGAACCTGCAACCGCCATACTCTCAGGCAGTGCATTCTAACTACTCGCCATGTAAAATGTTTTTTCTCATATAGCAGTGCAAACTTAACAAGCACGATGTCCCTCATTCCGTGAGTCATGAACACATATGGTTGGTTGTGGTTTCACATCACTGAGTCTTTAGTATTGTGAGTGCATTGCATTTCACAATAATATTTTCTATGGCAACCAGTAGCCCTGGTATTTTGCCCCTGAGGTATTGCATTTACATGACAGCAACCTGTATGAGAACCTGAAATCCACTACGTATTCAGCTCAGAAATGCATGCAAAATGCAACATGCTATTATACCAGCTTGAAGGTACACTGTATTCTAATGCAACAAAAGATATAGAGAAAGTCTGTTATGGCAAACATACATTTTTAACAAGAAGATATTATGTCTTGACAAATATTCACTCTGACAAGGATATCTGTTATAACTCCAGCTCATAGACAGACCAAGATATTAGAGCTTTAAAGGACAGGATTGCTGCAGCTGTTCCAGGAACCTTAAAATTGCTTAGTTTGTCAATGCTGACCTTTTAGAATGGCTTCTGCAGCAGTTTCACCCTAAACAAAGTTCCTCTCTCAGAGAAAATTTGTTATTGTATATCTGCATAGAGAGCATGCAGCATTCGCATTTGTTGTAAAAACAGAATTAAAAACAAAACAATATAAACCAATGCCCAAAAGCAAGCATCTTTTTTATATTGGTTTACAGCACAGTAACACCACTGCGCAAGTGCCTTATGTGCTAATTGAACCCTGAAATTAATTATTCATGATCAACGAGATCAATTAAAGAATCTACAGGATTCATTTTACTAGTCAACGGACAGATGGAGGCATCAAGTATCACCATGGCAACAACAGCTATGAGCAACTAATACCTTGAAAAGAGGCAGTGACACATTTGTACACCAGGCAGTGTACGTGCAAATTGGTCTCATGTGGATGTGAGCCATTTTATCACAATGATTAATGTATCTTGCAAGGCACCAGGATCCATGATTAAAGCTGGGAACAAATTCCTAACATCAAGTACACCGTCAAAATTAAGGAAGCCAAGTATTCTGTAATGAGAACTGCACAGCAATCTTTCCAATAATCTGGAGTCAAACTCAGGTTTGAAGATCTGAGGGTCTTACACTATGTATTGCCGATGTTTAATAGCATATCTTCAGATGACCTGCAGTCTAGGAAGCTCTTGTTTCATTTACACTTCTCTGCATTTGTTAAATTCAGAAAGCATTTATGCATTCAGGCAGGAGTAGCTGGGAAATGTTATCTGCTTTAAAATTCTGACCGAATACATATGCAGCAATGGGAGTTTTGGCTGGGCTATAGTCTCTCAGCACGGTACAGATTCCCTATTTTACCCCCAGGGGACAATTCCTAAGAGATATTTTTTGGAATAAGCGTGAGAAGTTATGAACCTCAGGTGTTGCACAGGAGAAAACATTGAGAAGTAAACAAAGAATAAAAACTGGAGAAACTCAGCATGTCTGGTAGCATCTGTGGAGAGGGAAACAGTGTTAATATTTCAAATTCACTGTGACTCTTCTTCAGAACTGAAGGTGCTGAATAATTTTTTTAATGCAGTTGATAAAAAGGGAGAAGGACCAAGTGGCCCATGTAGTGAGGATACCAAGATCAAGATACAAAGGAAGTATTACAAAAAAAGAGTATTGGAGATGAAAAGTATGTGCTCATGGTAAGTGTGAATAGTGGAAAATCCATGTTGTTGCCATGGTGAGTAGAAAAATGTATCAAAGATCCTCAGGCCGCACCTTCCAAAGAGACAACCACTTCCATCCAGAAGGACAAGGGCAGCAGATACATGGGAACACCACCCCCTGCAATTTCCCCTCCAAGCCACTCATCATCCTGACTTAGAAATAAATTGCCCTTCTTTCACTGTCGTTGGATCAAAATCTTGGAATTCCCTCCCTAACAGCATTGTGGGTCTGCCTACAGCAAATGGACTGCAGCTGTTCAAGAAGGCAGCTTAATGCCATCTTCTCAAAAGCAACTAGAGGTCGGCAATTATAGCTAGCTAACCCAGCAATGTCCTCGCTATAGCAAAAGCAAATGGTCTGCAAACCCATGTTATCAAGATATGGATTTTGGAATGGGGTGTGGGATTGTTGGTAATGAAAATGAGGGACAGTGTTCATGCTCTGAAGTTGTTGAACTCATTATTGAATCCTGAAGGCTGTAAAGTCCCTAAGCATGGAATGAGATGGCGTTTCTCCTGCTTGTTTTGGGCAACATTGGAGTGCTGTAGCTGATCTAGAATGGAAATGCTAGTATGGGAACAAGGTGATGTATGGCAAGCAATTGGAAGATTGGGGTCATTCTTACAGACATACACTGAGCACTACATAAAAAGAAGCTGGATTAGGTATTGTACTGTTATATAAACATTAACAGGGCAAAAAAAGTTTAAACCTTGTCCTCCACCACATTACAGGAAAAGTGCACTATGGGATCAGCCAATATCATAAGAATAAGTTACAAAATTTCATGATTCAAAAGACAAAATAGGAGGTTAAATATTATATTTGTTTCGTCAGGGGGCATTGTGTCTTACAAAGGCTTTCTGTCATACATTTTGCCATGCATTGTATGTGACTATTGTAACCTTGTAATGCATTTTCAGGGGCATTTTGATTCAACAGCTTTATAAAATAAAACAAAAAAATACAGATCCTGGAAATCTAAACAAAAGTCAAAATTGCTGGAGAAACTCAGCAGGTTTGGCAGCACCTGAGAGAGAAACAGTTAATGTTTTGAGTCCAGCAACCCTTCTTCAGAACTTCAGTTTCTATTAATTATCAGTATCAATTATTTATTTGTGTCAGTAATCTGCTGAGATAAAAAGAAAGTGATTGAAGCAGTAGCAATGAATGCTCCCAGGTACTATCCATAAGGCTTTGTCCTTGCACATAATCAATTTTTGTGCAGAAATTTACTGTATGGCAAGATGGTTTACTCTACAATGGAAGGTATCCTGTAAAATATCAGTATGGTGCACTGCATAATTCAGGACGAAAGAAAATGATTGGGCACAACTGCATCCTGCATATTTTCCTTTTATCAATGCTACGTGGCTGGCATTTGCTCTTTCATGAGCAGACTTAGCAGCAGCAGCTCCTTGAGCTTTAATCAAGTACTGTTTCGACAATACAAAATACAGCAATCTGTCATTAATTACTCTTCAGGCAGCTGCTGAACTGGACTTTCAGTGCCATGAAATGTTTACTTTTGATGTGCTGTAGGAGCTGGGGAATTAGCCGCACGATATTGTGCTACACCATCTGAATGGGTTGCCTGCCCTGAAGGAATATCAGAATAATAAAGTGGCAACTGACATGTCAGAAAAAAACTGCTTTATCCAGCACTTACTGCCATGGTTCCTTTTCAATTTCTGAAAGTTTACTGTCAGTGAAATGCTTTCGTTTCTTGACAGGTTTGTATCTTGGTGAAATCAGTCATTTAATGAACAGATACGATGTCTATCATTTTCCAGAAATATGATCAAGATCACATATCCTATAAGATGAAGATTATGTTGGTGAATTAACCTGTTATTCATTCTGCATTTTAAGCTGTTATTTTCTGCTTAAAACCTAGAGCAAATGCACTTGAAAAGAAATTTGCTGCAAGCAAAATGTTTCTGAAAAACCTGCGATATAAATGTGTGAAAATTAGTTATTTCATGTTTTTTCATTTGTGCAGAAATATACACAGATTCTCAGATATGAGGTCTTATCTATTAACATTGTCACATTCCTCTCTTCATTGTATTTGGACTAATCATGGACACATTGCATTCTTTTAACCAGTGTTTACAATTTCAATATCAAATGGGAAAAAGCTTCAGAAACACATCTATGCAATGTCTGAGACATTGATAAATTAATATTTCAAAATTATAATCTAAATGTCTGTTTACTGCTTCGTAAAAAATTTAAATAATTCACCATCATGTTTATATGTGTCTTCTATTATTTCAATTGAAGCAGCTAAAATGAAAATACCATTCTACACTCTTTGATTAGAGAAATAAGATTGTTTTTGGAGGAACAACTGGTTATGCAGAGCTTGAGGTTAACAACTCTATCGAATTAGGGTAAGGTATGGAGGCATGGCCGATACAAACTACCATGGCTGTCTGGGAATTGATCCCACGGCTGATTAGGAATTGATCCCATGCTATATTTTGCACCACACTCTGGTCAACTGAACCCCCTTCCCCGCAGTGTAAAATAGATGGATTACTGCAGTGAAATGGATTACTGCATTTCAAGGAACATTTAGGAAATTAACTTTTCTTTCTGAAGTGTTGCACTTTCGGCGATCAAATGTCAAGCGAAAGAATACAATTAATGGCATGACTCTCAACAGTATTGATGTACAGTTGGATCTTGAGGTTGTAGTCCAAAGCTCCCTGAAAGTGGCCACACAGTAGATGGAGTGGTAAAGAATGCAAATGGCATGCTTGCCTTTATTGGTTGGGGAATTGAGTACAAGAGTCAGGAAGTGATGTTGCAGTTTTATAAAACATTGATGAAGCCATACAGTGTTGTGTTCAATTCTGGTTGCCACATTATAGGAAGGATGCAGAAGAGGTTTACCAGGATTCTGCCTGGATAAGAGGGTATGAGCGAAAAGGGAAGGCTGGACAAACTAGGGTTGTTTTTTACCAAAGCAGCAGAGGCTGAGAGGAGACCTGATAGAAGTTTATAAAATTTTAAGAGGCATAGGTAGGGTTGACAGTAAGAATCTTTTTCCCAGAATCGAAATGTCTAATACTAAGGGCATGCATTGAAGGTAAGAGGGGGAATGTTCAAAGGAGCTGTGAGAGGCAAGCTTTTTACACAGAGAGTGGTAGCTGCCTGGAACGCGTTGCCAGGGATAGTGTTAGAGGCAGATACAATAGTTGAAAATCACACAACCACCTGATGAAGGAGCAGTGCTCTGAAAGCCAGTGCTTTCAATTAAACCTGTTGAACGATAACCCAGCGTTGTGTGATTTTTAACTTTTTACACTCCAACACAGCATCACCAAATCACATGCGATAGTGACATTTAAGGAGCTTTTAAACAAGCTCATGAATAAGCAAGGAATGGAGGAATATGGACTATTAGCAGGCAGAAGGGATTAGTTTAACTTGGTGTCACATTGGCACAACATCGTAGGCCAAAAGCCTTATCATTGTGCTGCAGAGTCATAGAGCCATAGATATGTACAGCTTGCAAACAGACCTTTCAGTCCAACCTGTCCATGCCAACCAGATACTCCAAACTAATCTAGTCCCATTTGCCAACACTTGGCCCATATGCATCTAAACTCTTTCTATTCATATACCCATCCAGATACCTTTGAAAAGTTGTAATTGTACCAGCCTCTACCACTTCTTCTGGCAGCTCATTCCATACACGCACCACCCTCTGCATGAAACAGTTGCCCCTTAGGTCCCTTTTAAATTTTTCCTCTCTCACCCTAAACCTAGTTCTCTAGTTGTGGACTCGCCAATCCCAGGGAAAAGACTGTCTATTTACCCTATCTATGCCCCTCATGATTTTATAAACCTCTATCTGGTCACCACAAAAGCCCCAACACTCCAGGAAAAAACAGCTTTTGTGGTGACCAGATGAAACTTGAATGGGTTCAGAAAACATTTTGCAAGCATTTTGTCAGCCTCTCCCTATAGCTCAAACCCTCCAACTCTGACAAAATACTTGCAAAATGTTTTCTGAACCCATTCAAGTTTCATAACATCCTTTCAATAGGAGGGAGATCAGAATTACATGCAATATTCCAAAAATGGCCTAACCAATGTCCTGGACAGCTGCATCATCAACTCCCAACTCCTATACTAACCAATAAAGGAAAGCATACCAAATGCCTACTTCACTATCCTATCTACCTGTGACCACTGACCTGTACTCCAAGGTCTCTTTGTTCAACAACACTCCCCTGGATCTTATCATGCAGTCTGTAAGTCCTGCTCTGATTTGCCTTTCCAAAATGCAGCACCTCACATTTATCTAAATTAAACTCATCTGCCACTCCTCAGCCCATTGGCCCAACTGATCAAGATCCCATTGTACTCTAAAGTAACCTTCTTCACTGTCCACTAAACCTCCAGTTTTGGTGTCAACTGCAAACTTACTAACTATATTTCCGATTCTCACGTCCAAATCATCCATGTAAATGATGAAAAGTAGAGGACCCAGCACCGAACCTTGTGGCACTCACTGGTCACAGGCCTCCAGTCTGAAAGTCATCCCTCCACCACCAGCCTCTGTCTTCTACCTCAGAGTTGGTTCTGTATCCAAATAGCTAGTTGTCCCTGGATTCCATGTGATTTAACCTTGCTAACCAGTCTACCACGAGGAACCTTGTCAAATGCCTTATTGAAGTCAACCGCTCTGGCCTCATCAATCCTCTTTATTACTTCTTCAAAAAACTCAATCAAGTTTGTGAGACATGATTTCTCTCACACAAAGCTGACTATCCCTCATCACTCCTTGCCTTTCCAAATACATGTAAAATCTGTCCCTCAGGATTGCCTCCAACACCTTGCCCACCACCAATGTCAGGCTCATCGGTCTATAGTTCTATAGCTTTTTCTTACTACCTTTCATAAGTAGTAGCACTACGTTAGGTAACCTCCAGTCTTCCGACACCTCATCTATGACTATCGATGATACAAATACCTTAGCAAGGGGTCCAGCAATCACTTCCCTAGCTTCCCACAGAGTTCTCAGGTACACCTGATCAGGTCCTGGGGATTTATCCACCTTTATGCATTTCAAGACATCCAGCACCTCCTCCACTGTAATATGGACATTTTCATGTCACCATCTACTTCCTCACAATTTATGTCTTCCATGTCCTTCTCCACAGTAAACAATGATGGAAAATACTTGTTTAATATCTCCCCATCTTCTGCGATTCCACGCATAGGCAGATCTTTGATGGACCCTATTCTATCTCTAGCTACCCTTTTGTTCTTAGTGTATTTAAAGAATCCCTTTGGATTGTCCTTAACCTTATTTTCCAAAACTATCTCATGTTCCCTTTTTGCCCTCCTGATTCCCCTCTTAAGTGTACTCCTGCTGCCCTAAACCCTTGTAAGGATTGCTGCTACCTGTACCCGATATATGCTTCCTTCTTTTTCCTAACCAAAACTGCAGTTTCTCTAGTCATCCAACATTCCCTACACTTACCAGCCTTGCCTTTCACCCTAACAGAAATATACTTTCTGTGGACTTTCATTGTCTCATTTTTGAAGGCTTCCCATTTTCTAGCCAACCCTTTACCTGTGAACATCTGCCCCCAGTCAACCTTTGAAAGGTCTGGCCTAATACCATATATATTGGCCTTCTTCCAATTTAGAACTTCAACTTTAGATCCAGTCTATCCTTTTCCATCACTATTTTAAAACTAATAGAATTATGATCCCTGGCCCTAAAGTGCTCCCCCAATGACACCTCAGCCACCTGACCTGCCTTATTTCCCAAGAGTAGGTCAAGTTTTGCACCTTCTCTAGTAGGTACATCCACATACTGAATCAGAAACATTTCTTGTACCCACTTAACAAATTCGTCTCATCTAAACCCTTAACACTATGGCAATCCCAGTCTATATTTGGAAAGTTAAAATCCCCTACCGTAACTACCCTATTATTCTTACAGATAACTGAGATCTCCTTATAAGTTTGTTTCTCAATTTCCCACTGAAAATTGAGAGGTTTATAACACAGTGGAGAAAGTGAAGACTGCAGATGCTGGAGATCAGAGTCAAAAAGTGTGACGCTGCAAAAGCACAGCAGGTCAGGTAGCATCCAAGGAGCAGGAGAATCAACGTCAGGAATGAAGGGCTCATGTCCAAAACATTGATTCTCCTGCTCCTCGGATGCTGCCTGACCTACTATGTTTTTCCAGCATCATACGTTTTGGTCTAAAATCCAAACCAAATAAGGTGATCATCCCTTTCTTATTTCTCAGTTCCACCCAAATAACTTTCCTTGACGTATTCCTAGGAATATCCTCCCTCAGCACAGCTGTAATGCTATCCCTTATCAAAAATGCCACTCCCCTCCTCTCTTGCCCCCTTTTCTATCCTTCCTGTAGCATTTGTATCCTGGAACATTAAGCTGTGAGTCCTGTCCATCCCTTAGCCACATCTAGGAGAAAGTGAGGACTGCAGATGCTGGAGATCAGAGCTGAAAATGTGTTGCTGGTAAAGCACAGCAGGTCAGGCAGCATCCAAGGAGCAGAAGAATCGACGTTTCGGGCATGAGCCCTTCTTCAGGAGAAGAAAGGCTCACGCCCGAAACGTCGATTCTCCTGCTCCTTGGATGCTGCCTGACCTGCTGCACTTTTCCAGCAACACATTTTCAGCTTAGCCACATCTATGCAATTGCTATGATATTCCAGTAGGCTTGCAGAAAATGTTTGTTTTCCAGATATGTAGCCTGAAGTCCATTCTCTCGTAGGCCTCAGTGAATGAGGCAATAATGGTTTGTAACTCAGTCTCTGAGCACGCACACATGCAGGCATCATCTGTGTACTGCAGCTTGATGACAGAAGTTGAGGTGGTCTTGGTTTTGGCCTTGAGGGGTCAACAGTTGAACAGTTTCTAGCTCATCCTGCAGGTCAGCTCTGCTCTGACAGGGAGCTTCACAGAGATAGAGTGGAGTGTTGCAGCAAGGAAGATGGACAGGATCATTAGTGAGATGACGCAACCTGCTTGACCCCAATTTGCACTCGCATTGGCTCTATGGTGGATCATTGCTCAGAATCATCGCTTGCATGTCATTGTGTAGCAAATAAAGAATGGTGAATAAACTTTGTTGGCAACCAAATTTGGGGAGAATATTCCACAATTTTTTATGGGATTGAGAGCCTTTGTGAGATGGTCTTTGGCCTGATACAGACATTGAGCCCTTTCAGATGCTAATCAGGGTCATTCCACTTGTTTTAGGG
Source organism: Chiloscyllium punctatum (assembly GCF_047496795.1). Taxonomy (NCBI): domain Eukaryota; kingdom Metazoa; phylum Chordata; class Chondrichthyes; order Orectolobiformes; family Hemiscylliidae; genus Chiloscyllium; species Chiloscyllium punctatum. The sequence continues at coordinate 84,585,505 of NC_092760.1, forward strand.
TCCTACTTCCAAACTGAGGATTAAATAATAAACCACAAAACAATTGAGTTGATCTGGATTTTGGAAAACTGGAAACATGGATAAATAGATAGTATATTTCATTTTACATTGAATGGGAAGCATCAGAATGCATGATGCACATCAGAAGTTGAAGTGTAGGTATTATTGGTTATTTTATATTCATATAGGGTAGGTTCTTTTAAAGCTTTTTTTTAATGAAAGGAGATTCAATAAAGAGGTTGTTGACAATATGACATCCAAATTTTTGTAAAATGTGTCCTTTATCTCTGAATTTTCAAAAGGATCCTGATAGATGATCCAAATTTTACATTTGACCCTGAAGTAAAGAATAGTTTCCTGTAAAGGTAAAAACCAACTAGGAGAATGTTTGAGGAATCGCAGATGCTGGAGATCAGAGTTGAGAGTGTGGTGCTGGAAAAGCACAGCAGGTCAGGCAGTATCCGAGAAGCAGGAGTAACAATGTTTCAGGCATATGCCCTTCATCAGGAATGAAAACATGTCTTTCCTGATGATCTAAAATAGACTTCAGTAAGGCATTCGACAAGGTTCCCCATGGGATACTGGTTAGCAAGGTTAGATCTCATGGAATACAGAGAGAACTAGCCATTTGGATACAGAACTAGCTCAAAGGTAAAAGATAGTGGTGGTGGGGGGGTTGTTTTTCAAACTGGAGGCCTGTGACCAGTGGAGTGCCACAAGGGTCGGTGCTGAGTCCACTACTTTTCATCATTTATGTAAGTGATTTGGATGTGAGCATAAGAGGTATATTTGTAAGTTTGCAGATGACACCAAAATTGGAGGTTTAGTGGACAGCAAAGAAGGTTCTTTCAGATTACAATGGGATCTTGATCAGATGGGCCAATGGGCTAAGAAGTGACAGATGGAGTTTAATTAAGATAAATGCAAGGTGCTGCATTTTGGGAAAGCAAATCTTTGCAGAACTTATACACTTAATGTTAAGGTCCTCGGGAGTGTTGCTGAATAAAGAAAGTGCAGGTCCTTGAAAGTAGAGTCGCAGGTAGATAGGATAGTGAAGAAGGCGTTTGGTATGCTTTCCTTTATTGGTCAGAATATTGAGTACAGGAGTTGGGAAGTCATGTTGCGGCTGTACAGGACATTGGTTCAGCCTCTGTTGGAATATTGCATGCAATTCTGGTCTCTTTCCTATCAGAAAGATGTTGTGAGAAAAGATTTACAAGGATGTTGCCAGGGTTGGAGGATTTGAGCTATAGGGTGAGGTTGAATAGACTAGGGCTATTTTCCCTGAAGTGTCGGAGGCTGTGGGGTGACCTTTTATAGATTTACAAAATCTTGAGGGACATGGATAGGATAAATAGACAAAGTTGTTTCCCTGGGGTGAGGAAGGGCATAGGTTTCAGGTGAGAGGGGAAAGATTTCAAAGAGACCAAAGGGGCAAAGTTTTCATTCAGAGGGTGGTAAGTGTGTGGAGTGAGCTGCCAGTGGAAGTGGTGGAGGCTGGTGCAATTGCAACATTTAAAAGGCATCTGGATGGGTATATGAATAGGAAGGGTTTGGAGGGATATAGGTCAGGTACTGGCAGGTGGGACTAGATTGTGTTGGGATATCTGGTCAGCATGGATGAGTTGGACTGAAGAGTCTGTTTCCGTGCTTCACATCTCTATGACTCGATGACTCTAATAGGGACTTTATTTTCCCCTGGATTTCTAAAGTTGATTTATACATGGATTCCATCAGAAAGAGTTGCTCCTTTTATTGAATGGAACAGTTTTCTATTTTGGGTATCACATCAAACTGAGGCTGACACACCTAATGTTAATTTAGAGGATGGAAATATTTATCTGTAGAACAATACATATTTCAAACTTTGCCAAGTGGAAGTTTTGCCCTACCTCTACTTTCTACTAAGCAGAAAAGATCATCTGACCCCTCCAGCTGTTTGAGTTTGAAAAAGAACATCAGTGCAAAACAAACAACCTAAAGTACTTTTGGCTTATAATTATTCCACAGCAAAACCATATATATACATTTACTTGCTTTGCAATCTGATAGGGACACTTCTTTGCTTTAAATATATCTTAACAGCTCTGTGGCGATGTGATTTTCAGTCTGAAAACCACCGGCCTGCAGTTAATAATGATTTGAAAACTTGTAATGATTGGGTACTGCTATGTCAATTTATTGATATTTAACTGAATGCCAGCCAAGTCCTTAATTAAGATCTTACACACCTTTGGCACCATATAGTATTTGGGTTCTTTATCTCATGTGTTGGTTTACAAACTAAAAATAAATCAGAAGTGTTTAAAATTCATGCTCAAGAAATTGATAACGTCTTGGATTCTGGTGCACATAGTCAATTTATCTTCAATAAATTAAATTGAATCCATGAATATATAATATATTCATTAATTTATTATCCACATAATATTTTGGAAAGTAGGTCACTACTTTGAAGTTTTATGGACATCAATCACGGTATAAGAAGATGCATTTTAATATTTAACATTAATACAGATGATAGCCAGTGCATTGTAAATATTATAAATGGATGATTTTGCATATTCCTCAAATGTTCTGTTTGTGATATTCAATTTTACGTTCTCAGAAACACCAAAGTTATTGGCTGTTGATGTGGCTAGCTCTCAGAAAACAACCACAACAAATCAGGCAGCTCGAAATTATTTCAAATGTTATATCTCTACTTGCCAATAATGCTATTGTGATGTATTTGCTACTCATGAAATAGAACACTTTGCTTTAATAACGGATGATTTATGGACTCATTGATGAAATCCTGTTGTTCAGGAACCCATGTCAGCGTCTGTGCTAGCTGAAAATGATTGTTTACCTATCTTGTACTTTATCAGCATATACTTCAACTGAGATAATTCTTTTCCACTTTTCTGATTTGCACACATTTCTTGCTCCTAAGCTGGGGTAGTTTTTTAGTTTTATCATTGTCCTGTACACTTGACACTGGCCACTGATTATATACCTGTGTCCATACATTAACTTCACACATCTAATTTTTTAATTTGTTTGTTAAATTAATGTGGGAGTTAGTTTTAGTTTAGAGAGCCTGGCACTTCAACACACCCTGTGATCCCATTCCAAAATTTCTGTCTCAGGCCTGCTGCAGTGCTCCAGCAAGGCTCAACACAACCTGGAGAAGTAACATTTCATCTACTGTTTTGGGGGTTTTAGAGCCTTTACAACTCAATATCAGGTTAAACAATTTTAAAGTATGACCACCCTCCTTTTACGTTTATTAGCTACCCCACACTCTTGGTCCTGTCAAGAAATGTATTGCTTTCAGTACAGCCAACACATTTTCAACTACTCAGTCTGTCTCTTCTATCTGGCTTCACTTCTTCCCTGCATTACTATCTACAATCCTTTTGTCTGCCTCCCCTTTTATCTCACCCACTTTGGGCTTCTTCGCCACCTATCCGCTCACTTCTCCTGGTGGCCCCCGCACTTCAGCTGCTTCCTGTTCTGACCAGTCACTGGTCTCAAAACGCCAACTTGGTTTTCTCTTCACAAATGCTGTCAGACTTGTTGAGTTTCATCAGCAATTTCTGCTTTTTGTTTATTTCAGAAAAATAACTCCTGAGATAAAAGGCATCCCATTCTAGCCCTATAACAGGTTGTGAGTACACAATCTATGCTGACAGGGTGCTTGGAAGGTCATGTGAATGGAAGAAGGCTCATGTTGAGCATAAATACTGGCATATAACTACTTAGCTGAATGGCCTGTTTTTGTCTTATACACTCTATAGAAGTCTACATTGTTAGATGTAGCCATGATGTGGAGGAGCCAGTGTTGGACTGGGTTGGACAAAGTTAAAAATCACACAATGCCAGGTTATAGTCCAACAGGTTTATTTGGAAGCATTTGCTTTTGGAGCACTGCTCCTTCTTCAGGTGGTTCATTTTCAATTTGAACCACCTGATGAAGGATCAGTGCTCCGAAAGCTATAACCTGTTGTGTGTGATTTTTAACTTTGTTAAGTGTAGACATGCCAGCCTCTTTTACCCCTATCTTGAGGCTCTCAAAATACTCTACAACGTAAAAGATGCGCAGATCTGATGACATACATCTTTTCTCCCTTTTCTTGACATTGTTCTAGTGAATAAATGCTTTTCAGAATCAGGGAGAGCATATTAGTGCATATTGATGCCTCAAGCCAATCTGTGCCTAGCATAGAAGGATTGAATTTAAGAGCACAAGTAGGCCATTTGGCTCTTCAGGGATGCTTACAATTCATTGGGATCTTCGTTGAGCTGGTTGTGGTCTTAGACCCAATTTCCTGTATATCCCTGACAACCCTTGTCTGTGGAAAATCTAACTAATTCAACCTTGAATAAGTTTGTAGACCCAGACCTCATCACATCATGATGAAGTGAATTCAACATCCTAACAACCCTGGAAGAGGAAAATTATCTTCATAAAAACCGAAAGAACTGTGAATGCTGGAAATCTGAAACAAAGCAGAAATTGCTGGAAAAAAATCAGCAGGTCTGCTGACATCTGTGGAGAGAAATCATGGTTAACATTTTGGGTCCAGTGGTCCTTCCTCAGAACTGGTCATAATTGGGAAAAATTACTCTCCTTCACAATAATAAACAGCCTTCAAAATCTACCCTATCCAGTCCCATTAAGATTTGATATGTTTCAACATGATTACCAGTTATTCTTCTAAACTCCAATGACCAAACATGTTCAATCATTGTTTGTGAGCTAAGCCCTTCATCCCAAGAATAAGTCAAATGAATCTTCTTTGAACTACTTCTAAAGTGAAGTTTAAGCAGGGATAAGATAAAGCATCATAGAATCTCAAGGACTGAAGACTGCAGAATTTTCTAAATGAGCTGAATTTTCCTAATGTTTATGGTGTGGCATGAGAATTAATTTAGCAAGTATTATAGCAGTACATAACTTCTCAAAGTTCTAGCATATGGAAACAATGGAGAGAATCGTTGTCATGATGCCCATTGAACAAGCATCAACAATTAATTTGGTACTATTGTGTTTTATCAATGTGTTGTTTTACGAAATAAGCTTAGAAAGCATGGGAAACTAACCCTCAGGTGAAGGCGAGCAACAGAGCAATGATCATCCAACATTATGTGTGGCTGTCCCATGCCCATTGGTCAAAAGGGTTTAGACAATTGCTTGACACGGAGAAAATAACCTGTCGTTAGATATGATATAACAATAAGTGCAGGCTCTGAGAGAAGAATATACAGGTCAGGAGGCACTGGGAGAAGCCCACAGGGACTAGACCACACCCTTACTGGAATAATTACATTGGGGTCAAAAAAGTCAGAGAAACTAAATCCACACTGGAGTGAATATGCTGAGGTTAGGTCTCATCCATACTGGAGGATCAGCTCAAGGACCAAGAATAGAGTTGACTCAGGACAGGCGGGAGTTTTTCCAGACAGCAGTCTTCATCAAGTTGCCTTCACCAGACAGTTAGGTAAAAACAAGGACTGCAGATGCTGGAAACCAGAGTCTAGATTAGAGTGGTGCTGGAAAAGCACAGCAGGTCAGGCAGCATCCAAGGAGAAGGAAAATTGACGTTTCGGGCAAAAGCCCTTCATCAGGAATAGATAGGATAGAAGAGGGATCAGAAGGAGGAGAAGAAGAACAAGGGAGAAGTTGCCTAACACCTCAGCTAGACAGTGGGATGCTGCCCCCATTACTTTAACAAGACTGAAACGTTCTGCGCTGTCAGCCTGTAAATTCCTCTCGTAACGATGAACCATCCCCAAATGTCACAGCTGTATATTTTCTTTATTTAATTAATTCATGTATCATATCTAAACTACTGCTAGTTAACAAATTCACTGAACTCAAAAAATTGCAATAAAACATCAGTTGTCTAACTGTGATCACGAATCCCTAAATCAAAAAATACCCAAATCCAAGGTCCCCTCCTAATCAAATCAGCTATTTCGTACATTTTCTATGATGTGGAGGTGCTGGTGTTGGACTGGGTTGGACAAGGTGAAAAATAACACAACACCAGGTTATCGTCCAACAGGTTTATTTGAAAACACAAGCTTTCGCAGCCTCACTCCTTCTTCAGGTGCCAGTGAGAGAGGGAGACTTCAGATACAGAAATTAAAAGTACAAGATTAAAGGGCCACACAACTAATGTGAATGAATTGAACAAACCTAAGATGGCTGTTAAATGTTTAATCAGTTAGAATGAAAGTGTAGGTTTACTTGATTAATGTGCAAATCTCAAAATTTCTTTTAAGTCACTGCCCTGAGATAACTTAAGGTTCTATCAGAATAAAAGAGGTGACATCTCAGGTCAGATAATGCATTGTAGGTGTGAGGTCTTGTTTAGGGCCTGTCTATGTCTTAACCTGGAGTCAGACTGGCTTTATTTCCAAAGTAGGGATTTATAAAATGTCATATTGACTGTTTACAAATTGTGTGCAAAATAGAATGTATCTGCAAATACAAATTCACCCCATAGATTTATATGTGTATGTCGGGGGTGGGGGAATGTGTGTGAGAGAGAGAATGTATATCTGTGTGGGAGAAAGAGAGTGTGTGTACATTTTCTAATCAATCCATTCAGGAATGTTATGTTGCATCTGGAGGAAGTGGGACTTGAACCCAAACCTCCTAGCCTAGTGGTAGGGACACAACCTCTGTACCACAAGAGTCTCCAAACTCCTGGACTACATTATGCAAGAAACTATATCTCGTTAAGATTTGAACCTCTTCTTGCTAAGACTCAGTAGTGGTTGTTCCTCCACCACTATTGACCAAATAGGCTCTCAGACTCAGTAAAAGAAAGGACGGTGTTCTTGTACCTACAAATACCACAGTTTCACTGATTTTATGATGGGTGGCAAATTTAACTTGAGAAACATGCATGTCTCCTGAGCTATGCTGGGATCTTAATAGTCTAAGTAGAACCCAAAATAAGGCCAACATGCTTATGAACTTGATCTACATGCAGATAACTACTCTTTACTGTTAGTACTTGGAACTCAGAGCAGGAGAATCGATTTTTCGGACAAAAGCCCTTCATCAGGAATACAGGCCTGTATTCCTGATGAAGGGCTTTTGCCCGAAACGTCGATTTTCCTGCGTCTCGGATGCTGCCTGAACTGCTGTGCTTTTCCAGAACCACTCTAATCCAGAATCTGGTTTCCAGCATCTGCAGTCATAGTTTTTACCTAGTACTTGGAACTACCCTTCTCTTTAATGAAGTGGCTTTCTGCCTGTCACTGCTGAACTGAATAATTAACAATTGAGATGAATGAAAATATATTCCCAATTCAATAAAGCTTCACTACAATGCAAATCAAATGCTGATGAGAAATAAAATCTCACTGCTGAAGTGTATGTGAGAAGTGTGAAGAGTTTGCACCTCACATTAATTATTGAAAAACATCTGCCCAATGAAGGGGAAAAAAACAGTGACTCAATTACCATGTAATTGATTACCTCAATAAAAGTTAAAAATCATGCAACACCAGTTTATAGTCCAACGGATTTATTTGGAAGAACAATATTTCGGAAAGCTTTTCTTTCGTCCTGCTACCTGTTGAAGGAGTAGCACTCCAAAATCTTGTACTTCCAAATAAACCTGATGGACTATAGTGTGATGGGGTGTGATTTTTAAGTTTGGCAATCCAAGTCCAAGACTGGCACTTTAACCAGTAAAAGTTGGTATTGGCAGAGGGCCATGGAGAGGTGGGGGGGGGGGGGGGGGGGGCAGGGGGAGGGTCATGGTTATATTCAAGCCTAAGTCGCACTGGAGAGGAAGCACGCAGTGTCTGCCAATGCTCTCGATCCCTTCAGGAAGAGGTGTGCACCAAGGGGCTGCAGTGCTTTATTTCCCCCCCAACTGTATTTTGATTTAATCCCTATCCCTCCCCCCTTCACTTTCTTTCATGTCAGCATTGCCCTTATCATGCTTTGATTGTTACTGGTTCACTGGCCATATGGGTGTTTTTTCTGGTTATGGAACTATTGAATAAAGTTCTTTCAGAAAAGAAAATAAAAGTTGGTATTTCTATATTTAAAAACCTTAACCTATTTTTCCAATCAACCTGTTCGGCAATATTATTACACACTTCTGGAGTAGGTGGGACTTGGACCCAGGCCTCCCAACCTAGGGTAGGAACACTACCACTGCACCACAAGAGGATATGAGCTTGAGATTTGTGAGTATATAATTTAAAAGCTCAGGACTCCATTAATTTGAAAGAAACTTGTGAATAATAACACTGCTGAGACCCGAATACATTTTGAATTATTTTGGGAACTTGAATAATTGTTGAGGAGATTTCAATCGGTGTGATTTTTCATAGCAGCATCTTCTCAGCCTCCATGAAATGAAGCCAGCACTTGGCTGACAATCCCATGAATCAGCCAATTTTTAATTGAATTGTTCAAACTAAACAACTATAGCAGAAAGCAGAAGGATAGCATTTATTTAAGGGACCTTACAATATAGCTGCAGCTTTGAAAATGCTTTCGAGGAAACAAGACTTCTTATTCAGTTAGATCTGGTACAGAGTGACTGTCAGATAGTCACACTAATTTAATTTGATTCCAAGAACATTGGGCACCAGTATTGTCTTTAACTAATACCTCCTGAGAGACCTGCTGCTCCATCTGCTTTTGAGCCTTTACTTGAAGCATCTTTACCTGTGGGTAATGTTCATTGTTCTGTTTCAGGAGCAGTCCCATTCCTTTTGTATCCAGAGATGACTAACTTAACTGAGTGTTGTGAAGAAGTAACAAAGAGGATTGATGAGGGCAGAGCAGTGAATGTGATCTGTATGGACTTCAGTAAAGCATTCAACACGGTAGGCAGGTTTACAAGGTTAGATCATGTGGAATACAGGGAGAACTAAACCATTTGGATACAGTTAGAAATCACAACACCTGGTTATAGTGGTTCTGGAGTATAAGATCATAAGACACAGAATTTATTGCAGAAGATTATCGTGTCATGAAACTGAAATGATATATTGAACAAACCTGGATTGTTAAGTCATTCATCTTTTAGAATGGGTTGCAAGTTTTGGTTCATTAATATGTAAATCCCAAAACTTCTTTTAAGTCACCTTCTCAAGATCACTGAGGGTTTTACAACAAATGGTGACATCTTAGCTCAGACAATGCATTAAAGGTGTGAGGTCAGTATCCCAATCTTGATTCAGACTGGTTCTATTTCCAAAGTGAAATTTACAGAATATTACATGGATTGACTGCTTGCATTGACTGTCTGCAGATTGTGCATCTTTCAAGCAAAATAGACTGTATCTGCAAATATAATTCTGCAAATGCAACTTCACCCCGTAGGCTTGTATATGTGTGCACGTGCATGAGAGAGATGGTGAGTGTGTGCGTGTGAATGCATGTGAGAGAATGTGTGTTTGCGTATGTGAAAGCTTGGTATAGTGTGAGTGTGAGTGTGGGGGGCTTTATGTATGTGTGTGTATGAGAGAGCGTATGTATGAGAGAGGTCTGCGTGAGTGTGTGAGTATGTAAGAGTGTATGTATGGGTGTGCTTGTGTATAGTATAGTGGAGTCACCTCTGTTGTGACATGAGCCTAAGATCCCGGTTGAGACCATCCTCAGGGTACTGAACTTGGCTATCAGCCTCTGTTGGGCCACTTTTCGTTGTTGCCTATCCTGAAGTCCACTTTGGAGGATGGTCACCCGAAAATCCAAGGCCGAATGTCCCTGACCGCTGAAGTGCTCCCCAACTGGGAGGGAACACCCCTCTCTGGTGATTGTTGCATGGTATCCCTTTATCTGTTGTCATAGCTTGGTCTCACCAATGTACCATGCCTTTCAGCATCCTTTCCTGCAGTATATGAGATAGACAACTTTGGCCGAATCACATGAGTACTTGCCATGTACACGGTGGGTGATGTCCCCATGTGTAATGGTGGTATCCGTGTCAACACTCTTTCACGTCTTGCAGTGGTTGACATGACAGGGTTATACGGTGTTGGGGGCAATGTTGTCCTGAAGGCTGGGCAGTTTGCGACGAACAATGATCTGTTTAAAGGTTTGGTGGTTGTTTAAAGGTGAGAAGTAGAGGCGTGGGGAAGGTCCTGGCGAGATGTTCATCTTCAGCATTAATGTGTTGCAGGCTGCAAAAAAACATGACATAGTTTTTTGGCTCCTGGACAACAAAGGGTAGTCTATCAGTTGCTGCCTGTGTCTGTCTCCTGAGGAGGTCATTACAGTGCCAAAGTGTTGGAGGGTTTGAGTTGTAGGGAGAGGCTGAATAGGTGGGGCTATTTTCATTGGAGGCTGAGGAGTGAGCTTATAAGAGTCTTTAAAATCATGAGGGGCATGGATAGGAAATACAGGCAAGGTCTTATTCCCAGGATGTGTGAGTCCAAAACCAGAGGGCATAGGTTTAAGATGAGAGGAAAAGCTTTACAAACGACCTCAGGGTTAATTTTTTCACACAGAGGGTGGTGAGTGTATGGAATGAGCTGCCAGAAGAAGTGGTGGAAGCTGGTACAATTACAGCATTTAAAAGGCATCTGGATGGCTATATGAATAGGAAGGCTTTACAGGAAAATAGACCAAATGCTGGCAAATGGGACTAGATTAATTTAGGATATCTGGTCAGCATAGACAAGTTGGACTAAAGGGTTTGTTTCTGTGCTGTACATCTCTGTGACTCTATGATATTATGAAAAATGAAGTGATGCCTAGCAGCTAAAGAGATAATCTCTGTTGCCTTGCCCAACTGTTGGCATGGTATTATGGTTATTTTTGGTATCTCACTTTATTCCATCCTTTTTGCCTCATATATAAATACAGTCATACAAAGGATTAACATGAAAATGTAAAAGGCCGGTTTGCATTATCAGTGGGAAGTGATCTAAGATCACATGATTGCTCAGAGATTGTTGTCACTAGCAGCCTTGTATCAGAGATGAAGACCCGACCTGTGTATAATTGCTATGTTTAAATAAGAAGGTGACATATGATCTGCATCAAAAGACTCATAAAATATTTATCAAGCATTTCTCAAACCCAACATTAGTGTAAATGCCACATTCTCTCCCAGCCAACCAAGCACTGTAAAAACATTCTCCCTAAGACAAGCTTTCTGCTTTCCTACTCAGGGGAGGTGGTGACATTGTGGTTATGTATCATAACCTGTATTCTAGAACTACAGTCTAATGTACCCATGACAGGGATTTGAATCATACTATGGCAGATTGAATATATCATACAGACTTGAAATGGTAGCACTGTTCCTCTATCCACAGAAGCTGCCAGACCGGTGAGCCCACACCTCTTCCCTCACCTCCATCCAGGACCCCAGAGGATCCTTCTACATCTGGCAGAGATTTTCCTGCATGTCCAAAAGCCTCATCTACTGTGTCCGTTGCTCTCAATGTGATCTCCTGTACACTGGGGAGACAGGACACCAACTTGCAGAACATTTCAGAGAACATCTCTGGAACATACAAACTGAACAACCCCACCACCCTGTGACTGACAACTTCTACTTCCCCTTCCACTCCACCAAGGATGTGCAAGTCCTGGGCCTCCACTACTGCCAAATTCTAGTCACCCCACGACTGAAGGAAAAATGCCTCATCTTCTGCCTTGGAAGCCTCCAACCACACGGAATCAATGTCTATTTCACCAGTTTCCTCATCTCCCCTCCCCCCACCATATCCCAAATCCAACCCTCCAACTCGGCACTGCCCTCTTGACCTGTCTACCTGTCCATCTTCTTTCCCAACTATCCACTCACCCCCTCGCTCCAACCTATCACCATCGCCCCCCCACCCTTCATCTACCTATCGCCTTCCAAACTACCTTCCCCCAGCCCAAGCCCCCCCAACTCCCATTTATCTCAGCTTCCTTGGGCTCCCCCCACATCCCTGATAAAGAGCTTAGCTTGAAACATCAACTCTCCTGCTCGTTGGATGCTGCATGACCGGCTGTGCTTTTCCAGTGCAAGACTTTTTGACTCTGATCTCCAGCATCTGCAATCCTCACTTTCTCCTAGACCTGCTGAGTTTGTCCAGCACTTTTGATTTTATTTCATATTTTGTATTTATTTCAAATTTCCAGCATCACAGCACTTTGTTTTTATTTATAATATAAAGTAGTTAACAATATTGTAACACTGTTAAATGATCATTCACTTTAAAACCATTGACATTATAAATATCCACAGCTACCAGCAATTTCCTGAAGTGAAAGATGTGTTACTCTCACATTTGCTTTCCTTGCTATGATCTGTATAGTTCAAGAAAAGTGTAAATCCTGTCAGATTTTGAGAAAGAGAGCATGTCCTGACCAAAAGAATATTGATAATGCAAATCTTCAGAAAATGTGTAAAAGGCATTCAATGAAATATTTAGCAAGAGATTCTAAATATTGAGTGCTGGGCCTCATTTTCTGTTGGTACAGGGTGTACACCCTCTACGGGTTGTCATTGGAGACTGAGAAAGATATGAAACAATGACCGTCTCTATTGAACAAACATTAAGGGATTATATCTTTACCTCAGGAGGGATATCATTGCTATAGAGGGAGTGAAATGAAGGTTCACCTGACTTGTTCCGGGAGTGGCAGGCCTGTGCAATGGTAAAATGATTGGGCAAACTGGACCTACGTTCTGTAAAGTTTCCAAGAGTGAGAGGTGATCTTAATGAAATCCGTAAAATACTTAAAAGGATAGATCCCTTGGTTAGGATAATAAAACCAGGGACCGCAATTTAAAAATAAAGGCCATTTAGATGACCAAAACAATCTAGCAAGCAGAGACTGATGAGCAAACCTTTAGTCATCTGTCATGTAATTCCAAATGTGGCTTAGTGTCAAATACTTTACAAAGCTAGCTATGCTAGATAACTGCAAGATGTTGTTGTATAGGTGTGCATCCAGACAACAATTTGCAAGGTACTGCTAAAGCATGGCGACTCTTTGCGAGCTCTCTACAATAGATCTTATTCTGATGTATCTTATAATTGCTCTACTCTTCTAAACCTCAATTCTTAGTATATCAGAATCACCACCAATGTTCTCTTAAATCTATTTTCTGTTTTGAAGGTTCTTTGATCAATGAGGCCTGATTACCGATCCTACAAGCCCAGAGGGATCAGAGGCCTACCAGCTTCCTACAAGCCTGACCTCCCTGTGGAAACCAAGGACCGAGGCCTGTCCAGTGCAGGAATAAGACCAGACTCCAGACAGGTGACCTGACATCGAGGAGGACTGACTACAGGACCTCCCCAAAATGTTCATGGATGTACTTGTATCCAGGATCCCACCGGACACACAGATGTACCTTGCCAACACTAGAACTGCAAGCCTCAGTGACTACTGCCTGGTGGCCCTCATCTCCATAATTGCAAAGTACTTCAAGAAGTTAGCCATGGCTTTCCTCAATTTCCTCAAACTGCCTTAATCCTTTGCAATTTGGCTACCATCACAGTAGGTCCACAACAGATGCCATCTCCCTGGCCCTGCACTTATCCCTGGATCATCCAGATAACAAGGATGCCTACCTCAGGGTCTTACTTATTAATGACAGCTCCACCTTCAACATCATAATCCCAAACAATTCATCTCCAAACTTCGAGACCGAGGTCTCTGCTGCCCACTCTGTAACTGGATCCTCAACCTCTGACCCTCAGACTACAATCTATAAGGATCAACAATACCTCCTCCACTATAATCCTCAACACCCGTATCCCCACAAGGCTGCTCATTATCCCACCCTCCCCCTGCCCCATTATACCCAGTATATACTCACGACGGTGTGGCCAAAATCTACACCAATTCCACTTGTATTAGTTTTATTGTTACATGTACTCAAATGAGTGCAGTTAAAATTTTAAAAGTTGTCACATTATGGTGCCATCTTAGATTCAAAGATAAAGATTCTAAACAGATTCTTACAGAAAAAATTAGAAAAGTAAAGAAATAAAAAGGCAAGCATTGCAGATCACAAGATTAAATTAAAAAGTTCGGAATAACAACCTTTCCAACCCAGTCCATGCTGGTACCTAACCTCCAGTAACTGGAAGAGTGACCTCCAGCATCTCACTGCTGCCTGTACCAGAATCATCAACATACAGAGTCAGCCCACTTTTGGTACCATCTTTTCACCGCTGAGCCCACATTTGCCTCATAACCAGGAGCCCACAGCTGATAACCAGAAGCCCATAGCTGATAACCAGGACCCCACAGCTGATAACTAGGAGTCTCCACTCCAGGTATAACATGCTGCCTCAACAGTGCCAGGACCTCTCACTCTGGACCCACTGCCAACAGGAGTCCCTGGCTCCACTACCAGGCCAGGCTGCCGCCATACCAAGAGTCCTGCCTTGCCTGCAGACATCGCTCTGCCAGCGCTGCCATCTTGAAGAGTCTGTTGCCGCCAGGACTGCCGCCAGTCACCTGTAGAAGCCGCATCCACAATTTCACACATGACTCAAAGCTGCTTACCAATCCGCCACAGAGAAGTATAAAATTAGAAAAAAGAAAAAAAAAACAAAAGAAAAAGTGAGGAAGCAAAGAATAAAAAAAACAGTGGGGAATGGATGAGATCCAGGCAAGAGCCTGCATGCAGCCCTGCTACTCTGCCACCATCTTGAAGTTAAGAGAGTAGCCCTAAGCAGCAAGTTAGTTGATTACACCACTATCGTAGGTCAGACCTCAAATAGTGATAAAATAAAGTACAGGAAAGACTTAGAGTGCTTAGTGCTATGCTGTAAAGACTACAATCTCTCCATCAACATCAGCAAAACAAAGGGGCTGATCATTGACTTCAGGATACCCCGTCTTTATCAATGGTGCTGAGGTGGAGATGGTCGAGAGCACGGAGTTCATGGGAATGACAATCACCAACAATCTATCCTGGTCTACCCACGTTGACACAACTGTCAAGAAAGCACAACAACGCCTCTACTTCCTCAGAAGGCTAAGGAAATTCGGCATGTCCATAAAAACTCTTCCCAACTTTTATAGATGCACCAGACAAAATAGCCTATCTGGATGTATCATAGTGTGATATGGCAATTGTTCTTCTGAAGACTGCAAGAAACTACAGACAGTTGTGAACAGAACCCAGTTCATCACACAAACTAGCCTTCCACCCTCAGGAAAGCAATCAATGTAACCACCCCAGTGACCCCAGTCTCTTCCACTCTCTTCTGTTAGATAGAAGATATGAAAGTTTAAATACATATACAAACAGATTCAAGAATAGCTTCTTCTCTGTTGTCAGATATTTAAATCAGACCTGTCAAATGTTGACTCTGAACTCTCTCTGCACTTTCTCTGGTGCAGTACCACTGTATTCTGCATTCTGTCCTGCTACCCTGATGCACTTTGTATGATACTCTATAGCACGCAATACAATACTTTTCATTTATCTTGGTGCATGTGACAATAAAAAGACATTTTAAGCTTGTATTGTTGCTACATCCATATTTGAGGTTCATTCATGCATTTTATTATTCTTTAACCACATCCTCTGGAATTACCATGGTTCCAGGTTGTAGAAAAATGCACTAAATCGTGATATTTTGGCACATGTAGTTTGAGTTACTTGCTTTCATCAGAAGGGACAATGGATCTTAAAATATTAATATCAGCACGTGATGGAGAAACAGAATGAAACAGCTACAACAGCTGAGGCTCTGCTTCACTCTGGGGAGAATCACCCAGCCTCTCAAACATCAGCATGTTACAGCTCCTGAAGCAGATTTAATTTATTAGCCAAATTTACGGCAAATAGATTATCTCTGTCTTGGTAATAAACTTGACACGAAACATGCACCTCATGAATAACAGATAGTTGGTAAATGCACGAAAGCGACAATTTTCTCAGTATTAGTCCTTAGTTAAGCAGGCACATCACTTATCACTTTACCCATACTCCTCACAGAATTTCAAATACATCAAACAAAGCCTGTTACAGGCATTCTGAACATGGCTGCTGCTGCTGTGGTTTTATTAACTTTCATGGCTACTCACCTGCGTCTTCTTTCTTGTAATTTTATTTATTTTAGCTGAAAGACGGAGCTCCATTGTGCTGATGCATTGAGGGGAGGGAACAGTCCCAAGAGGTGGTGGACTGACTGCAGGGAAGAGAGGTGTCACAGTAAAGATCTTTGCATTTAGAACAGGTTCTGTTTAAACAGGTTTTTGCATTTGTCAAAGAATATTATTAAAATGTGCTCGCCTCACTGCCTTTGAGCTCTGCAGAAATGAGTCCAATGCACTGTTGGGAACGTCTCTTATTTAATCATTTAATTTTAGCATAGTGGATGTTAAAAATGAAGAAAGCAATACCTCAGCTAAATAATCCAGAAAGGCACTTGCCTCTGTGGTATTCAATTCTTGATTAAAAATTAAAACGGAGTTTTAAAAAATTTGAGTTGAACCCCCTGACTATTATGTAATAGGTCATATTTTTAGCTGTAGCAATAAATCAGCATATGTAAAGATTTTTGATTTGATATTGGTGAATTATGCATTCGTCTTGCAATTTCTCACAGAGGTCGTCAGCTCTGGAAATCCCAGCATTTGGCACAACAGCTCCAACATTTGAGTAAAAATATTCTAACTAGGAAACTGATATTTAGAAATAAGAACAGAAATTGCTGTAAAAGCTCAGCAGGTCTGACAGCATTTATGGAGAAACATCAGAGTTAGCGTTACAGGTCCAGTGACCATTCCTCAGAAACTCTGAAATGTTAACTCTTGATTTTTCTCCACAGCTGCTGCCAAACCTGCTGTGCTTTTCCAGCAATTTCTGTTTTTGTTTCTGATTTCCAGCATCCCCAGTTCTTTTGTTTTTTTTAACTGATATTTAAACTTGGGTTTACTGAGTGAAGGAGGTTTTTGTTGGCTCCTTATTGATGAATTGATGATCTGGCATCCTGCACATCTTACAAGGATGCTCTAATGTGTAGACTGTGGAGCAATAATTACTATATCGGCATCTAAGAACAGCACATTGGTAGATTTTGGGATGCATGAGACACAAAGAAGCAATAAAGTTGCGAAGACAGGGAGGCTCAAGAAATGACTAGGATTAGGCAGCCTGAGGAACTCCTGACTCTCCAGCAATGAACAGGTGCCGGATTTTCCCAGCACATGAGTCAGATGGTTGCTGGAAAGGAGACAGTGATGGTCCATGTGCCTACTTTCCCCTTGCTGGGAGGCATCAGCAAGTATAACGCCAGACTAACTCTCGGGATTATGTTCTGAGGATTTTAAGTCACATAATTTATCTGTTACAACATCAATGTATTCTCCCATCTTTATAGATTTATATATCTGAATCTCTACCTCTCTTCACTTCTACTCTGTTCAAAATGTTCAATCTAATTAATCCCCAAAAATGTATTACCTTGCATTTCTTTAAGCATTTAAATTTTCATTTGCTCAAGTCCCATCTGCTCCAAAGGTGCATATATTGTTTCTGAACAGCTTGATATAGAAAATATTAATGGTATCCATTTTTTCAAAATAGAGACTGTAATACAGTGATGTTTCCACCAGAGAGCACCAGCAACAAATCAAGGCTGGTGCAGCTCTACAATTGACTTTTGTGAAATCCTCTGACATATTTTGTTTATTTAATATGAGTGAAGGTGACAGTAGGGTGAATGCATGAGGAAGTTTTGTTGTAAAGGATTGTGCCGTCAACTCTTTGCATCTGATATTTCATTCCAGGTTTTGCAACTCTTTTGCAACAATGAAATGGTGTCAATCAGATGTCTGTCTCACACACAGGTCCACAGCTCAGAAAAAGTCTTTCAGCCCATTGAGTCCACACCAGTCAAAAACAGCCAGCGAACGATTCTAATCCCATTTTCCAGCACTTTTCCCATTATCTTGTATGCCTTGGAGTCAAAAGTGCATATCTAAATACTTCTTAAATTTATGAGGGTTTCTGTCTCTACCACCATTACAAGCAGTGAGTTTCAGTTTTCCACCCCTCTCTGGGTGAAAAAATATTTCCTCACATCTCCTCTATAAATCTGCCCCCCTTGTTCCCCCCCACCCTTGGTCAATGATGCCTCCAGCAACTGGAAAAGTTTCTTCAAATTTACCCTATCTACGCCCCTTATAATTGTACACATCTGAATCATGTCACCCCTCATTCTGCTCTGTTCTAAGGAAAACAACTCCACTCTGTCCAATCTCTCTTCATAACTGAAAATCTGCAGTCCAGGCAACATCATGGTGAATATCCTCTGCTCCCTCTCCAGTGCTATCACATCTCTCCTGTAATTTGGGTTCTTCAGTGATTGTAATGAGGTCAGTCAGGTTGGCCTCATAGAATATGAGTTCCCTGATTGGGGCTGATTGATTCAATCAGGGAGCCCTGAGATTCTGTTCACTCTGAGAGCTGGCTCTGAGGGACCTGAATCAGTTTCAAGGACCTCCATGTGTAAGTAAAGGGTGACTCAGTGATGGGATGCTGGCCTCTGCAGTTATTTCAATGGCAAAAAGAGAAAAACAGGTTCCTGAAGAAATTTATTTTCAACAGTCATTTTTGAATTGGGTTAAACGTTTCTAGCATCATGCTGTTATTTGGGAGGCTTGACTCATTTGATCTTGCTGCCGAAGACTGAACCCAGTATGTGGAAAGCATGTGTTATTTTTTTCTGGGCAAATGACATTGACTTGGATGGAAAACAATGAGTAATTTTCTTGACAGCTTGTGGACCTGCAGCATTTTTGGTTATTAGCAGCCTAACTTTCCCCAAGGTACCAGATACTAAAATCTTTAAAGAGTTGACGGATTTAGTTAATGAATATTACAACTCCAAGCCTTCTCTAATTCCGAGATGCTATCAGTTTTATTCAGCCATTCAAGAACGAGGGGAATCTGTATCGGGATGTTTGACTAGTTTAAGATAACTGGCAGAGCCAGTTTAACCTTCAATGAAATGCTGAGAGACTCTTTGGGATTAATGATGTAACCATGTAAGACCCTACTGGCTGAAGCCCAACTGGACATCAAACAGGCACTTAGAGAACTTGGACATAGATCTTAGATACTTGATGGACATGTACAAGGTAATAAGAGGCATTGATAGAGTAAATAGCCAGAGAGTTTTCCCCAGGGGAGATATTGCTCTCATGAGGGGTCATAATTGTAAGGTGATTGGAGGAAGGTATAGGGGGATGTCAGAGGTAAGTTCTTTATGCAAAGAGTGGTGGGTGTGTGGAATTCTTTGCCAGCAGTGGTAGTAGAGTTAGAGACATTAGGGACATTTAAGCGACTGTTGGACAAGCACATGGATGGCAGTAAATTCAGGGGTGTGTACGTTAGGTTGATCTTAGATTAAGATAAATGCTCGGCACAACATCGTGGGCTGAAGGACCTGTAAAGTGCTGTACTGTTCTATGTTCAATGTTCTATATTTCTCCCAAGCAGGTGTGTGCCTGAGAAGGGAAAAATGTGTGTTCCAGCCCCCCAAGTAACCTATTCGGGCTACAGAGTTGACAAGACTAGATAATACCTTTTGGAAGATAAAGTGAGGGTGATCAAAGGTTCCCCTAGCTCCCACGTCTACTAAAGCTTAGGTCTGTCCTTGGCCTGGTGAACTATTACAGAAGGTTCATGCATAACCTGGCCATCATCCTGGCACCTTTGCATTAACTCATAAAAAAGGATCAGCCTTGGAAATGGTCTCGTAGACAAGCCATAGCTTTCAGGGAAGTGAAGAAACAGCTATCATCCTCTAAGGTGTTGGCACTCTATGATCCCAAGCGAGATCTGGTATTGAGATGCAGTGCCTCCCTCTCTCTCTCCCCCACCCCTCGTATGACATTGGAGCAGTGTTAGCTCACAGGTGGCCCAATGGAGAGGGACGGGCAATAGCGTATGCATTAGGACTTTGGCTAATGTAGAGTGTAAGTACATCCAGATAGAGAAAGAAGGTTTGGCAGTCATATTTGGAGTCAGTCTTTATGGATGTAAATTTGTAGTAATAACAGACCATAAACCGCTGCTAGTTTTACTTAAAGGGGACAAGGCAGGGCTGCCCGCAGTTTCAGGTCAAAGTAAACAGTAGGCTCTAATACTAAGTGAATATAATTACAAGTTGGAACAACATCCAGGAGGCTAAGTAACAAATGCGGGTGCAATGATCCAACTCTGACTGGCAGATACATCACTGTGGTACTGCACTGGAAGAGTTGGAGTGGTTTTAAATTTTCTGGACACATTTCTAGTCAGAGCCAACAATATCAGACTTTAGATGCAGAAAGGTCTGGACCTGGCAAAACTATACTAGCTGATAGTGATGGAGAAACCAAAGGGCAGGCTCTTGGAGCTGAAGAAAGCAGGTCACAATAGAGGACTGCAAATTACTGTGAGGCGTAAGAGTGATTATCCCGAGCAAAGGTCATCACCAGACTCTGGCTGAACTCCACTAGAGTCATCTGGAGGTTTCCCAAAATGTAGATGTTATGTTTGGTAGCCAAGACTAGATGAAGATAAGCCTATATTGGAGGGGCAATACCCAGAGTGCCAACAAGAGCCAGAATTACCACCAACACCTCCTCCACATTCATGGGATTGATCAGGTAAATCCCTGACTTGGTTAAACATCGATTTTGCCAGTACTTTCATGAGATCGATGTTTTTAGTCATTGTGGGCACCCACTCAAAGTGACTGGACATGTATGGAGGTCATTTGTCAAAAACGGGGATGATGATAGAAAATACTTTTTGTAATACACAGACTCCCTAAAGTGTTGGTCACAGACAACAGGCCATCATTTACCAGCAGGGATTTCAGTATTTCCAAAAGTTGAAGGGTATGCTTAACATAAGAACAGCTTCATACCATCCATCATCCAATGGCCTGGCAGAAAGAGCAGTCCAAACTTTGAAGGCAAGCTAAAAGAAACCGCCTACAGCTTTTCTACATAACAAACTGTCTTGATTCCTATTTAATTATAGGACCACCCCTCAAGCAACTACAGGGGTAGTTCCAGCACAGTTGCTGATGGGGAGAAGACTCTACACCAAGTTAAATCTGAGCTTCCTGTACCTGGAGAGGGGGAAAGGGTGAAACAGCATCAGGAATGCCAATGTTGGACATAAGACTTCACTAAGCAAGAGAGATAGTTTACTTCAGAGGACTAAATTGGTGTAGGAACCACAGGAATATCTATGCATGGGTAAGAGGCATGATCGACACAAGGTCAAGCACAGTTATGTCTAAAGTTTGGGTCGGTGTGATGGTCCTGGACAAGCAGGTGGACCACATGAAAGCTGCAAACTCTCAAACGGTGAGGAAGCAGAATGTGACCGGCTTCTCGACAGACTTTCCAACTGTTCTGGAACCCCTGGGTTCTCTCTCTCCATCAAGCGTTGAAGATACCTCAGAATCTGGAATGCACAAGGTGGATGTCACCGCTTTGCTGCCGACGAAGAGAATGAATTTCTTCCAAGATGCTCTGTGCGAAAAAGGCGGGCTACTGTGTGTTACATGTTGCCTGTATCTCAGGCAGAATTGGAGGAACCTGACACTGTGTTAAAATACACCAGGAGGACCTACAAAAAAAAATGAACTTGCCTATGCTATTGGACTCAGAAGGGGAGGGATGTAGTGATTATAATGAGGTCAGCCAGATGGACCTTGTAGAATAGGAATTCCCTGATTTGGCTGTTAGTCTGGTTCAATCTGGGAGCCCTGGCTGACGGATATAAGCAAGAGAGTCAGAGGTTCTGTTCACTCTGAGCGCTAGCTTTGAGGGAGCTAGATCAGTGTCAAAGATACTCCATGTATGAATAAACAGTGTCTTGCTAATGGGGTACCAATCTCTGTGGGGTTATTTCAGAATCCAGGCACATCACTCCCATTTGTAACAAATGTGACAGTCAGGTGGGAAGAGGGAGAAAGTAGATTAACCTTATCTTTATTGTATCCATTTTACATTTACCCAAAGTATTTTCTGTTATTGCCTACAATTACAGCACCTCCATTTCCAGACTCAGATATTCAGTAAGTTTGCAAAGGCTGTATGGGCTGGTTTGGCCCAGGGCCGTGTTTCTGTATTTTATCTTCTGTGAAATCTTTTTTATTATAAAGGTTGTTTTCTTCAAGAAAGCTCTTAGATTCAGAAGATGATCACTATATCTCAAACAGTTTGCCAATGAAATTTTTCATTTAGTAGCCCTCCATGAATCTTTATTTTGCAAATTTTCTGGATGAAATTGCTTCCTCAACTCCCACCACACCAATACCTCATTCAAGCAGTTTGTCGGGAGAAAGAAAATAATGATAATGATTCTAGATGGCATCTTCAAAGCTGGCAAAATGTCCCTTGACTAGAAATAGTGGATTGACATTAATTTGGCCATGAACAAGGAAGAGTAAACAAAGACAGAAATTGCTGAAAGAGCTCAGCAGGTCGAGCAGTATCTGTGAAGAGAAATTAGTGTTAACATTTCGGGTCCAGTGACCCTCTGTCAGAACCGCAGTTCTGAGGAAGGGTTACTTGATTTGAAACATTAGCTCTGATTTCTCTTCACAGATGCTGCCAGACCTGCTGAGCTTTTACAGCAATTTTTACGTTTGTTTCTGATTTCCAGCATCTGCATTTCTTTTGGTTTCTATTCAGCCCCTTGACTATGCTCCATCATTTTGTAAAATCTTGGCCAATCTGATTACAAAGATACCTATTTAATAAGTACAGACGGTGGTAGGTGCCTGGAAAGCGTTGCCAGCAGAGGTAGTAGAGGCAGGCACGGTAGATTCATTTAAGGTGTGTCTGGACCAATGCATTAGTAGGTGGTGAGCAGAGGGATACAGATGCTTAGGGCAAAAGTTTTAGACAGTGGATTTGGATCGGCACAGGCTTGGAGGGCCGAAGGACCTGTTCCTGGGCTGTAAACTTTCTTCGTTCTTTGTTCTAAGCAACATATTTAGAGACATTTTCAATGTCGATATGTACAATTTCAAGTCCAAAAATCAATACTGGACTAAATGGGGTTTTTAATGTTTAAGTGAATGCTTCAGAAGCAGTTGTTTTGTCCTATAATGCACCAAATTATGTAGGTTGTTGTATCTATTCCTAACAGGATTTTACTGACATCTGGATCAGTACTTCCTGAGTTTTCTCCAAAGTCTGATTGCGTATTAAGCAGCCTTGAAATTCTTATCTCCTTTTATTATTGCTTTTTATAAAAAAATCCTATCTTATTTGTACATCAACAATTGTCTGCAGTTGATCAGCAAACATCAAAGGATACTGGCATGTCTGCTTTGAAATGATTTTCTTTTCATTTGGCAACTGAATTCATCTCCTGTTCGGAGACAGTAAATTCTGCCTGGAGAAAAGGTCACGTTAAGAACAAGGAGAGCCCTCCCAGAGCTCATCATTTGGCACAAACAGTTCAAAAAGCCCTTGTTCACATGGCAACGAATAAACTTACCAACATCACGCAAACGGGTTGCAGCATCGATTTCTCTAGGTTTTATTCAGCAGGCAGTCATTATGCACCAACATGGATCAAAGATCATTTTCTTCAGTAGCAGAGTGTGGTGATCATGGTTCATACACCACTTTATATAGTTTACAATCTGCATTGAACATCTGAGTCACATCTCCAATGATGACCCTTCAAAAAGAGTATGGGCTAAAATTGACGAATTTTTGCATTCCCACTCAGTATGTTTCCATTGGCATTGTTGCATGTTGATGCATATGGTCTTTCTCATTAATCTAGAAGATCACTGCTTTATCTTGTGCCTTAAGCTGATCCCTCTACATTGAGAGTTGCATCTCGTATGAGCCAAATTACCTCAGGGGATTCTCAATAATTCTTCAGGAGCTTGAGAGGGTAAATGCTGAGAGGATGTTCCCCCTCACGGGACAGTCCAGGACAAGAGGACAAAAACATCTCAGAGTAAAGGGGCACCAACTTAAGACTGAGATGAGGAAGAATTTCTTCTCTCAAAGGATTATGAGTCTTTTAGAACTCCTTGCCACAGAGAACTGTGGAGGCAGAGTCCTTGTCTATATTTAAGGCTGAGATAGATTCTTGATCAAGACCAAACGAGAGGGCATAGTTTAAAGTGAAAATGGCAAGATTTAAAAGGAACCTGCGGAGCAACCTTTACACACAGAGGGTGATTTATATGTGGAGCAAGCTACCAGAGGAAGTTGTAGAGTTGGGTGCAATTACAACACTTAAAAGACATTTGAACAAGTATATGAATAGGAAAGAATTAGAGGGATAGGGACCAAATGCAGGCAAATTGGACTACTTCAGCTGAGGATAACTGGTCATGGGTGAGTTGGGTCGAAGGGTCTAGACTCTATGACTTAATAAGGGAATCAAGGGTTAAAGTGATATGGCAGAAGGTGCATGTTAGGAATATCAAATCAGCCATAGCCTTATTGAATGGTGAAGCAAGCTCAAGGGGCCAATTTCCTGATCCTATTTCCCATGGTTTTATGGAACCAGTAGCTCAGTTGCCTGGATGGCTGGTTTGCAATGCAGAGTGACACCAACAACATGAGTCTAATTCTTGCACTGCCTGAGATTACTGTAAAAGTCCTGCCTTCTCAACTTTACTCCTTGCCTGAGCAAGTTCAACCACAGTCAGTCATCTCTCTCTCTCTCTCTCTCTCTCTCCCCAATGGGAGAGCAGTTCTATGGTCCTTTGGGACTATGGTGACACTTTCTACATTAAGTTACTGGTCTGGAGATTCCTGCACTTACACTGTCCCTGAGGCTGCTTACTCCTCATCACTAACTTTTTATAAAGCCCCATACTACTGCCTAACAGCGGTAGTGCTTATTCATTTCCATGTCACTCTATAAGGCTACTTAACACCTTATATACCATAGCATTCCCTTAATTACAACTACATGCAGTGGGTTCTTAAACACAGCTAGACAAAAGTGAGGACTGCAGATGCTGGAAGTCAGAGTCTAGATTAGAGTGGTGCTAGAAAAGAACAACAGGTCAGGCAGCATCTGAGGAACAGGAAAATCAACATTTTGGGCAAAAGCCCTTAATCAGGGATGAACACAGCTCTCTAATGTAATGTCTTAAACACGTCTCTTCACATGCTCATTCCAGATTGGTGCTTTCTCTCTCTTACTGATGGCAAGGTTATGTCATTAGTTATGTCTTCATTATATGTCGAGTCTCATTTGTACTTTTATTCCCCTAAATTTCTCTCTGATTGACTGTATTCTTCCCTGTATTTACATTTCCTTGCTCAGCCTTTGTAACAGTTAACATCAGCAATGACAACGTTATTGCAACTATTATTGTTAAGGCCATTACAACCATCTCCCCTACCACTCATCCACTCTCCACCACCCAAAACAAACCTCAAAGCCTGAAACACACATGTCAAGATGATCTGGAACTCACTTGAGGTTCTGATCTGGCTCATGTTAATTCAACGAGAGCGTGATGGTGTTGTATCTTGTCTGGAGAGGTTGTGCCTTGGCTGGGATAGTTGTACCACTCTGTACTCTATAGCTGAGTATAGATGAGGTTGTCTCATGTCCTGTGATTATATACTCGCTCTCATTTCTTCTAGTAAGATCAATGTCTTCCTGTTCCTTCTGAATACCTGTTTAGGTGTTCTGACAATATAAGATGGTAGTTAATTAGTTTATTTGATGACCATAGCTCCTGACTTCCTATTCCTTGCCAAGTCTTTCTCCTGTGGCTTTAAGGCTGACAAAGTACTTACTCTGCATGTACCGTTGGGTCATGTCTGCTGCCTTTTGCTGTGGCTCTTTTTAGGTGTTTTATTTTTTCATGGTCTTAAAATTGGTTTAAGATTGTTTTCTAAAACAGGTGCACACATGTTTTTAATCTGTTCCTCATTACCATTTCAATTGGCTAGTACCCATAATTTCATGGCGTTGCTCTGTAACTGAGTTGAGCTAATTTTCAATCTGGATTCACATGTCTCAGGGACTTCCCAATTTTGATGCTCGTTCCTCCTCTCTCTTCTAATGGGGATTGTATGGAGATCCTGACACAGGGTGATGCTTGCCTCCAAATCAGATTTCCTGAAATCCTCATTCACAAATTGATCTCTGTTGTCAAATATTAATTCTGCCAGGAAAACCAAATAATACAAAGTCACTTTCCAATGCTCTGATCACTGAATCTGCTGTAGTTGAATGATGTGTTGCCAATTCAATCCATCTTGAATGATAATTGACTAGGACTAAAGATATCTTCTATCTAAAATCAAACAAATCTATTGTTAGCCTTTCTTGTCGCCCTTCCAAAACTTGTGCTGAAATAATTGGCTCTGTGGGCACTTGACTTTGTATGGTACTGAATGATGAACTAGCATGATGAGACACAGCCCTGTATTGGTTTTCCTAATAACAGGTCATAGGGAAAACGCAGTGGAGTTGATCAGTCATGATCTCATTGAATAACATAACAGACCCAATGGGCTGGTTCACTGCCTTTATTCCTGATGAAGGGCTTTTGCCCGAAACGTCGATTTCGAAGCTACTTGGATGCTGCCTGAACTGCTGTGCTCTTCCAGCACCACTAATCCAGAATCTGGTTTCCAGCATCTGCAGTCATTGTTTTTACCTGAATGATTAGATTAGATTAGATTCCCTACAGTGGGAAAACAGGCCCTTCGGCCCACAAGCAGCCCACACCGACCCTCCGAAGAGTAACCCATGCAGACCCATTTCCCACTGACTAGTGCACCTAACTCTATGGGCAATTTAGCATGTCCAATTCACCTGCCCTGCACATCTTTAGACTGTGGGAGGAAACCAGAGCACCCGGAGGAAATCCACGCAGATACAGGGAGAATGTGCCATTTTCACATAGACAGTCACCCGAGGCTGGAATTGAACCTGGGATCCTGGTGCTGTGAGGCAGCAGAGCTAACCACTGAGCCACCATGCCACCCCCACTGAGTCACCGTGCTGCCCAATTACTGGCCAATTACTGTTCCTATACCTTTTGTTCCCCTTTCCCGCAATTCACCTCACTGGCAAACACTGGGAACTGCTGCCTACGATTGGCTGTGGCCTCTTGAGCAATGCCATATGCTCTTACGCTATCCTTCCATCTTGGTTGCTTATCCCTGTCCTCCAGCCCAGTAGGTAAATCCCATTACAACTGCTTTTTATACAAACAAAAGTGAGTGCTTGCAGTAGGTCAGAAAGCAGCTGTAGAAGTCTGAAAATAAACTGTTAAACAGTTAGAAATTCCATCAGCCAGCTTAAAGGATAAACCAGCATTAACTTATAAATAATCAATAAAACCTTTGAATTAAGATGCATCTGATGCCTTGCTGCACTATCTGTTGCTGATTATCACATGGTGAGTCAGGCACTGGGGCAGTCTTGACATATAGAAGAGTCCTAAGTGCATAGGACTCCTATTAAAATATTTTAATGAATGTGTTCAAATACAGCCAGTGCAAGCCTTGGACACTTATGGGGGAACACTATTGAAAAAGATGGGAGGTAACTTTCCAGCACGCAATAACAGAGACTGAAATCTTCACTGCCGGATTTGCATTTGTAAAGCAGTGTTGTCCGAATGAGTTGTTGGGTTATTGAGTCAAAGTCAGATTAGCATTCATCTTCTTTCTTTTTTACTTTGGAAAATTACTCAATCAGCTAGTTACTGGCTTAATCCAACTGTACTGGTGCATTGCATCCTGACTTGCTTGTAGTTATATCTTACAGATGATTAGCTGACTTGTTATGCTTGTCTGTCCTGCATCATTCTCATTCATCATTTCTCATCTACAACATCCAATTTTCAACAATGCCCAGATTGACTCTTCTTCCTACTGCCCCACACTTTGCTCTTTAGATCTATGGAGATCCTCAGCTCTAATCAAATAACCAAAGTCTGACTGACTATGTATTTATCAGATGACAACATTTTGAGTTATTTTTGCTCTTGCAGTTTCAAGCACCTCTCCATTTGTCTTTTGTGTATCAAATTTTAAGCATGCATCTTAGCATCCACACTAATATCAAAGGCCTCTTTTTTTCTTTCCACACACCATTATCTATTGTCCAGGTTTCTGAGATATCCAGGAAAGAGGATGTAATGCAACATCTCATAAGGTTTTATCTTGTTACAAGGTTGAGTCTGATTATTGATACATCCCTCATTTTCACAAAATTATTTCCAGCTATATCTGTCCTTCTTCTGACTTTCTCATTGCGTCTAGCATCTTCAATTATCATTTCTGATTAGGAGATCAGCAATCTGTTCATTCCAGTGTGACATAATTCACTTCAACCTTCACTGCACCTCCTTCTCACATATTTATCCTGACTCCCATTGTTTTTGTGTTCTTGATGTTCAGATTCAGCCAATATTCTAAACCTCTGGCCTACTTGATCCAAGATATTTTGTAGGACCTCTTCTGATTCTATGACTAGTACTGTGATGTTAGCATATAGCAAGATTGTTATAATCTTATCTCCAAATTATACCCCTGGAAGTTCATCTAATACGGTCAATATTTGGTGTGTGTACTTATTGATTAATTCTGACAAGAGAACACAGCCTTGTCATACTGCTTTGTTCACTAGAAACATGACTCATTGTCCCTCTTCTAGCCCAATGTTGGCTATTTACTTTTCACAACAAAGGCTGTAGATAAACCTCACATATGCACTGCCAATGTCACATTTTAGTGAGATATTGTAAGGCAAATCAAATATATCATATATTACATGGGGAATGTAATTTTAAAATAAGGACCCGAAGAAGGTACCAAAGATGTCCAGATTAGATGGATAGGGCATACTAAATTATCCCATAGTGTAGAGGGATATGCAGGCTAGTTGGATTAGCCATTGTAAATGCAGGGTTACAGCAATAGGGTAAAAGGGTGGGTCTGGATGAGATGCTCTTCAGAGCACCAGTGAGGACTGGATGGGTTGAAGGGCCTGTTTCTACACTGTAGGGATTCTGTGATTCTATGACTCAAAATATTAAGTCAGCTTTCTCTCTACGTATGCTGCCAAACTCACTGAGTTTCTCCAGCAATTTCTGATTTTGTTTCAGATATGCAGCAAATGCAGTTCTTTGTTTTATAGAGGTTGAAATATTTTGCTAAAGTTATAAATATGGTTTATGAGGTCAATCCAAAAAATTGTGCATGGTTTGAGTTTCCTTATCTGAGAAAGAATATAAATTCATTAGGTCCAGTTGAGAGAAGTTTCACTTGACTGAGATCTCATGTTATCTTGTGAGGATAAATTAGGCAGGCCAGACCTGTACCTATTGGAGTTTAGAGGAATGAAAAGTGATCTTATGGAAATATATAATACCATGGTAGGACTTGACAAGGTGGATGCCGAAAGGATGTTTTCCCTTGTGGGAGAGACGATGATGTGAGGGCATTATTTAAAAATAATGATGATTCATTCAGGACAGAGGCAATGAAGGCATTTTCTTTTCTCTCAGAGGATGGTGAGTCTTTGAAACTCTCTTGCCTAGTGAACTGTAAAGATGAGGGTCATTGAATATTTTTAAGACAGAGTTACATACATAGTTGATTGACAAAGGAATCTATTGGGATAGACAGGAATGTGGAGTTCAGGCCATAGTCAGATTAGCTATGATTCAATTGGATGCCAGAACAGACTTTATAGGCCAAATAGCCCCCTGCTGCTAATTCATATTCA
Organism: Chiloscyllium punctatum; assembly: GCF_047496795.1. Classification (NCBI taxonomy): domain Eukaryota; kingdom Metazoa; phylum Chordata; class Chondrichthyes; order Orectolobiformes; family Hemiscylliidae; genus Chiloscyllium; species Chiloscyllium punctatum. The sequence goes on from NC_092760.1 coordinate 84,615,201, forward strand.
AGATTTGAGTAAAGACTTGCAGTTTGGGTGCTGGTTGCCATAGTTGTGGGTTTGTTGCCAAGCCAGGAAGTTGATTTGCAGATATTTTGCCCCCTGTCTCAGTGACATCTTCAGTGCTTTGGAGCCTCCTGTGAAGCGCTGCTGTACTGTGTCTTCTGGAATTTATTTGGTTCCGTTTCTGCTGCTTCCGGTTGCCAGTTCCTGTTGTTCATCGCAGTGGTTGGTATATTGGATCTAGGTCTATGTGTTTATTGACGGAGCCCATAGATGAGTGCCATGCCTCTAGAAATTCTCTGGTTGTCCTCTGTTTAGCTTGTCCTATTATTATAACATTGTCCTACTCATATTTGTGGACTTTGTCATCTGTGTGTATAGCTACTAGGGACACAGGATCATTTTCTCAACAGAGAGAGATGATTGGCAGTGGATTTGATCCACAAGGTCACCACAACTCAGATAAGAGGTGTGGCTATGAAGAAGAGACCTTCATGGCAATCTCAGCAGATACAGCAAACCAGCCATCCAGCCAACTGAGCTAACTGATATCAGTAACAGAGTTATTAACTTTAGGTGATAAAAGTATTTGAATGCTTTTCCATAGTCTACGAAGCAAAATGTATTTTTGTTTTACATCCAAATATTCATTGAAGATTGTTTATAAGTTAAATATTCTTTCTCTTGTCATAGTCCATGTCCAAATCCACAATGAGGTTCCGCCACCTCCAAACAGACCCCACCACCAAGGATATATTTCCCTCCCCTCCCCTATCAGTGTTCCAGAAAGACCACTCCCTCTGCGACTCCCTCGTCAGGTCCACACCCCCCACCAACCCAACCTCCACTCCCGGCACCTTCCCCTGCAACCGCAAGAAATGCAAAACTTGCACCCAAACCTCCCCCCTCACTTCCCTCCAAGGCCCCAAGGGATCCTTCCATATCCGTCACAAATTCACTGCACCTCCACACACATCATTTACTGCATCCTCTGCACCCGATGTGGCCTCCTCTACATTGGGGAGACAGGCCATCTACTTGCGGAACGTTTCAGAGAACACCTCTGGGATACCCGGACCAACCAACCCAACCACCCCGTGGCTGAACACTTTAACTCCCCCTCCCATTCCGCCAATGACATGCAGGACCTTGGCCTCCTCCATCTCCAGACCATGGCAACACGACGCCTGGAGGAAGAGCACCTCATCTTCCGCCTAGGAACCCTCCAACCTCAAGGGATGAATGCAGATTTCTCCAGCTTTCTCATTTCCCCTCCCCCCACCTTATCTCAGTCCCAACCCTCGGACTCAGCACCGCCTTCTTGACCTGCAATCATCTTCCCGACCTCTCTGCCCCCAACCCCTTTCCAGCCTATCACCGTCACCTTAACCCCCTTCCACCTATCGCATTCTCAACGCCCCTCCCCCAAGTCCCTGCTCCCTACCTTTTATCTTAGCCTGCTTGGCACCCCCTCCTCATTCCTGAAGAAGGGCTTATGCCCGAAACGTAGATTCTCCTGCTCCTTGGATGCTGCCTGACCTGCTGCACTTTTCCAGCAACACATTTTTCAGCTCTGATCTCCAGCATCTGCAGTCCTCACTTTCTCCCACAATGAGTTTCACCAATTTCTGCTTCAAATGAATAATTATTTATCTATAGTATGATTCTAAAGATTATTTCAACATTATAGCTTATTTAAGGATGTGTGTTTCAAGAAATGCTTAAATGAGCTGTAATATTGAAATAATCTTTAAAATCATAATATAAATAAATAATTATACATTTGAAGCAGAAATTAGTGAACCTTTCAGAGGGTGAGGGTGGTATAGTGGCTCAGTGGTTAGCACTGCTGCCTCACAGTGCCAGGGACCCGGGCTCGATTCCAGCCTTGGGTAACTATTTGTGTGGAGTTTGCATATTCTCCCCATGTCTGCTCCGGCTTCCTTTCACAGTCCAAAGATGTGCAGGTTAGGTAAATTGGCAAAGCTAAATTGCCCATAGTATTCAGAGATGTTAGGTGCATTAGTCAGGGTAAATATAGAGTAATAGGGTAGGGGACTGGGTCAGTGTGGACTTGTTGGGCTGAAAGGCCTGTTTCCACACTGTAGAGATTCTATGATTGGCACAGCCCAGTACTCATTTCCCTTTCCCATTTACCCTTGAAATGACTGGCCTGCTCAGTAATTTCAGAAGGAATTAAGAATCATTGCTTTGGATCTGGAGTTCCATTCAAGTCATAGATAGAGTCAGAGACCAGATGATGAGAGATTTCTTTTCCTGAGGATGTTAGTGAAGAGGAGTTCTTTTTCAATCCTCCACAGTTTTCATGGTCACTTTTCTGAAACTAGCTTTGATTTCCAGATTTTATCAATTAAATTTAAATTCCTTGACTTCTCATCGTGGGATTTGAAACTATCTCCCTAAAACATCAATTGGGCCTTTGATTGACAAGCCTAATGATGTTGTAACTACACAATAGTTGCATGCTTTTAGTTTATGTTTCTGAGGTGGCTTAACATTAATGAGGTATGCATGTATCAATAGAATGTACCCTTTCATATACATTTCATAAACACTGTACTGATTGTAATGATGTCAGCCAACTGAACCTCATGGAATATGGGTTCCCTGATTGGGGCTGTTAATCTGGTCCAATCAAGGAACCCTGGCTGACATTTAAAGAAAAGTGAGTGTCAGGGATACTGACACTGGTACTGAGTCTGAATGAGGCAGAACTAAAGTCAAGGATTGTTCATCTGTAAATAAAGGAAGACTTGGTGATGGGATACCAGTCTCTGTGAAGTTATTTCAAAAAACGTTTGCTATCATTTCTTTTCCTGTTCCATGAGGGTCTTTTTTTAAATGTACTAAATGTCACTTCATCTGTCGTGGATCATTTTCAGAACACATGAATTACAAAGCAATCCTTAAATATGAATTTTTGTTTCAGTGGGTCCACTATTCACTCTGTACCTTGAGGGCTCCCTTACTTTGGATGTGAGCTCTGAATTGTCTCTTTCCTTATTACCAATCCTTGTGCACATTGGAATGGTGGTTTCCTCACACCACATCAGCTGAATGCTGTGTACCTTAAAACATGTGGCTAACCAAAATTACAATCATTTCTCATATACTTTACATTTTACTTTTAAATTCACATGTCACAGTTCACATTAACTCTGACTTTTCATTTATCTATAGACTTCAGTTATTTACCCTTTACAAATATCAGTACTGTTTTGGAATCAATCCAGTACCTCATACGTGTGTATCTCTGACAGAAGCCAAAGCCCTGACCTTTCCATATCTCAGGTATTAATTACCATAGTGCACCAATTGGGACTACTAGGTAGAACTTAGAATTTAACAGCCTACTCCAAAATCACCAAGTAGTTTTGAAAGAATGTCAAAGTCGTTTTTTAGAATAAAGAAAAGGTCAGCAAAATTACTTTCTATTAAATCAATGATAAATATCAGAGTATTCTGGGCTCTTTCTCAGATGTGGACTTTGTCAGTTAGTACACAACCATTGGTACAGGCCATACTGCCAATTAAAACCTAGAGATCTGGACAAATATAAGTGCCATTGCATTTGCACCTCACTGAAGCATTTTCCAGACTGTTTTGTCTTGTGCACTGTGTAGTTCTTTAACCATTTCAATCATAGGAGCAAAAGATTACTTCAGAACTTAAAACTTCTGTCTTTACAAGAGAATGTTAATTGAATTGAAACGAAGTCATGGGGCAGCACAGAGGCTTAGTGGTTAGCATTACAGTCTCATAGCACCAGGGAACCAGGTTTGATTCCAGCCTCAGGCAACTATCAATGTGGAGTTTGCACATTCTCCCGTGTCTGTGTGGGTTTCCTCCGGGTGCTCTGGTTTCCTCCCACAGTCCAAAGATGTGCAGTCAGGTGGATTGGCCAAGCTAAATTGGCCTTAGTGTCAGGTGCATTAGTCAGAGGGGAATGGGTCTGGGTGGGCTACTCTTTGGAGGGTCAGTGTGGACTGGTTGGGCTGAATGGCCTGTTTCCACTCTGAAGGAAATCTAATTATCGAGTAATATAGTACAGACAGAAGATCTCCAAATCTGCTCTGGCACTTTGGAAGACCCAGCCAGTTAGTTTTACTTTCTGGCTTTTGCTCACCTCCAAGCACTATTTTTTCATCTTTAAGCATTTATCTAATTCACCTTTGAAGGCTACTGTTAATTTATTTTTATCTCCCTATCAAGCTATGAGTTTCAAATCCTAACACTGTCACCTATACTGGTTGTTCTGCTGTAACACATGTTTTATTAACGCAAGTTCACGATAACATAACTGATGAATTGGGAACACTGTTTCTAAAGCATGAATTTTTAAAGCCTGAATTGGTTATTACACGATTTTGGCACCATTAATTTAAATAGTGCTGCTATAGGCGATTTTCTAATAACACGGAATTGCATGAGAATGCAACTACCATCAGACCCTATGCAATGTCATGGTATCAGGTAAAGTAGAACATAGAACATAGAACATAGAAGAATACAGCACAGTACAGGCCCTTCAGCCCTCGATGTTGCGCCGATCAAAGCCCACCTAACCTACACTAACCCACTATCCTCCATATACCTATCCAATGCCCGCTTAAATACCCATAAAGAGGGAGAGTCCACTACTGCTACTGGCAGGGCATTCCATGAACTTACGACTCGCTGAGTGAAGAACCTACCCCTAACATCAGTCCTATATCTACCCCCCCTTAATTTAAAGCTATGCCCCCTGCAGATTTCTGCAGACACACTCCAACTGATAATTCAGTAATGCTCCATGTAGAGCATTACTAGGAAGAAGAACTAAGGATGGCAGGTGTACTCAGGGAGAGAGTAGTTCAATGTCCATCACCAGGACCGCCTTCATAGCATACCACTTCCTGAGCTGGCCAAGTCCTAAAGGACTCGGTAATGATCCCATGGTAGTGCAACTGCTTGGACAGTCTGCATACATCAATTGGCAAGCAGACCCATTCATTACTGGTTCTGAATGTCTGACAAACCTGGAGATCTGCACAGCAACAGGAAAGCTTACAGGCAATATAGCTCCTTTACCTCAACTGCAGCAAGGGAAAAATGAAAAGGGAATATCTACTTCATTCAGGAAATGTGGGCTTCATCACATTTATAAACCATCCCGAATTGCTCTTGAGAAGATAATAATGATCTGCCTTCTTAGTGCTGCAGTTCATTTGGTGTTAGGACTGCTGTTAGGGAGGGGATTCCAAAATTTAATACTTCAGAAAACGTATTGGAAATTATGGGATAACTCTCTTCTGACCATATCTATCAGAAAGGATAATGGTTATTGTTGTTGGAAGACAATTCATCTTAGCTCCAGGACATCTCTACAGGAATTCCTCAGGATAGCTTCCTCAGCCCAACATCTTCCATTGCTTCATCAGTCCATATTTTCATCATAAGAGCAGAAACTGAGGTGGTTTCTGATGAAAGTACGTTGTTCTTCATCATTTATAACTTCTCAGAAGCCAAAACCATCCGTGCTTATTGGAATCAATTTGTCAATGCTGGACAGGTCAACAATAGTGGGAAATCATGAAGTGAGCCATATGGCTCATCCAGTTGAGTTTCTGGTCAATAGTAAAACCCAGAATATTAATAATTTGTGATTCTGTGTTGATAATGCTATTGAATGTCAAATATTGTGCAATATTCAGAGTGTGGCACTGGAAAAGCACAGGAGCTCAGGCAGCATCTGAGGAGCAGGAGAATCAATGTTTGGGGCAGAAGCCCTTCATCAGAAAGCAAGACTCACTTTCTCCCTGTACAATATCTAGTCTTGGTTTGATAAGTGATAAGTAATATTCACACCACGCAAGTGCCATACAATGACAATCATCAACAAGATCATCACCATTTGACATTCAATAGCATTATCAACACAGAATCACAAATTATTAATATTCTGGGTTTTACTATTGACCAGAAACTCAACTGGATGAGCCATATGTCTCACTTCATGATTTCCCACTATTGTTGACCTGTCCAGCATTGACAAAGCATAAGTCAGGAGTGTGACGGACTACTCCCCAGTTGTTTTGGTGAGTGCAGCTCCAACAACTTTTGACACCATCTGGGGCAGGACTTATACATTTAATGGTAAGGTGCTGAGGAGTGTTATCAAGCAAAGAGACCTTATAATACAGTTTCATTGAAAGTGGAGTCACAGGTAGATAGGATAGTAAAGAAGGCATTTGATATGTTTTCCTTTATTGGTCAGTGCATTGAGTACAGAAGTTGGGAGGTCATTTTGTGGCTGTATAGGACATTGGTTTGGCCACTTTTGGAATACTGTGTGCAATTCTGGTCTCCTTGTTACAGGAAAGATGTTATGAAACTTGGAAGGGTTCAGAAAAGATTTACAAGGATGTTGCCATGGTTGGAGGATTTGAGCTATAGGGAGAGGCTGGGGCTATGTTCTGGAGGCTGAGGGATGACCTGATAGAGGTTTGGTAAAATCATGAGAAGCCTGGATAGGGTAAGTTGTCAAAATCCTTTCCTCTGGTTAGGGGAGTCCAAAACTAGAGGGATATGATTTGATTTAAGATGAGCGGTGAAAGATTCAAAAGGGACCTGAGGGACACAACTTTTTAACGTAGAGGGTGGTGTGTGTATGGAATGATAGAACATAGAACATAGAACAATACAGCACAGAACAGGCCCTTCGGCCTACGATGTTGTGCCGAACATTTGTCCTAGCTTAAGCACCCATCCATGTACCTATCCAATTGCTGCTTAAAGGTCATCAATGATTCTGACTCTGCCACTCCCACAGGCAGCACAATCCATGTCCCCACCACTCTCTGGGTAAAGAACCTACCCCTGACATCCCCCCTATACCTTCCACCCTTCACCTTAAATTTATATCCCTTTGTAACACTCTGTTGTACCCGGGGAAAAAGTTTCTGACTGTCTATCTATTCCTCTGATCATCTTATAAACCTTTATCAAGTCACCCCTCATCCTTCGCTGTTCCACTGAGAAAAGGCCTAGCACTCTCAATCTACCCTTGTACGACCTATTCTCCATTCCAGGCAACATCCTGGTAAATCTCCTCTGCACCCTCTCCAAAGCTTCCACATCTTTCCTAAAGTGAGGCGACCAGAACTGCACACGGTACTCCAAATGTGGCCTAACCAAGGTCCTGTACAGCTGCAACATCACTTCACAACTCTTGAATTCAATCCCTCTGCTAATGAACGCTAATACACCATAGGCCTTCTTACAAGCTCTATCCACCTGAGTGGCAACTTCCAAAGATCTATGAACATAGACCCCAAGATCCCTCTGCTCCTCCACCTTACTAAGAACCCTACCGTTAACCCTGTATTCCGCATTCTTATTTGTCCTTCCAAAATGATCTGCCAGAAGAAGTAGTGGAGGCTGATACGATTTCAATATTTACAAGGCCTCTGGATGAGTATGTGAATAGGAAGGGTTTAGAGGGATATGGGCCAAATACTGGTAAATGGACTAGATTAATTTAGGTTTAGAGTTGGACTGAAGGGCATGTTTCCATGCTGTTTATCTCTATGACTTTCTGACTATATGGCAAACTAGCACATGTGATTGGTACCACATCTGCAAATGCTCACTCCCTCCACCTCTGCCAGGCAGAAGCCATTGCATGTAACACCTACAAGATGCACTGCAAAATTCCACCAAGACATCAACAACATGTTTCAATCTCATGACCACTACCATCCAGAAGGACAAAAGCAGCAGATGCATATGAACTCCACCACCTACAAGTTGCCCTAAAACCTACTCCCTATCCTGATGTGGAAATATATCATCATTCCTTCACTGTCACTGGGTCAAAATCCTGGAATTCCCTCCTTAACAGCATTTTGGGTCTACCTATAGAACACGAACTGTAGAAATTCAAGATGGCAGCTCACCACCACCTTCTCAAGGGCAACTGGGAATGAGCAATAAATACTGCTCTAGCCAGCATAACCCATGTCGCATAAGTGAATTAATAAAGAAATCAGAATAATCGCTCATCAATAATTTCTACTCTATGTAAAGTGTTGAAATATTTTAAGTACTCACATGTCATGACCTGAACTGTGGTGATAAAAACATAAGGGCACTGGGATACATTTGACATAGTTTGCAGTGTAAAGTAGATACAGTGAAGGAAGCCTGGATATGGTCCAGATCTTGTTGCATTTGGGCACGGACTGCTTCAGTATCTGAGGAATTATGACCGATACTGAACATTGTGCAATTGTCAGCAAACATGATGTTTGGACAAATAAGGGCGGCACAGTGGCTCAGTAGTTAGCATTGCTGCCTCACTGCCTCAGGGATCCGGGTTTGATCTCAGCTCTGTGGAGCGTTTGCACATTCTCCCTGTATCTGCGCGGGTTTCCCTGGGTGCTCTAGTTTCCTCCCACAATCCAAAGATTAGCAGGTTAGGTGGATTGGCCATGGGAAATGTGGGGTTACAGGGATTGGGTGGGGGTATAGGTCTGGGTAGGATGCTCTTTGGTGGATCAGGTGCTGACACAGCGAGCTCAATGGCCTCTTTCTGCACTGTAGGGATTCTATGACATTTATAGATTCAAATCCTGTCAGAAGGAATGGGATAGAAGACTCCCATCTCAGTGTTTTAAGAATACTGCATAAAGTTATTTTGTTATTAATGCATTAATGAGCTTATACTTCATCCTCTCATAATCCTAGCCACCCTTCACCTCATCAAAAAATATATTGAGAAAAAAACTTTTTTTTCCCAGGAAAATATCAATGCATATTTCTAAATTGGGTTTGAGAAGATACAGGAATTTAACAAATAAACTGCTATCAAGTAATATGGCCAAGCATCCAACAATATAGAAGGAGCTCTTCTGGTACAGCGTTAGTGTCCCTAACTTTGAGCGAGAAGGCATAGGTTCAAGTCCCATCTTCTCCAGCTGTGGGTCATAACACTCCAGAACAGGTTGATTTCAAAGATATTCAACAATCTAGGCACTAATGTCAATGAGAGGATTTTCTCAGCATTGCAATGTAGTGTAGATCAAAGCCAATGACACAGACTGGAAGAACTCTAGAATTAAGAGTCTAATGAAGACCATGAAATCATTGTTGATTGTTGGAAAAACTTATCTGGTTCATTAATGTCCTTCAGGAGAAGAAACTGCTGTCCTTAACTGGACTAGCCTATATGTGACTTTAGACCCACAGCAATGTGGTTGACTCTTAACTGTCCTCTAGGCAGTTAGGGGTGGGCAATAAATGCTGGTCGAGCCAGAGATGGCCACGTCCCGTGAATGAATATTTTTAAAACTCAGTCGCTATATTGGCTTCTGGTAGTTCATGAAGGCTCTGCCTCCTCACCTTATCCCATGCTCAGGAAGTAGTTACTCTGTAGGTATAGGTAGCTACTTGTCTCTCTCTAATGAAAAAGATGACTGTTCTTACACACCGTATTCAAAACACACCGCCTCCACCATCTACTGCGGATATTAATATGATGTTTAAAAATCTGTCAAAGTTCACGTAACTTTTTATCGTAGGATGTTTTAACCATTCAGATTTTCAGCACCTTGCTTTTTAGTACCATACTTTATGACTCAGGTACTGAGGTTTTAGGCCTGAAGGATGGGGAAGAGATCAACACACGTGGTTATGGATTTAATAAGCACAAGTCCAGGAAAAGTGAAAACACTATTCGATCCCTTGCGACAGAAGGTGGTGAGAATCGAAGCATCAAACCTACAGCATTTTACAGTGTGTCAACTTAAGCTCCAACTTCAATTTGAAATCCCATACAGTATACAATAAATCACAGGATCCTACAGCATGGTACTGTTAACCAGACTAGTTGAAGGGCTTTTGCCCGAAACGTCGATTTCGCTGCTCGTTGGATGCTGCCTGAACTGCTGTGCTCTTCCAGCACCACTAATCCAGTATTTGCTTTCCAGCATCTGCTGTCATTGTTTTTACCTCTAGTGTGAAAATGAAGCAACGAATAACTAAACCTAATTTGTGTGTGATGAGGTGTATTTTATTGCCATGTAATTATAGTAGTGTGGCCTCCTTTCATTGGGAACACAAGTTATTGAGCAGCATGCTCGGTTAATGCAGTAAACTGCTGTTCCCATTCTGCAAGAAGGCATTCCACAGATGACACAGCTTGAATTTTGTTAGTTTGCAATCTTTTCACCCCTTGCCCTTACTGCAGCCTACATAGAATAAATATTGGGAGACTTCACTGTCAGAATGCAAACTGACCATTTTGATTTTTTTTTCACCTGGAAAGTGAAGAGTCACCATTATAACACTTCCCCAGGCTACAAAAAAATGCAGGAGCGTAACATTTTAATAGGGACAAAGAGGAAGTGGACTGTGAATCCATTGGGATTCCTTGCATCATTTATTGCTCTGTGTGTGATGGAGAGGGTAGAAAATAGGAAGTGAAGCCACAGAAATTGCAAACACAACACTGGCTGCTCTGTGCAAACAGGATTTACAAGGTACACTTATACAACCATCTGTTGTTAGTTATAACACGGTTTAAGAATGTTGCCAAATTTATGAAAGTATCAGTACTCAGTGCATGGTTGTCTGAAACAGAATTGAAAAGCTAAAACGTCTTTACTAACTCCCATCAATTGAAGAGCTCTGTAAATTCCTCATGGGTCATTGCATTTTCCTGGAATATTAATTTGATCATGTAATCTGTAATCAGATACAGTCACAGTCTGAGCTTTCTTCCTCAGTGCCATTGCAGCTGAATTTGCAGTGAAATCATGTGAAACGTAAAAATACATAACACAGTTGGGTTAAGAATAAAATGAACTAAACTGTCAAACGAAAACATAGAACGCTTCTAATTAAGTTGAGTAGGTTGAGTTCCAAGAAACCGACAGAGAAAATGCAGGAGGAACCCAGCAGGTCTGGCAAAATCTTTGGAGGAAGAAACAGCATTAATGTTTCAAGTCTGGTATGACTCTTTTTCAGCATGTCTTCTGTTAAGGCTGCAGACTTGAGTATTGCTGAGAGAAGGTGCATTTTTCATCTTGCACTCATCAGGACAATTTGCAAGAATACCAATTTAAGGGCAAAATGATCATCTATTCTGCATGAGAAATTGGCAAGTCATCTTTGATTGACAGTTAGCTTCTAGGCTTTTGTTTCAAGTTTAATCCAAACAGGTTGATTCTGATTAGTTAGGACATTGTCCTGAGACTTTAACCAGCCAATGGCTGTCATCAGTTTTGTTGAGTTGAAATAACCACAACGTATGTAACTCTTCTGTCTGCAGGAGCCTGTACATTATTATATGTGGCTTTCAGCAGATGAAAATGCACCATGCTGCGAGCCTGACTAACAATCTAAAATAATAGATATTTTACAAATGCTAGACTGGCACTGGGAGCTTGGGGTTTGACTCTGCAGTTATGCTGCGTGACCTCGTTTTCTGGCCACTGTATATTTCTTGTTTGAGAGTTTCTTTGACAATTGCACTGTCCTTGGAGTCAGTTGAAACCCAACTTCTTGAGAACTGTCATGTCTGTTGCACTGCCATTCAAGTTGACATTGCTTTCAGTGGCAGACCTAGGAAGTGAATAATGCATTAAAAATATTTCAGTTCTTCTCCACTGGAGTCCCATTGAATCAGGAGCTTGACACATTAGGCAGTCTATAAACGAGTTTGAATTATACTTCAGTAAAGAAATTTTTCAATTGTCATGATGTAGAAACAGAGTTATGTTTCATAACAAGAGTTTAAAATGTAAAAGCCTTGGGATAATGGTAAGTCTAGTCAAACTTTCACAGCATCTCAGTTACAGTGTGGAGGATTTACAATATACTGGGAGTATTAAAGCCTCAAAGAGAGGGTACAACAAAATTATCACAAGAATACTGCTTGTATGAGTGATTTTTAAAATAATGTACTATTTCACAGCGTGTAGCCATTGTTCTCAAGTGCAGCTAGGAATGGGCAATAAATTTTGGCTCTATTAATGATACCCACATGTCATGAATGAAGATAGAGGGAAAACAATATGTTTCTGACCCCTCCATGCCACTCTTACACACAGGCAGGAGGATCTGCGCAAATATTGTTTATGAATTTAAGGGCAACCATCAAGGTGCAAGGAAAACCAGTGCAAGGAAAACTGGCTCAAAAACAGAAATTACTGGAAAAATTCAGCTGGTCTTGCAGCATCTGTGGAGAGAAATCAGAGTTGACATTAGGGTTGAGTTACCCTTTTTCAGAACTGGCTGCTGGTTTTCTCAATAGACCTGATGGAGAGTTTAGTACACCTCTTCAACAGTATCCTTTATCATTATTGTCTGTCATGTTCCTCAGAATCCGGAGCCCCAGACAGGAATAGCATCAGAACCAGAGGAAACACTGGATGAGTAGCATCTTCAAAGGAGCAGGGTGGGCATGAAGTGCTAAATAACTATCAGCTCATGAAGGTAGCAAAAAGCTAAACAACTATCAGCCAGCTCCGAGACAGATGTGCAGTGAGGAAACTCATGACTGTCCGATTGTCAGGTGCTCCACAAGAGGACAAATGCAAAGGGACTACAGAGCCAAAGCATTATCTCTCAGAGTAGCATGGCTGACCACTCATAAGATGGCCTCACTGACTGTACCTGTCAGCTCTGCAATGCCTTTTCTCAAAACAGTGATACAGAACTGTGTTTTCCCAACAACACTTTTCTCCATTCGTATTGTTTTTTTCTGTCTGCCCCCTCTGTGTACCTGCTTTTATGTGGGGTGTTCGTTAAAAGGAATACAGTTTAAGTTGTATCATACATGAATTTCTTTCTTTCCTGCTAGTGGTTAAGAAAATCAGTTTGGTGACAATTAAATCATCATTTTCATGTTACTGACAGAAACCTGGTGTGAATTTATGGAGTCATAGAGACGTTCAGCACAGAAACTGACTCTTTGGTCCAATGATTTGGAGGTACCGATGTTGGACTGGGGTGGACAAAGTTAAAAATCACACAACACCAAGTTATAGTCCAGTAAAATCCTTTGGTCCAACTCATCCATGCAGCTTTATTTTTATCCCATATCAGACAGTTAAGTAAATTGAATTTATTTTGATAGATAATCTAAATGTTCACATTTGTGGTACCTCTGATAACATTAGGGTTTGATATTGACACACTCTCTCAAGTGAGTCGTCAAAAGGTTATACCCAGACATACAACCTTAGTTAAAGATCATGTTGATATAGGACAGTCAGTAACAATGCAACAACCTTATTGCTTCAGCCTGGAGGAACAAGCTCCGCTAAAAACAGAAATTCAACACATGTTAGAAAATCACGTGAATGGTGTTCTCCAGTGGGTGTTAGAACCTAAACCACATTGGTTGATTAGACTCCTAAACCGGGGGAACATCCTTTTATATCTACCCTGTGAAGACTCTAACAAATCTGATATCTCTCAATGACATTATCTCTCATTCTTCTGAGCTCCAGGGAATAATGGCCAATATACTCAGCCTATCATCTTTGGACAAACCTGTCATCCTAGGAACCATTCTGATGAACCTTCCCTGTACCACCTCTGAGGAAAGTACCTCTTTTCTTGGTAAAAGAGACCAATGCAGTGCGTAGCACTCCAGGTGTGGGCTTAGAAAAACCCTATACAATTGCAGTTAGATGTCTGTATTCCTATACTCCAATCCCCTTGAAATAAAGACAACCATATCAAATACCTTCTGTCATGATGTGTTGCCTTAAGAGGAATTTTTTTTGTCCTGATTCTCTCGAAGAGGGATGTTATCAACCTCATGCCTTGGTGTCTGATCCATGGAAAGCAGAGGAAATAGCTTTGGGTTTGTATTCATAGAAAAAAAAGAAGCATCTGTGGGTGGAATCAAGCTCACACAGACCCAGAGTTTTAGTTTTGTTTTCAGGGGTTGACGTTGGGGTGTTTGGAGTTGAAGCTGCTAGATACAGCTTTCTCTCTACTGCTGGAAATGCTAGAGATCTCTCTTGGCTGCTCGATTCATTCTGTCGATGTTCCTTCTCCTGGACTGGAGGAAATCTGTTTTGCTGAATTTGCCTTTGCCAAGGATATGTTTATTAATGCTGCCATATTGGAACAGTTGGTGAGTAGTAGTTAAATAATATATGATTTTTAAAAATGTATTTTAATAGAACTAATTATTTTTATTTTGTTTAAAGCCTAGTAGTGTGACCAATTGAATCACATCGGGAACACAGCACCTTACACTTGCATTTAAATATGATAAAAGTTATGGTTGAGGTTATTTCCTTTATATATTTTGAGGGGGTTTGGTCTAGTCTGTAGCACTTCCCATTATTTCACCTCCATGTTAGCTTTCTGTGTGGATAAATTAAGTCCCTCTGTACATTACCGTTAGAGGTTTCAAGCTTTTTAAAATTATTCTGCTCTTCTATTCTTACTCCCAAAGAGAATAACCTCACACTTTCCCACATTATACTTCATTTGCTTGTTACTTCCTCCGTAACCTGTCCAGATCAGATTGTAACCTCTTTTCATAACCTTCTCATAGCTTCCATTGGTCCCTATTTGTGTATTGTCAACAAACTTGTTATGTTACTCTGTGTTCCTTTGTTTAAGAATTAAAACCACCACCAAATTAACAAAGCACTGAATTAACATATAAAGATCACCTCCCACCAAAATCACAAACAAAAGGGGGAAATGCCAAAGAAAGGATTAAATCACAATTGTGTTGCAGAGGGGCAACGATGCACTCCATTTCCAAAGGTGCCCTATCTCTCTCTCTCTAAAGCCTTCAAGGCTACTGATGGACACTGCATTCACGTTGTCCAAGGACATGTAGACACTGATGTAACTGAGGAAGACAGGGAGTAGTCAGGAACTATGACACCTTCGATGGCCTACAGTCTGGACCATTTGAGGACTACTATAGACACAGGAGCAGATCCATGAGGAGGTCCTATGTCTCGCTGCCCAAAGAACAGGAATGTGAGGTTGAAGTGGCAACAAAAAGAATGGTAAAGAATTTTTGAATAACTAAAACAGTGTTTGCACTCTGTTGCAAAAGGTGAAAGTATGGTTCACGGACTCTACAGCGCTGCAGAATAGATAGTTGGGCTGGGAGTCTTGTTATCACTTGGATCTGTATGTTTTGACCATATGCTACATCCTCTACTCCAGGTCCCTGATAGAAAAGGTGAGAACACCCACATAGAAAGCCCTCCACTGGGGACTTGCAATGTTAGAATGGATTGCCCAGGTGTTTCAGGAACAGTGGATAAGGAAAGAAAGTGGATGGTGTACAGCAGCACCCCATACAGAAAACCCCTCTGTGCCATTATAGGAAGGGCATAGAGGCAATTTCTGAGAGACAGCTCAGGCTCAGGGAGTTTCTGGGACCTGGGCCAATGTGAAAATCCATCCTGGGGTGGTATGCACAGACCGGAGACGACCGCACACCTGAAATTCCTCTAACTGGTGAATTGCATCAGGTCTGAGTGCCACTGTATTTGGGGGATAGTTAGCATCAGCCACAAACTGGAAATCCATTTGTCTTGGCCTCTCCGGTGGTAACATTCATCCCATTCTCCTGTCAGTCTTGTTGCCACGACACTCCCCTCTGCCAGTCACTGATGATGTGTTGATGGAAGTTGCCTAACGATAGCCATTCCTCCTGACAGGTGGATTGTTTCTGTTTCTTTATTTAAATCATTGGTACAGATTATAAATTACTAAGGACTCAGCACTCATTCTGTGGCATACCACTGTTCACAGCCTGCCAACTTGCAAATGTCCATTGTATCCCTGCCCCCTACTTTCTGTCCATTGCCTAATTCTCTATCCATAACACTATTTAACCCCAAATCTCACAAGACCTTACCTTTCCCATTAAAATTTTAAGGTATGATCAAATGCCTACTCGAAATTCAAGTAAACGGCAGTTCCTGGTTTGCCTTCATCCACAAAAAGCTCAAACAAGTCTGTCAAATACAATTTCCCTTCCATAAAACCATATTGACTTTTCTGATGTTTTCTCAGCGCATTATTTGGGCATTTTTACAAACAGATTCTAACATTTTCCCAATGACTGATAGCTACACCTAGACTGAAGCTTCCATTCCCTCTCCTTTCCTGAATAACAGATCTATATTTCAACCTTATAATTCAATGGGATCATTCTAGAATCAAGGGAATGTTGTAGAGTCATAACCAGCACATCCACTACCTCTGCAGCCACCCCTTTGAAAATCACAAGGTGATTAAGGAAATTAAGAATGGGCAATTAACACTGGGCTTGCCCGGGAGGCCCAAATCGTGTAAAGGAATAGAAGCATTTTAACTAATTACTAAAATTTTCTATTGGTCTGCGTTGCTTGAAGAAAAAGAATTACTCAGAAAGGTCATAGAGTCATAGTCATAGAGTTGTATAGCACAGAAACAGACCCCTCAGTCCAACTCGTCCATGCCACCCAGATGTCCTAAATTAATCTAGTCCCATTTGCCAGCATTTGGCCCATATCCCTCTAAACCCTTCCTACTCATATACCCATCCAGATGCTTTTTAAATGCTGTAATGTACCAGCCTCCACTTCCCCTGGCAGCTTATTCTATACACGCACCAACCTCTGCATGAAAAAGTTAATCCTTAAGTCCATTTTAAATCTTTCCTCTCTCAACCTAAACCATGCCCTCTTGTTTTGCACTCTCCTACCTTGGGAAAGAGACATTGGCTATTCACCCTATTCATGCCCCTTGTGGTTTATAAACCTCTATAAGCTCACCCCTTAGCCTCTGACACTCCAGGGAAAACAGCCCCAGCCTATTCAGCCTCTCCTTGTAGCTCAAACCCTGTAACTCTGGCAACACACTTGTCAATCTTTTCTGAACTCTTTCAAGTTTAACAACATCTTTTTGATAGCAGGGAGATCAGAATTGAATGTAATACCATAAAAGTGGCCTCACCAGCTGCAACATGACCTGTCAACTCCTATATTCAATGCACTGACCAATGAATACAAATATCAATAATTCAAACATTGCCGCTTGCTACTTTCTCTGCTTTATGTATTGTATGAAAATGTATAAAAGGTGGCACATTGGCAGTGATCATTCCATCCTGCTAGAACATCCATGCCAATACATTCCCATGATTTCCTTCTGCAATAGGAAAAATATTTATATAACACTGGGGGTCATTTAACAAAATAGAAGAATGTGGTTGCAGGATCAGTTGTTAATTTTATATCTAAGATAGATAAATCTTTGTTAAGTGAACATATTCAGGGGGGAGGCCAAAGGCAGGAATATGGAGTTAAGTCAGAGATAGTCATGATCTCATTGAATGGTGTAACAGGCTCAAGGAGTTGAATGGCCTACGCTTGCTACTATGCTCCCCTGTTAGGGCAGCACAGTGGTCCAGTGGTTAGCACTACTGCCTCGGAGTGCCAAGGACTTGAGTTCGATCCAAGCCTCTGGTGACTGGCTGTGTGGAGTTTGTTCGTTCTCCCTGTGTTTGTGTGGGTTTCTGCTGATACTCTGGTTTCCTCCCATGCTCCAAAGATGTGCAGGTTCAGTGGATAGGGCATGGTAAATTGCCCCATAGTATCCAAGGATGTACAGGCTAGGTGCATGTTTATTGTGGGGTCACAAGAATGGGATGGATCTAGTTGGGATGCTTTTCAGAAGGTCAGTGTAGATTCAATGGGCTGGATGGCCTCTTTCTGCACTGTAGGAATTCTTTGTTTATAATATTTGCCCATTACAAGCAGTACATCATTCTGAATAACATTTTGAATACTCTCTGCTGATTTGAAAGGCTTCATTCTGTAATGGTGTATGTTTTTAAACAAGCATAAGCCATCACAGAGCTCTTCATTACCAAGTCTTCAAACCTTGGCTGTACCCTTAATTTTGTTAGTGTCTGCTCAGAGAATTGGCAGATTAGTTGCCAGCATCAGCACTTCCTGTTTTCATTTTGATTGGGTGGTTACAGATGTCCAGATCATAGCTCTTGGCATCATGGGATCAAAATTTTAATAAAAACCTTCTACAGGCATCCAAACAACAAACACTGTGAGGCTGCAAATTCTGGGATCAATTTAAATGCAATATGCTCTTATAAGCTAACTTTCAGTGCAACTGTTCATGATTCAACATAAATTCAAGAAATTAAAGTTTCAATCAGTGAATTAGCACACAAATGTTTGGATCAACACTGAATCAAACAAAGATGGAGTTCAGGGAGTGGTGGGGTGTCAAAGTCAATTGAACATCAACTAGGATTTACATTTCAAGTTTATCAGTATTACATGGAGTTTATTTTTTTTAAATTACATTCACCCTACACTGATCTGCTAGCAATAAATTGGCTTACTGCTTTTGCACACTTGAATCTTTAACAGCAATATAATAATTGTTGAATAGGAAATGTACACAGTGCATCAGTTGAAGAGTCTTTTATTTCAATATAGTAATTTGAGTTTGGCCTTATGCTGAAGACCCACATTTGAAGGCAATGCTTTATTTGAAGTTTGTTCTTACACTGAAACTGGTTCTCATGAGTCATGTATCAAAATTATGTGGATAAATCAAAGCTTATTGATAATTGTCCATAAGACAATAAGTCATATGAAATAACTCCACAAAAGCTGACATCCCATCACCAAGTCACCTTTTATTTACGTGTACATTATACTTGACACTGGTCAGGTTTTCTCAGAGCCAGCTGTCAGAGTGAACAGAACCTCTGACACTCCTATTTATATCTGTCAGCCAGGGCTCCTTGATTGGACCAGATTAACAGCCCCTATCAAGGAACTCATATTCTATGAGGTGTACCTGGCTGACCTCATTATAATTACTGCAACATAGGAGCAGAAATAGGCCATTCAGCCCATCATGTCTGCTCCACCATTCAATGAGACCATGGCTGATCTGTTCAATCTTAACTCCAATTTCCTGCCTTTTCCCCATAACATTTGATTGTCTCACTGATTCAAAATCTGTCTATTTCAACTTTGAATATACATAACAACCCAGCCTCTCACTCCATGCAAACAATGTAGTTAGAACACAACTAATTGACAAATAAATAATCACAGTTAACCAACCAAGTATCTTGTGGTGCAGCAATAATATCCCTACCTCTGATTTACAATAGTCCATATTTAAGTCCTACCTCATAACATGAGGTCCATAGGCATGTTGTAAAATGCCCAAACAGGTTGCTTGCTGCATCAATCATTTTTAAACATTATGTGAATTAGTTCAGTCAATTATGTATTTAAATTTGCCTCAACTTAATTTCCACTGAATTCCCGGTTTACAGAAATAAAGCCAACAAATGATGTACTGCTATATGTTTGCAGTTAGTTCTGTAGAAATACAGACCTCTATTTTCAGCCAGCTTTCTTAACATTTATTGTTCATCAATGCTTTGTCTATTGGGAAAATTCCATTTGACTAAGGATCGGATAGTTCATACTGTTCCTATAAAACCATGATGTGGAGGTGCCAGTGTTGGATTGGGGTGGACAAGGTCAGGTGATGAAGGGGCAGCACTCCAAAAGCTTGTGATTTCAAATAAACCCGTTGAACTATAACCTGGTGTCATGTGACCACTGCCTATAAAGCCACATGGCCGAAAAGGAGAAATAGTGGGCGGATGATAACCAAATTAATAAACAGCATGATGTGATCAGTAAAATTTGAATGCTATAATACACTTAAAGAAAACTTTTCCCAAAGTTTTAGAACAAACATGATGAGCATAGGTGGGCTATTTTCAAGCAAAATACTGCGAATGCTGTAAATCTGAAACAAACTCAGCGAACACTGGAGAAACTCAGCAGTTCTGGCAACATCTATGGGGAAATAAAATATTTCAAGTCTGGTATGACTCATCTTCAGAACGGTATCAGTGATGTCCAGTACAAAATAAACTATTAATCCTTTTACATTTGCAGTTTTTGAAGATGAATTTGATTGGCATTGGTTGGTGTTCTGATTCCTGTGATCAAGGTCTTGGTGTTAATCCTCAGTGTAGTTTGTGACTCAAATCAACTCTACATTGAAACCAAAGTAAAATGCTCAGGATGCTGGAGATCTGGAATAAAAACAGAAAACATTGGATAAACTCATCAGCATCCATGAGAGAGAAACTGAGTTAGCATTAAAAGTCCAATAGGATTATTCTTCAGAACTGATGAGAGAGGAGGACAAATGATAAATGATACTACTCCCTTTACCTCTTTCTCTATTACTCGTTTGATCTCTAATCTCCCTCACCTTTTGTCCTTTCCTTGACCTCTGTTTCTGTCTTTTCTTCTATTTTGCAACAATATAAAACCATTCACATGTATAGTCCTCTTTAGTAACTAGAGACATGGCTCATTCTGGAGTACGTCTTCAGTACAATTGCCAGAACTTTGTCAGAGCCGATAGCATTTGCAGCATCCAGTAACTTCAACTGCTTCTGGAGATCTTGAAGACTGGCATCTGTGCAAGGAAGTGTTCCATTTCTTTCTTCATTTATCATTATCCAGTATTTAGTTCTTTCTTTGGTGAAGCAGAAGGAGGTATTTGGTTAGTAACTGTTTAATTAATCTACTCATAATAAGTAGTTGTAAATTATGACATGGCAAGGCAGCTCAGCCAAGTGGAACCAACAGCCAAAGGCTTATGCCAAAGCATGGGCAGACCATGTGTCCTAAGTAAACACATTACAGGAAATTTCATTGTCTACACAAGCTTGAGCTTTGGGCTTTTGAACTTGAGCAGGGGTTGGAGTCACTGTTGTGCTTTGAAGTAGCACAGAGCTACATGAATAGCATGTTTCGGAAGGTGACTACACTGCAGATTAATATCCAAGGATATTTGTCATTTGGTAGGGATGGGCTAAAAAGAATACAAAGTGGAGTAGTGCTCTTTATTGGGAACAAAGTAAGTATATATTAATAGGAAGGAACGTGAGATTAAAGGATCAAGGTATAGAATATGTTTGTATGGACCGAAGAAAAAATACAAACAGAACAAAATATTGGTAGAAGTTCGTTATCAGTCACCAAAGAGTAGTGCTAATATTTAGTGATTGTTTTATGATCGCACTTGTTGTTATTCCTAGAAAAGTCAAATCCCAGACTGAACAATGGCTTGACAGATGATATTTTCTTTTGTGGGCTTTTGAGGAAGTGGTGTTTAACAATAAAACAGATGCGTATTGTGCAAAAGAAATGAAGAAAAATTAGAATAAACCAAACTATTTACATACAATATGAGTTTAGAGATTTTGAAACACACTGTAAAATATATCACGTTAATCCCAACAGGAAACTATTATGGTACTCAAACAGCATAGAGTTTGCCCTTCCCTAGCCCACACAGGGTTTGATTTCACTCTGACTACAAATCACTGGCATGCAAATCTAAAGAATCTCCCTTGATTGTTCCCACAACTGATTATTGAACCAAGCACCTCTGGTCTGGGATTTTCAAATTATACTCCTTGGACTAAGGTAACCTATTTTCAACTGTGTTCTTCATTCCTCATGGACAACTGCTTTACACATTCAGATTCAGACAAAAGTCCCGAAGAACTGTCCAACTGTAACTAAAAAAACTTTTCTTCCCAAGCTATTTTTCCTGAGTTCTAAAAACGTCTGAATCTTCTGTTTGAAAGATTAACACACCACTTTATTTACATTATTTACTCATTGATTCTCCCAATGTAAACTAAAACCACAAACTTCCAAAGTCCCGCACAGAATTATTTTAAAAAAGACATCATCATGGCTACAGAAATTGTTACAAGTTCATCATTAAACCTCTTTAAATGCACAGAAATCCCATATGTTAGTAGTTAAAATTCAAAACGTAATCCCAATCCAAATTCTCAGGGTGACAGGTTGTTACTTGTAAGGTATAACAAGGATCAGTACTGAGGTCACAAATGGTAACAATATGCATAAAATGATTTGGGTATGTGTGCTAGCTTTAATATGTGGAAAATTTCAGATGGCACAAAACTGGATGGAGAGATGGTTTGTGTGGAACATGCAGGTAGTCTTCAAACAGATTTGGTCAGGCTAAGTGAATAGCATGTTTGGCACGAAATGTCTGTAAATGAATGTGAAATTATTCACTTTGGTAGGATGTGAAAATGTTTGCTTTCAAAGGGACTTGCGTCCCCTTGTTCCTGAGTCATTGAAAGCGGCATGCTGTGCAGTGACCAGTCTGGAAGGCAAATGGTATGTTGGCTATCTCCACAAAGCAATTCAATTGCAAAGGTTTAAAGATGTCTTACTGTAACTGCTTATAGTTTTGATGAAAACACAATCATAGTATTATGTATAGATTCTGGTTTCCATTAGAAGGAAGGAAATTCTTGTCATAAAAGTTGTGCTACTGGAGGTTCAACAGATTAACTACAGTGTGGAAATAGGCCCTTCGACCCAACAAGTCCACACTGACCCTCCGCAGAGCAACCCACCCAGACCCATTCCTCTACATTCACCCCTGACTAATGCACCTAGCACTACGGGCAATTCACCTAACCTGCACATCTTTGGACTGTGAGAGGAAACCCACACAGACGCAGGAAGAACGTGCAAACTCCACACAGACAGTTGCCCGAGGTGGGAATTGAACCCGGGTCCCTGGAGCTGTGAGGCAGCAGTGCTAACCACTGTGCCTCCCCAAATGGTGGGATTGTGTTATGAGGAGACATTTGAGGCAACTGGGTCTGTGTTAAGAACAGTTTTGAAGAATGTGAGGTGAACACATTGAAGCTTATAAACCTTTTATGGGGCATGACACAATGGATGCATAAAGAATATTTCCCCTAGCTGGTGACTCTAGAATCATGGGATATAATCACAAGATGAGAGTCAGGTTTTTTTTAAAACTGAGATGACGATGAATTTCTTCAGTCAATGGACTGTGAATCTTTGGAATTTTATAACCACAATGGATTGTAGCAAACTTAACCATGAAAACTCAAGGAAAGATTGATAAGTTTCTAGTGACTAATGACATTCAGGGATACAGAGAAAACGGTGGGATAGAGATGTTGAGGTCAATGACCAGATATTGAATGGCAGAACAGACTCGATGGGCTGAATGGCATACTTTTGTTCCTATATTCCTTGATCCTCTTTGCATTCATTTTCAGGACAGAAGAAAATGATTGTTGTTAGACAAGTTCTAATCGCTAACTTCTTTTCACCACAACTTCTGTTGTTTATCAATGCTACTTTTGTAAAAAAAAGTCTACCCTTGCTGCTTTGCAATTCCCAAAAATCCCAAACCACCCAAATGCCCTGCCCACCTTTACCTCTATCAAATTGAAACTATGCTTCACCAACTCATCAGCTATTTCAGCTCCTTCATCACCATGTCACAAAATAAACTGTGAACTCTTTATCTCAAATCAGTCTTCCCTTCTTCTTAGGACCTTCATACTTCAAAAAAAAACTAAGCAACATTTGCTAAGTTACTGTTTCCTGGTTAATCTTGTCTGTTTTTTAACTTCTTTATCTAAATGGTACATAGTCAACTTGTACACCTTTGTTTCTCACTAAGAATAAAAGAAGGTTCAATGAAGAATATTAATGGCATTAAGATTTTAGATAAAAATAATGTGTAGATACTCTCACTCACTGTCAAATCAGTACATTGATAATGTGCCAATGAAGGTTAAGTTCATTATTGAGAACTTGGAAGAAACAGTCCAGAATTCATTAGCAACAGTCATTCATTTAACAGTGGTTCAGAATTCTGAACAAAAGAAAGTACTCAGTGAAAATATCAGGTTGGTGAAGTAAAGGACATTCCTAAGATGTTAAGTATAATGTGATAGTGTACTATCAAGGAGCACGAGATCTCATTTAAATATTGGTTTACTTAAATCAATGTCGTTAGCTAGAAAGTCATTGAATTTCTGTCTTTACATTGCTATCTAATGTTACACACATTAATCAGCACACATATAATATTCAGGTATTAAGTGCTTTATTTGTAAGTAAAGTTGTGTGACTAATGGATTAAAATATGGTCAAAAATTTATTTGTTCCTGATTCTGTACTCTCAACCACAGGACTTCAGAAAAGATGTCCCATGGTCCAGTTTGTGTTAATTGCCTTTTCTTTCAAACGTCGTTCCCCAGGTTTTTTTTGTGTTCATTGAAGTCGATGTAATGCTGCAGCTTGGCCACAATTCCATAGCAACGCAGATTTTGCAAAGAACTGCACAGCTTGCAATACACAATGCCAATGACTGAGGCCATTAAAAAATGAAGAAGGCAAAAGAGAAGATGGGAACAGTATCCAGTCTTTCTCTCTCTCTCTTTGCAATACCAAAATAAGTATGAAATAGATTGATAAACTCTGATGCAATTAGCTATACCCTTTCAGTCACATAATTGATCAACACAGTGAACACAGTTCAATGAGATAGAAATATAACTGAATGTCATTATTCATGGTCCTATTTTGGAATTTCATATGACTCTGCATGAGATCTGGTGCTGGGGAACATTGACCAAGACATATTTCTGCATTCTTGTTGATGTCTGAAATTATGTGGCAGTATACCTGCAACACGTCTGGTATTGAATTTGCATAAACTTTCTCTGTCTGCTATTGTGGTAGTGAAGTTGGGAGAAATTTTGTACTTGATAGCCATGCATTAGCAACGCTTTCCCCAAGGGGGAGGCTTGAATTGTTTTTTGATTGCCTTGACAGTGTGGAATCATCTGCTCAATGGGCATTTGTGGCTAGCTCTTAAAGTAGGGCAGAAAACCTAAGATACCGATGGCCAGATAGAGCCAGAATTATGTTGTGGAGTAGAGTGGTGCTGGAAAAGCACAGCAGTTCAGGCAGCATCCGAGGAGCAGGAAAATCGACGTTTCGGACAAAAGCCCTTCATCAGGAATACAGGCAGAGCGCATGAAGGGTGGAGAGATCTCTCCACCCTTCAGGCACTCTGTCTGTATTCCTGATGAAGGGCTTTTGCCCGAAATGTCGATTTTCCTGCTCCTCGGATGCTGCCTGAACTGCTGTGCTTTTCCAGCACCACTCTACTCCAGAATCTGGTTTCCAGCATCTGCAGTCATTGTTTTTACCCAGAATTATGTTGAATAGAGAAGGAAAACAACACTTTTCTAGGTCGGGGATGGAGTGGTGATTGAGAAAGATACTCAGGGTCAGATCTTTGAGTGCTGATGTCAGCGTGCAGAACTTTTAATGGTATCAAGGGATGCAGGTACTTGATAGTTACAATGTTTATTTTTTTCTTTACAAATCTCAGACTTTGCACTGTTGAGATTGCCGTCAGTTGATCCATTTTCAAATTAATGTTCAACCTGTTGAGATTGCATGCCCAGCACTGCAAGACTGTAATCTTAGCACATCAATGAAAAAAATCTTATGGTCTCATGGCCTTATACCAAATGCTTTCTTCACTATCCTGTATACCTGTGACTCCACTTGGAAGACAATTTTGAATTTCATCATCAAAATTTTCCCTCCCTGAATATATGTTCACAGGTCTGAAGATTTACGATTTAGACGTTGGAGCAGACTTTTAAAGATTTCAACTTCTTCCAACCTCTCCAGGGGAACTGGGCCATGCCAGTGGAAAACCTTTTTATTTTAATCATTCGATGTTTCACTGGCATGGTCACCGTTTTTTGCCTCAGTTACACCAGAGAAGCTGGTCGAAAGGGCAACTTTTTCACGCAGAGGGTGATGCAAGTGTGGAATGAACTGCCAGAGGAAATGGTGGAGACTGGTACAATTGCAACATTTAAAAGGCATCTGGATGGATATATGAATACAAAAGGTTGAGAAGGATGTGGGCCAAGTGCTGGCAAATGGAACTAGATTAATTTAAGATATCTGGTCAGCATGGACGAGTTGGACTGAAGAGTCTGTGTCCATGCTGTACACCTCTATGACTCTATATCCTTTAGCCATTTAAGGAACAGAGTGCTTGATTACAAAAACCTTCAATATAACATCAGACTCAAGGTCTACAGAGCAATAGTGTTACCTTTCCTTCATTATCCATTGGTGTTTTGAAGATGTGGGTGTACTGTACCTTTAAGAGAGTTAAACACTAGCAGCAACAGCACCAAATGTTCTCAATAAGACACAATGTAAACATGTGGTCCAGCTACTAGGGTAGTAGTTGCCTGGAGACAAAAACAGATTTGAATTAGGACAATCAGTTTAAATTATACCCCAAAACAAATACCAAACTCCAATCCAGTTTGGATGGAGCATATTGACAATCTTAAAAGCCAATGACAGAATCCAATGCTTTAGGAGTATAAGTCCGGGGAAAATTGAACAGTCGAGAGGAGAAGTGCCCAGCTACCAGCATGTAAAAAGACTGCATGAAAAATAGCTCTCTTAAAAGTACCTTTGTCGATCAGTAACCTGTGAAGCAGAAAAGAAAAGAAGACTCAGAAAGATCCAAATAGGAGAACCGAAAGCTGCCTGGTATTGAGATAAGAAGTTTTGCTTTTGTAATTCTTAATCGGGAGTTTTATCAGGCCAGTATTTGATTAGATTAGATTGTGGAAGGGGTAGGTAAATGATAGGTTAGAGGATGGAGTTGTAAATAATTATTAGTTAATTATTCTCTGCTTTCCTTTAAGAAATAAAATTGTTAATTTTTACTTGAACTAGTTCTTGGCCTATTGAATTTCCACAGATTACTGCACGGGATAAATCTTTTCTGTGTTGCTGTTTAAATTAAGCAGGAGAGTTTACCCTATGTTGTCACAGTTTGGGGGCTCAGGTCCAGGATTTAAACTGGTTTCGACAGATTTGAATAGATTTGGGGATATGAAAAATCCCAGCAGATTTAAACACTTGCAGGTTAGTGTCCTAGATCTTTAAATAAAACATAGATGAGGGCATTTGTTTACTTTTGGTCACTTGTGGTTGTTCAAAATTAAAAGTGAGAGAAATGGCTCTTAAAATTGCTAAAGAGGTTCTGGGATCTGAAGATGATTCTCAACTTTGCCAAGAAAGTTTAGAAGGAAAGTAAAAGGCCATATTTTTAGAATTAGCAAGTAAGTTAGATTTGGATTTAATCAAGGACAAAGGTAAAGCTGAAATTGTAAGAGGTTACTCAACAACTTAGGTGTGTCAGAGAAACAGATAAGTACAGTAGATGTAGAAAAACTGAAATTACAATTGAGGAAAATGGAGTGAGAAGACAAAGAGAGAGGGAGGGAGAAAGGAAAACAGAGAGGGAAGAAAGAGAAGAGAGGAGAGAGAGGAAAGAGAGAAAGAGAAGGTTCTTGGCTGAGCAAGGAGAAAGATAAGAAAAGGAGAGAGAAAGAGAGAGAGTGAAGAGAAAGAGAGAGAGAGAAGAGAGAGAGAGGAAAAGAAAGAGAGAACAAGTTTTTAGTGGAGCAAAAAGTGAATTTGAACTTGAGAAGTTGTGACTTAGTCAGCAAAGTTAACAGGATAGAGTTTAAAAAAGAAAGTATATGTATATATATATATATATATAAATTTGTCAAAACTCTGCCACATTTTGATGAGAAAGATGTTGAATCCTTCTTTATTTCATTTGAAAAATTGGCAAGGCACATGGAGTAGTCTGAGGATTTATGGGTAATGCTAGTTCAGACTAAACTGTCCAATGAGGTGTCAAGAGCTTACGAAGAGGTTAAACAGGCTATTTTACGTGCTTATGAGTTGGTACCAGAAGAATATAGACAGTGGTTCAGAAACACAAAGAAGGAACCAGGTCAGACTTGCGTTGAGTTCGATAGATTTTAACATAGTCATTTTGATCGATGGGTATGTGCTTTGAAAATAGATAAGACATTTGAGGCTCTAAGAGAGATTATTCTGCTGGAGGAGTTTAAAAACCCACTTCCAGAGATGGTAAGAATTCACATGGAGGAACAGAGAGTTCGGGAAGTGAGACGGCAGCGGAATTAGCAGATGAGTACATGTTGGTGCAGAAGACAAGCTTCCAGCCAGAATTTCATTCTGTGAGGGATAGATGTTGGGACAAGAGGAGATCCCACACTAAATTAAGAGTAGAGAGCAATGGTAAGAATTTACCACAGGATAAAAAAGAAGCGCAAAAGGGCGGAAAGGGGGTGAAAGGTCTCAGGTGTTTCCACTGTGGTAAAGTGGGACACATAAGGTCACAGTGCTGGTCGTTGAAGAAAGGCACTGTGGGAAGAGTTGTGGTAAAAGAGGCTAAGCCAGTGGCATTAATGAAGGTAGTAGAGGAGACCCCAAGAAGAGCCAAGCACTGCAGGAGAGTGCACAGCCTGGGCAGGGGCTGGGTATGGAGTTAGTAACTGTTCTCTACAAAGAATTCACCTCTGTGGGTAAAGTTTACTCAGAAAGAACAGTAGGAGAAAGACAAGAACTTATAATTTTGAGAGATATAGGATCTAACCAGTCATTGATAGTAAAAGATGAATGAATATGCACTCTTTCTGATCTGCTACTCGAGAGTGTGATAATTAGTGGGATAAATGGACAAAAAAAATATCATTCACCTATGTAAGATTAGGTTGGAGTGCCAACTCAAGACTGGGGAAGTTACAGTGAGAGTTATTGACAGAGTGTCAGTTCCAGGAATCCAGTTTGTTCTTGGGAATGATTTGGCAGGATCCAAGGTGGGAATGACACCCCTTGTTATGGAGAAGCCCAAGGAAGACCAAGAAACTGAGGAGTTAAAACAGAAATATCCTGATATTTTCCCAAGCTGTGTGGTAACCAGATCCCACAATCATAAGTCACAACATGAAGCAAAAAGTAAAGAGAAAGATGAAGGAGTTGAGGTTCAGTTAGCAGAAACCCTGTTTGATGTAATGGTGCAGGAAAAACCTGAAGAGGCAGAGGGTCAGACAGAAGTATTTAGCCCTGAAAGGCTAAGAGATTTGCAACAGCAAAAC
Source organism: Chiloscyllium punctatum (assembly GCF_047496795.1). NCBI lineage: Eukaryota > Metazoa > Chordata > Chondrichthyes > Orectolobiformes > Hemiscylliidae > Chiloscyllium > Chiloscyllium punctatum. The sequence continues at coordinate 84,644,161 of NC_092760.1, forward strand.
AAGATGCTAAAAGATTTTATGTGAATGCATACTCTGAAAAGGAGGCAGAGAATATTCCAGAGTGTTATTATTTGAAATTAATTAAAGAATAATTGACAGGACTGAAGTCGGAGATCTCACACTTAGATTATGTATCGGAGGTGAGGGAGACACTAAATCAAGTAACTGAGTTAGTTAAGCAACACCTAATGAGGGCACAGTGTAGAATAAAGCAGGTGGTAGATAAAAGCTCTGAGACTCAGACATTTGTCCGAGGGGATAACATGTTAGTACTGTTACCAGTGATAGGAGATCCCTTCAAAGCCAAGTTTAGTGGTCCCTATCAAATTGAGAGAAAGTTGAGTTAAGTGAACTATTTAGTAAAGGTGCCAAATAGAAAAAAAAGGTATCGAGTATGACATGTGAACATGTTGAAACCATGTTATACAGGAGAGAAAGAGCTGGAGAAACAGGTGTTAGTTACTGCCCTGCAGAATGAGGAAACAGATCCAAATTATATGGATTTTGAGGTGCCTCAAAAAAGATTTAAAAATGAAGAAGTCCTTGAGGAGAGGGTTAGGTTAGTAAGCCAACTGTCTCATGAGCATAGAACGTGTTGAAAGATTGGTTACTGCAGTATAAGGACATATGTAAGAATCAGATTGGGAGGACAAATGCCATTGTACATGAAGTAGACGTATGGAATACTGCTCCGATAAAACAACACCCCTATTGGCTTAAGTCCTTTCAAAGCCAGACAGGTCCAGATGGAGGTAGAAGCCATGCTCAGTGAGGACATCATCAAACCAAGCCAGAATGAGTGGAGTTCGCTGATCATCTTAGTTCCCAAGCTGGATGGGACTCAACGATTCTGCGTGAATTATTGGAAAGTCAACACAGTTACAAAATCAGACTCATATCCATTTCCTAGATTGGAGGAACGTATTGAGAAAGTCAGGCAGGCCAGTTACATCGCCAAGTTGGACTTAATGTGTGGTTACAAGCAAGTACCTTTATCAGAGACGACAAAAGACATTTCTGTGTGTGTAACCCGAAATGAGCTATATCAGTTTAAATTAATGTCCTTTGGAATGAAGAACACACCCGCCACATTCCAAAGACTCATGAACAGAGTTGTGGCTGGGTTAACAAACTGTGCAGTCTGTTTGGATGATGTAGTGATCTTTAGTAAATCTGGGAAAGATCAGATGGTACAATTAGCTCTTTGAACAACTAAAAGAAGCAAAGTTGGTGATAAACTTAAATAAAACTGAATTTGCGAAAGCAGAGGTGACATTCTTGGGACATAATATCGGTCGTGGAATGTTGACCCCACAGAACGCAAAGACGAAGGTCATCGAGGGATTCCCACGACCAACCTCAAAGAAAGAGAGGCTTCAATTCTTCGGACTCAACGGATTCTACTGGAAGTTTGTTCCAAACTTCAGCAGTGTAGTGGCACCGTTAACCGATTTGCTGAAGAAGAGCACAAAGTTTCGGTGGACAGAACAATGCCAGGAGGCATTCGACCATTTGAAAACAATATTAACCGTCAAATAGTTTTAGCTGCACCAAACTTTTCGAAACCTTTTAAAGTTACCATCAATGCTAGTGACATAGGAGTTTGAGCTGTACTCTTACAGGAAGATGAGGGTGGGATTGAACTGCCAGTTGGTTACTTTTCGAAGAAGATCAACATCCACCAGAGGAAATGCTCTACAATTAAAAAGGAACTGTTGAGTTTGGTATGAGCCTTACAACATTCCAATGTGTATGTCACAAACAATGTGTCAGAGATGGTTGTGTACACGGATCACAATATTACATTCTTAGAAATGATTTAAAGACAAGAATATGAGACTATTTCATTGGAATCTTATGTTACAGACTTTTAATTTAAAAATCATACATGTTGTGGGTCGAACGAATATAATCACAGATGCGTTATCGCAGATTTAACTGATAGAGTTTAGTTGAGATTTGTCGTTATTTAATGTTTTATATATATATAGGTATATAGAAACAAGTTAACGTGAACTTATATTAACGTTATCTATATGTTAGGGTAATATGTTTAAAAAGTAGAGCAAACAAAATGCAGCCATCTTTTCATTATGATGGTTCAGAGTTGTTGTGAAGATGTGGGTGAACTATACCTTTAAAAACTAGCAGCGACAGCACCAAATGTTCTCAATAAGACACAATGTAAACATGTGGCCCAGCTACTGGGGTAGCTAGGTTAGTTAGTTGCCTGGAGCTGAAAAGTGTGTTGCTGGAAAAGCGCAGCAGGTCAGGTGAATTGGCCATGCTAAATTGTCCAAACTGTTCAGAGATGTGTAGGTTAGATGCATTCATCAGGGGAAATGTAAAATAATAGGGTGGGAGAATGGGTCTGGGTGGGATACTCTTTGGAGGTTGATGTGGACTTGTTGGGCCAAATAACCTGTTTCCACACTGCAGGGATTCTATGAATCCCTCTATACCAGGTACCATCCCAATGATTATTCTCTGAACTGCTTCTATTGAAATGATATAATTCCTTAAATAAGGGGATTGCAATTGCTCAGAGGGCTCCAGATGTGGTCACATCTGCACCGTGTACACTTGCAGTAAGATTCCCCATTCTTATACTCCAACCCCCTTGAAATAAAGAACAACGTTCCATTAGCCTTCCTGAATACCTGCTGTCCCATGAGCCAGCTTTCTGTATATTGTACTAAGTATCCCCAAGTCCCTTTGTGTTGCAGCAGTCTGCAAATTTTCTCCATTTAAATCAAACTGTGTTCTTTTGCACTTCTTTCTAAAAAAAACAACTTTGCATTTTCCCAACATTTTACTTAACCTAACAATATCTCTCTGTAACCTGTATCCCTTTTGCAACTTCCCTTTCAACCTATTCTGGCGACAGTGGGGAAAAGTGCAGACAAACCTTTACAAAGGCAGTCTTCAAAACCTTCCTGAAATAAACCCAGAGAATCTCTTGCTTGTGACCACCCAAACTGGAGAAGGATCATCTGTGAAGGTGCCAACAATCTCCAAAAGACTTGGGTGGAGGCCAAGCACAAACTGCAGAAAACCACAGTATCCCACCCCACGTGCGGCAGGGGATGTACGTCTAACGTTAGATTATTTCATCACTTCATGATCCACAACTCTAAAATGGGAGAAAGGCATCCTTGGCCGCCAGGACAATCACAGACAAAGGAGAGTCCATACAGTGCAGAACTAGGTCATTCAGCCCATTGAGTCTGCATCAACTTTCCAAAGAGCATCCCACCCTACCTTGTAAGTATCATGGCTAACTCACATAGCCTCGACACTACACAGCAATTCACCCAACTTGCACGTCTTTGGACTGCAGGAGGAAACTAGAACATCCAGAGGAAACCCACACAGACACAGGGAGAGTGTGCAAAAGCCACACAGAGGAATTAAGCCCAGGTTCCCGAATTGTGAGGCTGCAGTGTTAACCACTGAGCCACTATGCTTCCCATCTAGTACCAACTACTATAATAATCTGGATTGGAAACACCTCAGACAGTGAGAAGGATTTGCTGCAGTGAATGAACAGGGCCTGTTACTTCTATCTGTCCCAGGACATATCAACTGTAAATCTTGTATGATTGGGATTACAAAGTTAAAAATTACACAACACCAGGTTATAGTCCAAAAGGTTTATTTGGAAGCACTAGCTTTCAGAGCACTGCTCTTTCATTGGGTGATTGTGGAGCCTGATGAAGAAGCAGCACTCCGAAAGCTAGTGCTTCCAAATAAACCTGTTGGACTATAACCTGGTATTGTGTGATTTTTTTGCCTTTGTATACTTCAGTCAATACCAGCACCTCAAAATCATTGTATGATTGGCACTTCTGACTGGAAATTTTGCGATCTTCTCAATTACCTGCTGAAGACACTTGTCTTCCAAATTGGATTTCCCGATGTTTTGTCAGATACAGTGTGCTGGAAGTTATGATTGATAATTTTCTTTGATATAAGATTCAGCCATGTGACATTGTATTCTGCTTTACTTTAAACTGCTAATAAAGAAAAGGGAACAGGAAATGTGAATGTGTGTTTTGTCACATTCTGCTGACAGCGTTGTTCTTTGAATAGATTCCATTCTAATTGGCACTTATAACACATTGAGCATTGTGAGGAGATTAATTTGCACCTCTGCTTAATTTTGCTTCTTTCACTGTCAGACTTTGTGCCCCATATATTGGTGTGAAATTCAAACATGTTTGATCATGGAAGTAACTAGCAACGATGAAAGTGTATGCAAATGTGAACATTTGCAAATGCAAATAGATCTGCCAAGAAAAGTAATTTGAAGTGAAAAATTAAAATAATGTATTTCTTGATTTCTTTTTGTTAATTGAGGACACAACCTCAATGGTCAAACTGTTGACAGATGTCACCCAGCTCGCTGTCTGTGTTTTACCAGGAAGCTACTGTTAATACAATTAGCTTTTTTTCTCATTAAGTTCAAGGGTGTGCTCTCTGCTAGCTCAGCCTACCAATAGTGTGAAAACATTAGTCACAGCTAAGAATTTTTAGGTAAGTGATGTTCCTCTAAATTCATATTTCTGGTGTCTTGTGTCACCATTCCTGTTTATATATTAGATGTAGGCTTTTTAAAAATAATAATTTTTCCACTTTTGAAGCAGAACAGAGGGGCAATGGTGTTGTGATAACGTCACTAGACTATTCAGAAGCCAACACTAAGTCTCTGGGGACTTGGGTTCAAACCTTACCCAAATCTTATGACATCTGGTGAAAATTAAGTGCAATTCATTATAAACTCTGGAGTTCAGTCATAGTGCCCCTACCTCTAAGCTAGGAGGCCACCTTCTCCAGAGGTGTGTGATAATATCTCTGAACAGGCTAGTTAGAAAAATACACATTACCCATTAGGATATGCGCTTGTGGTGCAGTGATAGTGTCCCTACCTCTGTGCCCAGGAGACCCATGTTCTACCCTACAGAGGTATACAATAAAAATTCCAACCAGTTTGATTACAGAAAATATCTATGAAATCAGGAATTGAAAAGCTTAAGTCCATACCATAAATTGTTGGAAAATTGGGAGAGCAATCTCACAGATAGATGAGTCAATAATAGACAACAATACTAGATGTACTTCAGCAACACAACAAGCCTCCTTCATTAGCTCCTTTCAGCCCCATGACCACTCTCACCTGGAAGTCAAGTGCAACTGAAGTGTAGCAGCTCTATCGCTTGCAAGATCCCTTCCAAGTCCTGTACCATCCTGACGAGAATCTTTATTGCCATTTCTTCACTGTCACTGAATCAAAATCCTGGATCTTCAGCCAGCAATTTGCATGTTCCCTAAAGCATATGGGCTACACAATTCAAGAAAGTAAATCACAACCATCTACTCAAGGGTTACAAATTCTGGTTTTGCTAAAGACACTGTCATCCCACAATAAATGCATAGCTGACCTTAGCCCAGACGGTGTTTTAAGTAGGTGAGGGACAAGTGGCAATCGAAACTCATCGGTTCTTTAGGGATTGATGTCGATACAAATTACTAGCAAGTAGAGAGTTGGGAGAGCATCCTGCCCAGCCTGACACCATGATAAGGGTTTCAATATTAAAATCACAAGAACTCACTGCAGCTGGCAGGAGTTGTTGAAAAACTGACCTTACCTCCATCATAATGTTTGAAGTGGGGATTTTGGGATGTTCACCAATGACTGCACAATGTTCAGCACCATTTATGCATCATCAGATACTGAAGCAGTCCATATCAAAATGCACTAGACACAGAAAAGATCCAGACTTGGGTTGACAAATGGCAAGTGACATTTCCACCACATAAATGCCAGGTTACGACTATCTGCAATAAAAGATCATCTAACCACCACCCTGGACATTCAATTGTGTTAGCATCACAATATCATTCACAATCAGCATCCTGTGGTGTGACCATTGACCATAAACTCAGTTGGATTCACCACATAAATACAGTGGTAACAAGAGCAGGTCAGAGGCCAGGAATACCACAGCCAATACTCCATCTTCTGACTCCTCAAGTGCAGCTTCAACAATATTCAAGAAACTTGACACCATCCAGGACAAAGCAGCCCACTTGATTGGCACCACATCCACAAATATTCATTCCCTCCACCACCAACACTCAGTGGCAGCAGTGTATATCATCTACAAGATGCACTGTAGAAATTCACCAGAGTTCCTTTGAAGCAAACTCATGACCATTCGTAAAGGCAAGGGCAGCAGATATATCAGAACACCACCACTTATAAATTTTCCTCCAAGCCATTCTCCATCCTGACTTGAAAATATATCGCCAGTCCTTCACTGTCTCTGGTTCAAAAAGCTGGAAATACCCCCCTAATGGTATTGTGGATCAACCCACTGCACACTGTCTGTTGTGGTTCAAGAAAGCAGCTCACCCACCACCTTCTCAAGGGCAACTAGGGACAGACAATAACTGCTGGTGTAGTCCGTGATGCCCATGTGCCCTGAGTGATTAAAATGAAAAGAATTCTGTGAGAAAAAGGATCAGCTGTAGTTGGCAATTATTTGTGGAAGCGAGCGTTACGGAGCTTAACACCTATTTATAACAGCTATCAAGAAAGCCCAAAAAAACAAGTTCTGTCTTCCTTTTTCTTGTGGCACAGTGATAGTGCTCCTGTCTCTTAGCCAGAAGGTCCATGTTCAAATCCCACAAGAGCCAGAGGTGCGCCATAACATCTCTGAAATGATTGATTAAAAATCAACTCGAAAACAAACCCCATCAATTTAGAAGAGGAGCCAAGATCTGCTCTGATTGGATGCAGCGTGTTTCATTGATGACTTGGTATACTTTGTACCACTTTATCAAATATAGGTGCAGCACACACTTTTTTTTAACCTCTCTTTAATCGTGTATTTGGAACACTTTCCTTTAATGGTCAAAGCATTGAGTGTAGTAGTTGGGAGGTCATGTTGTGCCTGGACAGGACATTGGTTAGGCCACTTTTGGAATATTGCCTGCAATTCTGGTCTCCTTTCTATCAGAAGGATGTTGTGAAACTTGGAACGGTTCAGAAAAGAGTTACAATGATGTTGCCAGGGTTGGAGGGTTTCAGCTATAAAGAGACACTGAATAGGCTGGGGCTATGCTCCCTGGAACGTCGGAGGCTGAGGGGTGACCTTATAGAGGTTTATAAAATCATGAGGGGCATGGATAGGATAAATAGACAACATATTTTCTCTTGGATGGGGGAGTCCAGAACTAGAGAGCATAGGTTTAGGGTGAGAGGGGAAAGATATAAAAGGGACTTAAGGGACAACTTTTTCAAAGATGGTGATGCGTGTATGGAATGAGCTGCCAGAGGAAGTGGTGGAGGTTGGTAGAATTGCAACATTTAAAAGGTAACTGGATGGATACATGAATAGAAAGAGGTTAGTGGGATACGGGACAAGTGCTGGCAAAAGGGACTAGATTAGGTTGGGATATCTGGACAGCATGGATGAGTTGGACTGAAGTGTCTGTTTCCATGCTGTACATATCTATGACGCTATTGTGGCAACAAAATGAAGATGTGTGACAAAAGCCTTTCTTTTCATTAGGAAAGGAAGATCATCAGAATGATATACATTTGTCGAGCTGCTTCACTGACATTGTTGATTTGTCTGGTGTATCTATGTCCCAGTAGCATAGACTTTATTACTTAAACAGTCAATCTTGCCCACTGCTAAATACCATTATCCACAAAGTCTAAGGATGAAATCTTCCAAGCTCTTCTTCCATGGAAGTTGGTATTGGATGTACATCAGTCTCACCGTATCCTCATGCTGTATCAAGGAATCACCTAGTCTAGAGTTCACCACTTGAATAATGCAATACTTCAATATTTTCATTGCAGTGTTGTTGCCAGGCTACTTTGCATTTAAGGACGTGTCCCCTCCATTGCATTGGAACAGGGCTTGGGGTGGTGGCGGGCAATTCAGCATCTCAGGATGGGAGATAATAGTACATTGAAGGATATGGGCAATGCAGGACGAGAGTGCTCATCAGTGGTTCGCACCAACCTGGCTTCGACTTGGGGGACAGCGCATCACAATAGTTGGCATAAGTAAGCTGTAAGCCTGCGATTCAGGAGGTAATGTGAGAAAATGAAGACTGAAATGACAATTGCATGGGAACATGGAAACTAATGGACTGCAAGGAAGAACAGAAACAAGGGGGTGGATAAAGATAAACTATATCCAGTCGTGGGAGATTCTTGAACTCAGGGGCACAGAGATTGAAAGATGTTAGAAGTTACTTTCACACACAAAGGGTGGGAGAGGTTTAGAATTCTCTTCCACAAATGGCAGTGAATACTAGATCAGCTGTCAGTTTAAATTCTGAGCGGGACAAAATTTTGTAAAGCAAAGATATTAAAGGATATGGGTCAAAGGCAGGTTAAGCCACAGATCATCTGTAATCGCAACCAATGGCAGAACAGGCTCGAGGAGCTGAATGGCCTGTTCCTATGATTGTGTGGTCATCTCATTACCACGCTGAGCCTGTAACATACTCTGCAAAGCACAACCGTTCTTGTCTGAAAATTAAAAATGACTGTCATAGCAGCAGAATGGCCAGAGTAAGGCTTTATTTTCTATCTGAGGACTCCAGTTCTATTTGTAAGTGTTATGAGGCTGGCCAAGGGGCAGTTGCATTAATCAGTCACTCACACAGTACAGCTTTCAAATATCTGTGACCACAGAATACTGTGAGCAACGATATGGAATACGAATTCTAGTCACAAGCAATCTTGACCATGTCATTGGTTATTACAAATTGATCATAGTCATCGCTGTGAAGCAGAAGTAATTACAAGTGATCTTAAAGGTGACACCTGTGAGCCCAATTCACACAGACAATCCCAGGTCTCAAAGGCTGCACAAGGACATTAAGCTGATTTCCTCTCACCTTGAACTCTAATTATCCTGTATCTGACAAAATGCTCTTATGTGCAATGCTGCCCATTTTAACTGACACAAGGTTTCAGTAATCTTACTGCATTTATAATCTCCTATTGTATACAAGTCTTGTGCTGCCTGCATTGCTCCAAGGTCCACTATATCCAAGATCCGTGTAGATATATTTGATTGCCCTCCTTGTTGGATTTCTCTTGTCCCACTATGTCAAGGATGACACTAAGCTGTCCCTTGATTGTGATGTCACTGCTCAGTGCTCACATCACTAATGACCTGTCCTGCTCCTGATATCATAAAATCAGAGAGTTGTTAATGTACAGATGGAGGCCATTCAGCCCATCATGCCTACACTAGCTGGCTAAATGAGCATCATTATCTAGTGCTAATCTCTTGCCTTTTCCTCCATACCCTTGCACATTATTTTTATCCAATGTCCTCTTGAATGCCTCAATTGAACCTGCCTCCACCTCAGGTAGTGCATTCCAGATCCTAACTGCTCACTGAGTCAAAATATTCATCCCCACGTCACTCTTGCTTCACCTCTTACAGGTGGGAACAATATCTCCCCATTCAGCTTATTCATAATTTTTAAAATCTCCATCAAATCTTCTCTCAGCCTTCTTCTCTCCAAAGAGAACAGTCCCAACCTCTCCAATCTATCCTCATAATTGAAATTCCTCATTCCTGGAACAATTCTTGTAAACCCTTCCTTCTCTCTGTCCAATGTGTTCACATTGTGTTCTACAATGTGGCTCCCTGAATTATATATACTTCAGCTCCGACAAGTGCCTTATACAAGTTCAACATCACCTTTTCTTCTATGCTCCTATTCATAAAGCCAAGGATAGTGTAGACTTTACTTACAGCTCCCCCTAGTAGTCCTGTCACTTTCAATGTCTGGTGCACATATACAGCCAGGTCCGTCTGCTTCTGCAACCAGCTTAGAATTGTACCCCCTATTTTATATTATCTTTCAACATTCTTCCAACCAAAATATATCACCTCACATTTCTCTCCAATGAACCTTACCTGCTATGTATCTGCCTGTTCCATAAGCCATCCTTGATCATCACTATCACATCCTTGAAGTCTGCATCAGGTTTCTGGAAGCTGCCATGATGTCTATATCACTGATAACTCTCTTGTTCTTTTTTCACTTTATGGACTAGGTGCTCTATAAGGATGGTTTCTGGGAAATCGATGTTACTATTTGTAATTATGGTTGATGATTCCATTATGCCTTACCCTGATTAAGTCTGAATGTAATTACAATTAGGCTGTTCGTCGACCAAGGCCATTATGGAGCAAACAATAAGCCACCTGTCGAAGAGGTTATGATGCTTGTATCATTATTGTAGTACAGTCCAGACAGAATGTGTCACATAATCTTTGTATGTTGTGCTCAGTACAACCAAAGTGGGCAAAGAGGAGATTTGATTGACTCTAAAGATATTGGAGAGAAACAACAGTCTTCCAAGGAGGAGGTTAAGGACAATGGGCATGAGGAGCATCACCTTCAGGATGATGGAGAGGTCTAGCCTTGGGCATAACAAGCCAGGCGGGACTTAATTGACTCCTAGCTCCAACAGATATAAGCTTGGAGATTGTCATTCATTGTTTATAGATTGTTGATATTTGAAAATATTATAATCCCAGTTGATGCTGTTACTGGAATAGTCAGACTGATATCTGGCTTGATAGTCCATATTTTGTTTTTCCTTTTTTATTTAACCAGGTGGACTTTCACTGAAATGTAAGCAAGTAAAGCTGCATACTTGGTTTTAACAAATAAAACAGAAACTTATTACACAAAAGAAATGAAGACAAAAACTAACAAACCAAACTGAATGCCTGCAGCAAAACATGAAAGATTTGAAAGCACATGGCAAAATATAATCCGATCTATTTCATACATCATCACTTTATAGTACTCAAATATCAGTGAGTGTGTGTAAGAGAGAGGGACATTTATAGGTTTGTCCTAACTGTTTCTTTAAATTCCTGGTCTTGAAAGATTGATAGTCCTTTCCTTACTTATTCGCACAACTCAACTTAGACTTTCTTACCTTCAAGTACCTCTTCAGTGTTCTAACCAAACACCTCTGCTCTGGAATTGTCAAACTAAAACACTTACACTGAGGTAACCCATTTCCTAACTATTCTGAATTAATTCCTTTCTCCAGGAGAAACTAATTTTAGATTTGACCTCAGCCATGCCTTCTTTGAACTGCTAACAAAATCTTTCCAATCTCTGAGATATCCTGAACAAAGAAAAAAAGATTCTCCCAAAATGCTTGTAAAACTTACACAACACAAAAAAGTTCCATATCACTCCAAGAGAGCTCCAGTCCTCTGCTCTTTGACACATGCTGGTTTAAAATCATGGCTCCAGGAAAAGTGACAATTTACGTATTAAAACCCAAATACACCTAGAACAAGTTCATATGCCACTAGTTCAAAATACAAACTCTAAAGTAGCTGATTTGAATAGAACAATAAATTATATCTATTCCATCACAATAGGCAAGCAACCTTTGTTTATTCCCAGAAGTAAATGCAGATCTTGTTTATTTTTTCTTCATTTTCATATTGTTCATTAAATTTAAAATTGTTAACTGCTTGAAGACTTTCCAACATGTGATGCCCCATTTTAAACAATTACAAGAAGTAATGCTACATTGGGTGTTAAGGAAACAATAGCATTCCTTCAGACAGTATTCTGCTAGGGATTGGTAGCTTGTGTAATTTGATCGTTTTGGCAGCAGTTGCAATAGCATTTGATCAGACAAATGATGATGCAATAAGCCAATACGTTTACAATTGTGAGATTCAAATTTCAATGAAGAGTCACCTATGCCACTTATGTATCTCAGAAGTTTTTCTTTAGTGCTTCCTTCTCTCTACATGTACTGTGAAGGGTTGTCCCTAGCTGGCAGTGAATGACCTGAGTTGAAAAGTATGGCTTTGGAAAATCACAGCAGATGAGGCAGCATCCGAGGAGCAGGAGAGTTGACATTTCAGACATAAGCCTTCATCAGAAATGTGGAAGGGAAAGGGGATTGAGAAATAAACAGAAAGCAGGGGGTGTGACTGGTGAGAAAGTAGCTGGGAAGGCAATAGGTAGATGCAGGTGTGGGGTGATGGTGACAGGTTGGTGGGGAGGATGGAGCAGATAGGTGAGAAGGAAGTTGAACAGGTGGTACAGGTCAAGAAAGCGGTGTGGAGTTAGAGGGTTGGATCTGGGATAAGGTGGGAGGAGGGGAGATTTGGATGTTGATTCCATGTGGTTGAAGATTCCCAAGGCGGAAGATGAAGCGTTCTTCCTCCAGTTATCGAGTGGCTTAGATTTAGTGGTGGAGGAGGCCCAGGACCTGTATGTCCTTGAGGGAGTGGGAGGGATCTGGTGCACAACTGGATTTTAAATGTGGCATTGACAACTTGAATCCTAGATGCGCCCAGCAGCAATGAATACTTCACCATTGCTGAGTGCACCATAATCCAAGTATGGCACCATAGAATTGCACACAATAATCCAAAAGTGACCCAACTAATGTCCTGTACCGATGCAACATGACCTCCCAACTCCTGCATTTAATACTCTGACCAATAAAGGAAAGCATACCAAGCGCCTTCTTCAATACCCTATCGACCTCCGATTCTACTTTCAAGGAGATATGAACCTGCACTCCAAGGTCTCTTTGCTCAGCAACACTCCCTAGGACCTTACCATTAGGTGTATAAGTCCTGCTAAGATCTGCTTTCCCAAAATGCAACACCTCGCATTTATATAAATTAAAGTCCATCTGCCTCTCCTCAGCACAGTGGCCCATCTCATAAGATCCCATTGTAATCTGAGATAATCTTCTTCACTGTCCACTGCACCTCGAATTTCGGTGTCACCTGCAAACTTAATAACTATATCTCTGAGTTCGCATCTAATAAATGATGAAAATTAGTGGGCCCAACACCGATCCTTGTGACACTTCACTGGACACAGGCCTCCAATCTGAAAAGCAACCCTCAACCACCACTCTCTGTCTTCTACCTTCTGGCCAGTTCTGTAGCCAAATGGCTAATTCTCCCTCAGAAGGATGTTGTAAAACTTGAAAGGGTTCAGAAAAGATTTACAAGGATGTTGTCAGGGTTGGAGGATTTGATCTATAGGGAGAGATTGAACAGGCTGGTGCTGTTTTCCCTGGAGCATCAAAGGCTGAGGGGTGACCTTATAAAGGTTTATAAAATCATAAAGGGCATGGATAAGGTAAATAGACGAGGTCTTTTTCCTGGGGTGGGGGAGTCCAGAGCTAGAGGGCATAGGTTGAGGGTGAGAGGGGCAAGAGTAATAAAAAGATGGATTACTGTGCTAATGGTAGACTACTTGGTAGTGTGGAAGAGCAGAGGGATCTTGGTGTCCATGTACACAGATCTCTGAAAGTTGCCACCCAGGTAAATAGTGCAGTGAAGAAGGCATATGGCGTACTGGCTTTTATTGGTAGAGGAATTGAGTTCCGGAGTCCTGAGGTCATGCTGCAGTTGTATAAGACTCTGGTGCGGCCGCATCTGGAATATTGTGTGCAGTTTTGGTCGCCATACTATAGGAAGGATGTGGAGGCACTGGAACGGGTGCAGAGGAAGTTTACCAGGATGTTGCCTGGTATGGTAGGAAAATCCTATGAGGAAAGGCTGAGGCACTTGGGGTTGTTTTCATTGGAGAAAAGAAGGTTTAGGGGTGATTTGATAGAGGTGTACAAGATGATTAGGGGGTTAGATAGGGTTGACAGTGAGAACCTTTTTCCACGTATGGAGTCAGCTATTACAAGGGGGCATAGCTTTAAATTAAGGGGGGGTAGATATAGGACTGATGTTAGGGGTAGGTTCTTCACTCAGCGAGTCGTAAGTTTATGGAATGCCCTGCCAGTAGCAGTAGTGGACTCTCCCTCTTTATGGGTATTTAAGCGGGCATTGGATAGGTATATGGAGGATAGTGGGTTAGTGTAGGTTAGGTGGGCTTTGATCGGCGCAACATCGAGGGCTGAAGGGCCTGTACTGCGCTGTATTCTTCTATGTTCTATGTTCTATATAAAAGAGACCTAAGAGGCAACTTTTTCACGAGAGGGTGGTACACGTATGGAATGAGCTGCCAGAAGATGTGGTGGAGGCAATTACAATCGCCACATTACCAAAAGGATGTAGATGCTTTGGAGAGGGTGCAGAGAAGGTTTACGAGGATGTTGCCTGGTATGAAAGGTGCAAGCTATGAAGAGAGGTTGAATAAGTTAGGTTTGTTTTCATTAGGAAAAAGGAGATTGAGGGGGGACCTGATGAGGTTCACAAAATCATGAAGGATATAGACAGGGTAGATCGAGATAAGCTTTTTCCCAGGGTGAAGGATAACGAGAAGTCTCACTTTCAAGGTAAGAGGTGAAAAGTTTAAGGGGGATACAGAGGGCAAGTAATTTACACAGAGGGTGGTGCATGTCTGGAACACGTTGTCAGCAGAGGTGGTAGAGGCAGGCACGGTAGATTCATTTAAAATGCGTCTGGACAGATGCATGAGTAGATGGGGAGCAGAGGGATACAGTTGCTTAGGAATTGGGCGACAGGTTTAGACAGTACATTTGGATCGGCTCAGGCTTGGGCCAGTTCCTGGGCTGTAAATTTTCTTTGTTCTTTGTTTCTTTCTGATAAGTATATCATGAGGTGAGCTGTACAGAATTACACTGCAAAAGTTCACCTGAACTTACTGAGGGAGACTCCCTGAGACTCACTGATATTGACACATAGCCAATTTTTGGTAAAGGTTTGTCTGAATGTTCCTTTTTACAAGACAGAAGTTATCCTTTTATTACAGTTATTTTAGAAACTACAAGCCCCCCTATCGAATACCATTTGACCTGTTTGATATTCATATCATTATTTTTTAACACAATTAATTATAAATCTCAGTTGGAAAATATTTTTGCATTTATTTTCCTTCTAACGTCTGGAGTACATTCCAACCTTGCCCACATGATCTAGTTTAACAATTCAATAGAATACCAAGTGATTTTGGCATTTCAGAGTTAGAGTGTGTAAAATTAAAGTACTTAACCAAGAAAGTAGGATGATATGAAAAGTTACCATGGCTTGGCTGTGTCCTGTAATATCACCAGGAATGGTGACTCTTCCTCCATTATGTCATTGTGCACAAATTGAAACGACTGTGAATCTCGACAGACACTTGTGAATTATTCAGAAGCTTTATTCATAATCCAAAAAGAGGAACAAGAGTAGGAGGTAGCAGTGGAAATATACCACATCGCAACCAAAGCTATGATTCACTCTGCTTAAGAAGGAGCTTGTAAGCAGAAGCATGTTATCACTTGCTGAACAATGTTGGCTCCCAGTTTAAAATAGAACGTAGAACATATAACAGTAGAGCACAGTACAGGTCCTTCAGCCCTGATGTTGTGCCGACCTTTTATCCTGATCTAAGATCACACTAACTGAGATACTATCATTCATGTGCCGATCCAAAGAGTTGCTTCAACATCCTGAATATATCTGACTCTACTACCACTACTGGCAGTGCATTCCACATACCCACCACTCTCTGTGTAAGGAACCAACCTCTGCTATCTCCCCTGAACCTTCCTCCAAACACCTCAAGTTCCCTGGAAGTCCATTCCACACATGAACCACCCTGTGTAACAAAGTTGCCCCTCATGTCCTTTTTAAATCTTTCCTCTCACACCTTAAAATTATATCCCCTTGTGAGACCCATTTCTGCTCTGGGAAAAAGTCTATGACTATGACTCTTTCTATGCCTCTCATCATCTATCAAGTCACTTCTCTTCCTTCTTTGCCCCAATGAGAAAAGCTCTCGGTCTCTGAACCTTTCTTCATAAGACATGCCCACTTTTTCAGGCAACATCCTGGTAAATTTCCTCTGCATCCTCTCTAAAACTTCCACATCCTTCCTGTAATTAGGTGACCAGAACTGAAAACAATATTCCAAGCGTGGTCGAACCAGGGCTGCATAGCGCTGCAGCATGATCTCACGACTCTTAAACTCAACTCGCCTGCTAATGAAAGCCGACACACCATACACCTTCTTAAAAACCCTATCAACTTGGACGGATCTATGGATTGGACCCCAAGATCCCGCTGTTCCTCCACTCTGCCAAGAATCCTGTCTTTAACCCTGTATTCTGCATTGAAATTCAGCCTTCCAAAATGAATCACTTCTAATTTTTTCAGGGTGAACTCATCTGCCATTGTATAATGTAACTGTATCTGCATCCATCACTTCCTCCAGGCTCAAGTTCCCCTGGAAGTTCATTCCACAGATGAACGACTCTCTGTGTAACAAAATTGCCCCTCACGTCCCTTTTCAATCTTTCCCTTCTTACCTTAAAATTATGCCCCCTTGTCCTGGCATTGCCTTTCCCTATTGTGCCTTTCAAAAAGCTCTTCCAAGCCTTAGTGTATTTGTCACTACAATTTTCTTTTTAATTCATTCACAGGTTAAGCCAGCATTTATTGTCTGACCCTAATTGCCACACACACATTGCTGTGGGTCTAGAGTCACATGTTGGCCAGACCAGATAAGGGTGGGAGTTTCCTTCCCTAAAATACATCAGTAAACTGGCTGGATTTTTTCTGACAGTTGACAGGGGTTTCATGGTCATCATTAGACCTGTAATTCCAGAATTTTATTGAATTCAAATTCCGCCATCTCCCATGACATGATTTGAACCAAAAGGCCAGCAGAATGTTACCTGGGTCTCTGGATTAATAATCACGTGATACTACAACTCAGCTATCATCTCTCCTGAAGCATCGAACCTGCTCACCAATCCACTCGTCGACATTTGTTGGAAGTTCCAGCCATGGGTGAACCTACCAAAAGAGTTTGACAGCCTACCCAGGGAAGAGTACGGAGATAGTAGAAGACTGCAGACCTGGAGAGTTCGAGTGGATAAACAGTGGAGCTGAAAACAGCACAGCAGGTCAGGCAGCATCAGAGGAGATGGGAATCAATGTTTCAGGTTTGAACCTTGCATCAGTCCTGAAACGTCGACTCCCCCTCTCCTCGGATGGTGCTAGACCCGCTGTACTTTTCCCAGTTTTACTCTGTATCCATGCAGGGAAGTGTATAGCAGGGTCTACCATCTCCTTTTCCCACAGGAACACCATGATGTTCCTTGTGAGCCGTTGCTTGTTTGATGTGCTGTCAAAGGTATTTTTCAGTACAAACTTCCTCATGAGAGACAAGTGGTACAGCATAGTCCAACTGAATAGAGCAAACCACAGCAACGTATCAGACCTATCCTTCACAACATAGGTGACAGAAAGAACCTCAGCACATAGGGGGACCCAGTGTTCATCTGCTGATGTTCCTCACACAACTTGATGCAGTTGTACACCAGGTGGATATGAGGATAAGGACTCATGTATAACGAATGTAATATCTGAAATATCTGTGTCATCAATGGGACCAGGGCTCCTCAACCCACACTGGACCAACAACATGGACCTTTCCAGAAACAGGAGCGCCAATCCTGGAAACTCCCTTCCTTCTTTCCTCACTGAAGAAAAGAGTTTCAGTCTTTCCATTGAAGTGTTAAAGATAAACCTGTCCAGCCATCCAGAGGGCCAGAACAGAATTTACAGGCTCTGGTACTCCTTGCCAAGACCCCACCCTGACAGTGCCCCAAACCCGGGTACAGTGGTCCTGGTCAACTCTGACACACGCACACAGACACAGACACACAAACACACACACAATCCTTTACCCCTTGAGATTCCAGGCCAAATTTATTGGGTTCCAATGTACTCCACTGTCCTCGGCCCTGTTCATACCACCTTGATATCAAATCCAAAAGAATGCCCAAATAAGAAGCTTCTTAACAAGGTTAAAGGCTTAAGTGTATTTTTAAAATCTCAGGAGCATTTCTGCGGCAGTCATTCTAAAATTAAAACATTTCATTTATAGTGCATGATTTGTTTGCATTTATCCTTAGTTGTACTGACAAGTTAATTTCTGCACATTCCATCAACTGCATCTTATAAAGCTGCAATTATTTCAACAGTAAAATGGGTCTAGTTGGCTTGCCTCTTTGCATGACACGGTGAGCAGTGCTTGACAATGAATTCCTTGATGTGAATATTAATTTGTGATGCTGTGGCAACATTTCATAACATTATCCTAAAAAACATGCACCGGGATGTAGTATATTCTGTTCAGTAAAATCATGGTGGCTTTGTACATAAACAAAGGAAGGTTGCTCGTCCAGTAACTTCCCTCGCATCAATGGAAAGTCAACAAACTTTATTGATGAACATAGGAGTGGAAGATAAACTTTGGGTGGTTTCTCACTAAACTGAAAATATATTTAATATACTCTGTCTCTGTTAGCACATTTGGACATTTTTAAGATTGGCTTGATGACCATCTACCCTGGATATTATGAGGCACTCTGATATGGTTATATTAAGGGTTGACCCTGATGATTGTTTTACTTGCTGTACCATATAACAATTGGGCATTCCAAGTGAAAATTTTAAAACCTCATTTCCTAGCAAGTTAAGACATGTGAATGCTTCGGCCACATGTTCTGTGATTTCAGGACAATATCCATGTCAAAGGATAAGGGGAATTTGATCCTAACCTGTCCACAATCGGACAATACAATGACAAGACAAAGGTGAAATATTGTAGATGCTGGAAATTCTTAACAAAATAAGGTTATTTTGTCCTGTTTTTTAAAAGAAAGGTTTTAACACAGAAGTGCCAAGGTGTCTTTGAAAACACAGAGAGTAAGCAGACTGTGAGGCCTCGGCATTGTTTTTAAAGTTGGAACAATAGAAGCAGCTCTCCCAGAACCAGGGTTTTTAGTTTCATAGTTTTTCAGTAGTAGTTGTTATTGCTGGGTCCGTTGCTACAGTACATCTCTCCCTACTATGCTTTCTCAGAGTTCTCCTCATGTTTTTCCTCCTGGGCAAATGGAATTGCGTGTGAGACAATCTGTTTTCTGAAGTTGCCTTTCACCAAGGGTGCGTTCATGAGTTGTTACTATATTAAACAACTACTATTTAGTAGCTAACTAATCTATTATTCTGCTAAGTTTTCCAACAGTTACAGTTAAGCCAATTCTTTTCTTTATTCTTTCTTTTGTTGTACTCTTTTAACCAGAGTATGAATGAAATGTGTTTTGTTTCACATCTGGTAGTTTGACCAATTGAATTGCACCTGAAATGCAGTACCTTACACTTACCATTAAAAAAAAACTAAGGTCTTCTTAATATCTTCTTAATGTATTTTGAGGGGGTAATTTCTGATCCATAACAAATGTTTCAAGTCTAATGTGACTCTATTTCAGAACTGAAGAGAGGTGGACTGTAATAAGTTTTATAGTCTGGGAAAGGGGGAAATGAACTAGTAGAACTAAAGCAAAGGTGAGGGGGATTAGAGATGAAAGGTGTCCATAGAACAAGATGGGAGTGGTCATGATTGCAGAGAGAAAGCAAAACACAGACCCAGAATAAGTGTTAATAACAAAATAATAGCCTGTACTAGCTGAAAAGAAAACAAGACACAGACATTGGAGGGAAAAAGAATTATAATGCAGGTTACTGTTCATGCTCTGAAGTTGTTGAACTCACTTTTCAGTCCAGGTGATTGTAAAATGACAAAGTGGAAAATGTGGTGCTATTCCTCCAGCTTGCATTGGGCTTGGCTGGAGCACTGCAGTAGACCGGGGACAGAAATGTGACCATGAGAGCGAGATGATTTTATTGAGGCTTCATGTAACTGGAAGTTTGGAGTCATGCTTTCAGACTGAGGTGAAATGCTAAGTGAGTGGTCAATCAGCCTGTGATTGTAGATGTCGAGGAGATTGCATAGTGAGCAGCGAATACTGGAGACTTGACTGAAAAAAGTGCAACTGAATGATTGCTTCATTTGGAAGGGCCACCTTGGATGATGAGATGGGAGGAGGTGAAAGGGCAAGTGCTACACCTCCTGTGATTGCACCTGAAGGTGCTCTGGCAGGAGGGTGAGGTGTTGGAGATGATCGAGGAATAGAGCATAGTGTCATAGATCGTTCATTTAGAATGCTGACAGAGCCGGGGATGGAAAGATACTGTTGGCGATCATAATGAAGGTGTGGAAATGGTGAACGTGATGAACTTGGAAGATGGTGGGTGGGAAGTGATAACAAGGGAACCCTATTCCGGTGAAGGGAGGGAGAAAGGGTTATTTTTCTCCCAGTTGTTGCCAGGGTTTTGGCAATCCTTTCTGAGAAAGGGTCACTGGACCTGAAAAGTTAACTCTGATTTCTCTCCAAAGATGCTGCCAGACCTGCTGAGCTTTTCCAGCAATTTCTGGTTTCATTTGTGACAGCACTTTCTGTTCTTAATACAGCTGTATCTGGTATGATGGAGAGTGAAAAGAACTGTTTGATTGAAGCAAGAGATATTCCTATTTAGTCTTTCAAATGGGTTCAGCAGACATAAAGGTATTACCACAGCAGATGGTGTAAGATCCTCAATTAAGTTATAAAATATCAGCAATGCCCTTTGCATTGTGCGCTACAAAATTAGAAACACATGTCTTTGTACACATCTGAGTTTATGTATTTTGGGGAATGTTATTAACACTGTTTAAGAGGGTCCTGAATCTGGACTGACCTTTCTTTGCATTTCATTTTCACTTATGTCTCTTCAAAACCAATTGTATTAGATTTTAATGGCAGCTAGCTTCATCTATCTTATATACAGCCTATTTATAATTCCTGATGCTGCTTCAAACTGAAGTGGCAGCAGTAATACTCTGGAGGAATTCAGATTTTACAGGGATTAATGATGAAAAGCTTTATGTGCAGTACGAGTTATAGGCTATCTGCGCCAAATTAAAATCTGGGAGCTCTAATTTGTTATAAATCTGCAGACACCCTATTTATCTTCTTGTCACATTACTGATGCTAATTTGTCAATACAACATGATGGTTTGATTGACACTGGTCCCTGCTGCAAACCAGTTAGCCAATGGAATTAAATTTGAAAGATGTAAATGCTGGAGAGTATGGAAACTGCTTTCACTTCACCTTTGGTTTCATATTAAACTTGGGTCCTAAGCTATTTTGGTTTTGTTGAAGGACAGTCAGTATTGTTTTGTTAACATATTTACCTCATTTCATTTTTAAGTGAGAATTGTTCTAAAAAATGATTGAGCTCATCAATGGCCTGTGGGTCTCTGGGCAATAGATTCCTGCTCAGAAGCCTTAAATTCAAATTTAGCCTCCATCACTGGATAAATTAAGCTGCTTCATGGTAGGGTCACTGGGCTGGTTGATTTGTAGTGCTTTGTCTCAAGGGAGGGTACATTGTTACAGAGACAAGTCATATTCCACAGAGGCACCTCCCAATTCACATGGAGTGTCATTACAACTGCACAATCTTATTCTGCTTGCTAACGGAAAACATAAGAGTGAAAGGTTTAAAGAAGAAGTATAAGAAAAAGGGCATTTATTAAAAAAAAAGTTTTGATGACCTTGATTTCAAATCTGACTCCCATCCAGTCAAGGTTCCTGTAATTGACAGCGCGCTGTTATTTGACTTGTTGAGTGGCAGTGGAAGTTGCTTTTGTAAAAACCCTTTTCACATTAGCTCTTGTTCAAAGGTCTTCAGTTCTCCTGAGTCCTTACAAATTCGTCCACTACATCTGGCCTCCTGTTAACTCCTGCAGGCAACATTTGACTGCTTTTGTTTGTACATGAATGCTCCATACATGCTTTGATGCCAAAAGATAAATAGAATAGAAAAGCTAGACATGTTCATACATGAAAAGCCTCTGGAGCGAGAGCTCCTTTGTTTCCTGGTCTTTCTGTTATGTCTCACCATCCCTCCCACCCCAAATGGGCAAAATTCAGTCATGACCAAAAGGAAGCTTCCCAGACTTTCTCCAGTATGGATTTTTCATTGTCCTTAAATGAAACTGGTGCACAATCTGCAAGGTGCTCCTGTGAAAGCAGGTAGAGTAGTTGAGCCTATAAAGTTCCCTTACTGCTGCCTAACACATTGTATTTCTGGGAATTAGCTTAACAGTCAATGCCACAACCAGCTTTTATAAATGGTATGATCCCAAGATGAAATCATAGTTTTCTATCCCTGTGAAACCCTCGGACTTTTCCTGATCTCTGTTTTCCTTTCACAGATAGAAATTGATGCATTTCTATCAACCTTTTACTCCTTGCAAACAATAGGATACTGATTAATGATCTGTTAATCAATGGTCAGATATTCAGGTTGTTCATACTTTCTTATTTACTCTTTAGACATTATTCTGGTTAATTAAGAGGTTTGCATTTAATATGCATTGATATGCCTTTGTAAAAAGACATTTTAAAATTCTTTGCCCAAGAGTTAGTGTACACTGGAGTTGAAGTCTTTTTCATGTTTAGGAACATTTAGTTGGTGGCTCAGTGATTAGTACTGCTGCCTTACAGCGCCAGGAACATGGGCTCAATTCCAGCCTTGGGTGACTGTCTGTGTGGAGTCTGCACTTTCTCCATGTGTCTGTGTGAGGGCTAGGTCTGGACGGGATGGTCTTCTGAGGGTTGGTGAAAACTTGATGGGCTGAATGGCCTCTTTCTGCACTGGTGGGATCCTATGAATCTTTAGAAAGTGTGTTCCTGCGTGATGTTAGTGTTTCACTAAGAGCAACATTGTCAAACAACATGGACACAAATGAAAACATGTTGCATTCTGTAAAGATGTCAGCTGGCTTAAGTGACATGTGATATGAACAATTTATCTGTGGTTCCAAACATACCACTGTTAACTGCACTAAAGCAAAAATGGTGACAGAAGAGATGGCAGTTGTGACTACTTTGAGTTTGCAATATGCAACCTCATCAGATTGCTGCAGAGATAGAGATTACAATTGTGCCCAATGAAAAAACAAATTATAAATGCTAATATAATCTAGACTAATACAAAGACTGTGTCTCTGTGCTATGGTCTCTTGTAAACAAACAAAAATTATAGCATGCCCCATAGGACATGACACAGAAATATAATTTTAAGACTACAAATGTAAGCCACAAAACTGACAAAACACTTTCAGGTTTAAAAGGTTAATATCTAAAGTGATACATGCCTTTCTCAGATGTGTCGAAAGTGTTGGCAATAACTCACTGTCATTGAAGCATCACAGGATTAAGTAGCCCAGCCTCTGCGATCTCACCCATTAATTTGGCAGAGCATTGTCACATTAAACTGAACAAAAATGTTTTCACCTGCTCAACCATCCTGAACAGACATAGCTCTTATTGCTAACAACTGGATATTGATTGCAGGCAGCCATCCAGTGTGACCTGCCACCAGTCAGGCAGAGCAGAGTATTGGCTGCTTTGGCACTTCCCACAGCCCCATGTTCCATATGAGTATGGGCGGGTGAAACATGAATTGCTATTACTCGACGCTTTATGCATAAGCAGCCGCAAAAACTCATTTGAATACTTTGCACAGCTGAGGCTGTCTGAAAGCAGAAGATTGGTAGTGGTGATGAGAAGTACCATTGGCAGTGCGCAGCAAAAATGAAATGAATGATTCATGGGAGGTGATGAGATGGAGTTAGCAGAGAACTGAGGAAAGAAAAATTAATCAGAGAGCAGAAGAACTGACACGAATCTGTAATAACTAAACGGTGTTGCCTTTTGCTTGGATTGATGACCACATATTCATTCGGCTCTGATTTTTAACACGTGAATAGGTGTGACACGTGAAGAAGTGAAGTTTTGGATTAAAGTGCCCTGAAATGTTGTGGTCAGCAGAAATCAAACAGTCATTATGTTTATGCAGATGACAGTGCTGCAGGATGCATTACCACATCATAGCTGCTGTGTTGTTGTTGTTGAATTACGAGAAAATCAATGAGACTTCCACAAGAAAAGGAACCTCTAAGAGGGAAAAATTATATCACACTCAGTACTCAAAGGAAGTTTACTCATAAATTTGTTTTTGACCAAACTGGAAGAAGAGATAGGAACACAGAATAACATAGAAGGTTAGGAAACAATATACAGGAGGTCTTCTTCCTAAAGCCTGATTAAACATTGAAAGGGGCTTTTGGTCAGATGGATGGAGTCAAACTCTCTGAATTCTTTCAAGGATCAGTGAGATGAAAATAATGCATAGATTTGCACTTGATTTATGAATGCAGATAAATGGAATGGATTTTTTTATACAAATGTAAAAATTACACAACGCCAGTTTATAGTCCAACAGGTTCATTTGGAAGTACAAGCTTTCGGTACTCCAAATAAACATGTCGGACTAGAGCCTGGTGTCGTGTGATTTTTAACTTTGCGAAAGTGAGGACTGCAGATGCTAGAGATCAAAGTCAAGATAAGTGGTGCTGGAAAAGCACAGCAGGCCAGGCAGCATCCGAGAAACATGAAAATCGACGTTTTGGGCAAAAGCCCTTCATCAGGAATGAGGAAATCCTTCATTAGTATTTTTTGCTTTGTCCACCTCAGTCCAAAACTGACATCTCAACATCATTCTTTTATACAGTCACACAGCATGGAAACAGACCTTTCAGTCCAACCAGTCCATGCCAAATATAAGCCTAAACTAAACTAGTCCCACCAACCTGCCCTTGGCCCATTTCCATCCAATCCTTTCGTATTCATGTACTTGTCTAAGTATCTTTTAAACATTGAATTATACTCACATCCATCACTTCCTCAGGAAGTTCATTCCACGTGCAAAGCATCCTCTGTGTAAAAGATTTACCCCGCATGTCTTTTTAAAATCCCACTCCTCTCACCTTAAAAATATGAACCTTAGTCTTGAAATCCCCATTCTAATGAAAATACACCTACCATTAATCCAATTTATACCTCTCACTGATTTTATAAACCTCTATAAGGTCACTTCTCAATCTTGTACACTCCACTGAACAAAGTCCCAGCCTATCCAATCTTTCTTTATAACTCAAACCTTGTATAACCTACACATCCTGGTAAATTTCTCCTGAACCTTCTCTTACTTAATAATATCCTTTCTGTAACATCTTTAAATGAGCTGGGAGTTTGGAAGAAGTATGGTTAATCACAGATATAGACTAACCTATCAGTATCACTGCGTTACTGGATTCAATTGACAAGTGTGAAAAGAAGACTGTTCATGAGCAGACTTGTGAAAGTGAATCATATTTCCTTTTCACACTAATGAATTGAAACCTGTAATACTGTTTCCTAGGTATAAAAGTTTTCTATGGCAGCATTTTCATTGGTATTGCTTCCTCTGCACCTCTCCAACAGGATCTATATATTTGTTAATAGTTTATGTACTTTATAGGGATGCAGTAGTGATATTATTGCTCGGCTACTAATCTCAGAGACTCAGGTAATGTTCTGGGGACCTGGGTCCAAATCTTGTTCATGGCAGATGTTGGAATTTGAATTCAATAAAAAATCTGGAATAAGTCTATTGAATTCAAGAGTCGTGAAGTGATGTTGCAGCTGTACAGGACTTTGGTTAGGCCACAGTTGGAGTACTGTGTGCAGTTCTGGTCGCCTCACTTTAGGAAAGATGTGGAAGCTTTGGAGAGGGTGCAGAGAAGATTTACCAGGATGTTGCCTGGAATGGAGAGTAGGTCGTACGAGGATAGGTTGAGAGTTCTCGGCCTTTTCTCGTTGGAACGGCGAAGGATGAGGGGTGACTTGATAGAGATTTATAAGATGATAAGAGGAATAGATAGAGTAGACAGTCAGAAACTTTTTCCCCAGGTACAACAGAGTGTTACAAGGGGACATAAATTTAAGGTGAAGGGTGGAAGGTATAGGGAAGATGTCAGAGGTGGGTTCTTTACCCAGAGAGTGGTGGGGGCATGGAATGCGCTGCCCGTGGGAGTGGTAGAGTCAGAATCATTGGCGACCTTTAAGCGGCATTTGGATAGGTACATGGATGGGTGCTTAATCTAGGATAGAAGTTCGGCACAACATCGTGGGCCGAAGGGCCTGTTCTGTGCTGTATTGTTCTATGTTCTATGTTCTATGTTCTATGTTAAGTCTAATGGTGACCATGAAACTGCTATCAATTGTCAGGGAAAAAAACACATTTGGTTCACTAATGCTCTTTAGGATAGGAAATGTTTGATTCTGACCTGTGATTCCAGACCCACAGAAGTGTGGTTGACTCTTAACTGTCCTCTGGGTAATTAGGGGGTGGCTCAACAATTGCTAGCCTAGCCAGTAACACCCATGTCCTTTGAACGAAGAAATACAAATTGGTCTGAAGATAAGCTATGACTTTTCACAGTGAATTGGGTACAATAGTTCGTCAAATTGTTGCTCCAATGATTATGCCTAAGCTGCACGTACAGTTTCAGTTTTGGCCATTATACTTGGAGGGGAAATAGAAGGTATGACAGATTCCTCTCTCTGTAGTGATAGAATTTAATTAATTTGTACAAGACCCTCTGAAATAAACTATGACCTGACTGTGACCTGAGTAGAGATGTGCTAGTACTCTGCTAGAAGATTGGAAAGTGCCCAGCACCAAACATGATGCTGTTTAGCTTTACTAGCATGTAAAATTGGAGTGGGGGTGGGAAGCTGCTTCCTGGGTGACAAGGTGATGAGGAGGGATGAGACTGAGCCAATAAGTGTCTCGCAGTTGATCAAGAAAGCACACAAAACAGTCTTACTCCCTCGCAAATACACTTAGTATTAAATTTTAGGTGCTGGAGGTGATTTCCTTGAATTCCAGGAGCAGCAATTACTGCTTTATATGCTGTTACATTGTTTTGGAACTTTGGAAAAAAAAGTCAAAACAACAGCAGTTTAAAAGGGAGAAGAGCAGACAAAGGAAGCACATGGTGAGGTCAGTGCAGGAGACAGAGAGAGAAAGCGACAGAGAGAACCTGCACAGTTACCAACTTTGCTGTTTGAATTCGTGTATCACTGGACATCAGAGTGCATCTGGGAAAATTAACAAACAGCGAAATTCACAACTAATCTTGGAGGAACTGTTGGGCGAAGTTCACAGCACAGAATCAGATAAGTTAATCGTTGTTTTAAGTCTGTCCAAAGAGAAAGGCTGCAGTAGTGAGTATAGTGGATTCTTTCTTGATTATATGTTTTTGGAGATAAGTCTCTTGATTAAACTTAAAATATAAGCCATAGCTATTAATTTAACCTGGGGCGGTGTTTGTAGAGGAGTAAAACGGTGTTATTTTCTGGGTCTGTAGATTGTGAAGGAGCAAAAATGCCTTAAATAGACTGATATGCACTTCTTGTCAGATGTGGGAGTTTAAAGAGAGTTTAAGGGTTACTGCGGATTATATCTGCCATAAATGCTGTTGGATGCAAATCTTATCAGATCAAGTGGATCGGTTGGAGAGACAGATAGAAGCAATGAGGAATTTGCAACAGCAACAGTATGTGATGGATGGCAGTTATAGAAAGGGGGGAAAGTCTCAGATACAGTCACATAGATGGTCTAACTCCAGGAAGGGTAAGAAAGGTAGGCACCTAGGGCAGGAGTCTTTTGTGGATATACCCATTTCAAACTGGTATGCTGTTTTGGAAAATGTAGGGCGTGATGGATTCTCAGGGAACGTAGCACGAACAGCCAAATTTCTGGTATTGAGATTGGCTCTAATGCAACGAGGGGTATGTTGGCTTCCAAGAGATCAATTGTGTTAGGGGATTCTGTAGTCAGAGGTACAGACAGACGTTTCTGTGGCCAGCAGAGAAAAAGCAGAATGGTGTGTTGTTTCCCTGATGCCAGGATCAAGGATGTCTCAGAGAGGGTGCAGAATGTTCTCCCAGGGGAGAGGGGCCAGCAGGAGGTCATTGTCCACATTGGAACCAACGGCATTGGAAGGGAAAAGGTTGAGACTCTGAAGGGAGATTACAGAGAGTTAGGCAGAAATTTAAAAAGGAGGTCCTCAAGGGTAGTAATATCTGGATTACTCCCAGTGGTACGAGCTAGTGAGGGCAGGAGTAGGAGGATAGAGCAGATGAATGCATGGCTGAGGAGCTGGTGTATGGGAAAAGGATTCACATTTTTGGATCATTGGAATCTCTTTCGGGGTAGAGGTGACCTGTACAAGAAGCATGGATTGCACCTAAATTAAAAGGGGACTAATATACTGGCAGGGAAATTTTCTAGAACTGCTTGGGAGGATTTAAAGTGGTAAAGTGGGGTGGGACCCGGGACGATAGTGAGGAAAGAGAGCGATCTGAGACAGGTACAGCTGAGAACAGAGTCAAACAGTTTGGGCAGGCAGGGTCAAGGTAGGACTATTAAATTAAACTGCATTTATTTCAATGCAAGGGGCCTAACAGGGAAGGCAGATGAACTCAGGGCATGGTTAGGAACATGGGACTGGGATATCATAGCAATTACGGAAACATGGTTCAGGGATGGGCAGGACTGGCAGCTTAATGTTCCAGGATACAAATGCTACAGGAGGAAAGAAAGGAAGGCAAGAGAGGAGGAGAAGTGGCATTTTTGATAAGGGATAGCATTACAGCTGTGTTGAGGGAGGATATTCTCGGAAATGCATCCAGGGAAGTTATTTGGGTGGAACTGAGAAATAAGAAAGGGATGATCACCTTATTGGGATTGTATTATAGACCCCCTAATAGCCAGAGGGAAATTGAGAAACAAACTTCTAAGGAGATCTCAGCTGTCTGTAAGAATAATAGGGTAGCTATGGTAGGGGATTTTAACTTTCCAAACATTGACTGGGACTGCCATAGTGTTAAAGGTTTAG
The DNA here is from genome assembly GCF_047496795.1 of Chiloscyllium punctatum. NCBI lineage: Eukaryota > Metazoa > Chordata > Chondrichthyes > Orectolobiformes > Hemiscylliidae > Chiloscyllium > Chiloscyllium punctatum. The sequence goes on from NC_092760.1 coordinate 84,672,871, forward strand.
ATGGAGAGGAATTTCTTAAGTGTGTAGAAGACAATTTTCTGATTCAGTATGTGGATGTACCTCCTGGAGAAGGTGCAAAACTTGACCTACTCTTGGGAAATAAGGCAGGGCAGGTGACTGACGTGTCAGTGAGAGAGCACTATGGGGCCAGCGACCATAATTCTATTCATTTTAAAATAGTGATGTAAAAGGATAGACCAGATTTAAAAGTTGAAGTTCTAAATTGGAGGAAGGTCAATTTTGACAGTATTAGGCAAGAACTTTCAAAAGCTGATTGGAGGCAGATGTTCACAGGTAAAGGGACGGCTGGAAAATAGGAAGCCTTCAGAAATGAGATAACAAGAATCCAGAGAAAATATATTCCTGTCAGGATGAAAGGGAAGGTTGGTAGGTATAGGGAATGCTGGATGACTAAAGAAATTGAGGGTTTGGTTAAGAAAAAGAAGGAAGCATATGTCAGGTATAGACAGGATAGATCGAGTGAATCCTTAGAAGAATATGAAGGAAGTAGGAGTATACTTAAGAGGGAAATCAGGAGGGCAAAATGGGGACATGAGATAGCATTGGCAAATAGAATTAAGGAGAATCGAAATCGTTATTTACAACTATATTAAGGACAAAAGGGTAACTAGGGAGAAAATAGGGCCCCTCAAAGATCAGCAAGGCGGCCTTTAAGGGGAGCCACAAAAAATGGGGGAGATACTAAGTGAATATTTTGCATCAGTATTTACTGTGGAAAAGGATATGGAAGATATAGACTGTAGGGAAATAGATGGATGTCTTGAAATGGTTAAAGGTGGATAAATCCCGACGACCTGATCAGGTGTACCAGAGAACTCTGTGGGAAGCGAGAGAAGTGATTGCTGGGCCTCTTGTTGAGATATTTGTATCATTGATAGTCACAGGTGAGGTGCCGGAAGACTGGAGGTTGGCAAACGTGGTGCCACTGTTTAAGAAGGGCGGTAAAGACAAGTCAGGGAACTATAGACCGGTGAGCCTGATCTCAGTGGTGGGCAAGTTGTTGGAGGGAATCCTGAGGGACAGGATGTACATGTATTTGGAAAGGCAAGGACTGATTAGGGAGTCAACATGGCTTTGTGCATGGGAAATCATGTCTCACAAACTTGATTGAGTTTTTTGAAGAAGTAACAAAGAAGATTGATGAGGGCAGAGCAGTAGATGTGATCTATATGAACTTCAGTATGGCGTTCGACAAGGTTCCCCATGGGGGATTGATTAGCAACGTTAGATCTCATGGAATACAGGGAGAACTCGCCATTTAGATACAGAACTGGCTCAAAGGTAGAAGACAGAGGGTGGTGGTGGAGGGTTGTTTTTTCAGACTGGAGGCCTGTGACCAGTGGAGTGCCACAAGGATCGGTGCTGGGTCCTCTACTTTTTGTGATTTACATAAATGATTTGGATGCGAGCATAAGAGGTACAGTTAGTAAGTTTGCAGATGACACCAAAATTGGAGGTGTAGTGGATAGCGAAGAGGGTTACCTTAGGTTACAACAGGATCTGGACCAGATGGGCCAATGGGCTGTGAAGTGACAGACGGAGTTTAATTCAGATAAATGCGAGGTGCTAAAGTTTGGGAAAGCAAATCTTAGCAGGACTTATACACTTAATGGTCAGATCCTAGGGAGTGCTGCTGAACAAAGAGACCTTGGAGCGCAGGTTCATAGATCCTTGAAAGTGGAGTTGCAGGTAGATAGGATAGTGAAGAAGGCGTTTGGTATGCTTTCTTTTATTGGTCAGAGTATTGAGTATAGGAGTTGGGAGGTCACGTTGCGGCTGTACAGAACATTGGTTAGGCCACTGTTGGAATATTGCATGCAATTCTGGTCTCCTTCCTATCAGAAAGATGTTGTGAAACTTGAAAGGGTTCAGAAAAGGTTTACAAGGATGTTTCCAGGGTTGGAGGGTTTGAGCTATAGGGAAAGGCTGAACAGGTTGGGGCTGTTTTCCCTGGAGCGTCGGAGGCTGAGCGGTGACCTTATAGAAGTTCATAAAATTATGAGGGGCATGGGTAGGAGCATGGGGTGGGGGAGTCCAGAACTAGAGGGCATAGGTTTTGGGTGAGAGGGGAAAGATATAAAAGAGACCTATGGAGCAACTTTTTCATGCAGAGGGTGGTACGTGTTTGGAATGAGCTGCCAGAGGAAGTGTTAGATGGGTGTATGAATAGGAAGAGTTTGGAGGGATATGGGCCTGGTGCTGGCAGGTGGGACTGGCTTGGGTTGGGATATCTGGTCGGCATGGACGGGTTGGACCAGTGGGTCTGTTTCCATGCTGTACATCTCTATGACTCTATGACTCTCGAAGTGGGTCTTTTTGAGTTGCACCTGTTTGCTTCATCAGGGTCTGTCTAGGAAAAAATATGTTTGGGATTCCAGATCTAAATGTGGGATACTCATTTCAAAATTGCAGTGTGGCTCCCTTGGTTATATCAAGTGATTCAGAAGATGGTCCCAAATTCTGCATGATCAATTTAGACATGTCATGAGCCTCCTGTACAGAGAGGGACCTGGGGAAGGTAATGTGGCATTTTGTAAAAGTAAAATATAGCATATTGATCACCATTTTTTGGATCCATAAACTAAGACCATAAGACATAGGAGCGGAAGTAAGGCCATTCGGCCCATTGAGTCCACTCCACCATTCAATCATGGCTGATGGGCATTTCAACTCCACTTAGCCGCACTCTCCCCGTAGCCCTTAATTCCTCGAGACAACAAGAATCTATCAATCTCTGCCTTGAAGACATTTAGCGTCCCGGCCTCCACTGCACTCTGCGGCAATGAATTCCACAGGCCCACCACTCTCTGGCTGAAGAAATGTCTCCGCATTTCTGTTCTGAATTTACCCCCTCTAATTCTAAGGCTGTGTCCACGGGTCCTAGTCTCCTTGCCTAACGGAAACAATTTCCTAGCGTCCACCCTCTCCAAGCCATGTATTATCTTGTAAGTTTCTATTAGATCTCCCCTTAATCTTCTAAACTCGAATGAATACAATCCCAGGATCCTCAGCCGTTCCTCATATGTTAGACCTACCATTCCAGGGATCATCCGTGTGAATCTCCGCTGGACACACTCCAGTGCCAGTATGTCCTTCCTAAGTGCCCATGGTGTTCAACTTAGACTTAGTGTGTTTTTTCCCAGCAATATCAGTTGCTCGTGAAGATCTGTGTTCCGATGATCAGATCAATATTACCAAGATGACGTCAGTAGGTCTGGCCTCATCCTGGAGCTCACCCTTTCTGTCCACTTTTCTTTCTTCTTCCATTCCTCGTTCTTCTCTTTTTTAAATTTTTGTTTGTTTTTCTTCAAAACTTATATTGTGGAGAGAGCAACAGTGATGGTATTGGAGCATTGCAGCAGCTGAAGGCCCAGAGCGGGATGGTCAATGATTGTTGGGCCCTCAGCAGAGTAGCTGGCGGCCTGGAACAGAGAGGGATGATTGGCAGACTGGAGCCCAGATCAGTCAGCCTATTACAGAGGGTAGTCAGCAGGCTGGCAGCCTGGAGTGGAGAGGTACAGTCGGCAGACTGGGGCCCAGAGCGGTCAGCCTGTTACAGAGGGTGGTCAGTGGGCTGGCAGCCTGGAACAGAGAGGGAAAGTTGGCAGACTGCGGTTCACAGCGGTCAGCCTGTTACAGATAGTGGCCAGTGGGTTGGCAGGCTGGAGTGGGGGGGGGATGGTCAGCAGACTGGGGCCCAGAGCAGTCAGATTGTTACAGAGGGTGGTCAGTGGGTTGGCAGGCTGGTTGGGGTTGACTTGCATGGTGGACAGCCCCCAGCATGCAGAACTGTTACTGTACAGGCAAGCAGCTTCATTTGTTACTCCGAAATCCTGATCTGATCACGCTATAGAAGGACTGTAATATTTATCTTCTAACTTCATTTCTTTATTTTCCTAATTTATACTGCAAAGAACCATAACATAAAACTTTTAGCTTTTTAATTTGCTTGTCTAATTGTGTACCTCATCTATTTTGGTTCCTAGGATTGTAACTTGTAGCAGGGAGGTGATGGCCTAGTGATATTATCACTGACCTGTTAACTCAAGAGACCCAGGTAATGTTCTGGGGACCCAGGTTTGAATCTCGCCACAGCAGATTGTCAAATTTGAGTTCAATAAATATCTGAAATTAAACAGTCTAATGATGACCATGAATCAATTGTCAGGAAAAACTCATCTAGTTCACTAAATGTCCTTTAAGGAAGGAAACTGTCATCCTTACCTGGTCTGGCCTACATGTGACTCCAGACCCACAGCAATGTGGGTGCCTCTCACTGCCTTCTGGGTAATTAGGGTTGGGCAATAAATGCTGCCCTAGCCAGCGATGTCCTCATCCCATGAATAAAAAATAACTAGGTACTTTGTCCCTAAGATGGCAATGTGTGTTGGTAATACTGTAATATTTTCATTGTTCTCCTGTACTTTTGTACTTGAGTACATGTGACAATAAACCCTAATTCTCATCCTAAATTGCATGACTTATTTGCAAGTTTGTGCAATTTGTTGCTGATCATTTGTGAAACGTAGCCCTGGTTAAAGATTTTAAAAAAGGCCAAAACTTCCATCACATTATGAAGAAAATTGGATTAGATTTGATTTCAAATTGTGATTCTGAATTTCTGTATATTACCCTTTATCATTGTAACACACTGAAGCTTGTGCATATCAGTTATCTGTGCGTAGAACTTTCACAACTAATCAGAATAATATCACTTACCTTATCTAAAATTCACTTCATTTAGAACTGGTACCATATAGGCAAAAAGCTTCATTAGTTACTCCAAAATCCTGACCTGATATAAAGAGCCTGTCTGGACAAAGCTGTGTAAGTGAAAGCAGAAATGATATAGGTAAATCCCCCGCCATCTATATCCGAGATAGGTAGAATTCCAATTAGCAAGCAACTCAGCTGTACACAAATAAAAGCTCATTATAATCATTCATGGCATTCAATTGTTCCCACACACATCTTTTTCTCTCTCCCTGCCTGCAGCTCTTAATTTTCACTCTCCAAGTGTTATTGTTCAGCCTCTGCTAATGGAAGGGGTGTCTAACTGGGTCAAAGGTGACTGCACATCAATTGTGTTCAGCGATTGGAGAACACGTCATTCCATTTTCAGTGGCTAGAGTTTCAGTAAATGACAAATGTTGCAATGGAGCACCTTAGATGTTTCTGTTGCAAGGCAAAACAGCTAAAAAAAGCATTGTAGGGGTGCTTTATATCTCGGATCTATGCAGAGATGACACAGATTTCAGTGATTTTCCCCTGCTTTTACTCAATGTCTGGGGTTAGAAATATTATGTGACCTCCAATAGCCTACTCCAGACCTTGCCACGGATTTCTGGGGTGTCAGGAACTGCTGGACAATCAGAGGTTGGCAACTTCTGAATCCGAAAGACAGTGATCGAGGCCTACCCCTCCCTTGAGGCAACCCCTTTGCCCCTCACCTCATCTGTTTTATTTAAAGTTTGTTCATGTGCTGCAGACATTGCTGGCTAAGCCAGCATTTATTGCCTATCTCTAATTGACTAGAAGGCAGTTAAAACTCAACCACATTGTTGTCAGTCTGAAGTCACATTTAGACCAGACCAGGTAAGGATGAGGGATTTGTTTTCAGTAAGTGCATTAGTGAACCGGATGGGTTTTACAACAACTGAAAGTGGTTACACAGTCACTATTACTCCAACTCTTCAGTCCAGGTTTTATTAGATTCAAATTTCACCATCTGTCATGGTGGGATTTGAACCCATATCTCCAGACCATTGACCTGGGTTCTGAATTACTAGTCCAATGACATTACTACTACACCAACTCTTTCTTTATGCTTCCAATTGTCTCCATATTGGGGCAGTTGGAGGTCACCTAGTCTTCACCCCAGCAGATAGTTTTCCCAGTCAGGATCAGGCCACCATTCATGTCCACCAGGAAGCCAGGTAGATAATCAGTTCTGAGGAAGGGTCACCGGACCTGAAACATTAACTTTAATTTCTCTTCACAGATGCTGCCAGACCTGCTGAGTATTTCCAGCAACATCTGTTTTTATTTTAGATAATCACAAAGGCTGTTAATTGACTACTTACAGGCCTTAATTGGTGGTGACTCCAATGGTGCTAAGAATTTAATTGGTGAGGTAACAAAGAGAATTGTCCAGGGTCAACTCGTCTCATTATTATTACTTCTTGCCACCTCTAGAGAAGGGAGGTTCATAGACCCCTACAGTATGGAAACAGGCCATTCAGCCCAACATGTCCACACCAACCCTATAAAAAGCATCCCACCCAGACACACCCCCCCGACCCTATCCCTGTAACCCTGTATTTTCCCATGGCCAATCCACCAACATGCATGTCTCTGAACTGTGGGAGGAAACCAGAGTACCCGGTGGAAACCCATGCAGACAGTCAACGAGGGTGGAATTGCACCCAAGTCCCTGGTGCTGTGAGACATCAGTGCTAACTACTGAGCCACTGTGTCACCCCTCAGAATTACCTGGACTAGAATTTACTCCAAGTATAAAAACGTTTTATTCGCAGTGCCTCAATACGTCCACTCTATGTTTCTATTTCTAGCTTACATTGAAATATAGAATAATGACAGGAGTAGGCCATTCAGCCCTTTGAGCCTGCTCCCCCATTCAACATTTCATGGCTGATCATCCAACTCAGTCCCCTGTTCCCACTTTCTCCCCCATACCTTTTGATCCCTTTAGCCCCAAGAATTATATTTAACACCCTCTTGAAAACATACAATGTTTTGGGCTCAACCATTTTATGTGGCAGAGAATTTCATTAGCTTACCATATTCTCTGGATGAAGAAATTTCTCCTGATCTCAATCCTAAATGGCCCACCCATATTGGTAGACTCTGCAGGTCCTTGATATATATGTACCTTTCAGGTAGGGAGGAAGTTGTCGAGCGTGGGAGCTGTGGTTTACTAAGGAAGTTGAATCTCTTGTCAATAGGATGAGATATGATGGCTCAGTTAGGGCGCTTGAGAGTTACAAGTTAGCCAGGAAAGACCTAAAGAGAGAGCTAAGGAGAGGCAGGAGGGAACATGAGAATTCGTTGGCGGATAGGATCAGGCAAAACCCTAAGGCTTTCTATAGGTATATCAGGAATAAAAGAATGACTAGAGTAAGATTAGGGCCAATCAAGCATAGTAATGGGAAGTTAAGTGTGGAGTCAGAGGAGATGGGGAAGTGCTAAATGAATACTTTTCATCAGTATTCATACTAGAAAAAGACAATGTGGTCAAGAAGATACTGAGATACAGGCTACTAGACTAGATGGGATAAAGGTGCATAAGGAGGAGGTGTTAGCAATTCTGGAAAGTGTAAAAATAGGTAAGTCCCCTGGGCTGGATAGGATTTATCCTAGGATTCTCTGGGAAGCCAGTGAGGAGATTGCAGAGCCTTTGGCTATTCACAGGAATAGTGCCAGAAGACTAGAGGACAGTAGATGTTGTTCCCTTGTTCAAGAAACAAAGTAGAGCCAACACTGGAAATTGTAGACCAGTGAGCCTTACTTCGGTTGTGGGTAAAGTGTTGGAAAATGTTATAAGAGATAGGGTTTATAATGATCTGGAAAGGAATAAGTTGATTAGGGATAGTCAACACGGTTTTGTGAAGGATAGGTGTGCCTCACAAATCTTATTGAGTTCTTTGAGAAGGTGACCAAACAGGTAGATGAGGATAAAGCGGTTGATGTGGTGTAAATGGATTTCAGTAAGGCGTTTGATAAGGTTGCTCATGGTAGGCTATTGCATAAAATACAGAGGCATGGGATTGAGGATGGTTTAATGGTTTGGATCAGAAATTGGCTAGTTGAAAGAAGATAGATTCTATATTCTATGAACTTCTAGCTCTTCCTATAGTTTGGTGGGTGGCACGGTGGCACAGTGGTTAGTACTGCTGCCTCACAGTACCAGAGACCTGGGTTCAATTCCCGCCTCAGGTGACTCTCTGTGTGGAGTTTGCACGTTCTCCCCATGTCTGTGTGGGTTTCCTCTGGGTGGTCCGGTTTCCTCCCTCCGTCCAAAAATGTGCAGGTTAGGTGAATTGACCATGTTAAATTGCCCGTAGTGTTAGGTGAAGGGGTAAATGTAGGGGAATGGGTCTGGGTGGGTTGCGCTTCGGTGGGTCGGTGTGGACTTGTTGGGCCGAAAGGCCTGTTTCCACACTGTAAGTAATCTAATCTAAAAAAAAAGAGGGTGCTGGTTGTTGGGAAATGTTTATCCTGGAGTTCAGTTCCTTGTGGGGTATTGCAGGGATCTGTTTTCGTTCCACTGTTGTTTGTCATTTTTATAAATGACCTGGATGAGGGCATTGAATGATGGGTTAGTAAATTTGCGGGTGACACTAAGGTCGGTAGAGTTGTGGATAGTGAATAAGGATGTTGTAGGTTACAGGGACACATAGATAAGCTGCAGAGCTGGGCTGAGAGGTGGCAAATGGAGTTTAATGCGGAAAAGTGTGAGATGATTCACTTTGGAAGGAGTAACAGGAATACAGAGCACTGGGCTAATGGTAAGATTCTTAGTAGCATAGAGGAGCAGAGAGATTTCGGTGTTGAGATGCATAGATCCTTGACAGTTGCCACCCAGGTTGATAGGGTTGTTAAGAAGGCATACAATGTGTTGGCTTTTATTGGTGGAGGAATTGAGTTTTGGAACCATGAGGTCATGCTGCAGCTGGACACAACTCTGGTGTGGCCACATTTGGAGTATTGCATACAGTTCTGGTCACCCCATCATAGGAAGTATATGGAAGCTTTGGAAAGTGTTCAGAGGAGATTTACTCGGATGATGTCAAGTATGGAGAGAATGTCTTATGAGGAATAGCTGAAGGACTTGAGGTTGTTTTTGTTAGAGAGAAGAAGGTTGAGAGGTGACTTAATTGAGACATATAAGATAATCAGAAGGTTAGTTGGTTGGACAGTGAATGCCTATTTCCTTGGATGGCGATGGCTAGCATGAGGGGACATAGCTTTAAACTGAGGGGTGATAGATATAGGACAGATGTCAGAGGTAGTTTCTTTACTCAGAGAATAATAGGGGCGTGGAATGCACTGCATGCAACAGTCATCGACTCACCAACTTTAAGGGTATTTAAATGGTCATTGGATAGGCATATGGATAAGAATGAATTAGATGGGCTTCAGATTGGTTCCACAAGTTGGCGCAACGAGGGCCAAAGGGCCTGTACTGCGCTGTAATGTTCTATATTCTATGAACTTCTAGCTCTTTCTATAGTTTGTCACTTCCCTGATGGAAAAAATGTACTGGAAATCAAGCCTCACTCTTCTACAAGTTGTCACAAAACATATAAATGACTAATTTAATCACTGTGAAATTTAATTTGCCTGACTTTAACCTGTATGTAAGATTAAAAATCTTCACATTATCTTTCATCAATAAACAAGTAAACAAACACAATTTTTATAAACAAATCTATCCTTTAACATGTGGCAAAATAATTACTGGTATGGAAACTTAAACTGTATCTTCTTTCTGTTCAAATGCACGTTTTCATTCAAAAATAGGATAGACAAAGCAGGGGCGTCGACAGAAACATGAGCAAAAGGAACAAATTCCATGCATCAACTGTCCAAAGCACAAGGATGGATCAAGCTTACTTTCCTACAACTTTTTTCATTTTTGGCAATGCTATCTCATTGTTATCATCCACACTAATTCTCAATTCAGTAGATCAAGGTTTTTGCTCGAGTTAGTTCTTTGAAAGTTTTTCTCTTTGACTTGCAAAGAGAGAGAGCGAGAAATCAGGTTTGCCTTGCAGTTTTTGCAGACTTGAGTGCAAATGATCTCTTCTCAAGTCTGTGACAAAACTGCAACTAAAATATCCAAATGTTGTTGTTGGGAATTCGATTCCAATCCAAAGGTCTCGCTAAAGTGTCTAATCCAGTTTGTCCAAAAGTTACATGTCCCTGTGTAGCCAAGAAGTGAACATAATCCTGTTCCACTTTTTCTTCTCTTAACTTCCCTTGTCTTAGTTTATATTTTAAGACAACTATATTATTTTCACAGGTTTTGTTTACATATCATTGAGTCCACACCCGCTCAAGTATAATGAGTATCAATAATAAACTGACTCACATAATGGAATAAACTTACATTTATGATCAAGGATCGGTGCTGGTCCCTCTACTTTTTGTCATTTACATAAATAATTTGGATGCGAGCATAAGAGGTACAGTTAGTAAGTTTGCAGATGACACCAAAATTGGAGGTGTAGTGGACAGTGAAGAGGGTTACCTTAGATTACAACAGGATCTGGACCAGATGGGCCAATGGGCTGAGAAGTGGCAGATGGAGTTTAATTTAGATAAATGTGAGGTGCTGCATTTTAGGAAAGCAAATCTTAGCAGGACTTATACACTTAATGGTAAGGTCCTAGGTAGTGTTGCTGGACAAAGAGACCTTGGAGTGCAGGTTTATAGCTCCTTGAAAGTGGAGTCGCAGGTAAATAGGATAGTGAAGGCGGCATTTGGTATGCTTTCCTTTCTTGGTACGAGTATTGAGTACAGGAGTTGGGAGGTCATGTTGCGGCTGTACAGAACATTGGTTAGGCCACTTTTGGAATATTGCATGCAATTCTGGTCTCCTTCCTATCGAAAAGATGTTGTGAAACTTGAAAGGGTTGAGAAAAGATTTAAAAGGATGTTGCCAGGGTTGGAGGATCTGATCTACAGGGAGAGGCTGAACAGGCTGGGGCTGTTTTCCCTGGAGCGTCGGAGGCTGAGGGGTGATCTTATGTTTATGTTTACAAAATCATGAGGGGCATGGATAGGATAAATAGACAAAGTCTTTTTACTGGGGTGGGGGAGTCCAGAACTAGAGGGCATGGGTTTAGGGTGAGAGGGGAAAGATATGAAAGAGACCTAAAGGGCAACTTTTTCACGCAGAGGGTGGTACGTGTATGGAATGAGCTACCAGAGGATGTGGTGGAGGCTCGTACAATTGCAACATTTAAGAGGCATTTGAATGGGTATATGAATAGGAAGGGTTTGGAGGGATATGGGCCGGGTGCTGGCAGGTGGGACTAGATTGGGTTGGGATATCTGGTCGGCATGGACAGGTTGGACCTAAGGGTCTAATTTCATGCTGTACATCTCTATGATTCTATGACTCTAAGTGAGAGGAAGCTTTATCCAATACCAGCATGTATGTGAAGATTGGCAGTGAAAACGTTATCTCAACAAATCTAGTTTGGTGATTTGCTTTGGAGGACAAAATGTACTCCAATGTTTCCCCCTATCAGAAAGATGTTGTGAAACTTGAAATGGTTCAGAAAAGTTTTACAAGAATGTTGCCAGGGTTGGAGGATTTGAGCTATAGGGAGTGGCTAAATAGGCTGGGACTGTTTTCCCTGGAGCGTCGGAGGCTAAGGGGTGACCGTGTAGAGGTTTATAAAATCATGAGGGTCATGGATAGGATAAATAGACAAGATCTTTTCACTAGTGGAGGAGTCCAGAACTAGAGGGCATAGATTTAGGGTGACAGGGGAAAGAGACAACTTTTTCAAGCAGAGGGTGGTGAGTGTATGGAATGAGCTGCCAGAGGAAATGGTGGAGGCTGGTATAATTACACCATTTAAAAGGCATCTGGATGGGTACACAAATAGGAAAGGTTTAAAGGGATATGGGCCAGGTGCTGGCAAATGGGACTAGATTAGGTTGGGATATCTGGTTGGCATGGACGAGTTGGACTGAAGAGTTTGTTTCTGTGCTGTACATCCTATGACTCTATGACTTGATGACACTGTGGCCATTTTCCCACTATTAGAGGCATTTATCTTCTCAATATTTGAGTTCAAAGTAATATTTTAGCACTTACGTATAAAAATTACTATGCTGGCATTCCACTGAAGTACTGATTGCTTCACTGTTGGATGTGCCATCTTTCAGAAGAGTTGTTAAATTGAGACCACATCTGCCTGCTCTGGAAGATGTAAAACAACCCAAGTCACTATTTTGAAGAATAGGGAAACTACCTCTGGTGACCTCAACCAGCTATGTTATCTGTTCATTATCTCATTGCTGTTTCTGGGAGCTTACTGTGTGCAAGTTGACAGCTGTGCTTCCTGCATTACAACAGTGACTACAAGCAGCATCCAAGGAGCAGGCGAATCGACGTTTCGGGCATGAGCCTATAGGTACCTATAGGTACCTATCGCATTTCCAACGCCCCTCCCCCAAGTCCCTCCTCCCTACCTTTTATCTTAGCCTGCTGGACACACTTTCCTCATTCCTGAAGAAGGGCTCATGCCCGAAACGTTGATTCTCCTGCTCCTTGGATGCTGCCTGACCTGCTGCACTTTTCCAGCAACACATTTTCAGCTCTGATCTCCAGCATCTGCAGTCCTCACTTTCTGCAACAGTGACTACAATCCAGACAAGCATTCTGGTGGTTATAAAATACTGTATAATGTGAAAACTGTCATCAAGATGCTTTTTAAAAATATTTTTGGTATGTAATTTTGTCTGAGGATATTACTTTATCAAGAAAAAAACGCAGCTTTCTCCTACATGACCTAAGAAGCAGTCTATTTCAGTGCCAGAGGAGATATTAAATAAGACAAATTTATTTTCAATATATGTGACCTTGGGATGTGGCAAATATCTGCAAGGGCAGCTTCTCCTTGTCCAACCATATTTATCTTGAGAGTATTAAAGATAGTATGCATCCAATGGCCCATAAATCCAGTATTTTAAGGTAGAAGGTCAAAGGGTATACTATATCTTTAAAACTGTGTCTGATCTATGTCTGTATTACTGGGGTAACGAATAAATGATGTTTTATCATCAATAAAAAACACATTTGGCATTTCATATGAAAAGATATTCAACATGAAGCCATAGATTGTAATTACTGCAGGAATTATTTTTTTAAAATGTCATGCTGCGGTTACTGGTAGCAAATATGGAGCAGACGATTTTCTCCAGAGAATTTGGCAGACACAAATGGAGAATGCCTTGTGCTGTGAATGTGAGAGCCACAAGGCTCCTGGGAGGGTGTACCAGCTATGAAAGCTGGCAGTTTTCAATCAAACGTTGGCTTAATGATCTGTGGACGGACTCCTCCTGGATTTTGGTACACGTCCCCTGTGGTGCATCGTGAATTGAAGCTTAATTCTGACGGGAAGGTCCAGATGGGGAATGGCAGAAATTGCCATTAAATCTCCTCTGGCTTTTCCTCTTTCATTCACCACAACATGTACAGAGAGGGGCTGTTGAGACTGCTGTCAGCAGCTAATGTAAAACCTAAATATAACAAGAGGCAAGTTGATATATGTGCCATGTGGGCTCCTGAAAGCAACAAGAAATAGCGCCTGGACATTTTTAAGCGTTATGACAGACAGGTTCGACAATATGTAGACTAAGCCTGGGATAAAATCATCTCCCTTTCCATCTAAATATTTATGGAGTAGCATTAAGTTTAAATGAAAAGAGACATAACAACAAACAAATGATTTTTCTACCAGGATCATCACAGTAAAGCCATCTATTGATACTGGAAGATATAGCTTTTTCTTTGACAAACAAAACATTTAGTTGCATTGAAAGATTAGTTTAATTTCCAGTGTAAAGCTGTTTTTATATCCTGCAATTGTGGCTTTTACAGTGAGCACCAAGGTTATGAAGTACACTTCTATGCTGATAAATGCTACTGGAAATTATATTGGACAATAATGTAATAATATTGAATGCTATTATTGATATTTATATATTTCTCCAATGGGTATAATACAACAAACTATTAAAATCAGGTTAAAAATTGTGCTTGCACTTAATCATCCATGTTTGTTAATTCAACTGAATTAACAGAAAAAAATGTTGTATGCAACTGGATATCATTTATTTATTTCATTTTTTAAAAGTTTGAAACTGTGCTTGCACCTAACAATTCACATTTGCTAATTCAGCTCAATTAGCAAAAATTTGCCATGTGATAAAATCTAAAATTTCTTTCAGGCTAAATGCAGGGAGGATGTTCCTGATGGCTGAGGAGTCCGAAACCAAGTGTCACAGTCTAATGATTCAGGGTAAGGCCATTTTCGACTGAGATGCAGAGAAATGTCTTTGCACAGAGAGTACTGAGGCTGTGGAATTCTCTACCAGAGAAAGCAGTTGAGACCAAAACTTTGAATGATTTAAAGAAGGCCATAGGTATTCCTTCTTCGGGCTAAAGGGATCAAAGGGTAGAGAGAAGGTGGGAATGGGGAACTGAGTTGGATGACTAGCTATGATCATACTAAATGATGATGAAGTCTCAAAGGGCTGAATGGCCTACTCTTGCTCCTATGTTCTATGTTTCTATGTGCACCTGGTTATCATTGATTTATTTTTAAACTATTTTTAAAATGTTGGCCTACTCAAAGAATAACACCATCAATAACGCATTGGATGTTATTTGTAAAATAATACAAATGCGATGATTTGTGATGAATTTACACGTGGATGTAGATTGGATCATTTGAGCTATAATTGTTCAATGAACCATTGCAAACTATGGTCCAGAATTGGTGGGAGTTTGTTATGACACATCTCTGGGATAGATAGGACTTGAGTGGAGACCACCTGAACTGAAGGTGGGAGCACCACCATTACATCACAAGAGCTCTTTTCAGTCAGAATCCATTCATGCTTGGACCCTCAGTTGAATGCAGCCAAGATTGATGGGGAAAGAAAAATCCTCTCATTGTTGATTCTGGAAATGTTCACTACAATGAATCTGTGATTCTTGTGTCTGACAAGAGAGATACTACATGAAAAACTGTCTGTACCTTCCCACTAATTGGAACCAAATTAAATGGCTGGGAAAGTGGACCTGTCACATTGGTTCAGTAAGAGATGCACTTCAGAATCCGGGATTAATATGAATTCTTGGAATAATAAACAAGAGCTTTATGCTGCACCCTATTGAGCATGTGACCTGAGAGCGCTTGACATTGACACGCAGATGTAAAATGCAGAACATTTTAATTTCTCATTACTGATATTCCTCATCTTCAGGAACACACTTCTCAAAGATAAGTAATGATTACAAGTGACACTATAGGAGGCTGTTTGTCGAAAATGCAAGCAGAGTGGTAGCACAGTCCGATTGCAAACAACAATTACTGAACCTTGGAAAAGCCACAGAGTCTTCAGTGTAATTGAGTGCCAGTCAGGTTTCTTGCTGACTGCGATAATAGTGTCAGTGAAAGTAAATTATTTTCATCTGCAGGTTAAAAATAAAACATCAAACTCATATTTTCATTGCTCTGATGGTGAGTTACTCTGAGGACTTAAGTGAGAGCTGATTGATTTTGTACATTACAAACAAAGAAATTTATGTGGTTTACAAGGTAGATTTTTCAGTTATACATATTCTTCAAAGATAATGGTCAAGACATCATCACAATTGATGGTCTGGAGAATTTCAGAATACCTTATGCACCTCATAATAATTGGCAATAACTTCTCTGACCCCTCTGCTGCCTTGCAATGGACCATCTGCTGATTTAGGATCTAGCACAGCACGAGCAGGGATCTCAGAGAGTTATAGAGCCATGCAGCATGGAGACAGACCCTTTGGTCAACCAATCCACGTCAACCATGATCCTATACTAAACTTTTCCCATTTTCTGATGTGTGGCCCCAAACTTTTCCTATTCATGTTCTTATCCAAATCCCTTTCAAATGTTGTTACAAACCGCATGCACCATTTCTTCTGGCAGTTCATTCCACATGTAAAGTACATTAAAAAGTTGCTCTTCACGTTGTTTCTAAAACTTTCTCTCTCTCCTTAAAAATATGTTACCTTATGTTGAACTCTCCCACCTTATGGAAAAGATCCTTACTATTCACCTTATATATGCTCCTCATGATTTTATAAACCCTATAGGGTCATCCTTCACCTTCTCCGCTCCTGGGAAAAATGTCCCAGGCTATCCAGCCTATCCATATAACTCAAACTCTCCATTCCCAGCAACATCCTGGAAAACCCTTTTCCAAACCTCTCCAACTTAATAATATCCTTCCTCTAACAGGGTGACCAGAATTGCACACGGTATTCCAGAAGAGGCCTCACCAACGTTCTGTACAATCTCAACGTGAGGTTCCCAACTCCTCTACACAAAGGACTGAGCAATGAAGGCAAGCATGGCAAGCACATTCTTAACCATCCTGTAATGTAAACGTCAAAGAATTGTGGACCTAAACCCCTCAGTCCCTCTGTTTGACAACAGTACCAAGGGCCCTATCATTAACTGTATAAGTCCTGTCCTTGTTTGTTCTTCCCAAAATGCAATGCTTCACATTTATCCAAATTAAACTCCATATGCCATTCTTCAGTGCATTGACCAATTGATCAAGATCTCTTAAATAACCTTCTTCACTGTCCACTTTTCCCTCAATTTTGGTGTCATCCACAAACTTACTAACCATACCTCCCATATTCTCATCCAAATTGTTTATATAAACAACAAATAATAGTCGATCCAGAACTGATCCTTGTGACACACTGCTGGTCACAGGCCTCCAATCATCAACCCTCTACCACCATCCTCTGTCTCTCATGATCAAGTCAAATTGTATCCAATTAATTAGCTCTCCCTGGATTCCATGCTAACCAGTCTACCGTTCGGCACTTTGTCAAAGGCCTAGTTAAGGTCCATGTTCACAACATCTACTACTCTGCCTTTATCTATCTTCTTGGTCACTTCTTTAAAAAAAAACCTCATTCAAGGTTGTGAGACATGGTTTTCTCACACACAAGGTAATGCTGGCTACCCATCAGAGAAATTCAGCCCAATGAATCAGAGACTACAAACAGGATCGTGGTGAAATTGACAAGCAGTTTATTTAAACAAAGCAATATTGCAGAAGAGAAATTGACCAGGCTAACACACTGACTCTCTGCACTGCTGGCCAGAATGCTCTTCCCTGAACGGAAAGTGCAAGTGTGCTTTACACGAGTACAACACAAATTGTAAAGCTGTTACAGTACAATGGTGAAAATTGTAAAGCAATTAAAACAAAGAATAAACTGAGTGGAAGTTAATCAAGTGCCTGGTACTAGCAATTCATTGTAATTGACACAGGAGATTCCAGCCATCTCCATGAGTGGGTGAGAATGTCTTCTGGAGGATTCTTCATTGTATTTCCTGTCCGTGTGAATATGTGTAAATGTTCCTTCTCCTGGCATTCAGGTCTGTCCTTTGTGTTCCTTCTGAGAGTCTCTTCCGGCGTCTCTCAGACTGCCTCTCTGTTTATGCGGTATCAGTTTCAATGGGAAACAAGCTTGCCCCTATGGTATTGGGACCGCACTGCTAATCAGGGCTGGGAGCTGATTGTGAAGGCTGCTTTAGGAAGTGTATTCTCTGGTCCAGGAGTCACTTGGCCATATTTGGTTTCTATGTTAGCCTGTTTGGCCAAGACTGGGGCATTGTGGGTGTGTTCTGTGTGTATTGGTAGGCTTGATCTCTATGTTTCACAGACTTGATTCTGTGTTTGTTTTTGTGGTTATGCTGTGGGGGTAGGCAGATTGGCAGATCATTTTCCCACAGACCCTGGTCAGTCCTTGCTTTTCGAAATGCATATAATTCCTGTCTCTCAGAATCTTCTCCAGCAACTTAGCCATCACTGATGCCAGGCTCACCAGTCTACAGTTCCCTGGCTTTTGCTTGCAGCCTTTCTTAAGTAATGGCACAACTTTAGCCACTTTCCAATCTTCTGGCACTTCACCCGTGGTTGGCAATGATACAAATGTCTCTCCTAGGGGCCCCACAATTTCTTCCCTAGCTTCCCACAGTGCTTTGGGATAAACCTACTCAGGTCTTTATCTACCTTTATGCATTTCATGACCTGCAGCACCTCATCTTCTGTAATGTTGACTCCTTTCAAGATATCACAATTTATTTCCCCAAGTTCCCTAGCTTCCATTTTTTTCTCCACAGTCAATATTGACGTGAAATATATGTTTAATGTCTCACCCATCTCCTGTGGTTTCACACATAGACAGCCTCATTGATCTTTTAGGGGCCCTATTCTCTCCCTTGTTAATCTTCTGTCCTTAATGCTCTTGTAGAATTTCTTTGTATTCTTCTTAGGCTTATCTGCCAAAGATATCTCATGTCCCCTTTTCAGCCTCCTGATTTCCCTCTTCAGTGTACTCCTACACCTCCTCTCCTCCTTAAGGGATTTACTTGGTCCCAGCTGTCTATAGGAGAAAGTGAGGACTGCAGATGCTGGAGATCAGAGCTGAAAATGTGTTGCTAGAAAAGCGCAGCAGGTCAGGCAGCATCCAAGGAACAGGAGAATCGATGTTTCGGGCATAAGCCCTGAAGAAGTTTCTGAAGAAGGGCTTATGCCCGAAATGTCGATTCTCCTGTTCCTTGGATGCTGCCTGACCTGCTGCGCTTTTCCAACAACACATTTTCAGCCCAGCTGTCCATACCTGACATATGCTTCCTTCTTTCTCTTGACCAGAGCCTCAATATGGTTTAAACAATGACTGCAGATGCTGGAAACCAGATTCTGGATTAGTGGTGCTGGAAGAGCACAGCAGTTCAGGCAGCATCCAAGTAGCTTCGAAATCGACGTTTCGAGCAAAAGCCCTTCATCAGGAATCTCTAGTCATCCAATGTTCCTTACTGCTACCAGCCTTGCCCTTCACACTAACAAGAACATGTGTGTCCCTGAACTCTAATTATCTCGCCCTTAAAAACCTTGCACTTGCCATTTTCCCTTTGCCAGCAAACAGCCTTCCCCATTCAACTTTTGAAAGTTCCAGTTTAATGTCATCAAAATTAGCCATGTTCCAATTTAGAACTTTAGCTGTTAGATCAGGCCTATCCTTTTCCATTGTTATTTGAAAACTGCAAGGTTTGTGAAGGTTTGTAGCTCAGGTTAGGTTTAGGGTGTAGATTTTGCTCGCTGAGCTGTAGGTTTGATATCCAGATGTTTCATTACCTGGCTAGGTAACATCATCAGTGGCGACCTCCAAGTGAAGCAAAGCTGTTGTCTCCTGCTTTCTATTTATATCTTTCTCCTGGATGGGGTTCTTGGGGTTTGTGGTGATGTCATTTCCTGTTTGAATAGTTCCAGTCATAGAGTCATAGAGTCATAGACATGTACAGCTTGGAAACAGACCCTTCGGTCCAACCCATCCATGCCGACCAGATATCTCAACCCAATCTAGTCCCACCAGCCAGCATCTGGCCCACATCCCACCAAACCCTTCCTATTCATATACCCACCCAAATGCCTCTTAAATGTTGCAATTGTACCAGCCTCCAACACTTTCTCTGGCAGCTCATTCCATACACGTACCACCCTCTGTGTGAAAAAGTTACCCCTTAGGTCTCTTTTATATAATTCCCCTCTCACCCTAAACCTATGCCCTCGAGTTCTGGACTCCCCCACCCCAGTGAAAAGACCTTGCCTATTTACTCTATCAATGCCCCTCTATGTAAACCTCTATAAGGTCACCCCTCAGCCTCCGACGCTCCAGGGAAGACATCTTCAGCCTCTTCAGCCTCTCCCTGTAGCTCAAATCCTCCAACCCTGGCAACATCCTTGTAAATCTTTTCTGAACCCTTTCAAGTTTCACAACATCTTTCCGATAGGAAGGAGACCAGAATTGCATGCAATATTCCAACAGTGATCTAACCAATGTCCTGTACAGCCACAACATGACCTCCCAACTCCTGTACTCAATACTCTGACCAATAAAGGAAAGCATACCAAATGCCTTCTTCACTATCCTATCTACCTGCGACTCCACTTTCAAGGAGCTATGAACCTGCACTCCAAGGTCTCTTTGTTCAGCAACACTCCCTAGGACCTTACCATTAAGTGTATAAGTCCTGCTAAGATTTGCTTTCCCAAAATGCAGCACCTCTTTCCCAAAATGCAGCACCTCAGTCAATGTTTGGAAAGTTAAAATTCCCCTACCTTTACAACCATACTATTCTTACACATATCTGAGACCACCCTACATATTTGCTTCTCAATTTCCCACTGACTAATGGTGGGGAGGGGGATTAGTACAATCTGATCAAAGTGATCATCTTTTTATTTCTCAATTCACCCACATAGCTTCTCCAGATGATCTCCCAAGGAATACCCTCGTTAACTACAGGCATGATGTTTTTCCCTGAGTATTCATGTTTTTGTTCACCTTTTTAAATGCACTCCCCACCTCTAAACATAACCCTGGAGAAAGTTGAAGATTATGCCCATTTTCTTTAGTCCTTGTGACAATGCTGTTCACCAACATCTGACTCTAGGACATGCCCTTGCATCAGTTTGAGGCTGAACCGGATTGTTCACAATCTTAGTGTCATATTTGATCCTCAGATGACCTTCAACCATGTATTCATGCTGTAAAGACCAGTTGTTTTTATTTGGAAAACTGAGAGAAGGTAATGCTTTCGACCAAATAAACTGTGTAAAATGATACAGTTTTAAAAGCAAGCTATTGGAACACATTGTGAATTGTATCTTCAGTGTTGCCTTTCTCAAGCAGTGAGGGTCCATTCCAGACAGAATGGCACCACCTTGTGTATGGTCAAGGCAGTTTTGCCCCGGGATTGTCTTTCAATTGGCTTTTCAATCAGGACCAGTCATTGATGGCTCATAAGAGCACAGCAAAGTAACAACCACTTGAATAGCTCCTGAGCAGGTGACCAACTCTTAGGTTGTGTACACTACAGCAGCAACAACCACCTGCAAAGAGAAAGCATTCATCTCTATCCCCCTTCTGAGTGGCTAAGTCCCAGTAGAAGTCCCAAGTAGTTAGTTATCCTCCCTCACTTTTCAGTACCTTGTTCTTTTATCAAATCACCTGTTGGAAGAAAAAGGGGAAGAAACAACTTCAAAGGGACATAAAGAGTAAATCCCCAATCAGGGAGTGAAAAACTGAGAATTGGTGCACCCACAACTCCACCGTTATCAGCAAAGAATCAGAAAGAGTTGACGTTGTAAGAAAAGAAAACAATTCATTGATACATGTGATCCAGACTATGCTTCCCTGACATTTTTTTGTCTTTTCTTTCTTGCTCTATACTTTCTTCCAATACTTGTCTTTGGCTGTGTGTTCTTATGTGTGTGGGAAAGTTTTACAACAGAAGGTAGAGTTTATGTCAATAAGTTATAGCTTAGCAACATCGTCTATCCATTTTATTGTCATTAGTTAAAAAGAAAAACGTTTGAGTACAATAAATAATGGTCTTCTTGTTTATGAATAAAAACACCTGGTATGCCTATATCTTTAAACCTGAATTTGAAAACTGGGCAAAATTGAAATTTTTACTGGTTTAATCAGATTTCCACACGTTTGACAGTTGCAGAAATATTGAGGCTTGTTTTTTTTTGTGCACTGACACTGGGAGTTTTGACATTGCTATGATCACTGCTTTCTATCTCTGCAACAATGACCACCTGTGCCCCTAGCTGAGTCCATCAGTTGCTGAAATCTAATTCCATGTCTTTGTTAGCTCAACTGACTACTTTAACAGACTCCTGGCCACTTTCCAATATGCTACCATTTGTAAAATTGATGGCATTCCAAATTCTACTGTCCATAGCCTATCGGGAGAAAGTGAGGACTGCAGATGCTGGAGAGTCAGAGTTGAAAAGTGTGGCACTGGAAAAGCACAGCAAGTCAAGTAGCATCAGAAGAGCAGGAGAACTGATGTTTCAGGCAAAAGCTCTTCATTAGGAACGTCTGATGAAGGGCTTACACCCGAAACATCAACTACCACGCATCAAATCCCAATCGCCTATCATCACTCAGTTTGCTTCTGGTTAAGTTATGCCATGACAGATTTTCATACTTGATATCATATCTCTTTCAATCTCTGTAATTCCCTTCAGCTACACAGTTCTTCAGTCATCTCACCTTTCCTCTTGAGTAACCCGATTTTAATTGCTCCATCATTGGTGACTGCACCTTCACTTGTCTCAGCCCACAACTCTGGGATTTCCTCCATAAACTCTCTGCCTCACTTCCCCTCATTCATCCTTTCAGATGCTGTTTAGAACCTGTGTGTTTGACCAGGGATTTGGTCATCTGTCTTTTAGCGTACAGTTTTTATGTTCCTCTTCCTGAGGCAAGTTTCAAGAGAGAAAAGGGGCCATGAGATTAGATTGGGGTGGAGGGGGTGAGGGATCGCACCACTTTCCCCACCTCTTTCTGATCAAATCCAAAGCAGGATAACTTGGAGCTGGCTTTCTTGCTCACAGGCCAATTAAGGGCCTTATCCCATCTCCACTGCTAGTATAGGGTGATAGGAATGATTTGCCATCTGAGGATGAGGCTGCCAAGAAAGCCCTTTTGTGTTTGCCAGTGGTCTACCTACTCTCACGCAAGGATATTTTTGTACAGATCACAGAGCTGGCATTGGGAAGGAAGGGTCTTGCATGAGCTGCCAGCTCCCTAAATTATCCTGTTCCAGCTTTCCACCTTTACTGGGGACATCTTCCCTGTGACCATCCTGCCTGCAATCACTTCGATTTGTGGATCCACTGATTATCCTCATAGGAGGCCCCTATGAACATATTGGCAGTGGCTACCACTCCAGGCATTAAATGCTGGGACCGGAAAACTGATGGTCTTAACACTGCTCAACGTCAGATATGTCGAAGATAATTGAAGAAAGAACCAAACTTCTGAATCCAAGGAACTGATTACACCTTAAACATTGACAGAGAAATGGTTTACAATGAAAAAAAAATCCAGATTAGGAGTAGACCTTTCAGTCCCCCGAACCTGCACCATTACTCAATAAAATGGCATGGTGGCTCAGTGGTTAGGACTGCTGCCTCATGGTGCCAGGGTCCTGGGTTCAATTCCAGACTCAGGTGACCGCCTGCGTGGTGTTTGCACATTCTCCACATGTCTGTGTGCTCTGGTTTTCTCCCACAATTCAAAGATGTGCAGGTTAGGTAAATTGACCATGCTAAATTTCCACAGTGCTCAGGGATGTGTAGGTTAGGTGCATTAGTCAGGGGTAAAATTTAGGGGAATGGGTCTGATGGATTACTCTTCAGAGGGTTCCTGTGTACTTGTTGGGCCAAAGGGCCTGTTTCCACACTGGAGGGATTGCGTAAAGATCGTAGCTGATCTTTTTACTCCAGATTTGCAATTTTTCTCCTTATCATGAATTGCTCTCCCTTACAAGGTAAAGATCCCAATTATGATGCAGGAAAAGAAAGCTCTGGGATACATTGCTGTGCTTTAATGGGCTTTGTGCATTTCAAAGCCTTGAAATCCTCGACAGTGGCAAAAATGTCCAATGAGTATAGAAGAGTTGTTCAGCTTGTGGAGTCTTCCTGGCTGGAAGAACCATTCACAATCTCGAACATGCTCACTCCCTGGTTTTCTCTCCATTGGCACGGTGCACCTAAAGTCTTGACCCGTGGGCAAAACTGAGCTCATCAAATAACTTTCCAAATGTTCAATCTCCCACCGCTCTGATTACCTCCTCTCTTTCCAAATCTCTGTTTGCTTGACCTTTATCGAGCAGAATCACCAGCTCGTTCTAATTAGTGGCAAATTATCAACGGCTGTGTGTGATGGACTCCTGCCAGCTGACAGAAAACTGTTCAAATGCTTTTCACTTATTTGCAGCAACAGACAGAGACATTTCCAAACCATAACATACTGTCTGGCCCAAATGATAAAAAAGGGAGGTGAACACAACATTGCAATATGCAAGGTGCAATATAATTACAGTTTGCGTTTCAACTCTACTTCTGAAATATCTTTGATTTTCTGGGGTTTGGAGGAGTCCAACATCTGTGGGTGATTTATTGCCCCAATATTACACTTGATATAATATTCTGGCAACTCTAGAATCCTCCAGTTCAAATCCTACCATGACAAGTTGGGAGACTGGATTCAGCAAATGTAATTAACGGGGAGTTTGCACCAGATCAAAGATGATACAAAAATTAGTCAGGTACTAAATAGTGAACAAGATAGCTTTACACTACCAGAGGATGCGGATAGGCTAGAAAAAAGGGCTGATCAGTGGCAAATGGGATTCAATCTAGATAAATGTGAGGTGATGTACTTGAACAGGGTAAAGGAAACAAGGGAATATATGATGGCCAGTCGGACCCTGGGAAGGACCAAAGATCAGAGAGACCTTTGTATGAGTGTATACTGGTATGTTAAAGTATCACTGTGACAATGCTATGGCTTTATGAGGTGTATTTTATCCTGGATTTGTTTGAAGTGAGGTTTTAAGATGGAGGTACTGAGTTGTCTAATCAAAGTCAATAAGGTGTGCAATAAGGTGAGACTCTGTATTTTAAAGCAGGAACAATAGAAGCAGCATGAATGGGTGGGGTCAGGCTCCCATAGAACCAGAGTTTTAGTTTGGCTTTCAGCAGTTGTTGAGGTTTTGAAGTCAGTGGTGGAAGTTGTTCCAACTCTCTTGGCTACAGCCAAGAAACTTGAGCTCTCTCTCTCTCTCTCTCTCTCTCTCTCTGCATTATTGCTTGGAAGACCATCAATTTTCCCTTGCCAAGGATGTGTTTATTGGATGTTGCTTTTTGGAACAGTTACTGATTAGTAGTTAAATAATCTATTATTCTGTTAAGTTCCAATCAATTATTATATAAAATTATATCAATTCTTCTTTCTCTTGTTTGTATTTTGACCACAAGGTCAGAATAAAGTGTGTTTTGCTTAAAGCCGGAGGATTCTAACCAATCAAATTACATCTGGAACAGAGCATTTTACACTTGTGCTTAAATATATTTGAAGGCGTTTGCTCTGGTCCATAAAAATGAGAACAAGTGAGTAAAGTGGTAAGAAGGCATATGACATACTTGTCTTTTTTTAGAGTTTAAGGCATAGCGTTTAAGAGCAGGCAGGTTGTGCTGGAGCAGTATAAAATGTTGGTTAGGCCACAGCTAGAGTACTGTGTGCAATTCTAGAATCTATAATATAGGAGGGATGTGAGAGCATGAGAGAGTGCAGAGGAGATTTACCAGGATATTGTCTGGACTGGAGAGTTAGAGTTTTGAAGATGATTGCATAGTTAGGAGTTGTTTTCCTTGGAACATAGGAGATTGACAGGGGACATGATTGAGGTGTAAAACATTATGAGGGGCATAGACAGGGTACACAAGAATGAACTTTTCCCTTTGATGGAAGGATAATTGATCAGAGAGCATGATTTAAGTTAGTGGTAGAAGATTTAGAACAGACACGAGGAAAAACCTTTTCATCCAGAGCATGGTGGGAATCTGGAACTCACTGCCTGAAAGGGTGGTTGAGACAGAAACCTCATAATCTTTAAGAAGTTCTTAGATGTGCACTTGCAATGCCAAGACATACAAGGCCATGGGCTAAGTGTTATAAAATGGAATTTGAATAGTTAAGTGCTTGTTTTTGACTGGTTTGGGCAAAGTGGACCAAAGGGCCTTTTACCATGCTATAGATCTCTATGACTCTATGACTATAAAAGATACAAGATGATGCCAAAAAAACAACTTAATTAATGTCCTTTAAAAAAAGGAAAATATTGTCCCTACCTGTTCTGTCTGATGTGTGACTCTATTTCCCTCACTCTGTGGTCTAGAGTTAACTTTTAAATTTTCTTCCTCATCTCAGAAGCGACATAATCAATGATTTCTGTGGCATTTTAACAGGAATTCAACCCAGTTCCCACATAAATGTAATTGTTCATCTGTGGTCAGAGTAAAATTTTCTGTTTGCAAACAAGTGCTGTGCTGAACAGAAAACAGCACAAGGCCCCTTTAAATGAGATGTGTTCAGGTTGTCACAGGTTTTTACAGAGTATCTTTGTTTGTTTGTTGAGCCACATATTGCAGTAATGTGAAATTTCAATAGGCATGTACTGCAACCTATTTTCTTCGGAAAGATTTTAAATGTGCAGTTTTAATCATGATATGACACTTGGCAGAATCCAATATTTTGAAATTCGCAATCACTTGGTTGTGAAAAACGATAAGTTGCCACTGTTTGCACATACTTTTCATCTGGGCTTTTTATCTTTACAATCTATCCAAGGCCTTTTCTCCATGTTGCATTTCCACTTCCTACACAACTGCATGGGAAATACAGACCTGACACTTTATCAAGTCCAGTTCAATCAGCATTACACCATGTGGTCAGTTTTGAATTGTAAGCAGCTGCCTTGCTGATGGTCTCACCTCCATTATCCCTCAGCTTGACAGTACTTGAATGTTCTTTACCTTCTCGATGAAAGAAGAAGGTTGTGCTCTTTATTTCACAGCTAATATGTTGTTGTGAGGCCCTGCTAAACTATAGAATAACAGAAGGTCAAAGGCCTTAGAGTGCCACATGATCAGATCAGGGACTGATGATTCATGACATGTTGCTTTATTTCTACTTCCTAGTTTAGGTTTAATTTTAAAGATGCTAAAATAAAAGTTCGAAAAGTCACAATCTGTACCTCATTCAAAGCAGCATATGCATATCAAAAATAATCACAGTCATTATGGATATGTTCCAAAGCTGGGGTGAACTCTTTCCCTTGAGAGAGGCTGCGTAAGAATGCAACAAAGCAGTTAGGTGGCGCGCTCTGTCTCACTGCATGGTGAAAAAGTAGTTCTGGATCATTCTTCAATATTCAGAACAAAGAAAATTTGAAATTAAATTAAAAACTGAGCCGTAATATGTAGCTGATGTTATGTTGAAATAACTTGAATGGAAATGACTTAAGTGCAGGATTGAGAGAGTGAAATGGAGAATCTTAAAGGATGGAGTGCTTTTTTAAAAAAGATTGCCACCTCAGTTTGTAGTGCATTCTGGCACGTGCCCAATTACACTTGCCCAGAAAGGCAGACAGATAGAAGTGGCAATAAACTAAAGCTTGGATGATTCATAACTCCTTTTCCTCAGTGGGTAACTGATCAGATTAGATGTTGTTCTCCCTCCCGCTTTCTTTGAGTGAACATTCTGGAATGAATATCTTTCCCTCAGGTAGTTTGAATCAGTGAATTGTGGTGGGTGTCACACAGAAGAGTACAATAAAAATAAAATCCTGTTGTGCGGAGCATTTTTTAATAAATTAGTTTGCATTTCCCTTGTAAGTTGCTATGTCAACATTTCTCATTCAGATTTGTTATAGTATGCCATAGGGGGAGTGCAGCAGAGGTTCACCAGATTAAGCCCTGAAGCAGCATAAATGTTTTATGAAGCAAGATTGAGGAGACTGCATCTGAACTCCCAGGAATTTTGAGGAGTGAGAGGTGACCTCTTTAAAGCTTACAAAATCCTTGCAGGATTATATGCAGTTTTGGTTTCCTAATCTGAGGAAAACACGATGTGGACTGGGCAATAGTCTGGGGTGGACAAAATCAAAAATCACAACGTTGGGCTATAGTCCAACAGGTTTATTTGAAACAAAAACTTTCAAATCTTCACTCCCTCTTCACGTGCTAGTGAGAGAGGTTACATTGGACACCAAGTTTATAAATAAAAGATCAAAGGATCATACAATTGATGTGAATGTCTTGGACAAACCTAGATGTTAAGTGTTTAATCAGTTAGAATGGAGTTGCAGGTTTTGCATGATTAATATGTAAATCCCAGAATATCTTTCAAGTCACTACCCCGAGATAACTTAAGGTATTATCAGTAGGTCAATATGAGTGGGTTCGTGATCTTAGCCCTTCTGGGATCTTTTCTGCTTTCTTGTATTTTTGCAGAAATTTGATGTCTATGTCGATCCTCTCCACTTTGAGCCAAAAGTTGATGGTGTCGATGGTAGCCATGATGTGGAGGCGTTGAACTGAGGTTGACAATGTTAAAAATCACATGACACCAAGTTATAGTCCACCAGGTTTATTTGAGTCTGTGGAAGATCGTTCTTGCTATTGAGGGAGTCCAACGAAAGTTCCCCAGACTGATTCCCGGGATCAGTAGGACTGACATATGAAGAACAGATGGTTACTAGTGGTGTGCCACAAGGATCTGTTTTGGGACCACTGCTGTTTGTCATTTTTATAAATGACTTAGACACAGGCATAGGTGGATGGATTAGTAAGTTTGCAGACGACACTAAAGTTGGTGGAGTAGTGGACAGTGTGGAAGAATGTTACAGGTTGCAGGGGGACTTGGACAAACTGCAGAATTGGGCTGAGAGGTGGCAAATGGAGTTCAATGCAGCTAAACGTGAGGTGATGCACTTTGGGAAGAATAACAGGAAGGCAGAGTACTGGGTCAATGGAAAGATTCTTGGTAGTGTGGATCTGCAGAGATCTTGAAGTCCGTGTACATAGATCCCTGAAAGTTGCCACCCAGGTGGATAGTGCTGTCAAGTGCTGTGTTAGATTTCATTCGTAGAGGGATTGAGTTCCAGAGCCACAATATCATGCTGCAACTATACAAAATGCTGGTGCGGCCACACTTGGAATATTGTGTAGAGTTCAGGTCCCCATAATTCGCGAAGGATGTGGAAGCATTGGAAAAGGTGCAGAGGAGATTTACCAGGCTGTTGCCTGGTCTGGAGGGAAGGTCTTATAAAGAAAGGCTGAGAGACTGGAACCTGTTCTCATTGGCAAGACGAAGGCTAAGAGAGGATTTGATAGAGACATACAAGATGATCAGAGGATTAGATAGGGTGGATAGTGAAAGTCTTTTTCCTAGGATGATGATGCCAGCCTGTACGAGGGGGCATAACTACAAATTGAGGGGTGTCAGAGGCAGGTTCTTTACGCAGAGAATGGTAAGGGCATGGAATGCCCTACCTGCTAATGTAGTCAACTCAGCCACATTAGGAAGATTTAAACAATCCTTAGAGAAGCACATGGGTGATTTTGGGATAGTGTAGGGGGACGAGCTGAGAATAGTTCACAGGTCGGTGCAACATCGAGGGCCGAAGGGCCTGTTTTGTGCTGTGTTGTTCTATGTTCTATGTTCTATGTAACAATTGGATCAACTGGGCTTGTACTCGCTGGAATTTAGAAGAATGAGGGGGAATGTCAAAGAACCATATAAAATCCTGATGGGATTGGACAGGCTAGATGTGGGAAAAATGTTCCCGATCTTAGGAAAGTCCAGAAATAGGGGTCATAGTCTAAGAATAAGGGGCAATCATTCAGTACTGAGGTGAGGAAGAATTTCTTCACTCAGAGAGTTGTGAACTGTGGAATTGTCTCCTCTGTTGGGGCCAGTTCATTAATTATATTCAAGAGGGAGCTGGATGTGACCCTTGCAACTAAAGGGATCAAGGGGTATAGGGAGAAAGTAGGAGTGGGATACTGAGATTGCATGATCAGCCATGATCATATTGAATGGTCATGCAGGCTCAAAGGGCCAAATGGCCTACTCCTGCATCTATTTTCTACATTTCTGTTTTGATGATGTGACAGGGTTGATGTAGATAGGATGCTTCCTATAGCTGGTGACCAATGTTTCCTGCTTTTATTCAGCGGTCTATGCATCATATAACTTCCAGAATTTGAATGATCAATTAAATTAAAAATTAAAACAAAATTAAAAACAAGTTTAAAATTGTGTCTCCTGATTCACTTTGTCAAAAGCTCTTGTTACCACTAAAATGCCAGAATTATGCTTCAAATATAATTCTGAAATGACGTTGGATTCACATATCTCCACTCTTTTTAAAAGCAAACCAACCCTGGGCAGAATCATAATGTCTCAAAGTGCATTTCCAAATTTTTGTCTATGTTTGTCAAGGAGATTTCGGCTTGCCGAGTCTGTAACACGCAGGCTTTAAAAATGACATTGATATAATAATTAACTAGAAGGTGTGGTGTGGGGTGGGGGTGGGCTGGTGGGGGAAGGGAATCAAAAGTCCTTGCCTTTTGAAGGCTACAAATTACAATTAGAATTCATGTGGAGTAAACAAAAATAGTACTGAGCATGAAGCTCCCAACATATAAAATTCTGAATCAATAATTCATTAGGATGTCTATACCCTTGCTTTCCTATCAATCTCAGATGAAAGTGATGGCTTTGCTTCAGTCCCCCAGGAACAGAGAGACATTTCAACACCAGTAACAGAAAGATTGAATACTATGACGATGAATTTATGCAGCATTGGACCATCGAAGGGGTTTGTGTTGCTTTGTCACTTGATTGCATTCTAGAAATCCTCTTTATTTGATTTTTTTTTAATCAATGACCGAGAATTTCTTTTGAATCACTGTAATCTCACTGGGGGCAGAACCAGCATCACTTACATTGATATAGTATCAGCCTTTTACCTTTAATGTCAATCACCCAGATAATGGCACTGAGTGTAATGTACTCCTGTTTGTTGATGATGTGGACCTAAGTGTGAAAGTAACATGTGAAAATCATACAAAGGAATTGCAAATTGTATACAGACAACTTAACTACTGGGGTGATGAATGGAATATAGGTCACATTTTCCAGATTGGAGTTAAAGCGGTATGAGACATATTCGTTTCCATCCCAAAGAATGTGATTGCACTGGAGGAAGGCACAGAGGAGATTCACCAGGATGTCACTTGAGTTGGAGCATTTTATGAAGAGGCTGAATAAACTTGAGTTGTTTCCTTTGGAGCAGAGAACAAACAAAGAACAAAGAAAATTTACAGCCCAGGAACAGGCCCTTCAGCCCTCCAAGCTTGAGCCAATCTAAATCCACTGTCGAAACCTGTCGCCCAATTCCTAAGCATCTGTATCCCTCTGCTCACCACCTACTCATGCATCTGTCCAGATGCATCTTAAGTGAATCTACCTTGCCTGCCTCTACTACCTCTGCTGGCAGCATGTTCCAGACACCTACCACCCTCTGTGTAAAGTAATTGCCACATGTATCCCCTTAAACTTTTCTCCTCTCACGTTGAAAACATGACCTCTCGTTATTGAATCCTTCACCCTGTGAAAAAGCTAAACTCTATCCATCCGGTCTATACCCTTCATGATTTTGTAGACCTCCATCTCCTTTTTTCTAATGAAAACAATCCTAACCTACTCAACCTGTCTTCATAGCTAGCACCTTCCATACCAGGCAACATCCTCATAAACCTTCTCTACACCCTCTCCAAAGTGTCCACATCCTTTTGGTAATGTGACAAACAGAACCGTACACGGTATTCTAAATGTAGCCAAACCAATGATCTGTATAATTTTCACGTGACCTCTTATACTCAATACCCCATCTGATGAAGGCAAGCATATCATATGCCTTCTTGACCACTCTATCCACCTGTGCAGCAATTTTCTGGGTGCAATGGATCTGAACTCCCAGATCTCTCTGCTCATCAACGTTTCCAAAGGCTCTTCCGTTTGCTGTATAATTCACTCGAGAATTAGACTTCCCAAAATGCATCACCTCACATTTGACTGGATTGAACTCCATCTGCCCTTCTCAGAGAAGGCTGAGGGAGAACCTGACTGAGGTGTATAAAATTATGAGGATCATGGACAGAGTGAATTGGAAGCAGCTATTTTTCTCAGTTGATGGGTCAATAGTGAGGCAGCAGAATTCTAGAACGACGAACAGGAGGTTTGGAGGACATTTGAGGAAAATGCCTTCAGGCAGAGAGTGGGAATCTCGAAAGCTCTGCCTGGGAGGACAATAGAGGGAAGCAAACTCACAACCTTGAATAAGTACGTGAATGAACACTTGGAAGGAGTGAGGCTGTGGCAGGATTTGTAAAGCAGAATGAAAGGTAGTGCCTTTCCAGAAGCCAGTAGATCAGTGAGCACAGCATTTCAGTTGAAATAAAAATGCAGGTTTTGTCTTAAAGGCATTCTTATACTGCAATCAGCATGAATACGTTTTAACAGCATAGTTAACTGATAGTTTCTATTTTGTCCAAAGTGTGCACAGAGTTCAAAAGATATAAAAGCAACTTTACTTTCTAGTATCTTAACATATTTTTGGGATATCCCAAATTATCTCTTACCTGTTGCTTATATCTGACTTTTAGCTCTATTCCTGATATGTTGATTACTTTCTCCATGATGTAAGATATTTTTCTCTACCCTTTTCCTCTCTCTTTTACAAAATATTGTTCTGTCAGTAAATTTACCCAAAAAAGCAATATGAATATAAAATGGAAAAATTTGTTTGTCGATGAAAAACTAGCAGAAGCTAAATGTTGACAGGAAGAATTTTGCAATCTTTATCTTTTCAATGCTTTCTGTATTTTTGTCTACTATTCAAAAGGTGTCTTTCTCAGGATGATAAGTGACCTATGACTATTCTTATCTATATCAAGATTTGTGACCTTTTTGCTTTTCTTGCTAAGTATTTCTTGAAGCTTAAACTACATCATAAAGCTTTGCCAGTGAGCATGCATATGCCAACAAGGCGCTTTTTAAAAAAATATAATCATGGGAGCTACAAAAACAACAGCTTTTTAGTTAAACTGTTAGACATCAATAACATTTCCATTAGCTTGGGGCTTCTGATATTGTGCAAAAAGTGCAAAATATTTTTTGGCATTCTTCTTTCAAAGGCAAGATTATTTTCCATTCTTAAAACATAGCTATTTTAATCAACTATTTTAGACATGTTATGACATACAATTATGGAAGGTGGGACTTGAATGCAGGCCTCTTGGTTCAGAGGTATGGACATTACCAATGAACCACAAGAGCCCTGCCTGATTACTTCCTGGGAGGCTTAATTGTGGTTGATTGCCCTGCCAAGCAGAAGGAATGAGCTTGCATTTATATATGGAGATTGAATGATTGGAGCAGAATCCGTATTGAACGCTCTTTAATTAGACAGAGATTTAATTGGATGCATTGATCTTGCAAGAAACATTCCTTAATTATACAAATGATCTTCTCTATTTTGTGGGATCAGGCCGCTTCATCCTGATTTGTCATTTCATCCGTTAGTACCATTACTTCCCAACCGGCTCCTCCCAGCCTTTAAACATTGCAATTTAATTTGCATTTTGATGTTCTAGTTTCATGCCGATCCTGTTCTTTGTGCAAAAATACATTGTTTGGAAGCTCAAGCCAAATTTAAACTGATGACCCTTTCATCCTGATTTCCCCCACTTGATGGAAGAGACATTCCTCTGGACCTTTCAGTTTCGTTTGTTAATTTTTAAAAGCAGTTTGCACAAGTTATTCTTCTTCCTTCTCATCTGCAGAGAATACAAGATCAGTTTAGGTAAACATCTTGGTCAGAGATATTATCTTGATGAATTTTCATTCCTTTCCAAGGATTCCTTTTACTAATTTTAATTCTTACAGTGGGACAGCTTAACACCAAACACAAATGGAGAACTTCCTTTACAGGATCTTAAGGAGCCCTCAGCACTGGGGTGAGATTTGTAGCAGAGTTTTACAAACTTCAGGTTTTAAGTTATCAGTTGCTCCAAAACACCTCCATGTTGCATTGGACCAAACAGTATCCCAGGAATGATCCACAGGCATCAAACGTATGCAGTCCTTGTTGATAGACAATGGCATCCAGCAGTTGGCAATCCCTTAAGACCATTATGGCATCTCTCTGCTATATTGGCAGGGCATTCAGGAAGCAGAGTCTAGCATTATAGGGTGCACTGGTCTCTAGCAGTGAAAAACTGCAGCAAGGATGTTTTGTGCACATGAACAGGAGCCCAGCTCAAGGATTATTCTCAGGAGTGTTGGCATCCTCTCTTAGAGTATGTTCACCTGGATGTCCACAGCATCCATGCAATACCTTGCCTTGTCTGTTAGTGTGCTGTCGTGACATACTCTTTATTGCAATCACTAAAACAGGCTGCCTGTCAGTAGAATCGCTAAAATGTGGATTCCGGTCCATCAAGTCCACACCTGCCTTTTAAAGGGCATCCCATCCAGACCTAAACCCTATCCCTGCATTTCCCGTGGTTAATCCATGTAGCCTGCACACCTCTGGACAATTTAGCATGGCCAGTCCACCTAACCTACACATCTTTGGATGGTGGGAGGAAACCAGAGTAGTCCCAGGGAGAATGTACAAATTCTACCCAGACAGTTGCCAAGGCTGGAATCAAACCTATGTCCCTGGCGCTGTGAAGCAGCAGTGCTAACCACTGAGCTACGGTGCCACAGTAGGGATGTGTCTGGTGGAGGGTCATCTAGCTGCACGGCACACACTGAGATGCCAATCTCACATCTACAGCACATGCCAACTTCCTGCAGGCCAAACACACTACCCATTTATTTAACCAAATGACCACATTGTAAACAGGTGGAGGCTAGTCCTCAGTCTAGTTAAGAAGAGGCCACTGTTATTCAGGTTATTTCGGTACTGCCACAGACACACAAAAAATGAAAGTCCTGGCGAAACTCAACAGGTCTGGCAGCTTCTGTGGGAAGAAAGCAAACAACATTTCAAGTCCAGTGATGAAGAGTTACCAGATTTAGACATTGACTCTGCTTTCTCTCCATTGATGCTGCCAGACCTGCTGCATTTCTCCCACAATTTCTAGTTTTGTTTCAGATTTGCAACATCTGCAGTTTAATTTTTGTCTACACATTGTCCAGGGGCTTGATCACAATTAGTCATTAGCTTGTGATGCTCATGGTCAGGGGAGTGGGCATTGTTCAGTCCTGTAGGACCTTTCAGGGGAATGGGCATTGGTCAGCACTGTAAGGCCATCACAATTAATCAGGAGAATCACACATCCATCATTAGTTGGGAGCTGCTAACACAGTAGTCAGGGGTTTGGTCAGTACAGCCTTGGGGCTACTTGTTGAAGTCAGTCAGATGCCTGCAGTGAATAAAATCCTGAGATCAACAACAGCCAGTGCTGGAGAAAGTCAGCAGGACTGCCAGCAACTATTGACAAAGAAATGGAGTTATCATTTTGAGTCCAGTGATCGTTTATCGTTTATCAGATTATGTCCTAAACTGCAGACACATTTTATATTTGTCCCTTTGAGGAATACACAAGGACTGGACTAAAAAACTCTACTGATTTGATTTGATTTGATTTATTATTGTCACATGTACTGAGATACAGTGAAAAGTGTTATTTTGGTGCTTTACAGGCTGATCTTACCGTACAAACTACATCAGGGTAATAGAACAGAGTGTAGAATACAGAGTTACAGCCACAGAAAAAGTGCAAAGAGAGATGAACATTAACATTTGAGAACTCTGTTCAGAAGTCTGGTGACAGCAGGGGAAAAGCTGTTCTTTATTTTGTTGGTATGTGTTTTTAAACTTTTGTATTTTCTGCCCAGTAGAAGAGTGTTGTCAAGAGTATATCCAGGGTGTCAGGAGTCTTTGATTATATCGGTTGCTCTCCCGAGGTAGCAGACGTAGAGATGCAGCCAATGGATGGAAGGCTGGTTCTTTTCATGGACTGGGCTATGTTTATAACTCTCTGTAAATTCTTGCAGGCGTGTGCAGAGCAGTTACCATATCACTCTATGATGAATCCAGATAGGATGCTTTCGATGGTGCATCTTTAAAAGTTGGTAAATCTTTATGGTCATGCTGAATTTCCTTAGCCTCCTGAGGAGGTAGTGGTAATGTTGTGCTTTCTTGACTATGGCATCAATGTGGGTGGACCAAGACAGATTGTTGCTGATCGTTACTCTGAGGAACTTAATGTTGTCAACCAGCACCATTAATGTAGAGAGGGGCATGTCCTCTGCTCTGTTTCTTGAAGTTAATGAGCAGCTCCTTCATTTTGCTGATGTTGATGGAGAGATCATTGCGTTTACTCCATGCCGCTAAGCAGTCTACTTCTTTCCCATACTCTGTCTGAGATCCAACCTACTACAGTGGTGTCATCAACAAACTTGTAAATGGAGTTAGAGCAGAATTTGGCCACAGTCATGAGTGTACAAGGAATTTAGTAAGGGGACTGAGTACGCAACCTTGTTGGGCAGCAGTGTTGAGGATTATTGTGGAAGCGGTGTTGTTGCTTATCCTTACTGATTACAATCTGTCAGTTAGGAAGTTGGAGATCCAGTTAAACAGGGGAGAGCAGAGACCTAGGTCTTGCAGTTGGGATATGAGTTTGGTTGGAATTATGGTGTTTAAAGTAGAGCTGTAGTCAATGTGTAGGAGCCTGACCTAGGGATCCTTGTTATCTCGATGCCCTCGGGATGTGTGTGGGGCCGGGGAGATGGCGTCTGCCATGAACCTGTAGCGACAGTAGGCAAATTGTACTGGAGTGGATTAATGGGATTGAATATTTTTGTGTAGACC
This sequence comes from Chiloscyllium punctatum, assembly GCF_047496795.1. NCBI lineage: Eukaryota > Metazoa > Chordata > Chondrichthyes > Orectolobiformes > Hemiscylliidae > Chiloscyllium > Chiloscyllium punctatum. The sequence continues at coordinate 84,709,050 of NC_092760.1, forward strand.
AGCCTTCATTCAAGCATCAGCATACTGTGAAGGTCACAGTGAGTGATCTAGTCCCTTTTTACCCTTGTCTTACAGGTAAAGGCATTCTCTCACTATTGATTGCCGAAAACCAGTCAACCATGGAAGCAGCTCAAAGGAAATTACATCAGCCTAAAAAACAAAACATCTTGAAAATCATCAGTTCAACCACTAATGTCAATGATATCAGCCCAATACAACAATAGCGGCAATGTTGGATTATCTATTCTTGATGATGAACAATTGAGAAACTAATCTGCATTACTTTTCTTTTCAATATTTCTTGCTCTTTCTTTCTACTCACTTCTTTCTTCTAGTTTGTGTGTGTGAGTTACATTATTAATTATTCTCATTTTTAGTAATTAATGAACTCAATCTCTAGTCATTCAAGAAAATCTGGATAAATTGGCTCCTTTTAAAACATAAGCTCATTTGAATCCGTATGCACAAGGGAAAGGGTCCTCTTGTTTGAATTAATTTTGTTACAAGGGTATGGGTGAATAAAGTAAGGGAGTCAGTTCATCCCTATTCATCAGGAAGCTTAACAGTTTGGGGTATCCTGCCTGGAGTTCCAATGAATTGGGAAACATCCCCAGTGTTAGCTCCTAATGATATCAATGTGGGATTAAGTTTTCATCAATATGATCAACCGTTTACTGAATCAACATAGCAATTATTTCAAACTGGTATTATTGTCGCAAAGTTATTTTAGACATAAGGTTTTTGATTTATTTTTTCAAAGTACATGCCTTTGCACTTACGAAGTTCCATCTTTTTGGCAATGCCCAGGAGATATGCTTGATCCAAATGAATTAAAGCAATGGTGACATTTAATTGTCATTATTCTCTTCCACTAAATCTCCTGGATATCGAGCAGTTATTTCCTCAGATTTCAAAGCCAGAGAGTTGATGCAAATGAAAAGCACAAGGGATATCATACAGGGAGCTGAACGGATATCACTCCATACACACCACTGCTCAAAATTAAAATTACAACGAAGTATTTCATCTTGTGTGCAGTTTTATTCTTTCAATTTTTAAAAAATAAACTGATTATACATTAAAGTACACTTTGGCAGTACAGATTTCATGGGCCAACAGATGCCATCTATACTCTATGATTCTTGGAACTGCCTGTGACAACATACACTTCAGAATTTTAATAACTGCTCATGGATTGAAAAATCAACAAATACTGTATGAACATTACACTCGGATTGAAAGATGCAGCAAAAACTCTTGTAGGATAATCTATTTCTTTAGATTAAAGGAACGGGGAACTGTTATAACAGGAGTTACAGCAACAATGAGTCAAAGAGAGCCATAGAGATGTACAGCAAGGAAACAAACCCTTCAGTCCAACTTACACATGCTGACCAGCTATCCTAACCTAATCTAGTCCAGTTTGTCAGCACTTAGCCCATATCCCTCCAAACCCTTCCTATTCATATACCCATCCAGATACCTTTTAAATGTTGTAATTGTACCAGCCTCCACCTGGCACCTCATTCCATACACGTACCACCCTCTGCTTGAAAACGTTGCCCCTTAGGTCTCTTTTATATCTTTCTCCTCTCACCCTAAACCTATCCCCTCTAGTTCTGGACTTCCCCACCCCAGGAAAAGACATTGTCTATTTATCCTATCCATACCCCTCATGATGTTATAAACCTCTATAAGGTCACCCCTAAGCCTCCAACAGTCCAGGGAAAACAGTCCAAGCCTATTCAACCTCTCCCTATAGCTCAAATCCTCCAATCCTGGCAACATCCTTGTAAATATTTTCTGAACTATTTTAAGTTTCACAACATCCTTCTGATAGGAAGGAGACCAGAATTGCATGCACTCTTCCAAAAGTAGCCGAACCAATGTCCTTATAGTTGCAACATGACCTCCTAACTCTTATACTCAGTGCTCTGACCAATAAAGGAAAGCATACCAAATGCCTTCTTCACTATCCTACATACCTGTGACTCTACCTTCAATGAACTATGAAACTGCACTCTAAGGTCTCTTTGTTCAGCAACACTCTCTGGGACCTTACCATTATGTGTATAAGTCCTGCTCTGATTTGTTTTTCCAAAATGCTGCACATCGAATTTATCTAAATTAAACTCCATCTGCCACTTCTCAGCCCATTGGCCCATCTGATCCAGATCCTGTTGTAATGTGAGGTAACCCTCTTCGCTGTCCACTACACCTCCGATTTTGGTGTCATCTCAAAACTTACTAAATGTACCTCTTTATGTTAACATCCAAATAATTTATATAAATGACGAAAAACAGTAGACACAGCACCGATCCTTATGGCACTCCACTGGTCACAGGCCTCCAGTCTGAAAAGCAACCCTCCACCACCACCCTCTGTCTTCTACCTTTGAGCCAGTTCTGTATCCAAATGGCTAGTTCTCCCTGTATTCCATGAGATCTAACTTTGCTAATCAGTCTCTCATGAAGAACCTTGTTGAATGCCTTAATGAAGTGCATATAGACCACGTCTATCATTCTGCCTTCATCAATGCTCTTTGTTAATTTTCCACGCACAAAGCCATATTGACTATCCCTAATCAGTCCTAGCCTTTCTAAATACATGTAAATTTTGTCCCTCAGGATTCTCTCCAAAAACTTGCCAACCACCGACATCAGGCTCACTGGTCTATAGTTCCCTAGATTTTCCTTACCACCCTTCTTAAACAGTGTCACCACGTTAGCCAACCTCCAGTCTTCCAGCACCTCTCCTGTGACTATCGACAATACAAATATTTCAGCAAGGGACCCAGCAATCACTTCCCTAGCTTCCCACAGAGTTCTAGGGTACACCTGATCAGGTCCTGGGGATTGATCCACTTCTTTGTATTTCAAGACATCCAGCACCTCCTCTTCTGTAATATGGACATTTTTCAAGATGTCATTTGTCTATTTCCCCACGTTATATATCTTTCACGTCCTTCTCCACAGTAAACACAAATGCAAAATATTCACTTAGTGGGCGGCACTGTGGCACAGTGGTTAGCACTGCTGCCTCACAGCGCCAGAGACCTGGGTTCAATTCCTGCCTCTGGTGACTCTCTGTGTGGAGTTTGCACATTCTCCCCGTGTCTGCGTGGGTTTCCTCCGGGTGCTCCGGTTTCCTCCCACAATCCAAAAATGTGCAGGTTAGGTGAACTGGCCATGGTAAATTGCCCGTAGTGTTAGGTGAAGAGGTAAATGTGGGGGAATGGGTCTGGGTGGGTTGCACTTTGGCAGGTCAGTGTGGACTTGTTGGGCCGAAGGGCCTGTTTCCACATTGTAAGTAATCTGATCTGATCTTAGTATCTCCCCCATCTCTTGCAGCTCCACACATAAGATGCCTTGCTGATGTTTGAGGGCTCTGTTCTCTCACTAGTTACCCTTTTGCCCTCAATGTATTTATAAAATCCCTTTGGATTCTCCTTAACCCTATTTGCCAAAGCAATCTAATGTCCCCTTTTTGCCCTCCTGATTTCTCATGTATCTTACATTTGCGTCCTTTTTTTTATTAACCAAATCCTCAATTTCTTTCGACGTCCAGCATTCGCTGCACCTACCAGCCTTTCCTTTCACCCTAACAGGAACACACTGTCTCTGGACTCTCATCTCATTTTTGAAGGCTTCTCATTTTCCAGTTGTCATTTAACTTGCGAAATCTGCACCCAATCAGCTTCTGAAAGTTCTGGCCTAATATGGTCAAAATTAGTCTTCCTCCAAGTTAGAACTTCAACTTTTAGATCTGGTCTATCCTTTTCCATCACTATTTTGAAACTAATGGAATTCTGGTCCCTGGCCCGAAAGTGCTCCCCCTCTGACACCTCAGTCACCTGCCCTGCCATATTACCCAAGAGTAGGTCAAGTTTTGCACCTTCTCTAGTAGGTACATCCACATACTGAATCAGAAAATGTTCTTGCACACACTTAACAAATTTTTCCCCATCTAAACCCTTAACACTATGGCAATTCCAGTCTATGTTTGATAAATTAAAAGCCCTACCAAAACCACCTTATTATTCTTACAGATAACTGAGATCTCCTTACAAATCTGTTTCTCAATTTCCTGCTGACTATTAGGGGGTCTATAATACAATCCCAATAAAGTGATCATCCTTTTCTCATTTCTCAGTTTCACCCAAATAACTTTCCTGGATGTATTTCCAGAAATATCCTCCATAAGTAGAGCAGTAATGCCATCCCTTAGCAAAAATGCCACTCTACCTCCTCTGTTGCCTCCTTTTCTATCCTTCCTGTAGCATTTGTATCCTGGAACATTAAGCTGCCAGTCCTGTCCATCCCTGAGCCACAATTCTGTGATTGCTATGATATCCCAGTCCCATGTTCCTAACCATGACCTGAGTTCATCTGCCTTCCCTGTTAGGTCCCTTGGACTGAAGTAAATGCAGTTTAATTTATCAGCCCTACCTTGTTCTCTGCCTTTTTCCTTCCTGCCCTGACTGTTTGACTCACTCCTTTTCCTGTTTGACTCACTCCTGTACCAGTCTCAAATTGATCTCTTTCCTCACCAGTTCCCTGGGAAGCTCCCACCCCATACATCCTCACTTTACTAGATTAAATCCTTCCGAGCAACTCTAGCAAATCTCCCTGCCAGTATATTAGTCCCCTTCCCATTCAAGTGCAATCCATCCTTCTTGTACAGGTCTCTTTTACCCTAGAAGAGTTTACAATTATGCAAAAATGGGAGCCCCTTTACCCTGTACCAGCTCCTCAGCCATGCATTCATCTGCTCTATCTTCCTATTCCTACCTTCACTAGCTCGTAGCACTGGGAATAATCCAGATATTATTACTCTCACGGAGGCCCTTTCTGAATTTCTGCCTAACTTTCTGTATTGTCCATTCAGAACCTCATCCGTTTCCCTTCCTATATTGTTAGTTCCAATGCATATTGGAACCTCCTGCTGGTCCCTCTCCCCTTTGAGAACATTCTGCAGCCTCTCTGAGATATCCTTGATCTTGACACCAGGGAGGCAACACACCATTCTGATTTTTCACTGCTGGCTGCAGAAACATCTGTCTGCGCCTCTGACTAGAGAGTCCACTGTCATAATCAAATACTTGGAACCTGATGTACCCCTCATTACAGTAGAGCCAATCTCGATACCAGAAACTTGGCTGTTTGTGCTACATTCCCTTGAGAATCCATCACCCCCTACATTGTCCAAAGCAGCATACTTGTTTGAAATGGAGATAGCCACAGAAGACTTGTGAACTAACCATTCCTGGGAAGAAAGGACTATAAAAACAGCATAAACAAGCTGGTTGCTGGGAGAGAGGAGATAACACTGAATGGTCATAGAACCATGCAGCATGGAAACAGGCCATTCAGCCCATCGAGTTCACACTGACCGACTGAAGGGCAACCCACCCACTACTCTATTCCTGAAATCCTGCATTTCCCATGGCCAGCCCATCTAATCTGCACATTTTTGGACAATGGGAGGAAACTGGAATACCTGGAGGAAACTCACACTGACACAGGGAGAATATGCAAACTCCACACAGTCGCCCAAGTTTGGAACCCAGATTCCTGGTGTTGTGAGGCAGAAGTGTTAACCACTGAGCTACCATACTGCCCCAACACTGCTTGATAATCTGCTGCCATTATGACAAATGAGCAATTAAGACCTGGCTGCAGAAGTAATGTCCTGAAGTAAAGAGATTAATTGCAGGAAAATGCTGTGTTTTAACAGGCAGCTAACCTGAATGTGACAAGGAACAAAGGAGTCACATTTGGAGAGAAGGCAAACTACAGACTTGAGGCATCTGAAAGTATAATCAATGGTGGGCATGAAAAACATCTAAAGGATATCAATAATGTCCTGCAAGAAAGAAAATTGCATTAGGATCTAACACCAGAACAAGTCAACACCAGAATAAATAACTCCGCTGCAAACCCTGTACATGTCCAGAGATAGAACACTGTTGGTTAAAATCCTGACCAGATTTCACTCTTAATCAGATAATACTTGCTTACTTGAGGGGTTATTTTCGGTTGCTACATGAAAAAAAGTTTAAATCATTGCTTCAGAACTTTCCTGTTTGTGAGTGTTCTTAATGAGTAGCTGAATGAAAGGTAACTTTTGGTGATAAACCCACAACAAGCCCAAATATTTATTTTTTTAATTCTTTTCATGGAATGTCAGCATCACTGCCTGGACTAACATTTCTTGCCCATCCCTAGTCTCCTTTGGGAGGGTGTTTGATGAGCGGCTCTCTTGAACTGCTGCAGTCAGCGTGGTCTCGAGACACTCACAGTGCTGTGGGTGAGGCAGTTCCAGTATTTTGTCCGAGTGGTTGTAAAGGAGCAATGAGTTGTTTGCTTTAGAGAGGGCATGCAGATTGTAAAGGTCCCATCTATCTGCTGCCCTTGTCCTTTGAGGTGTTTGAGGTTGTGGATTGTCGGGATGTTGGAGAGTTGAACAGTGCAATTTCCACATTGTGTATATTGCCATCAAACTGCCTGGCTGTGGAGGGAATGAACGTTTAGATCAATGGAATCAGGAAGGAAAGCTAGTACCATCATTCACAAATTAATCAGAGAATTCAACAGATCCCTACTGTATATTTTCTTTATATGTAGAACATTTTTGTCCAATCAACGTTCAAAGATGTGATGGATGCATCATTTTCCAGGAGTACTCTCTTGGGAAATAGTTCCTTGTATGAGGAGCTAAAAATATCAATAATTAAACATGCCCTAAACAAAAACAAGACCCTCCTGCTGATATTTATTTGCAGTCAGTCATTTACAGCTCTCTGTATTTTTATTTCATGTTTACTAATCTTAATTAGTAGCTCTGGCTTGGACTGATCCAGGAGCTTTATAATTTAATGCAAAAATCCGCAGATTTTTATACGTTGCATTTGATGAGGACTCACTTTTTTTTCACATGACACTCTTCTGTGAGACCTCAGACAAAAGGACAGGAACAGCATGGAGCAGCATTCTTATATCTGAGATCCAGACAGAATGATATAGCACAGATGAAGAATGTTTAAGCCATTGTGCATGTAAATAGGAAAAATACAGGGAATCATAGGACTGCTCTATTCTTTTGAGAGAGATGATTTGTGGTGGTTTAACCCATTGGTTGCCGCATCTCAGATGAGGGGAGAGGCTGAGAAGGTAAGACTTTCATGATACCTTCAGCCAGTCATATGAAAAGGAACTTGCACTGTTGGCATCATTCTGCAATCACAAAGCAGCTGTCTGACTAACTGAGCTAACTGCCCCCCACTGTTCCCCCCACCTCCCATTGTGTATATGGCAGCTGTTTGATCACATCCACTGGTTCCCCCTCATCTAACTTGCTCGGCACCTCCTCAAAGACTTCTAAATGATTTATCGGGAATGACAAAGCTGTGTTGACTCAGCCCTTCCAAGTATTCTGCAATCTCATCCCTAATATTGGACTCTAAAATCTTACCAGCAACTGAGGTCAAACTAACTGGCCCATAATTTCCAATCTTCTATCTCTCTCTCTCTTCTTAAAGAGGGGTGTTATGTTAGCCATTTTCTGGTCCTCTGGCACCATCTCTAACCCTAATGATTGCTGGAATCCACTGCTGTCTCCACAACCCTCCTTCAGAATTCTAGGTTGTGGTCCATCTGATCTAGGTGATTTCTCTGCCTTCAGACTTTTCAACTTCCCCAGCATCTTCTTCATAGTGATGGCCTCCACACGCACCTCTGCCCCCTGACTCTCTTGACGTTCTGGTATGCTACTGGTTTCTTCCACTGTGAAGACTATTGCAAAGTATCTATTCAGTTCCTCCACCATTTCTTTGCCCCCATTACTATTTGCCGAGCCTCATTTTCTAATGGCCATTGTTTACTCTTGCCTCTCTCTTACATTTTAGTTACCTAAAAAACTCTTACAAATCTCGTTCATTCTACTAGCTGGCTTATCCTCATATTTCATTTTCTCTACCCTTATTGCTTTTTAAGTTATCCTTTGCTGGTTCATATCGTCTTCTCGATCCTCTTGCTTCTACTAATCTTCAGCACATTATATGATTTTTATTTTGTTTTTATGCTGTCCCTGACTTCCCTTGTCAGCCATGGTTGCCTCGTCCTCCCCTTAGTATATTTCTTCTTTACTGCGATGAATTTCAGCTATGTCTCTTGAATTACCCCCAGAAACTCCTGCCATTGCTGTTCAACCATCCTTCCTGTTCAGCTCCCCTTCCAATCAACCCTGGCCAGCTCCTCCCTCATGTTTTTATTGGCAAATCCAAACAAATATCTGGCCAATCCTAACTGGGATCATATCAATATCTCCTGAATATTAATACTTCAAGTCTGGAATGACTCTTCATTCATAAAAATGTTAACTCTGTTTCTCTTTTCACAAATACTGCACAGCATTTTCTACATTCAGTTTAGCATTCCAGCATTCAAATTATTTTGCATTTATTTTCCCTTTTTTCAGAAAAACTAGAAGTCTTAACCTTCTGAATGGTTCAAACCATAAAGCCTAAATAAAGCCCATTGAATAATTTAAAATGAGCCTACAGTGTATTAGTTTTTGAAAAAGCTGAATAATGAATGCTTCCGTTATAATATTTTCTAATTAACCTGTTCACAGATTTTATGACTCACTTCTGGAGTAGGTATGACTTGAACTCAGTCTCCTGGGCCAGTGTTAGGAACATTACAACCCTACCACAAATGCCCCAGCCTTATTATTAATTTTAAGTTACTAGTTGGCTGTTGATTAGTTGCTGAGTAGACTTAAAAACAGAAGCATAAATATTACTCATAGAGGAGTAAGGGTATGGAATGCTTTGCCCGCAACGGTAGTAGATTCGCCAAGTATAAGTGCATTTAAGTCATCATTGGGCAGGCATATGGACGTACATGGAATAGTGTAGGTGGGATGGGCTTCATATTCGGGCGGCGCAACATCGAGGGTCGAAGGGCCTGTACTGCGCTGTAATGTTCTATGTTCTATGTTCTATGCTCTATTACTTATTGAGTAGGGACTAGCTTACATTTAGCATAGCTTTGGCAGTACAGACTCAATGGTTATTTTTGTACAGTATGATTCAATAAGTAATTGAGATAGTCTGAGATAATTTAACATCAATGCTCTGAAAAATTGATACTGCAAATGATCTCCACAGAACAAACTACATATGGGTGTGAAATTTTCGGCAGTATAGATTGGGCAAAGCGTTAGAGACTGAAATGTTTGAGGCCCACCAGTTCTTCCAAGGAACTCTCCCGAGTTAACAATCACTGTCCCCAATGTCACCCTTGTCTGGGGTAACTGCTGATAATCAAGCCCCACTGCTCCCAGGGTCATCACAACAGTTACATATTTGATATGAAGCGTGCATACTTTCAGATTTCAGATCCACTTTGATAGAAAGCTGGATAGATGGGTGCTCTTAATAAGAATGAGTATTTATTACAGGTCATTGGATTCTAGCTACAGGTTGAGTAAACTCTACCAATTAAACTCAAAACCTCTTATAAAATCCTGCTTTCGTACAGGCAGGGAGGTGATGGCCTCGAGGTATTATTGCAGGACTATTAATCTAGAGTCCCACTTAACTTTCTGGGATCCAGGTTCAAAACAAGCAATGGCAGTTGGTGGAATTGGAGTTCAATCAAAGTCTGGAAGTAAGAGTTTAATGATGACCACAAATCCATTGCCAATTGATAGGGAAAAACCCACCTGGTTCACTAATATCCTTTATGGAAGTAAAGTCCCATCCTTACCTGGTGTGGCCCACACGCAATGTGTTTGGCTCTTTTCTATCTTCTGGGCAACCAGGGATGTGCAATAACTGCTGGCCTAGCCAGAGATATCTACATCCTGTGAGTGAATTTAAAAAAAAACATAAGTAGGGTAAAATAAACATATGGGCATAGGAAAAACTGAAAACAATCATTCCAATGGACTTTATTCACACGGTCTGTTGAGTTGGTTCTTGCTGATCTGAAGGTATTTCTTCAACCCTTCATTTTCCAACTGATTTGTAAGAGACACACGGTGGCTGGTTCACTGTTGAACAGGTCTCTGACTAATCCAATTTAGAGTCATAATTTGCAACATTTGCTGAAGGAAAGGTAAGTTGATTTTCTTTTGCTTCAAAGTTGCTTTCTGCTGAGAGCACGAGGCTTCTGGCTGCTGCAAACCTGATAGTTTCTCTTCAGGACTGACCAGTTTAGTTCTGTCTTATTCACAGACGTTCGTTATCTAACAACCAATCAACTTTTTCATTGACAACTGGCGCTAGTCTACACCAATCAACTTCAAACTTAAACAACCCCTCGGCTCAATTCATCTACACATTGCTGGAATCATGATTTGGAGGTGCTGGTGTTGGACTGGAGTGTACAAAGTTAAAAATTACACAACACCAGGTTATAGTCCAACAGGTTTAATTGGAAGCACACTAGCTTTCGGAGTGCCGCTCCTTCACGACCACCTGATGAAGAAGTGGCGCTCCAAAAGCTAGTGCTTCCAATTAAACCTGTTGGACTATAACCTGGTGTGTGATTTTTAACATTGCTGGAATCCACAGCTACGTAAACAGGGTTCACAACAGAAGTCAAATCCCTTACTTTTAAACATGCAACCATCATTGCAAATCCTTGGGTTTCAAAACAGTTCTTTCTCACTCAGTCACAGTTTTAAAAAAGCACAAGACTACAAACACAGTCTTTACTGATAGTGCAAACTCCATAAAATCAACCTCTCTCACCCCCAATGCCTTTAACAAATTTTAACATTAATCACATGTGTAATATGTGACTGCTCAATGCTTCCAGTACACCAAAATAATCTTGCACAGATAATTGTGTATTTTGCAATCAAATAACTTAATTAAATTCTTATTAATTTTTTATTACAACATAATTATGTTCAAAGGCACTGAGTTTAAGGAGAATTGAAAATGGTGGTTAAATGAGCTTGGCACTAGATATCAAGACTTGTTTTTTATGTCAAATGAGATGTGATGTTAAGTTCAGTTTACCAATACATTGAGTATACAATATCTTATAGCACTATTTTGGGTGAAAACAAGGGGTTTTCCCAAAGTCCTTTACAACATTAAGAATCAGATTAACTAGTCACTCAACTCATTGTTTAGTGATCTCAATTTGCAGAAATTGGTTTAATTCAACATCGACGGCTGACCGTGTATTTTCTGATAATTTTGCTCAATGATTCCTGAAATATTTGCTGTATGAGATATCAATTCAAATGATAAGCCATAACCCAAAAAAGCACTGAAAACTTACATTGACGTAACTCAATTTAAGCAGGTTTTTAATCTTAATTTTAACAAGTAAAAGTCAGCATGGTTATAAACTGAAGTACCAGGTTTGGCCCAGAGGGCACCACAAGGCACTAATCCATATGGGCTTCTCAGGCAGGCTCTGCTCTGGAAGCACTTTGCAGATACCATTGCCAGATCAGTCACAAAGTCTCAATAACTGTCCATTATCAGACGGAAAACTGCTGTTAGTGTAAACTACATAGTCAAACCAAGGCCTTGACATTTTACATTTTGTGAACCCAAACTGTTTCATGTTGTAACTAATTTATGGCTGTTCTTAAAGTGAACAATAATTAAACATGATTTCTGCTGGCTATGATATGCCTGTCACCTACTTCAGATATATATTTGGAAAGAAGATGATATTGTAAAACTATTAAGCACTAAATGCATGTAATTAAATGACAGTTGTGGTTTATTTAATATATAGAGGATAATGAATAGTTTTACATTAATTAATTTTCAACAAGGACTGTACTGGAGGCTGCTAATTAAAAGAGTGATAGCTTATGCCCAATTTTGTGTGATTCACATAAGCCTACTTTTTGATTGTGACTTATTGAAAAAATGTCATAATATTCCTCATCTGTACAAGCAGGTGGTGGTGCAATAGACCTGGAAATTCAGAGACCCAGGCGAATGCTTTCAGAACATGGGTTCAAATCCCACTGTGTCAGACATTGAGATTTAATTTCAGTTAGTAACTGTGGAATTAAAACAATTGCAATGTCAATTGTTGTAAAGGTCTGCTGGATTACTCATTTCCTTTAAGGAAGTAAAATCCACCATTCTTTCCCAATTTGACTTAGATGTGATTTCAGAACCATTGTAATACTGTTGACTGTGAAATTTCCCGGACAGCCAATCAATTTGAGAGCAATTGGGGATTGCCAACAAATTCTGACCTTACGAACAATCTACCTATTCCGATAAGGAATAAAGAAAGGAAAGTATCACATTGCATATAGAACTGAAGCTGACACAATCTCTGATAGTTCTGCAACACATATAAATGTTCCACAGTCCATACTGTGTGCAATACTGAGGCCATGTGGGGTGAGATGGTAATTGGTCCTGGACCAGGGGAACATGAGAGGAAATAAATCAAAGTGTAGGGCAAAGGGAGAGGAAGAGAAGTGAAGAGAGGGAAAACAGAGGTGGGTGAAGAGTAATGGAGGGGACGGGGACAAGGGAGGAGAGAAAAAAAAGAGGGAAAATTGCCCAGGAATTATGATAAGGGAGAGGGGGATGATGAAATAGAGAGAGGCAAAGAATAGGGGAAGAGTAAGAGGGAGTGGGAGACCACCCATAGACCAACGAAGACGGATAAGGATAAAGAGAAGGGGAAGGCTTAAAGGAAAAGTTAGTGAAGCAGAGGAAAGAGAAAAGAGAGAAAATATTGAAGTGAGTGGCAAAGTGAACCAGAAAGGAGAGATGGGTAAAGGTAGGAGAAGAGAAAAGAAAGAAAGAGGCAGTGAGGAAGAAAAATAGATAGGGGAATGGTGGAGGCTGAATGAGCTAGAGATGAGGACTTCAAGGAAATCAGCAACTACAAATATTCTTGCCTCAGCTTTACAATCCCATACAACGTAGATATCAGCTACTGCTCAGCAGGTTCCTACATAGATGACAAACTGATAGATTTCTTTCCTAAAAATGGAGCACAAAATTTGCATATAGATAAAAAAGGCAAAAAAGTCTAAGAATTCAACACGAATGGTGATGTTTTCCCAATTTATTCTCACTGCAGTAAATCAGTTCAGAACAATCGAAGAAACAGGGTTTCTGGATATCAACAAGTGTTAACAAATATATTATTCTGGAGATTGCTGCCTGTAGCAAAGTGATATTGTTCACTACTGACATCGAAGTAAAGGGCATCATGAGATCTGTCAATTATCAGACCAGAATTTCACCTCAAACATCTTGTAATAACGTTTATAGCAGATTGCAGAGTTCTTTAATGGTATTCTTGTGTGGAAATGAAGTGATTCTATCAGGCTGCCTGATTGATGGATCTTCATTGACAGCTGAACAGGAAAGAAAAGACATTAAAATAAAACATTTTTTTACAAAAAGACAGTTTTCATTGAAAACTGTCGACATGACATTGGTCACCTGACCCATGCCAACCTATCTCCCTCTGAACTGATTGCACTATTTGTTCTCACATCCAGCCTTTCCTTGCCTTTGTAATTAAGCCCGCTCAGATGTGTAGTGCTGTTGTAGTACATTGCAGAAGCTGAGTGTCAGCTCTCATATACCTCTCCCATCTCCCCCGGACCTTGACCCCATCCTGGAACATCAGGCCATTGTGTCCCCTGTGGTCATTAATCTCATTTCATCTGATATTCTCCTCCCCACTGCCTCCATGCTGATAGTTTCCTAATCCCACACAGCTTGCTCCCACTGCCATCCCAAAATCCACAAATAGGACTGTCTCAACAGACCGTTGTTTCTGCCTACTCCTGCCCCACAGAACTCACTTTTGACTTAACTCAATCTTTTCTGCCCTTGTCCAATCCCTTCCAACTTATATTTGTGATCCTTCTGATGCTTTACATCAATTTCAGAAATTTCCAGTCTTGCGGGTTCTAGCTGCCTCCTCTTTACCATGGAAATGCAATCCTTTTACACAGTCCATCATCCATCAGGATGGTCCCAGGGCTCTCCACTTCTTCTTGGAACAAAGGCCTGAACCGTCCCCAACCACCACCACCCTCCTCCACCTGGACGTGCTCATCCTCACCCTGAACAATTTCTCTTTTAACTTCTCTCACTTTCTTAAGTTTGGGGGTGGGGGGGGGTGGCGAAGGGGGTATGACGGGAATCATGGGTACCTGCATGGGCTAGTTATGCCTGTCTCTTTGTGGGGTCTGTGGAACATTCCTTGTTCCACTCCTATTCTGGTCCCTCCCCACAACTCTTTCTCCAAGACATCGAGGACGTCATTGGTTCTGCTTCCTACTCTTATCCAGAAATGAAAAGTTTTGCCAATTTTGCTTCCAAATTCTATCCTGCTCTCATCTTCAACTATTCCATCTCCAGCTTCTCCCTTCCCTTCCTCAATACCTCTGCTTCCATTTCTGGGGATAGGCTGGCCACCAATGTCGACTACAAACTCAATGACCCCCACAGTTACTTTCACTATACATCCTCACACCCTGCTTCCTGTAAAGACTCTATTGCAGTCTCCCATTTTCTCTGTCGCATCTGTTTCAGTCTGGGCTGCCCCAAAGGTCCACCTTCTTCCTCAACCGAAGATTCCCCAGGACCATTGTTGACAGGGTCCTCAGCTGTGTCTGACCCATCTCCCGTACTTCAGTCCTCACCCCTCTCTTCCCTTGCACAATAGCGATAGGGAGCCCCTTGTCCTAACCTATCATCTCACTAGCATCCACATCCAAAGGATCATTGGCTGCCATTTCTGCCACTTCCAGCAGGGTGTCACCACCAGATGCATATTCTCCTTCCTTCCCTTGTCAGCCTTCCACAGGGACCATTCCTTCCAGACACATAGTCTACTCCTTCTCCACTCCCAACACCTCGCTACACCCCGGGGAACCTTGCCATGCAATCACAGCCGGTGTTACGCCTGCTGATTCACCTCCTCCCTCCTCGGTATCTAAAGCCCCAGACACACCTTCCAGATGAAGCAGCATTTTACCTGCACTTCACACACTCGAGCCTACTGTATTCACTGCTCACAATGTGGTCTCCTCTACGTTGGGGAAATAAAGAGTAAACTAGGTGACCGCTTCGCAGAACATCTACATTCTGATTGTAAAAACGACCCTGAGCTTCCAGTTGCTTGCCATTTCAACACACTACTGTGTTCTCTGGCCAACATCTCTGTGTCTTGGGCTTGCTGCAGTGCTCCAGTGAAGCTCATTGCAAGCTGGACAAACAACAATTCATTTTTCACTTGGGAAGCCTTCAGGACTCAATGTCAAGTTCAAGGATTTCAGGGTCTGAACATCTCCTCCCATATCTTTACCCTAACCCCCACACACCAGGCCTCATAATCACATGGGCCGCCACCACAAACAACTCACTGTCAGCCCAAATAGTCCCCATTAGCAGCTATTCATTCCCCCCAGGCTGACCTTTTCCCACTCCTTTGTCTGCCCAACTTCGTTTCTTTAAAAAATACCTCCTTTATTGGTCAGAGTATTGAGTACAGGAGTTGGGAGGTCATGCTGCTGCTGTACAGGACATTGGTTAGGCCACTGTTGGAATATTGCATGCAATTCTAGTCTGCTTCCTAGCGGAAAAATGTCGTGAAACTTGAAAGGGTTCAGAAAAGATTTACAAGGATGTTGCCAGGTTTGGAGGATTTGAGCTACAGGGAGAGGTTGAATAGGCTAGGGCTGTTTTCCCTGGAGTGTCGGAGGCTGAGGGGTGACCTTGTAGAGGTTTATAAAATCATGAGTGGCATGGATAGGATAAATAGACAGTGGGGGGAGTGGGGCAGTCCAGAACTAGAGGGCATAGGTTTATGATGAGAGGGAAAAGACATAAAAGAGACTTAAGGGGCAACCTTTTCACTCCGAAGGTGGTACATGTATGGAATGGGCTGCCAGAGGAAGTGGTGGAGGCTGGAACAATTGCAACATTTAAAAGGCATCTGGATGGGTATATGAATAGGAAGGGTTTGGAGGGATATGGGCCAGGTGCTGGCAGGTGGGACTAGATTAGGTTGGGATATCTGGTCGGCATGGACGAATTGGACCGAAGGTTCTGTTTCCGTGCTGTACATCTCTATGATTCTTCCTCTGGGCTTCATCATATTGTTTACTCTTTGCCCCTCCCCCGCTCCTTCTCTCGCCTCCGGCCCAAAACATCAATTCTCCTGTTCCTCCAATGCTGCCTGACCTGCTGTGCTTTTCCAGCAATGCACTCTCGACTCTGATCTCCTGCATCTGCAGACCTCACACTCTCCTACACACCAACCTTTTCCAAGCCAAGTCAGTTCTGAAGAAAGGTCACTGGAACTGAAATATTAACGCTGATTTTCTTCACAGATGCTGCCAGACCTGCTGAGCTTTTCCAGCAACTTCTGTTTTTATTCCTGATGTACTGTTGGGGGTGTATAAGGCTCTAGTCAGACTGCATTTGAAATATTGCGAGCAGTTTTGGGCCCCATATCAAAGGAAGGATGCTGGCATTGGAGAGGGTCCAAAGGCGGTTTACAAGAATAATCCCAGAGATGAAGGGCTTGTCATATGAGGTGAGAGTGTGTTGCTGGAAAAGCACAGAAGGTCAGGCAGCATCCGAGGAGCAGGAAAATTGATGTTTCGGGCCGGAGCCCTTCATCAGGAATGAAGAGCAGTTGAAGACACTGAGTCTGTACTTGATGGAGTTTAGAAGCATGAAGGAGGATCATTCAAATTTACAGAATACTGGGATAGAGTGAATATGGAATTGTTTGCACAAATTGGGGAGACTAGGAGCTGAGGGCAAAACCTCAGAGTGAAGGAGTGAACCCTTTAGAACTGAGATGGGGAGGAATTTCCTCAGCCAGAGAGTAAGTTAATCTGTGTGCCTCATTTTGCAGAAAAATGTGGAGGACAAGTCATTGAGTGTATTTAAGACAGAGCTAGGGTTAGGGAGAGAAGGCAGGAGAACGGGGTTGAGAAAACATCAGCCCTGATTAAATGGCAGAGAAGACTTGATGGGGTGAATGGCCTAATTCTGCCTTTATACCTTATGGTCTATGGTTGGACATGTGCAGATCAACAAGAAAATTCCAAAGTTGCAGTTTCTAATTCAGCATTCTGACACAGGCAGTGCAGTGGTCCCTAACTAAATGAGCAAAAATGCACAAGTTTCCTGCTCCAACACCACCAGTATTACCCCATAACAAACCTTCCCCAATGGTATTTCAGTTGAAACAGGAACTTTGTATTGGTGCTGAGAAATAATTCCAACTGTGATTATTGATGTTAGCCTGCATGTATTGGTTAAAAAAAAATCGGGTTCAGGGCATCATTGTACCTTTGAAACTGTGTATTTGGGTAAAGCAAAACATTTATCCTGCAGTGTAAAACACTCAGCTTTGGACCTTTAATCGTAATTTGTTTTGTTTCCCTCAGCCAATGTTGTGGTTTATGGCTAATCATTGGATATCACCGTCTCCACTGCATCTAAATTGACTTCTAACATGTATTGTCTTTCATAGCTAATGAAAAGATTTTCATGTAATTTATTTCTATTAAACAAGGTTGCCTTGGACTGTCCCTGAAAACCACATTGTTAAATTAATTCATGTTACCTTGAGTTTGGTTTGGAGCAGCATCAACGCATGTCAATCGATTGGAATTCACAAATGCTTCATTGTGCTGTTTCTTCAATGCCCATTTTCCTGACTATACCAAGCATTCTTCTTTATATCAGTTCAATAAAGCTGCATCACAACACTGCAAAACAGGCACTACAATGAAGAAAGTCTGCTTTTCATGTTTCTTTTTGATTTCATGGCAAATATAAGATTGTGAAGCATAACTGCCTTGATTATGCATTTGAGGTGTAGGCGTTAGGCATCTGTTATGCAGTTAGTATTGCAAAGCTTCCTTAGGGTTTTGTATCAAAAATGAAACAAATTTATCAACTATTTTAGCGAATAAATCTTTCAGTAAAAGGTTGAAAATTTCAATGTTGAGGAATTTTACATTGTTAGATTCACACCAGATATTCCATATTCAAATGAAGTTTAATAGGCATTTTAGAATGTTCCATTTTCACAAAATAATGTACTTCTTAAGCCAGTTTTAAAAATATTTGGGGACAGAGAAGAGAAAAAAATAAAGCAGGTGATACAATTACACCTGCCGTTGTCAATTATGCCTTTGCAATATGTGCAAAAAAGCATGTTGCAGAGTAAATTTTTAGAAAGCCAATGCACACTTGAGATGACACAGAATCTTATTGGGGTCTCAGTGATGTGGGCAATGGTGGATTGTATGGCAGAAACAGATGAGAAGTTTGACAATGACCATCTGAATGTTTGGAGCTACTCGTGCCATCTTTTATGTTTTCACAAGCAACATGGTGAATTTCTCCTTCGGCATCGGCATGTCACCAATTAGGGGAGGATTATTTGATTGTTAAACACCTTGTCAACAGCCCGACTCACCTCAGCTTTCTATCTTACCAAAGAAGCTAGGCTGCAAATTCAACATTGAAACCAGAGTGGGTACCTGGTGCACTCAGCTCGCCACTTGCTCCAATGGCATGAACCATTGACGTTGATATATCTGATCCATGGATATTGGCATTCAGCATCTGCAACCCATCAAGGCCATCACAGCTCTTTTCCACTACATTAGCAGGCCACTGTAGTAGCAAAGACTAGCATTGCAAGGTGCCTCTTAAAAAGTATTGATGGACACTAACAACAGGAGCACTTTGTGCGCAGGGGATAGGTACTCAGCTCATGGATTGGACTAGGCTGCATTATCAAGGTTGAAGAGTGTGGTGCTGGAAAAGCACAGCAGGTCAGGCATCATCCAAGGAGCAGGAAAATCAACGTTTTAGGCATAAGCCCTTCATTAGGAATTGCTGATGAAAGGCTAAAGCTGGAAACGTCGATTCTCCTGCTCCTCAGGTGCTGCCTGACCTGCAGTGCTTTTCCAGCACCATACTTTTCTACTCTGACTCTCCAGCATCTGTAATCCTCGTTTTCTCCCTGCATTGTCAGGGCTGTTTGCTTGCTCTCAGTGCTCAGTAACTCAGTGACTACCTGCACGCAGTATCTATGCCTTGCCACTGCCTTACCTATTAGTGCATTGGTGCTTCATGCAGAGCCAAAGGCTGTCACCACTGACGTTTTCAGATACTCCTTAGTGCAGACACACAGCCAGGCTGTTGTCAGTAAACGTCAATCTAACAACTCCAGGATGTGCCAGCTGCCTGTGAGGTAAACACAGCGCATGTCCATTCAACCAAATGGGGCTAGTCCTCAGTCCAGTCCAGGGAGATTGGTCAGATATCCTGGTACCATCAGTCATGGGCAGAGTCCACAAACTGTCCAGGACATGCTACAGTCGGTTGTCTGCTCACAGTGTGGCAAAATTCAGCCTCTGTTGATTCTGATTTTGCTAACGTTTTTTGCTGCCTGCAAGTATAGGTTCATTTTTATGTTTGTCTGATTGTTTGTCTTCATGTGATTTTCCCCGACTGGAGAATGACAGCTGTGGGTCACAATTTGGCTCTGGGGTAGTTCTGACTTAGAGATGGTATGAAGATAGAAGGCAGATATGGACAGGTTAACTGTGTGCCATGGTGGTTAAACAGCAATGAGGGTGTGGGACAGTGATGGCTAAATAGTGATGAGGTGGGGGAACGTGATAGTTAAACAGTGATGAGGGTGAGAGATTGCTGTTGTTTATTTGTGGGAGAGTCAGGTGTCTCAGCCATGATGGGTATATGCCAAGAGCACTATGGTCATTAGTGCAGCATATTTGATAAAATACAGTGAGAAAACTCATGAGTGCTTCTGGGCAAAAAAAACTTCCAAAAATCTCAACTCAAATTGGTCTTAGCAAAGAACATATCATATTCAGTCCTATCAATCTAAATTCCATGAGAAATAAGTTTTCATCCTCTTCTGCAATGTGCTGATTTTGCCATGAACTGGAAAATTTCATTAACTTTGTCTTGAATTCCCATCCTGCTTTCACTTTTGCCTGTCCCATTTCTGACTCTCCACCATTCCCAGAGTTCTTCTATGGAGAAAAAATAAGTCAAAACAATGATACTTTAAAAGGGAGAAGGACAGACAAAAGGAAACACTTGATCAGTGAAGGAGAGAGAGAGAGAGAAAGAAACCTACACTACTAACTGACACAGCAGTGAATCTGCATTGTTACTGCCTTCGCTGTTTGAATTCATGTATCTACTAGAGGGCATAGGTTTAGGGTGAGAGGGGAAGGATATAAAAAGACCCTAAGGGGCAACTTTTTCTTGCAGAGGGTGGTGCGTGTATGGAATGAGCTGCCAGAGGAAGTGGTGGAGGCTAGTACAATTGCAGCATTTAAAAGGCATCTGGATGGGTATATGATCAGTAAGGATTTAGAGGGACATGGGCCAAGTCCTGGCAAATGTGACTAAATTAGGTTGGGATACCTAGTTGGCATGGACGAGTTGGACCGAAGGGCCTGATTCCGTGCTGTACATCTCTATGATTCTATGACTCTATGACTCTTCTCCTAGGGATATGCTTCGGGAATTTTTGCAGTGCATCTTGAAGGTAGTACACACTACTGTAATTGGGCATCAGTTGTGGAGGGAGTAAATATTTTGTGGATATGGTGGAAATCAAGTGAACTGCTTTGTCCTGCATAATGTCAAGCTTCATGAGTACTGTTGGAGCAGCACCCATCCAGGCAAGTGGAGAATATTCCGTCATATTTAGGCTTGTGCCTTGTAAATGATGGCCAGGATTTGGGGAGTCAGGAGGTGAGGTACTTGTCATCCTAGTCTCTGACCTGCTCTTGTAGCCCTTGTATTTATATGGCGAGTCTAGCTGAGTTTCTCTGCATTAGTCTTCAACTGATCTTTGGTTATTTGAGCTTCTAATGATAGAATGCTAATGATCTCGATGGTATTTCTAGTTTCACCTTTATTTCAGAGGGAATCAAATCTAAAAAGTAGGGATTAGATTAAATTACTTTATAGTGTGGAAACAGGCCCTTCGGCCCAACAAGTCCACACCAACCCATACCCCTCACCTAACACTACAGACAATTTAGCATGGCCAATTCACCTGACCTGCACATCTTTGGACTGTGAGAGGAAACCCACGCAGACACGGGGAGAATGTGCAAACTCCACACAGTCAGTCACCTGAGGTGGGAATTGAACCCGGGTCTCTGATGCTGTGAGGCAGCAGTGCTAACCACTGTGCCACCTTGCCGCCAAGGGATGGCTTGCTACAAGGTGGTAGTCAGAGCACAGGTGAAATACCAAGAACAGTTTTGAGCCTCTGATCTAAGGAGGGATATCTAGCATTGGAGGTAGCCAGAGAAGCTTCACTAGGTTGATCCCAGATATGGAGAGATTGGAAAGGTTAAATCTGTGATTATTAGAGTTTAGAAGAATGAAAGGTGACCTTACTGAAACATATAAGATTCTTAGATGACTTCACAGGGAGATGCAAAAAGATTGCTTCCTCTTCAGGGAGAGTCCAGGACCAGAGGACATAATCTCAGAATTTAATGTAGGGATGAGGAGGAATTTCGTCTTTCAGAGAATTTGTGGAATTCATTATTGAGAGAATTATCGAGGCTGGGTGATTAAGTCTGTTCAAGGCTGCATTAGACAGATTTTTAATCTATAACGGAAACAAAGATTACGGAGAAAAGGTAAGAAAGTAGAGTTGAGGATTATCAGATCAACCATGATCTCCTTAAGTGACAAAGCAGGCACAATGGGCCAAATGGCCTACTCAGCTCTTGTGTCTTATGGTGATCAACAGTTGCTTTGCCAAAAGGCTATCTTATGTTCTACTGTTTTAAACGTTGTTGCAATTTATTTAATTCCCTTCAACAAGTCCTGGATCTCTAGCACACTTTTCAATAAGGGAACATTTCCTGCTTTTGAATATGTCAAGATGGGAATATTGATAATGGTCTAGAACTATGGTCCACAAAGGACAATAGACACTTTTCACCATTAAAGGTAAAGATGGTGAGGTAATGGCTAGCTTGAGGGTGACCACTCCACAAGCATGGGCTAAGGTGAGGAGGCAGAGCCTTTATGAACTATCACAGCTGTAATGGGATTGAACCCATACTGCTAGCTTTATTCTGCATCTTACCCTAGTCATCTAGCCAGCTGAGCTAACCAACCCCCAGGTGGGGACATCAGGGTCAACACAATAGTCCTATAGAGAAGGGCACTACACAGCATATGATTACATTTTTGTTTGTGCATTCTTATCACAAAAGAGCTTGCAAGAGCTGCTTTCGAACGACAGCTCCATCTATACTGAAAGAGAATGCATTCAATCACCCTTATAAACTAATGAGTTGTCGTTGCATCAAGACTCAATGCCATTGTCTAGCTGCACATGAAAGAAAACACCTAATGGCAAATCACTTTTCATTTCAGCTGTCTAGTAAAGGCCTTTAAGAGATTTACTATCCTGTTGATGATCCCTGAATAGGGAAAGCTCCTGTCAGAAAACCATAAACATTTGCAAACCCTGCCAGTGGAGTATTCTGTAGCAATGCCTCTACCGCTCTAAGTGCTTTGGTGACATTTGATTCTGTTGCAGTTTAGGTTTCCTAATGCTACTTCCCTAATAAGTAAACAAAATATGTTACTCCTGCTTCTTATTGAAAAAAAGACATAGATTATTGCTGTAGCAATTTCAAGCACCTCTCACTGCATTCACAGGATTTGTGTTGATATCTGTACAACAGGAATAAATAGAGACTCACTTTCTAATGGTAAAAGTGAATTGCCAACATGCTTTTCTTACACTCAGTAGGCATTTGCAGTGAATTTTCCCTGTTACACTTTCTTCTGTAAATTTTAGATTTTGCCTTCAACATAATTGCCTTCATAATTTTATATTGGTTTATGCACAACAATTGACTGGGATACATTGGCTTTGACATACTACAGTGACGTGTTCTCTTCTCCAGTTAATTCACAACTTCATGTCCCGAAAGCATTCAGTGCTTACTGGGTTACAGTTTCACATTTCTATCAACAGGAGTTGGGAGGTCATGTTGCGGCTGTACAGGACATTGGTTAGGCCGCTGTTGGAATACTGCATGCAATTCTGGTCTCCTTCCTATCGGAAAGATGTTGTGAAACTTGAAAAGGTTCAGAAAAGATTTACAAGGATGTTGTCAGGGTTGGAGGATCTGAGCTACAGGGAGAGGCTGAACAGGCTGGGGCTGTTTTCCCTGGAGCGCCAGAGGCTGAGGGGTGACCTTATGGAGGTTTACATAGAGGGGCATTGATAGGGTAAATAGGCAAAGTCTTTTCACTGGGGTGGGGGAGTCCAGAACTCAGGGACATAGGTTTAGGGTGAGAGGGGCAAGATATAAAAGGGACCTACAAGTAACTTTTTCACACAGAGGGTGGTACGTGTATGGAATGAGCTGCCAGAGAAAGTGGTGGAGGCTGGTACAATTGCAACATTTAAGAGGCATTTGGATGGGTATGTGAATAGGAAGGGTTTGGAGGAATATGGGCCGGATGCTGGCAAGTGGGACTAGGTTGGGTTGGGATACCTGGTCGGCATGGACAGGTTGGACTGAAGGGTCTGTTTCCATGCTGTACATCTCAATAACTCTATGACTCTATATCCAATAGGTACAAGATGCTTGCTCCCTCTACGGATGAGGTAAAGGGCTGCGAGGAAGATGAGCCAGCTCACCACGGCACCATGGTGCAGAAGGCCATTCAAGAAGAGGGAGCAAAAAGAAAAACGGTAGTTATAGGTGATTCTATAATTAGGGGGACAGATAGTATCCTTTTCTAAGCCAGATTGGGAGTCCTGCATGGTGTATTGTCTGCCCGGTGCCAGGGTGCAGGACATCTCTGACTGGTTTGGAAGGATATTGGAGCGCGAGAGGGGAGGATCCAGTTGCTGTGCTCCACATTGGGACTACCAACATATGCAAGGCTAGTATGGAGGACATGTTTGGAGATTATTGAGCACCAGGAATGAAATTAAGGAACGGGTGCTCAAGGGTCATATTCTCCGGATTACTAACCAAGCCATGTGCAAATTGGCTTAGGGATAAGGAAGGTAGGGAAGTGAACACGTGGCTAAGGGAGTGATGTGGGAAAGAGGAGTTCCATTTCATGGGGCATTGGCATCAGTTTTGGAACTGAGATGATCTCCACCTGAATCGATCTAGAACTAATGTTCTTGCGAAAAGGATAAATAGGATGGTCACTAGACTTTAAACTAGTGAGTCGAGGGGAAGGGAAAGAGAAAACGACAGGGAGTTTGATGGTAAATATAAAGGTAAGCAGTAGGTTAGCTTGTGTGCAGGAGGGTTTAAGTTCAAGGCAGTCTATAAAAGAAGCAAAAAGGAAGGATAACTCAGGAGATATTATTAGAGATGTTGGAAATCATAAGGGTAAGCGAGCTAGCATAAAGGCACTTTACCTGAATGCTCATAGCATTCATAACAAGGTTGGTGAGTTAACAGTACAAATCATTGCAAATGAATATGATTTGGTAGACATTACAGAGACATGGTTACAGGATGGTCACGACTGTGAGTTAAATATCCAGGGTTACCAGACTATTAGGCAGTTCTTACAGGAAGGTAAGGGAGGTGATGTAGCTCTGATATTCAAGGATGACATTGAGGCAGTGCTGAGAGATGATATAGGCCCCCTCCATCACCAGACCCTGACCACATGACGCCTGGAGGAAGAGTGCCTCATCTTCTGCCTAGGGACCCTCCAACCACATGGGATGAATGTAGATATCTCCAGCTTCCTCATTTCCCCTCCCCCCACCTTATCTTAGTCCCAACCCCCGGATTCAGCACCGCCTTCTTGATCTGCAATCTTCTTCCCGACCTCTTCACCCCCACCCTCTCCAGCCTATCACCCTCACCCTCACCTCCTTCCACTAATCTTATTCCTAGTGCCCCTCCCCCAAACTCCCCCCTACCCTTTATCTCAGCCCGCTTGGTACACCAGCCTCATTCCTGAAGAAGGGCTTATGCCCAAAACATCGATTCTCCTGCTCCTTGGATGCTGCTTGGCCTGCTGTATTTTTCCAGCAACACATTTTTCAACTCTGGTCTCCAGCATCTGCAGTCCTCACTTTCTCATAGTCTATAGGCCACCAAATAATAACATCACATTGGGACAGGCAATAAACAAAGAAATAACTAATGCCTATAAATATGATAAGGCAGTTACCAAGGGGGATTTTAGTCTACATGTGGATTGGTCAAACCAGCTTGGTCAGGGTAGCCTTGAGGAGGAGTTCATTGAGTGTATCCATGATAGTTCTCTTGAACAGTATGTAATGGAACCGACGAGGGAACAAGCTATCCTAGATCAGGTCCTGCATAATGAGACAGGAATAATTAATGACCTCATAGTTAGGGATCCTCTTAGAAGGAGTGATCACAGTATGATTGAATTTAGAATACTGATGGAGAGTGTGAAGATAAAATTCAATACCAGGGTGTTGTGCTTGAACAAGGCCTCGACAATAGAATGGGGGAGTACTTGGCCAAAGTAGACTGGAAACTAAGATTTCATGGTGGAACAGTTGACGAGCAGTGGAGGACTTTCAAAGCAATTTTTCAAAGTGCTCAGCAAAGTATATACCAATGAAAAGGAAGGAAAGGTAAGTGTTTAAAAGAGTATTGAGTTTACAAGCAGAAAGGTTGAACTGTAAGAGAAGGGGCAATTTGCCATGGGTGTCTAAGGAAATAAGGGAGGCCATCAAATCGAAAGAGAAGGCATACCAAGTGGCCAAAAACAGCATCAAATTAGAATATCGGGAAAACTTTAAAGGTCAACAGAAAGCCACAAAAAAAGCTATAAAGAAAAGTAAGATCGAACATGAGAAAAGACTAGCACAGAATATAAAGATAGATAGCAAAGGTTTCTATAAATATATAAAACAAAAGAGAGTGGCTAAAGTAAACGTTAACCCTTTAGAGAATGAGAAGGGGGATTTACTTATAGGATATGACGAAATGGCCGAGGCATTGAACAGGTGTTTTGTGTTGGTCTTCACAGTGGAAGACACTAATGACATACCAATAATTGACAAAGAGACAAAGGTAGTTGAGGACTTAGAAACAATCATTATTACGGAAGACATAGTGTTGGGCAAGCTAATGGAGCTAAGGATAGACAAGTCTTCTGGCCCTGATGGAATGCATCCAAGGTACTAAAAGAGATGGCGAGAGAAGTAATAGGTGCACTGGTGGTAATTTTCCAAAATTCGCCAGACTCTGGGGCAGTCTCAGCAGATTGGAAAGCAGAAAATGTGATGCCGCTGTTTAAAAAGGGAGGAAGACAAAAGATGGGGAATTATTCACCAGTAAGCTTAACCTCTATAGTAGGGAAGATGCTTGAGTCTATTATCAAGGAAGAAATAGCAAGGTATCTCAATAGAAATTGTTTTGTTGGGCAGACACAGCATGGATTCATGAAGGGCAGGTCATACTTGACAAATCGTTTGGAATTCTCTGAAGATGTTACAAGCAAGGTGGACAATAGGGACCCAGACCATGTGGTGTGTCTAGATTTCCAAAAGCCCTTCGACAAGGTGCCGCACAAGAGGCTGCTGCATAAGATAAGGATGCATGGTGTTATTGGTAAAGTATTAGCATGGATCAAGGACTGGTTGACTAACAGGAAGGAAAGAGTGGGGACAAATGAGTGCTATTCTGGTTGGCAATCAGTGACTAGTGGCATGCCTCAAGGATTAATATTGGGGCCGCAATTAGTTCCAATTTATATAGATGATTTGGAGTTGGGGATCACGTGTAGGGTGTCAAAGTTTGCAGATGATGAGTGGCAGACCAAAGTGTGCAGAGGACTGTGAAAATTTGCAGAGGAACATAGGTACATTGGGTGAGTGGACAAAGGTCTGGCAGATGGAATACGATGAAAATAAATGTCATACATTTTTGTAGGAGTAATAGTGAAAAGGATTATTACTGAATGGTAAAATCTTCCAGCATGATGCTATGTAGACGGACCTGGGTGCCCTTGTGCATAAATCATAGAAGGTTGGTCTGCAGGTACAATAAGTAATTAGGAAGGCAAATGCAATTTTGTCCTTCATTGTGAAAGGGATTGAGTTTAAAAGCAGAGAGGTTATGTTGCAGCTGTACAAGGTGCTGGTGAGACCACACCTGGAGTACTGTGTGCAGTTTTGGTCTCCTTACTTGAGAAAGGATGTACTGGCACTAGAGGGGGTACAGAGGAGGTTTACTAGGTTGATTCCAAAATTGAGGGGGTTGGCTTATGAGGAGTGACTGAGTAGATTGGGATTATATTCATTGAAATTCAGAAGATTGAGGGGGAATCTTATAGAAACATATACAATTATGAAGGGAATAGATAAGATAGAAGTAGAGAGGATGTTTCCACTGGCAGGTGAAGCTATGACATGAGGCCATAGCTCCCTCAAAATTAGAGGGAGCAGATCTAGGATTGAATTGAGAAAGAACTTCTCCACCCAGAGGGTTGTAAATCTATGGATTTCCTTGCCCAGTGAAATAGTTGATGCTAATTCAATAAATGTTTGTAAAGCTAAGATAGAGGTTTTTTTTAACAATAAAGGAATTAAGGGTTACAGTGAGAGCACAGGTAAGTGGATTCTTCTTTGATAACCTCTTTATTAACCCTACTCTGATGTGGGGGTGCCGGTGTTGGACTGGGGTAGACAAAGTTAAAGATTTAAGTTATCTCGAGAATATCACTTCAAAGAAGTTTGGGGATTTACATATTGATGAACTGAAACTTGCAACCCATTCGAAAAGATGAAAGACTTAACAGCAATCTAGGTTTGTTCAATATATCATTTCAGTTGCATGACACTGTAATCTTTTGCTATAAATTTTGTATCTTATGATCCACTTCCAAAGCGACCTGATGAAGGAGCAGCGCTTTGAAAGCTAGTGCTTCCAGAGAAGCCTGTTTGACTATAACCTGGTGTTGTGTGATTTTTAACTTTAACCTACTCTGACTCTAGTCGTTCCTCTAAGTGGGTTATATTTTTCCATTAAAAATGTCTTTAACCATCATGAATCAATCATAGTCTCAGCAGCATAATCCCCAGTCCTCGTGGTTGATGATTTCCATTAGCTATGTCTGCTTTCAGCGAGAGGAAGCTCCCAAGAATCAGAAGGTGGTTCAGAAATTCCAAGATATCACCATTGATCTTAAACAACAGGAGGAAATCTTTTTTTGCTGTGGGAGCTGGTTGTAAAAGGTTCTCCAGATGTTCAGTGCAAGTCTGATTTTGTCATCTATTTTAATGGAGCAACAATGAGGTGCAGCTGAATTTCTATATGAGCATGTGCATATGTTTCGCGCCTGAAATTTGAGTGATTTAAATCTTGGATTAAAGGAGTTATGTGTTGAACAGATTGCCATCAATTCTGCAAATTATCTCCACGTCTGTGAGTAATTTGCTTGAATGAAGTGCATTACTGTAGTGAGGATGATGAAGAAGAGAATTGGTACAATAAAGAGCATCCTTGTTTGTTCATTTATAATTACATGAATATCTCACCATGTCCACACTAAACCACTAATGATATTAGAGACTTTAAAAATTATTAGCAACATAAATGATTCAAGCTATGATCAATATTGATAAAGACACTTATTGCCCATTGGTATGAAGAAACTGCATTAAGTATCCATAACATTTTGATACAAAGTAACTCAATAAAGAGAAATTCAATGCATACCCATTAATATTTTGCCATTAAAAACTGAAAGAACTGAGGATGCTGTAAATCAGAAACAAAAACTTCTGAAAAGCTCAGCAGGTCTAGCAACAACTGTGGAAAGAAATTAGAGTTAATGATGAAATTAAGCTCTGAGGAAGGGCCACTCGACATGAAACATTAACTCTGATTTCTCTCCACAGCTGCTGCCAGACCTGCTGAACTTTTCCAGTGATTTCTGTTTTGATTTTTTTGCCATTGTTAAGGTTCAGAACTGACCTGGATACTTATTGATTAATAAGGCTTTTGTTCACGCAGAGCTATGCCAAAAAAAAGTATTATCATTATTGGAACACAAGCAATTTGCAAAAATATCAGAAAAAGGTAGAAGTTTGTCAAACTGCCCAGAGATCTGATGAAGATGTAATGGGCTGAATGGCCTCTTTCTGCATTGTAATAACATTGTGATTCTGTGAAATGAATGCACTTTTTCCTTTGTTAGTGCTCAGAGCGAAACTGACATTGACTGAATTTGATGATCCTGCTGACTGCACAGATGGTGTGTACAACTCTTGGCAGACTGGAAATATTTATGTCAAAATTAAATATTAAAGTAAGATTAAAATAGCAAAGAACAGCTAATCAAAAATGCTTGTTCTGTTTGCTTTCAAAATTCAGCTCCTTCCTTATGGTGATGGATTTTCACTCTTCCTATTCCCTAGTTACTGACTTCATTCTCTCCTTGGCAACAGTCTGAGATTAAACCCGTCTCTTCTCATCCTGATATCATACTTTACCTTAAGCTACGTTTCTGAGTTAACATTTACGTCATTACTCAGGTCACTCGTCTTCACTACCGTTACATCTCTTGACCTCATCCTTGTTTCAGCTAATTTACTACTTATAGCCTTACTCACACCTTCCTTATGTCTAGACTTGGCTATTAATCCATTCTTCTTTATCCTAACTAACCCATTTAGAGTTTTATTATGTCTTAACAACTTTAGCTTTAACCTTCTGGGTTTTGAAAGTGAATGACTTGGCCGTGAGAACAGGTGGTGGCTTCATAAAGTTTACAAAGTTGGATTCCCATAGTCTCACTGGGGTTTTGACTGCATTTTGCCTACGATTTGAGGTGGGCCCCTCAGTTAGCCACTATGACCAGATACAATTACTGTCCCACATGCACAAGCCTGATGGAAACTCATGCCTACAAAACCCACAACATCCCCACTTAACTCTCCCCCAGTAAACAATGCAAGTCCTGTCTTTGAAGGCACTTTCTCTCTAAGATGGGTGGGCCATGTTAGGAATTTTCCTGACACCTGGTAGCCACCATGATAATAAAAATCTAGACCACAATCTTTCCCATCTCTGACTTCTCTGTGTGTCAAACATGCTGCGCTGGCTTGGATAGAAGCTTAACTGTCTGACAAGTAGCAGAGAGTGGGGATTTAAAGGTTCTTTTCAGGATGGCAATCGGTGACAAGTGGTGCTCCGCAAGGCTCAGTGTTGAGACCACAACTTTTCAATTTATGCATTAAAGATGGAGGAACTGACGGCATTCTAGCTATGTTTGCAAAGATAGGTGGAGGGGCAGGTAGCGTTGAGGAGGAAGGGGAGGCTGCAGAAGGGTTTGGACTAAGGTAAGTGGGTAAAGAAGTGATAGATGGAGTACAACTTGGGAAAGTATAAGGTCATGCACTTGCATAGGAAGAATATTTTCTAAATGGGAAGTGCAATGAGACGTGAGAGTTCTCGTCCAGATTCTCTGAAGGTAAACTTGCAGGTTGAGTCAGTAGTTAGGAAGGCAAATGCAGTGATGGCATTTATTTCGAGAGGACTTGAATATAAAAACAGGGATGTACTTCTGAGGCTCTATAAGGCTCTGGTCAGACCACAGTTGGAGTATTGTGCACAATTTTGGGTCCCATTTCTCAGGAAAGTTGTATTGGCCCTGGAGCGTGTTCAGAGGACTTTCATGAGAATGGTCCCAGGAATGAAAAGCTTAACATATGGGGGGAATTTCATGACTCTAGATTTATACTCAATGGTGTTTAGAATGATGAGGGGGGATCTAATGGATATATACAGAATACTGAAGGGCCTGGACAGCATAGATGTTGGGAAGATGTTTCCATTCATAGAGAGTCTAGGACCAGAAGACATAGCCTTAGAGTAACAGGAAGAGCTTTTAGAACAGAGGTAAAGAGAAACTTTTTCAGCCAGACAGTGGTGAATCTATGGTATTCTCTGCCACAAAATGACCTGTGGAGGCCAGGTCATTAAGTGCATTTAAGACGGAGATATATAGATTCTTGATTGTCAAGGGAATCAAGGATTATGTGTAGACAGCGGGAGAATGGAGTTGAGAAACCTATCAGCCACGATTGAATGGCACAACAGACTTGATGGACTGAATGGCCTAATTTCTGCTCCTATGTTTTCTGGTCTTATTAAAGTCATGAATGTGGAATCCCTATTATAGCACCCACTCTAAAGAAATTTTTCATTGAATTGGTAATTCCTCTATGCAATACCTGGAACAATCTGAAAATCTCCAATCAATATTGGAGACTTTGGATAGTTCTGATCAAATTAACTAACCTTGTTACTTGGGAATGTATAGACTATTAAATGCACAGAGAAAACCAACATACTGTGAATGCTGGAAATCTGGACTACTGGTTATTAAATACATAGTCTAACTCAGAAGTAATGATCAAATATACAACATACTTAGTTCATGTATGCCTAACTACACCTTCCGTAAACTATTTACATCCCCCCAGACCCTGAAAAGAGATGGCCAGGACCCAACACTCACTCTGGGATATGGTAACCACCCAGACACAACCCCCCTCCCCCACAGGACCCAACAACTACCCTGGGACATGGTATTCCAACCCCAGGACCCAACAACTACCCTGAGACCTAACAACCCAACCCAGATCCAATATTTCACCATCTGGTGGATGTACCCTCCTGAAAAGCTACAGGGAGAGGCTGAACAGGCCGGGGCTGTTTTCACTGGAGCGTCGGAGGCTGAGGGGTGACCTTATAGAGGTTTACAAAATTATGAGGGGCATGGATAGGATAAATAGACAAAGTCTCTTCCCTGGGATATTGGAGTCCACAACTAGGATGCATAGGTTTAGGGTGAGAGGGGAAAGATATAAAAGAGACCTAAGGGGCAACTTTTTCACGCAGAGGGTGGTACAGGTATGGAATGCGCAGCCAGAGGAAGTGGTGGAGGCTGGTACAATTGCAACATTTAAGAGTCATTTGGATGGGTATATGAATAGGAAGGGTTTGGAGGGATATGGGCTGGGTGCTGACAGGTGGGACTAGATTGGGTTGAGATACCTGGTCGACATGGACGGGTTGGACCGAAGGGTCTGTTTCCATGCTGTACATCTCTATGACTCTATGACTCTATGACCCCTACCACCCTATGCCCCACCCCTATCCCCACTGTCACTGGATGAAACGTTAACATATTCCCCCCCATGACCTCTGTTACCAGTCTAAAGCATCCATTCTCTCTCCCTGACAGACTTCACTTGACCTCATGTCCCTCCCTCACCCACCTCCTTCCTGGACCCAACCTGACCCTCTTGACCTTTGGTCCTGAGCCCATTTACCTGACTGACACCCTCAAACACTGCACCTGATTTCTCCAGCCTGGCCCGACATACTTGACCCCTGTGCCTCATTGCAACTTGCACTTTACACCATCGCAGTACATATATCCTACATATGGGCACTCTGGCAGTTTACCTATGAAACACCACCTACCCTTTTATCACAATTACCTTCTATACTCACCGCTTGCTGTTGAAATGGCTATCAGGGTCTTTAAGTTTCAGAATACAATACAAAAAATGGCATAGTTTGCTGTCCACTGCCAGTTCTGTGCTTCAGAGTGGAAGTAGTGTGCCCTACTTGTGAGGGTGCTCTAAAAGCAATCTCTCCTCTGAAATTGCAGAGCTCTAGTCCTTCATTAGACAAGAAGGGCTAGAGAGGTGATCTGTACCTCCCTGGAAAATCTGGTCCAATCCACAGTCTGATCCTCACCCTGGTCCATTAGCCCTTCACCAACAGGGCAGAAACCAACAGCAGAGAGCAAATTTCATTCACATTGTTGACACCATATGCTAGATGAGACATACTCACCTGTTCACTGAACCCCAGTGCTCAGCAATCTCTTCAAAGATGATCCTGAACAAAAACAGAGAATGATGAGCGATCCTGAAATTGGTATTCAGTCTGATGACCCTGAGAAGTTTGCCAGTTGAACAACAGCTCAATAGGAAGAAAAAGCTTATTCTTCTGCTATTTTGATTATCGAAAAATGAAAGAATACAGGAAGAACTATACACAGCCTGAGACAGGGTATGATAAATAGTGAGACAGAAAGTTAGTACTACAAAAGAAATAATGAATCAATGTTTTGAAGGATCTCCACAAATGTTTTGAGCTACAAAATATGAAATGAGTTGCAAATTCAAATATAATTTGAACTTTCACAGTCAAAGTATGATATTAGGGATGTGCACAGGTTATCAATCTTCAGGCCAGATTGCCAAGTTAATATACATGTTGTTATCTTGGATAAAAGTATTTCTGGGACATTCGAAGTACCCACAAAAACCTGCTTTCAGTCAATTGCTGGAACGGTAACAATTGTACAAAAAGGAAAAGAGATTTGAAACAGAGATCTGTCATGCTTTGTGCAAGTTTACATGTGAGGGTCATGCAAAGTAACATAATAAATAGATTTGTTTTGTCAGTCGCTGGTACAGCCTCAAGATTGAACAGCACCATGAAATGCATTGTTTCAACTGGGAAAGAAAGAACAAACTGATACCATAAGCCCAGTTTTAGTCTCCATTATTTGCTATTAACTCAACCAGGAAGTGATGTCGTGGAAATATAAGTGAAGGGCTGTTTCTGCCTTTCACCCTAATGTGAATCATGTACATTTCTGACTCTACTCAGAATCCTTTGACAGAAACAACCAAAATCCTTAGTTTAAAATGCTGATGAAGACACAATAGTGGCATGTAAATGTTCTATGCAATGTTCTGTTAATTGTTTCATCCAATGCACTATTTCATCCACTCATGCCTATGATGGAGATGTTGCAGTTGTTACTTTGGATGTAAGTCTACACAGCTGCAAAAACTACATTTGTTGGACTGTTAGATCACTTCTGAAGTGTTCTCTTGAAGTGGGCTTTGCAAGTATTTATTATTTATTAAGAATGTGTGTGTGTTGTGAGTTCAGGCATTGCTTTCTGTTGTATGTCTTTGGAAACAGCCATTGAAGGTTTGTGGTTGAGGTAAACTGTTCCTCTTTTCTGTACTGTGTATAAGAACCTATTCATAGAACATAAAACACCACAGCGCAGTACAGGCCCTATGGCCCTCAATGTTGCACTGTGAAATTAATCTGATGCCCATTTAACCTACATCTTAATGTCGGCGAGTCTATTACTGTTCCACTCCCCTGCTACTCTCGGAGTGAAGAAACTACTCCTGATATCTGTCCTAAATCTGGCACCCTTCAATTTAAGGCTATGTCCCCTCATGTTAGCCTTCACCATCCAAGGAAAAAGGCTCTCACTGTACAACCTATCTAACCCTCTCATTATCTTATATGTCTTGTTTAAGTCACCTCTCAACTTTCTTCTCTCCAATGAGAACAGCCTCTGTTCCCTCAGCCTTTCCTCGTAAGACCTTCCTTCCATACCAGGTAAGATCCTAATAAATCTCCTTTGAACCCTTTCCAAAGCCTCCACATCTTTCCTGTAATGAGGTAACCAGGACTGCATGCAATACTCCAAGTGCAGCCTTACCAGTGTCTTGTACAGCTGAAGCATGATCTCGTAGCCCTGAAGTTCAATCCCCCTACCTATAAACACTAACACACCATATGCCTTCTTAACAACCCTATCAACCTGGGTGGCAACTTTCAGGGATTTATGAACCTGGACACTGAAATCTTTCTGTTCATCTACACTGCCAAGAATTTTACTATTAGCCCAGTACTCTGCATTCCTGTTGCTCCTTCCAAAGTGAATCACCTCACACTTTTCCGCATTAAACTCCATTAGCCACCTCTCAGCCCAGCTCTGCAGCTTATCTGTGTCCTTCTGTAACCTGCTATCCACAACTCTGCCTACCTTAGGGTCATCTGCAAATTTACTAACCCATCCTTCTCCACCCACTTCCAGATCATTTATGTAAATGACAAACAGCAATGGCCCCAAAACAGATCTTTGCGGCACACCACTGGTAACTGAGCTCCAGGATGAACATTTCCCATCAACAGCCACCCTCTGTCTTCTTTCAGTTAGCCAATTTCTGATCCAAATGGCAAAATCACCTTCAAACCTGAAACTCCATATTTTGTGCAATAGCCAACCATGTGCAACCTTATCAAATGCCTTACTGAAGTCCAGATACACCACATCAACCACTTTACCTTCAGCCATCTGTTTTGTCACCCTCTCGAAGAACTCAATACGTTTAGTGAGGCACAACCTACCCTTCACAAAACCGTGTTGACTATCCCCAATCAAACTATTCCTTTTCAGCTGATTATAAATCCTATTTCTTATAACCTTTTCCAACATCTTACCCTCAATTGAAGTAAGATACACTGGCCTATAATTACCAGGGTTGTCCCGACTCCCCTTTTTAAATGAGGGAACAACATTTGCTATCCTCCAGTCTTCAATCAGTGAGCATTGGTAAAGGATGAACCAATCATGAGTCTTCACAAGAAGAGGCACTTGTCTAAACAACACGAGGAAGTTTATTTCATGATAGCAACAAATGCAAGTTATGTTGACTAATTATGAATAATTACAAAGACAATCAGGAGCCAACACTGATCTCACTGGGATCTATTACTGGAATCCTTGATTTTTCACCCAGGACTCTGTGACATCATCAGACTAGATGGAGCCTTACGCAGTCTCCAATATTAACCATTTAAGAATCACTAATTTATAGGACCTCCCTGCCTCTCCCCCAAGCATTTTCCCCCATTAGCAATATTTATACATTCATATATAACTGCTCTTAGATTTGTCAAAGACCCTTCTGACTATCAGGCTCAAAAGCACGTGGTTTGAAGATTTCACAGTTCTTCTGGAATATATATCCATTGGACATGAAAGAACAGCACGTCATTGGCTTCATAACTGCTAACTTTAATTCTGAATTTGTGAGTATTCTTTTTATCTCTTGGATAATATTTCTGTGGTACCCAGTATCTGACTTATTACCTTGTCTGGAGGTCCCTTAATTTCCTGAGGAATTCTATCCTGCTAATTGAGCGAATTACCTGATAGCATCATCTGAAGGTTGTTTATTGTCATGAATATTCCTCATGGAAGATGGATACACTATTGAAGCAAATATTTTTTTCCTGGAATTTCAAACAGGTAATTTCTTCTTCTTGCTAGTGTCCTGAATCTCTGGACTTTTTTTTTCATTCATTCATGAGATATTCATAGAACATAGAACATAGAACATAGAACAATACAGCACAGAACAGGCCCTTCGGCCCACGATGTTGTGCCGAACTTCTATCCTAGATTAAGCACCCATCCATGTACCTATCCAAATGCCGCTTAAAGGTCGCCAATGAAACTGACTCTACCACTCCCTCGGGCAGCGCATTCCATGCCCCCACCACTCTCTGGGTAAAGAACCCACCCCTGACATCTCCCCTATACCTTCCACCCTTCACCTTAAATTTATGTCCCCTTGTAACACTCTGTTGTACCCGGGGAAAAAGTTTCTGACTGTCTACTCTATCTATTCCTCTGATCATATTATAAACCTCTATCAAGTCACCCCTCATCCTTCGCCGTTCCAACGAGAAAAGGCTGAGAACTCTCAACCTATCCTCGTACGACCTACTCTCCATTCCAGGCAACATCTTGGTAAATCTTCTCTGCACCCTCTCCAAAGCTTCCACATCTTTCCTAAAGTGAGGCGACCAGAACTGCACACAGTACTCCAAATGTGGCCTAACCAAAGTCCTGTACAGCTGCAACATCACCTCACGACTCTTGAATTCAATCCCTCTGCTAATGAACGATAATACTCCATAGGCCTTCTTACAAACTCTATCCACCTGAGTGGCAACCTTCAAAGATCTATGTACATAGACCCCAAGATCCCTCTGTTCCTCCACCTGACCAAGAACCCTACCATTAACCCTGTATTCCGCATTCTTATTTGTTCTTCCAAAATGGACAACCTCACACTTGGCAGGGTTGAACTCCATCTGCCACTCCTCAGCCCAGCTCTGCATCATATCTAAGTCCCTCTGCAGCCGACAACAGCCCTCCTCGCTGTCCACAACTCCACCTATCTTTGTATCATCTGCAAATTTACTGACCCACCCTTCGACTCCCTCCTCTAAGTCATTAATAAAAATTACAAACAGCAGAGGACCCAGAACTGATCCCTGCGGAACTCCACTTGTAACTGGACTCCATGCTGAATATTTACCATCTACCACCACTCTCTGACTTCGACCGGTTAGCCAGTTTTCTATCCAATTGGCCAAATTTCCCTCTATCCCATGCCTCCTGACTTTCCGCATAAGCCTACCATGGGGAACCTTATCAAATGCCTTACTAAAATCCATGTACACTACATCCACTGCTCTACCCTCATCCACATGCTTGGTCACCTCCTCGAAGAATTCAATAAGACTTGTAAGGCAAGACCTACCCTTCACAAATCCGTGCTGGCTGTCCCTAATCAAGCAGTGTCTTTCCAGGTACTCGTAAATCCTATCCCTCAGTACCCTTTCCATTACTTTGCCTACCACAGAAGTAAGACTAACTGGCCTGTAATTCCCGGGGTTATCCCTATTCCCTTTTTTGAACAGGGGCACAACATTCGCTACTCTCCAGTCCCCTGGTACCACCCCAGTTGCCAGTGAAGACGAGAAGATCATTGCTAACGGTACTGCAATTTCCTCTCTTGCTTCCCACATAATCCTAGGATATATCCCGTCAGGCCCGGGGGACTTGTCTATCCTCAAGTTGTTCAAAATGTCCAACACATCTTCCTTCCTAACAGGTATCTCTTCTAGCTTATCAGTCCGTTTCACACTCTCCTCTTCAACAATACGGTCCCTCTCGTTCGTAAATACTGAAGAGAAGTACTTGTTCAAGACCTCTCCTATCTCTTCCAACTCAATACACAGTCTCCCACCACTGTCCTTGATCGGACCTACCCTCGTTCTCGTCATTCTCAGGTTTCTCACATACGCATAGAATGCCTTGGGGTTATCGTGTGGTTGGCTGGGCCAGCATTTATTGCCCATCCCTAATTTTACCTAGAGGTTCAGTTCAAAGTCAACCACATTGTTGTGTGTCTGGAGTCACATGTACACCAGACCAGGTAAGGATTAGATTAGATTAGATTCCCTACAGTGCGGAAACAGGCCTTTCAGCCCAACCAGTCCGCACCGACCCTCCGAAGAGTAACCCACCCCAACCCATTTCCCTCTGACTAATGCACCTAGCACTATGGTCAATTCAGCATGGCCCCTCTCACAGACTTAGACACTCTACTCTCACACTCACAACCCCAACCCCAGACAGAAACACACACAAACCCACATGCACACATGTACATATATGTTTGTGGGGTGAATTTGTACTTGCAGAGTTACATTGTACTTTGCTCAAAAACTGCATGACTTCATGTAAGACTCTGTTAACTTACTTTTTAGATTAGAATCTATCTAAACATTATGGTACAGACAGGGAACACAGGGGGCTAACACCTTCAACATATTATCTGGGCGGATACCAATTGTTACAATTAACCTGAGAACGTAACCTTTTAAAAAGGTTTTGTGATTTCCATATGAAAGAAGTGAAACTATCATGGTCATTCTAACGGATGAAAGACTCAACAACATTCAAGGTATTTTTCAATGTATAATTTCAGTTACATCACACTGTAAACTTTTGCTATAAATTCTGTGCCTTAAAATTGTGTCCTCCACAATCACCTGATGAATGAGCGGCGCTCCGAAAGCTAGTGCTTCCAATTAAACCTGTTTGTATACTCCAGTCCAACACCGGCATCTCCAAATCTTGTGACCAACAGCTAACAATTTCCAGTTCTGATGAGTTAAAGCTCTTCTAACTTCTGACAGCTTTAAAACTTTTGTGTAAATTCTGACAGTTTAGAGACTTCAGAAAGTAGTGTGGATGAGCAGAGAGATCTTGGTGTTCATGTACACAGATCTCTGAAAGTTGCCACCCAGGTAAATAGTGCGGTAAAGGAGACATATGGTGCACTGGCTTTTATTGGTAAAGGAATTGAGTTCCGGAGTCCTGAGGTCATGTTGCAGTTGTATAAGACTCTGGTGCTGCCGCATCTGGAGTATTGTGTGCAGCTTTGGTCGCCATACTATAGGAAGGATGTGGAGGCACTGGAACGGGTGCAGAAGAGGTTTACCAGGATGTTGCCTGGTATGTAGGAAGATCGTTTGAGGAAAGGCTAAGGCATTTGGGGCTGTTTTCATTGGAGAAAAGAAGGTTTGGGGTGACTTGATAGAGGTGTACAAGATGATTAGGGGTTTAGAAACGGTTGACCACGAGAACCTTTTTCCATGTATGGAGTCAGCTATTACGAGGGGGCATAGCTTTAAATTAAGGGGTGGTAGGTATAGGACAGATGTTAGGGGTAGATTCTTTACTCAGCGAGTCGTGAGTTCATGGAATGCCCTGCCAGTAGCAGAGGTGGGCTCTCCCTCTTTATGGGCATTTAAACGGGCATTGGATAGGCATATGGAGGATAGTGGGCTAGTGTAGGTTAGGTGGGCTTGGATCGGCGTAACATCGAGGGCCGAAGGGCCTGTACTGCGCTGTATTTTTCTATGTTCTAAAGTAAATCCTTCTACTACAGTGAAACTCTCTCCCTGAAATGAAAGCTGATTCTCAATCGGACTCAAACAACTAATGGCCCCTTGTCTGTTTCCTCTGTATTTTATATATGTTGACTTTATAAACATTTTATTCATGCATGTCATAGGTTTCCTATGCTACGCACTTAACTTGGTCACATGCACTTTTGGAAATTATGCCTTTAGTTCACTGTCCCAAATGACTTTCTGACATCTTTATAAAAAGTTACCTCTGAGAACTGACACCACAAATCTTGTCTACCTTTATTTTATATTCAAATTTTAAAAAGTAATCTGAACCCATTATCACACAAGATGATGTTTAAGAAGCTTGGCTTGCTAATAACTTTGAACTAATATGTGTCTTGCTGGGGTAAAAAGAAAAGAGTAAATAATGCATCAGATTTAACTTCTTAATCCCTCAATGGACTAGGCTTGAACAAATTAAATCACTTGGCCAGAATTATTGTTTCTCAATATTAAGTATTCAGATGTTCAAACCAACTTTAGACTTTAATCAATTTTAATGATGTCTAAATTGCATTATGCAGAGCAACCAAAGTTTAGAGGAACATTAGACAAATACTTTATCCATCAAAGGCAGCTTGTAAATCAGAACAAATTTGAGTTGCAATGGAATCCAGAGATAAGACTCCATAAAGCACAAACATGATATGATAGCTGTGTTTTGTTCATACCTGACTCTATCTCACTCCTGTTTAATTTCAAGCTCTTTATCGGTAGATTACAAAACTACAAAAACTAAACTATAAAACTACAGCGAATAAAAAGCCACATCAAGGATGATCACAGCCTTTTATTAGACAACAGCCTAGTGCTGGAAACAGTCCAGTGTTTGTTTTTTCTTAACTGAGCCTGGAAGCTGTATAATGTGAGAAAGTTCGGAGTGATCCATATCAGTTGCAAATAATATTTAGGTTTCATTTATTGATAAAAGTTTACAACATGAACTAACAAATGTTATTCATTTTGTTTTGATGTTCTATGATCGAGCATAGAATTAGCCCAAGGTCCCCCCAGTCATTAAACTTGCTAGACCCTTCACCTTATTAAGGAATGTAATAACGAGGAAAACCAATTATAGCAAGCTAACCTGATGCTAATTTGCAATAATGCCTGTATGCTTACTAGAGCAGTGAAGTCATGTTCAACTAATCACTGTTACTACTTGATTTGTAGATACCACCTTGAATTATTAATCAAATGTTAGTGAATTTCCCATGGCATCAGGAAATAGAGTGAATTTTGGTCCACTTTACATTCACTTGTTTTTTTCTTCATTGACAAGCTGTGAGCTTCATCGGCTAGACCAGTATTTAATCCCCACCCTTAATTTCCCTTGAGAAGGTGTTGAGCTGCCTTCTTTAACTGCTGCAGCCCATGTTGCACATTGTACCCACAGTGTTGTTAGGAACAGATTTCTCAGAATTTAACTCAGTCATACTGAAAGAACAGTAATATTGTTCAAAGGCAGGATGGTGTATGACCTGAAGAGGATTGTGAAGCTGCTGGTACTCCTATACATCTACTGCCTTTGTCTTTTTACACAATTGAGTTTGAGGGCTTGAAAAGTACTGTCAGAGGAGGGTAAGCAAGTTGCCATGGTGTATCTTGCTGATGGTATGCACGCTGCCATTATGCTGTTGATAGAGAGAATTAATTTTTAAGGTGCGAGCCAGAAAGCTAATCAAATGGGTGTTGTGCCCTAAATGGTGTTGAACTGTTTATGCGCTGTACACTTATCCCAGCAAGGGAAGCATATTTCATCAAACCCTTGACTTGTGCCTTTTAGATGGTGGAAAGGCTTTGTGGAATTAAGAGTTCAGTCTGTCACCATAAAATTCTCAGAACCTGACATAATCTGCTAGTGACTGTACTTAAATAGCTGGTATAATTATACTGCAGATCAATAATTTCCCCAGGATGCTGATGATGAGATGTTGAGTAATGCTCACACTTATGAAAGAGACACAGACATTGCTGGAGAAATGCAGCAAGCCTGGCAGCTTCTGTGGAAGGAGAAAGCAGAGTGAACATTTTGAATCTGGTATGACTCTTCTTCTGAACTGAGAGGTGTGGGAACATTAGTTTTTTTGGATTAATTAAAGGACTTTTAATGTACTAGTAATCCTTGATTAACAGAGTTTTGAATAATGGGATTTTGCCATTTTTGTTTCTTTTTGCCACCTACGAATCCAATAATCTTTACTGAAAACAAAATATGCTGGAAATTATAATGGATCAGGCAGCATCTGTGGAAAGAAAGCGAATGTTTCAAGTCTAGATGACTCTTCATCAGAGGCTACTCCAATAATCTGTGCCTCATTCATGATAGCATGGTTCTTACCTGACTCCCAGTAATCTGGAAGAACAAACGCATGGCAAAACATAGCTTTCCTGGGCAGGTTCCTGTTTCTTCAGTTTGTTTTGGCTGTTGCCTGCCTCAATTAAGGCTTGTAATTTTAATTTTAAACTGTCCCAAGGGTACTCAACCTTACCCCTGCAAAGCAGCAGAAGAGCAGCCTGAAGAATATTAACTTTCAACTTCAGCTAATTCAGATGAAGACCCACAGCCGTCCAGATCCAGATAAGCAACCTTGGATGTGGGACAATAAAGATCAAACAATGTTATTTTTAATCATGTTCATATTAACTATGACTTTTTATATTAACATTTTGCTGTCTGTGTTTAACATTTCAGGAATGTAACCCAAACATTTACAGTGGTTTCCATGGGAATACATATTTTGATTAAGAGGTTTCACTCAATGCGGTTATTCTCAGGGAGGTAACCATTGCATAAATGGAAGACTACCTGTCTTGATTTTTTTTAAAATCAACGTGTGTTTTTCTATAACAGTAATGCTTTGAATTGGAAAATAGGTTTCATGTCAGCCAAGCTCCCAAGGTTGCCCTTTGGTGTTTGGTAGCTGACAAAAGCAAAATACTCCAAATGCTGGAGAGCTGAAATTAAAACAGAAGCATCATATTAGATTTGAAACGTTAATGTTGATTTGAACTATGTTTTCCAGGAGATAGATGGAGAAATGTGGTGATCAGGGC
The DNA here is from genome assembly GCF_047496795.1 of Chiloscyllium punctatum. Taxonomy (NCBI): domain Eukaryota; kingdom Metazoa; phylum Chordata; class Chondrichthyes; order Orectolobiformes; family Hemiscylliidae; genus Chiloscyllium; species Chiloscyllium punctatum. The sequence goes on from NC_092760.1 coordinate 84,751,843, forward strand.
ATATGTTGGCATCCAATAACACTAACTTGGCATAAGCTCTATAATTGGCCAGACATTTGTGTACAGGATCATATGTTAACAAAGAGGGCGTGCTGAGCCATGGAAATGGATAGCGAGGACTGGATTTTTACCAGAGATGTATTTACCAGGGGTGGGATAAAGAGGCATAGGTTAGCCTGTTAATATGAGGGCTGTATGGAGGGCATTCGAGAGTCTGAGTTGTCTTTGAGTTTGCATAAGATTGGTTTGGATGGATATGGGAAATACGTGTCGAAATATGATGGGGCAAATGTCTTTTTTTGGTTTCAATATATTTTTACTAAACCCAGAGCAGGAAAGAAGGCCTTACCATAGAATGACAGAATCCCTACAATGTGGAAGCAGGCCATTCAGCACATTGAGTCTGCACTAACCCTCCAAAGAGCATCCCACCCAGACCTACCCAATCCCTAATACTCTACATTTACCATGACTAATCCACCTAACTTGCACATCTTGGGACTGTGGGAGGAAACTTGAGCACTTGCAAGATACCCATGCAGACGCAGGGAGAGCATACAAACTCCGCACAGGCGGTCACCCAAAGTTGGAATTGATCCTGGGCCCCTGCTGCTGTGAGACAGCTGTGCGAACCACTATGCCACCATGCCACCTTCAGCCAACAGCCTCATATCTTATCCTCGGCCACCTCTTGCTTTCTGAGGACCTCCACAACCCACAAAGAATTTCTGATCTTCCCAGGACACATCCCCACAGGACAGAGCTTGCAGGGATAGATAGTGTCTCGTCTCTATGCTCCTGACCCATGAACAAAAATCAAGGCCACAGAATTTCATTTCCCTATGGAACATAAAATATAAAACAGTACAGCACAGTACAGGCCCTTTGGTCCTCGGTGTTGTGCCAATCATTTAACCTACTCCAAGTTCAGACCAAGCTACATAGCAGCCACGTCATTTACAAAATACTGTGCAAGGACTGTAACAAACACTACATTAGACAAACACGTAGAAAACTAGCCACCAGGATACATGAACACCAACTAGCCACAAAAAGACATGACCCTCTCTCACTAGTATCCTCACATACGGATGAGGAAGGACACCGCTTCGACTGGGACAATACATCCATCCTAGGACAAGCCAAACAAAGATACGCACGAGAATTCTTAGAAGCATGGCATTCCAACTGGAACTCTATCAACAAACACATCGAGTTAGACCCCATCTACCACCCCCTGAGAAAAGGAACAGGAAGTGACTTCACCACAAGAAATAACATCACCACAGGAAATGACAACACCCAACCCAAAGAAACCCAAACACATAAATAGATAGCAGGAATTTTCAGCATTGCTTCGCCTGAGGTCCATTGAAGATGTTACCTAGTAAAGTAACAAAATGTCTGGAAATGAACCTTTCAGCTCAGCAAACAAACCTACATTCAAAACCTCAACCCGCTCCCGATGTGGTCTCCTCTACATTGGGGAGACTGGACGCCTCCTAGCAGAGCGCTTTAGGGAACATCTCCGAGACACCCGCACCAATCAACCAAACCGCCCCGTGGCCCAACATTTCAACTCCTCCTCCCACTCTGCTGAGGACATGGAGGTCCTGGGCCTCCTTCACCTCCGCTCTCTCACCACCAGACGCCTGGAGGAAGAACGCCTCATCTTCCGCCTTGGAACACTTCAACCCCAGGGCATCAATGTGGACTTCAACAGCTTCCTCATTTCCCCTTCCCCCACCTCATCCTAGTTTCAAACCTCCAGCTCAGTTACTGTCTCCTTGACTTGTCCGACCTGCCTATCTTCTTTTCCACCTATCCACTCCACCCTCTCCTCCTTGACCTATCACCTTCATCTCCTCCCCCACTCACCCATTGTACTCTATGCTACTCTCTCCCCACCCCCACCCTCCTCTAGCTTATCTCTCCATGCTTCAGGCTCACTGCCTTTATTCCTGATGAAGGGCTTTTGCCCGAAACGTTGATTTCGCTGCTCGTTGGATGCTGCCTGAACTGCTGTGCTCTTCCAGCACCACTAATCCAGTAGCTAATATATCTTAGTCTACAATCACTGCTGGCACATACCCACCACTGTGTAAAGAACCTACCTCTGACATCTCCCCTAAACCCTTCCTTCAATCACCTTAAAATTATGCCCCCTCATGATAGACATTTCCACTCTGGGAAAAAGTCTCTGGTTATCCACTCTATCTATGCCTCTTATCATCTTGTACATCTCTATCAAGTCACCTGTCATCCTTCTTTGCTCCAATGAGAAAAGCCGTAGCTCCCTCAATCTTTTCCATTAGAAATTCCCTCCTTCCCAAGCAGCATCCTGGTAAATCTCCTCTGCACTCTTTCTAAAGCTTCCACATTCTTCCTGTAAAGAGGCAACCCGAACTGAACACAATATTCCAAGTGTGACCTAACCAGGGCTCTACAGAGCTGCAGCATAACCTCACAGCTCTTAAACCTAATCCCCCTGCTAATGAAAGTCAACACACCATACGACTTCTTAACAACCCAATCAACTTAGGTGGCAACTTTGAGAGATCTATAGACATGGACCCCAAGATCCCTCTGTTCCTCCACACTGGCAAGAATCCTATCTTTAACCCTGTATTCTGCATCCAAATTCGACCTTCCAAAATGAATCACTTCACACTTTTCCAGGTTGAACTCTATTTGTCACTTATCATCTCAGTTTTGCATCCGGTCAATGCCCCATTGCAAACTACAACAGTCCTCGAAACTATCCGCCACTCCACCAATCTTCATGTTATCAGCAAACCATTCCACTTCCTCTTCCAAATCATTTATAAAAATCATAAAGAGCAGAGGTCCCAAAACCGAAGCATGTGCAAAATCACTGGTGACCAAGCTCCAGGCTGAATACTTCCCACCACCACCACCCTCTGTCTTCTGTGGGCCAGCCAATTCTGTTTCTAGTCAGCCAGATTTTCCTGTATCCCATGCCTCCTTACTTTCTGAATGAACCTACCATGGGGAACCTTATCAAATGCCTTGCTAAAATACATGTAAACCATATCCACTGCTCTATGTTCATCTGTCACAAAGCTAGTCCCTTTTTTCTACTAAAAACTGTTCCTTGGCTCAAGGAGACTCTGTCCTTGATTTTTTTCAGATGGGCAATAAACCTGGCCGGACTCTGATCAGTCTGGTTTGGTACAGAGATGAAAAGGATTTTGAGAGGCCTTTCGTTTATATGTAAACAGATGAGATTTCAGGCCAAAGTGGTCATACTTTAGAAGTGACCTGTGTAAAGAAAGGGTAGTAGTCAGCTGTCTAGCTAGCTGAGCTGAGCTGAGCTGAACTGGTGAGGAGCTCAACTGGGAGCTGTGTGGAAACTCTCTCTCTTTTTCTGCCCTTCAACTTCAACCTGTAATCATGTGTTCTATTTATACTGGTTTTTAAAGGGAGTTTGCTTATTGGGACTGTTGTGTATATTCGGAACAGCATAATTAATTCTATTTTGGTTAGACTGAGTTTTGTATGGGTTCTTTGTTCTTTGCATTTCATTGTATAATTTTGTGAATAAACTTTTGTCTGTTTTTAAATCTAGTAGTCAACTTAGCTAACTTAATCCAGGTAATTTTCATTGTATACTTACAAAAACAATTGCAAAGTTATGGTCTGAGCTGCCTGCTTAAGAATGTTTAGAATAGTCTGGCTTAGTCCATAATACATCAATGTGTTTTTTTTGTAACGCCCTCAAAGAATTCAGTTCTGTTTGTGAAGCATGACCTGCCTCTCACAAAGCTATGCTGATGATCTCTAATCAAACCATGGCTTTCCAAATAATCATAAATCCTCTCTAATACTTTGCCCACCACAGACATAATATTGACTGGTCTGTAATTCCCAGGATTATCCCTATTCCCTTTCTTGAACAAGGGAATAACATTTGCCACTCTCCAATCATCTGGCACTCCTCCAGTGGACAGTGAGGATGCAAAGATCATTGCCAAAGGTGCAGCAATTTTTTCCCTCACTTCCCATAGTAATCTTGGATATATCCCATCTGGCCCAGGAGATTTACCTATCCTTATGTTTTTCAAAATCTTCAACACATTTTCCTTCTTAACATCAACCTGTTCAAGCATATCAGTCTGCTTTGTACTGTCCTCAGAACCATCAAGGTCCCTCTCAGTAGTGACTACTGCAGCAAAGTATTCATTAATGATCTCCCCTATTTCCTCCGACTCCAGCTGCAAGTTCCCTCCACCATCCCTGATCAGCCGTACCCTCACTCTCATCATCCTCTTGTTGCTCACATAAGTATAAAATATTTTAGGGTTTATCTTAATCCTACCTGCCATGGTTTTTTTCATGCCCCCTTCTAGCTCTCTTAAGTCCATTCTTCAATTCTTTCCTGGCTACCTTGTAACCCTCTAAAAACCCTGACTGATCTTTGTTTCCTCAACCTGAAGTAGATTAGATTCGATTCCCGACAGTGTGGAAACAGGCTCTTGGGCCCAACAAGTCCACACCAACCCTCCAAAGAGTAACCCACCCAGACCCATTTCCCTCTGACTGATGCACCTAACACTATGGATAATTTAGCATGGCCAATTCAACCTAACCTGTACATCTTTGGATTGTGGGAGGAAACTGGGGCACCTGGAGGAAACCCATACAAACACGGGGAGGATGTGCAAACTGCACACAGACAGTCGTCCAAGGCTGGAATTAAACCTGGGAACTGTGAGGCAGCAGTGCTAACTACTGAGCCACCATGCCACCCCAAAGCTTCCTTCTTCCTCTTGACTAGATGTTCCACATCTCTTATCACCCAAAGTTCTTTCAATCTACCAATCTTTCCTCGCCTCAGTTGGACAAGCCTTTGGCTAACATTTCAGCCTCACATTTTTCAAAGCCACAGGACAAATTAATTTGAAGGCAATTGAGACCATTGTTTTCAGAATACAAATCTTAAAATGTTTAGAAACAACGCAACAGCAGCAGCTCGATATACCCCTCAGACTTGTTCTGCCATTCAATTAACACATGGTTGATCTGTTTATTAATTCCATCCACTTACATTGGTTCCCATTAATAAAACTGTCAAATAAAAAAAATCTGCTATAGCATCTGGTTGCTTCTTAATAAATTCAAAAGCTTTGATCCTCCTGGAGTACTTTCAATCGTTTACGAAAGGAAGAAATCTTAACTTCTCACCTACATCTGCCTTTCACAACGTTGAATCTATGACTTTGGTTTGTTTCCTTGTATGGTCAGATATATCATTCATATTGACTTTCTACATCTCGTTAAGGGCTTAGCATACACCTTTCAGAACTCAGGAGCCCTACTTTAAGTCAATCAACATCAGTTGGCTCTGGTGTTAGGGATCAGCTACATTGCTCTGTGTTGCACTTACCACAGAGCATAAATGGTCCATCCTGTTGAAGTAATCTAAACAGCTCACAATTTACCAAGTGCAGTCTGATCAGAACACCATATAGCTTTAACATGACATCTGAGGATTTGAGATCAGCTGGACTTGTTAATGTGGCCCAGTTACCTATTTTGCTTCATTTTTATGGCCCCTTGTACTATTTAGACATGGGACCAATAGGTCAACCATTACTCCTTGGTACTTTTCTACTTGTCCATGCCCCATATGATGCATAGAGACAGATACCTGATCCTAATAAAGTCACACTGACCCACAAATGCACCAATAAATGTCTTATCATCAATTGCTTCCAAACCTCATTAGAGAGAAAGAATACAATGAAAAGCAACCTGCTTGTGTTGAATGCAATGTAATATCGCCTCATTGCCATTATATTGCCTTGTATTAAGAAGGTGATGGCCTAGTGATATTGTTACTAGATTATTAATCCAGTAACTCAAGTAATGTTCAGGTCCAAATTGACCTGTGGTGAAATTTAAATTCAATTTTTTAAAAATAATCTGGAATTAAAAGTCTAATGATGACTATGAAACCATTATTGATTGCTAGGAAATATTCATCTGGTTCCCTGTTGTCCTTTAGGGAAGGAAATACGCTGTCCTTACCTGGTCTGGCTGACATGTGACTCCATACCCAGAGCAATATGGTTGAGTCTTAACTGCTCTCTAAGCAATTAAGGATGGGCAGTAAATGTTGGCCTAACCAGCGATGCCTACATCCTATGAGTGAATATATATATTAAAAAATTATTTCTTCAATTATACCTTTCTTGCACTGATCTCCATAATTGTTCCTGTTGCTAGCGTTTGTATTCAGACACAAATGAACAGCTTTCATTTTTGTTTGATTACTAATCATGATTCTTTGAAATAAGATAAATAACATTGACAATATGTTAATGTTTTCAGAACCTGTTTCCTGGTCTTATCGTCCTTACAGGCAAAGTCCAAATTAGAAACGTAAAAGCATAGGTATATAGGGTTGCATGGTGGCTCAGTGGTTAGCACTGCTTCCTCACAGTGCCAAGGACCAGGGTTTGATCCTAGCCTCTGATGACTGTGTGGAATTTGCACATTTTCCCCATGTCTGTGTGGATTTCCTCCAGGTGCTCTGGTTTCTTCCCACAATCCAAAGATGTGCAGGTTAGGTGGATTGGCCATGCGAAATTACCCATACTGTTCAGGGATGTGTAGGTTAATTACATTAGTCATGGGAAATGTAGAGTAATAGGGGAAGAGAAATGAGTCTGGGTGGGTTACTCTTTGGAGAGTTGGTGGGACTTGTTAGGTCTAATGGCCTGTTTCCACACTGTAGGGATTCTATGATTTGGTGATGAATTCAGTCAGTTTACAGTTTCACTCTGCACCTTCTCTTACACCAGGTTTGTTCAAACACATGAAAATACAAAATGAGCAGCGTCACTTAACAAAGCCATGAAAAGTGCAAGAAATACACAACCCATGGAGCAAAAGCTCATAAGAGACCTACATGTTCTTTTATGGGACAGCGCACTTAAAAACTGTTTGTATGTCCTACAAAACATCAAAATACTATCCTTAGAGAAAAACAAGCATGGAGATGTGACTAGTGATTGTGATTCACTCTTTCTGCAAAGTATGGAAGGAATGTTTCATTTTCAATAGGATCTAATGATACAAACTCCGAAGCATCCAAAACTCTTGTAATAAGCTTACAACTTTCAAAATGGCCAATACTATCTGCTATTGTTTTGTTATTGTTGATGACATGCTGTAAATGAAAAGGCACATCTTTAAACTATTTGCTTGAAGAACATAACTTTTGTTTAAAAGTATAGATAGAGCTTTTTATTAACACTTCTTGCAGCAACAAAAGTGACACAGTCCACATCGTTCCAAAGTACACAGCAACAGCATGACCACGTTTCACAGCACTTTGAGGCACAAAGTAAGGGCAACACCTTCAGGTCAAATAGGTTTCCCCCTGTAGTAATAGAAGACATTCTCGACTTGTATACTGGACAAGACACCAAAACAGCCTCCATCCACTAGTATAGTATAGCCAACAAATATAAACAACCCCTTTCCCTACACCATCTGAAATGCACAGTACAGCAGCAAATGGTTGACGCAACTTGGGAACTGTACCAATAATCAATAGAAATGTGATCATCTGTGGAGAGTGATTTCAATCTAGGGTGTGGCGTGTCTCAAGCAGAATCCAGCATAATTCTTACCTACAACCAAAAGCTATATCAAACTACATTAGTGGAGCACATTTAAGAATACAAGACGATGCGGGTTATTATGTGGATTTATTGCTTTTTACACAAATGCTGCAGTCCTTGATGAATCCAATAATATGGAGGGGAAATGGTCTTAGCTGAGAAGGACATTGAGTGATGCAACACCTAAACCTGATGAAGCATGCCACCTTTGGTCATTGATGAGGATTGCCACTCCAACTTCCTCTTCCTGGTTTGTCAGTTGAATATTTTGATGCAAATCCTACATCTGGGGGTAAGATAAATTTCTGTTCAAGATTTTTACTACAAGTTAAAAATTTGCAAAGCATTAACTGCTTTGAAGTTCATAAATAATCTCTTTCTTTGGAGTGTTAACAGTATTCAAATACATCTAACTCTTAAATAAGTGATTTGTTTTATTATAAAAGCTATTCACTTATCTAGAATATCAATAATTTACATTAAATTATTATTATATGTGTCCTATTGCAAATCTTTCTTGCATACTTCTTTTCATAGTAATGGCGAGACTTGTAAAATACAAACTGTTTGGTTGGCTTATTGGAAAATTGAAGGCAATCTTACTACACAGCCAAGATGGACATAATGATACATGCATTTTGGCTAGCAAATGTATGAAGACTCTAACCAGGATGTAAATGCATTTATTCAATGGGATTTTATTGATAAAATGATTCATTTAAGAAAAATGCATATTTTAGGAAGTACACGGGGCATTAGGTTTTAATTTCCTGATCCTGTTTGAGAAATCTTCATGCCCCAACTATCTGACTATCTACTTAATGTACATTAAACTTTGGCTCAGATCCACCGGAACAGTTTAAAATTAACTCCTATGTCTGAAATTCAACAAAATGATTCACAACCTAAACCTCCTTTTGAGCACCTGTGATTGAATTTATCCTTTATTTCTGAGTAAGGACTCAGTAAACTGCACACAGCCTCTCCTGCACTTAAACATTCTTATTCCTGTTAAATCTCCTGGCAGTTTACTGGTCAGCCAGCAGAAACTGAACGTCCCCCCCCCCCCACCCCCCACCAAACATGAAGCCCAAGTCATTTTAAAATGGTAAAGCCTGGATTGAGATGATGCACACCACCATTTTGTACAGATTGCACTCAAATGCTGCTTTGTTAAGTTGTACACCATTAACAATGCCATTCTTATGTGTGGACATTCACACCACACAAGTCTGTGCAAACAATCACAAATGAATCTTGGACACAAACACTACAAAATATTGAATAGACATTTCTTTCTTTTAAAATTTTCTCCCTGTTATGAATAGTCCCCTTCTTCATGTTCTTTATAGTAGTAGGAATCTTTAACTTCCTCTTGTACAAACTCTTCCTTTTTCTCCCAGCCATTTGGCCAGCCACCATTGCTATAAGTGGTGGCCCCATAAGACTTTGTCGTGCCATAATTCTGAGTAATGTCCTCGGTTTCTTCCGCCAGTTCATCTTCATTTATAAAACCACATTTTTCATCGCTTGTTTGTTCAGGGTCTGCCCAAGGCTGTTTCTCACCAGATGCAAATAGCCCATAAAAAATGACTCCCGCATAGTGCACCAAGGCCGCAATTAGAAAGACATACTGCCACTCGCTCTGTGTCTGTGAACAAAAAGCATAGTGAAACCTATTTTGTATATCCACAATTTGCCTGAATGGTGTGGACTTGGGGTGTTACAAATGTGCACTGCTGAAAATCTCAACTATTCTCTTGGTATTCCACTTCCAATATTACTCCTCTCCCCTTAATCCCCTCGCCCCTTCCTGAAGCATGCACAGATATCATATTCTTCAATTACATCAAAGAGACCGTGGTGTAGTGGTTTTGTCACAGGACTAGTAATCTGGAATGACCAGTGCATGTGGTGGAGAATGGGTTGAATCACATCATGGGAAATGGTGACAGTTGAACTCAATAAAAAGCCAGCCTAATTGTGACCATGTAACCACCATTAATTGTCATAATATCCCACCTTGTTCACTATCTTCCTTTATGGAAGAAAATCTGCACCCTTACCCAATCTCCATATAAATCCACAATAACAGCATTGTGGTTGACTCTTAACTGCTTGTCTGGGCAATAAATGTTGGCCTAGCCATATGAATGAACAAAACAAAAAAAAAATCTAGATTTATAATTTAATTATGCTGCTTGTACTTAATATGATGCTACTTGGACAGATCTCCAAACTGAAGGTTTTCAGACCAAACTGAATGTAGATATTGGGATTGTTATATTGTAGTGGCGTGCTGGCTGTTTGGAAGTCTGTGGAAGAATATAAAATAATATTGTCCATTGGACAATTAACAAGGAATATCAAGTAATCTAATGTAAATCCCCAAACTGTCAAATGATTCAGTGATGGTCAAATATTGTGCAACAATTTGCATAAATTGCTATGAAGTAAGAGCCTTTGCATGACTGGAGAAAATTGAGCAGCACAGGTTATAGCAAAATAGATTTTACGTAATGATATTACTTTAACTTACGCAATAACAATTTAATATCCAAAATCATACAAAGGATTTTATAAGAGGAAAACCAATATTCTTCAATATTTTAAGAATACATAGCCCAGACAATGATAATTAATTAATTAGCCTGGGATGCCATATTTATAATTCTAAATCCTATTCTAATGGTATAATTAAAAGTGTTTTTTACAACACCTTAAGAATAGTTTGCAACCAAAGGTCTGTACATTTTAATTCATCCAGTGTGGCACACAGCCTGGAAAACAAAACAAAAGGAAGGCCCTGGCTAAAGCAATAATAAACCCAGGCTAGAATTGCATCTTTGATGCCCTGTACTGGCAGAAGTACAGGAGACAAGAAATGAATTAACACACCATAGACAGAGACTCCCCCATACAGAATAATATTGCCAACCCTTTCTAAGCACAGAACAATCAGTTTGTTGATGTAATATTCTAATCCTTTTTTTAAAAATTCAATTCCACTCAAACAGTGCTTTATAGTTGTTGATCAAACAAAAATTGTACCTTGTTTTTTGTCATTGCTCCAACAATTACTGGACAGACCATTCCAGATAGTGTTCCCACGCCATTGGAAATTCCCATGAGAATACTGGCATATCTTGGTGCTATATCCAAATGATTAACATTGAATCCTAAATGCAAAGTGAAAAAAAAGGTTATAGAAGTGTCTATGTTGCAAAGTACAGTAAATAATTAACTGGGGAGTCAGGCAATGGTTTGCTTTTAAGTCCACTGTAAAACTGCAAACTGAAAGGCACTCCTATTCATCACAATACATTCAAATTGCTTAACTAAACAAAGTGGAAGTTCATTCAAGTGCAATAATCATTGGAATTCATTGGAATCCATATCGAAGAGTGTAAAGTTACTTATATGGGCTAACAAGTAGTAAGTAACATTCATGCCTTACAACTGCAGGGCAAAGGTCATCTCTAATAAAGAGAGAATCTGTATCACTCCTCAACATTCAATGGCGTTACCATTTGAATTCCCTGCCATCAACATCCAGAGAGTTACCAAAAACCAGAAATAGAACTGAACTATCCATAAAAACACAGTAGCTACAAGAACATGCTAAAGGCTAGGAATCCTGTCATAAATAACTCACCTCCTGACTCCCTAAAGCCTGTCCATAATCCGTATGGTGCAAGTCAGGAGTGTGATGGAATATTTTCCATTGGCTTACATGAGCGCCTCTCCAATAACACTCAAGAGCATTGACACCATCTAGGGCAAAGCAACCCATTTCATAGGCACCACATCCACTAATATTTACCCTCTCCGACACTGAGAGCAGCAGTGTTATGAACTATCTACAATATTCACTACAATAGAAATTCACTGAGGGCTCCTTCTATAGTACCTTCCAAACCCATGACTGTATCAGTCTAGAAGGATATGGGAATACTGGCAAGTTCTCCTCCAAGCCACGCGCCATCCTGACTTTGAGCTATAAATTATGTGTCCTATCAACCTGCCCCACTAGCTACCTGATGAAGGAGCAGCACTCTGAAAGCTTGTACTTTCAAATAACCTGGTGTTGTGTGATTTTTAAAATTTTGTCCACCCTGGTACAACACTAGCAACTCCACATCTTGAAGTATATTGCCATTCCTTCAGTGTCACAGGTTCAATATTCTGGAACATCACCCTCTCCTGCTTACCCTCCCTCACTAATGTGTCCATCAACAGCAAATGGACTGCAGCAGCTCACTGCTACCTTCTGACGGGCAACTGAGATGAGAAACAATTACTAACCCAGCCAGCCACTTCCCACAAGTGAATTACACATAGCTCTCAGAGCTGTCTTCTAGCTAAGAACAAAGAAAATTTACAGCCTAAGAATAGGCCCTTTGGCCCTCCAAGCCTGTGCCGATCCAAATCCATTGTCTAAACCTATCGCTCATTCCTAAGGATCTGTATCCCTCTGCTCCCCACCTACTCATGCATCTGTCCAGATGCATCTTAAATGAATCTACCATGCCTGCCTCCACCACCTCTACTGGCAACATGTTCCAGGCACTTACCACTGTCTGTGTAAAATACTTGCCGCGTATGTCCCCTTAAACGTTCCACCTCTCACCTTGAACGTGTGACCTCTTGTTATTGAATCCCTCATCCTGGGAAAAAGCTTATCTCTATCCATCCTGTCCATACCCTTCATGATTTTGTAGACCTCAATCAGGCCCCCCCCCCATCTCCTTTTTTCTAATAAAAACAATCCTAATCTACTTAACCTCTCTTCATAGCTAGCACCTACCACAACAGGCAACATCCTCGCAAACCTTCTCTGCACCCTCTCCAAAGCGTCCACATCCTTTTGGTAATGTGACGACTAGAACTGTACACAGTACTCTAAATGTGGCAGAAACAAAGACTCGTACAATTTTAACATGACCTGCCAGCTCTTATACTCAATACCCCTTCCAATGAAGGCAAGCATTTTTTCTTGGCCACTCTATTCACCTGTGCTACCACCTTCAGGATACAATGGATCTGAACTCCCAGATCACTCTGCTCACTGGTTTGTAGTTACCTGGAATATCCCTACCACCCTTCTTGAACAAGGGGACAACCTTACCAACTCTCCAGTCCATGCCACTTCACCTCTGTTTAAGGATGCTACAAAAAGATTTCTGTCAGGGCCCCAGCTATTTCCTCTCTCACCTCCCTCAGCAACCTTGGATAGATCCCATCCAGTCCTGGGGATTTGTCCAACTTAGTATCCTTTAGACTACCCAACACTTCTTCCCTCCTTATGTCAACATGATCCAGAGTAAACAAACTTCGATCTCTAATCTCAACATTCATCATGTCCCTCTCCTCAGTGAACACTGATGCAAAGTAATCATTCAGAATCTCACCCATCTTGTCAGGTTCAACACATAACCTTCCTTCCTTATTCTTTAGTGGACCAACCCTTTCTCTAGTTACCCTCTTGCTTCTTATAAATGAATAAAAGGTCTTGCAATTCTCCTTAATTCTGCTTGCTAAAGTTATTTCATGACCCCTTTCAGCCCACTTGATTCCTTGTTTAAGATTGCCCTACTATCCCAATATTCCTCCAAGGCCCATTCTGTTCTTAGCTGCCTTATATATGCTTCCCTTTTCCTCTTGGCTAGTTGCATGATTTCTCCTATTGCACGAATCTTGCCTTTCCTATCCCTTGTGTTCAAAGGGACATGCCTATCCTGCCTTATCTTCAATCTATCTTTGAAAGCCTCCCACATATCAAATGTGGACTTCCCTTCAAATTCCCTTCACAATCCACATTTCCCAGCTCCTGCTGAATTTTGATATAATTGGCCTTGGCCCAGTTTAGTACTCTTCCCTTAGGACTACTCTCAGCTTTGTCTATGAGCATTCTAAAACTTACAGAATTGTGGTCACTATTCCCAAAGAAATCCCCCGTTGCACCTTCTACCACCTGGCCTGACTCATTCCCCAATACCAGGTCAAATATGATCCCTTTCCTCGTTAGACTATTGACATACTGCTCTCAAAATCACTCATGGTTGCTCCTTACAAATTCTGCCCATTCCAGACCTCTAACACTAAGTGTATCCCAGTCAATGTTGGGAAAATTAAAATCTCCCATCACCACCAACCTGTTGCCTCTACATCTTTCCATAATCTGTTTACCTATTTGTACTTCTACCTCATGCTCACTGTTGGGAGGCCTGTAGTACAGCCCCAACAATGTAACTGTCCCCTTCTTATTTCTCAGCTCTACCCATAATGCCTCACTGCTCGAGCCCTCCATAGTATCCTCCTTTAGCACAGCTGTGATATCATCCCTGTCCAGCAATGCAACTTCTCCCCTCCTTTTACTTCCCTCCCTGTCCTGGCTGAAGCATCTATATCATCGAACATTTAGTTGCCAATCATGCCCTTCCTTCAACCAAGTCTCTGTGATCACAATAACGTCATATTCCCATGCACCAATCCAAGCCCTAAGTTTGTCTGCCTTACCCACTATACTCCTTGCATTAAAGTATATGTACGTCAGATCACCAGTTCCCTTAGGTTCATCTGCTCTTTGCTAAGGATGCTACATAAAGATTTCTGTCAGGCCCCTTGGTAATGCTAACTTCATCTAGAATACACAAATTGTGATAATGGATTCTTGTAAAGACAGTCATGCTGCACTAATCCAGTAATGGAAATCCTCAGGCTGGTGTCAACAGAGAGTTAAATGGAAGGTTGTTTTTTTGTAGTTCTCCAGAGTTTTTTTTATAAAAGATGAATAGGTTTTAAATGACTCCCCTTTTACAATTTGACAGTTCTTTGATAGATTATTGGTCCTCATGAGCTTCTGCACTTGTTACAAACAAACATGTAATTTTTCTAACAATAACAAGGGGCACCTGAAGTCTCCCAAAGGGTACCTTTACACCATCTAGGGGCAGCTTAACTCCCTCAAAAATGACTCAGATCCAGATTTAAAGGGGTACTTTACCTCTCTGATGAGATATTTTAACTATCTGAATGAATCCACAAGGTTCAGACCTACTCTTACCTTGGCAAATCCACACATAACTTTTCAGACCCTGGTACTAAATATCATCCAGGAGTGGAGGCAGTGGATGATTCAAATGGCCAGCTGCCTCTCTAACTCACACATGAATTCATCCTGAACCAACTCTATTGCTGACCCTGTGAAAATGGGAAAAGTCACTTTCAATAGACTATAGACAATAGACAATAGGTGCAGGAGTAGGCCATTCTTCCTTTCGAGCCAGCACCACCATTCATTATGATCATGGCTGATCATCCTCAATCAGTACCCTGTTCCTGCCTTATCCCCATAACTCTTGATTCCAATATCCTTAAGAGCTCTATCCAACTCTTTCTTGAAAGTATCCAGAGACTAGGCCTCCACAGCCTTCTGGGGCAGAGCATTCCATATACCAACCACTCTCTGGGTGAAGAAGTTTCTCCTCAACTCTGTTCTAAATGGCCTACCCCTTATTGTTAAACTGTGTCCTCTGGTTTGGGACTCACCCATCAGCGGAAACATGCTTCCTGCCTCCAGAGTGTCCAATCCTTTAATAATCTTATACACCTCAATCAGATCCCCTCTCAGCCTTCTAAACTCAAGCGTATACAAACCCAGTCGCTCCAATGTTTCAGCGTAAGATTGTTCCGCCATTCCGGGAATTGACCTCGTGAACCTACGCTGCACTCCCTCAATAGCCAGAATGTCTTTCCTCAAATTTGGAGACCAAAACTGCGCACAATATTCCAGGTGCGGTCTCACCAGGGCCCTGTACAACTGCAGAAGGACCTCTTTGCTTCTATACTCAATTCCTCTTGTTATGAAGGCCAGCATGGCATTAGCTTTCTTCACTGCCTGCTGTACCTGCATGCTTGCTTTCATTGACAGATGTACAAGAACACCTAGATCTCGTTGAACTGCCCCCTTACCTAACTTGACTCCATTTAGGTAGTAATCTGCCTTCCTGTTCTTGCCACCAAAGTAGATAACCACACATTTATCCACATTAAACTGCATCTGCCATGCATCCGTCCACTCACTTAGCCTGTCCAGGTTACCCTGTATTCTCATAACATTCTCCTCATATTGCATCCTGCCACCCAGCTTTGTGTCATCAGCAAATTTACTAATATTACTTTTAATACCTTCATCTATATCATTAACATACATTGTAAAAAGCTGCAGTCCCAGCACTGATCCCTGCAGCACACCACTGGTCACCGCCTGCCATTCCAAAAGGGACTCGTTTATCACTACTCTTTGCCTCCTGTCAGCCAGCCAATTTTCAATCCATGTCAGTATTTTGCCCCTAATACCATGTGTCCTAATTTTGCTCACTAACCTCCTATATGGGACTTTATCAAAGGCTTTCTGAAAGTCCACGTATACTGCATCCACTGGATCTCCCTTGTCCATCTTCAGAGTTACATCCTCAAAAAATTCCAGAAGATTAGTCAAGCATGATTTCCCCTTCATAAATCCATGCTAACTCTGACCTATCCTGTTTCTGCTATCCAGATGTGTCGTAATTTCGTCGTTATAATTGACTCCAGCATTTTTCCCACCACTGAGGTCAGACTAACTGGTCTATAATTCTTTGTTTTCTTTCTCCCTCCTTTCTTAAAAAGTGGGACAACATTAGCCACCCTCCAATCCACAGGAACTCATCCTTAATCTATAGAACATTGGAAAATGATCACCAATGCATCCACGATTTCTAGAGCCACCTCCTTCAGGACCCTGGGATTTAGACACATCAGATCCTGGGGACTTATCAGCCTTCAGACCTAACAGTCTCTCCAACACCATTTCCTGCCTAATATAAATTCCCTTCAGTTCAGGTCCTTCAGCCGCTATTACATCTGGGAGATTGCTCGTGTCTTCCCCAGTGAAGACAGGGGCAGGATTTATTCGATTTCTAAAAATTCCTGTTATTTTCACTGTGTGGAGAGACTCTCCGATATGGAAAGGTTCTTGGCCTCATCACTATTGACTCAGATGGCGTCACATCATACAGATAGCATTCTTTTCTGTCACATCATGAGATATTTTGATATTATAATACAATATATTCAGAAATTGTGCAATAAATAGTAAAGCATTGTTAACAAAATCAAAATACAGTAGAATTTAGAAATTTGAAAAATATTTAGCATTCCTAAAGGCAGATACAGTTCAGTTGACAAATAAACAGCAAAATATATAACATACTCGATTGAGGTTTTTACAGGATTGCCTCACCTGATATAGCAAAACCGCTGAAGCCAACAGCCATGACAAGGAATGAAATCGCAACCCCTTTAGTATGTGAGTAGCCCACCACAAGAAGAAATGTTGCTTCCATTCCAAAGCCTACAGGAAAATAAACGACATGCAGTTACCTTCCAGATCAGAGCTATTGATAATTCTGGCATTATGATATTAATGATATATATACTGTAGTAAATGAATAATCTCCTGACGTTATGAAATCTGTCACAGTTTAGGACTGTAACATATTGTTACAATTGAAGACAAGGATGTCATTCCTTTCTTTTGTAGTCCCACTCCTCCACTGTTTACAATAAATTTTAATGGAATTGCGTTGGTGATATGGCCAATTATCTCAGTCCCAGACCCTCTCAAGTTCAATATTAAGAACAAGTCAACCAGGTTCCTTTAGTAAACAACAAATAACTGGTTTATTACCAAAAAATCGGTTTACTCAAAGAACGATACAAAGATTATTGACAAAACAGTTTAGATTACGCAGATATGTATATATTTCACAAATAAGCACATCCACATCCACATACAAATACACAAGCACACACGGAAACTCTCAGGAGGTGTGGTAACTTTAAAGTACTTTTGCCATGTCACTCATTTTTCAAGCTAAACTCATGAAAAAAAGGTAAGAGATTGAATCATAGAATTTTACAGTACAGAAGGAGGCCATTTGGCTTATCGTGTCTGTACCATCTCCTGAAAAAGGTAACCAGCTCGACAAATTCTCCATCCCTATCTCCATGTGCCTCTAAATCTATCACTTTCAGATATATATCCAGTCCCCTTTTGCAACCTCATATGGAATGTACCCTCACCAATCTCCCAGGCACTGCATTCTAAATCTCAACAACTCTCTGAGCGAAGACATTTCTCCACATCTCACTCCTAGCTCTCTCATTGACAATCTTGAAATCGTCTCCCCTCGATACTGACAGTCCAAATAGTGGATACAGAATTTCCTTCTTCACCTTGTCAAAGTTATTCAGAATAGCTTTCAATCTTGTTTGATACAAGGAGAATAAGCCCAATTTCTCCAACCTTTCCTTTGTATCTAAAATCCTTCATTCCTGGTATCATTCCAGTAAATTTCTTTTGCACTCTCTACAGGGTTTAACATCTGGATTAAGGTGCCCAGAATTGAACACAATACTCCAAATACAGTCTGACTAATGATTTGTAGAGGTGTAGCATCACTGCCTTACTTTTATACACTATACCTCTATTTATAAACCCAAGGGGCACATAAGACTTCATAGAGTCATAGAGATGTAAACAGACTCTTCGGTCCAACCTGTCCACGCCGACCAGATATCCCAACCCTATCTAGTCCCACCTGCCAGCACCCGACCCATATCCCTCCAAACCCTTCCTATTCATATACCCATCGAAATGCGTCTTAAATGTTGCAATTGTACTAGCCTCCACTACTTCCTCTAGCAGCTCATTCCATACACGTACCACCCTCTGCATGAAAAAGCTGTTTCTTAGGTCTCTTTTATATCTTTCCCCTCTCATCTGAAACCTATGCCCTCTAGTTCTGGACTGCCCGAACACAGGGAAAAGACTTTGTCTAGTTATCCTATCCTATCCATGCCACTCATAATTTTGTAAACCTCTATAAGGTCACCCCTCAGCCTCCGATGCTGTAGGGAAAACAGCCCCAGCCTGTTCAGCCTCTCCCTATAGCACAAATTCTCCAACCCTGGCAACATCCTTGTAAATCTTTTCTGAACCCTTTCAAGTTTCACAACATCTTTCTGATAGAAAGAAGACCAGAATTGCATGCAATATTTCAACAGTGGCCTAACCAATGTCCTGTACAGCCACAGCTTAAAAATGTGTTGCTGGAAAAGCGCAGCAGGTCAGGCAGCATCAAAGGAGATTGAGAATCGATGTTTCGGGCATAAGCCCTTCTCCTTCTCCTTTAATGCTGCCCGACCCTGCTGCGCTTTTCCAGCAACACATTTTTAAGCTCTGATCCCCAGCATCTGCAGTCCTCACTTTCTCCTGTACAGCCACAACATGACCTCCCAACCCCTGTACTCAATACTCGTATCAATAAAGGAAAGCATACCAAATGCCTTCTTCACTCTCCTATCTACCTGCGCCTCCACTTTCAAGCAGCTATGAACCTGCACTCCAAATTGTCTTTGTTCAGCAACACTCCCTAGGACCTTACCATTAAGTGTATAAGTCCTGCTAAGATTTGCTTTCCCAAAATGCAGCACCTCGCATTGATCTGAATTAAACTCCATCTGCCACTTCTCAGCCCATTGGCCCATCTGGTCCAGATCCTGTTGTAATCTGAGGTAACCCTCTTCGCTGTCCACTACACCTCCAATTTTGGTGTCATCTGCAAACTTACTAACTGTACCTCTTATGCTTGCATCCAAATCATATATGTAAATGACAAAAAGTAGAGGACCCAGCACTGACCCTTGTGGCACTCCACTGGTCACAGGCCTCCAGTCTGAAAAACAACCCTCCACCACCTTTGAGCCAGTTCTATATCCAAATGGCTAGTTCTCCCTGTATTCCATGAGATCTAACCTTGCTAATCAGTCTCCCATGGGAAACCTTGTCGAACGTCTTACTGAAGTCCATATAGATCACATCTACTGCTCTGCCCTCATCAATCTTCTTTGTTACTTCTTCAAAACACTCGAAAAAGTTTGTGAGACATGATTTCCCACGCACAAAGCCATGTTGACTATCTCTAATCAGTTCTTGCCTTTCCAAATACATGTACACCCTGTCCCTCAGGATTCCCTCCAACAACTTGCCCACCACTGAGATCAGGCTCACTGGTTTACAGTTCCCTGACTTGTCTTTACCGCCCTTCTTAAACAGTGGCACCACATTTGCCAACCTCCAGTCTTCCGGCACCTCACCTGTGACTATCGATGATACAAATATCTCAGCAAGAGGCCCAGCAATCACTTCTCTAGCTTCCCACAGAGTTCTCGGGTACACCTGATCATGTCCTGGGAATTTATCCACCTTTAACCATTTCAAGACATCCAGCACTTCCTCCTCTGTAATCTGGACATTTTGCAAGATGTCACCATCTATTTCCCTACAGTCTATATCTTCCATATTCTTTTCCACAGTAAATACTGATGCAAAATATTCATTTAGTATCTCTCCCCTTTTCTGTGGCTCCACATAAAGGCCACCTTGCTGATCTTTGAGGGGCCCTATTCTCTCCCTAGTTACCCTTTTGTCCTTAATATATTTGTAAAAACCCTTTGGATTCTCCTTAATTCTATTTGCCAAAGCTATCTCATATCCCCGTTTTGTCCTCCTGATTTCCCTCTTAAGTATACTCCTACTTTCTTTATACTCTTCTAAGGATTCACTCGATCTATCCTGTCTATACCTGACATATGCTTCCTTCTTTTTCTTAACTAAACCCTCAATTTCTTTAGTCATCCAGTATTCCCTATACCTACCAGCCTTCCCTTTCATCCTGACAGGAATATACTTTCTCTGGATTCTTGATATCTCATTTCTGAAGGCTTCCCATTTTCCAGTCGTCCCTTTACCTGCGGACATATGCCTTCAATCAGCTTTTGAAAGTTCTTGCCTAATACTGTAAAACTCGGCCCTTCTCCAATTTAGAACTTCAACTTTTAGATCTGGTCTATCCTTTTCAAATGCTATTTTAAAATGAGTAGAATTATGATTGCTGGCCCCAAAGTGCTCCCCCACTGACACGTCAGTCACCTGCTCTGCGTTATTTCCCAAGAGTCGGTCAAGTTTTGCACCTTCTCTAGTAGGTACATCCACATACTGAATCAGAAAATTGTCTTGTACACACTTAAGAAATTGCTCTCCATCTAAACCTTTAACACTATGGCAGTCCCAGTTGATGTTTGGAAAGTTAAAATCCTCTACCATAACTATCCTATTATTCTTACAGATAGCTGAGATCTCCTTACAAGTTTGTTTCTCAATTTCCCTCTGGCTATTAGGGGGTCTATAATACAATCCCAATAAGGTGATCATCCCTTTCTTATTTCTCAGTTCCATCCAAATAACTTCCCTGGATGTATTTCCGGGTAAATCCTCCCTCAGCACAACTGTAATGCTATCCCTTCTCAAAAATGCCACTCTCCTTCCTCACTTGCCTCTCTTTCTGTCCATCCTGTAGCATTTATATCCTGGAACATTAAGCTGCCAGTTCTGCCCATCCCTGATGCATGTTTCTGTAATTGCTATGATTTCTCAGTCCCATGTTCCTAACCATACCCTGAGTTCATCTGCCTTCCCTGTTAGGCCTCTTGCATTGAAATAAATGCTACCTTGTCCCTGCCTGCCCTGACTGTTTGACTCACTTCTGTTCTCAACTTCACCAGTCTCAGATTGATCTTTTTCCTCACTATCTCCCTGGGTCCCATCCCCCCACCTTACTAGTTTAAATCCTCCCAAGCAGTTCTAGCAAATTTCCCTGCCAGTATCTTAGTCCCCTTCCAATTTAGGCGCAATCAGTTCTTCTTGTACAGATCACTTCTATCCAAAAGAGATTCCAATGATCCAAAAATGTGAATCCTTCTCCCATACACCAGCTCCTCAGCCATGCATTCATCTGCTCTATCCTCCTATTCCTGCCCTCACTAGCTTATAGCCCTGGGCATAATCCAGATATTACTACCCTTGAGGACCTCCTTTTTAAATTTCTGCCTAACTTTCTGTAATCTCCCTTCAGAATCTCAACCTTTTCTCTTCCTATATCGTTGGTTTCAATGTGGACAATGACCTCCTGCTGGCCCCTCTCCCCCGTGAGAACATTCTGCACCCTCTCTGAGACATCCTTGATCCTCGCACCAGGGAATCAACACACCATTGTGCTTTTTCTCTGCTGGCTACAGAAAAGTCTGTGTACCTTGGACTACAGAGTCCCCTAACACAATTGATCTCTTGGAAGCCGATGTACCCCTCGTTGCGTTAGAGCCAGTCTCAATACCAAAAACTTGGCTGTTTTTGCTACATTCCCCTGAGAATCCATCACCCCCTACATTTTCCAAAACAGCATACCTGTTTGAAATGGGTATATCCACAAAAGACTCCTGCCCTAGGTGCCTACCTCTCTTACCCGTCCTGGAGTTAACCCATCTATGTGACTGTATCTGAGACTTTACCCCCTTCCTATAACTGCCATCCATCACATACTGTTGCTGTTACAAATTCCTCATCGCTTCTATCTGTCTCTCCAACCGATCCACTCAATCTGATAAGATTCACATCCAACAGCATTTATGGCAGATATAATCCGCAGTAACCCTTAACTCTCTTTAAATATCCACATCTGACAAGAAGTACATATCACTGCAAAGGCCATTTTTGCTCCTTCACAATCTACAGACCCAGAAAATAACACCGTCTCATTCCTCTACAAAACACTGCACCAGGTTAATTTAATAGCTATGGCTTATATTTTAAGTTTAATCAAGAGATTTATCTCCAAAAACATATAATCAATAAAGAACCCACTGTACTCACTAATACAGCCTTTCTCTTGGACAGACTTAAAACAACAATTAACCTATCTGATTCTGTGTTGTGAACTTCACCCAAACCGGTTCCTCCAAGATTAGTTGTGAAATTCACTGTTTGTTAATTTTCCCAGATGCACTCCGATGTCCAGCGACACATGACTTGCTTGGCCATATTTTGGTAAGAAGGCACTTGAACCCTGAGGTCCCTCTGCACCTGTACTCAAGGTTGCACCATTGAGCCTGTATTGTGTGTCCTCCCATAATGCATGATATTAGCAAAGGATCGCGCGGGGGTCTGACTGAACAAGCCAAGAGTAAACTGTTCACTGAATTTCTCTGCATTGAATTTCATCTGCCAGGTCTCGACCCATTTGGCTAACTTGTCAATTCCCTCTGAAGTCGCTATGCATTATTCTCACAAACCATTTGCACATTTAGAGATTTGCCCCCAACACCCATCTCCAAATCATTTATATACATCAGAAAAAGCAAAGGTCACAGCAGTGATCCCTGGAAACATTATTTTCAAGTCAGCTCCAGTCATAGAAATGCCCATCTATAGAAATATCTATTTCCTATCTTTTAGCCATCTTCTAATCCATTCTGTTAAAGTCATCAATCTTAAATATTTCTGACTGGCTAGCCAACATGCCATGTGGCATAGTATCAAATGCTTTCCAAAAGTCTAAACATACAACTTTCAGAGCACTGCCCTCCTTCACTGTCTGTGTCAACTCATCAAACACTCAATTAAATTGTCAAACATAATCCTAAATTTGACAATGCTATGTTGACTATCCATTATTAACTTATTTTTATCCCATATTCTGACCTCCATCGGTTTTCCACTATTGACGTCAAGTTGACAGGTCTGAAGTTTCCTGGGTTATCCTTTGCCCTATTTGTGAATAGCAACATTGCATTTGCAATGCTCCAGTTTAATCCTGTGTTCAGTCGGACCTGGAAAATTACTGTGAATGACTCAGCAGCCATCTCCCTTACTTCTCTCAACAATCTTGGATGGATCCTGTTCAGGCTTGGTGACTTCTCTACCAGGATTATTGCCAACTTTTTTAGTACCTCTTCTTTATCTATCACTATACTGCTCAGTTGCTCAACGCCTATTGTCGCCAACTTATAATTTAGTAAAGACAGGAGTCAAAGTATTCATTTAGTACCGCTGCCGTACTCTTTGCTTATTGTCCCGTTTTAACACCATCACTTTGGTAACTTGTTATGGTCTCTCTACCTTAATTATTTTGTACAGTTTTGGATTATTTGTTACTTTGGTTAGACCCTCAGAATGTTAATCTGATCATCTGCAAAGACTTATTATTCAATGCTCCTCTCGCACCATTTGTATGATCTTTTGATCTCTCTGCCTACGAATTCTGCACCTGTGTGCTTCTCTTCACTTCACCTGGAGATCCCTGCTCCTTCCAAGTGCAACATTGTTGCTGTTGTACCAAATGGCCTTTCCTTGGCAAAATATCCTTTGTTTGGAAGTTCAAAATATATTTAGATGGGTCCACGAAATAATCAGATCACATCTCATAACAAAATGTTTATAACAGTTTGGGTTACAGAATGATAGAATATTCATCACTTTGTCTGGATGGGTGTAGTCAAAACAGCACACAAGAAAATTGACTCCATGTTGGGTAAAACTGTTTACTTAATCACAACCATTGCCAATGAATTCATTATCAATCCCTTCCACAGCCAACCCACTGCATCCATTCTGCAGTGAGTAGTTTAGCAACTCATCAAAATTACTTCATTCATATTCCACAAACTCTTGAATTCTATCATCCGGAAGGAGCATGTTAACGCATGGATATATCTTGGCCTACAAGTTTACAATCAATTCGTACATTATTCACACTGTGACCATTACTTTTTCATCATGTCAGGGGCACAATCCAAACAAAATAGTGGAAATACCATTACCGCTTGACGTACAACAATTGAACAGTTGTCAACCACCAACTCAGAACAGCCATAAATGTGCCCTTTCCCTGAGACTTGGGAGAGGATTTTGCATTTTGGGTTGAGGCCTTGCCATAAGACCAAATGCAGGCCCTGCACACATCCTTTCCTCATGCTTCCTTTAAATCATCTTTATTCCAGCCTTAGCCTCTTTTTTGCATTTGAGATACTGTTCCAGATTTCCATTATTATTATTATTCCAACATTGTGTTCAGAGCAAGGATTTTACCTGTATCATCCACTTAGTGGCCTAAGGCAGGTTCACCCTCCAAGCCTGGAAGGTAACTGTCCTCTCGAAGCAGGAAGGCCAATGGCAGAACTTCCAGCATTGAAGAAACTGCAATCTGAGGTTGAAATAGGGAGGACACCTTCATCCTGAATCATCTCTAAACAGTTTTAACAAAAATGAAGCACAAAATGGGCACAGCCATCAGCATTACGGAAGGAATCCGTGGTTACAGCAATCACCAGATGCACTTGGGAACCCTCAAAATGGGGGGTTCAGGAGTGTTGGCCCCTGGTTGGGAACCAAAATGTGCACGGGGCAGCTGGCATGCTCTCGGTGGTTCTGTGGATGTCTAGAAAGGTCCAGCTGCCTGCCAGCTTTGGGCATTAGTGACATTTTAATGAAGAAACTACCTTGCACTTGAAGACAGATAACTGCACCATTCCTGACCTGGCTTCCAGGAACATGTCTCAGGAAGCAGTGTGCCCACCAATGGCACCAGTGCCCACTGCCCCCTCAGAGTAAACGTTCTGCCCCAAACAAAGGGTCTGTACATAGTAATTAATTCTGTGTGAAGGAAGCAAACTTCCATTGATGCAGCACCTTGTTTAGAACTTAAAACAGCTCTGAGTATTTTACAATTAATAATTCCAACTTGTACTATTGTCACTGCTATTATGTATCCAACACTGCAGCCAATTTGTGCTTTTTACAACTACAAAAACAACTAATGTAATTAATCAACAATTTAAGTAAATTTGTTGAGGTGTTACAAAGCCTACTAGAGATTCCCAAAATTACAGATGATATAACTAAAGCCTAGAAAAATTAGACCAGGAGGAATACATGTGAAACCCTTTTAACCTGCTCTGCCATTCATTATAGTCATGCCTGAACATCTAACTCAGTATCCTGTTCCCATGTTCCATCATATTTTTTGATCTCTTGAGATCCAAGTACTATAACACATTTCCTTCTTGAAATTCTACAATGATTTGGTCTTGACTGCTTTCTATGGCCCATAAAAGAACCATAAAACATCACAGCTAATATATTAAACCATAAATCATCATTTAAATGTATAGTTTTGAAAAATGATTTACATTAGTTATTTATGTTTCTGTTCAACTTATTCTGAAATACATAGTAATTCTAATTGACAATTTTTCATAGTATTAACTAGGAATCACTTTAAAGGTGTTCATATTTCGAATTCCATCATAACTATAGAATGCATCAACACAGCAGTGTAATAAAATAATTTTGAACCTCAGAAGCAAAATTATAATACACTACATATTACTAAGCAACTTAAGTCATTTCCAAGGCGATTTCAAGAGGTAAATCAATTATTAATATGATGAAACAGTTGAACCAAAATTATCACAGAAACTGTCGGCTTTTGCAAAGGTCTGAAGGCAATGACACAATGAACTATTAATCTATGGTAGGTTGCAAAATTTGAAGTCAATAAAGAAAAAACTGGAATGAGAAAGCTAGCCTAATGGTGACCACATAATCACCATCAATTACTGCAAGTAGCTACCAGGATTGCTGGTGTTCCTTAGAGAAATCTGCTATCCTTACCCTGTCTGGACTATGTGTAACTCCAGACCCACAGCAATGTAATTAACTCTTGGCTGCCCTTTGGACAGTAAATACTGGCCTGGCTAGCAGTGCCCACATCTCATGAATAAATTTGTGAAATATGTGTGTCTGTGTAGAGTTTGTACATTTGCCCCGTGTCTATGTGGTTTGCTTCAGTTTCCTCCCACAATCCAAAGATGTGCAGATTAAATTAATTGATCGTACTAAATTGCCCATAGTGTTCAGGGATGTGTAGGTTACATTCATTAGTCAAGGAATGGGTCTGGGTGGGGTTGCACTTTGGAGGATCAATGTGGACTTGTTGGGCTAATGGCCTGTTCCCACACTGTAGGAATTCTAATTTGCAAAAAAGCTACAAAATCTGGACCATTGTGCTAATGATGTACCATTTTAGGATTGTGTTGCCTGCCGTGATGAAATTGAATAATAAGGTGTATTCAATTTTCTAATAATTGGTGTTAATCTGGTCAAGCACACACATTTCATAAATTTATTGCGCCAAAGAAACTAAGCAGGTTGTGCAGCATCAGTTTAGAATATTCAAAGAAGAATCATATCCAAAGCATGGACTATGCTTCTCTTTGTGCAGATCTCCAGCATCCGTAGTATTTTGCCAATGTTTTTCCTCTATGCTTCTTAGCAGCCAGAATTTGCAGATGTCTGGCCTTAGATATTCCACCATATTTCTGATGAGGCCTGAGAGCGGCTCTAAAGAAATATCTAGCTAAGATGTTAATGATTAGCAGATACTGAGGTGGAGATAAGTACCACCTCACAGAGAACTCAGGACTAAATTGGATTACCCAGAATACTTCATAACATGAACTGGGGGTTGGAAACAAGCTCTTTGTTTTGATATTTTATGAAACATATAGATCTCTTATGTTAAGCTAACATGCTATTGGGAAATCTGCGTCAAGACAAACTCAATATTTTATTCTCCAATGAAGTAATCTTGCTATAGCTTGGGGCAATTTCAGAACTTCAGAACTGAACTGGTGATTGTTATTTTCTTACTGTTAGTCTGTAATTTTGTTACTAATTGTACTTCTTCTCTTGTGTTAACGAGATTGAACTTGACCATTCCTTGCAGAATAGATGTTTTGATCGTTTCACCCCACAATCCTTGAGGTTATGAATTACAAATGAATCTGCTTCCATCCTTTGAACTTGATTGGACTCCAGAGGCTGAACTGCAAGGTCATATTCCATAACAGCAAGTATTCTTTACTCTTTGCCTGCATGCCCTTAAACCCATATAAGAAATCTGATATTCGCCAACAGCAAACGTTTCTGACCATATTTCATTCAAGCCATGTATACAATAAAGCAGCAGGTTCAGTAATCAGTTTATGTATCTAAACAATATTCTATTAATCTCAATATTGCAGCATTGATCAAATGACACTAACCATTTATGTTCATAAAATATCGTCAACATAAGAATACATCTCAAGGCACTTCACAGTGGTTTTATAAAACAAGTTATGGCACCAAGTCACATAAGAAAGTATTAGGTTTCTTGACCAAAAAGCCTAGTTAAGGACACCGATTGTGAGGAGTGCTTTTTTTTTGTTCTGAATGACAGTTAGTGACTAGTCAGTACTGCAGTGATCAATACTGGGATCACAGCTATTCACAATAAATATTAATGATTTAGAGGAGGGAATCAAATGTAATATCTCAAAATTTGCAGATGACACAATGCTGGGTGGAAGCGTGAGCTGTGAGGAGGATGCAGAGATGTAGCAGTGTAATTTGGACAGGCTGAATCAGTGGGCAAGTGCATGGCAGATAAGATAGAATGTGGATAAATGAGAGGTTATCTACTTTGGTAACAAAAATAGGAAGACAGCTTATTATTTGAATGGCTGTAAATTGTGAGAGGGGAATGTTCAAGGAAACCTGGGTGTCCTCAGGCACCGGTCACTGAAAGTAAGTGTGCAGGTGCAACAGGCAGTAAAGAAGGTAAACTGTATGCTGGTCTTCATAGGGAGAGAATTCGAGTACAAGAACAGGAATGATTTAACGCAATTATATAGGGCATTTGGTGAGGCCACACCTGGAATATTACAATCAGTTTTGGCCTCATTATTTGAAGAAGGATGCTATAGAGGGAGGGCAGCAAAGGTTGATTACCAAATTGATTCCTGGGATGGTAGGACTGATGAATGACTGGAGGTTGAGTCGGTTAGGATTGTATTCACTGGACCTTAGAAGAATGAGGAGGGATCTCATAGAAACCTATTAAATTCTAACAGGACCACACTAGTGAGATGCAGGAAGGATGCTCCTGATTGTGGGAGAGTCCAGAACAAGGGGGAGTAGTTTAAAGACTGAGATGAGGAGAAATTTCTTCACCCACAGAGTGGTGAGCCTGTAGGATTCACTACCACAGGAAGTGATTCAGGCCAATATGTTACATGCTTTCAAGAAGGGGGTAGATATAACTCTTGTGGCTAAAGGAATCAAGGATATTGGGGGAGGATGAGATTAGGGTATTGAAGATCAACTGTGATCATTCTGAATTGTGGAGCAGGCTCGAAGGGCTGAATGGCCTACTGCTATTCCTTTCTTCTATGTTTCTACGTTTAAAAGAGTAAAACGTGGTGCAGTGAGGGTATTCCACAGCTTTAAGGACAAGGCAATTGAAGGTAATGCTATCAATGGTGAGAGATTAATATTAGGATGTACAGGAGGTCAGAATTAGAGGAGTTCAGATTAAGAGAGTTGCTGAGCCCTCTTGTGGCACAGTGGTGTGCCCTTATCTCTGAGCCAGGAGATCTGGGTAAAAGTCCCACCTACTCCAGGGGTGTGTCATAACAATACTGAACAAGCTGATTGGAAGCTATCTGAAAAGTGAATCATGGGTTCTGATGGTGCAGTGGTAACTTCTTAACAAATAGGACTGGACTAATAATATTTCTGATTGTGTTGATTAGAAAATATATTTAGGTATTTTCTAACCCTAACCTTATGAGATTAAATCAGTCAATTCACAACCTTAGTGTCACATTTGATGCCAGGATGAACAACTGGCCTCACATTTGTGCCTATACTAAGATACCTATTTCCACTTCCATACCATCTCCCAATTTTGCTTCTGTCTCAGTTCATTTGTTGCTGAAAATTTAATCCTTGCCACCATTGCTTTTCCAATTGAATATCCCAATGGCTGGACTCCCACATTATGCTCTCATTGACGTCACCCAAAATTTTGCTGCCTGTGCCTTAACTCATACCAACTCCCATTCAACTGTCACCCGGTTTTAAATTTCTCATTGTTATTTTCAAATTTGTGCATGACCTTCCCCTTCTCCCTCCACACAGGGTTCAAATTCCTCCGTGATATCTGCACAGGTCTAAATCTGAGCTCCAAATTTAAGTGTTTCCAATTTTAACTCTTCCACTATTAATGGCCGAGACTTCAGCTGCTTAGGTCCCAAGCTCTGGAATATGCCTCTCTACCCTTTTAGACACTCCTTGACTACACTTTCAGCCATCTGACCTAGTTTTTTTTTATGTGATTCGGTGCCATTGCATTCTCTATAATACACCATGAAACATGGTTTTGTTATGTGAAAAATGTCAAATAAACACATGTTGTTGTTGTAGGATCTACACGAAAGTGTCAAGTGTGAACTACTATATTCCAAATACTAGGTGTACCACTCTATGGCAGGTATAGTTTGAATGGAATGAGTTTAGAAATTTTTAAGCAACATTTCAATGGCACTGCCCCCCCCCCCCACCCCTAAAAACGAGACATACCTCCACAGTTCATTATCTTTCTGACATTTGTGGTTGAAAGTATCCTTTTGCTTCTGAGGTGATCAGCAATCTGCCCACCAATGGGTACCACAATCGTCATGACAAGATGGGGCAAAGCTGATAGAATCCCCACCTGGAATGATAAAATAATTAAAGGCAACAGGGAGTATTGTTTATCCACTTTTATCAATGGACAGAAACAAATATGAATTACTGGAATTAAATTACTGAAGATTTTCTCTGATAAGATTGTGAACAGACTGACTTAATCTCATTAACTCTTCAAATATATTTTCTCATCAACTTGCTCAGAAATGTTACCAAAGGGAGGCTGTAGCCCAGGCCTATTTGCCAAGAAGTTATCACTGCAGCATCAGAATCCCTATTTCACTATTCAGATAGTTTCCAATCAGCTTGTTCAGGGATCTTATAATATACCTTTGGAGCAGATGTGACTTGAACCCAAATCTCTGGCTCAGAGATAAGACCACTCCCACTGCGCCACAAGACCCCTCAGCAACTCTCTTAATCTGAACTCCTCTAAATCTGACCACTCGATGTCAAGTCCAAAGTAGTTCAAAGGCCACAAAAAGGTTAGGACTGTGGTTTTAGAACAGCCCAGCAGTTTACATCCACTCTCAGTCTATTATCACATTGTATGGTTTGCCTTCAGCTCAGACCACCCATTCTCTGTTACCCTTTGCACTCATTATCACTTATTCCATTTCTCTTCTGTCCTGGATCGCTATCCGCAATCCACTCCACCTACCCCTATCGTGTACCCCCCCCTCTCTCTCTCTATCTCTCTCCCTCTCTCCCCCACCCCCCTCCCCCCCTCTCTCTCTCTCTCTCTGGGTTCTATCACCACCCATCCTCTCACCTCTCCCCCCTCCTCCTCCCCTAACCTTGTCTTCAGCATAAATACCAGACTTTCCTAGTTGCTGTCAGTTCTGCAGAAGAATCACCAAACTCATTATGTTAATTCTGCTTTCTTCCCATAGATGCCACCAGACCTGTTGCATTTTGACAGCAATTTCTGTCTTTGTTTCACCAGAAGGCTATCAGTAGTGAATTTGCAGAAAGTTTTTGCTTAAACTACATGCTGTTTTCAATAGGATCTCAATAGGTATTGGCAAAAATAATACAGTGTAAAAGAACAGAAGGATGAAAAGAAAATTATTTTGATAAAGTAAAGAAAAAGAAGTGTTTGTAAACTGCTATAGGGAAAGGTGAATGGACCCTGAAGAATATTAGCTTTGCTGTATGCAAAGCCATGATTTCACTGGAGACTTTGGTCTATTATTCCTTCATGGGATGAAGGCATCACAGCAAAGGCAGTATTTGGATCCCATCCCCAATTGCCCTCACATTGAGTGGATTGCCCAGTCACTTCAGAGCACTGTTTAGAGACTTTTTGATAGATCTGGAATCACATGCAGGCCAGACCAGATTAGGATGGCAGATTTCCATCCCTAAAGGGTATCACCGAAATGTTTGGGGTTTTAATGACACTTGTCATGTTTGACACAGTTAACTTTTAATTCTGGAATTATCAATTGAATTAATTTCCACCAAAGCAGGTTGAATTCATATCCTTGGGAAATTAGCTCTGCCTGTGAATCATGTGCACAGTGACATTAACACAACACTTTTGTCTTCCCTGTTATAGAGTCATAGAGTCACAGAGTCACAGAGTCATCCAGTACAGGAACAGACCCTTCAGTCTAATCAGTCCATGCCAACCATTATCCCAAATTAAACCAGTTCCACCTGTATTTGGCCCATAACCTTCCAAATCTTTCCTATTCATGAACTTATTCAAATATTAGAACTGTACCTGCATCCATCGCTTTCTCTGGTAGTCCATTCCACATGCTAACCACTCTCTGTGTAAAGAAGTTGTACCCTCATGTCCTTTTATATCTTTCTCCTCTCACCTTAAAAATATGCCCCACAATTAATTTTTAACTTTGGTATTATCAATTAAATTTAAA
Organism: Chiloscyllium punctatum; assembly: GCF_047496795.1. Taxonomy (NCBI): domain Eukaryota; kingdom Metazoa; phylum Chordata; class Chondrichthyes; order Orectolobiformes; family Hemiscylliidae; genus Chiloscyllium; species Chiloscyllium punctatum. Next base: position 84,783,894 of record NC_092760.1, read on the forward strand.
TTCCCACGACAGCAACTTTGAACCCATATCCAGAGATAATTAGCTGGGCCTATGGCATTAACACAATACCTCTATTGATGAGTTGAATATTTAGACTAAGCTAACAATGTCTGTGTTCATGAAGATGTGAAATACAAAAGAACCTCAGCTCAGCTCCATTGCTTTCGTTCTAATGATGTATCACAGAGCCTTTTACTTGCAATACCTTTCCTAAAATGCTTTCATGTCCAATAAACATTCAACATTATATACTTACATCTAAGCACAAACTTGAGCAGTTTTTGAAAACCACATTTGGACCTCATCTCACATATTCATTATTGTAAGATTAACCAAACAAGAAAATAATTTAAGTGTGTCGTGTGAAGAACTAATTAACTCTTCACGCACAATTGAGAGCAGTTATGAATTTGCAATAAGGAGGCACCAAATTACAAATGGATGAAAATCTTTTTTTAAAAATATGGAATTATTGAAAAACCATGGCTGTCATTAAACAGTGACTGCCCTCTGTATTTTTAACCCCGCTTTTCAGTCTTGCTGGAATTCTGGTGAGATTTTGGCAAAATGGTGGTTCCAGTGGCCAACTCCTAATTCTACCTTTGGCATCCACAGTATTTTGATTTATTTATCCTAACCCTGATTTCCTGGGTTCAGACTAAATAATGCATTTTAGATAAAGGCAGATGTGACAATTAACTATCACTCTTTATGAACTCTCTTCCAACCTCTTCCATCAGGCAGAAGATTCTAAAGCTTAAACACACATACCACCAGATTCAAGAACAGCTTCTTCCCCGCTGTTATTAGGCTTCTGAATTAACTTCTGAAATTTCAAATTTAATGTTGATCTCGCTCTTTGTGCACCTTCCCTGCGGTCGTAATATTGTACTCCTCACTCTGTCCAATCACTGTAATACACTTTCTCTGGCATGATTTGCCTGTACTGCATCCAAAACAAAACATTTCACTGTACCTCGGTACATGTGACAATAATAAATCAAAATTTTAAAAAATAAGTATAAACCAAATGAAACACTTTTAAAATGCAGTCACTGGAACAACGTCATGATGCACAGAACACAAATTGCAAATAGCAGGACCCCAACTCATTGATGAGACAATGACATTTAAGAATGGTGCATAAGGGACAAATAGTGGACAGTACACTGGGGGAGTAACCAATTGTCCACTTCTTTGCATTGTAACATGGGATCTCACATGAACATTTGGAAGGACAAGGTGTTACCATCACTGAATCCCCTGCTGAGGTTTATCATTGACCAGAAGCTCATCTGGGCTCACCACATAAACACAGTGGCTACAAAAGCTACGAATACTGTGGCAAGTAACTCAGCTCCTGACTTCCCAGAGCCTGTCCATCATCTACAAGGCACAACTCAGGTGTATGATGGAGTACTCCCAACAGCTTGAATGAGTGATCCAGCTCCAGAGATTTGACACAATCCAGGACAAATTTTCATTGGGAGCACATCTGCAAGCATTCACTCCCTCCACCACTGACACTCAGTCGCAGCAGTGTGTACTGTCTACAAGATGCACTGCAGAAATTCACCAAAGGTTCTTAGACAGCACTTTCCAAATCCACGACCACTTTCATCTAGAAGGCTGAGGGCAACAGATACTTGGGAACACCACCACCTGCAAGTTCCCCTCCAAGCCACTGACCATCCCGACTTGGAAATATATTGCCATTCCTTCACTGATGCTGGGTCAAACTCCTGTAATTGCCTCCCTAAGTGCATGTGGGTTTACCTACAGCATGAGGACTGCAGCAATTCTGGAAGGCAGCTCGTCATCATCTTCTCAAAGACAAGTAGGGATGGGTAATAAATACTAGCCAGCTAGTGAGGCTCCCTATCCCACCAGTGAATAACAAAAAGGTTCAAATCCCACTGTGGCAGATAATGTAATTTGTGTTCAATAGAAATCTGGAATAAAAAGCTAGTTTAATGTAGCCCTGTCAACTGTTTTTAAAAACCCATCAGGTTTTTTAATATTCTTCAGGCAAAGAAATGTGCTGTCCTTACCTGGTCTGATCTACATGTGACTCCACACCCTCAGCAATGTGGTTGACTTTTAACAGCTAAACAAAAACTGAAAAGAACGGCAGATGGTGGAAATCAGAAGCAAAACCATAAACTGCTGGAAAAGATTAGCACGTCCGGTAGCATCTGGGGGGAGAAATCTCTACCATGGACATGCAATCACTTGACACATCCATTCCCCAACAGGATGGTCACAGGGATCTCCACTTCTTCCTGGAAAAAAGGCCTGAATTCACCACCCTCCTCTACCTGGCCGAACTCATCCTCACCCTGAACAACCTCTCTTTTAACTCCTCTCACCTTCCTGTCTGACCTGAAATGGACACACATCTGGTCCTTATGTCTGTAAGGTTTGGATTGTATGCTTGGAATTTATTTACTGGTATGACTTACTGGTATGATCAAAAAGGTATAAAGATGCTCAAATTTCCTGTTTTCTTCAGAGTTTAGCTTTGGTCTAACAGGAGTGACACTCTCCCTGACGCACTCGAATAGAACAATCACAAACCTGGACCAGTGGTTGATTATTATAAGATATTACAATACTTTTTTCAAGAAATAACAAAGGGGATTTATTAAGGAAGAGTGGTGCACGTGATCATTATGGACTTCAGTAAGGCATTCAACCTCATGGTAGACTGGTTAGCAAAGTTAGATCACATGAGATAGAGTGAGAACCAGCCATTTGGATACAGAACTGACTCAAAACTAGAAGACAGAGGGTGGTGGTGGAGGGTTGCTTTTCAGACTGGAGGCCTGTGACCACTGGTGTACCACAAGGATCGGTGTTGGGTTCACTGCTTTTCATCATTTAAGTAAATGATTTGGATGTGAACATAGGAGGTATGGTTAGTAAGTTTGCAGATGACACCAAAATTGGAGGTGCAGTGGACTGTGAAAAAGGTTACCTCAGAGTACAATGGGATCTTGATCAGATGGACCAATGGGCTGAGGAATGACAGATGGAGTTTAATTTAGATAAATGTGAGGTGCTGCACGTTGGAAAGGCAAATCAGGGCAGGACTTACATACTTAATGTTGAGATCCTGGGGAGTGTTGTCGAACAAAGAAACCTTGGAGTGCAGGTCCATAGTTCCTTCAATGTGGAGTCACAAGTAGATAGGATAGTGAAGAAGGCGTTTGGTATGCTTTCCTTTATTGGTCAGAGTATTGAGTACAGGAGTTGGGAGGTCATTTTGCAGCTGTACAGGACATTGGTTAGGCCACATTTGGAATACTTCATGCAATTCTGGTCTCACTGTTATAGGAAAGATGTTATGAAACTTGAAAGGGTTTAGAAAAGATTTACAAGGATGTTGTTAGGTTTAGAGGGTTTGACATATAGGGAGAGGCTGAACAGACTGGGGCTATTTTCCCCAGACCATCGGAGGCTGAAGGGTGACCATGTAAAGGTTTATAAAATCATGAGGGACATGGATAAAGTAAATAGACAAGGTATTTTCCCCAGACTGGGGCAGTCCAACATTAAAGGGCATAAGCTTAGGGTGAGAGGGGAAAGATTTAAAGGGACCTAAGGGACAATTTTTTCATGCAGAGGGTGGTGGGTATATGGAATGAGTTCCCAGAGGAAATGGTGGAGGCTAGTACAATGACAACATTGAAAAGACATCTGGAAGGGTACATGAATAGGAAGGGTTTAGACGGACAGAGGCCAAGTGCTGGCAAGTGGAACTAGATTTATTTAGGATGTCTGGTCAGCATGGACAAGTTGGACCAAGGGTATGTTTCCATGCTATTTCTCTATGATTGTATGACTCTACGTTTCCTATACCTAAAGTTATGGAGAGATGTGTAAAGAACTGGGCAAAGATACCCAAGAGGACATCTCACCTCTCTCGCTAATTCACCCATTTATGAGACGATCTTCTTGATCCAATACCAATTAAGGCACTTAAATGGTCAACAAGATATGCAAAGGCATTAAATTCCCACTCCCTGATCAGTTAACTTCTTGAAAGTTGAGAATAGTGGCTAGTTGGTAAAGAAGGTGACCTACCTGCTGAAGTGGGGAAGAGAACTCCAATTCCCCTTTGGCTTTCAGATTTTAAAAAACGGATTTGTAAATGGCATTTATTTAGAAGCAAACCCAGAATGTGGAGTTTAATAACAAAGTTTGAGCAATACTTTACTCTTTAAAATGATTGTATCAAACAGAACTGGGCTAAGGGTCTATCCTGCTCTCAACACAAACATTTGGAATGAAAATTACCTTGCTGATTTCAAATCCAAACACTTCTTCAAAGTAGGCAGGTTGGCTAATCAGCAGCAAATAGAAAGTCCAGCTTCTACAGAAATTTGCCACAATTATTGCATAGACTGGCAGAGAGGTAAAGAACTTTCTCCATGGTGTTTTGTATTTCTATAAAATAAGATATAAACATAATTAATTTGGGGTTTTTGTTGATTTTATTACATCAAGTCCACTTATAAATTATAATCCATTTACTGTATTTTTTGTTTAGAAAGTATCAGAACGAGAATCACTGAAACAAAAATCAGTGCCCTCTCCAAACCCAGTGCCCTCTCCAAACCCAGTGTCCTCTCCAAACCCAGTGCCCTCTCCAAACCCATTGCCCTCTCCAAACCAGTGCGGTCTCCCAATCCACTGCCTTATCCAAACCACTGCCCTTCCCAAACCAAGCACCTTCTCCAAATCCAGTGCCCTCTACAAACCCAATGCCCTCTCCAAATCCAGTGCCCTCTCCAAACCCAGTGCCCTCCCCAAACCCAGTGCCCTCTCTAAATCCAATGACCTCGCTAAACCCTGTGACCTTTCTAAATGCAGTGCCCCCTCTAAATCCAGTGTTGAGAGTATGGTGTTGGAATAGCACAGCAGGTCCTGATGCAGGGCTCATGCCCGAAACGTCGATTCTCCTGCTCCTCAGATGCTGCCTGGCCTGTTGTGCTTTTCAGGTACCACACTCTCATCTCTGATCTACAGCATCTGCAGTCCGCATTTCCTTCTCTAAATCCACTGCCCTCTTTAAACCCAGTACCCTCTTCAGACCCAGTGATCTATTTGAATAGATTGCAGATAAGGACTTTACACTGATATTGTTTGAAATAAAATTGATATATCTTGGTTAGTGGAAGCGTCAAGTGATCAACATCCAATTAACACAAAGACTTAATCTTGTTTAAAGCTTAGAAGTTAACTATTTAAATTATTATCCAGTCTGTTCTTACAGCATCGTTTTAACTAATGAGGTGTTAACAATAAAATAATATATATTTAACTGATCTAATGACTTATTATTTCCAAGTTACTTCAGGAAGAATTCTGCAGCTCTGTGGTGAGTGATTCACCTGCTCAATGGCAAATCAAACAAAAGGCTTGCCTGTATAAATAAAAGGTGTTCACTGAGAATAATATGTCACTTGTTGCATTTCATTCTGGGGCTGTAACTTTTCAGATGCTTTCTCATCAACCTGCTCAGAGGTGCCATTGGAGCAGGGGAGACTCGAACCTAGGCCTCCTGAGATAGGGACACTACCACTGCACCATTAGAGCCTTTCAGCTATACCATTTCATTTATCTTCCAAAGAAAGACATTTTATTGTCCAATTAAATAATTACTGCAGGATCTGAATGTTTAACTAGATTGTTCTTTAATGTCTGAAGACATAGTTGCAAACTTGATTTTGTTCTTGTGCAGCTCAAAAAATAATCACTAAAGGAAAGCCCCAGTACTTTCGAAATGGCACTAACAGGGTAAAATCACAGAGTTCTGTTAATATTGAGTTGATTATTATTCTTATACAGTAGTAACACTCGAATGGGATTTCTCCAAGTTTCAAGCTCAGAGTCCCTGTCTGATGCCATCCAACTCTGGTTCATTGTTTGATTCTATTTCAATCTCTTGAGTTGTCTTTTCTCTGAGTGTAGAGACTGTGAGGTCTGCAGATGCTGGAGATCAGAGTTGAGAGTGTGTTGCTGGAAAAGCACAGCAGGTCAGGCAGCATCTGAGGAGCAGGAGAATCGACATTTTGGACCGAAGCAATCCTGATAAAGGGCTCCGGCCCAAAACATTGATTTTCCTGCATCTCGAATGCTGCCTGACCTGCTGTGCTTGTTCAGCAACACAGTCTCAACTCATTTCTCTGGATGTAGCAGGATCTACTGCAAATAATTCAGCTTCCTTCTCTGGTGAAGACCTGTATGATTGATCCTCCTCAATACGTTGACATTCATATATAGGTCAAAAAGTGTAGTGCTGGAAAAGCACAGCCAGTCAGGCAGCTTTCTCCAAATTCGATTTGGGAGTTCAGCTTGAAGTGTCAATTTTCCTGCTCCTCGGATGCTGCCTGACTGGCTGTGCTTTTCCAGCACCGCACTTTTTGACTCTGATCTCTAGCATCTGCAGTCCTCACTTTCTCCCAGTTGACATTTATATGTCTCTGCTATTGCTTGTATACTGACTCTGGCTGGAATTATTCTGTTCCTGCCATTTTGTAGCCCATCCATGTTAGTCCTGTCACATTCAACAACAATTTGTCTGCATTTCCTGTAATATCTGCTGATGTTATGTAACCATTACTAACCCTTGTCTCTTATCATGCTCTTCATTATTGGCTCCCTAAATAACAAGCCATCTGAGGTAAAGTTGGACCGAAGGGTCTGTTTTCATGCTGTACATCTCTATGACTCTATGACTATGACTCTATAAAGTCTGCTCCTGAAATTCATAATATCACCTTATGGATATTGTATTGTAAATCTCTGGTGCTGAACTGAAGGCAAATATCTGTAAAGTCTTCAATGACGAACAACGTTGTCATCTTCTTGAATTAAGATAAAACTAGCAAGTTGGCATGCCTCCCAAATCGAATTTGGAGAATACTTTGCCTGTTGATAAGTATTTCATCCACAGAGGGAACTAGATGACATTCTCCCTCGTCATCTCTTCATTCATCTGTCAGGAATGGGTCTGATATCTCAATTTCACTGAGGCAGAGTGCTGCTTCTTCAACTGACTCCATGATCTCTTGGTTATTGATATTCCTAGATCTTTCCCTCACTTTCCCTCTCAGGCTAAAAAGAGTTCTGTGTACAGGCTGCGATACAGACCTCATGTTCTCATCAAGATTAATCTCACTTGTCAGAGTTGTAACTCCCCAATTCCTTGAAAACTCATCCAAACCCCTCTCTATACTTCACATAAGATCTAGCACAAAATTTACACTCAAACTGATTTGCAAAACACTCAAGACTTGGACTGTTTCTCTATTTAAAAAAGACTCACCATTCTCCTAACTCACTAGAAATTCTACCCTTATATTACAACATTTACCTCTCACATCTTCAAAAAAGCATCCAAGCCATTTAAAGTGCTTTTTTAGATGGGTAAGGATGAACTATTTTGATATATTTTTTGAGATGTCCACTTGATTCTCTATATCTTCATTTCATCCCACAATGCTCTGTCCATGAGATTCCTGCCACTTCCTCAATTGACAAGAGCATTTACTTCGACCATCAACAATCACTGGAACATTCTCATGATTGCTCCCATTAATGGAAACCACATCATCATGATTGGCTATGCTTGTCCTCGCTCTCTGCACCTTCTTCAAACCATCTCACAGTTGTGCTACTTTCATCTCTTTCCTTTACTAATTCTCCAGGCAACCCTCTTTGCTCAGCTTTGCATCTACACTTCTTGACAAAATGTACTTTAGCCACACAATTTGTACATACCCTTCCTGTAGAGAGGCAGCAGACGCCTCTCCCATGATACCCAAAGTTGCTACATCTTTGTGTGTCTCAAACCTCTGATGTATACAGTTACATGTACCTACACTCCATGGCTCCACTTAGAGCCATAGAGTCATAGAAATGTACAACATGGAAAAAGACCCTGAGGTCCAACTCATCCATGCTGACCAGAAATCCTGAATTAATCTAGTTCCATTTACCAGCATTTGATCCATATCCCTCTAAACTCTTCCTATGCATGTACCCATCCAGATGTATTTTAAATGTTATAATTGTACCAGCCTCCACCACTTCATCTGGCAGCTCATTCCATACACCCACCACCCTCTGCATGAAAAAGTTGCCCCTTAGGTCCCTTTTAAGTCTTTCCTTCTCACCCTAAACCTATGCCCTCTAATGCTGGACTGCCCCAACCCAGGGAAAAGACCTTGGCTATTCATCCTATCTATGGCCATCGTGATTTTATAAACCTCTATGAGGTCATCCCTCAGCCTCCGACGCTGCAGGAAAAACAACCCCAGCCTATTCAACCTCTCCCGACAGCTCGAACCCTCTAACCCTGGCAACGTCCTTGTTAACCTGAGCTTCTCTCCTGCTGGTGGTGAAGGTGAGACTACATTTCTTGTGAAATTGTTCATCCAATGCTTCAAGCGCAGCTGACTTTTTCAAAGTTTCATCCAAGGTTAATCCTTCTCCCAACTCTTGAAGCTTATATTTCAAAAGTCCAGCCTTCAACGTTGTACTACCATTATCCATTACCATCTACAACCATTATCTGGTTATCCATATGTCTGATTGCAACTATCTAAAGCCTACCACAAATCAAGTACAGATTAGGCCTTTGTTTCCTCCTGTTTCTGTCTCATTTGCCAAAAAACATGTCTTTCGGGTTTGGCATTTGACCTCACAAAGTTTTCATTGCATTTTCCTATTCTGCTTTTCTCCGACTCAAGCAAAATCTTGAAAGTCTCCTTCGTTGAACGTGAATAAGACTGTGCTTTCATCATGTTTTCTGTACCACCAGGCAAAAACAAGCCCTGAATGTCAGCACATGTTTCAAACACACAATTTCAGCCATAATTTCCATTTCAAGCCAACAGTCCTATCACCAGCTAATATATCAACATGCTTCTTTGCTAGAATGGCAGACACATCGGCTCCACCAAATGTCAAGGCACAATCCCTAAATGTCCCTGTATTTACCTATATATTGTTGTTCAGCATTTCTCTTAATTGTCAATGTTATGTCACGGGCTGAAAGAACCTCTTGAAGTCACTGCTATAACTTTAGTGAAGAATATGAAAACTCAATGGAAATTGTTTCGTGTTGCTGCTGCATGTGGACCTTCGATGCATTACACAACATACTTTCAGTTTCTTTCCGGAGTACCATGTTGTAACTAATACTCAAGTGATCACCCTGACAACATCCTTAAATCACCATGATATTTAAAATAATCAGTTATAAAAATGCCCAAGCAATTTGTTGTTTTATTTTTAAGTCTAAGAGCTGATGGAAAAGTTCTTTCTTCCCCCATCATAATTCCAACAGGCACTGAAAATAAATGTGTCCAAGTGTTGAGCTCTCAGTGCTCTCAGTTGAGCTCATAGTGTTTAACTATGTAAAGGAAAGCTCTTTATACATGTTGGTGTATGTAATAAAACATATAAAGTCCTGATGGACGGGATAGGCTAGATGCAGGAAGAATGTACACAATGCTGGGGAAGTCCAGAACTAGGGATCACAGTCTGGGAATAAGTGGCAAGCCATTCAGGACTGAGATGAGGAAGAATTTCTTCACTCAGAGAGTTGTGAACCTGTGGAATTCTCTCCCACAGGAGGATGTTGGAGCCAGTTTGTTAGATATATTCATGAGGGAGCTGGACATGGCCCATGTGGCTAAAGGGATCAAGGGATATGGAGAGAAAGTGGGAATGGGATATTGAGATTGCATGATCAGCCATGATGATAATGAATGGTGGGGCAGGCTGGAAGGGCTAAATAGCCTACTCCTTCACCTATTTTCCGTGTTTCCATGTTTCTAATTATAAAGCTCAGTGCTAGTGTTAAAAAAGAGTATACATGTTACAAGCAAATAAGGTACAGTTTCAACTTGGGCATAACCCATGATTCAGGACAACATTGTGTCCAAAATTCCCTACTTTGAGATGCCCTGATGGAGAAAATTTAATCAATGCAATTACGCACACACAGAGCTTTTGTGCATATGTTTGAGTTTCTACAGCTGTGTTTGCGTTTAATTAACTTAGCATTCCCAAAAATTAAGTTTGTATAAAAATATCCATACATCTATTCCTCCAATAAGTTTGGCACTTTCTCCAATGCTCTCTTCAATATAGGTGCGTTCCTCATCTGTGATAGTTGGATGGGCTGCGGGGCTTTCATAGGATACCAGAATCCAGAACATATACCACACTATTCCAAGTGATCCTAATTCAAGAGGAAAAGCAAGAAGTATTAAATTGTGTATAATCAGAAGTTAAATGTTACTGCACAAAATACTCCTGTTCTACAACAGATCAATTGCTAGTTATTTAATATCTTGTTACTTAAGTTCACTCAAATTGTTAGCATCTGCAAACATCTAAAGACAGTATGACTGCTGGGCAACTGAAATATGTACAAACAATTGCTAGAAGTACACAGCTGCACTAACAATATTAAAAAAGGGGAACAGTACAATATCTTAAGAGATTAGTGAACATATCAAATCATCTCAATACATTTAGCAAGGTATCGCACACAACATGCAAGTACATTGAACAATCATGGATAGTGGAAAGGCCTCAGATTAATAAATAGTTGAGTAAAAATGGTTACCACATTTTGAAGGCAGACTCTTGCTAACTCAGTTTCCTCTGACTCAACTTTGAAACATACTTGAGAAATTTTCTTTCACTCGTTTATCTAAAATATTTTTTTTTGTACTTATGCACATGATCCACTCTGCTCAAAAACTTCTCAACAATAATGTTCTGAATCTACACTGATGGTGGATCAACACCCATGGCCAGTATATTGTAAAATTACCCTGTAGATAATGATACTTAAATTTTTCAATTAAAAATAGCTACATGATAAGGGAGATATCCATGACTTCAGATTTACATGCTGTGTTTTTTTTAAACAGACCATGGGAGTGCCCTTCAATTTACTCCAGAAGATAACCAAACCAGGAAATGCTGAAGAAACACAACAAGTCTAGCAGCATCCATAGAGAGAAAAACAGAGTTAATATTTCAAGTCCAATACTTTTGTAAATCCTGATAAAGGGTCACTAGATTTGAAATGCTATCTCTGTTTCTCTCTATAGTTGCTGCCAGACCTGTTGAGTTTCTCCAGTACTTTCCTTTTTGCTTGAGATTTCCGCTATGCAAAGTATTTTTTGTTTTTAATCTGCGAAAGTAACTTTTCTTGCTGGTCAGGAATCGTTATAGAAATAATGCTGTCTGAAGATGTGCAGGTTAGGTGAATTGGCCATGCTAAATTGCCCATAGTGTTCAAGGATGTGTAGGTTAGGTGCATTAGTCAGGGGTAAATATAGGGAAGGGGGAATGGCTGTGGGTGGGTTACTCTTCAGAGTGGACTTGTTGGGCCGAAGGGCCAGTTTCCACACTGGCCCTCATGTGAGGCATGATAAAAGTATTCATCCAGTTTGAAGAACTAGTTTGATTATATAAACTATATTAGCACATTTGTATTCTACAATACCTCAGATTAAAGAATTTTACAATGAAGAAAGGGACCATTAACCCATTTGGGTCACTACTGCCTCTTTTAAAAGGGACTCAATACAACTCCCCCCACCCCTCCAGTCCACCACTGCCCCCCTCCCCCCCCCCCACCCCGCTGCTTCATTCTTCTCCCATAGACATGATTTTTTTCCCTTTTCCCATCAATAGCAAGCTGCCTTTTGAAATTTCTTGTTGAATCTGCTGCCATCATTATTTCATTCAATGTGTTCCAGATCATAAAAGCTTGCTCATCTCACTTCTGGCTAATTCTCTTCCATCTGCATCCTCCAAATACTGATATATTCACTTTCATCATATTCATTTCAGCGGAACTTACCTTCTTTTAAACACATCTAATAAATCTTCAAATCTTCTCCATTGCAGTGTTTCCACAGAAATCTAGATCCTTAAACCTGGCATCATTCTACTTTTTCCACAAGTGTGGTGCCCATAATTGAACACAAAGGGGTAGAAATTCATTTTCATAGGATGTAGGTGCTAAAGAGGCATTAGTGAATTAGCCACCCACCCAATATTCAATTCCATTAAGTTGCAATAGTACTGAGTTCCAAGTGGGTGATTTAAGAAGATGATAATTTGCAATAGTCAATTTTGTGCAATGATCCATGATGAGCTTCAACCACAATATTCCAGCTGAAACCTAACTAAGGTTTAGCAGAACATTCACGTCCTCTTACTCTATCAAGTCAGAAATCTCATTCGCTTTCCCAATGTTTAAATGCAGTCATGAAATGATCTCTATTAGTATATTTCTAAACAACTTTCTAGATTATTTTTAGAAATGACACTGAAACTTCTATTTTCTCGAAGAAAAACGCTCTGAAACTGTTGACTTACTTTACAAGTTGTAGTGATGTAGTTTCAGAGTTACCTGTTTTAAAAAGCTTTTCATAGGCTGTAGGCATCACTGGCAAGGCTGGTGCTTCTTGCCCAACTCTAACTGAACTTTTATTGAGGGCCTTTCTCAGCTAACTCACAGGGTGGATAAGAGTCAACCACATTGCTGCACATTTGGAGGTACAGGTAGGCTAGACCAGGTAAGTGGTTTTCTTTTCCTTAAAGATCATTTGTGAAAGAGATGGATGTTTACAACATTTGCCTAATAGTTGCATGGTCCCATCAGGTTCGCTGTTATTTCCAGAATTTTATTGAATTCAAATGCACCATCTGACATTGTGGGATTCAAAGTCACATCCCCCGAACATTAGCCTCTAGATTAAAACTAAACCATTCACTTCCTATATTTGTATTCATAACCACAAATGCAGAAATTAATAAAAGAAGGAAGGGCTCTTTTTACATTCTGAAGCCTGATGGCAGGTTGTATTTGGGGCATATTGACTGACAACCATTAATTTCATTGGAATATAGAACTTACCGTACACATAGAAAACTGAGGGCCATCCAGTGTATTGCACCAGTATCCCAGCTAGAGGCATCGCAACAACTGCTCCGGCATATGAACCTGCAAGAAAATCAGTGTGAAACAGTACGCAAACAAGATCCCAGTCAAAGGTTACTCTTCAAACTTTTAAATCTTTTGAAAAATAACTTAGAGGAAAAAAGATAATTACCACAAAATGAAGTGGTTGCCAGTCTGCTTCTCTCCAATGGCGGTGCCCACTTACTCCAAATGCCATGGCAGGCTGGGTACGTGACTCCCTGCAAACAGACATCAATTATGTTTTTACACAGAGCAAAAGTTTCAGAGAGGTCTGTAATTTTGCTATCAGTCAACAAAGCAAACACCAATATGTTTATTCTTTCAGAAGTACTAATGCAGACAAAACAGAGAAAACTTCATTAAAGATTTTATTTGAGAGGGGCAATATCTTGCTGTTCAGTTACTGTTATACTTCTTTGCAATCACACAGTGATTTCTCAAACTTACCTTCAACACTTTAATAGTCAGAGTCATAGAGATGTACAGCATGAAAACAGACCCTTCAGTCCAACTTGTCCATGCTGACCAGATATCTTAGATTCATCTAGTCCCATTTGTCAGCACTTGATCCATATCCCTCTCAAACCTTTGTATTCCTGTGTCCATCCAGATGCCTTTTAAATCTGGTAATTGTACCAGTCTCCTCCACTTCCACTAGCAGCTCATTCCATACACGCACCACTCTTTGTTTGAAAAAGTTGCCCCTTAGTTCTCTTTTAAATCTTTTCCCTCTCATCTTAAACCTATGCCCTCTAGTTTTTGACTCTCCCATCCCAGGAAAAAAACTTTGTCTATTTATCCTATCCATGTCCCTCATGATTTTATAAACCTCTGCAAAGTCGCCCTTCAGCCTCTGACACTCTAGGGAAAACAGCCCCTGCCTATTCAGCCTCTCGCCATAGGTCAATATCGCAAAAATGAACCTGAGAAACCAGACATCTGTATTCTTTCAAAGTACTCTGCAAAACCAATTGAATTGCAATGCTAATTAAAATATTGGCATGCAGTTACAGTTATTAGTTTCCAGTTAGTACCCCAACATGATAACGTATAATCTGGAATAAAACATTACCACCTCAGCAGTATAATTAGCAGCAAGAACAATTGTAATTGTTGGGAACTAAAATAGCAAAGGTTGAAAATGCATGAAAAGTCAGCCAACATCTATAATTAGGTCAATGTGTTATGGGAGTGCAGCTTTTACCAGTTTAAATGGATAAAGCGTAATGGACAAGCTGCAAAACGTCAGAGGCAAATGTAGCATTCTTCAGAGCTGACGACATTGTATCACAGTCACTCCTTGGGATTCTGTGAATTTATTGGTGTTGCTCCTGTACCCTAGGAGAGTTAAACATACCTCTACCAGTCCCTGCAGGATCCTGACGAATATCACAAAACCATAGTGCACTTTAGCTGCAGATGGGATAAGCATATTGAGAGTCGAGGTGAGAAAGATGGCAGCGCCAAATACTCTGAAATAGAGCAGAAGAAATATTTCTATCAGATATATTTTTCTTACAGGTGGTCACTAATACTTTCCAATATTAGTTTCTGAGATACAGTCCCTTGGGTAAAGTATTTCATTTAGTTATTTTGAGTATCTACACAATTAATATTTACATAAACAATTTGCACATTAGTTTGTGAACACTAATGTTCTGATACTGATAACTTTGTTGTTATTTCCTGAACCTTAGTAACAGATTTTACAACATATCTCCAGTGATTTCTGTTTCTGTTTGCTTCTGGCCTAGAGGTAGGGACACTATCATGTGCTACAAGAAGAACCTCCTTAGGAAGGATAGATTGACCTTTGGAGGGAGAGCAATATGAACTCACCAGAATAATACCTGGACTCAAACGATTAAATTAAAGTTAGATTACATAAACTCAGACTGTGATCTTCGAATTCAATGGAATAATTTGATCATTTTATTCAAAAATATTCAATACTACTGGGGAGGCTAGGACTATGAATGACATTCCAAAATTAGTGCCAAACCACGCAGGAGTATAATTAAAAATCACTTTTAAATTAATTGTGGTAGAAAACTTGAAATGTTCTTCCACTCTGGAAACTAATTCTAGATCATTTATTGATTTTAAATCTGATATTAATAGATTCTTATTAATCATAGGAATTAGGAGATGTCAATCAGATTGTAGAGTGAGGCCACAGATCAGTGAGGTCATATTTAAACAGCAGAGCGGGTTCAGGGGGCTAAATGACATCCTTTTGGTCCTATTAATGTGACAGCATTGAAACTTCAGATGAAAGCAACAACTGCATGAAATCACAGAGCAAAAGTGAGGACAGCAGATGCTGGAAATTAGAGTCTAGAGTGTGATGCTGGAAAAGCACAGCAGGTCAGCCAGCATCTGAGGAGCAGGAGAGTTGACATTTCAGGAAAAAGCCCTTCATTCCTGATGAAGGACTTTTGCCTGAAATATCGACTTCTCTGCTCCTCGGATGCTGCCTGACCCGCTGTGCTTTTCCAGCACCACGCTCTCGACTGCATGAAATCACAACCTGATACTCAACTTAAAATTCTATGGTCCAATTACATTATTGTTTTCTCAGACTGCATTAAATATAATATAAATTGAATCGATCTTACATAATCTGAAAAGCTTCATTATGCAGTAAACTGGAAAAGCTAAATAAATATTAATTTATAAAGTATTGTACAGATAATGCCAGCTGCTTCAGGCACTGTTCGGTCGGTTCTTTTTCCTTCACTCGTGGGCATTGAAGCTGGCCAGCATTAATTCACTGTCCTGAGTTGTCCTTGAGAAAGCTGCCTTTTTGAAACTCTGCAGTCACAATTAACCACATTTTGCCTGAAATGTCGACTTCTCAAGTTTTCTCCCACAATTAATTTAAAAGTGATTTTTAATTATACTCCTATTTAGAATAAAATGATCAAATTATTCCATTGAATTCGAAGATCACAGTCTGAGTTTATGTAATCTAACTTTAATTTAATCGTTTGAGTCCAGGTATTATTCTGAATTCATATTGCTCTCCCTCCGAAGGTCAATCTATCCTTCCTAAGGAGGTTCTTGTGGCACATGATAGTGTCTCTACCTCTGGGCCAGAAGCAAACAGAAACAGAAATCGCTGGAGAAATTCAGCATGTCTGGCCAGCTTCCGTGGAGAGAAAACAGAGCTAATGTTTCAAGTCCAGTGACCTAAAGGATTGTGGTTCTGTATAGTTTAAGCATGGATCCTACGCTAAAATATCAGCCAAGTACTCATAAAGGCGAACAGCAGGACTGTGATGGATATGTTCCAATGGCAAAAGTGAGGACTGCAGATGCTGGAGAGTAGAGCCGAGAGTGTGATGCTGGAAAAGCACGACAGGTCAGGTGGTATCCGAGATGAGAAGAATCGACATTTCAGGCAGAAAGGCTTTCGCCCGAAACATCAATTTTCCTGCTCCTCAGATGCTGCTTGACTTGCTGTGCTTTTCCTGTGCCACACTCTCGACACTATAGTCCAATAGCAGTCATTTAGGAAACCACACATAAGAGGCCACTCCATTAAGGATGGTGGCCTGTCTCTCTCGGATAATAATCTGATCTGAAGACCAGCAACATAGTGGCCTTAGCAGTGACACGTGTAGTACACATGGAGGAAACCACCAGGATAGGATGTCCTCATAGATCTAGCAGAAGATATTGATAAGCATGGGCGAGATGGACAGTCCGGGTGACTGGGGGTGAAACTCCAGTGGTTATTGAACACACAGATGCAACCACTGCCATTGGAGAGTCACTCTGGACCACAGACCTCCAAAAACAAAGCTTCCCCTCTCAACAAGGAAGGCAAGAAGCTACTGACGGCCACTTCTAGGAATCTCGCAGACTTGCTGTGTGATGGCAGCCATTCTGACTGTGAGCAAATCCCAAAGGGGTCATAAAATTGCTGGCAATAAACCAATTAATTTGCTTCATTGTCTCCAGATGGTAGGCAGGCAAGCTATTGCCATTCTTACATTTCATCCATTGTCATTCTGGCAAGAACATGTCTCACTTCCATCCCAACACACCTTCCACTGCAATTTTAGCACCTCCTGTGCCTTCCAAGCCATCTCCAAAGGACTGATCATATTCAGTTACATAGGTTCCAAAGTGTCTAGGGACCTCCACTTTTTCCACATTTGTGTTATTCAGGAAGTACTCCATTGTACATTTTTGAA